>NC_134511.1:30891055-32177605 GCF_027942865.1 Odontesthes bonariensis | reverse complement strand
GTGAAAATCTGCGTGCATACGGAAACGCAAAAGTGTGTGACACAATAGTTTCATATTTATCGATGCAGTAAACACGCCAGATGGCTAGGTGGCAACACTACCAAGACCAGTCTTTCTGCTTTCTATGTGACGAGAAACGCAGTTTTGCGTTTTCATCCTTTACACGGTGGCGCGACAGTGGAGCGTTTTCAAGAATTCCACTCTGTAGGTGCGGGTTCACTTTTTTGCGTTTTCATGCCCCCAAAACGCCGTTACCATCGATATAGTGCATCCGCAAAAAGGTTTTGCGTTTTTAACCCGTTTTCGTTTCCGTGTAAAGTGCCCCTTAGGTTCACAGTTAAAACTCTTTTTTGACGTTTTATTTCCTCTACTCTTTTTTTCTTTCTTGAAATGGCCGTATAACTTTTTCTTCTTCCTTAACTTACTGTAGGATTTCTCCTCAGTTCTCACAAAATTATTGTCACTTTTTTCAGAGCAGACAAAAGCACGTGCTCTCGTTGACATGACTTTCAATTTCGATTGCCACATAACTTTACTATGAAAGAACTGTATTTCTTTTGTATTTGAGTCGATTGTCTATATTGGTAATAATTTTAAATTGTCCTGATCAAACTCAAGAAGATTCCCCAAATTCAGCTCTTAAATTCTAAATAATTAGCTGTTTTTTTTTTTTACATTATACATTAATGTAAAGTGAATATCTTTTAGATTGTTAGATTTGATTTCAGTGTTATCAATTTTCTGTTGTTTACCTCTTCTTAGTTGTTGTCTCTGCTCTCTTCTACCATCGTCATTGAATCTAGGATTTTGGCTTCATCTAAGAGTGACAGACTGTAGGCATGTGCGAAAGACATAGAGTGTGTCTGTGGGTTAGCGTGCCTCATGCCTGGCTGTGCTGTCTCCTTTTAGCCTGGCCAAGCCCGTCTAGACTGTGATCCAGAACTCCTCCTGCTCTAGATGTTGCAGAGTGCTGGTTGGCATCCAGAATAACACGGCATCCAAAAGCATAGAAGACGGAAAAACAAAACAAAACAAAACAAACAAAGAAACCCAGTGTATTTGACACATTATTGCATTATATAGATGGTTACATAGTGCAAAAACCTACTTTAAAGTTTAGAAAATTCTGCATTGAAGATCAGCAATAACAGAGAGAATAAAAGGAAGTACTCTGATGTTGCTGTAGAAAGTCACGGAGAAGTCATAGAATTCGATGTTAGGTTCACAGTGGGAATAATGCTCTCACTGATCTTTCAGTTTCTCATGAATTCATTAAATCATCTGTCATGTGTTTTTCTTTATGTTCATGTTGTACATTTTTCACTTTCCATCCAAACACAACATCCACTTAACTCATTTCTGCCATGTCTCACTATATCTAACCATCACTCTCACTCCTTTGACCCAAGATGCAAGCCTCGCTGATGAGAATGTGTCTCCATAGCAACTGTAACTAAGCCCACAGTTGCCTAGACGCAGGGCTGGTGCACTGGGGAGAAGTGCTGATGCCAGGGAGAATCTGTTTACTGACGCCAACAGAGACACAGCTTACACCTCAGTAAAGCCAGGAATAGTTTTATTATGACCGGCCCCTTCTGTCGATATGCGGCTGCTTATATACAATGTTGACGCTGTGGGCTTCCTGAAAAGAAAAAATGTATGTGTGTGTGTGTGTGTGTGTGTTGTGTTTGGTTGTGGATCTGAATTGGCACTGTTCCCAGTAAGAACACATAAATGTCTGTCAAAAATGACAAATTACCTTCAGTGCAGAGGTGCACACAGCAGTAGGGGACTGTAGCTAAGCACATCTACTACTCTCAGGAGATTGGACTTTCCTTTTGTATTTTTTATAGAGAATTCTAAATTTGATCAACTAAATGGATTTGAAACCATAGTTGTATCACAGTTTTAATTAATTTGTTTTTATAGATTGATTTAGCCAACAATATAAAATATAATAGAAAGCTCATTATTGAATACTTTCATTATATAAGAATAGTATGAATTTTACAGGAACCATGTGTCTGCATTGAATACTTCTATGTTTGACTCCTCACATATATCGTCTTTGGATGTTGTATTGATTTCCACCACTCTTTCATAGAATAATAATTGTTGTTTCTACTACTTTTGTTGTTACTACTAAATTAAATCAAAATTAATCATAGCAAAAAATAAAAAATAATACCCACATCTCTACAATTACACTCAGATTTCCCAGGTATACCAGAAAGTCTTGCTTTGCACTCTTGAGCTTTATAGTCAGTATTATTAAAGGAGACAGCTTCTGCTTCTACATTGTGGCTTTGTTTTTGTTAAATAGAAAATGACACTTTGTAACATGTTCATCTGAGGTTGTTTTAGAGACGTGGTAAGAATTGAAAAAGGGCATCCTTTCTTTATCATATGACTGTATGTCTTCATGTAACTGCTTTACACTCAATCTACCCGTCCCTTTATAAATTTTGTCTTCAAAAAACACGAGACTGGATGATGACCTGTGTCATCATCCAGTCTCGTGGACTTAAAGCTGACAATGATACTGAATTTTTTTCTTTATTTGCTCAGCCGTCATAAGAAGAATCTGAACACCGATTACATAAGAAGCTAAATCATGACTCTAAATCAAAAATGGGATCTGAGTCAATAAAACCTGAAAGATACCAAGCGTGAGGGTGCACATATGGTCTTGCAGTGCTGCTGTTAACCTTGTAGGCTGATAGCAGAGGGCAGCCATGTCTCCATCCATCTCCATCAGTCCTGCTTCGGTCTCTTCCACCCAGCTGCTCTATTGTCCTCTGATGGCCACATGGCTCCGTGTGACCTTCACACCCGCCCTTCATCTGATAGGGCTGGAACACTACATATCAAGATCACTCTGACAGGCTGTCAGTGTGTGCACAGACAGACCTCTGAATGCACACCCACCTCGACTTTTAATCTTTTGAAATTAATGACAGAAGAAAAGACCAAAATTTACTGTGTTGTAAAATTCCACCAAATATGGCACGAGTGAGTGTGTCCATTATTCCTCCTGCCATTTAAAAAAATGACACACTGCATACTGATAAGCAACAATACCTAGAAATATTACTGCCATAATTAAAGACCTTACATTTTTGAGAGCAAAATTTCTTCACTGTCTGCTCCTGGGTGTTAAAGAAAAATGAACGTCCCAGATCTTTATCATTTTCTCAATTCATTCTTTGAGGGAACATCATTTTGTAAGAAATGTGAATGAAATAAGGCTACAATTCTCAGTGAGCTAAAAAACTCTGAGTGTGTTGACATAAAGAAAATGCACTAGTTTTGATAGCATTACTCTGAATGAGCAACACTTAGGTCACAGCGTCCTCCTTCATGTTGTTGTCCTACGTACATGCTTCACCAAAGCAAATTGGTCATGATTTGTGGCCATGTCTCTGATCAGCAGGGACTGCATGCTTTTCTTAAATTCTTCAAAACAAAACAAAAAAACAACAAACAAATGCATAAAGGAACACAACTCACAAACATGCCCCAGAACCCTCTTAAGTTGCAAATTTGCTGCCACAAGAATGCTTCTATTGGTAATATGTTGCTATTCTAGCTGCCAGTTGCCATAGGAACTCAGCAGGTGAGTCTTCCACATGTAAGGCTGTGGTTCACTTAAAGTGAGAGAGAGTGAAGCAAAGTTGTCACAAAAAAGGCTGATATCAGCCATCAGCACAGGGTGACATCATCTGGTCTTTCTGGTGTCATTATCAAGTTACAGACTTCTCAACAGAGCAAGAAGAGACAGTAAAATGTCAAGACAGATCAATAATCATCAGTATGCAAATCCCATAAACCCTTACAAAACTGAATATTACATCAGCATATGTCCTGTTCAGAGACAACCGCAGTTTCCCTCAGAGTCTCCACGAACTGATGCGCCGTCCTTAAGCCTGCCACAACTCCACTGCTCCAAGAAAGACTCCTGCAAACGAAACAGCTGACAATAAAACTTTTTGTGTCTGCCGGGCCCCAAACTGACTCGTGCCAAATAAATCCAAAGCAGCTGCTCCTTTGAATCTGTTTATAGGGAGATGGTGACCGTTTTTTGATGTTTAAAGACGGATGGGTTTGATATATGAGTCGGTCCAGATGGTGTCTGCATGCTCTTGACCAAAGATTAGTTTTATTTTTGTTTTAATACAGTTCCATAGTAAAATGAGTGCTATACTTTTACACATTGACCAAGAAGCTGGAAGAAGGTTTTAATATGTAAATTCATCAGTGAACCCACATAGGCATTGAAATAGAATAGTCACTGCAGTGTTGTCCTTTGCTGTTAGATTCAAATAGCAATATGTGTTGAATTGCTGGATGTGATGGGTGTTCCAGTCCACACAGCACTAAAAAACACACAGTTCTGCTTCCCTCAGCAAGGCTGCCACTCTTCCATAGGACTAACTGGGGGTCAGCTAATGGGATTATGTTGGTTCATAAATGAAGTCCCGAGCGAGGAGCGCAGAGCCCCAGCCTTTAACCCTCTTTAGAGCCTTGCCTTTCACAGCCAGTCACACAGCCACAGTAAGACTTGCACCGGCTCCATGGCTGTGCTTACACTGTAGGAGCTGTGCTCAGGGTGCTGGCTGATGTAAGAGGGATGGCATTTTGCTTTGTACCAAAAAATGAAATTCATATTCAACTTGTTTCAAAGATTAGTCCCAAAGCTCTGTGGCTTTAGTACATTGTACTTTTGAGTCAAACATTGAAGATGAAAGTCAAAGGTCACAGCTGGAGTAGACTGATAGGGGATTGCCAGTCATTATCATCCACTCTGTGCACTTGTATCTTACAACTCTTTAGGAGAATGCAATGCTTTTTTAACTATGTTTTTCTCTGGTGGCATTTTTTAAAATGTCTTTTCTGTAAAGGCAGTGCAGACACACCTTCCCATTCACAGTAGTTGTTGTAGTAATTACACTATTATTAATTATAGCAGTGTGTCAGTGGTAATTATAGTGTGATGTGGACTGTCTACTGTTGTTTTGTTTCTTCCATCCTGGTAACAGTCAGATTTACTGACATGAGTTATTGGGGATGGCAGAACTATTGTTCACACATCTTACACACACATTATTTATTCAACTTCTGTCTTATTCAATCAAAAAGCCTTCAATAAACATGAGATATTCATGTAATATCAAGTTTCAACGATTAAAAAAAAAAAGTTGCAGGTTTCAAAGTAATTCAACCTAATTCTATGGATGATCCTTTTACTGCTTATTGAAAGTGTGCATATGTGACATTGTTCCTGCAGAAATGTGAGCTCAGATGGGGCAGAGGCTCGGCGCAGACTGAGGGAATGTGAGGGATTGGTGGATGCCCTGCTGCACGCCCTTCAGTCAGCCGTAGGGAAGAAAGACATGGACAACAAGGTAGAGAAACATCTGGTTAATCCACTGTTATGTGTATGAGTTCAGTCTAATAGCACTTCAGTAGGGGAGAATGCAGTTGTAGTTGATATTATCGCTGCTTCTCTTTTCTCCTAGTCTGTTGAGAATTGCGTTTGTATCATGAGGAACCTGTCCTACCACGTTCACAAAGAGGTGCCAGGGGCTGAAAAGTTTCAGGACCCATCATCGCTGCAGGCTCCTGGATCAGCAGGACCACAGAGGAAGAAGAAGGATGACGCCGGGTGCTTCGGAGGCAAGAAGGCCAAAGGTGAGAAGAAGGAAGGAGCGAGGCAGGCAAGAATGTGATCACCACTTCCTGCTCCTGCCAAATAAGTATCGGTAGAAAAATTAAAGAATGTCTTACATTCTGTAAAATTACTGGGATAATATGATAGTGGATGTCTACCTTGTCAAGGTTTACAACATGGGGAGGTTTTATTGGTTATTGCCTGTAATTAACTGAATTGGAGTGTATGGAGGTGTTGTTGGAAACATCTTAATCATCGTTCTCCCGGGCTGTTGGCAAAATGACTCGGTTATCTCCCTGCTCTCCAACAATAATGGCTGCCATTAATCAGTCAGCCAATGAGAGTCAGTGACCCTTGACTCTAACTGTTCCTCAAAGAATTCTGTCACTTCAGGGGTCAGGAAAACGTTAAGCTTACAAGTGTATAGAATTATAAGAAAAACAGCGAACCACATGCACACATCCACACACTGAATAATGAGATGAGTTTAGCTGCTGCAGAGCCTGAAGGTGTTCCCAGAGAAAAGAGACTCAGGTAATGAAACAATAAATGCAGCTATAAAGGACAGTGGAGGCAAGTAGTTAAACAATTCTGGCAGTAATAGTCTTTGTAATTTGTTACAGTAAGTAAGGAATTTGGTCTCCTCTTTAGCGTCATGACAAATTTAGAATAAAGAATACACAACTATGATCAGCAGACAGATAGGAGTTCACTTTTTGTTTGAACTAATATATACTCTGCTTCCGGGCTGTTATTTCTGTTCTTCCACACAGTGATTTTAATAAACCACTTAAACAACCGCTGGCATTTTGTGCTGTTTTTATATATGTTTCACTTTGGCTCTCCAACTTGCCTTTATGTCTGATAGTGGAATCTGATTCCTTCTTTCTTCAGCACTTTCCTTTTGTCTCTGTTTTGCTCTTTTTTTTAAGAGTGAAAAAAAGCTTTCTCACGTATGCTCTTTCGGTATGATGGCCTTCACTCGGTCTCCTTCAGGAAAAGATGGCTCCTTTTTGAGAAAAAACAGCCAAACTGTTTACATGAAGTCAACTACTGCTTATTGACACACACTCGCATATCTTTTTCATCATGCCTCTTTTCTCTTCTCCCTGCTTTGTGTTTTTTGGCATTGCTGCTGCCTCCTTGGCTAACTGTAGAGGAATGGTTTAATCAAGGTGAGTGTCCCCCTTTTAACCCCTCTTACTTCCGCTCTCCACCTCCTCTTCTCCTGACTCCCCCTTTCCTGATTTTCTTTCCTCCCCCCCTGGCTGTACAATATAGTTTGAATTAGTTTTGGGTGTCCTCCAAAAACTTGAGAAAGTTCTAAGGACTTCCAGAAAATTGTAGAATTTCATTCATTCCACACACATTCTCATAGCTCTGGGTTTTTAGACTCCACCCTTCCTAAACTTTTCAGTCTGTTAGAGTTAGAGTTTTTCACTGGTCCTTTCAAATATGTGGAGGTTAGAGAGAGAGCAGACTTTTCTCCCTAAAAGAAAAGTGGGGTTTACAACCTTTGAGATCAACAGCATCCAACTGGAACCCCTCGCCACAGATACATCTTTGTCATGTTTTGGCGTTAATGTCAAGCTGTCCATCCAATTTTGTTTGCATATTTATCTGGTTGTGTGTGAGCATTGGAATGTAAGATGATGTGGATTATTGTTACTAATTCAGATCCTACTATTCTTTGGGTAAATCCATGCAATAATTTCTGCCTAGTCTGTCAGCATCATATTGAGGAAACACTGCAATTCCTCACAAGTGCGAAAGATTGATAAACGTGACATTTTGGGAAATAGACTGATTTATCCTTCTTGCTCAGAGTCAGCTGAGGAGATTGATATCACTCTCTGAATTCATGAGCTTTGGAGTTAATCCAAAAAATCTGACTTTACCTTTAAGATGTTTTCAGACAGGAGATTTTGGTGATCTTTCATTCTTAACTCCTAGCTACCCATATTACCAAGAACGTGGTGTCCATTCTAGCTCAGCTTAATGTATGCTGAGGAATATTAAGGAAGATATCATCAAAGGAAAGCCATCTCTCCTCTAACCTGGGATAAGGCAGGTTCGGCACATTTCCTGAGGGGAAGTGGTTAGCTCAGCCAGCAGGGAGTGCTTCATAACTTCTGCTTCCACTGACCCCAGTGACCGGATATTTTACTTCCGTCTAGCCGAGGAATGGGCCACTCTGTCTCTGTATTTCTGTACTGTGCCTTTGTCATTTCCATATGCATGTGAGTTGACAATTGGCTAGCTGAGCTGCACAGCCCTCATTCTCCAGCTCCCTTCTGCTGCTGCTTCCTTACTTACAGTAATCTGCGTCAGAAACACTGCTGTTCAACTGGTAAAGTTTAGTGAACTGTGTGGTCATAGTTAATGTGTGGATTTGTGGTCTTGAGCTCATCCTGTAGGTTGCAAATTCATGTATTATGTGAATAACACTAAACAAGCGGTTTGAATTATATTCCTCATATCACCCTTATAGCTCTCTGTAGTGAGTTCATATGTTAACATTCATCCATCATTATGTGTGGATATGTACAACCACCAGTTACATGGCTCTATGTATTATCTGTGTGTTATTCTGTACATTAAAATCAGACTCACCTTCAGTAGTGCACAACTCATCCACATTTAGTTTTATAACTGTGTTCTTGTCTCTCATAAGCTCTTTTACCACAGAATAATACATTTTACATTCATTTTCACAGAGCAGAAATACTTTTATCACCCTGTCAAACCCATTCAGTCTAATTCTGGTGTCTGTCACATTGTCTTTCATAATCCAGCCTCTCAGGTTAAGACACTAACTTAATTTTTTCTCATTACTTCCTCATGCAGGCAGAAAGAATGGTGAGAATGACAAAAACTACGACACATTGGATCTGCCCAAGCGCACAGAGCCATCAAAAGGTAGGGCCTCGTCCAGCATGCCAAACATCGCTCTGTTAGCAGAGGCTCAGAGGAACTTCCCATCATAGACAATCACTGGTCCTGTTGTAGGCAGGTCAGGTCTTTTACAAGACAAGCCGAAGTTTGTTAATTTTGTTATTGATATAGTCATGTTTGGCGGCTTTGTGCCTCCAGTGAGACAGCTGATTGTTGGCAGCTTGTGGCAGCATCAGTTGTGTAAACCCTCCTTCTGTTGATTAATGTAACAATGCACTGAGCAGCCTTTTGTTATATGCTGAGCTTTGCCAAGTTTGCAGCTTCAGAGCATCAATTGACCATTCAACCCGGGTGGGAGTGATATGAATGGAATCCTCAGCCACAGTTCAATGTTTTTAATATCCAAATCAAAGCTGGCATAATGATTAACCCATTAACTGAAGAAAGCAAACGGCACATTAAAGGAAATATTTTATATTTTAGATATGGAGTCTTTCTTGTCAGACTTTTTTTGGAGACTCTCAATAATTTACATTAAAAATGAATTCCCAACTCCTGTTGAAACAATAAAGCTGTACTTCGTCTTCTGTACTTTGGTTTATTTTTTTGTTCTCTTTCACAGCTCCAAGAATACTATAAAATGCTTGTAAATACTTACAAATTAAAACTTTGTCTTGTCCTGTAATTCCCCGTAAATTGGTGCATTGTCACTTTAAGCTGAGGATTCTATGCAGTTTAAATAGTTAAGCAACTACTTAAGTTAAGTAAAGCTAAGAAAAATGTGTGTTTGACTAAACAGGTAATCTAAATGCTAATTTAGGCTCATTTAACACATTCATGAAATATCCTATAAATATAATACTGCCATGAACAATGTTTTTATTTTTATAGGTTAGCAAAATAAATTTGTGTAAATTACCAATCCAATGTTGTCATATTGCACCATATTACATTAACTGCAGCCTAACTGTCGCCTTGGGTTTATACACATTGACAGAAACAGAAAAAAAAAACATGATTTGCTGTTATTTAAGGTAAGATTTTAGCTGTTTGCAGTCCTGATTGTAGTTCAGAAGTCCACAGAATTGTTCTTCTCTCAGCCATATTCAGAGCATAACAGACTCCTCTCCTGCTCCCACCATCTTATACTGAATCACGTGAAAAGATGTGGCAAGCGTAATGTGGCGGACAAAAGAGGAGTTTTGTACGCACACTCTGCAGGTGGTTGTAGCATCGAATGTGTGACTGTGTGTATTGGACGTGCACGTTTACTTTGCTCTTGGTTTTTTTGGCACTAGCAGGCCAAAAAAACTGTAACAGCCATAAAAGCAAATTAGCATGCATTGCACACAACATTACATCTAGTTGCAATAGAATATGTAATTGCTTGCAAATGAATAAGCGTGATATCTTATGCTATAGAAAGGTGTAAGTGTTTGTGTTTAACAGCAACTGCCCATTTGTCTTGTGTTGTCTTTGGAATTTGCCTGCACTTGTTCGACACCTTTCTGTGATATTTACAGACCAGTGCCTTCATCATTGTCCACTGACAGGCCTCTTTAGTCAATGCTACCTCCTGTTTGACTGGTAATTATCCATATTAACAGCAAAGTGGGTTCTTATTAAACTAGATCACAATTAATTGCTGTGCTTTTCCAAGCTAAGCCAATTTTGCCTTTTTTCTTATCACTCCTAAAGTGAAAGAAAGCAGATGAGCTCCAAGGATGATAATTAATATTTCCCACTCACTAGGTTTTCATGGGTAAAAGCCAAGCTGGTATGCCGCTGTTGAGGATCTATAGTTGTTAGAATGGTTCTGCTATTACATCGCATAATATGGAAACAACACCACTTTTGACTCCAGAGTAGGTAATTGTTGTCATAGGTCTGATTGTTATGCACAGCTGAAATAAGTTTGGACTCACACATTGCAGAGAGCTACCTGACATTTTAATGCTTATGACAGACAAATCAAATTTGACGTTTATTAGCCCAACACACAGGCAGATAACTGTTAGCTGCATGGATAACGTGCTTAAAAACCTGATCAAAACACTGTCTGTTTGACTGCAAGACTGTAAAAATCCTCTGGGAGTCTTACTTATTTATCCTTGAAGTCATGTGTTTGGGTTGTTTAGGCCCCTATTCCCCATCACGCTCTGCCAACACTCCTTCCGCTGGTCAGTTGTGGAGAGCTTGTGGAGAAAGCGTATTTCATTTTGTGGCGATGGCTAAGGGAGATATAAGAGATTACATGTGTATCCTAGTCCTGATCTGTTGTCAGATAGAGAGAGGTCAGTGCAAGGAGCAGACTGGACGTGGCAGTGGACAATGATTAATCTCTTTGTGTATCGGTGTGTGTGAGTATCTGTTAAAGGGAAGAAAGAGAAGGAAAGCACACAAGACATCATTTTTGCCACTCTCTTTTATTTACCAGCGTTTTTCTTAAATTTTCTGACATCCCTGATGTTTATTTTATATGAGAAGTAAAGCTTGGTATTTAATAGATATTCTACAGATTCCTCATGAGCAGTCGGTGTCTCACCAGCAGTAGATAGAGAGGAATTCTGTTAGCCAACAGCTACTCAAAATAGGGCCAAAGAAGAGTGAATTTCTCAAACGTTTCATATCGTTTTGAACAAACATTATATGTAGCAATTTTTGCCTCAGACACTTCACACTATTTTCTCAGCTGAAGAATGTCAGTGCTCTGCATCATTCCACGCACGGCTGCTGATCAGCTAAGTCCGTCAGGAGTTGTGTCAGACCTGTGGAGTAGCTTACTGCTGGGCTTTACTTTTTGAGAGATTTAAAAGACTGTCCGTGTTTTGGTTTTTCCAGGCTTTTTATCATTTTTAGCTGCCCTTATTCACATATTTTTCTGTTTCTTTTGTCAGATGGCTAAATGTGTCAGAAAAATGGGATTGAAAATCAGCCCATTACAACTATCTGTGAATTTGCAGTTGCTTAAAGTATTTCCAGACTGTTACTCCGTTTAAATCCCAATTTTATGACCACAACGTCGTCTGACAAATTCACCATTCAAGTAACTTAAAGTCAGCATCTGTTAGAATCAGCAGAATTTCCTAAATATAGTCTCACACATATTCTGATGCATATATATTTACTGCACTCATCGCAGTATACAAACACAAAGCACAGAAACAAAGGAGGTTATTAGCTTCACATTCAGAAATAAATGTTCTATTTCTTAATTCCTTGCCTTCTTTTCACGTTTGCCTCTCCCTTTACTCATCCATTCCCTTTACTCTAAACCCTCTATTCTATCAAATGAAAACGGCTGGTATTTTGTATAGTTAAATGTAATGAAACATGGACTTGTCATATCAGCAGGTTGAGGAGCTTTACCACAGGCCATGGTCAGTTAGCCAGTCTGCTGACATGTAAGCTACCTATGTAAGGATTATTAGGACATAAAAGCCAGGCACCAACAGCAACTGTTATCACATCTGAAACACCTTGTGGCGCATGTTCCAGACGGGGAAGCTGTGAAAAGCAGAATAAACTTAGGAGTAACAGTTAATAACAATGGAAAATGGAAAGGATCATTAAACATCTTCAGTCTGATAGCTGAAAATGCATGACTAATGGTTGCTACTGTAAGTATGTAACCACACAATAAACGTGATTATGATGCTATTATTAACATTTGTATATAGTCTTATTGAAGCACATAATGAATTTAGATAAACATTTGTTATGACATGTAAGGGCCCTCTCACCATAAAGTATTTTTCCATGCATTGATTAATCTGCTTGGAACTAATCTTTGTTCATTGATAGTTCATATTTCGTCTTTTTTACCCCCTTTTTCATTAAAAGGATCCCTGGCTCATGCTTACATGAAAGCATTAGTTATTTGCCTTATTTAGTATTCCGAGGTCTGTGAATACCCAAAGTGGCCCCACCCTTCCCCTCTTCTGTTGTCCCCTCTTTATCCACCTTAACGGATTGAGTAAGTCATTTTCACCCGTGCAGTTCCACCGGCACCAGGCAGGTTGCAGCCACATACATCATCAGAGAAGGTAGAGGAGGAGTGTTATTCATGCCGTCCAAACCAGAGCAAGAGAAAGTGAGGGGCTGGCTGAAACAAAAGTAATAACAACTGTGTAAAGATGCTTTTCACAAAAGAAGTATTGAGAGGGCAGTCACTGAGATGATGAAACACTTTCCCAGCAGTTAACAGAAACCACAGCTCTTACCTTGAGATTGGAAAAACGATCTGGGGACAGGAGGTGAGCTTTTGTATAGATCATCCCTCCTTTTGTCTGAGTGGAGGGAAGGAAACTCTTTTAAAAGTGAAAAACACATATTTTTCTCTTTCTGATGAGGAGATTGGGAGGAATCAGAACTGGTTGTTTTCTGCCCTGAAAGAAAAACTGTCTGTCTGAAATTAATTTGCCTTTAGCTTTGCTCCAAACAACATCTCTACCTTTCCCCCTTTATGGGATCACTCTTACACTTGTGTCACTCCACCATACAGAATTAGGAAACGTTTGTCACATCTTTTTTAAGTATGTGGGTATGTTTTTAATGCACTTCGGCAAAAAAACTTGATTGAGTACAAGTGCTTCCATCCCAGTGAAACTAAGATGAGAATCATTTGGCCGTGACAGATGAGGAATGCTTTGGCCTTTGTAGATGTACCTCACTCCTCGGGTGCCTGTGCTCTGAGCCTATTGATTTTAGTGTGAGTTGTGACAGCTTCCACTATAAGAACAGGTTAAGCTTTGACTTTTTTCATCCTAATCGTCCTTTAAATTTAGCCTCTAAAATGATACGAGAAGCAAGCCATGTAGTTTCTTCATTTTTAAACATATTAGACCCATACAGCTTTGTTTGAAGTTTTGGTCTGATTTTTGTCAGACAGGCGTTCTGCTTCACTTCTGCTTAATTAGATACTGACCACTGAAAGCCAACAGACTAAAGAGATTATGTTAATATTATTTCATAACCAGGCCTATATGTGTTATATGTCACAAATGTAAAAAGAGACATTTGTGTTTGGAAGTGTGGCATCACAAACATTAGAAATGTGATTGGCTCAGAGCACAAACCTGATGAGTGAGGCCTGGAATTGGACAGTATAGGTTTGATATGGCATAGCATCCTAACATTTGCATACTACATATTTGTACTAAAGCATTGAATTAAATTGAAATATATTATTTTGTAAGCAAAAATTTTTGATCTGATTAAGTGATCTGAAAAGTTGTTGGATCGTGGAAACACATTATAGTTCATCGGGTAGTATCAATATTCATAAAAAAACCCATGGAGTACTCGTTGAAATAAGTCCTTAGATTACCGACTTTGGTAGGATTTGTCATCTTTGTCTGTAGTTTAGTCAACATGGCTATTTTTTCTTGTAAGCCAAGCATTTAATCTGTAGAGGGGTCTGCAACCCATTATACAAGTCATAAGAATGGCTAACACTCTTCAATATGATCTCTATTTGTAGGACAGTGAGTGTTTATTGTTTTGCTGTCAGTGACATCTTTTTCTGAAAGGCTAGATTAAATTGACAAAAATGGAGCTTTTCATTTATTCCTTCTTTTGGTTGTTGTCAACCCGACACAGAGGAGAAACTTTACACTTTATTGCTCTATAACACACGTCTGATTCTTCTAATCCTCCCCACTTTATATCTGTAGCTTAATGAAAACTTGCCTTGCCCAGTGGTTCGATGGACACACTGTGTAAATATGGTCAAGCAGGCCCATTTATCAAAAGCAAGCATCTTCTGTCATCGTCCTGGTGCCAAGTCTGCATCAGAGTAACACAACTGTAGTTAGAGGGAATGTTGTGCCTGGTCCGTTTCTATTTCACACCCAGAGTAACAGAATGTCACAAATCATTTACCCTATATCCTAAATTCCAAGCACCGGTATGATGTCGGAGCTCCGTATTGAGGCATTTAGCACCCGAATAGCGAACGCTGACTCCTGGTGGTGCTGACTTTATGCTAGCTCACAACCTGCTGACCACCGTGGAGATTCACTTGCCTCTTTGTTCAAAGCAAAACTCCCCACATTTGTTCTGGGCACCTCCACCTCTTTTTCCTTGCTTCCTGCTGTTATATTTTACAGCGAGGTGCGACCCTCGGATGAAGATGGCATGCTCATAAACAGCTTATCGAGGCACGCAGATGGAATGTCACACGTAAAAAGCATGAATGCAAACAAAGAGCATCCACAACCTATGGGTGTATAAGCTTACATGGGCACGTGCTCATGAACAATCACTCATACCTTCTCACTCTCAGCCTCTCTGCTATCTTGACACATGGCATTCACTCCGCACATAGCTGGTTCCAGACTGTCTGGCACCTCAAATCAGACTCTGTACAGTATCTCTGTAGCCTCTGCCATTACAACTCCCCTGACATTACACCTTACTTATGTCAAATATAGAGCGTTGTTTTTAAACTGGATGCTGTCATGTCCAGCGGGAAGCCTACCCTGCTCATAAAGGAGGTCAACGTGTCACGATGCACAGAGAATGACTAATAGGTTTCATATTTCTGGTCCCTTGCTGCAGTCCGATGAGGTGAAGCAAAGTGGGATACAAACAAACCTAAAGAGAGTTACTGTTACTCAAAAGAGGTTGTAACTAAATAAAGGATAAATCAATGCAAAACAAAGCAAAAAAAAGTGGTTTTATCTGAACTGTTTGCTATTATATTACGAACAGTTCTTTGCACTCAACTACTTTGCAAAAGTCACATCAGGAGATAACGGATGCTTGTCTGTAGTAAAGGAAAGGTGTTATATTAACCCCTTAACACTTCACACTGCGTGGGCGGATTGAATTGGTACCTTGTCAAAAAAGGAGCAGCGCAGACACATTAGAGGCAGACATCTGATGTTGAAAAGGTGTGAATCAATCCACTGTTACAGGATGCATAAGAAAAATGAAGTGTTAATGAGTAGCCTGTGAAAGTAGCTACTTGCACGGTCAGACGTGATGTGGCAATGAGTGGGAAAACTATACTAAAATAAAACAGTTGTTGTCTTCCAATAAAGTGATTGGATTTTGCCTGTAAACTCTGCAGCTCCAGCTACAACCACCATCAGGGTCTACCCTGATTTGAATAAGCGAGCAATGAAAGCAAGATGGAGGCAGTGAAAATTAACATTGATGTGTGTAGTTTGGAGAAATTAATACAGCAGTGAACGTAAGTACATCCAGGTACCTCCTGGATACATGATGCTTAATATGACAGGTGTAAAATGGAGCTCTTAAATAGATGTCAGTTAACCTACAGTACTAGACCTGTCTGCATTGTAGTAGTATATACACCACTCATGCTGCAAAAAACACATTCATCAACCAAATCTAAACAGCCTGAGCTACAACGTCTTTTACAGCACACCTAACCACAACTGTCAATTTCTACAATTCTATTTTACTCACTTGTCTTTTTCTAACTATGTTGTAGAGAACTGAGGGAATAACCTTTTTTGCTCTGGAGTTTATTTAGGAAGGGTTATCCATGTTTCATGTCGTATGACTTTGAATTATAGTAACTGCGACGACTGAGTGCAGTGTAGACATTGCAAATTAATTTCTACAGTTACATCACCTGCTCCTCTCCCGGGTGACACCAAACATCTGTTATAAAGCTGCATCCGTAGTCATGTCTCCCCTAAAGCGCTTTGCTGTAGCTGTAGGTGGCTTGATGGATTTTCAAGTGCACTACTGTGTTGAACGATCATGAAAAATATTAAAGGAATATTATATAAATAGGACTCCTGCAGGCAGCAGTGTGTCTCTATAATCATCTGGATCATATTCTGTGAATGCACGCTGCAACTTGTTCGGTTACGTATGGTTCTGTAATTAGAATTATTGATGGCAAGGGGCATATGAGGTCCTAAACCCTCCAGTGTGTGTTGGATAGAGTGACAAAGTGGGAAGAAATGTGTATTGTTACTCGCTATAATTACTTCTTTTTTCCAAAACTGCATTATGCCATAGGGCCTTCTCAAAGTTACTTAACATTTTTGAATGAAGTGCTCCAGGTAAGTGGACAGAGGTGTTTGTACAAATGAAATCTCTAACTTTCAGCAAGTTGCGAGTGTGTGGGGCATGAATCCAAATCAAACAACTATGCTAAAACACCGTCTGAGAATTACCGCAAGCTTGTTGGGCTCAAGTGACACCACATGTCTGACACCACTATCATCAACCAAGTAATTTGATTTGATTTGATTGGATTACAATGAATTGGAATAACTGGCTTGAATTGGACTATATCTTTGAATTGCCTTGAGATGACATTTGTTGTGATTTGGCGCGATATAAATAAACTGAATCTAATTGAATTGAACCAAACTGGTCATCCGAGACAGGAACTTTCCAGATTTTCCTTGTGATGGACTTACTTATTTCATCGCTAATACAAATGAATGATAGCAGAGACTGCTGGCTTGCTACCTCTAATGTTATCTGCATCGCCAATACATGTTAATCAGGGCAAAGTTGTTGCTCTGAATTTGTATTATGAATTATTTTACAGTTGTTCCTTTACGATATATCAAATTACAAGCTTTATGTTCATTTGACGGGTATAAAAACAAAACAATTTAATTTCTCTGAACTTGATCCTTCAAACACTGAAACCACTCAGCTACCCGCAGCTAACTTGACGCAGATCTGTGCCCGTCACTTTCTTGCCTTTGTTGTTGATTATAAAACTAGCACAACACAGAAAAGGGATTAATTAAGTCAACAGCCTGCGGCTTGCAGCTGACATTTTAGCTACTGCACCTCCTCCTTAAACCCCTGCACCCCCTCTTACCCTGAGTAGCACACAGCCAGTGATGAAAAGGAGTGATTATAAGGCAAGAGGCAAAAAACAAATTAGGGAAGCGAGAAGTTTATTTAAACAGGACTACCTTGTGTTTGTTGGAAAAACAAAGAGCTTTGCATAACAGTGTTATTCCTGAGAGGTCTCATGGAGAGTGGTGGCTCGCCACATCATTAGTGGAGTGAAGTCGATGAGCATGTAGTTTATGTGTGCTGATGCAAAGCATCATTTATCCACCTGCGTTTGGCAAAGGAGAGTGGGGAGGCTCCAAATCCCAGCACTTCCTCTGTGGCAAAGCAGACTTTCGGGTTCTTTTAACTTTCCTTACCCTAAAAAAATCTCAGTGCCCCTGTCTCCTCCTACGATGTTCAGTGAAATTCTAAAATAAAACCGGGAATTCAGTTGCCAGCAAAATCAGGCTCTTAGATGATTAGAGATGCCATTTGCCGCCCACATCTTCCTAAACCTGAAGAGTTGGAGCAAAGTGATAATTATGTGAGAAGAACGATAACAGGGAAGAAGGAGCAGTGAGATTTTCTCGCCAATTGGAGCCTTTGTTTGGCCTCGTTTGAGGTACAAGAGCACTGCTTCCTGTTTCTGTGACAGACACTTTTATCTAATTAAAAGCAGATTGATGCCATGCTGGTTTGCATCACAGGAGCTACAAAACAGGTTAAGTCGAGAGAAAAACGCTCAACTCCTACACCCCTTTCATAATTTGTCAGCAGAGAAGAGTTTAGTTAAACCGTCCCCCTATGCAGACATCATTTAATGCGTCTAAATGATCATTTTCCATAGGAACTTGAAATTTGTTGTCTTGCAAAGAAAGACAGAATAAGGTCTTAGTGCTCTGACAATATTTCTGTGACAGCACAACAGTCAAGAAGAGAAAAGCATAAATTATAAACATTCCAAGAGGAGGGTGTACATGTCTGTTTATGTAAGAGAGCAAGAAGAGTTAGTGACAACAGGGCAAAATTAAACGCTTTTTTGTGAGTTTTTTCAGTATTCACACTTTGACTGGGCTATAATCACAAGCTTTTAAGTTTGTAACATTCATTTGATTCAAATTCATGTTAGCTATCGGGGGCATCTCTTCCTCACTGCCTTTCATTTGACTCTTATCAGCACACACAAATCCTAATTCATACAGTTGTTCATAAACACAGCCACACACACTCATTTACACACACAAATGCCCACTCAAGCTCTGCCTCTCTCACCCACACATGCACACAATGCACCATGCCCTTAACCATGAGGTTTATATTATGTTGCTGTTAGAGGTGGCCGTGTTTGTCAGGGGCTGCAGACGGAGAGAATATCACCTGGGAAAAGTGAGCACAAGCTGTGTGTGAAGAATATGAGAGAAGCATTACATGAGAGATGGGTGCTGACACCAACCCAGATACGGGAAATCTATCTGCCGTCAAGCACCATCACAGCTGCCATCATGTATTGCAGATGCACAGTGCAGCTGGAGCTGTTGTAGACGGGCCGCAGATCAAGCCATCATGGACCAGCTGGATTTTCTACTTATTTAGGGGGTATGAATTGAATATAATTGATGGCAATGAAAACACAAACATTTATGTTTCCTGTTGACTTTACTTTATATTATATATTATATAAGAAGTGTGCCTAGTTGCAGTGACATCAACCATTGGTCTGTTGGCCCATTTGCCACTTTGTTGACTCACCTTCCTGGCATACAGTGCAGACTCCATCCCAAATCCACGACAAAAAGTTTTCCAACATTGCAGAGGGAAATTCCAGGGGGAAAAAAGCACGAGGCAAAGTTTTCACACCTATCAGAGATTAAAAGGATACCCGTAGGAAAGATTGGACTTTTGTCAGACAGATAGAAATCCCCACTTCCACCTACAGTTACTGTTGCTTGTTGCTTGTTGCTTGTTGCTTGTTGCATTCAACACATATGCAGTTTATGAGGTTGGATCTCAAAGTTGTGTCACAGCCTGTAAAAAGCTAAACCTGATAAGCATTGACAACTGCTTGCACTCCTGATTTGATGTGTAGAATATGGGCATTTTCCGTGAAAACTGCTTTTTGGTCTATGAGTTGTTGTCGTTGACTCAACGTTTATCGCCACTTATGTTCTCTAAACATAGGATTAAGTCAGTTTGATGATGAATTTGACGTGTGTTTTCTAGGCAAGTCCACATCAAAATCCCAATCGCACCCCGGCCACTTGTCATGATGGGATGTTGCAAGGTGTGTTCAGACAATGCTCCAAGCATGGCAGGAGTGCTGAGAGTTGTGCATTGCTGCGCAAGGTGAATACTTACAAGAAAAGAAATACAAGCTGATGCAGTTAGTAAATGATGTGTCCAACTGAATATTGCCTCTTTTATACAAGTGTTGCCCATCTGTGAGTACAGGACAATCCATCAGGGTCAGGGTGACACAACTGTCACAATCAAAGGTAGTACTTGAGGTTCTGTTTGTTCCTAAGTGCTGACCAAGATGAGTCTCCCATACCTGAAATCACATAACTACACTGTTTTAAAATTTTTTTTTTATCAAAATGGTTTCTGTATTTATAGCTTTAAAGCAACAAAGAAATTTGTGCAACTGTATACGTGTTTACATATTTTACCCGTCTCACTTTTCATCAGTTGAACTGTGGACTCAGGCCCTAATCAGCATACCCACGCCCCGTTGCTCCATATGTCTGCCTCGGTTCTCAGCCTCTATCTTCAGTCCACACACACACTCACACTCGCAGTCCGTGAGATTATCTAGGCTTATTCCCAAAGGCTTGATACGAAAAATCCAAACCCCCAACCCCCTACCCAAACTACAGAGTTAATCATTTAGTTTCTGTTGCAGTGCATCGGTTTTTTATTTGTAGATCTTGGATAACTTTTTTTCCTTTGCATTACTGCTCTAAAATTTCCCGTGCGGCTTCGTTGACTGTTTACCAGACAGCAGTCCCATCCACTATGTAACATTCAGAGCTCAAATCCTGTCAGTCACAATTTCTTTCTGCTCTCACCACAAACCTTCCCCTCCCTCACCTCTTTACTCTGTATAATGTTTCCCCTCCTATCCCCTGAACTCATCATATTATTCCTCTCCTCTTCAGCTGTCCTTTTCTCGTGTGTCAGTTTCCATTCTCCTCCGCACTCCAGCCTTACTTTTCTAGTTTCTATTTTCACTTTCTTCCTTTCCTAAATCCATCCCCATGTTTTTTTTTTTTACAACTTTCTGTTTCCCACTCTTCCTGCTGTCCCTCTTACTCATCATTATTGATGTTTAATTTCTTTCTCAAATGTAGAGAAGCGTTACATGTTGGGAATCGACTATAAGCTGGAATTTCTTGTGATAGCACGACATCGCCCTGACAATTTAAGCTTGTATTTTAGACTTTTAGTGTCAAGTGAGCAACCAAAATTACAAGAGAGAAGACGTACCACCCACCTCTGCTTTTCTCTGTGGGATCTATCTGTTTCTTTCTTTGTCTCTTTCTCTTTTAATGTCTTTCCTCTCATCTATATCTTTCCCTGTGTTAGTGTCAAGTTTTTAGTTCAGTTTGTGTCTGGGTGAGGATGTGACTCGCTTGGGTAAGCACAGCAGACACTCGAGGTGATGCTGATATACTGTTCAGTCTTAAAAACAGCCATGCTCACAGGAACCCACATTAAAGCACTCGAAAGGCGCAGACACACACCTCTCCAGTCTGAAACACTTGAGTGTCTGACAGAGCCATTGCTCCTACGCTGGGTATGAGCAGGGTTTAGCCACTAATTGCACCTCTCAGGCTAGAGTTTTGGCCAGTTGCTGTGGAAATTAAGGGGAGGTAAGGATAAGGAGAGAAACATCTCCATAAACTACTCTGGTGGGCAATTCACTCTTTCAGTCCCTGTCCTCAACATATTCCCTCTTAATGAAGCTCATATGCTAAATCACTAGTTGCTGTTGGATGTTCAATCCAGATTGAAAAGCAGTGTGTTGCTTTTTCCCTGCTTTGGCCTGACTGTCTCAAATGAGCAATAAATGAGCAGATTTGTTAGTGGTGATGGAGAGGGGGGTTTCTATAGCAACCCTAGAACTACCGTTGTGTAGTCTTGTCTAGTTATATTAATTCTCTACATTAGTTCATAAAGCACTTCTGTTCCATGTGCTACATTTTGTGTTTGTGGTGGACGTATGTGAGGTGATGGGACAAGCAGGGAAAAGAAACATGCAAGAAAGGAATGATGGCAGTGAAAGGGACAGAGGGATAGAAAAGAAATGTACCTCCCCTGTACCTGTGCTTCATTTGAAGCAAACCTGATAGCTTAGTCCAGATAATCTGCTTTGTGTTTATCGCCTGACATATTCTCCAGCAGCTTTATGGCTGTGTGTGTAAGCAGTTCTAACAGTATGAGACAGCAGCTGTAACGCTGTCCTCCAATCAACTGGGATGGAAGACAGAACAGGGAAATAGTCTCATCTGAATACTTGCATTCGTTCATATTATTGGACAACTCAAGATGGCAGCTGTCAGCCGTATGCTCATTCATTTGACAGCTACATTAATATCTTAGCAGAGACCCCAGTCTATCAAACTACCACATGTTTTTCCATGGCTTTTTGGGAAGCAAAGAGTCTTTCTCACACTATAACTGTTAGGGAATTGGTTAAATGGCATTTAAAAGTGGGTATGAATCAGAACCATTTTGTAGTACTTTAATGATTGTAACAGATGACAATGACATAAAGTTGAGGGTCTGTTGGTCTTTCTACTCTTTCATTTAATAGCAAAAGTAGGTTATTGGTGGTGGTATCACTAAAAGTAGCACTTGAAGCAAACTCCTCAGTTAAGCTGCACTATTGCCGTTTTAATCTGCACTTGAATACTGCCACAGTAATCTAGAGTTGCAATCAAACTACACTTGTGTTACTAAAAGTCAGTAAAAAAACCTTATGCTATTCAGAATTTGAGAAATACTAATGCCCATGCAATGAATATATTCATCCTCACAGCAAGCCAATACACCAAACATGAACAGCATTTAATGACAGGTTGCTGCTGTCTTTATTTAATCTATTGTTTGATATAATGCAGTCATAACTGAGCCTTTTTCTGATTGAAAGAAAACACTTAATAGAGGTATATCAAAAGTAATAGATAACAGATTACATTGCACTAACTCTGAACACTATTTATGTCATGCATTAACTTGTATGTCATATGTGTAAAAAAAAATAAAAAATACTTTGGACAAAGTCAAAGTGATGTTACCCACTGGCTTGTGATCAGACATTTTGAAGTTTTGAGTTTGGCATGATACCAATCTTTGAAGATGAATATCTTGAATATTGAATTATTTTCCGAAGGACCACCAACACCAGTCAGTCACAAGTGAATCTTGCTAATAACACCATCATGACTTGTGGGAAAATATATCAACTTGTCAGCACCTAGTGTCAGCGGTATAGACAACCTCACTGGTTATGTAACTAAGCGCTGATATACCCTTAGAATTATCAGCACTTGTTTCTGCATAAATTAGAGAGAGCTTGTACATCCTCAGTACCCTGTGTTTCAGCAGGACGCAGTACACTATATGTGCCAGTATTTGTGAAATATTGTGTTATATTTAGTTTGACAGCCATTTGCTTGACAACAACTTGTGGAGAAAATATATTTTGTACTCCACACAAGTTGAAAAGTGGCATATCTTGATATGATTTTCGCCTGAAGGGAAATAACCCCCTCACCTGACAGACGTTCTAATTCAAACTAGCACCTCAACATCAGATCCTAATACATTATTCCATGACCAGGAGAGACACTGGAAGCAAAAAGCTGTTACATTACCACTGTTTATCTGCTGAGAGACCGGATAGCTGCAAGGCAGTTTCTTGAGTGAGCCACAGAAAACATAATGTAACTATGGCTCAACTGTGAAAGACCCACTGGATCTGTGTTTAGTCCAGAGTTTAAAGGTTGTAACTAGAGAGATAGAACATTTCTAATGGACTTTGAGAGAAAAGTGCATTGACATTTCAGACATTTTTGTTTCAGTTCATCTACCAAATCTGATGTGTCTTCTTTGTACAAAAAGCCCACAGCAGGACTTCTCTGATCTATCAGCACAGGGAAGAGGAAGTAGCCCCTTGTCAATGCAAAAGCAGCTTGCGGCAAAGGGTCCCATTATGTGAAATGGTTGAAAACCAGCTTTCATGGAGCAGACTTATGGGAGTGCTGGAGCAGTACCCCTGCTGGGAAATGGCATAGAGTGTGTGTCTGTGAGGGGGGGGGTTGACAGAAGGGTCCAAGCTGCACATTTGCCTCGTGCTTTCAGCACTCTGCCTTTTCCCGCAACCCCCGCTTCCTTTTCTTGAACCACCCCATCCTAGGACATTTTTGTGGCTCAAAACATATGGGTAGCTGTCCAAGAGATGAGCCAATGGCCACCTTCTGCCTCTCTTTGTCAACATGCAGCAAACAGAGGCCAATCACCATGTGGGTATGCTAATGTGTGCTGCCCTGGAGCCGCCCATAGAGATGTCAATCTGCGGCTAGGGCATACTGGATATGAAAGGATAAAATAAGGCTTTGACTCCAGAGCATTGTCAGTCTGAAGGGGTGATTGGAAGGTGAACAGCCCGTTGCAGACCAGCAGCAGACTCTCTTTTGGCTCCTCTCTGCCCCAGGTTTGTCAGGAATGACGTGGATAGAGAAGGAATGCAATCCTCTCCCTCCAGCTCAGGATATGAACATCTGCATGTTTTAAATCAGACATTGGTCAAATTATATTTGCAAAAGAGTGTTTGTTTCTAGTGTAACCTTTGTGGAAGAGTAGATTCTCACAGTAGTGCGCCACTACAGAAATTACATTAGAGAGTGAAGTGGGAAGAGAATATGAAAGTCAATTAGGCTTACTTCTGTGAGATTTACACCCAGCATTAACATGCATCACATATCAGAACCTAATTACATTCAGATCTGACATTAGGATGTATCTTCAGCATACAAAATAATAATCAGAATTCTAATTACCCTCACTAATATTCAGGTGTCAGTACATGTCACCTCAGCTAATAACACTTAAGCTTTAAAACAGGCAGTAAACTTCTCTTTTGTACCCATTCCCAAGGATAGTGCCATCTTTCCCCAAACAAGTATAGTTGTATTGGAGCTGTTGTATTTATAGCCATTACTAAACTGAATAAAAAATGAAAATGACATCATGATCAGCCTATGAGAATTTGTTTTACTAGTTTGACAAATTAAGCCTTTATAAGAGCCATGCTTGACCTTAAGTAATGAATGTTGTAGATGTCATAAACACTTGTTCACTGAGCTTCTCCAGAGCTGGCTATTGTATTTACAGATTAATTACATACACTGTAAGTCGGTCCAATTCTTCTTATTCATCATGTTGTGGAAAGTTGACACTTTCTCTTAATACCATCCATCTGGTGCTGCCTCAAGCAGCATAAACAGCAGCATCAAAGAAGCACGCCGAAGTGTTGAAGTTATTTCTTAAGCCTCTCAATTGACTTGCTTTGTTTATGTAGCTCCACCGCTCACCTTTTTGTTTTTAATAAACTCAGAAAGAGTCACAATTATTATTCTATCTATGGCATTCTGCTCCTAATGATGTGCCATCACTCTGCTGTGCTGTGGCTCTGCCCTGGGAAGGTCTTCGGTAACACCATAGCATTCTCCCATGTGATGTGTGTACTTACACAAAAATCAGGCTGGTGGGTTTAAATGTGCATGAGTTTCAGATGTGCAATAAGATCGGAAACTTGAGTTATCCCCACTGGAATAGTTTAATTTATTTATGTGGCTTTTTGCTGAGGGAAAATGGGACCCTTGGGTCAGCATTACTCTACAAGCATATATGCTGTCTTCTTCTTTCTTTATCTTCTGCATCTTACCTGTAAAGACAAGCTCATATTTCCTTAGTAGTGCACTTATAGGAAATCATTGAGAATGATAGATATAAAGGATTGTATCAATTTCTCTATTTCCATCTTTCTGTCATCCTCTCCTGTGAGTTGTAGAGGCCAATATAGCTTTATGACCCCCCTGCTTCTTGGTAGTGCTGTGCTGCTGTAAGCATGCCTGAACTGGAGTGCTTACGTAGATGCACTGAGAGACCCTGTACATGACGTATGTGAGCATGGGCTAGTGCTTTGTTTGTTTGTGAATTTACAAGCGCACATAGAGGTGTTTGCAGAGGTGTGTGTCCTATTTTGTACAAATGCAGTCAACGAGCTAAGAGCCAAGCTGAGTGCTCTTGAGAATGTGTGAATATGGAACATATTATGTTTACATACATGTTTGTCTGTACCCGTTCATACATTATTATTTGCCAGCCTTTTCAGACTGTAATAGGATGGCTTTAAATGCAGCCAATCGTTTAGCCACTTGAACCCAGTTAATGTTGTCGCTGTTAGCTGAGCGTCACTCAGTCACTTCAACTAAACTTTGTTTCTAAACCCGTTTTCTTGCTCCACAGCGCCACAAAGCCCCTTATCAGGAACTAGTGGAGCGTTACCTCAATTGCAAGAGTTGTCACCATCATCCTCCGCTGCTCCTCCCCTCTCACCTCATTTAGAGATGAGCTTGGATGGGTGTGTTTGAATGTGTTTGCATGCACTGGTTATGTATCAGAGCTCAGCAGGAGTCACGGAAAGAAGGCCACAGGTGTGTCCCCCCTGCTGCCGCCAACATAGATAGATAGATAGATAGATAGATAGATAGATAGATAGATAGATAGATAGATAGATAAATACTTTATTAATCCCAATTTGGGAAATTGTTTTGTTGCAGCAGCATACAGTAAAGATACAGAATAGAATAAAATAAATATAAAATACAATACAATAAATAAATATTTTTCAAATGAGTCCAGTTTGCAGCCGATGACAGAACCAGCCTTCTTAATAAGTTTATTAAGCTTGCTGGCGTCACCGGCTCTGATGCTGTTCCCCCAGCAGACCACAGCGAAGAAGAGTGCACTGGCAACAACAGACTGATAGAACATCTCCAACATCTTGCTGCACACGTTGAAGGATCTCAGCTTCCTCAGAAAATAGAGTCGGCTCATCCCCTTCTTGTAAACAGCATAGGTGTTGGTCCTCCAGTTCAGTCCGTTGTCCAGGTGCACTCCCAGGTACTTGTAGTCCTCCACCACTGCAACATCCTCTCCCAAAACGCACAGAGGCTTTGGAGCCGTTGGAAATAGACTCATGAGGAGTTGGCACTGATGATTGCAAGACTTAAAAGTTATTAGTTATAGCTTATTTTGAAATAGTTTATTTAAAAATGTATGTCGTAGGTGGCTGCTGAAGGCCATTGGCCAACTTGGTCGCACACTTCTGATTATCGTGCATTGCCCTTGGTATGAGCATTTTCTGGCAATATTGAAAAAGATTTTTGATTAGCATCCATAACTACTGTTTTCTTGACAAGTTAATGTTGGCTTATAAAACATGATCACTTTTATTAACCCATTTAAGCCGGGAAAGCATTGCCGCATTTGTACCTTTAAAGCCGGGGGGCGCTGTTGCGTTATTCTACCATTAAAGGGATAGTTCGGGATATTTGACATGAATCTGTATGGCATCACCATAACCAGTGTCGTGCATTCAAACTGACTTACCCCCGACAGTGTCCTGTGAGCCGAGTTCTTGTCCAGTGTTGGTCAAGGCGAAAGTAGTCCGGCTTGTTTGCTGGGGTCAAGAAATTTGCGCGTTTTTCTTCCCAAAACAGTATGTGTGCTAAAGAGTGATTTATTTCATCACAAAAACCGAAGCCGGCAAAAGTCACTCCTCGTTATCACTTGGGCCCTATACTGTCTCTCATTGTGTATCAGTGCGCACGTCATTCTGACCGCGAGCTGTGCGCACGAGTTCACTTTGTTTACTGCTCGGGAAGATGTCTGACAACGAGAGCGACGAGGAACATATTGACTTCCGTTCAGAGCCAAGGGGGTATCTTTATGAACCCGTTTATACTGAGGAGGAAGTTCGCCAAATGGACTTAGATCGGGCAGAAAGAGAGAGGGTGGACAGAGAAGTGATGGAAACAGAAGCTGGAGCCACTGCTGGAGCTGCGATACCCAGGGTGGCCGACAAATCCTGGTGCACTTGTTTGAAGTGCGAAGTAATGCAGACAGAGGTGGAATGTTACTGCTGCCACGAGTGGGATTTAGTTATGCCCCAGATACAAAACCTTTCCATAGATGAGGATGTCGGCGGCCGCGGGACAGCTGCCTGCATCACAAATAACGGTGACTTCCCTGCACTCCTGAATGCAGGCGTCTGAGAACTTTTTTCCATGTTCCCAAGATCAACTGGAAGAGGCGTCCCAGACCAGCTGGACCCGATGGCCAGTTGTCTGCAGAGTAAGTGTTGAGCACTGCCAAAGAACAGAAAGACTCGTGCGCACAGCTCGCGGTCAGAATGACGTGCGCACTGATACACAATGAGAGACAGTATAGGGCCCAAGTGATAACGAGGAGTGACTTTTGCCGGCTTCGGTTTTTGTGATGAAATAAATCACTCTTTAGCACACGTACTGTTTTGGGAAGAAAAACGCGCTAATTTCTTGACCCCAGCAAACAAGCCGGACTACTTTCGCCTTGACCAACACTGGACAAAAACTCGGCTCACAGGACACTGTCGGGGGTAAGTCAGTTTGAATGCACGACACTGGTTATGGTGATGCCATACAGATCCATGTCAAATATCCCGAACTATCCCTTTAAGGCTGGGAAAGCGTACACGTCTTTTTCAGACGGTAGCGATTGTGTGGAGTTTCTTGGCTTTGATGATGCTGATGAACGTGCTGACCCAATTGATCGAGATTTATGGCTTGCACATATGTTTGAAGATGACGATAACGACGAGGATGATTTTGAAGGGTTTGAATGTGAGTGGAAGACTAACAATTACCACCATAATCGACGGAGAGATTTCAACCGCACACCAGGGGTGAAAGTCGATTTACCTGCAGATGCCACACCGTTGCAGGCATTTAATCATATTTTTACTGAGGAGCTTTGGGCGCATCTCGTTTCCGAGACGAATAGATACAGTAACCAGGTACATCAGACTCCAGCTCGAGCAAAGATGGCAAGGTGGTCACACGTAACTGTGCCGGAGATGAAAACGTTTATTGGAATGTGTATGGGCTCCTTGTGCTGCCAGTACGAAGAGATTACTGGCTATAAAATAAATATATAAACAGATAAATAAATAATTCAATTATAAAATTAAATTTTATTTTATTTTATTACTGTTTTCTAATTGAAAATAGCGCTGTTCCTGCACTTTACTTTTTACATTTTCTATTTTTGTGAAGGTGTATGTAAATAAACTCAATTTCCAAAGAAAGCCACAGGTGTAAGCTCTCAAATACTTTTTGAATTTTGTTTCTATCTGCTACAGAGGCTGAGAAATCAATCATTTAGTAGGCGTTGACACAATTGCTGAATTTCCAGAAAAACGTCAGGTTTTAGGGGGTCTTTCTGAAATCGCCCATAGGTTTTACAGGCATTCTTTTCCAGGCGTTTTAGGCCTAAATGGGTTAAATTAAAAATTAGCTCCATGATCTGCTACAATATCAAAATCCTGCACACACTTGAATGTATTATTAAAATGTATCTGGTATGAAAATATTCAATCATAGGACTTCAAAAATGATGTATAATAACTCTATAACTGTCTATAACTGAGCTCTTACACCACGGGTTGGCAGCCATTTTTTTCCCCAGAGAGTCGTATTGACTTAGTATAAGTAATCAAACTGTGAAAAATTAATTAAAACCTGGCCACAGTATGCTAGCTGTGTCTTTCATTCAAAACTCTCCCCTCTGTTTAGAAAGCTTGTATGACAGCATGTAGCTATGGCTGCCAATTCATAGTTTTTGGTAAGAAAATCTGTATTGATGTTGTGCACTTTGAACACAGTAATATTCTCTTGTCCCATTAGGCATACTGCCTCATGACAAAATATTGGTTAAAACTCAACAGCCATTGGTTGCGAGCAGGCCAAAAGGCTTGGAGGTGACTACTGATGACAACAACAATAACACTGAAGTTTATAGCTGCCAAAAAAGTGCAAACTGTCAAGTGCAAAGCTTAGGGACCTGGGGCCCTTGCTGCAAAAACTGAGCAAAAGCTCTGATAGACACAATTTGTAGCTTTACAAAAAAATTCCATTGGTGTTTAAAGTGATTAAAGAATCAGTGTAAAGGCCTTATGTATTTCTCACCCTTCTCATTCTCTCTATGTTAAACTGTACATGTACCTTTTTATTTCCTTTGTTTCCTTTATTTGTAAAACACCAATTTCATAAGTCTCTTCAGTTGGTTGCCAGACGAAAAATCTGAAGATGTGCAGGATGGAGGGAATGTCGACTTCGAGATTATGTTATCAAAAGACGTTGTAACATATGTTAGGGTTTAAGGCTGCATACAACTGTTAGAAAGGTTCAGCGTGGCTCACATTGTGTGCAGAGAGCCTGCCTTAGAGATGAAATGTCTGTCAACAGGCTCGATGGTTTTCAGTTTGCTTAGTGTGCACCCAGTAGGCCCAGAAATATGTGGCACATGCAGAATGTTGCTGAGTATGGTTTGTAGGCTCTCCCCTCTTGCGTTGCCCCCAAGAAAACGTATCCGTGTGATTCATCCTGCAGCACGTGGTTACAACTGGGCTCTGACAACTCCTGCTTCTGCTGCTTCTGTGAAAAAAATAAGTTCAACATTTCTCAAGCAGGTCCTCCGGTAACATTAGCCCATTCTAGCAGTTCCTCCCACACACATTCTGGAGGCATGATTTTGAGGGGAAAACGCCACAGGCAAGAAAACCATCGTTTCTGAGTGTTAACAACTGTGTCTGAATCTGGCAGTCTGAGGGTGCACCCAGGCTTCCGCTCTAAGCAAATTATGGGTGTGAGATGTGGATTTAGAGGTATAAATGTGAGTTTATGTGTTTCAGTACCTCCCAAGAGCAAGAATGACACTATGTTGCTGTTTTCTTGTCATATGCTAAAAGAAGGTCAATAAACAAGAGCCATTACCTTTAGTTGCCCATTTTATTGGATAATTTACACTTTCATAGCTGGACACAAGCCACTCTTGTTTTAACAAGGTTTTTCTCTCGTGTCAGAAAATGTATTGAGAGCCCGTTTAGGTTGTGCGCATCAGCCAAATCGGGTTACTATATATCCCTGCCCACATAATGCAGGGGTTTTCAAATAGAACCTTGGAAACACTGGCCTCAGTAGACATGGGAAGAAACAGTATGTTATATTCTCTTTGATTTGTGCCTTGAGGCATGTGAGAAGAATTTGAAATTGCTTATGTGCTGTTGTAGAGGATACGAAGGAAGCTGAATATCTGTAAAAGACCATTTTATCCACCAATTTCGTAGCATCAGCCAACTTGTGATTTGGAGTGCTGGAGTCGGTTAAACCTTTCTTCTGCCTTTATTTCGATCTATAGGCAATGGCTTTACACACTTCTTTCTCTCTTTTTATATGACTGCCTTTTAAATTTAACGTGCAGTTTACCTGAAAATGGATGAAGGGCTGTCAAAATAGAAAAGAATTTTTTTTTCCTTCTGTGAAGCCATATTCCTTCATTCCTGCAGTGTGACGTATCCCGCGCTAAAAGATGTATGACTTCCTCTAAAGAGGTGAATAGCCCACAGCGACCTTCTACAGTCGCTTTTAATTGCATGGTTTCATATCTCATTGGTTCCTTGTAAAACATTTAATGATGAGCCTGTTTGTGCAACACAAGAAAAACCCTGGATAAATGCATTTGATTTGATGTTATTTGATGCTTCTGTCTTTCCCTGTATCCGCTCTGTCTAATAGCTGGTAATGTAATTGTGTTTCCATCAGAGGGAGGCCTAATGATTGACTGTAGCAGAATGTCTAATGTGTTGGTGAGATAAACCTCCCTCTCAAATGCTCTGGGTTTGGCTTGAGATATTGGATCAATAATCTCTTCTCTTGTTCTCCTAGAATACCGAAGTGTTTTCAGTGGTAATATTTTTGTAATGCTGTGGAAATTTGCTCAGCATGCTTCTACCATTTCTTTAGAGTTTAGCAGAGTTGCAGAGAATTGCATGTCTTTTCATATTTTTGTAACTTTTCACAAATGAAAAAAAATTGTACTTTTAGGCAAGGTTTTCTGATCATAAGAGGGGCAAAACCAAGCTTCTTCCCTGTTTTGCTTTGCCAAAGGACACTCCGTATGGACGGAGATAAACCATTACCCGGTCTGCTGGCACCATCACAGAGCCAAGCTGCCTCATCTTTCTTGCCAGGGTTTCTAACTGGTGTGTTTGTGTGTGTCTCTCTGTGTCCCCCTGCAGGCTTCGAGCTGCTGTACCAGCCAGAGGTGGTGAGGCTCTACCTTTCTCTGCTGACGGAGAGCCAGAACTACAACACCCTGGAGGCAGCTGCAGGGGCTCTGCAAAACCTCAGTGCTGGACATTGGACTGTGAGTTCTGGGTTCGGGAGGTTACAACACTAAGATGCAATGTTCTCTCTGAAAATGTCTCTTTCTTACTGACTTTCTACCAACTTCTGTTCCAGCAACATATATATTTACAAGGTGAAAATGTCAGTTAAGCTAAAGAAAAGGTAAGACGGGGAAATTATTGATAGCAGCTTTTTATTCATTGGGACCTTCTATCCAGGAGGAATTAGATGATTAAGTGAGGGCTACAGTGCAACTTATTTACACAACAGTCGTTTCCAGTAGAGGTCTGCCTCCACTGATGGATTAGAAGAGCACCTCCACAGCCACAGTCAGTGTTTTTTTCTAATCAGAGCAGCTGTGGAGCTGCTGAGAAACTGTGTGGCTCACAGGCAGCAGTAAATTATCAACAGGGAAGGCTAGCTCTCAAATGTCAGTTAACGCTAAGCACCTCAGGCAAGAGCGGTCACCTATGTTTTTCTGCAGACTTACTGCACTTGGCCCCCAGCAGTACTGTCACGAAAGTGCCACTTGTTACGCCTCTGTGTCAGTCTCTAAGCGTATGCTGTTGTCCCCCCATTACGTCTGCAGCATCAGCCTCTTCTAGCTTATGTCAATAAAGAGGTTGAGATTTGTTTTTTTGTTGAAATTTAGCTCACATTTAGAGTCTCACATTTAGTCTTCGGAATAATTCATTCGTTGTCAATTACAGTTAAGGTGAGCATTTTGAGGTGGGATCATTACAGGGCTGTTTTTCCTGTTGAAGTTGTTTAGAATGCCAGGTGGTGTTCAGGAGCCTTTGGAGCAACTTACACATCACTAACACATCTGGAAGCTGGACAAAGTATCTGTTTTAAATCTTTCTCATTCTTTGCTCTTCCTTTGCACCACAGCTTTGATCTCCTTCCCCACAGCTTACTACTGTCACCTGGTGGCTCAGCCATGCCTCTCCACTGTTTAATTACATCTCTTGGGGTACAGCGCTTAGAAGAGAGACCCTTTTATGTTAAACTGAATGTTTCATGTTTCAAAAAATTTGAAGTAAAATCTACTGATGTTTGAATTAAAACAAATTATATCGAATGTCCATTCAGAGCTCCGGAGTGTAAGGCTGTGATTTAGTCAGATGGAGATGGAGAAGCTGTCTTGGACTTATGCAGTGAACAACTGAGTGTGTGTGGGCAAAAATAAAATCATAAATGCCACAGTACCAATATGCCATTTCCTTGCCCTCCAGTGGTCCAACTACATCCGAGCCACAGTGCGGAAGGAGAAAGGTCTCCCCATCCTGGTGGAGCTGCTACGCTCCGACTCTGACAAGGTGGTCCGAGCTGTGGCCATTGCCCTGCGCAACCTGTCCATTGACCGCCGCAACAAGGATCTGATTGGTACAGAGCACTAACAATGTCACGCACTCCAAACTCAAAACAATACTGAAATACTATGTGCACACTGAGGAACTGCTTATTAACAGACGTTAAAAGATGTTTGGTTAGTGTTACAATACTGTGAAACTGTCTTTATTTCTTTACATATTTCCAGGAAAAGAAGAATCAATGATTTATTCAAGCATAAATATTTAAGCATATAAGTATATTTATCAAAGCAATTCTAACACACTTGAAATGGTATGTCCACCTTTATTCTTCAATACAACCCTAGTCCTCTCAGACCAGCTTTCCTGTAATGTCTTTGGGTCATTTTTTAAGAAATAGTTCTCCCAGCTTCTGGAAGGATAGTACAAAGCTCTGGTTTGGATGTTGGCTGCCTTTCATTCCATTATGTTTTATGCTTGAATGATTCACAGGTCAGTGTTAAGTGGCCCAAAAATAAAACGCGTTCTTCTGAAATAGTCAGGTACGAGGACTGGACTGAAAATGAGTGAAAAATCAGCCACAGTCCAAAGAAAATTTGGCTGTTTGGAAGCAATACATGAAGAAATGAGGGTTGAAACAACACATCTACAATGTACTGTAGACAGCTACACATCTGAACATCTAATCACAGTTGACACGATGCCACAACAACAGCAATTGATTTTATTTCTTTTTCCCTCCACCTTATAGGAAGTTATGCCATGCGAGATTTAGTGAGCAACCTACCCAGCGGTCAGCAGCGACCAGCCAAGAATCTGGAGGAGGACACTGTGGTCGCCATCCTCAACACCATCCACGAGATTGTGACAGACAGCTCTGAAAACGCTCGCTCCCTCATCCAGGCCCAGGCCATTGAGAAGCTTGTCGCCATCAACAGGACCAGGTGAGACTTTTATAGCTACAGTACAACTAATGTTAAATTGGGAATGGGATTGAAGTTCATGCAGAGCGGGAAACTCTCTCATTTAGATGGAATCATTGTGGTAAATTATTTTATCAAAGTTTTCGTTTTTTAGTTGTAGTTCTTCGTGAAAGTGAAATATATTAGTGTTAAGGCTACGGCTTAATAGAATCGTTTACCTCCTTATCACAGAGTTACACAGTCTTTTGTGTGTGTTCACAATGGGAGTGTGTCCAGGTCATCCTGCCTGCACTGATGCACAGTAAACCAAATCATACAGTATTTTCATATACATGTAACAAAAATGCATGTTGATGTATCAGTGAGACATAATGCTGATAGTTAGACCTTGAAAGTCAGTTACATCATTTTTATAAGCAGTGTCTTAACTTTCCACAACTGAGTGAGCTTGCCCCGTATCACACTTTTATTTCACGATCAAGAGCACTTTCAAAAGGCTGCTTCTTGTGTGAGGAAATATTGATCACACCGAGAGCAGCTAACTAGCATAAATATATGCATATTTCTTTCACAGGCCTGAGAGCTGTGTTTCCTCATGAGAATAGCCTTCTTTGATGTGAGGGCCTCCACCCACTTTTAATTAACACTGGGGGCTCAGAGGTAGACAATAAAAGGAAACGTGCACTCATATGGTTATAAATTAAAAACCAAACCCCGGAGCCGACAGGGGACACGACGTCTTTGAATACAGAGATTGATTGCAGCAGCACTGCACGAGCACAGGAACTGTTGCTGCGTTCGGGTTAGATTGGCTCTCATACTATAATTGCTCTGGTAAATTCTTCATTTATTTCCTCCTTTTTTGCGGTGCCCTCAGCCAATCAGCACGCGAAACAAAGGCGGCGTCCCATGTTCTGCAGACAGTGTGGAGCTATAAGGATCTGAGGAACGCTTTGACCAAGGACGGCTGGAATAAGAGCCACTTTCAGGTACAAAGCTGTAATTTGGAACAAGTTATTATCCAGTCTCTGACATGTCATTTTGTAATATCAGGTAGTTAAAAAAAAAGCTATTTGGAGCATGTTCGCTTTAGAAAAAGGTTTTAGTGCCTTCTTGAACAAGTTCTGATTTCATAGAATGATTTCAGATGAATCTTGAGATTCTAAAAATAGGGCAACATAATCAAGTTGCAATATTAATCTTGTAAAATGATTAAACTGTAGCCAAGCATTAAAAGAGAAAATAAAGTGTTTCTGTTCTGCAGTACATTGTGTGAGCTGTGTGATGTAACGCTGCTTGCTTTGCCTCCACTCCCAGCCCACTGTGACGGCCACCCCTAAAGCAACCAAGAACGGCAAACCAGGTTATGACGACACCACTCTGCCCCTGATGGAGAAGAACCAAGGTCAGTCAGTGAGCGTGTATGCCAGCATGTGTCACTTTGCCTGTTTAGAGGACTAAAGAGGGAGGTCAGGTAAAGAAGAAATGACACCACTATAAAACAGACAATAACCTGCAGTGCCTGCTTATAAGGTTAAAACTGTATTTTGTCATTGTTAGCAAATTCAATCAAAACAATAAAACCACAAACTTTTTTTTCTACTAAGTGCTTTAAAAACACATGCAGTAATTAGCTAAAACAGGACTTTACACAAAATGGAGCAAATATTGCATATCTTATGGGACTATTTGCAGCCAGGGATGTGTACATATTTGTGCTCTAATGTTTTTTCGCACCAGGATTGTGTGTGTTGACTGATTAAAAACAAACTTCAGTGCTTGTGTTCATGACAGTGAACCAACCATGTCATCCAGTGTAACGGTGTGTCTGTGAAACAAACAATGGAGCTGGCAAGGATGACACTGTTAACAGGCTTTGACTACAAATGTAACACTTCCATAGTTGGTTTCAGACCCCCCCCCCCTCCAAGAAAAGTCATTAAATAAACTAAGGTTGTCCTTATAACACTAAACCTACCCTGACAGTCCTCTAAGCTGGTCAAAACAAAGTACTAATAAGTGCTGAAAAAGAGCAACTGCCCGAGTGTGTATCCGCTTGCTGAGGATATGTTTGTGTATTCTTTCTCATGGCTCTATTAGACTTTCTGTGCTTGCCGCATTACAACTCTCATCCCTCTGCTGTGTTGTGTTCAATGTTGCAAAATCGTTATTCATTCTGTTGGAGTCAAAGATAAAGCACACAAAATGTGAGGTACAGTTTCAAACAGCATACTGTTGTTGGTAAATTAAATACTTAAAAGGCTTTGATCGCTGAAGAACATAAGACTGGCATTCCACATTGTGAGATTTAAATAGATATAATCGAGTCAGGGATATTAAAATGAAATTAACTCCCACAATTTTGAATGATGAGTAGTTTATATGTGCAGTGTCCACAATGAAAACTTGAAACAGAAGTTTTCTGAAACAGCAGTTGTATTTCTAGAGGAGGTGGAGTGGGGACTGGGTGAGTTTCATTGGTCCAATGACAAACATCTCTTTGACAGAGGAGTCAATAGCCAAACAGCAGTTTTCCGTGCCGACTTTTAGCCTTTTGCTTTTTTTTTTTCCTTTAAAGATCTTTTCCATTCTTACATGCACATAAATCACAACGCTTATGCCTGCCCACTCTCAGTTTGCATCATGTAATCACTGGCCGAGAACCATTACCCTTAAAATTAGTAGTTTTTGCCTCAATGACTCAGTTTATTTGTTCGCCACTTGTGTACAAATGGCATATGAATGCTTTTCAGGCACCAGGGAGTGTGGCAGTGGTGATATGATACCTATGGATGAGCTGAGTCGAGGTAAGAGCCAGTCTACATAATGATCCTTAGCCAAAGAAGAGCTAGCTCTACACTAATTTGTTTCCAACATCCAGCAGTGCTTCAGCATCTCTTCTACTAGTTTTATAAAAAACGTTGCCAAGATAATATTTGTTATCTAAAAATTTCAACCACTGGACACTGATCGTGGTGTGATGGCTTTGGACTGAGCTTCAGACAGATTCTCTTTGATGCTGTGTGTAAGACCCCTCTCTCAATAAGATGTTTGTACGAAGTTGGCCTTCATTAATAGCTCAGCAGAAAAAGATGTTGGTGGTTCCCTTTCTGCGTGAGGAATGTATTTTTAATTTCTCATTTGGCCCATTTCCTCTACTGTGTTTCCATCAAAGCAATTATTCTTCCTGTTGTTAGATTTGTTGAAATTCAACTTCTTTTTTTTGAGTATTTACAAAACTCATTTGTGACCCTGAGGGGTAATGAAAAAGGATTTTTCTCCTTGTTTTTCTATTTTTTCTCCCAAGCCACCATCCTGGAGTATATGTTGCAGGTTTTCCTCTGAGTCACTGGGGTTCTATATTTCAAGCATCTCTTAATGGTTCAGGAGACTTCTGCTGAAACTGGGAACAAAAACTTTCCACTTTAAAGTAAAAGTTAAAAGTAGTAGGAAACTCTCTGCACTCATTTCTTCTAGAAGTGCAACACGACAATACTAGATACAGTTGTTAAGAACTTACAGTACCCATCAAAATGTTGTTTATACCCACAAAAGAAAAGATGAGAGTAGTTTTCATTTCAAATCTGGTATGTTTAATGTCAATATATGACAGGCTTAATGTTGATTCAATTGATAAAAAAGTGATTTGTTGCTTATATGAAGTTGCTACAATTTGAAATTTTGCCTGTCTAAACTAGCATATATTGCAAAGTTTAAAGTTTGTCCTCCTGTAGCAGGAACTGTCACAACCCTGTTCCCTCTGCCCCTCTCCATTCCCACACCTACCCAAAGGTGACAGTCAGGCAATGAGATAAAACAGTAGAGTTTCTGTTTCTACTCTGTCATCAAGGCTTTGTGGGTTTCAGGACTGGATTCGGTCGGAAATGGACGTATTTTAGAAGCTGTGAGCTGCAAGTTGCCTGCGGATTTACATTAATGCACAATATTTAGATTTTACTTACAGTATATCTTACAGATTAAGAAGAGATGTTAGTGGGCGATGGTGGTCAGGTCTTCTTTTGTATTACCGATCACTTCTATTGGGTTTGTTTTCATAAATACAGTTGTTTGTTGTTGGCAACACTAGATAGCGTGTTTGTGGCATTTGAGATGGTTACTATCCCTAGATTAAGCACTGTATGTTATGAACTGTGACACAACTTTCCTTTAGAGAAACTTTAAAATTGACCTATCACCTAACAAAGCACTTAACTGTACTGCATGTAGTCGCATCAACATATACACACAGGTGGGAGTGGGTTATGCATTTAAATTCCCATGATATGAATATGCATCTCACTCAACAGCATGGTGCTTCTTAAACAATTTAGATATTTTTAGAAACTGAAGGTTCAGAATGATGATAAAATGCATGTGCTCCTAATCCTCACAGTAGAACCAAACATAAAATGTGGAGGGGCTGAATATGGCCAACAACCAACCTTGAAAGACTTAATAAACACCGGCCCAGTCTGAAATTTTCTTTGTAAGTGCATTTTTATTGGCAGTTTTGAGGACAGCATCAAATACCACTTGTGAATACTTTTTTTAAGATCTACTATGAGAGTAGATAACATGATTGGCAAAAAGAAGCACAAATTAAGTATATGCATGTGTAGTCTACTTGTCTGTGTCAAACATCGTCATATGTTTTGATGTGTGAAAGAATTCTATATGTCTCTTTACACATGTTGTAACTGTATTTACCCGAGAGTCAGAGGAATTAACTGATCGTTCTTCTCTCACCTCATCAGATGGTTACTCCACCATTGACCAGAGGGACAAGGACTGCAAATATAAGACGGTTGAGGGCTCAGTGGACCTGACAGAACGGGAACCATCAAAGGTACAGACAGACCCCCTTTGATGGCACGTTGGATCAGGGGAACAAACGATGGAATAATGAAGTCTTGTGAAAATGTTATCACATGTCCTCTCTCTGTGTCTCTCTCTTTCTCTCTCTCTTTCCCTACACACATTTTCTGTGGTGGTCCTCATTAGAGGTTCTTAATCATATTGATTCAGTAAAGAGGCTGGAAGTTGTCCTTCTCTGTTGACGTAGCCATCGCAGCTCAGTGCTGTGGACAGCCTCAGATCTGTGAGCCACCAGTTAATTGAGTGTCAGCTTTTGGAGTCTGTTGAGTAATTAATCTGAGACTGATTAAAAGAACCGCTAAGAAGCGCACTTCCCGGAGACAAGCCTTGTTTGAGAAATTAACAGACCGCTGCATTAACAAGGGGTCATCCGCTGATTATACAGACTGTTCACACAGCAGCCAGAGCTTGCTTATTGTCAAGCTGATTGGCAATCCAGTTTCAAAGGAACGTGACAAGATAAAGGCCTCAGAGGATGTCTGACATGTCAAATGACTTGCAAGTGCTTTTAGTTGTTTAGTTTTCATCTACTTGAGTGTGTGATGGATGGAATATGCCTTGTGAGACTCTGAAATAAATTGAATAACAAGTCAGCTTGAGTCGCTTACACATACAGGACTGTGCAAAAGTCTTGGGCCACTCCTCATTTCTTTATGTGTTGCTAAGAAAACCGGAGACAGGTGCAGCGTTTTGTTGAATCACATGAACATGAATAAAGGCCAAGGTTACACTGAACATTGCAACAAGAGGGCACGTTGGAAAAATAGTAAATGCTTAATACTACGAATGAGTTTGTGAAAAATTTTATATTTAATGCATTATGTAAAAAAAAAATGTTATATTAGAATATCATCGGAAATATTGGTAGGGACAACTCTGTCTTCCCCAAACTTTTCTTTGAATAGTCTTCAGGAATAGTTCTCTGGGCTTCTTGAAGGGCATCCCAAAGCTCTTCTTTGGATGTCGGCTGCCTTTTGTTCCATTCTCTGACAACATGATCCCACACTGCTTCAATAATGTTGAGGTCCGGGCTCATCAGACCTGTTGCACTGATTTTCAGCCCACTTCTTGTGTCATTTGGCATAGCTCAGCCTTTTCTCCCTGTTTCCCTTACTTAAGAATGGCTTCTTGACAGCCACCCTTCCATGGAGCCCATTTCTCAGTAGATGAACGAGCTGAAGGTCCAGATGCATCTTTCAGGTCCTGTGTCAGCTTGATTTTTCCTATTTCTTTTGGATACTGCTTTCAGATGCTGTAGAATTTTTTTAGGCCTGAAACTTCTTTTGTCCTCCTCTTGTCCAATTTGTTCAGATTTGTTTAGAACACTCTGCAAACCATGCTGAGATATGCCAAGTTTTCATCTAATAGCTCTTTGGGAATCATCTTATTGGTGCCAAAGTACAATTTTCTATACATAAAACGATTGTCTTTTTATTGTAACAAAGTGCCTAAAGATGCTATTTGAAATTGGTTCTGCCATTGTTGTGTGGATTAACGAACCAAAAAAACAGCATTCCTTTGAAAATGATCAGGTACAAGGACTGGACTACAAGACCTTCAGAAAGCCTGAAAAACTACTGCTCAAGACCATTTTAAAAGATTACAAGAATGTCTGGCTCAGTGGAAGCACAAAATAAAGAACTGAGTGGTGGAACGACACTTTTGCACAGTACTATATGTGAATGTATTATGTATGAGTACATATATAATCCATTCATAATTAACAACATCATTAGTTGCTGTAGGCATTCTTAAAGCTAATTTGGGAAACATCATAATTTGGCTTTATATGAACAGCTTTTGATTGCTCAATGGAAAATGCTGCAACTGAGTGAAGTTAAGCAATTGAATATAGTAGCAAAGTCAGACATAAACACAGGTCAGCACTTTTCTCATCATATTTAGGCAAACATCTACAGCACATAGAGCTGAAGGCACGCTGTCACATCTTGAAAGGACAGCTCACAAGCTCCAAACATCAGTAATCACAGCAAGCGGTTGTGCTCGTCCTCAGAGTTTACAGGCCTTCTAGCAGTACTCCACAGCTGCCATCTGTGCTTCCCAGAGGTGTTCTTCTGCCTTCTTTGAATGCAGCTTGGCTGTCGAAACTTCTCCCTCCCTTTTCGATTTGCATGTTGTTGTATTCTTCTTTGTAATCACTCTAACTTCTCTCCAAAGCTCTCTTTAAGGCAGGGAACTAACACTGGCTTCTCTGATCCTGGATGCATGTATGCGAGAATGTATATGTAAAATTTATTGACCTCTTTTTGTTTTACTGTGTTTTTGTTTTTATTTTCCCTAAACCGTCCTCCTGTGGCTACAGAATGACACAAATAGGAAACACTATATCAGGAGTAACAGGCCTGCGGTCAGTCTGGTGGACGCTTGTGATGTTAAGCCCCAGCCTGTTGACTCCTGGGTCTAAATGCATGCATGGTAGGTCTGGAAAATTCAAGCACAAAAAAAAACTAACTCCTAAAGCTGTCTGGGTTGGATTGTAGCGTCCTTTTCCATCCATCCATCTCTGTTAGTTCATCATTTCTGCCTGTTTTCCTCTCACCCGCTCACATTTTATCACTTAGACCTGCTGTTACCTTTCTCCCAGAGCAGTCAGCTGGAGAAGCCAACATGTTCTATTCACTGTAACATACTCCAAATATACTGAAGACAACTTTTATTTTCTATCTATTTTACGCAAGATTTCATGTGTTGCTCCATTACGAAAAAAACAAAACCTCGAGGGCAAAGTGCTGATTCAAAAATCACAAATGCGCCGTGCATGAATCTGAATTTTGCTGCTCACAAGGATCAACATTATGCTGTGAAAACATCAAGTGGCCTCTGTGCTCTGTAATACTTGTAGAAAGCAGGCATACTTCAGTATCTTTTTACAATTCAGCACTTCCTGCCTCATTGAAAAGCACGCCCAACCTGTCTCACTGCTTCCAGAGACAGCGTGTGCTGAAATTATTGGCAAATGATGAAGGGAATCATTCTATGGCACTTTAAATCCTCCAAGGACTCAGGTATAAAGGAAAAACAGTAGGGAGGAAGAAAAAGACATGCACACACACTCAGAAGCTCCTCTCTACCTGCATTTGTAATGTATACAGTTTCTGGGGTAAAATGAAAAAAAGATTTTAAGTGAATAACTGTAAACTGATAAGGCAATAATGGAAAGAAGCACTCATGCATTGCAGGGGAGGATGAGCTCACAATAATTTATGATATACGTTTTAAAGTTAGTAGTTTAGTTTTGTAGTTTAGTGGCTTCTTGTTTAGAGCAAGAATTTCTGCACGTGTGGATGAGAGATTTCCTAAAATCTCTTTTTTCTAAGCAAAACCCACACACAAATAAGAGCGGATAAAGGCTGCCTATCTCCATAAAAGAGTAGCTAAATGTCTTCTGATCATTTCTAATATTCAGACACCTTACAAATGATTAATTATAAATATTTAGTTTTTCTCTTATTCCTTTGGTTTTGTCCACCAAGTTCCCATCGAGTGACTTTCTCAGGGCTGCCAGCTGATCTGGGTTCGCCTCATTAGCTGTTATTTTACTGTCAGCAACATTTATCTTCCTGCCTCCTCTTTGCTGCCATCATCCTCAACTCTGCCTTTGGCCTGCTGTCAAATCCCACTGCCTTCCTCACTGTCATTCTCTTATCTCAGTCGACTTTGTTAGTGGCCATCCATTCAGTTTTCTCTCTTCCATCCATTGTGCTGTTGTGGAAAAACCCTCACATGGTGACTTAAGAGATAAAGTAATGTGATTTGCTGTGTTCATTGAGATTTTGCCTCTTGATTTTTCTTTAATGCTACAGGTAATGATTAGAATGAATCATCAGGTATGTGGTCTTCACTTGATATAGACCTGGCAGGGTTCCATTAAGCACATTAAGCATCTGTTTTGCTGTCACCTGCCTCCATTCACCATCTGGACTGACATGGCTGAAACAATGACAGTGATGTCTTCCTTGTACTGTGATAATGCCAGCTAATTATTTTTATCTGTGGGACATGAAAGCACAACTGAGGAGTTTCATTTCAAAATTCATTCACTGTTTGCTAAATATTAAATATGTTTTAGTATGATTATGGTTATTATATACAACCCCAAATACATAAAGGTTGGGACATTATGTAAAATGTCGATAAAAATGGAATGCAATGATTTGCAAATCTCATTATCTATAATCAAAATGATTCACTCATGTTGAATTTAATGGTATTAGCACATCTAAGAAATGTTGGGACAGGACCATGTTTACCACTGGGTAGGATCCCCTTTTCTTATAACAACACTCTGTAAATGTTTGGGAACTGAGGAGTCCAGTTGCTGGACCTTTGAAAGAGGAATGCTGTCATTACATATGGCTTCTTCTTTACCTGACAGAGCTTTAACCTGGATTTGTGGATGGCACGGTGAACTGTGTTCACAGACAATGATTTCTGGAAGCATTCCTGAGATACTGCAGTGATTTCAGACAGAATGATGCCTGTCTTAAATGCGCTGCTGCCTGAGGTCCTAAAGATCATGGACATTGCATATTTATTTTCAACTGTGTCGCTTGTGCTCAGAGATGTCTCTCGATTCTCTGAATATTTCCATATTTTGTACTGCAGATGATAGAATATTTAAAACCTTTGCTAAGTTGTGTTGAAGAACTTTATTCTGAAATTGTTCCTCAATTTGAAGACAGTTTTCTTGCAGATTGCTGAACCTCTGCCAATCTTTACTTTCGAGGACTTTGCCTCTCTGAGATTATCTTTATATACCCAGTCATGTTACTGACTTGTTGCCAAATAACCTAATTAGTTGCAACATGTTCCTCTGGCTTACCACTTACTTTTCCAGCCTTCTGTTGTCTCTGTCCCAACATTTTTGAGATTTGTCATTGCAATTAAAATCAACATTAGCTGTTATTTTGATGAAAAAGTAAAATGTCTCACTTTTAACAAGTTTTGTGTGTTCTATTGTAGAGTAAAATATTGCTTTTTTAGTTCTGCAACTCATTTGCAGATTGTTTTGAAAATAATTATGATTACATTGAATTGAATTCCAATTGGCTTGAATTGCACTGTACTATTTAAGTGCTTTGAGATGACGTTTGTTGTATTTGGTGCTATATAAATAAAACTGAATTGAATTGAAAATTTAAATTAATTTCTGGGTTTTTTTCAGGTTAGATACCATCCTAACTTTTTTGGAATTGGGGTTGTATTCAATCTTAAATCATTAGCCTATAAGAGAGCATGACCCAGAAAAAAATTCATTCTTATGAGTTGGCATGATGTATTTTGAACTGAAACTCTTAATTTATTGGTATTTCAAACTGAAATAGTTGTTCCCCTCATATTTTTTTCTCTCCTCCCTTTCCTTAAGGCTTAAAAAAGCAACAACGTGACACCCCAGCTAGGAGAGGATCTCTCATCACTACTGCCATTTCACAGGAGCTCAGCTTTGGAGTTGGACTTTGTACAAAAAAAAAAGAGGATTTAAAAAGATCATGATCACAACAGTGACTACTCAGCAGCAGCAACCGACATTCAGTCATGCTTTTCAGAGAAAATAAAAGAAAATGATGATAAAAAGTGACAACTCTTACTACTTGTCATATCTACATTCCCGCTGGACATCGTGTGAATTTTACAGTGTTGATTCTTGTTGAGCTCTACGAGAAACAGATGGAAGTTGGTGCTGGTGATGGAAGTTTGATAAGCAGAAGAAGCAAAGTAAAGTGAAGTAAATGGATGAGGAATGTGTATTTGAAGGAAACCTGTGGTACATATATCTGTATATATCCATATATATCTATATAGAGAGAAAGATAGATGTACATCTATCTCTATATATCTATATATATATATATATATATATCTGTATATAGAGATCTTGATGTGAACAGGTTTGGACTGGTGTGTTTAAAGGCTACTGAATGTTTGTTTTGGGTTTGATCGGACGGACACAAGAAAAGCAAAATGAATGGAGAGAAACAGAGGCGGAGAAGAGCTGTAGCATAGTAGATAACCATGTACCCCCAACAACAGTCTGCTCTCATGAACTGAAAATCTGTCTGGGTTCACTGTGTTTTTCCTTTTCTTTTTCTTTTTTTTTTTTTTTTTTTGTTAAGATAACAAAAGTGCACTGCTTTGAAATCAAACAAGGGATTGATGTCCATTTTATAAAGTGAGGAGTCTGCAAGTTGTGATCTGGAGGAAAGCAAGTGACAAAGTGCATACATCTAATGAAGTTATTGTTTTTGTTCACACAGCGTCACAAGAGGAAGCTGAAGTGCAAACGAACTAGATCAAGGGACAGTCAGTTTTATTGTGTTCAACATGTTTGAGCCAAAAACATGTAACCACACAAGCTGCAGAGTGATGCGGTGCCATGCGTTACCGAGCTGGTTGCGTTTTGTCAGTGATGTGTATTAAAGAGGCTATGCGGCGTTTTGTTAATACTGATTTGTGCTTTTGAAAGGAGAGGAAGAAGACTGTTTTCTTGCTGAAATGATGGGTCTAAAAGCATTTTTTTTGTGTGTTTTATATAAATGTATATTAGAATAAAACAGATCAAATGAAAACTGAAGGAAAAACAACACAAATCACACACTCGTTTATTGTATATTAATATCACATTGTTTGGAAAGCACATGTCATTTGATAAAGGCTCACCATGTCTGTATGCAAGAAATAACCATCTGTATAACTTTAAATGTGTGTCAAATATTGTTGAGTCACGCTGATGATCACCTATTTATATTTTGTATTTGTCAAAAAGGTTACAGAAAAAAAGTTTATCTGCATTGTTCTTCATAAGGTAGAGGATCGACATTTGGCTGCCCCTGCATCTTTAAAGTGGCCACTTTGGAGGGGTCAGACAGAGGTAATGGGAAAAGCAAGAAATTACAGTGTTAATAAAAGAGCCTTCATTCTACTTCATCATGCATTTATAGGTCATTTAAGTACCATCAACCTCCTTCACTGCTGCATCTTAAAGACAAATATTAAGTCGTGAGCATGACGAATATCTGTACAGATGTTTATATTCTATTCTTTCCAAGTGCCAGTTTTTTGTGGTGTCCTTTGGATATTAACTAAATCACTCATGCGCAGGAGGAGAGAGAGTTGGATGATTGGGTGTTGCTAGAGGGAGATAGAAAGCACTGCGTTGCAGTGTGTCAAATAAAATGTCAAGGTGGGGTCATATAGTATATATTTTTACAGCTGTATAGGGTAGACAGAATCATATTGCCATTTAAGAGAATCCAATCTTAGCTGGTATCACTCATGCGTCTCTCATTCAAGGCAAACGGCATGTGCCTGCGTTGAAGTCTGATTTTTCCTTGTGACGTATGTGACTTTATAAAGCTTGCATATTTTACACGGTGTTTACAAAGATGTACGTTGTGGTAAAAATCAATGAACTACAAAAAAGATTTTTTTTAAAAAGTTACTGTATATTTCCATTTCCAGACTAAAACCGTCATAATACCCAGCATCCCCTTTGTGTGTCCTCAGACGTGTGTGCTTTTATTGGACAAAGATCTGTGTGACTTTCTGATCCTAAACGCACTACGCAGTACCACTACCAAAGGATCTGGAGCTGTTTTCACATGAATTCTTAAAAGGAGGTTCTTGGTTTTGTGGATGTGCAGCCCATCTTACATTTACAGATTAAAGAGCCACACAACTGTGCTGTAAAAAAACATGGACACACATCGAATCAAACAAACCTACCTGTGTAGATATAACTGATTCAAGACCGTCGAAATAAAGTAACTGAGTAGCAGATGTGTTTGTACCTATCATGTGCCTTAACCTTTTCCATGGTAGATAAAGATAAGTGTGTTTTATATAACTTTATTCCTCCCCTTCGACTGTCCTCCCTCCATTCTGTCTGGTCACCTTTCCTCCCCGTCTCATCCCCCCACTCCTGCTCAACTCATCACCTCTTCCATCCAGCATTCGGCCCCACCAACCCCCTAGGTAGTGTAGACCCTTAGTGGGTTTCTGCCTTGTATTACATTGTATCATAAACTTTTAAAGAAGGTAGTATCATTCGAAAAATGGGTTTGATTTCCTAGAGAAACAAAGTTAATCCTTTCGTAGCGAGCAGAAGCGATGCCACAGTGACAGAATGTATTATGTTAATTTTACTAATAACCAGAGGCAAATATTACGCTTGTTAAACATAACGGAAAAATACTGGTTTGTAGAGTATAAATTTGGTGTGTTTTCAATAAATCATGCCTGAAAAGAAAGTGTTGCCTGACTCCGTGTCTTATTTTGAGTTATGTGATTGTGAGAATAAAGTCTGACATTGTGAGAGCAGCCCTTGGTGGCACTAATGTTCCACCACCAACCTCAGACATTTAAAGGGTCATTCTAGGGATCATTCTAAAGATTATCATTTGGTTCTGTACACAAGTCTTGAGCCACCCCTCTTTTTTGTATATTGTCAGGAAAATGGGAAATAGGTGCAGCAATTTAATGAAATAAAAATGGAAATACAGTATAAGAGGCAAAATAAGAGTTTTCACAATTCAGAATTTGCTACCTTTATCCTTCAGTACAGTCTGAGCCCTCTTAAACAAGTTTTAATGTAATTTTTTTCAGGAATAGTTCTCCAGGTTTCTTGAAGGACATTCCAAAGCTCTTCTCTGGATGTCGGCTGCCTTTTGTTCCGTTCTCTGTCAAGATGATTCCACACTGCTTCAGGTTTTCATTGAGGTCTAGGATCTGGGCAAGATTCATCACTCCATGAGTCCAGTTCTTGTGTCCTTTGGCATAACTCAGCCCTGTTTCCCTTCTTTAAGAATGGCTTCTTGAAGGCCACCCTTCCATTTCTGATGAGGCTTCAGTGAACAGTAGATGGATCAGCTGAAGGTCCAGATGCATTTCCTTCCTTGATTTTTTTTTCCTTTTTCTTCAGATACTGTTTTTTTTTTTCCAATTCAGTTAATCTGATGCGGGTCTGAAGATCACAGCCATTGAATACTACTTCAACAAAATCTATTTAAAAATGTAATTGGGACAACTCTAAAGTATATGAATATGAGAAAACAATATCCTGTTCTTATAATAGTGGGTGCTGTGTGTTTGCATCTGGGGTTGGAAAACAGACTGTTAAAAGACTGTAGGCAAAGCATCTGTCCAATAAGACAGATAATTTTAATTTTGTTATTAAAACTTTAAAAAAAATCTCAATTTTCGCACGGATTACATTAATGAGCCAATCCAGTACTTTTTCTTTACGTCATGGTGTTTCTTTACAGGCAATTTTGTAGCCACCCTTGTCTGGACCTGGGTCCTTTCATAATAACAACATGGCGGCCCTCTGCAGAGGAAGACACCGGTGGAAAAGGATCAATATCTTAAATGTTTTCACAAGAAGCCTTACAGGTAATATTGATTACATTATTTATATATACTTAGGTGGTCCTCATAGACTGTATTTTAGAAGCAGTGGACTAAACTCCGAGAATTTAGCGATTAATAGCAGCTCTGTCACCAATGTTTAGACCTTAAATGGTTAAAGTTTAAACGCTGTGAGAGCTGTGTGTGATTATTTTTTTTTTTACCTGGTTAGCTACTGTAAGTCAGTTTGGTTTGTGTCGTCGATATTGCACTTAACCAAATGCAGTTTGAAAATGCATGTTGCTCAGACAATGTTTCCATGGTCACATTGACACGAAGGGCTTCGTAGCCTTGAGAACCACATAGCTGGTTGGTGTTAAACAGGAGTTACAAAGACTACTTACATTAATAATAACACTCATTACTGCTTAGTGAGAAACAAAGAGCTGTGTGGTGTGTGTGTGTGTGCATCTCTACCCAAACCAATGGTATTTTTAACTGTTGTTATTTTACCTCTGCTAGCTGAGATAACATCTTTAACATCTTTCAGTCTACACAGACTGCCATTACAGCAGCTTTCTATCATAACTGTATTATTGAGATTAGATTTCACGGTGTCCAGTGCTCATCATTCAGTGTTGTCTCACAGGGAAGTTTGACTATGACCTCCTGGTAATTGGTGGTGGTTCTGGAGGCCTTTCTTGCTCCAAAGAAGGTGACGCCCTTTGCCTGTTTTCATTTATGTTTAGGCATCTATATTGCTATACATTGTATGCTTCTTTTTTTCCCTCAGTTTTCTAACTGTAAGTTTACATTGTTCAGCGGCACAATTGGGACAGAAAGTTGCTGTTTTAGACTATGTGGAGCCATCTGCTAAAGGTAAAACCTGTTTTACTGTATGTTGTTTGTTAGAGATTCAAAAGCTATACATTTTGAGAAAATTGCACAGATGTGACCTTTGGAAAATACTTTTCCAAACAGGTACCAAGTGGGGTCTGGGCGGTACGTGTGTCAATGTTGGCTGCATTCCCAAGAAGCTCATGCATCAGGCTGCTCTCCTTGGTACTGCAGTCAAAGATGCTAAGAAGTACGGCTGGCAGATATCAGAGACCGTCTCCCATGACTGGTAAGTGTGAACAAAGCTTAGCTACTGTAAGATAGTGCTTTTCTTTTATACTTCCTTTTCTAAAGGCTGACTTCGGTGCTTAGTGTAATAAGTAGCTGAGCAGCACCATCTAGTGATGCAATTATAGTTAGAGAGTGCCACTGCATAGAGGTTGTGAACGCTGCAGTATTTTGTTTGTTATTTCTGGTCTCCCTTTGACAACAGTTTGTCATGCTGATGGTCTTCTGTCAGACTAAAAACACCATTTTTAAACAATTCATATAATGTGCTTGAAATTTAAATATTAATTTTCCTTGTGACAAATTTATTTTAAAAACTACTCTTTTTTTTTTTTTTTTTTTTTCCCATTTCTAAGCAATTGGGAAATAATGCCTTGTACAATTATTGTAATTAAAAAAAAAAAATGTTTAAAATACTGTTGCGTGTTATGTTTATGACACAACCTCTGGCATGTTTTCCAGGGCCACCATGGCAGAGGCTATTCAAAACCACGTGAGGTCTCTGAACTGGGGTCACAGAGTCCAGCTCCAAGATAAGTGAGTCACAGCAGATCCTACTTGATGAATGAGTTGATAAGTGTGGGCTTATTCTGCACATTGAATTGAAAGGTTGGTTTGATTACAGTAAAGATTCATTTTCAAAAGCCAACTTCTCCAGATTATATATTCATACAATAGATATTACATTACATTACGGTCATTTTGCAGACGCTTTTATCCAAAGCGACTTACAATAAGTGTGTTCAACATCGGTAGGCAAAATAACTTCAGGTCACAAGAAATCACAAGTGCATTTCCTTCCAAAACCAAACAGCTAAGAGCATAACTAGTGCTAGAGTAAGTGCAATAAGTTAGGTACCTAGACAAATGGGAAAAAAAAGACAATTTAGGGAAACAAACATATCACAGTTGATATCATGTGCTATCCATGCCGCATCAACACACTCTCATCACTCTCAATAGCTCCCTATTCATTTTTCATCGTTAATTTTCATTAAGCAAAATTTCGATACTGCTTTTCCATTCTTTCTCACTGTGCTGTACATTTTATATCACACACACACACACACACACACACACACACACACTACGTGGCTCCAGGACTGCTCATCAGGGCTGGAGGCTTCCTGTTTGATACAGAAATAAATTAATCAAGATATCAAATTAACGTTAGATGATTACTAGTCTGGAGCAACTGTGAAAATCTCTTGGTCTGAATTGTACATGAATCACCACATGAGCTGCTCCTACTGATGTATCCTGAATATTTTAAACTCCAGTGTTTACTGGAGTTTAAAATGTTTCAAATTTACGTTCTGTAGTTACACAGCTCACTTTATGTTCAGTTTAAATACATTTGGTACAAAGTGAAACTCTATTGCAAAGCTGGATATGGTAACATTGCTGTTCTTAAAGACTATTTAGAACATTTCTGCAGCTCAAGCAGCTCCCCCACTTTTGATCCAGAAGTTGGGTATCTCTTCTCCTTCAGAGATATAGCTGAAAATCTAATCGCCAGCCCCCTTCCTCCTGATCAAAGGGAGAAAATAATATGACTTTATCTCCACTGTGCTGCCCTGTCCCAGTCTCCTCTCAGTGCATCTATTCGGATTGATAAGCGTAGAGAATGCACAGGGGGAATTAGTTGGATATCAGTGTGCTTCTCAGTAACTCAACATCAGACAGTTTGGCAATGTGTTTGGTTTTCTGTTTTGCAGGAAGGTGAAATATCTGAACCTCAAAGGAAGTCTGGTGGATGAACACACAGTTAGAGGACTGACAAAAGCAGGAAAAGGGGTGGGCTGCTTATTCATATTAAAACATGCATGCATTCATTTATTTAAATTGAAGTGAGACATCTGTTATTGACAAGACAATGAATAATTATTTTAAAGTATTTATTTGCAGAAATTTGGTTTATGTACATAACACTAGTTCATAATAATAACTTAAAAGGCACTTAAATAATAAATAATTCTGAACTAAGTTCACATTCATTTCTTACTTTTTTTTTAGCTCTTGTGAATAGTTCTTCTTTGGTGGTGCATTATTGCTATGAAGAGCTAAGTACTGGAACACAGACATATGAGCAGATGCAGGCACACATTTATCAGTTTTATTACTAACCATCAAGGTACTCCAAATCAAACTGTGATTGGAAAAAAACTTCATATGATCGAGTTTAACTGAGTGCATTTTAGCTTTGACAATGCAACAGCTTTACCCTTCAGTCACGTTAGTTAGAATATGATTAGCTCTAAATGATCATAAACTGGAGCTCAAAGCAGCTTGCATTTATCATACTTTGATTAAAATGATATCCTTTTGAAACCAGACTCCAAATGCTGATCACGAACATGCTAATTGAAATTTGTTCATGCACAACACTGTTGGGGACCCTCAGCTCACTTTGGATTAGTGGCAGTGAACACCCTGGACAGACTGTCAGTCCATTACAGAGCCCAGAAAAGTAATTTCCCTTTGCAGCGACACAGACCATGGCAGCTTTATTAATGTACTTATTTTGATTACTTTACTTGTAATTATTGAATTAAAATTCCAAAACTTTTAATTGTAACACTACTGTACCTACTTGCTCGTTTAACTGATGTCACTGTTGTTTTGTCATCACAGTAATAACAACACTATGGAGACCATTTGATTTAATTTGACATTTCCTTTTTTTGAAGAAGAATACGAACAAAAGCTTCACATATCTTCACATATCTTCACATATCTCCACATATCTCTCTCCTCTCTGCAGACTATCCTGACTGCAAAGAACATTGTGATTGCCACAGGTGGACGACCCAACTACCCTACAAATGTAAATATAATCATTATCATTCCACCAATATATTACCGTTTATATCTGCCATCATGTGTTGTTTTGTTGATCACCTGGTAAACTCTGATGCAGTGACTAAGGTACAGACGCTAGCTTTAATAAGCCACATACCGCAGATCTCAGAGAGGAAACCGCTCCCTCTTTGTTGTGCTCAACATTATTGGTCGATTTGATCACAGATCCCTGGAGCAATGGAGCATGGCATCACCAGTGATGACATATTTTGGCTGAAGAAGTCTCCTGGAAAAACGTAAGTATATCCTCACCTTATCTACACACACATGCGCATATGTGGGGTAAAAAAAAAATAGATTTAAAGCAGCCAGAACTCTTTGTGTCTTATTTAGATGTGAAGTCATAAAATTAAATAAATTCGATCCAGGACAAAACTGATTTATGCTTTAGTCCCCAAATATTGACGTGACTCTTCAGTGTGTGGGCCTGCTGGCTTGGCTCTCTGTACAGTGCACTACAAGGGAAACAAGACCTCCGACCCAGAGAGAATTAACTCCGTGTCTATCCACTGCACTACCTTGCTCGCTGACACTGCACATCCCGCTGTCACGCACTGTGATCATTCATCAGAGACATACAGTTTGTTTTTCTCTCTTCCTGTCCGCCTGTCCTCGCCTCATGATTCAGATTAGCGGCGTGCATCCTGACCTTTACAGAACAAGCCCTTTAATCCAGCCATTTAGCTCCTGTCATCACCTGGTTAATTGGTCCTTCCCTGACGTTTCCTCTTGGCACGTCACGCAGATGGTGACTTGTGGTTGTGGTATACCTGGGCTGCGGAGGCTGTTTGCCTCTTGGTGACGGATAAATGGAAATAATTGTTTTGATTTTTAAGCTCTTTGAGAATCTAGGTTGTCTCCACCTCGGGATGTGGAGTTAATAACTGTTTTGTTTTTGTTATGGAAATTTCTTTGTGAAGATTTTGACACTTTTGGCTTATGATTAAGCCTTATGTATTTTTACAATGAATATTTGGTCATATTTAGGCAGAAATATAGAAGATTCTATGGCGTTCATAAACTTTCTTGCACCAAAAGTGATTGTATATGAAGCTGAAGAATCAGCTATGACACCACTTGTGTTCAGGAAGTCCTTTGATGTAAGAGTTTGGTGGTTAGTGGAGTCCTCTACTTCCCCGCAGGCAGACGTGACTTAAATGTTTTTAGCTTTAGCATCCCTTGTAAAGAAACAACCACAGACAATCGCTTGGACTGTAGATGGTATTGTGCTGTCAAGCCGTCAGCTGTGCAAGTGCTGTGGGCAGTGAGGGAGTATGAGGGGGTTACAGCTGAGGGACGAGTGTCTAATGAACCTTCAAGCGCAAACACACCTAAATGACAGACTTTGCCTCGGGGCTGAAGTCCAAAATGGACTGCTGTCATCATGCTATCAGAAAAAATCTCTGAGCATGTGTCAGTGTGTAGTGATCTAATGATGTGTGTTCTCTGTGCTCTCAGTGAGAAAAATCAAAAAGGAAAGGAGCACTAATTTGGACAGTCGTACAGCAAAGGTGCACAATTCACATACAGTAAAAAGATTAACTAAGATATTTATTTTATTTATTATAAATCATTTATTGCAACGCAACCATACGGGAATAAAGTATTTTTCAATTCAAATCAGTACATTCTTTACAAATATCTTTTAATAAAACCAGCCACAGTCTCTTACATGAATTATCTCTGCTTGTTTACTTCGTTGAAACTGATAAGCACACTTACCCACAGTGAGATTTCAACAGTGCGCTTGAGTGCAGTGTTACAAGCTAAGCAGCTTTACTGCAACACGTCTTCTGAAAAAACTCTGACTTTTAGCAGATCCATTCATAAAGGAAGAATCATTTGTATAAATCTTATAAAGACAGTTATCTATCAATAAGAATCTGGATGTATTTGTCTGTTTCATTTTAAAGGTGGCATAGATGAACAACACTAATATATTGGTTGTTGCATTGAGGACTTCTTGGTTAAATCACATATTGTGTGGTAGTCTTCATGCATGGGCTGTCCACAGGGGCTGGCAAGGCTAATGGAAATATATACTCATTCATTAATTTACTAATTATTCATGTGAAGAGAATAATTTCCCTGCATTGTTGTCAGTTGTCACATATTTGGAGTCTGACCTCCATTTTCAGGCCCTGCATATGTAACTCTCACACACTGGCCAAACTCATTTCACTAATATCATGAGATAAGTGGAAGCATTAAAGTCTCCTTAAAAGAAACCCTTTTATTGGACTTGGACCTAAAGCAAGCCTTCGCAACATTATTTACCCCCATGGTAGACAGAAGCGCAGAAATATCTGGATCTAGTGCTTATGTGTGCCAGGGCTTTTGAAGAACTGCCCAAGATTAACAAGCAACCAACGAGGCCGTTCAAAGCAAACCTTCATCCTCAGGACTTGTGGCACCACTAAGGCCTTGGCCACAGTTGGCTCCCTCACGCTGACAGGAAATAGACCTAAAGACTTTTAGGATTTGTCTGTCTGTTGGAACGCTTCCTGTCTCAGTTTAATTGGGAGTCTGGCTTGGTGTGAAAAATGAATCACACACTTGAGCTAGACAGCCTGACTCTATCTCACTTTGACCGCGATCACCTTTATTAGACATCTATAGTTTTGAGTCTTCTATGCCTGATATGTTCTGGTAAGGTAAAACGCATTTTACAAATATTTTATTGATGGAAGGTTCTAAACAGCATTGAGTTTTAGTTGAATAATGTATGACACCTATACAGATGGGCTGAAACAGATCAAACATAAAAGGTGATGAAAGCAAAGAATCAAGCTGAAGCTCTCAACCTAATCTTTTTTAAGCCACTTCACAATACGTGCTAAGTGCAACAGTGCATTACACAGATATGGGGAAAATGGGAATTGGACAGTTAATATTGGACAAGGGCAGGATGTGCCGCAGGCAGCCAGAGCTGTCAGCTAGAGCAGAGCTAAAGGGAAGAAGGTCTGTTTTAGAAGCATAAAAACAGGGCCTCATCCATACGGGTGACAGGCTTCACTCAGCGGGTTGATGTGTGGACTTGAGCCCTGAACATGGCACACCCCATCCGCAGGGATTAGCCTAAACGCCAGCAATTAGCCCTCCTCAGCACCAAAGATCTTCTAGCTGGATTATGAGTGTGATTCACCTGGACCACACACAGAAACGCATAGTTTTTACTGTCCACATTTTCTACATTTACTTTGTTATTCATCACCTCTGTAATTCTCCGATTTAAAGTAAACATTTTTAGCTTTGGATTTGCTTTGTTTTATTTGGCCAAAGTGCACTGAACTAAATGATGAAATGTATCAGTATAGTATTGTTGGTACTGCTAAGAGCTTCTCTTTCTTTGTGTTTTGCAGACTTGTGGTCGGAGCCAGTTGTATCCTTTGAATGCCTGGAGGCTTGTGAATGGAACAATTGTTAATTGTTAATTGAATTTGCTGGCAATCAATAAACACAATTTTACAGTTATTAATGACTTATCTAGACGGAACACCTGCATCAGACCAATTAAAGTTTCCAAATTGTATTTATTCATGTTTTAAGTTTATGGTGCTGAATCCTTAGTTCCATATAAACTTCCCTCCAGTCAGTATGTGTTCAGTCTGAGCTGCATCAGGAACTGGTTGTCTGTTTTATTTCCTTTTTTAAAGCTACCTTGCTGCTGTGCAGGACTGTAAGTCTTTATAAGTCAATTGTCACACTTCAGATGATACTATAACTACAGAAAATAAAATTGTTATATTCCTTAACTTGGTATTATACAGATGTGGCTCTTGAGTGTGCAGGCTTCCTCACAGGCATTGGCTTGGACACCACAGTGATGGTCCGCAGCATCGCCCTCAGGGGTTTTGATCGGGTATTGCTATCTAAAACTTGCATATTCTGGATATGTTTACGGTAGTTGTTGTCCCATTTAAAGGTAGATCCTCATTTTCATGTCATGCAGCAAATGGCAGGTCTTGTGACAGACTACATGGAAGCCTACGGGACTAGCTTTGCATGGAAGTCTATCCCAAAAAGAGTGGAGAAACTCTCTTCAGGAGCCCTGCAGGTGACATGGACTGACACACAGACTGGCAGGGAGCACAAAGACACTTACGACTCTGTGTTATGGGCAGTTGGTGAGTTTGTGGTTTTTGTTAGTTTTTTTTCTGGGGAGTGGTTCATTTTAAGCTTTTGTGTTATTTAAAAGCAAAAGCATCACATGTAGGTATCAGAAATATTCCCTTTTGCCTGCTAAAATCTAGAATCAATGAAAGGATGAGACTCAGGCTTTTCTTGCACATCCTTAGACATTAGATATGACACTATTAAATAGCTTTTAATCAGTTTTTTTACTCTGACTTCTCTTAATTGGTATGCGATTTAGATTATGACATTCAGTGTACTGCTTCTAGGGATTTGATGTAATCCTCCATTCATATTGTTTCCCTCTTATCATACACCCCTACAAAATAAAATTAAATGCGAAGTACGAGTCCGTTGTCCTCCCGCCAGTTTCATCGTCATCTTCAATGAGTGCAGCGTCAGCAGACAGCAGAAGAATCAAGGCTGAAAACAAAGTAATAAAGCCTGAGTGATGGGAATGGGCAAGGGAAGTGTTAATCACCTACTGCTGGCTCTGTGGCTCTATGGTTGGAGAAGGGCAGGTCAGAGCAGGATGCACCCAGGCACAGGTCACCACGTTCCCCTCTTTGTTCTCTCTGTCTGTGCCTTCCTGCTCATGCCAGCCCTGCGGAAACCAACCTTGCATCTGTCACTGCCATCCCTGCCTGTGGCCCTCTGTCTGCCATCACTAGCTGCCATCTTCCTCTTACTTATTTATTCTTTTTCTATTATTCTATTATTTCATTTCTCCTTTTTCCTCCAGAAGTATGAGTAACAATAGAAGGAACATCCGTTGGGGCTGCAGTTGTTGGATTATTTGCGTTGACCGCTTTTAAAGGCAACGTTTCACTTCCGAAAATCTGACTAAAAGTTTTTTTGCTTTATCTTAGAGTTTGTGCAGGGGGGGGTCAGTGCGTGTGACGGTGACAAGGATGTGTGTGACCCTACAGCTGAGATAATGTTAATTCTTCCCTCTTATCCTAGCAAGAGACTGCTGGTGACAATAGTACTTGCATGGGTTTTGCCCTGCGTGAGATGCTACATCCTGTGTGTTTCCGATGTTCATCAGAGTGAGAAAATCCTGACATTTTGGGAATCAGAAAAAAGCAAAAAAAAAAAAAAAAAAAAAAAAAAGGTCCCATTTGACACTCCGAACTTGTCCAATATTTATCTTTGTTTTTAGGCTCTCTCCCTAAAAATCTCCATAATTGTAAAAAACACAAAGCCTTGATGCGTGCCTTCGCAGTTCAAAGTTAAAAAGCTTTCAGAAGTTGGAAGGACTCGTAACTGTGACCTCTGTGTTAAAACCTCACGATGGCTATATGTGTATAAAAGACAGCTTTTGTTCCCATACAGTTTAGTGAGAACCAGTAACAATGTGGCCTCTGCTCTTTGATGTGTGGATGCAGGAGTTATGAGTACAAGGCCACTTCCTTTTACTGTGGTCTTACACTAGAGGCCAGGCAGGGTCCCAGGCCTCTGTGGAGTTATTAAAGGCCAGAGGGGACTGGTGGACAGTATCGCCACTGTCTACCACATCCTTCTCCATGGCTCTGCCTCCCTCCACCTTTCCCCTGCTCCTTCCTGACCTCATGGCCGCTCCCATGTCCAGGTGTGCCCATAGAAACACGACAGGAAACAGAACATTTCCAAGCTTCCCGTCTGCGTAATGAAAGTGGGTACATTAGTCTTCTCCCTCACTGCCCTCTACAGTGCTCAAGGATGTCATTTAAAAACATTTCCTTTTTTTTAAAGGGCATTTGCCGGTCTGTTTTAAACAGGCGGCAACCTTCAGGGCTAAAAAAAAAAAATAATTAAGCTTGCAGGGAAGTGCCAAAGGATTTTCTCAAATGGCCACCTGGGACTGGCTCCAAAATCCTGTCAGTCTCACAGACTGTATGTAAAACATGAACATGGCCACTGTGACATCACTTATTGGTCTGTGGATGACTATTTTGAAGCCATATTTTATTTATTTTTGGATGTATATAATTTAACCATCACTGTCTTAGCTTTTCAATGATCAAAGTGACAGAGAACCTGAGGACACTGTTACAGCATTGTTACTCAAAGTGGTGTTGCAAGGTGGTAATTTTATGTATTTATTAAAAAATCCCCCCTCTCCTTATACAGTTCTCACGAAGGGAAACATCAAGTTTTGGGATATGAGCTTGTTTATTTCTGCTGTAAAGTCATGCATTTAACCGCATTAATCCATGGAGATTTGGATCACCCGTGAGTGGCCATTACTCCACAAATGAATTTGTTTTATAAGGCACCAACCTTGAATGTTGATCAGACTGTTCTCTAATGTTTTAATCTGTGGATGGGATTGGGATACATTATTCAAAAATGCACAAATCTGCAACTTGTTTCTAAAGTACATTATTGATACAATTGTCCTTTTAGTGACGGAAATAACACCGTTGTGCTTGTTACTAAAAAAGTTGTGATTCACCTGAATTCTCGCTATTATCAACTGTGTTACAAAGAGCAAGAATTACATTCTGTTTATTTATTTATTTTTTTATTTTTCCATCAGTGAACAGTTCAAAACTTATTGTCTGTCTTTATGATCAGAATGAGTCTAAAGGTCTGAGGTGACCTTGCTGGGATTTTGAGTTATTTTTAAGGATTTTTCATATTAATTAAATAAGCATTAACAAATTAGGAGGATCCTCCTAAACGTTCTACTGGCTTCATCGGGACGTTGTGAGTGATTTGTTCAGAAGTGACTCAGAGGGCTGGTTACATAAGCAAATGTCTCCACCATTGTCATCACATTTCAATTAAATTGTTGCTAAAAGCCTGATTGGTGCAAAGAGGTATATGACATCATCTTTAGCAAACAGATGCCGACCCAAAATGAGCAGTATGGAAAAGCACAGACACGCTTTGAGCATTTTTTTATATGGGCTCCTTTTGCTCATAGTGAACAGCAGCTCAGGGAAATAAGATCATTGATGATGCACATTGATCATGTGATGAATTTCAAACAAGCAGAGAGCAGAAGTTATGTGGGATGGTGGTCATGTTGAAGGTTTGGGTTGCATCTCGTTTCTAGTGTTACAAACACGTAATACTAACTTTTTTCCCCCCCTTACAGCTCTTTATGGATTAGCATCTTAAAATCTTTTTTGGCTTGAAATGAAACGCATAGTAACATCAGTTTCTGGCTGTGTGCTCGATCTGTTCCTCCAACAATAACAAGCTTCCGTCTCATTGCTCTCCCTTTTGTCTATGTTCATTAGCGTGATCAGATAAGCTGCCAGCTCTCATTTTAACTTGTGGAGATTTGTTGTAGCTGTTTTGAAAAGCAGTCTTGGGGCTTCCTCTTAATGACACAACAGGCTTTGTCCAGATTGGCCCGTTTTCTCACATGTGTGAGTTTGTCCACATTCCAACCCTGTCTCTTACTGACCAACCTAAAGTTGTTGTGTCCTCGCCGTACAATGGACTGCTCACTGCTGCTCTGCTGTAACGGGATAGTAGAAAGAGCTCTTTACTTGGAGAACCAATACTTTTTCAAAAATGTTGGGAGTAATTTGTGCTGTAATTCAACCAAAGCTGAAAATGACTTTGAAAAGTACTTTACATCATTATAGGACACAAACTCTCCACCCATTTTGAGCTCTCAGGTTTCATTCTTGACATCATAGAGTGAAAGAATATTTCAAAATGAATTCCTTGATACAGTTACTGCAAAAAATATAGTTGATATGATTGAGTATTTCATTTTTCATGTTAAATTTGACATTATGGTTTTACATATTAATACAGGAAGTGGTTGTTGAAGAAGAGGGTGAAATGATAAAGAAAAGCAAATGTCAAATGTTTAAAAATGTTAAATGTTTTTTTTTTTTTTTTAAAGCGCTACTTTCAAACAACAAAAGAAATACATTTCTTTATTTAATTCTCTAAAAATCCGACCCACTGGAGACTGGTCTGCAGTGCAGTGTTTTGGTCTTACAAGACAGGAAAATATTTAGAAGGCCTGCCTTGGGGAATTGCTCGTGACGGCCGAACTTCCCCTCTCACCTCATTCTCTTTGCTCTGTCCCATTCAGCCACACACACCGTTGAGAACTATAGCCCCCACTGGTCTGAGAATGGGGGTGGGGGGGCGTTGTTCTTTGGCTCCAGCCAGGAAAAAGGGTCTCGGGGGTTTGTTGTTTTTGCTGTCCGATAGCATCTACATGGGTACCTCAGGGCTGGGTGTTTATTATGCTACCCAGGCAGGTTGTGAGGAGCTGTGTGGAAGAGGGGGGGAAGCGTGGTCCAAGCTCCATCACCATGGAGACTCTGTGTCGACAGCATCAGTCAGCTGTCCCCCAGGAAGTGTCAGAATTCGCACCTTGGGATGTCCTGTGGGGTCAGTGGGATACCCGTTCCCAGCTGCCCATCCGTTGCTCCTTCTGGAGCTCTCCCCTTCAGCTGGCCAGATGTTGTAGTTTTCACCTTCAGAGGGATTATGAAGACACCAGTGATACTGCCGTTTTAAGTTTTTAGTTAAAGCCTATATCAAACCAAAACCCAGAAATATTCAGTTTAGCCTTCCATTTCTGATGCCATGATTCACAAATGACTTGTACTGAATTCTTCTTTGAGTTTTGGAGGTTTTTGGATTCTTTCTTTCCAGGATCGCATACTGTGTGAATTAAAACCTGAGCAGAATGTGTTGTGAGCGCTCTTGCCTGTCTCCCTTTCCACAGAATAGTAACATAATATTGCCTCCCTGTTAATCTCAGGTAGAGCTCCAGAAACCAAAACATTGGGCCTCGACAAGCTTGGCGTGGAACTCAATGAGGAGTCGGGGAAAATAGTTGTAGGCGCTGATGAATCCACTTCAGTGCCAAACATCTATGCTTTTGGTGACATCGGTGAGGTAAGTATTGTCAACACATTCCACGCTGACAGCAGAAACGGCCCTGATAACAGTCACGAGTGGAAAAACACTCCATATAATTATTGGTCTTAATTTAGACTGTAAAACTCAACACTATGCCGCAAGTTACTGGAAGTCCACGCCCATCCCAGATACTGTAAATGCTTTTTATATTTGAAACAGCTGACACAGCCGGGTATGCGTCAGCTTCATTATATAAAATGCTATTTAACGCCATCTTTTACTTTCACCTCCCTCAGCTGTTTGATATGTACATGTACATCTATTTTTATGATCTGACTGAAGTCAGTTGGAATACATTTTAACCACACTTGCTAAATTATACCCGAAGAGGTTAAAACTACATAGATGGATAGTTTTATGATTCATTTTTCAGTCAGTCTTCATAACATGTTGAAAAACCTCCCTTTTAAAATTTTATTTATGAGCACTAGTGGCCGGTAATCAACTAGTGAAGAGACAGCGGGATAACATTGAAACAGCGGAATAACATTGAGTGAAGAGCCACAGGTCGTTCCCAATATTCTTTTTTTAAAATGATAAGTTGCTTTCATCCATTTTATATCATTAGAATTCCTACTTTGTAATTATAAACCACTCTAAATGTATGCAGGGCACCTCCCATTATGTGTAAACAAGACAAACGATGTCTTCAAAGACAAATCATGCTCTGTGACCAAAAGTGTAATGTATGCAAACGCATATGGAAGTTGGCAACAGTTTAACATCGAAAATTAAGCACTTTAATGTTTCTAATCTCTTCAGAATAACCATCTGAACACAGATTTTGTTTTTTGAAATTTAGATACTGCACAGACAAACAAAGAGGCTCCAGACCCTTGGACTGAAATGAAGTTGTAAACAACTTGCTGCTCGTAATCGTCCCAAGCTTAACAGCCACGAATATGCAAAACATTGATATTCTTGCTTAGAACAGTTTGCAGCCATGTGCCTGGCTGGGTTTGCAACCGTTGCGATATACGTAGGTCCACATTAGAAATTAAACATGATTAAATTTCCACTGTACCTCGTGAAAAAATGTGGACAAACTGTGTAAGCATTTAGATTTAACAAAAAAAAAAAAAGATGTTTTAAAATGTAATACTGCACATGGCCGCCTTTCCAGTCACTGAAACCGGCTCCATGTTAATACTGGTTCGACCTGTTGCATGTGCTGTCAGTGTTGTTTTTTCAACATCACCAGCTGTGAGCTTCCTTCCTGCCTCCCAGGTCTCATGACACACAAACGCACACTCACAGGACGTCTTTGTGAGTGACAGCTTGCTTTGAGGAGTCGTGGCTCTCACCAATCAGTCTGTCAGCTTTTTACAACGGCAGAGATATTTTTTTGTTTTGCTCTGCTATGAAAAAGCTGGAGGGTTGATATCCCACTTAATTCGTCATGTGTTTTGTTTTTTTTGTCTCAGAAAAGAGCGCCAACAAATCCATAATAAAAGTGCACGCTGCCTGGCGTGGAATTAGTCACCGGAATGTCAGAGCACATGTAGCCACATACACGCAGAGGTGCAGGAGATGCTATTTAGACAACAGGATGTGTGGCGGCGATTTAACAGGTTGAAGTCATGCGTTTAAGAATTGCCCCGCAGCCCTACCGCTTCCTCCCCAGTTCAGCTGGATGTATTTCTCCATGTCTGCGTCTGTTGGCAGACATCTAAAACAACTGTTGAAAACAAAGTGGCGGACAATTTTTCAGAGATTTCAGTGTTTGAGTTTTTATAACCTCACCGTTGGTCACAGACTCATGATCCTCCATTTCTGTGTAATCATCTTTGTAATCACACGATTTCTGTTGCGCAGTTGTGTGTGGTCAGATGTATTGGCAAAAAGAAAAATAATAATAATAACTTGGACTTATATAGCACCTTTCAAGGTACCCAAGGTCGCTTAACAAAAGAAAAGAAGGGGGGAAGGGTAGGGCCGGAGGGGTGGGTTTAAGAAGAGTAGGACATGGAGAAAAGATGTGTTTTTAGATTATTTTTGAACTGTAGTAGAGAGGGGGCAGAACGGATGTGAAGTGGCAGATTGTTCCATAGGGTAGGGGCAGTTGAACAGAAGGCCCTATCTCCACATGTTTTAAGTCTGGTACGAGGAACGGAAAATTAAAAGTCATTTTTTTTACATTTGATTTTTCACAGTTTCTGTGAAACTGTGAGTTGAAAGAGAAGCTTAATGAAAATCCACTCTGAGTAGCTTAACATTTGTCAGTTGTAGGACTTTTTAAGTTGCAAGATAATTCTTAATTACCTTGATTTATGTGAAACTACCAAAAATAAAGCAAAACACATCTTTTGCTACGTATTTGTAGCTTAACAACACAACAATTTGCTTGAGCTGAAATGCTGTCCACACAGGAGTCAAAGCTGTCTCACAGGGGGGACAGAAGACATTTCATTTCACTTAACAGGGCAGTGGTTTTGATAAAGATTTCTGACACAGAATGTCACTCCTTTTGCTGTTCATAAAAGTCAGCTGGAATATGCAGTTAAAACCTGCAGATTAGCTTTTAGTCTGGAGCTGTTGGTGCACAGCAGTGATCTGAGAGTAGCTGAGCAGAATCCGGTAAACTTGTCCATGTAACCACCGTAATGAATTTTTAAAAATGTCACAAATGTGAAAACCATTTTTACTTTGGGCTAGGATAATTTTTCATAATTCAAAAGGAATTGTATAAAAAAAAATATTTACAGAGCTTTATATTTCTTCTGTTTCAGGGTCGGCCTGAGCTGACTCCGACGGCCGTTAAAGCTGGAAAGCTCCTCGCCCGCAGACTTGCTGGTCAGAGCACTGAGGTCATGAACTATGACAACGTAAGACGCGCTCAGAGAGGGTGATACTTTCCCTCCATCTTTCTACAGCTTATGCTTATGTGGTCTTTTCTGCTTATTATTTTAGGCCCCGTTTTAAGAAAAATTATGACCATTTCTGCCGGTGTTTGGTTGGACTCTTTTCTGCACCACCCCTCATCTTACTGCTAGCCTCTCTTTAAGATGATTCATAACATAATATGCCAGCATTTTCCAAAATATCATCATTCTTCATCATTTTGGTGTACTTATTCATCCCTCAGCGGGTTTTAATGAAGGTTTTATTATAGTTATTATAGTGCATCCTACAAGATTAAGGGTGAAGGTGGAATTTTCTATGTTAGTTTTTTAATGTGTGTTTGGCTCAATGTTATTCTATATAAATCTGTTTAGGAAATATAATTATGTATAGATTATATTCAGTGAAAGGAAGGGAGCTCCCTTCTGATTTTGAAATATAAAAAAAAGTATTCAGCTTTACAACTCTCTAATTGCTGGTGCCCTTAGAAAATTCCCAAATATGGCCCAGTTTCATTTAAACGAATTGCATAATTCATAGTTCCTTATTGCACTCATGTGTGGCAGGTCCCCACGACTGTGTTCACCCCTCTCGAGTACGGCTGTGTTGGTCTGTCTGAGGAGGAGGCTGAGACAAGGCATGGAAAAGACGGCATAGAAGTAAGATCTGTCATCCAACTCTAGGCCATGGACTCTAAAGCATGGCATATACTATGATTGGACACATTAGAGAACAAATGAAACCTCAGTTGGACACGTATTTTTGCACATAGCAGTCTGTGAAAGTGAAAACTAATCTTATAATATTCAGAGGCAGCTGTTCTTCCAATGAAGAAACGGAACTCTTTTAAACATAACAAACTCGTGTTGCACAATTTGTATCTATAACTTGTTTATATAATTAATTTCTATATATAGTCAGTGTTAGCGGCTTGTTTCTGAATCAACCTTCATAAAGAAATACAATGTCCTGCAACAGCTATACAAACATTGACACACTCGCACACAATGCGAGAACAAGTAGCTCTGTATTTTACGTGCTAGTGTACATGCACTATATGCCAGATGCCAGCAACACCTGCAGGAGATTGTCGGTAAACTGTTCAGCCGGCGAGCTGGGACTCCTAGCTGTGAGTGACAGGCGAGCAGGAGGTCTGATTGAGGTGTGTATGGGGTGATGACAGGCACGCTGAGATCTGAGGAGGAGCTGCAGGACCAACCCCCGACAGCTGCACGGCCTTCACAACTTGTGTCGGCACGTTCGCTCGTAGAATAAAACGCACTCCACGCACGTCTCGAAAAGGACTTTGAAACCCAATCAGTACCAGAAACCAGTGCAATGTGAGCTATTTAGGTTTTGGTTAGATTGTAACTGTGGGCAAGGATCAGTACTTTGCTTTCTAAATCAGATTTTCTTTTATTCTGTTGATAAAAGAAAAATTTAAATAAAAACAAAAGACAAAAGACAAAACAAACAAACAAAAAAAAGTATCTCCAACTGTAATTTCCTTTTAATTTGATTATAATTTAGGAGTGTGTACTTACTTTTTGAATTTCCCTTTTGGGCGATGAATAAAGTATTTTTCTATTCTATTCTAAGCATTACAAGTACCATTTTTTTCCACAATATTTTTGTCAATAAATGTGTTTGTTGCCATTTTTAACTTTTATTTAGCAAAAGTGAAATACATTACTGTACAAAATATACATAAGAGGAGCCTCCCTCAGTGTTTTCTTTGCAATTCAGTAAAGCAAAGAACCACACCGGGATATTTTGAAGTCACTGAAAAGTACTGCTTGATTGCTGGCAGAATGCACAATATATGACCCCTGCTGCATATGTAAATGCTGTTTGTGTTTGTCTGTGTAGGTATACCATGCCTTCTACAAGCCTCTGGAATTTACTGTTGCAGAGCGAGATGCAGGCCAGTGTTACATAAAGGTGAGACCAGAGATATTTGATCGATTATTGCTTTAATTTCCGTTTAATATAGTTGGAGAGATGCTTTTGTTTTTACTTGTGTGTATATTCTTAGTCAAAGAGTCAAACCGAAGCCGCCATAATGGATGCCTCTCTGCTTACAAGATGTCTTGTCTTAGAATTACTCAGGGAGTGAATTTGTATTAACAAATAGGCTATATGTGGCATTTGGAGCAGGCATTTGTTCTGCTCCATCAAATGGAAAAAGAAAAAAAGAAAAAGTGATAAGTATGTTTACACAAAGCCCAAAACAGATTAGGAAGCAGCATGTAGCAAAATAAGTAAACCATCTTGACTTCACCTTCTCAGCTGAAATATTTTTTATTTATTTTGTTCTTGCTGTATTTTGTTACAATTTGTTTTATTATTATTTATTACCCAGGTGGTGTGTGAGCGTGGCGGTGATCAGAAGATCCTGGGTCTGCATTTCACTGGTCCAAATGCAGGAGAGGTCACACAAGGCTTTTCTATGGGCTTGCAGTACGTTGAATAATACTGATGCCACAGGCTTAATGACAGTCAGTGTAAGTCACGGCAACATTAGGAACCTCCGTTTCTTTTTGTCTTAGGTGCGGAGCAACATATTCTCACTTGTTGCAGACGGTAGGAATCCACCCGAGCTGTGCTGAGGAGGTGGTTAAGATCAACATCACAAAGCGCTCTGGCTTGGACCCCACAGTCACCGGCTGCTGAGGTTAAGCTCCTCGGCCTGAGAGCACACAGGAAACTAAGCAATGCCTGGGTTTAGTATGCTTTTTCTCTTTTTAGCTCTCTCTTTCCATGGCTCCCAGTTTCACTTCCCTCACTTGGATTGTTTGTGACACCTCCTTTGCTGGAGGGATCACGTCATTGACCAGGGATGCAGGTCATCTCTGGCTGCATGCATTTATGTCACTGGCATATTGTGTGATAAGCAGGATTGTTATTATCCCATGTACGCACATGTTGTGTGTATGCTCTAAAAGAACAGGGCTACGGATCAGGTTAGTGAGAGTTAGGGCACAGAGCGAGCGTCTTTTAAATAAACAGGCTCATCAATCAGGGTTAAGACGTGCATTCAGGATTTTGTTGAAACCGCACAAGAAACATAGACCAAGTTCGAATGTTCTTCTGAATATATATTCTGCAAATATTGTTGTTTCTCTGGCTGTACTTCCTGTCCATTAGTCTTGGAGGTGACACATACCACACAACCCCCCCCCCCCACACACACACACACACACACACCATGACACTGATGGATGGCCCCAGGGCCGTCGCCGCAGCGACACCGCTCCATTTCCCATGGACACACACAAATAGTCAGCAGGGCTCCTGTCAGTCAGCCAGCCAGCAAAGACCTGGACCAGGCAGCCCCAGCTTGTTCTGGGCCCAGCAGAGTCCAGCAGACCCCTTTGTTTTCCTCCCATTCCCTTCTCCAGCTACATGCATGGAATGAATATAGTGAGACTGCAATATGTGCTGTCAAAAGTTATATGCATGGCACATCCCAGGCTCACAGAACTGAATTTAATGATAATACTATTGCTGTCAGAGCCTCATTATAATTGTACTACTCAGTCTCACCCAAAGGCGGCACTGTTGCCCTCCAGTTCTCTCACTTTTTTGTGAGCCAAGAACAGAATGGATGAAGCAGTCACTGTATAATACATGAGCCTGAATGCATTCAGGTTGCACATTTAATCCCTTTAATCCCTATTAAAGATATTTGCTTGTGGATGGAGCTGGAAAGCTGACTAGCTTTATGGGTGCCAAACTGATAAGGGTTATCTGTTGTATATTTACATGGATGGCAGGTTAGCCCTCAAGAGTCATCACCCCTGAAGATAAGGGGAGTTGTTTATATCAATAAAGCATTAATGGACCCCTACAGTTTGCAAAAGGCCTCAAATGTTCAACCTGCTGCCTGTACCGGACATCTTGGGTTTATTAAGCAGATGAGGAGGGAGGAGGACTGTCAATAAAAAGGGCTGCTACAGAAATTGAGGGACCTATGAGGAGGCTGCTGGCGCTAGTTTATTTTTATTTGAAGTCTAATCTGCCCAGTCTGATTAATGATTCTGATGAGGGGAGTGACAGCGTGCCAGGAGATGGAGAGATGAAAAAAAGAGAGAGCGAGAGCTACCAGGTTTATTTGGACCTGGGCCTGAGAGGAGAGAGCCGAGTTCCAGCCCCAGTCAGGGAGGGAAGGGGGATTCCTGTGTGCTCTGTTCAGGGCCGAGGTGCTGACTGAAGGACCCTGACCTCCGCTCAGCAGGAACAGCTTGACTCTATCACTTGGAGCACAGAGGGGCTCATATACTGCCGCACAGCACGGCAGGGGCTTTGAGGTTGGGGGGGCTCCAGGTGGAGAAAGGGGTAGGACGGGCCATGGAACAGACACAACCATCCAACCAACCAGCCAAGCAACACAACACTGAGCGCTGCCCAGGGTAACTGAGTCTATGTTCCTGTGCTTAACGAGCCACTTCAGAGACCCCAGGATAGGCCCAAGGCAGCGTGAGGGAAGTCATTGAGACTATCAGTGTAACTGTAATGTCTGTTTGCTTTTTACCCTCCGCTTCCCTTCTGCTTTGTCTCATGCCATCTGTTATTTGAAGGTCGGCATGGCTGTTCACACACACAAATTTACATATTTTGAAGATATCTGATAAAAATATGTCCGTCATGACTGATTCCTGTTTATTGTTGATTGTTTAGTCCAGGCCAAACATTTGACCTGTTAACCTTCGCTGTGCTCCACAGGAGGGGAGGTCAGGGTTCAACTTTCAGGTTGGCCAGCTAATGATGACCTACACTAAAACCCAAAACTGGGGAGTGGAGGCCTGATGACACCTGGCCACAAACTTTAGTTCATGTAAATAGAGAAGTGTAATTTTCCTTTAAAGCTTTGTGATACATAATTTATATGTAAAGTAATAACACATTGAGATACAGTGTCACCATTAAAGAAATTATACCTACCGATTGAGTCTTCTGTTGTCTAAATTAATGACTGAATGATTCATGTTAACCCACAATGTGTTTTTTGAAGCCCCTTAAACAATGGTTAAAGACCGCTCTAACATCTGGCTTTTAGTGCAAAGGAAGAATGTTCATCAGCAGTCAGTCAATGGCTCTGCAGTAGTCACAGGTCCTTATCAGCTCCAGCTCCTACCTGCATCGATGGGTACACACAACCTGTGTGCACACTAATTGTCACTAAGGGTGCTGTGGACACGGGTCTTCTTTTTTATATTAGATCTAAATTTACTGATCAAAGCTTCTCATAGAGAATCCGAAACTGGCTGCAACATTTTATGCACAAAAAGAGAGATTGATCCATTTTTACCTGTCTGCAGGTCAACTGGCAGCTCACTGATAGTCCAATTGTGTGGGGCTGACATCTGCATCCATCCATTTTCTATACCCGCTGAATCCGTCGGTCGGGTCGCGGGGGGGGCTGGAGCCTATCCCAGCGGTCATCGGGTGAAAGGCAGGGTACACCCTGGACAGGTCGCCAGTCTATCACAGGGCCACACAGAGACAAACGAGACAAACAACCACACACACACACACACACACACACACACACACACACACACACTCACACTCACACTCACACTCACTCCTTAGGACCATTTTTAGAGATGCCAATTAACCTAACATGCATGTTTTTGGACAGTGGGAGGAAGCCGGAGTACTGACATCTGCAGTTAATCAAAAATAGAAACTAGAAAAGTCCTGCTTGTAGGAACTGTGGTCTAGCCTAAAATATAGGGTGCAATCCTTTAATGTACTAGTTAGAGACTTCTTCTGAGGTAGTTGTAGTCACCGGTTACAAGGTACTAGTTACCAGTTCTAAATGTATTGCAACCCTCAGAACATTGAGTGCAAACATACACAGGTGGTTGGAGAGGATTTGACTAGTTGGTTTTAGTTTTTAGCTAGTTTACTCACCTTTGGAAAAAACTTTTATGTTAAACTCAGTAGCTGTTGCCAATATGTTGCCATGAAACAATTTGGGAAACGCCATTGCTCTCTAAATCTTTACAGTGTTCCTTTAAGAGCTACTCAGGCCTGGACTTGAACGGCTTACCATTCTGCAACTGCTCTGAAAGGTGTTTAACGGTTTTTGATTCATTTGCAGTAATTAGTATATGCTCCTTTGCTGCAAGATGAGTCGTAGTTTCTTTTAACAACTTTCCAACAAATTACACTTTTTACAACTTTTTGTTGTTTGTCAGACAGATACTGTTATATAGGTGTATCTTTTTAGGACAAAACCTATAAAAAAACAAACACTTTAATTGAATTATTTAATGGGAACTTTCTTGCTCAATTACATCATTGTGTAATTGAGCAAGAAAGATAACAAATATGTGTATAAAATGTTAATATATCCTTATAAGGGAAAATGTAAGTAACATGGGGACAAATCATGAAGAGACAGTGTCATTGTAATTATACACCTGAGTAGATCTGCAGATGTTTGTCTGAGAATATGCTCCAGCTCAGTTTTTTATATGAAGCTGTATCTCAAGGGATGGTCAGACTTTGACCCTGAGTGTCTCTGCCGACAGCCAGCTCTGCTATGCCGCCCTGTCAGTCAAGCCTCTGCACCAACAATGGCAGAAATTCCACCGTGTTTGTTTGGTTAAGAACGGAGCTCTCTGAAACCCCTGAACCTCCTCAAGAACCACAGCAGCCTCACTCAACCTGAGAATGAAGTTGATGTCAGCCTACTCCAGACGATGGGAGTAAAGTTGACCCTCTGTCTTAAGAGTAGTCATCCCCATTTAACAATTGTGTCTCTTCTGTCGCTCCACAATGGAGCAAACAGGTTAAATCTGCCTTGAAATGCACTTAGTAGAACATGTCAACATGTCAGGGTGCGCTCGGTTCTACACTCCGTCTTAATCCAGGCCATTGAACACTGACAGTTGTCTGTGTCAGACATTCACAGGGTCTTTGTCACCTCAGGTCATGAGCCCCAGCAGCCATGCTGAAAAAGCAGAGCTCCTGCACATGTTAAAACAAACTTTCTGGATATACAGCATCGCAGTTGCAGCTTAAGCCTCAGGACAAGGAGAAACTGATACATACCTTGTGTAAACACTAGCATAAAATGAGGAATAGAAAAGGCTCAGGATTATACCTGCGAGTTGAATAGGGGCCAATCATGACTGCACTGTTGCACTGCCAGTATCTGGCTCAAGACCTGTCAGTCTGAGTTGCCTGCAGGCCCCGGATGGAGTGCAGTAGCTGGAAAGGGGGTCTTCAAGAGACTTGATGTTTAAAAAAAAAAAAAGAAATGGGGTGGTGGGGGTCCCTGAAACTTATAAGTCACGGTGCGTCTCTGAACTGGTCTTTTGGATGTAGGTGTTTTCCCTCTGAGCTTTTTAGGTGAGATTATATGTACTATAATATATATATATATTATATGTGTGTATATATATATATATATATATATACAGTATATATATATATAATATCATATTATAGTCCAGCTCAAACTTTCCTCTACTCGCATAATCAAAGCAAATACCTTTTATCTCTAGACTATGGAGCCATTCTGCAGTGTGACTACTCCCCATAAGGAATGTCAAGGTTGTCTTGTTTGTCTCACAGTTCTTAAGGCTACATTTTGATTTAGCAACAAATGTTTCTTTAAGAAATATCTAGTCAACATTGTACTTAATTTCTCACTTAGCTTGAAAGCAGAAAAGAAGGAGGTGAGGTCAGCTCCTGTCGGGGTGGGGGTTCTCTTGGTGGCCTAACAAAGGTGAAGGCCTGTGAAATGAGCTTATCTGGTCCCTGATAAGAATGGTATACCCTCAGGAATGGTCTGAATTCAATACACATGGCTTCTGCGGCGGCCTTTATCTGAGGGGATGTGGGTGTCTGAAAAGGAGCTATATGTAGCACTGCGGCTAAGTTTGCTTTATCTCGACCAGTTCAACTGATGCATTCTCCCACAAAGATCTAGCGTCTCTGCTCAGGGTTTGCTACAAGATGTCATAGTTTGTGGTTCAGAACCCGAGACATCATTAAGAGAACAATTCCGATCTGCAACCTCAGGTCCTAAATCATTTAGTCAGGTTCTCTGCCACACAGGAAGCTGTATTATTACTTTTGGAAGCAATACAAAGATTTAATGAACTCATTTTTGATGACGGCACAAAACAAAGTAAAAATGTTTGTATCAGTCAGCATGCCAAACCATGTCAGTTTGAGCTGTTTGCATGCAAAAACAAATCATATTCACATACTCTTATGTCTGATCCAAACAAGACAAGTCTTGCTGTATTTATTTGGATTTGCAGGAATTGTGATTGTTGCTGCACCTTAAACAACCTTTTCATCATTGTCTGTTTGATCAGCCACACTTTTCTTCATTACAGCAGTTGACATGTGGATTAATTGCTCAATTAATTTCTTTGTTGTTCAATATTATTTCAGCACTGAAATGAACAAGGTTTCTCTGTGTCTTAATGCAAAAAGCATGGCGTGAACCTACGGAGAAAGTGAACCTTTTAAGCTGCTTTAAAACCTGAAGATACTGTGATCAGAATAAGTCAGATCAAGTTAGTCCAGCTAGAAATAATTCACATTGATTTACAAACTTGACTATTGCTTTTTATTACTTATGGTGTGTCTCGTACGCCCATGCGGGCTGGGCACCTTTTTGGTGTATGACACCGTTTAACAAAATAAAAAAACAACAAAACAAACAAACAACAACTAACTCTGGTTTATCCTGAAGTAAGTCAGACTAAATCTAAAACAAAGCCTAAACTTAATCACTATTCTTGAGTTCACCAATGTGAACTTTCATGATGAGACACAATTTGGCGATAATCAGCTTTACAAGCTACTGCATAACAAACTACTTTTCACTTCCGAAAGGTTTCTCCAAATACCTGTTCGAGCAGAGAAATCATCAACATTGAGCTGACAGCTTTCCTCTGAGCGCGTCAGCTCTGGGGCTGTGGTGTTATCAGCCTGAGTCACATCACATAAATCAAAGTACCTTCCACTGCCATGACGGCTTACCACTCTGCAGCCAGCACATCTGGCTGAAGATGTAAAGAACTGCTTGGGCCCGAGCTGAGCGCAGATTGCAATTCCTGCTGATGGCCTTTTCTGTAAATGTGCATACAGTAATGATGCAGGCATACAGGCTGAGCTGCAGAAATGGAGTTCACCCTGTGGCTGCTGTTGAAGCCTGTCGGTTCTGTCTTTCCTGTTTAGCCAATAAAAGCTCAGGGTGGCTTGTGGTTGAATCAAGCACTCACACAAATGGTTCTCTCACATTCTAGCTACAAAGTGTTAGCTTTGATTCGGGAGGTCAAAGTTTTGCCTGACTGGGTTTATTTATTTGTCACTCATCTAGTGAGAGACAGTGGTGTGTTTTTCTGTGTCTGTGTGTGTATGTGTGTGTGTGTGTGTGTGTGTGTGTGTGTGTGTACTTTTAAGTGTCCGCACTTACTGCATTCTGTAAGAGTTTGCACTCACTTGAAGTTTCCCCAAAAATATAGCAGTGGACAAATGTACCTCAGCTTGGTTTCCAAAGCAAATGGAGCATTTTCAGACAGCTCTGAAACAGCAGAGACAAAGGACAAGCCAAAGGTTTGGTACAGACACGTGCACAGAGACCAATGTATATCCAACCAACTTTAACTCAGTAATTTACTGTTGGCCTTAATGTCACTCTGGCAGCAGCCGCAATAACAGGAACGGTCATTATTGTACGTCTCGGCTTACTGATCTGGGTTCTCTCCACCCAAATTCACTTTAGTCTTTATTTTTGTTTGTTCACGTGCAAATACATCAAAGATGGCTGATGTCTTCAGCTGGATTACAGAGCCATGTTAACACTATAATCGCCTTTGAGAACATTATAGAAATTATGTCAAGATCCACTTGATTGAATTCACCAGGTTTTTTTCTATGAAACAATAAAAAGAGTATAAAATGGTAAAAATTAAGCTTTGTAAACTTTTAAAACTTCTGTATACTAGTATACGTGGAAAATGTTTTACTATTTTCCCAGTGGTGTCAGAAAGTGCCTGTTGCAGCTTCTGAAGATGATGATGAGGATATTGTGCTGGAAGCCTTTAGAACCAGAACTGAGTGCTATTAACCATTTAGACACGAGGGGCCTTTTAATTATGAGAACTACAATGTCATATGTTGCATCTGGTCTTAATGGGATAACAAAACTTGTGTCAAATTTGATAAATAAGATGACAAAATCTTATGGAAACAGATGTCTTTTTATAGATTTGGATAAGCAAACATTTGATCCTCTCTGCAACAATTCCTGCAGACTAAGTTGGTATACAGTTACTTTTTACATTCAGGTCATGGATTTTTTGTTTTGTGCAAAGAAAGCAAGTACACTCTTTTCTAAGAAGGCAGTACTGCCCCTTTATATGATCTCACTTCTCTTCCATGGAAATTTGCTAAATGTTTGAGGATTTACCTACATGTACTTCCCATATCACACCCCACCTTTATATTTCAATGTGATTCAAATCTTGCTTTCAACTAGATCAAGACAATCAAGATGCTCCCTTTCTTCTTTTTGAGCCGTTCTGTCATTGGTTTCTTTGTGTTAGAGGCTCATAATCCCATCAAGGCTCCACTTCTGGATCAGCTTCAACTCTCTGATGATTAGTATTATCTTCACACACTCTTTTATATGATGATTTAATAGCTGATTCAGTAACAGCAGGCTTACCAGTCAAAAGGCAATGAACCAACCCCAAACCATCACATTTCCACCATTGTGCTTCACAGTTGTGTTTTTTTTGTAATGATATTGCTCAAATAGTTTATAGATCTAGTTTAGATCTCTTGCCAGACTCAAAGATATCCACAATCCTTTTTTCTGAAGGCCTTAAAGAGCTCACAAACCTCAGTAGCAAAGAGTGGTTTCGATACAACAGGTTCCACCCAAGAGTCTGTTTCTAAGGATCTGAAGGTAGAATAAATCCTTTCATATTACTGATCTGATGTTTAATTAAAAAGACAAAAAAATATAGTTTTTGTAGGTGATATGTTGTGAAGTATTTCATATTCATTAATAGCCACTCTTTATCGGAGGATGAAATGTTCCCATGTTCAAATATTTTTGACTTTCCAATTTCCATGTGATGCACTTATTCTTTCACTCGATATGCGGTTGAACAGGCGGGTCAGAGATAATACTTTTGCTTGTCTCCTGCTCCTGTGGACGTGGTCATGAGAAACAGCTTCATCTTTCAAAAAGAACTGATAAGAATATTAACTTAGACACTGGGTGCCTCTCAGCTTCACTATTCCAAGGGAGGATGATTCAGTGCTGCTGATAGTGGCATTAAAGTTGCATTTTGCTCTACTCCTCAAAGTGATAGGCAGGCCAGTCACTCTTCACCCTCCCTAAGATCTCTCCATTCACACATTCAAAGATGCCCAAGAAAAACTGAGCCAGGGAGACCTTGCCATAGCATGTTATGATACCTGCACATCCAACACATACTCCCATACACTGTATCTTCTTCTTCTGAGGTGATAACTTAATGGATGCTCTTCTGCTGACACCTAGAGTTATATCATGTTTGGGTGCAGCTGGGAGACATGATTTTTGATCAAAAGACTTACTAAAACAGTGTGTCAAACACATTCTTTAAAAACATTCTGCAATTTCAGCAATAGCAGAATCTACACAAATCAATGAGTCTGGTTCTGCCAGAGGTTTCTTCCTGTTAAAAGGGAGTCATTTCTCTCCACAGTCGCCTCAGGCACGCTCAGGACGGGAGATTGGACCGAAAAAAAAAAAAAAAAAGTTTCAGTGCAATCTGTTGGTTTCCTTAGCTAGGAAATTGTTTTTGAATTGGCTCTATATGAACGAATTGGATTATTTTATGAATAATTATGATTACAATTAATTGAATTCCAATTGGCTTGAATTGGACTTTATTATCTAAGTGCCTTGAGATGACATTTGTTGTATTTGGCGCTATATAAATAAAAATTAATTGAATTGAATTGAATGTAACTTGACTTTGTTGTTCACAGAGAACAACCTAATTCTTGAAACAGCCTAATTAAATAATTACTTAGCAGGATGTGTTAGTGTATAAGACATGAGTAATTTGGAAAGCTGTAAAAGGCACCAATAACTCTACGCAAAATATACACAGGTTTTGCATTAACGCGTGCTGCCATTTAGCCATATAGTCTTCTTCAAGATAATGCTAAAACACAATTTGAACATATAGTATCACTATAGGATTGCTCCGCAGTAAAACTGTCTTAATGCTGAAACCAGTGTGTCAAGCACAGAAAACCTTCAGTGCAGTATGAAATAGATGATTTAATAAAGTTGATCCCAAACTGTTGAGTGGCTGAGAAAAGTAGTAAAACTCGTCTCACCTCTGGTTGCTAAACAGAAAGCTAGAACACAGAGCTTAGCACAAGAGGACTTTCAACAAGTTTTAAAACGATCCTTTTATCATGAAGCTCAGAAACTATATGCAACTTCTGTACTAACAGTTGGACAGGTCCACTCTTGCTGATCCCCTCTTGTTCTTTTGCTAAGCTAAGCTACAGGGTTGCTGTTAGGAGCTCAGCCTCTTGAATGTATATACAGTATATATACAGTTTAATTCAGAATATACCTAGAATTTACTTTGGGTAAACTTTTTTCAATGCCAATTAAAACATAATTACTGTCTCTGTATCTTACTGCACATGTGCTCATCAGTCTCACGATACAGCAGCTCAATGTGTCTAAAATGTGTAACCATTAATTTATTTTCTCACAGTACCACAGATTCTAGTGTTCCTCCCTGGAGTTTTGTCCTCCACAGTTCTCTACCTCTCCATTATGACAGAGCAGCTTGTTGAAAGAGTGCCAGCAGACTGAATCATTGAGCTCCCATCTATTTCTATCTCTCTGTGGTCTGCCTGCTGCCCAGTCTGACCCGTAGTCTTTCTAATTTGGTGATGAGCTGTAAAGTGACCTGCCTGCCCTGGCTGGAACAGGAGTGAGATTCCAGGGATAAACGACACTGTATACAGCACGCACCCCAACCTCAGAGTGCGTGCTGTATACTACTCCCCCTCAGACACATGGGGAGACCAAGGCACCTGCTCCCAAGGGCACCCTGGCATTGTCCCCTGCACCTGCCCTACTCATCAGTAAGCTGAGATGCCAGGAATAATTGATGACAAGTAAGCAATGGTATCTGTCTGGGCAGGGCAGGAGACACTTTCTCCAACCTCCTGCAGAGGGGTTACTGTCCCTCCACTTCCATTTGCACTAATTGGTTTGAACCACCCTGTGGCTCTACATCTTAGACTCATTTGCCATTAAGTGGTTATGTTTTTGAGTTATCTGAATTAATGTCAATCTCCCTTCACTGTCAAAATCAAATGTAGCATCATGCAAGAGCAACATGTCTCAGTGGTGACAATGTATGAAAATACTTTGAATACCATGGCTGTTATCCTCTGTCTTTTAGGGCCTTTCTGTTGCCTGGACTGGTAGATTATTTAGGTTTCAAACTTTGCATGCTATGTACCCTCTCCCACTCAGCCACCTGTACTTTGTATTGTTTCATTTTGGAGTTCAGGGGGATTGGCTGACTCTAATCCACGTCCACAGAAGAGGTTTAAAACACTCTGGTTTCATCTAATCTTCCAGCTCAGACCTAGCTGAGCTTGAAACTGGCTTTCTCCTTTATAGGAATGGGCAAATAGAGGTCTCTCCCAGCACTGTTATGAAAGAGGCCTGTGTGCTCTGTGGATTAGGTCCTGGTCCTGATTCTATGTCTCTGTTTCTCAATAAGATTGAAAGGATGGTGGAAAAAAAACATAGAGTCCCCTTTCTTCCTTTAATTTTTTTTTTTTTTTATCATTAAAAGTTTACAAATCCTCAAAATTGTATGAGTTAATATTTCTGGAATTTTATTGAAAAAAGGTGTTTTCTTTACGACAAAAAGGAAACTGGAGGGATTTATATAAACATATACCATTATTAGGTTATAAAGTGCGTACTTCGAAACAGATATACTCAGTCAAACAGCCAGGTAAAAAAATGTGAAATCGACAGAGGGAAAGATTATCCTTTTGTTCAGGCACGTCTAGGACAGCTCATCTGCTGTAAGTAGGGGTCCTTCAAGCCCAGCGTGATCTGACTGCCTCACACGTCCAGTTTCCCTGGTAAATTGGAAATCTACGGTGTCTCACTGACATGGTATTTTGTGAAGATTTGTTTTAAGTGTCTTCTATTTTCTTAGAGTACCAGTATGCAGATTAAACGTCTGTCATATAGCAATAAAGTGTGCATATTGTTTTGAAAAGAAGCCGTTGGTAACTGCTTACGTTAGCTTGCTTGTCTACAGCTTCACGAGGACTTTCAAGCAAATGCTCATTAGGAGTGTAGTTAATGTGGCTGAGCAAATGCGTTTGCACTTTAAATCCTAAGTTATATTTATCTTTTCGATTCAGAACGTCAGTAAACGCCATGAGATGAGGTAATGTCCTGCACAGTGGCGTGAACAGGTTAGCATACCAAACTCTGTTGTAAATATTGGCTATTTTACAATCTACTGTCTTGCTCATCCCCAAATTTCAGCTATACTCCCCGCAAATATATTCCTTGTATACGTTTTAAGCCCCATATTCAAACGTAGTGCTGCAGAAGAGACATTTTGCTATTCATAACAGAATACATGTCTTTCAGGGCACTCAAGAAAGGTTCACTCAGGGATAGAGTTGTGCTGACCGCTGATTACTTGAAGAAACGTGTGGATGATATGGCTCTGTGTATTGCACGCTAATCAAACTACTAAAATGCTGAAATGCAGAGTAATGCAGCTTTAAATGAGTAAGAAATGGGTGCGAGAGGAATCTCAGGAGATACAAAATGTATTGGAAAATTGATCATTAGGTGAGATAAATACAGTGCCCTCCATAATGTATGAAAAAAGCGATGTCATTTTTACATGTTGGAACCGAAATGAATGAAGATGACTTTCAATTCAGGTCTGGGTTGTTTGATTTAGAATTTTACAATAAGGAGCTGAAGGGCAACTCAAAGAAAAATGGGACTTTGTCCCAAATATTATGGAGGGCACTGTGTATGTAGTGACAAAAATGTCACGTTATAGGTCAAATACTCTAAAAAAGAAGTCGAGAAAGTTATTAAAAGGGCTATGGATGATGAATGAAACATTTGATCTGACTGATCTTCTTTCAAAATTGATCCTGCTCAAGCTTACTTTGTTAATTATTTGAATTTTAAAATACTCTTTCTGTCAAAGTCGTTAAAATATGTTATGCTTATGATTGTCTGTTTTATGCACTTATTTGATTTAATTGACCACTAAAAAGATGAAATATAGTTAAATAAAGCATTCATTTTCAGTTAATTATTGAAATGAACCAAATCACAATTTTTTTGTTCCTATCCTCACATAATATTAATGAATAAGGCCCTTACGTGCACTTGTTTATCTGTTTTTTAGTTTTGTTTTTAGGCAGAATTAAGTCTTGATGGAAATTTTGATTATCTCATTAATATTAGTTTTTAAAACTCTTCTTATTAAGCTTGCCAGTTGAAAGGATCCCACATCCTTGATGGAACGCACTCTGGTGCATTTTGGCAGTGAATTTGATCTTTAGAGATCTGACATCGGCACATAGTATCTTCTGTGCTAAAATGCGGACGCACAGCTGAGACAGGTGTAGTAAAGTTGGACATTGTGTAACTTGTTACATTTAACAGGAAAGCACGAGTTGGAAACAGTTCTTTATGTACAAATCGTTATCCCTCTGTCAAACCTTTCATTGTTCTTTGCTTAGTCCCCGCATACAGTCGCTCTTAACACACCAAACAGGACTGACAGCTGAAACATTTTGGGTGTGCAGTTTGACAAACTTTTTTTTTTTTCCGGCATTCTGTTGCATCATGTCTTTTTGAGATTACAGCACAATAAACATTTACTTGTGTTCATGTCTTTGCTGTATTGACAGCGAAATCCCCACATGTCCAAAGGCCATCACACCCAAAATGTATGATGACACTTGAGCTGTCAACCCTCTTGTGTCCCTTTGTCCTGTAGTGCCCAGGTAAACGACCTCACGGAGGAAATGGGTGATAATGCAAACAGATAAGCCTCCTGGTACCCGTTGACCACAGTCAGAACCTCCTAAATCAGGACCCTCTGACACGGTGCTCCATCAGTGCCTGCTTCAATGACACCCACAAGGCATTGAGCGCTTATCTGCAATGGCCCCTGCTTAGCATTCACGCCATTCACGTGAACAATGCTACCTCTTCCCGCTCATTGGATCTGTGACTGACAGTGGGTGTTGGTGCACTTGTGTCTGACTTCAGCCTCTATCTTACACTGGGCTGTTTATCCAGTCTAGATACCCCCACCAAGACACAATAAAGGGCGTGTGTCTTCCTCGCTACTTCCTTTGCTGTTTTTCTAACTGGACTTTTATAATGGACTCTGCTCTCTATTTGGCACATTAGTTTCCTCCTCAGAGGAACCAGTATTAGATGGGGGAGGGTTAGGGCTGAAAGGCTGACTAATGGTCATCCACCCAGCTCACCACCCACCGTCCAGCCAGAGAGGTGGAAATGCCATCATGGCCAGACGGTGAAAAGCAGGGGAAGCCGCAGATAAGACCATTGACTTTGATAAACAACAGATTGACTAATTGCTGATGTATGATGTAGAAGCCAGAGATGGGTTTGGGATCTCATTTTAAATCCGCTCGGCCCAGATGCAGGAGAAAATAAAAAGGTTTTGATAGGTCATACTTGTTGGCGTTTCATTGAAAGTCATATCTAGAACAGAGCATTTGAGTTATGTGTAATCTACTTTGGGTTTTCATCATGCAGCTCAGATCTCATATTTGATGAGACATGATATTGGAGGAGGGGATCTTGGGATCCCATGCCTCCACAATGGCTCCTGTGAAGCTGGAGCATTATAAAGCTTCTATAATACACCCTTGTGATCAGCCGATCCCTCCCTCCCTGCTCTTATTTATGAATGGCACAATTTGACAAGGGGGCAGCTCGGTTGGGTAGCTGACGATCACATGATACCAGCACTGTGAGGAATGTGAACGGAATCCCCCTCCCCTCCTCTGCTACTCAAAAAAACCAAAACAAAAGGGAAGAGAAACTTTGATGCCCCATATCAATAAGAATACACTCTCCATCCCCTCCCTTCTTAAGCCCTCATATGCGCAGCGATGCTGATGAGGGGAGCGGGTGCTGCAGTCAAGGGGGCATAAGGGGGCACAGATAGTGGCTGTGTTTGATCTGAAGGTCGCCAGCTCCTTGCTGCTGTTGAGAGATCCTTGGCAGACGAGGCTGGCTCTTATTTAATAACATGAAGGGGAAGCGGACTTTTCTCTCATAATTAGGCCTAATTACCCAGTAGGTGTGGACAGACGGCCCAAGAAGAGACAAACTGCCATTATCCACAGACTTAGAGTCAGATTACTCAGAGCTGTCTTATCTGTTTAGGGGCCAGCAGGAGCCTCAGCCCTCCTCTCTTGCCTCTTCCCACTAGCTCCCGTATCCAACTCGGGTTTATTAATCATTCAGCCTGATTTATTATGACTCGTCCATGACACTCTGGTTTAATCAGGCTCTGTTAGTTACTCTGCTCTGACAATTGGAGGTTGTTTTATGTGGACATGTTTAATGGGAAGAGTGAGTGGGACAGAGACCTTTAGTGACCTGCCTGGGCCTTTATCTGCTGCTCAATTGTTTAATGACGGCTTCTTCTTAGTGTTTATTAAAACAGACGCAGCAAATTTTGTAGAGATCTGGTTTGACTTGTTAACTTCTTGGAGGCAACTTTCCCAGTCTGCTACAGCTGGACTGGGAAAGTACGTTTGCATTTACTCGATGTGTGATTTATGATGAAAAGTACTAGTCTGACAAATGACAACCTGAGTGTTTGCTTGACCGCCTCCTTGTGAGTAGATTTGAGTGACATCCTGCCACCGTTTTGTTTGTTTACAGTATCTGTGTCTCCTTTCCTGAGCTGCCTTCATGTTTGTGTTTGGGTTTGTGGGTGACTCACTCGCAGCCACAACAACAGGCCCATTGTTGGGAGCAATTCAGAGACTAGAAATGCTGACGCCTGGAAAACAGAGGGAACACACCACCGAGGAAGTAGCGGCTAGAGAAAGTGGCCATTATATTCCATATTTAAGGTATAAGTTTGGTTTTCCGGTCCTAGAGCCCTGCACAGTGTGGTCTCCATCACTGGTCTGGGCTGTCGATTTTGATTGACAGCGAACTTTGCAGCCCTTTGTCTTTAGACAATTAAAAACTGGCAGGCTTCTGTGTCTGTGACTCACAGCTCCATGCAAGGTTGCTGCAAGATTACAATAAGAGATGCTTAATCCACCTGTTATCGGGGTGAGCCTTTCCCTGTCATACACAGGCGCAGGACGCTCTGGAATGCAGCCTTACCCACCCATTCAAAGGAGGAGCAGCTTAACTGATAGACCCTCACAAAAACACTGTTTTTATTCCACACAAAAACAAGTTTGTACAGTTGTTGGTGGAAGGCTTTCTTGTTGGTTCAGAGAAAGCTGTAATCCCTTACTGTCAATTTCCAAATCAGTTGTATGTTTTGTACAACTCTGAAAGCAGATGTGCGTATATATATATATATATATATATATATATATATATATATAGATAGATAGATAGATATTTTCAACTTAAAGTGAATGTTGGTGCTGATTTTTCTGAAGAAAGTGTGGAAAAACATTTCAAACATGCCTTGTGTATTCACATTGTGTCATATTAAACCCTGTGTGCTCACTCTGTCCTTTGGACACAGACGGACTGCAGTTCTGCTTGCTTAATTAGGCAGGCTGGCCAGGGTTCCCTGTCTCTCCGCTTCATAGGTTCACATGGACAATTTAACCACTAACCTCCTGAAATGAGCTGCTTCAGAATGCTTAGGGCTCCAGTTTCAGTTTCTGCTGATTGCAGGGAGCAAGGGTTATGATAAGTAAAAGTAAAGGAGGTGAAAGGGGGGAAGAGTGAATGAGGGTTAGTGAGCCTGAGGGGGGAATTCTGTTTTTTGATTACCACATATGAAAGTCGTAGGAATTTTAGGTCCTTGTAAGTACCTTTAAAAATTATGCTTTGTATAAATTTTAGTCACCAGTTTAGGATCTGAAGTGCTTTCTAGATGTTTACAGGCATACTCATGTTCCACCAGATTGCAGTACGTACATATGTGATGCAGCAGCCTCCGAGGTGCGCTGAACACACTGTTTCTCAGGTTCCAAGCACCTTTGAGAACTTGCTGAAGTACTACAGTTGGTTTCGGACGTCTCCATAGTTTATTTCTCTCAATAATCCCACATTGACTCCATGATGTTGAAGTGTGGGCTCTGTGGGGGGCACACCATCTGTTACAGGGCTCTTTTGGTTGTTATCTATGATCCTGTCTGTATGCTTTGGCTATTTTTGTTCTCAGATTAATTTAGAACAAACCCCCTAATGTTGTGGGTTTTTTTTCTTTCTAAGATCTAAGCCTTTGCTCAGGACTGCTGTTAAACATACTGAACTGAATATTGTGGCAGCACATTTTCATATAAGGAAGCTATCTTTCAGCATTTTGAATTGAACTGCTTTTTTGTTTGAAAAAAATCCTTAGAAACATGCTGACTATTGGCAGAATTAGGTTGAATTAACTGGTTAACATGGGATTAGGACATCTGATGAGTGAAATTCTATCAGAAATGAAAATGTTATCACTAAGAGTTAATCACGTGTGAATTTTACTGCTCTTCGTTTAGTTGAGGCATCATTTCCTTGCAGCACGCCTGTGGTCGGTATGGCTTCCTCATTTACGTGGCCTACAAACGACATAAAAGCCAGAGTTGTTACACCGCTTTTGGGACAGCTGTTGATCACAAAAGGAGTGACAAGCCTGAATCTCTATCTGTTTGCAGTAATTAAGTTGCCAAGGGTTGTGATTTATGATGTATTGAGAAAAAGGGGTGTTATTGCATTGGCTGAAAGCAGGAGCGCCACAGGGTTTGTAGCTCCTCACAGTAGAGGAAAGGCAGTGCATGAAAAGGCATTTTTTTCAGCTGTGTGGAGCAGAAAGGACTCGAGGCAAAAGGGGACTCTTCTTAAATTGTCTCTGCTCAGTGTTTGTGCAAAAATAGGATTGGGTTACTAATTTCCTTATTACTTGATTCCAGCATGTGAAGGCACAGGTTTACAGCCTCATTACATCCACACATCAATTGCGTGATTGGGACGATGTCTCCTCCTGCTCCAGCCCCGATTTACACTCTGAGGGGGGCTGGTGCCCCCCTTAACACCCTCCACTTCAGCTGTCATGGAGACAACACCCCCCTCCTGTTTTCTGGGTCAGTCATATCTTGGCTTTTTTTTCTTCTTCAAACATTAAAAATTTTACAAAGTAAGTTCTTCTATTAGCGTCACAAGCATGTAAACAGGTTTGTTTTATCATGTCTGATAAGTAGGCTGCAAGCAGCCTCTCAGTTTAACAATTTTTAAAGTTGGCTTATACATGCAGCTGTTAGAACAGCAACGTTAAATGAAATGTTGTATATACTGTATGGTACAACAAGGGGCCTTTAAAATACCACTTCTGCGGTTTTGCAGGTCTTCAAAGGGTGCCATCCATATCTGGGACCTGAACAGCAGGAGGGCTGAGAGGACTGTCGAGTGTCACTCTGGAAGTTCAGTCATCTGGGTCAGCACACTGCAGTCGACAGGTACCCTCATCAGGTAAATCGCATTCTCCAACCTGCTACTTCTGAATATGAACTGTTATTTGTGTATTAAATATTGTTTACCACAAAATTCCTAGTTTTAAATATGATGTGCTTGTATGGTTATTAACGGCAACCATTGTCCTTTAACGTTCTCTCTGTTGACGGCGCAGTCAGGGACGCGACATGCAGGTCTGTTTGTGGGATCTGAAAGAGGGACGCAGTGAGCTGGTGGAGTCTCTGTGGACGGGCAGTGTTGGGTTCTGTCAGTGCTCTTTGTTGGAGACGGGCCCTACAAACTACCTGCTGGCCTTTGCTGGCCAACAGACAGAAGAGGTAAGATACCAGCAGGGAAAACAGTCCATCTGCCAGTTACCAGGCCATGTTGGTTTCGGCTTCAAACCTCTGCAACCTTTAAAATGAAATGTTATGTTTAGATAAGGAATACCTTACTTATATGAAAAGGAAGGTTTCTTTTCAAGCCAAGCTTTTATCAAAATTGCCCATTCCCCATTATGGATCTGTTTGATTCAACAAGAATTTGTGTGAAGACCAAATTTAAGCTGATGTTGTTTGCTAATCTTGATATAAATGTTTTTCTTTTTCGTTCCAAACATGGGAAATTAACCAGTAACCCTTCAGAACAAAAGTTGCATTTCCACTGCCAGAGTCTTTTCCAGGAACCAAGGTCTTTAGGGGGTCCTTTCCTTGACCCTTTCCATTTCGAGCACAGAAACCAGGGGCTGAAAAGAGTTCCGGAGGAGGAACTTAAGCCCCACAAATGGCCCTAGTAGGGAAGTTGTGCGTTTGATGCTTTTGAGACTACCTTGAACCTTTGACTAGGGCTTGCAGTAGTGAACAGTATTCCCAGTAGTGAACAGTATTCGCAGTGTTTTATTTCCGCCTTTCTGTCTCCATCATCTCAGGTTTATTAACCACAATAGCACATAAAACCTGTTAACTGCAAGTTGTACTGCAGCAAGAGTCGTTACCGTTCGTAAACACAGCAGACAATCATTTCTGGAGCCTCTGGATCATTTCTGGAGCCTCAGAATGAATGAGGAGAAAGAGCTCAGGTTGTCACAAGAAAGCAGTTAAATCAGAGCGATAAAACATTCCTCTCTCGTTTGACTGCAGTTATGCTCTTAGGCAGAAATAAAAGCACGTAAAACCCCGTCGAAAGGTGTAACAGTAACAGAGTTTAAGTGAATGGAGCTGACGAGCACAGTGGGATACAGCTGAGAGGAGACAGCTCCAGCTGGCAGCTGCAGTGGTTGAGTAGCTCCAGAATGACAAGAAAAAAGCAATGAAACGATCGTGTCTGACCTTTTCACAAAAGTTATGTTCTAACACACGTATGAATGCACCCAAAACCCCACAGAAATGTGCAATATGGACAGATTTTGAGTTTGTGCCACTGAGGCGCACTTCCTGGTTTTGCTGTAGGCTCAGGTTGAGCGACACACTTCAGCTGACTTAACTCTGAGAACTGGAAATGTAACAGGACTGAAATAATAATCTTAACTTCTGGAAGGAAAAACAAGCCCTGAACAGTTTGGGTTGGGTGCTGTTTGCCAAAATGCATCCAAAGCTTCCATCGGTACATGTGTTCAGCAGGAGCTAAGCTTTCTATTTATCAGCAGGTGAGAGGTGCGCTTGAGCTAAACAGTCTGACTCAAATCTAAAGTAACCCTTGTGAATCTGACCAGACTCGCCTTTACCTGGTTTACATATTTATGGATTTTCGCATCCATAAATCTCTCTCCATGTTCTGCAGTGATCTTTGCTCCAGAAGTGTCATGAATCCAGTTCGGTATCGTCAGGGAATGTGTCTCAAATCAGATTGATATATGAATGTGTAGTTTGCAAGCCAGTTAGTGTCAAACAATAATCCGAGTGGTATCATTAATAACCCAGCATTCATGTAATGAGTCAGGGTGCATATTGGAAAGACAGGAAATTAATATGGACCACCAGCTAAATGTCAGTTCATTTCGGCCATGCTTTGTCATTTGTGCTTTTGTTCAAAATGTCTAACTGCTCTAAAAGAGCCTAAGAAAACATGCTTAATTGTGCCTTTCAGAGGGTAACTAACGAGCTTGTTCATGCTTCTATTTATAAAAAAAAAAAAAAAAAAAAAAAAAAAAAAATGAAGAAGAAGAAAAAAGCAATATATTGACTGATTAAACAGTCCCAGTAATAATACATGGCTGTTTACATTTTTAATCCTCCTGGGCTGATGGTGAAGAAGAATAACTCCTGGTCCTGGCTGTTCATCAGAATAAAATCACACTTTTGTCTGTCTCGTAGTTAATCTCATCACCAACAAGCTTGTATTGTTTTGTGAGGAGCCAGTGTCTTTGATTTGAGGTTGGATGAGGAGAGGGCAGCCAGCTATTCAGCCATCTTTTATTGCCTCCAGATTCATGTTACTTGCTGCGCTGTGGAGGAGCCACACTTGAAAGAGACAGAGCTGTCACCTGATCCAGGAAAACCAGCGCTGCTAACCCCGGTCCAGCGAGCCAGGCACCAGGGCGCCTGTGACTCCCAGCACCTCAATAATGCCATTGTCCCAACAGACACAGACAGAAGCACACCTACGAGCCTATAAAAGACAGACCAAAACATGCCCCATCCAATTTTGTCATTTAGGCTCTCCACCCTATTCCACAGACATAACTGGGCAGGACAGATGCTTATCATGCATCTGCAAGTAAAACACCCACACAAATGAATTCCCTCAAGAAACAATACTTAGGCACATGCCAGAGAGCATGCACAAAGGCACGATATTGCGCCATAGGCAAAAAAACAAGTCAATAATTTAAGAATGTGACACAGAAAGCAAACGGTTTCCTATTATAGGTGGTTTTACTGTTTACTGCTCACAGTGAGATTCCTGCCAGCAGATTGCGTCTGTGGCAGAAACATTAATTAATAGTGTGGGAGTTGTATTTATGGGCAGTTTGATGCCACACAGGAACAGTGATCACCTGAGGCACAGAGAATTCCTTAAAAGCCCTCTTTGTCAGGCACGCAAAGGTAAACATGCAGGACAGATGTGGCCTAGTGCTAAAATACAGATCCCTCCCTTAAAGGGGTGTTTAATTTGAGGCCTAATGAGGATGAATATACGGATCATCAGTACGGAGGAAGTCGAAGGAATTACTTTTGGTAGAGATGTGGCTCCACACACATGCACGCAGAGAGGCACACGCTTTATCACTGGCTTCATTAGTCGCTGGAGTTTTATCAGAATCAGTGCCAATGTGTGCGGGAAAAGACCACTCATGTCTTAGGGTCAGGCTTTAGTGGGATTGATTATAGACAGTGTGGCAGCTGCTCTGCACTGATTGATGGCACTGTACTGAGGGCTGAAGGCACACTGAGCCACAGAGGTCAGAAAATATAATAACAGATTCATCTTGAGCCCTTGTTATTTGAATTCAGAAGACCGGTAGGTCATGACTTGGCAAAAAGCTTGAAGACCTACAGTGTTATAGACAGTGTTATACCTTGCATAGAGCAGCAGTTTACACAAACATGTAATTTTGTCCCAATCATGAGGCTTGTCCCCTTTTTTTTGGTTCAAAGTGAAATATCTTAACAACTCAGATGGATTGCCACAGAATTTTCCATGTTTCATTCTGAGTGAAGTCTGTTGACTTTGTTGAGTTTTTATCCTCACAAAATCTCAAGTCTTGTATAGTATCTAAGCACACTTGTAAGGTAATTCACCTGTTTGAGTTGTCTATCAGAGAAGCTAGTGCTGCCACAGTATATTTAAACTGCAGTGAGATCATTTTTTCATCTGTTCTCTGCAGATTAAGATTATCGAGCTGCCCAGTAAGACCCCAGTCTGCACCCTGGTACCGGAGGCAAAGCTGGGAATGGTCATGTGCATCAAACTGTGGCAGGTAAGTAGCAGGCATGCCTCAAGTGTCGTAATTAAAAATCTGGTACCTTCGCTTTTAACCTTATCCCTAAACAGGTTTTTAATAGCAAACAGATTGTACACTTTATCCTTTCCTATTTCAAAGGTATTCTTTTTGTATTTATCTGCTTTAGTCTGATTGGGCAGCTTCTCCTGGCAAAATTCAACAATAGGAAAGTAAACAAAAAGTCACACGTGAGAGGCGGCATGTGACTTCCAGCCTGACAATTCATCCCCTGCCATTTTTCCATAAGTTTCTTCTCAGCTGGCAGCAAGTCCCAACACTGTAATTAGAGCGTTTGGAAGGGCCGATGGTTCACCGCCATATATCAGCCTGCAGCTGTATATCCAATCTGATCTGGGCTAAAAGTTAGCTTTCTGTTTTGTAAATGTTGTCAATCGTTTTATTTTCCACCCATTAACGAGACCCTGTAATTATTTTCATGGGTAATAATTAACTCTTTGGGTTTGGGGCTATGGGCATGGACTGAATGGGTTTTTTCACTTTATGGGTTGTTCGGTTTACTAGGCTACAGGTATCAAAACACAGCTTATCATGTTGAACCCAGGGTTAGGAAAGCTGCTGGCTTGCACACGTTCAATCCTCTGTACCTGTTACACTAACCAAGGTTAGTTTGATACGTCAAATATAAAAGCCAAAGATGAGACTCTGATTTTGGGATGTTTTTACAGATAAATGTAGACAAGTTAGAGTCTCAGAGCCTGCTGACATTGTGTGTTTTCCTTCTTTTTCTTTTGCTGAATTTATTGCTGCACCCACCTTTCATCATCTGATTTATGAACCAATGCTTGCTCAGCGTTGAGTGCCAGGAAACATAATGATCAATTCTATCATTATAAATGATATAATATCAACGTAATAGACTACAGGCATCTGTATGACTTCAAAGCCGAAAGGCACAGGTGATTATAAATCATTGCAGAGTGATTCCTTTTAAGGCAGAGGCCTACTCATCTGTTCCACTGACAGAGTTACTGTAGGTCCAGGCACTGGGAAAAGACTGAAAACTGCATTTGTAAATGTGTAGAGTCTCATGTTGGTGTAGATTCTCTGTCATCTGGGTCACAGTGATCCCTAGTGCTAGAAAAGGAGACGACTAATTAACAAAGCCTTTTTGATGAGAGGTGAAACTCTTTCATTTTATTCAGGCACTGAAGATGTACAATCCCTTATTTCATTCTCTAACGCACATTCTGTCAGTCAGAAGGGGAAGTTCTTCCTTAACCCGACACTGCAGGAGGCAACAGCTGACACAGCCATCCTCTTTCTCCACCACATCTCTCTATCACACACTCCAGGAAGAAGCCACCAACAATTATCTCTTCTCTCTGTCGTTCCACTCACCATCACTCTCTTTTCTTCCCATTGTGGAGACGAGAAGTGATTAACCTCCTATATTTCAAAGATGGACTCGCCAGCAGATTTATCGTCGGGCTTGAAAACTTCTCCGCAGCAGTTTATGGAAATGATTAAATGCAGTGTTAAAAGCACGTTCTTTTCACTTTCAGAAAAATCCCACCCAGCCCTTAGTTCAGTGCTGGGATATACTGTTTCTAAAGTGTGTCAAAGACGGTTATCTGATTCATCCTGGTCCGATCGGCTGTGAAGCAGTGAACAGTAGAGTGCGCGAGGCAGAAGAAAGTGCCTCCACATGTGGGTTTGACCTGTGTGAGGATTTCGAGCTTGGCCGGGGGGACAGTAGTGATGTATTATGTGCAAGGCTTTTAATGTGAACAGAGGCTGGCCGGGAAAAGGAAATGTTCCTATACAGATATCCATCACTCTCAGCTCATCACCTTGCTGCCTCATGGACATGACATCATGGTGGGACCAGGACGACAACCGAAGGAAGCGATTGGTTCCTTATGTTGAAGCGGCGCCTGCCTGAGGCCTGTAGCGGCCACATCGACGAACAAGCTGCAGGTCTGATGGTTGTTCATGCATCTCCCTGAACACATGTATTTCTCTCCAATCAGTTGTAGCTTCTCTGTTGCGAATTAGCTTTTTTTTTTTTTTTTTACTTGGAAATCACATGAAATAAATTCCCATCTGTGAGACTGAAGTATTGGGCAAAGGTTTAGGTATGTTTGATCCACATTTTCCTTCCAACACCTTCTTGTCTTTTCTTAGAACATCTAATGAAAAACTGTTTTCCGTGGGGTATTTTTACCTTTGAAAAATCATTGAGCCTAGATATTATTCTATGGAAGCTGATGGGATTTACAAATTTCAGTTTTTTTTTTTTTTCAAGCCTCTACCAGGATTTCTTTTAGCCAAAATATCACTGTGAATATCTCGAGAAAAATAACTTCTCACATTTATTTTTTCAAAAGCCTTTTTTTGCATATGAAGCAATATAAAGTTTTTATTTTTTAGGGTTTGTGCCTTGCGAACACCACTGAATATTTATTCTGCATGACTCAAATGTTGCTTTTGAACAATTTAAAGCCAATTTTTGGGGGTTTTTTTTGTCTTTATTTCCTACCAGCTTGCCATAAACTCAAAAGCATCCTTAACATAAGCATCGTTTTGTTTGTTAAAATTTGTAATTCAGATTTTGACAATAGCTTCTCATGCTTCTTGAGTCTGTCTCTGAAAATGCAGCAGACATGGCAAACAAACAAGCAAAAATGCATTAATTAACCCAGTTAGTTCTTGATGTGAAACTGAAACATTTTAGGAAACTGCGGCTGTTGCTCTCCAAACGTTAGAAAAACTCTCCCAGAACAGAGATCTGTTTGCAATCCTGAGATATCTTGTTTGTACTGTGTCGGATTTCACTTTATTATATTTGCAATATTTGGTTTCTTTTGTGGTAGTTCAAAGCAGAGGTTTTACTGTTCGATCGGGATGTCCCAAACAGCTTGTTAGAGAAAGTATGTTGCATACAAAATAATGTTGTAGGAGAGTTACCTCTAGCTCCGTTTCAGGTTTCCAGTAAACTACTGGCCTTAAAGTGTCTGCAGTCAAGAAAGTCTAATCTAAACACTCTTGTGGATAACGTCAACTATATCTGAAGTGGTTAAATTCTACCACAGGAAAAATTGGCTTTGTATGGAACAAAAAAAATGTAACAAAATAGCTACTCAATTAAGTGGTTAGTAGCACAACAGAAAACATATTTCCCATTGATGAATTTTCTGGATTTGCAGCTTCTTTTGTACGACAATTAAACTAATATTTTAAATGGTGGTTGAGGCTAAAAAAATTGATGATCACACTTTGGGCCTTTGGAAGCTGTGAGCATTTTTTTTTTTTCTTTGACTATTTTTGCATTAATAAATCACATCTTAAATGGGTAAAGTGAGAAACTGGAAACGATAAAAATGTAGTCGCAGCCTAAAAGGGTTGAACTTTGAAACGGTTATTATTACGTTTTCTCAATTTATTCTGATAGTGCCTCTACGGTTTACATCTTTGTTCTTAATTTTAAAGGATTTTTAATCTCCTCACAAAATGTGTGCTTTTTACAACAGTAAGACTTGCAGTGAACTGCCCACAAAACTGCTCATAATCCTAACTGCACGATGGTGAGCAAACCAACAGCGTGAGTGAGTTTGCTGCAAATAATGGCAATGATCTGGACACATTTACTCGTTCATAATAAATGGGTAAATTTGTCCAAACCTTTGACTGGTACACTATATGTAATCTACTTAAATACAGTCACGAAAACTTGGGACAAGATCAGTTTGACGAAAAATTTGACCCAAACTAGTTGACTCTCAAGTGGGCACACGGTATCCTCCTTCGGTCCGTCTTCTTCTGGTCCTACCAGCTTTCAGCCGTCTGTCTTTCCAGCTGTTCCTCAGTGATGAATCTCCTTCCAGTGCCCCAGCCCCACTCCTGCAGAGAGCCCTCTTGTAGAAAAGCCTGCGGAGGATATAATGAATTAGGTGTCTACCCAGGGTTCCCCGACCTCCGACCCATGACATCATCAATCAAGGAGGTCCTTCACTTAAGTGAAACGGTGGGCCCCAAGCCTGGAACGCTTAGCCTGGTCCCTGCCGGCAAGCAGGGGCCACTGATTTTCACTTGTTTTTATTTGTTTTCATAATCCCTCAGTGTTCGTCCTCGCTGATGTGTTTGGAAGGAATACACGACTCTGTCTATAATTTGTATAAAGCTTGAAGAAGAGAAATATAGAGCGTTAACAGAGGAGAGGACCTGAACATGGATGAAAAATGGTAGACATGGCCTCCTCGCACATATGGAAAAAATTTCTTTCCCTCCTAGCTTCTGCATGGCACTGTGCTTCTCCTGGATGCTTGATGTCAGTTTAAAACAAAAGCTGCAGTCAGTACACAAAGGCTTATTTGTATATTCCTGGATCTTCTGAAATGAGTGTTCTGATGGCGAGTGGTTCGTCTTTTAAGTTTAAATTATTGCCTGGATCACGCACCAGTCATTTGTGTATTTTTAGGGGTGTGTTTAAGCCAGAAGGTGGCATTGTGTTTTTGGTATATTTGTACATGGGGACTTCAAGAAAGCAGGACGATGGTTAAATCTCATCAAGTGTCTGTCCCTCTATTCTTTCTTTCCTTCAGTCCCTCTCACCTCCAGCAGGGCAAAGATGTATGGAGCCCCTGCCTTTTATCAGCTAATTTTTATTTTCTCATTCAGGGGAACGATTTACAGGCTCAGCCCGGCACGGCACAGCTTCTGCACCCGTTCGGTCAAACACGCGTAAAATCTGCGGTTACTGAGAGGGGAACGACTCTTTCTCAGTCTTTTTAAATTTGATGCAATTTGCTCTTTCGTCTGCATTTTGTGCTCAGACCTGGATCCTGGACGTTGTGTCTGACTGTTTGTGCTCCTCACTCTCCAGTAATAAACACTCTTGCTGCATCCTCATCGTTTAGTGATGAAGCCAGAGTCTATAAAGTTGTTCTTGCAGTTGAGCTTTTTTTAACTAATGAGCTTGCAAAACGTGTATAGAACTTAAGGAGTGCAACTGCACACATGATCAGTACATCACAGAAAATTTGCATACGTTAAGTGATTAATTGAGGTTATTTGTCATGACATGACAGCGGCTATATTCATATCATTTAAAGATGTTTTTTTTTTTTGTTTTTTTTAGAAAAAAGGCAGTGTGAAGTTGCTCATTGGAAAATGATTGATGGAATGATTTATTTTCACTGTCTTTTTGGAACTGATATGACTAATCCTTGAACTAAAATGTTGCAGGTCTGCACAATAAAACCAAATTATTACATAAACAAAATAAAGTAAATACCAAACGAGTCACAGCAGAGTATAATTAATTGAAATACAAGATTTGAAATAAAACCGCATTGCTATTAGAAAAGCAGGATTTTGCTCTGTGACCTGTCTGCGAGGTCTGTGGCTCAGAAATACAGATGAGGAGCAAAGTGAGGTGTGGTGTAATGGCTGGCTGGAAAGAGGGAGCAACAGGCTGACAAATGGAGCCCACGGAGTTTCAGCGGGAGCTTCCAGGATGATAACCTCTGCTCCTCTCAGCTTCCAGCACCACGCAGCGGTTTCTGTGGTTTTTACTACACAGCTCTCACCTCACATCCTAACTCTCATTACTCTTTGTCTCGCCTCTTCTCATCTTCCTGCCCCTCCTTCTTTCTCTTATCATGCCCCCTGTTCTCCAGCCAGACTCGGGCCCCGGACCTCTCCTGTTGGCTGGATACGAGGACGGTTCCCTGTTGCTGTGGGACGTAACCCAGAGGTCCAAGCTCAGCCAAGTCAAAGTCCACCTTGAGCCTATCATGTGCCTGACCTTTGACCCCAAGCGCCTGAGGGGCATATCAGGCTCCTCTGAGAAGAAACTCTCCTCCTGGATGCTGGACGACCAGAACAACTTGCAGGTCAGCAGGCTCGGGTCTTGTCCATTCGAGCATTTTTTTTAAATGCAGGTCATCCACACTGGCTTGTGTGGCCGAGATGACCAAAAAGTCTCTTTTAAAATAAAACAGAGGCCCCGACATTCCAACAAAGGCCCAAAACATCAGTCGATATTTTTTCAGAAGTCGAATAGTCAGTGTCGAAGCTAATTTGGTCATGTTTGTGTTTCGGTTGCAGAGACATATTTGTGCCATTGTTTTCTAATGATTTCCATTTATGTGATTCAACTGTTTATTTCAAGCATTTTTACATTACTCTTCAACTGCTCCATAGATCCATTATTTCCAGCCCTCTTGCCACTTTCTAATATATCATGCTGGCTTTTTAACTGTTAATCCAAACTCATAGATACCTGTTCAAACTGGTAGTTTGAGCTAGCTATTTTGACTATTGATTGATTACCCTTACTTCTCTGCTACTTATTGGCTGCCTTCTCATGCACTGTAAATCGCAACTTTAAGTGTGACAACAGACTCCCTGTGTATTTTATCCTTTGTTTTTTGTCCTTTTCTTTTTTTCTTCAGTATCAAATGATACCAGTTTTTCCAAATTAGTTGTAGGAATTCGAAGTGTTCGCTGGGACAGAAGCACCGCTGTGGTGCCATACAAACGCGTTGGTTACTCACATCACATGTCCATGTTTTCAGCCCCGAACACACCTACCTGCTCGCTGATAGTTGCACAGTGATCAACTAAATCCTGTGAAATAGAATAAAAGCTAATGGAGGTGATGGAAGGAGAGGAGTGTTGCCTTTCGCCAGACTTGCTCGGACAACATGAGGGGCCAAAGAGGAAGAGGCTCAGCGGGGCTCCTGGGGCCATAAATCAGCTGCTGGTTACACAGTGTTGGCAGGGCTAGGGGCCAGGAGCCGAGCTGGGGCTGTCACTCCAGAGTCAAACCACCCACATACACACTGATGCTCAGTCACACAATAGACCTTGTTACTATGTTCAGAATACCAGTGGTTATTGTTCTGAACAAGTATGCTTACTTATTTTATTTGTGAAAAATATGAAAACACATTTGTACCTTCTATTAATTTAGCAGTTCAAAAAAGTATCCAATGCATCATTACTCCTGTTCTTTAGACCGATAAGATGTAAACTTACCTTAAAATACAGTGTATACATCTTCACACACACACATATATATATATATATATATATATATGTATATATGTATATATATCTTGTAAACAATCCAAGTTATACTCTAAAGCCCCTGCCACACTTAAAGAGATCATATCAGCTTTGTGCCATAATTCATTTCACATAACAGCCAATGCTTCAGAGACTTAACGCCTCATTTGAAGCTATATTTTTCCTTGATTTCATGAGCAAAAGGGAATGCTCCCATTTTTCAGTCAACCTCCATGAATCAGAGCCAAGGGGAACCTTCGGCTGATATAGTACACTGCTGCACAGTGAAGGGCTATTATTCTTTCCAGGACCTTTTACAAATGAATGCTTGAATTAGAAATATTTGCAAAGCACCATTTTCTCACCCTGAATATGTGTCTAGACAAACACTACGAAGGATTTCATTCAATATACCATAAACAGGAGGAGAGGGGTAATTTGGTTTATTTTGCTTGAGCAACAAAATATTGATTCAGCATGTAATCCAGCATGAGGATGACAGGAAAAAAGCACAAGAAGAGGGAAAGGATCCAGCAGGGGCTTTTAAATTATTCTGAAGTGCAGCTCAGTGTGACGTCCAGACAGCTATCCTCAGTTCTTCCCACAAAAGTATTTTTGTGTGGCCGGAGTAAAGGGGCGGAGGGGGGGACCTGCCGGGTGGCGGACCCGGGCCCTGGGTTCTGACGGACGACCCGTGAGAGGTAATAAAAATATCAAAACCTTGGAGGCCCCTTAACCAAACAAAAAACACATCTGCAGTAAGGGGAACAGTAGTTCACAGTGGGAGGCTGCAATAAAGGCTGAGGAGGCTGTAAGTGCCACAGCATCTCGCTTCCCACAAATTACCTCTGCGATACAGTCCAGCGCAGTGGAACCGGCTGGCAAGGCAGATTGATACTTTTTGTGAAATTGAGGGGAAACTGAATGTGACACAGTGCAGTTATGATCCAGTGAAGCTGAAGGGCTGTGAAGTGAGCTTATCAAGGCCAGATAAAGACACATAGCCGCAGGAATGGGGGTTAATGTATTACACATGGCTCCGAGAGGCCCTTATCTGCTGTATGACCCGACTGGCCCGAGATTGTTTCATTGTAATGAGGCATCATCTCTGGCACTTTTTTGTGCTTTCCTTGCAGCGTGCATTTTTTGGAATGCGTCAGGGTGAGACCATGAGGGCGTGGGTGTTGGGGTTTACAAGCTGTTAAGCCAGATGAACATATTCAGAAGGCAGCTCAAATGCATTGACAAGTGTAGTGACGGGTTTCTTCAGGAGAGAAAAAAAACAGAGGTTGTGGCCTGCAGGAAGAGAAAGCAGGTATAGACAGAGGAAGATTAGCAGTGTAAATCAAGCATGACTGACAGCAAGCTGTTTCAGTGACTGATGACAGTTCTTTACAGGTGGAAGCTCTGCTCATCATATTCATTGTGATGCTAAAATATTCCCACTGCCCCCCTCCCAATAGTCATCTGTGTGGTTTCCTTATGAAAATAAAAATTCTTGTCAACTAGTTACGATTTGACCTCACTATTGGGTCAGATCATATTCAATCTAAGTGTTTTCACCCGATGTATGAGCAGCAAATTAAAAAAAAAAAAAAAAAAAAAATCATTATTTTTTTTAATCAATCACCTTCACCCTTCCTCTCTCTTTTTTTTAATTGAACTGCTCACCTGTTTGACACATCCATATCCTGTCTGCCAGAGCCAAGCTCTAACAGGCAAGGTGACAAAAGGCTCTAATCTCCCCGCTGCTGTGTGTGACTCAGGGACAGGGTGTGTCAGAAATACCTGCGAAAAGCCTTCCAGCTGCTCGGCTCCAGTGAGTGAGCGATGACGGGATATATCAGTGGATCAGCGTGAACAGCAAGGCTTGTGCCAAGGCGGAGGGGAAAGATGGGGAGAAAAGTGGAGGAAAGCTTGATTGAAACCTGCCAAATGTGGCTTTGTGTCAGATCTGTTGTAGAACCACAGAAAGTCTGCTTGCTCCAGCTGCTGAGTAGAGCTGGTATCCTCCCGACAGCTGAGAAAGCAGGCATTCGCACAGCAAAATCTGATGTTCGTGTGTGTGTGTAGCACAGACAATGAAGCAGTATTCATAAAAAGAAAGCTGGAGCCCAAAGATGAATGTTACATTTTATGAGACATTAAGGAGGAAGAAAAATGGGGTGTAAAATAAAATGAGCCTTAACTCCCTACCCTCCTGCTCATGGACTTATTTGCAGACTGAGACCTGGTTAATGGCAGCACTGGAAGTAACTGTGTTTCAAAATATTCATTCAGCTGGGCTGAGGCCAGGCAGCAAGAGAATCGATGTTTCTGCTGGAGGATGTAGATTTACAAAATAATATTTCTCTTTTTAAGAAGAAAAAAGATTTGTTGTTGTAATTTTGTTGATGTGATTTTATGAGCCCACAGCCCCCCTGTGACCATGAACACAACACATGAATGGAGAATGGATAGAAATATTTTTTATATATTAATATTTTTTTAATATTAAAAATAATTTTCTTAATTCATTAGGCTTTTAGTCTATGACAGCTCATTTCACAAAGGCTTTTAGTCGTTGGACCAACACTCCATATTTATATAAAAAAAAAAAAGCAAAGTTGTACAAGAAAAGCAAATGAAAGAAAAGAAGCAAACATTTGCATTTGATTGAAGTCCCCCTCCAATAAAAGGTTTGTAACTTTTTTTAACTTGTCTTTGTATGCGTTTCAACACCTATCATGAGTGAAGTCAGCCATCTGTACGGTGGTTGATTTCAGCTTTGAATCTGCAGAATACCACCTCAGCAGTCCTTATGCTCTATGAAGAAGTGTGAAAGAACCAGTCCTGGGAAGTTGCTGAGTGTGGCTGTAGAGCTGATTTGCACTTGTATGTTTGCACAAAATAGGTTTAAAAGACAGTAGAAGCGAGTTCAAGCGAGGAGCTTGGGGCTGCTGCTTTTGGCCATTAAGTGGTGCATTTCTAATATTTTATCAAAGCAATAGAAAGTGAATACATTACCGTTCTGATGCTTCCACTTGTATGCTACCTTGTATAATTTAGTGTCCTCTTCTTGGGGATTGCTCTCTGGTTCAAACATGTACGGCTTGATTATTCCCCATCATTAGAAGTGGACAGCTTGGAGGAGGCAGGGTAAACAGTGTTAACGTTGGTGTGTTAAGATATGGGAAGGGCCAAGTTACAATTCCTTGCCATTAGTTTGTGATTCCTCACTGAAAGATGATAAAGGTGTAAAATCAAACCCAAACTGTTTTAGGGCCTGGAGAGTTTTTTATTTTTTTATTCTTATGTCTAAAACTTGCACACTTTTAGGGAACATGGATGAGTTTTTAGGGGATAAATAAAAGCTGGAGAGCAAAAAAAAAGAGCCCGACCCAGCCTTCCCATTTCCTTCAAAGCAGTGGATTGAAGTTTTCAGGAAGCTTGTTTTCTGTCTAGAAATCAAAACCAACCTTTAAAAATGCAAGATACGACCTTAGTGAATAGGTGTTGCAGTAAAGCAGGAAGATCTCAGTCCAGCACAAACGGTGCTTAATCAAAAATGAAACATGACTTTGAGCCATTAAGTGGCTTGTAGATCTCGCTATCTCAACAGAAACCAGGACAGTAAGAGCTCTGTTCTGATTCCTGTCTTTTTGGGTGGTTTCCTGCCAAAATATAAGAGCAATTCAGTGGAGGGAAATGTGGAAGTTAGAAACAACAGGGACTGGGACAGCACAGCAGCTGGATTTACATCAGACAGGAGGAGAACAGCTGCACTCACCATTACTCCTCTTATTAAAGCAAATTGCAGTTTGTTGCTTTATTAATGTTCAAAATATCACATATGTGTCCTTTAAAAATGCAGAATTATGCCAGAACTGTGCTGGAGTGTTTGTACATGCTGGTAGACTGCGGCGTGTACTCATTTTTCTCCAGTATTCCAACATTGGCTTTCTGTAAAAGAAGGCAGCGCACAAGTCCTTTTTATTTTATTTTTATTTTTTATTTTCTCACAACAGCTCAATCTTACAATAATCCGTTATAACTTTTTTGTTTATTCACTGCTCATTAATGAAGTGACTGTTTTAGTGATGTTGCCCTCGAGCACCGGCGACAGAAGAAATCCCAAAATAAACACTGATCACTGGCAGCTTAGGAACCAGCGTAGCGGCAACTGAGCATCTTTCATTTTAAATGATGGCACAGGACAACCTTTTTTTTCCTCTCCACTTTCTCAGAAAGAAAGTAAAAACAATTAACTGAGCAGCGTTGCTGAATGACCATTACTGCATCATTAGCCATTTACTGCTTGCAATTGACCCCTAACTGAAACAAATGCCTTTTCCTGACACAAACTATGGGAAGCAAAACAAACACAAACAGACACTTAAACCCATCATTATCAGGCTTCTAATGCAAACCAGATGGAGAGAGGTAGGGGCATACCAAATACTTGAGGTAATAACAAAGCTCCAAATAATCTTTCACCCCCTAGTTTTCTTTGGATCTGTTTATCTGGCTTGTTTGGTCAAAGCAGGCACACACTGTTACACTCTAGTAATGCCAGTGATGATGGTTTGATTAACAATAACAAAAAATGGGAAAACACATCACTGACTATTCAGAGCTTAGCTTTGTGTGTGTGTGTGTGTGTGTGTGTGTTATGATCAATGACATTCCTCCCTGCTTTTCATCTCCCTTGCATTCCACTTTATCCACTTGGGCTATGAGTACCTGGCTTATATCTTCCACATGCAGCTTGTAGATGGTTCCTGCCCAAAACAGGAGACCGAGACATAGATTCTCCCAACATCTTCTCCCATCCAAAGCCATTAGTCTCCCTAGACACAACTTATGAAGTCAATTTTACGCTGTCCAGTTTGATTTCAGCTCCCATATCCAGATGTTTGTGGCCCATCTAGCGATCCAGCCGAGATTCCCATCCTGCAGGAAAAGCACGTTTGCTCCCCTGGAATGCCCAGCGCAGCAGGCCCTTTAGATAGTGATCTTAGCCGCCATTCGTTATAATATGTCAGAATGTTGCCCCTTTAGAGAGATTTATACAGTCCTTGGGACACCGTAGATCACAGGGAGAGGGGGCTGTGGCTAATCTTTAGCAGGCAAACGTTACAACAGTGTATTTATCGGAGCGCTTTGCCCGCTGACCAGACCTTTCAGTGTGAATGTAATTCATCAGAGATGACTAAAGCAACACGGTCTCTGCAAACAAGCATTTCAGCAAGATGTTCTCTCTTTTTCTTGCAAACTGTCACACAGGTAACTCAGTGCCCTGTCGTACTAACTCCAAACCAAATAATGGGACTCGGAGAGATTTACTGACGACTCTCGTGCCGTAATGTTTTATGGCCGATGATTGAGTCCCAGGAGTTTCGGGCCAGGTTCAACAGACCTCCAGCCTCACACTTGGACCTCCGTCATCAGATCAGCTGATAGAATCTCTTTTTGCATGTTTGTGTTGGCCACAGTTTCCAACATCTTTGCCACTTACTAATCCTTTTTTTTTTTTTTCTCTCTTTTTGTCTCTTTATTTGCATCAGCCGTAGGTGTTGTTTTGTTTTCTCAGAAAATGACCATCTGTGTGGTTTTACAGCTCCAGGACTGTGTGATGCTGGTCAACCCCGGGGTTTCTCGGCTGTGTATCAGGAAGGATGGTAAGCTTCTGGCATCAGCGGGCTGGGACCACCGAGTACGGATATTTGGCTGGAAGAAGCTGCGGCCGCTGGCAGTACTTCAGTACCACACGGACATGGTGCTCAGCGTGTCCTTTTCTGACCATCAGGACCCCAGACAAAGACTGCTGGCCGCCGGATCAAAGGACCAGCGGATCAGCCTGTGGTCGATATACAACGAAGGAGCTGACACGGGCTGAGTGTCGGAACTCTGGGAGGCTGTACAGACTTTTGATCGAGACATAAACTGCCATCTGTCACAGAGCAAAAACATTAATAGTTGGTCAGTTTTAAAAAAGATGCTAAAATAATTCTATCCTCTGGATGTGAAGAAGTTATGGGAGTAGCATTTTTTATTTACCAGATTTAACAAAATTATACAGTTTCTAAGTTACACTGGAATATGTTGATGCATGATCCCTGTTCTCAATGTTTATATTTTCGTACTAAATGCATTATAACAGATTTTTACTTGAATTTATTTGTCTCTTGGAGACATTTGAAAGTGATAAACGAGTAGACTGTTAATGCAGGAAATCTATCTGGTTACAAAACATTGAGCTGCATTACCGAGCCACGGCATTGAATAATTTTGTTGCATGTCAGTGTAACAACTATAGCAACTATGTCCATTTCTATTGAACCTGCTGAAATGATTTCAGTTGATTAAGCCGGAGAGGACTTCTTCAGCCTACTATTTTCTAAATCCTAGCGCCATGCTCGGTGACTCTGCCGATGATCACAGTGACTCGTCTGATGGGTGATTTGCTTCACTGGACTTGAATTTGAGGTATATGACACACCTGAGCAGCTTTGTAATCCCGTGTTGTTATTCTAGCAGCTTTTAGCTTAACACGCAGGCCCTCTAGCCTGACCCGAGCTGTATTTGTCAAACAAGGTTAATCACGGAAGGGACATGGAGAACAGAGAGGTGTTGATTTAGTGGATGTGCTGATCAGCAGTTGCTCTTCCAGCTTAGCATGATCTTATGAGCTGATTTTTGTGATAAATAAGCTTTCTTTGCAAGAAAGAGAGGAGAGGAAAACCTTTATTATGACACTGACCTGTCATGCTGAGGAATTTTTAAATAAAATAAGATGTGGTTTAAAATTCCTTCATATTTGCTATGCCAAATACAGATGCTTTTTCAGGAAAATATTTGTCAAAAAGGCCCAGAGATAATAATAATAATAATAATAAGGTGTTTTTTTTTCCTGTTCACTGTCTCTAATAATATCTGAGTCAACGAGCAGCATGGGAGCTCATGCGTTACAACACCGTGCTGAGAGGGCAGGGGCCAAAGCTGCAGACACACAAGGTTCTACTTCATAAAGACTTTGTCTCCTGGGATGATCCCTGTTATAGAAGCTCATCATGCTGTACAGGAAAGGCCTGAGAAATCAAAGAGCCAGATGAGCATAATGGCCTGGAATAATGGGGGAGCAGAGGAAAGACGAGGTCATTTGCCAGACAAGCTGCTTTGCTGTGGTGGTGCTACTGTCATAGGAAAAAAAAGTGTGTAGCTGCACTTTTGGAGGATTTTTTTTTTCTTGTTTTAAAAATTGTTATTGTTCAATTCTTTTTGTCTGAGAAACTTGCTGAAAACTCTGTGAGGTCCTTTTAAAAATGTACCCCAGAAGATCCTTTTTCTTATTTCTTTGTAAGGTGGCAAATTTGGCAACTTGTTTACCATGTTCTCCGCAGAGGTCCATCCATACCTTTTGTCCCTGACCCCTTTGTTGACGTCTTCAATTCATAATAGCTTCCTAACTCCTGTTGGCTTTGAACAAACACTCGAGATGGTGTGGGCCAGCTTCCGTCTATTCTCTGATAAATCAAATAATGGCTCCATTGGTGCAGATGTCTCCTGAATGGGGCAGACAGCAACTCGCCGTCCTCAAAAAAAAAAAAGAAAGAAAAAAACTCTTATGAGTAAATCACCTCATAATGGATCATTTAGGAAGTCAATAAATGGGCAGGGGGACTGTCTGCACAATAGCTCTTGTGCTTCACTTATCACCTAACGTGTGTCTTCCCTGGCCTTTAAGGTCAGAGGTCATCTTGGCTTTGGGATGGGACATAATCCGGTAGGTTGCACGGGTCTGCAAGTGTGTATAGTTAATGCTGTCTCTCCTTAAGCCCTCAGTTATTTTCATGGGTTATATTACCAGCTAAGACGTCACACTGGATTTGATTATTTAGAAAACCCAAATGAGGGGAAAAGGAACAGCTTTAAGAAAATAACCCTTTCTGTATAAGCCTAACCCAACATTTCCCCTAATGACTGAGTTGGTTTAATTTGTTTCATACATATGTTAATACAAACATACTGAAGCTCTTATTTGTGTGCTGTTGATGCCTTAGGATGTTCCACATAAAATATCCATCAGTAACCTTGTGCGCACCAAAAACTGAAGCATGTTTTTGTGCAGGTTAAGAGGCCATCAGGGGAAATATGTGAAACACGTTTTCCGGAGTCCAGCCTCAAAATTCTTTTCTCTTGTTTAGGGGAGGAACTCGAGTTGGCATACCTGGTTTGTTTTTAATAACTGTCCACAGATGCTACAGGAGGCTCGGTAGCAGAGATATACACCGAGCTGAGGCTAATGCATCAGAGCCCTGATAGGCCTGTCACAACACATGATCCAGCTGAGTGTCAGGTGATCTTACAGGTCACTTTATCATCCATGCCCAACCTCTTCATACCTCAGTGACATGGAGCAATAGACATCTGGCCATATAAACTATTCCGCAGTATAACTTGACTATCAGTGGTTTGTATTGTGTGTCAAATGGATAAAACTGTTGGTAGCATGACGGTGCCTATTTAAGTGCATTTTACAAAAGTGCTAAAATACAATGTGCGTGTTTGTGATTTCCAAATGAGGGCCTATACCCATTATATTTAGTTACACAGATGTGCAGTTCATTATAATTTCTCCAGTAGGCGCAATTTCCCCTATTTTCCGCTGCTTGCTCCAAATGAGGGCTTCAGTGTCGGCTCTGCCTAGACTAATTCATACACCACTGACACACATTTATTTAGAGTATGTCTGAGCATGCACCACATTTTCATTAGGCTACTCTTAGACAACTATGCGGGTTGGAGCTAGATGGCACATTTAGTGCATGTGCTCAAGTACTATATTTCACGAGAATTCTGCACGTGCACAGTTCTGATCATACTTTCACATCGATTTGACAGCTTGCTTTTTTTTTTAGTATGGTTTTGCTGTTTAATTTTTACACATATTCATATAGTGTTCCAGATTGCAATTTAAGATCGTCCCAGATAAAGTTCTTCATTGTTTATTTAGTCAACCGACTACAAATGTATTACGTGGCAATTATGTGATAGTGATGTTTCGCATGAGCTCAATCCTGACAAGTAAAACCAGCAAAATGCTGCTTGCTTAGCGGGTACCAATTCACTATCAAAAAGACGGGGCATAGTCTAATTTCAGCTCAGTTTGGTTAATATAGGCCTAGCACTAAATTTGGCCTACTAACATTTAAGTTGAATATTTTGATATTGTATTGCTGTTTTGTGCATTTAAAGACGTTTATTTAGGCTACTCCGTGTTTTTTCTCACTGTCCTCACTCTAAACTAACAGACCTCTCACAGCGGATACCCGACAATTGAAGATTGAAGCTTATCAACGTGTTTGGCTTCTTTGACCTTTTATTTTGCTTTAAAAAGCAGTGTGGATCACCAAAACAACTGGAAGCTCTATAATGATTTGTGCTATTGCTGAGGAGATACCACGCACTTGATTTGTCGAGTTTCCTGGAAATAGGCTAACTGCTGGCTGTTTCCAAGTGTTCCCTCACATGAGGTCACAGTCTTCCTTATTTATGGCGGTTTCACTGAATAACCTACCACATGTAACCAACAGTCTCGTTGATGTGTCCTCTCTATTGTGAAACCTATGATTAGTCCGAATGTATCCTCTTGACCCTACTCCCCCCCCACTCCTCCCTCGTTACCCTCGCCTAACCCCGCGAGGCCCCTGCTGTGAAAACACAAAACCTCTATCGTCTCTTGGGGTCTCGCGGCTTCCAAGATGGCTGATCCTCTTCACCTGCAGGCGGGTGTCGGTTCACACCGGTGGGCTTCACGTCTCCAAAAGCGACGCTTCCCGACCAAAGAGCCAGCAACGCAAAAATGTCTCTAGAAAGGTTGTGGTGGGTGTTTATACCCGCCATTAATGATATTTACATGTTCTTATAAGCTTCGTTGAAGTGGTGAAAATCTTAATTTTACACCAATACGCTGTTTGAGTTAATTGTTTGTGAGCCAGAATTGACAAACTGCCACTGTGCTATTTCTGAAATAATAAACGAGGGTTTCAGCCTCGACCAAGTGAACTTTAAATAAACCACGTCATATCTGAAAATAGCTTCTTTTTAAAAAATGTAATCTAAGCTAAATAGCTGGATTATTACAGGCTATCTTAAAATCAATATTCAGACTGCACCATAAAGGTAATAAAGTTTTAGTTATTACCCTAACAAACAAAAATTATACAACCAATTAGCCGGCGTTTGAATGAGTGGAAACATTATTTAACCTCTGACACCTTTACAAGCCATTTAGCAGTCAGAGGTCACGCGCCCCCGGCCATCCTATACCACGCGCTCCGCTCACTGGGAGCCGTTTTAAGGGAGGAAAACCCCCGAAAAGAAATACATGATTGAAATGAATCATTACGTTGCTTTCCCTTTGTATCGTGACAGCAACAAATTCCAAAGCAGATTTTTTTTTTTTTTTTTTTTTTCCCGTCGAGCAAAGCATTTCTCACAGGACTTCAAATAGGAGATGGCTGGAAATGGCTGCACGGCCATGGTGGCGGGGTTCAACTTCTGAAAATACCCCCAACTGTCCCATTAAAGGTGAGCAATGATATCCTTTTGGAGGAAATAGGATATCCAAACTATTTTCCCTCCAGTTTTTGTGTTATGAAATGGTGTTTTCTTTTTCCTTGAGGAGAATTTATTTTTTTTTGATGAATTTTGAATTGGAATAATTGTACCAGATTATTTACACAGTTGCACAGTGGCTAAATTGCTCAAAAGTCCAACAAATAAGTGATATTTGATTATTTTTTGTAAAGCTATCAAGATCACCTAATCTCTTTAAGTGCTTGCTAACTTTTTCATTTATTTTTTAAATCATTAGAAATGCCCCCCTTAATTTTATTGATAAATCAATCTAAGCTGCAGTCTACAATGTGCTCACAGTTTCTGTAATGTTCAATTAAAACTAAGAGGGAAGTGTGTTGGAGTTGTGTTGGTATGTTTGCCCCCCCCCCCCCTCTTCTTAAAACCAGGTGCAGATTTCAACATTTGAATCATTCCATGTTCTAATGTTTAGACAGCTTCCAAGTCCTGCCTGCCAGTGGGTGCAGGAGCAGCGGACACCTCAGCCTATTTCAGCAGAGCAAATCCGGTCAGACAGACTTAAACAATGCTATCAGCGAGGTAAGCTCTTTTTTCTTCTACCCTCCCCCTTTAGCTGACGAGACTTTGAATGGAAAATTTGCACAAAGACCATTTTTTTTTTTTTTTATGAATTACAAGAATTTAATGTTTTTTTTTACAGATACAGAAGAGTCATTCTGCTTCATTTATTTACTTAGAATTGCTGCAAGTCAGTGCCATGGTACAAGCTTCTCAGAGCGGCTCAAGGTGTTCTGAATCTTTCAAAGTCTCCCCTCTTTCTTTTTTTTTCGTAAGCAAAAACATTTCAATGTGTTTCGACATCCTCTCTGATGAGCTCAGCATGCAAAAATCTCGTCTACCTAGAAGGTTGATGGGACTATAATAACGTATGGCTTTTTTGAAAGCAATAAAAACAAAGCAAGTCAAAAAGTGCATCCAAAAAACAAGAAAAAAAGGAGAGCTCAATTCCAGTCTGTGATTGAAAGTCTTGTCCGTGTTAAGGAGAGGTTCCTCCCGCCTGCTGGCTCAATGTCCGCACTGCTCAGGTAGGGGGTGGCCTCATGTAGAGCTTCTGCCATTTGAGTTCAGAGGTCGTAGCAGTCCTCTTTGAGGGCTTGGAACAGGGTGCCCATGCGTAACCCAAAGACACAATTCCTTTAAATAAATACGGCAGGGCTTAACCAGCTGAGAGGAGTCTCAACCTGTGATCGCACCCCATAGGTTGCAAATGCCATCATTTGAAAAAACTCTGTTGCCGTTCCTGCCTGTTATGATTCCCACAGTGCTGTGCGCCATTAGCCTCCATGGACAACAGTCATTATCTGGGCCCATAGTCGTAGTTAGAGGGGCCACTGGTGGCTGAGTACATGTTAGTTGTGGCGGGATTCATGTGGTGATGGTACGTGTGTCCTCTGATACCGGGTAAAGGGTAGGGCGACGGCCTGGTCTTGGCTCCTAAGTAGTGTTCATAGGTGTTTGGGTACTTGTAGGGGTGGTGGTGAAGGGTGTCTGGGGGTAGAGTGTGGGGATCTGCCCGAAGGTCATGGGGAGGGCTGGGTCGGCCACTTGTCAGCGGGACGGCGTGAAGGCCACCTGGGACCGGCAGGGCGGGGCTGAGGACACGGGACATCAGCTGGTGAGCTGGATCTGCATGTATTGGTGTGCCGTTGGGGTCTCGCTCATATTCCCGTCTGCTGTCTTCTGTGAAGATGGGTACAAAGTTAAAGGAAGGTGTTCATAATTTCTGCCCTCAAAACTAGAATGGCAGGCACAGCTCGTAGTGTTATAGTATCTCAGAGTTGTAACCATTATCACATGGTAATATCTCCTTCATATTATCCATAAAATTATTAGTTTTTTCAAATTAAAATGAGTTAAAGCCCTATTTATTTCTGATTAGAAATCTATACTGAAAAATGTAGATGTCATTTTCATAAAACTATAATAAAAAAGATTTAATTCACATTAAATTGGACTCAAAACTTTCAAGAATGGATTCAAAATGTAAGCTTTTTAAAAAAAAGAAAGAAACTATAGTTTCTATTCAGAAGACATTCAATTGGTCAAAGTGTTGTCATTGAGCTAATAAATACATCAGTCATCAGCACGTCAAGAAAATCTCATTTTCTTCCCATATTTCAGTGTATTGAAGCTGTGGTCAGTTATATAACAGCATGAGAACCTCTGTCATGCTTTCAGTGAATGACACTGACTGGCTGATATTTGATGTTTAATTAAAAGCCAGCGTCAGCCTGACACTGCCAATGCACCACTGCACCTCGGTTAAGGATAAGAAACTGCAAGAAAGTCAAGGAAGATGTTTAAAAAGTCCTGACGAAATGCTGAACATATTAACGAGCCTTTGTTTAAAGTTTAGTCCCAGGCATGAAATGAAAGAAAGAGCGAGCTGCAGACCTTTCTCCGTGCCGTTTTGCTGAGGGGGAGATGACATTGGGTTTCTTGTTCTGGCAAAGGCACTCATTATTGGCAGAGAGCCTGGCCTGTGATTCCTGGGCCTGGAACGGGGAAAATGGATTGAGTTACATACTCAGTGAACATCAAGGGCACAATTTCTTTATATATTAGAATGATGACGCTTTTTAAGATTTTACATTAGTGTTTGCAATGAGCGTTTGCACTGAAAGATGCTAAGTTTACACTGTGAAATTTGAATGGCCTCCCTGGCCAGTTTGATGGCAGAGATTGGGTTGCTCTCTGGAGTAATGAATTATTTCCATTGATTTATATTCAACTGCTTGATTTATACCTTTTCCAAAAAAAAAAATAATAATTTTAGAGCTGAATCAACAGCATTTGGAAGAAATATGTGCGTTTGTTTCAACTGTCTGAGCATTTGTCTGGTGTTTGCTCCTTTTGACTGTTAAGAGTCTGGTAATTTGTCAGCGACAGACAAACACAGCTGAGTGACTCTCAAACAATACAAAATGATTTTTAACATTCACGGCACTCCGTGTTATGTTGTGTTATGCAGCAAACTCCACCCACCTGGCACCTGTTTGACATAAAGCAAACAACAAATCTATTTTGCAGAAACTTTCTGACCTGGCTGGCTCTGTTGGCTGGCTTTCATTTTTACAGCATGTGAAAACTTGCCAATACGACTGTGAGATGTGAGTGTACATGCTCACCAGTCCTCCGGGTCGCAGTCCCTGAAGCCCTTTGCAAAGGGATTGCTGGCTATCTTCAGCTGTGTGATCTGAAAAGCAAAGGCAAACATCGAATAAACCTCAGCGCTTTTCCACGTTGTCACTGCATTTGCTTTTACTAAACAAAAACAGTGATTGTCTGATACAATGCACAGAAATTTATGATGGAGAACCCTCTCCTTTAAAACCCCAAATCACACAATCAGTCAATTCCTTACATATTATTATTGTTAATATTCTTCTTCTTTATTATTATCATCCAGACACACTGCATTCTAATATCTAATATAAAACATTACGCTACAAGCTGCAGAACAAGTTTAAAGCTAACTTTTTGAAAATCCTTGCATTTAGCAGCAGACTTCCCAGTTATTTCCCTGCCTGGCCTGCTGAACATGTGCTCATGGTAACAGCCTCCCACACTCATTAGACCTGGCTGAACAATGCCGAAAGGAAAAAAAGTTGTATTAACTTTTCACTCTTTAGAAGTCGCCCCAAATAAGCAGCGAACACACTGGTGTGTGTGTGTGAATCTAAACAGACACGGAGACTGATGGAAAACCGAAGAACTGCTGTGCTTGCCGACCAGAAGAGACATCTACGCGCAAAAAGTGCGCTGTGTGAGACTTTCTAACGGAACGGATTCATTAATTAATGCTTTTGCGCAATCTTGCGCTAAAACAAAATTAGCCCCCCCTTTATAACCTTTATGTTAAACTTCATTCGTTGAGAAATAGTTTAGTTGAATGCAACTTTTTACTGTATTTCGTCTGCAGTGATTTGATGCCGCATCATGCACCATAGCTTCTTTAACGGCTGCGCGCTCCCTGTACACCCGACCATGTGAGTTTCACACAGGGTTATAAAAGCTGCTTACCCGATGGTTCTGGTACGCTGTGACCGCTGTGAAGCGGGTTTCCTCGAAAACAAAGGTTTTATAGTTTTCCTCTGCGTACTTCTCGCTGTCCTTGCGGGGATCCACATAAACCACATGAAACCTGGGCTGGTAGCGGTGCATGGAGTTCAGAATGATCTGTAAAATATCATAAAGAAGCAAAGCTTTATATATATAACCCACATTCTACAGTTTTACTGTTTCTGATCAGCAGTTTCATTCTGCTGCACGCTGAGCTGCTTATTGACGGACACGACTAATGTGCATCATATAAAGATACAGCGAAATTTGGAGGTATGCAACTGAATGTGATACCCGGTATTTAAGCTGTATCAAACATACCCAAGATTGTGCGCATTAACAGGTTTAAGGAACGCATAGAATGCAGAAATAACCTGACGCTCGTTTGAAATATACAGAGCCACTTATAACAGATAAATCTATCTGGTGCTCATCAACTGATATTTGCACATTGTTTAAATGCCTTTAAACAAGAGCCATAAAGAATAGATCGCTATTGTAATAGTGCACACTCTTAACTCATCTCCATTCATTCCAGTCTAATACTTTTGAAATTCGCACACGCATTAAAAATCTGCCATTTTCTGAAAAGGAAGATCAGGCGGGAGGGGCTGAAATAATTTCCAGTGCTGAAATATTCCACTTCCCTGCCGTCATCTTTGGAGAGCGGCCGCATCTGCGGTGCCGTTTTTGTCGATAGACAATGAGTTAAAATATCAAAGTTTATTACTGTTGAATCATTTCTATCAATCAATTTGATGGCCTACATAATTGCTCAATAACACTCTAATATATCTTTTGGGACAGTTACCAGTTTGTAATGTTTCTCAAACTTTATGATCATTTAAGTAAATTGATTTGCTGTAAAAAATTTGATCAAACTATATCTGCGTATTGACTGTGAAATCCGACATGTAATTACTGATCATTCTGTCGACGGACGGCCCTTTTGTTGTTTCGGTGGATAAATGCGGGTCTGGTTCGCATGCATTTATTCTCAGCCGTGTACTCACATGCCCGTTGTCATCCAGCAGGTTGTTAGTTAATTTGAGTTTATCGAAAGAGACGATCTGTTTCATCCACTGCGCGCCTTTGGCCGGAGAGTCCGGGTGGTAATGGACCCTCCCCGGTGTGGCTGGATCAGCTTTACCCGCCACCAGCCACGACGAGCTGTGGAAAGCATACCTGGAGGGGCCATAAAAGTAAATGGGACACAATGTTAGGCGTGCAGTAAAGTAAGCTGCAGGCATGAAACCCATGAAGACGCACACCAAGCCTAGATGAAAATATCAAAAATATAAACTGGGTCATTTTGGAATTATTTTGCTTTCGTCAATGCGTGCACAGATTTATTCATCCACACTGTCGATTCTTAATCAGCCTCTTTTTGATTTGGACGCTACAAAATGTTTGTGCGCCCACAAACTTCCACAACATTATTTTTTTTTATTAACTGTCAAAACGTTTTACAGAGCTATGTTTTTAATGAGGACAGTGTTTCATTTTCTGAAGACATCCAAACAGTTAGTCTACCTGTAACGTTTGTCATCCACAGGCAGGAAGTCCATCAGGAGCATGTAGTCTGCCATGGGATCCATTCCAAATATTTTCACTTGGAAAGTTGGAAACATTCTCCTAACAAAGAAAAAAAAACACAGAGTGACTTTTAAATGTAAGCTTCGGGTTTTCGCGAATGGTAGCTACATTCAGTTGGCGGATTGTTACGGCCTCCTTTCTAAAGCTCTGCCATCAGTGTGTTGTGTGTGTGTGTGTGTGTGAGAGTGTTCATTGAATTACAGTACATGGAACTCGTCACAGAATAGACTGTGTTTTTAACTGAGCAATAAAAAAAAAAACAGCGTGTTTTTTTGGAAGACGTGTATATCCAGGCCATGGAGGATTCCCTTTGTGCGTCACCCGATAAAGTTCCCCCTGATCTAAAAGGAGCTTTGCGTTTGTTGTCTTATTGCATCGCTTAAAAAAACAAAAGACTTGACGTGCACTTTTACTTCTTATTTGATCTTTTGATGAATTCCCGATGCATTGAGACCAACTCACATGCAAAGTTACACGTGCACAGGAATGTTTTTCACGAGGCTAAATTTGATAACTACTCATCAGAGATTTTAGTTCTGAATTTTTAACTTTTTAGTCATCTGGATTGAGAAATAAGAACATGCACTGACTTTACATTTGAAAAAAGAGACACAATGGGCACATAGAGAGGCGTTGCCCTCCGCGTCCTGACACATAAGTGGTCACTGATTTAATAACAAATATTTCTCTGCTTCTTGGCTGCTAAAAGAAAAAAAAATGCTGGTCAGCGCCCCTGCACTGTGTTTCCCCCTAAACTGCCCAGGTTATTTAGCAGGTCCACATCCTCCAATAATCTGAGTTGAAAGTTGAGTAAACCGCCGAGTCAGTGAAAGGGATCCTAAAATCAACGCTCAATTAACGTCAGTGTTGTGGCTAGGTGAGGCTGAAGGAGCCTTTAAAGTGCTCTGCTGCGGATCTCCTTTCTCCTGTCAGACAGCGCGGGGTGTACAACCTCAACCCTCACTTTCAGGCTTAAGGCATGTATCTCATGCTGTTTTACTTTATTAGAATACATAGCCTTATTAATATCTTTTTTTTTTTTTTTTGCTGCGTACAGAATAAGATTTTGTAGGCTCCACATAGGTCATAGGTCAAAACAGAATTTGTCGTTTTTCTGCGGATGCAAGCAGAATCCATTCTGCAATTTAAATAAAAAGCAAGACGGCATTAAGTTGATTAATTCACCTTATTTAAGTGAGCCTTATCAATGCAGTTGATCTAACCAAAACCGCCTTCCGGCAGACTGAAGTGGGAAGAGAGTGAAACAGCTCTGGGCTCGGCTTGAATCGGTTACCAGACGCCCGAAATAAAAAGCTGCAACGTGGTGCCTAACAGCGATGCGTAAAATTGAACCAGACGGTGAGGAAAAACAGCTGATAGTTATCCTTATTGGATCTCAGGCCTATAAAACGCAGCAGGATCAGATGAGCACAGTGTTTACAGCTGACGCACACACACACACGTCTACATACAGTCCTCCCAAAGCGATATTCAGAATTCTGTAAAACCAGATAAATAAATCAGGCTAAAGGCTTTAGAAACTAAACAGTCCGAGGGAGAACGACAAACGGCTCTGTCGGTTGTCATTAGGATAGTTAAAAACAAATCTAACAGGAGACAACTGGCATTTTGGTGTTAACTGTTCTGTGTTTTCATAAAACGTTTAGGCTACCGCTTGAACTCGCCGGTAAGGAAGAAAAATAACTTGCAGTGGAATAGTGAGTAATGGAGAGAAAATTCAAATATGAACAACATTTGCTTTGGGAGGATACGGTGGTGCAGTAGTTAATGCAAAATGGGCTTGTGTTTTCTGATAAAAAAGAAATCCAGCACATTAAATTTAAATAAATATGTTTCGCATCTGTATGTCGTCACCGTTAACATCGTTAACAAAGATACCCAGTAATATCGAGCTATTTAAAAAAAAAAAAATTAAATGAATGAATTTTATTTTATTTTTTTACAATAAAGAATATGCGATCCTTTAGGATAACGCTGCCTCTGGCCTGCGTGTTGATGTGCACTCACCTGCCAGCCTTGGTAACGATCATCTCCGTGCCCAGCTGATTAAATTCGTCCCATAAAGCTTTCATCTCCAACTGGACGTTAATGTTGGCCACTTTGGGGTTCTTCTTCACTATAGTTTTACTAGTCGGCGTGGAGTTGGAGGACGACGAGGAGCAGTTAGGAGTCCCGTTGTCGCTTGGCTGAGCCTGGCCCGGGTTGGTTCCCGGATAGTTGTAGCTATGCTGGGCGGCCGGGCAGGGCTCGAAGTGGGACTCATGTTGACTGTAAGGGTCCCCGGGGGACGGAGAGAGGTGGTAGCCCCCCGGCGTGTTGAGGCTGCTCAGGCTACTCGTCGTGAAGGCTGCAACATCGCAAAAATGGGACAGCTGCGTCAGCCACGGACTGGATATGGCTGAAATCATCCCAGAAAACGGGTTTTACTAAAGAGGCCTTATTTTATAAGACGATTAAAACATAAATAGTCAAAACAGAAGCAGGAATAAGAGATCTCCAGATGAAGATGTCAGGCACAAATGCACCCCTTTCCGTTCAAAAGTTTCTGTCGCGGCTGTTCATTAGTCCTCGAAGTTGCATCCACCGCAAGCTTAGCCTACTGCAGGCTGTCTGATCTAAAAAAAGTAGACGTCCGAAAAGTGACGAAATATCCCCAAAACCGCAGAAGTCGCGTCGAATCTCTGAACCATTCGCAGAAACTACCTTCGAGAGGGTGCGAACTGCTTTTTGCTTTTGGATCGATTGCGCTCCGAGTCGCCTCTGTAGTGCGCTGCTGCAGTGTGTTACACTGCAACCCTGACTCGTCTCTTATCTGACGCAGAGGGCCTCCCCTTTGCGATAAAACCGGTTCTTATTTCTATTTAGATAAGGAACTGCAGGTAATGTGCCTTTTCCTCGCCTTGGGACGAGACTGATTGACAGAGAAGTGCGCCCCTTTTTAATGGGCTTTCCGGCACCCATTTAACTTTTGGATAAGGGTATCGCCCACATTACCCCCGTTTACAAACAATAGAGGATCTGCCCCGCAGAGAGGAGTGTAAACGCTATACAAGGTAAACGCGAATTGATTTGCATGAACAAACAAACAAACAGGCAACAGGTGACTGTTGCTCTCTTGTTATGGACAAATACATGTGTGGGATGGGTGTACACCCTCCTCCGAGCTGGATGTGATTATTATGGTCTGTTTTTACCATTTCGCACGGGGTGCTCGTGTAAACCCTCCTCTTGGCTTCATTTTCAATCTATGTGATCCTATTCGCAAATTAAAGTTGACTTGCTACAACCCTTTGAGGCTTTGGAATAAATGGAATTGGAAACTTTTTCCCCCACTTCCTCTGCAGACTTTTCCTCCCGGATGGGATGATCAGTGACACTGAATCTGCATCATTTTAGTAGTCAAACTCAGATTTTCTCATTTTTCCCTTGCATTCCAAAACAACGCACCAATATATATATATTTATTTCTTTAAAGTGTCCATGAACGGAGAAAACGCAGGGGTGAGCTGTACACATGCTACAACAGCTCTATGGGCATCAATAAACAAAATTACCTTCCATTTCCCGGGTGACAGTGCTGTAGTGCATTTTAAAGGAACTGTGGTTGTGCAGGTCTGGCTTGTCCAGGCCGGTTCTCTGTTTGTCAAACGCTGCGCTTCCTGCTCGCTCTGCAGCCGAAATCAGAGAGGCAATACTGAAAGCATTTGCCTTTGGAGAGAGGGGACCGCCGTCGTCCATAGGCGAGGGATCGCGTCGATAATAGCCTTCCCTCCTCCTCCTCCGCTTTCCAACTGAGCAGAAAGCAGGAGAAGGCTGCGTACTGTGGAGAGGAACATGCGCTAAAATGGGGTTTCTCACATTCCGCCACCGGCGCTCCGTGGGTGCGAGAGTCTGGCTTAAACGTCCCTCAAAGTATTCCTGGAGCTACTGAGAAGACACGAAAAGCTTCCCAGTGCTCTGATTCATTTAATTAACTCCCTAAACGCGTCCTGGCGTCAAAACACAGTTCATCCAAAGTGAAGAGAGGAGAGAGAGAGAGAGAGAGCTTCCCTTGTTTCTCCTCCGGTCGCTGGCGGGGTGGTGTTATCCGAGTCGTGCCTTGAGGAGAATCTACTACTGCCACGAGAATGTCAAAAGTGAGCGAGATCCACGCCTCCCCTGCACCACCAGGACAATGTGTCCGCGCTCTGCGCTGAATGTTTTATTTCAATAAGACCATGTCAGTCATTTGAATTGAACTCCAACGTCACTTCAGTGTCCGGCTTCAAAATGCGCCTGTTTTCCAGTAAATGAAAGGACTGTATGCGTCTGCGCGTTGGGCCATTCAAGCCCAGCTAGGCTTCTCTTGCACCGAGTTTGCCTGGAACATCAGAGGCTATAATATCAGAATATATATCTGAAATGTATGAGCCGTTTGTCTCTGCTCAGGCTGGAAATTTAGTTCACTTTAAACCAGGTTGAAAAAACAAAGAAAGCTACAATTCACTTCTGTTTCAGAAGTTTTGATTGAATGTTTGAAATGTTTGAAGCAAATGTTGGCCCAGGACACGCGGAAATGGAAACAAAGGAAAGGTCCGACATATTCAACTTTATATTCAATTATTCTTATTGATTCACTCATTTTAGACATTTATATACGATTTACACAATTTTGTTTTTGCACACCAATCCGTGTGCAAATTAATTTGTCTACTTGTCCAAAAGTGGTGTAAACTCAGTCCAACTCACTCCGTTTTTATCTCTTTAAGGAGATCCATTACCTTTCACACACACACGCACGCGCACACGCACACACTAGCTTTTTTTCTTTACACGTACAAAACCCCATTGTGGCAGGCTGTAAACACAGGGAGACACACGTGGCGTTTCAGGCCGCAGCTGGACTTGACCTCTCCGCCTCCTGCCTCAAGTATCTTCTCGTTGGCTCTCAGCTTATCGACGTCCAGCTTTAATGTGCGGCAGCTCAAGATGTGTTTAGCTGAAACCAATGTGATAGATAGAGTTTAATTTACACTTGAGTCGCCGAATCAAGCGTGAAAGCGGCAGCGGGGTTCTAATGGGATAACGCAGTTAGAGGATTAACCCTATTTGTTTTGGATGTCCCTCTGTGGGAGGCAGTGGGCATAAATAAACTACTGCGACGTGTTGCTCGGGGATAGATAGATAGATAGATAGATAGATAGATAGATAGATAGATAGATAGATAGATAGATAGATAGATAGATAGATAGATAGATAGATCTCCCATCTCCATCTCTATATGATGTATATCCCTGCCAAATTATGACAGCCCGTTTTATCAGATATGATGCCATCGATACCACCTCACTTCATCATTGCCAAGTCGGAAGCCTTCTTTGTAAATAGTCAGGTGCTAACAGACAAAGTCCAGGAGCAGACCAAAGTGGAAGAGACCGTGTTAGAATTCGCTTGCAGGCCTCCGCAGCGGCCAAGGCACAGCGCAGGCATTCAGCTCTGCCCTGCTGAAAACTTTTAGATCAAACTGACCATCGGAAAAAAACAACTGTTACTAACTCTCAGACTAAGAAAAGTTGGCTTGTGAATGCAGAGTTATTTCCACAGCAAAAAAAAAAAAAAAAAGGTTTCATTAATTGAAATTTACTCTCAAATGCATCGAGTCAGTAAGAATCCAGTTGCTTTCACTCGTTCTTATTGAGAGGTAACTCTTCAGCCTTCAGTAAGCACATTTTAATTTCCACTGAGTCAGCTTTTAAATACGCTTAATGATCTTTGGCAGGAGAACTTTTTAAATGTAGTAACATGAGTTTAATGCGTTTAACGCACATCTGTGTTTTGATTTGAAACACCTCTGCTCTGAAGATGGTTCCGAGGCGTTTAGCACATCGGGCGCAAATCTGACAACAAGCAGACAAAATTAGCTGTTCTCACTGATTAGAGGATACAGGCCTAAACACTGTTACGCTGTTGACTGACTGATGGATGCCGAACAGAGTGGCCATACTGTACTGCACGTCTGTCATTTTAAAATGAGTGCACTGTAGGCTATACGGGAATTTTCTTTGGAAAAGTGATGCTGCTAACAATATTTAAAACTGAGCATTTGAGGCATTTAATCAGTGTAGTTTGATTGCTGCGATGAATAGATAAGTACCTGATTGAAACCCTAGAAGGAAACGATTGGCTGTTGTGATAAGGGAAATAGGTTGTCGTACAGACGTGTTTTAAAATTAATTTGAGCCCTCAAATCCAGACCTTCGTTTGGTTCTTCTGAAGATAACAACACAACGTGTCAATGCAAAATAATTGCTCTGCATCTGGACGGGACTGTGATATTTCTTCCCTAGATATGTAGCAGTACACTGAAAATGTCGGACATCTTTTATCCTAATCATTAAAAAAGAAAAAGGCAGTTATTCTAAACAGAGAAAAAAAGGAAACTCACCCTAAATCCCTGTTACTTTCTTTTTTCTAATAGTTTCTTCGGAATATCCGCGAGTCAGTGTTTTTATTTTCATATGGCACCGTGAGGCTGAAGTTTACTGTCTGGCAGTGAGACGGCAAACCTGGAAACCCTCGCTGTCATTTGGCACGCGCTTTTACGCGCTGGAATGCTTCTTTTTCTTTATGACTTTTACAGTCATTCAGCGATGTGACTGAGACTGTGTCTCAGAAACACACACACACACACACACCAACGCATTCAGACACTGCTGTCGGTTGTTTTCCTGTCATCTATTAGACCTAAATAAGGATTTCTCTTTTTTGCCCCTCGTGATGGACTCCCGTGTGGTCCTGTGCGTCCTGTTGTGGTAACATGACAAATCACCAAACTAAAAACTCCTGCCCATGCCTCATTAAATGGCACAGATTTCACGCCAACGCTCTCTGGCTGCTATATTTGTGTTATTAGTAAACAGAGATGGGATTAGGTCATTATATCTGGAGGGACTTGTGGGCGCGTGCTCTCTCTTCTGTTTCTCTCTGCTTCTTACCGGACTCACAATAAGACAGCAGCTCATTTGATGCTGCCGCGCTTGTGTTGTAAGAATATTTATTTCCACAATCGAATTCCAACGATAAAATCATTGATGTCATCTAGCTGATGGCAAAAAAGTAGCTTCTTCAACGTGTGATTAAAAAAATGAGATTTCACATTGATGCTCCGTGACAGCTGTTGCCAATGCAGCGCATTGCTTCTTATAAAACTCTATCCTGTCTAAATATTAGTGGGAATCCCTGAGTAAAGAGGGGAGGAAGTGACCGGCTGACAGCGAAGGGCCGGGTTGGGAGCTTTCTCTGCGGGGTCTTTGGTCTTTGCACTGAGGTATTCCAAAAGCTGCCTTATCAGCATCAGGACAAGTAGGTTTAAACATATTTATACAAATAAATATAAGTTGGCGCTTTGAATAAGAGCATCTTTCCCAAATTATTATTATTTTTTTTATATCTTCATTTGAAATAAAAGCTATTGAGCGATATGTTCGTTTTTATATGAATATAATGTATTTTGTTTTTCGTATAGGCCTAAATATTAATTTAGATTATATGTAAATAATTTATTTATGTATCAACACAAATCATACCAAAATCGCTGAACTATTTCTATAAAGGTTGCCGGATGAGAATGGGCCTTTTTTTTTTTTTGCTATTTATCAATAGCTTCATTTGAACAAATTATTAGGATTTCATTTTTTTTTTCGAGGATAGAAATAAATAAAAGGTAGTGTGCGCGCCTAAATTATCCCAACTTTCAAGGTTGAGCAGTTTTTTTTTTAGCAGGTGCAGGCAACCGTGTGTCTTACAGCACCAGCAGTGTCTAATTTGGTCGGTTGGCTCAATTTGTGAATGCCTTCATTCACCGCTCCGCTTCGAGAAGATGTCCACCCACCTCTCCCCGAAATGAAACGTTATAAGCAAATATAAATTGGAGTTTTTCACCGAAAACGTCCAAACATTTTACCACAGTGATGAGTGCTTCTGCGATGTCTATCATTCTTTGTTTTTTCCTTTCGGCTATTTGTAAGTTCATTTCCATGATCTGTCAGCTAGTGGTTGCTCAGATATTTCTTAAGACTCCTTCATTGGCGTTGGTTTGTTATCTCGCATAACAATAAATAACTAAAACAAACCTCGCTGTTAAAGACGCCGGTGGAACGCAGCGCTCACTTTGCATTACAGGTGTTTTCACATCACCTCCCTGACACCTTTCACTCATTTGTTAGGAGCACATGAGAATGGTCCTTTTGTCCAATCATCACACACAAATCTAAAACAAAAACACTACGGCCGCTTCAAGAGGGTTTAGAGGAAAAATAAGAGATATGCTGCTATCATCAGAAGGCCATCAAGTCACTGTAAAATCCTGTCATGCACAGTATAACCTTTAGAGGAGGTGTGGTGTTAGTAATGTTTGATCACTTTGATTTGTATGTCTCCTTTTTTCGTTTTTATATGAAACAAAGCATTTTTTAATTTTTTTACTGAAGAAATCACAGGAATTTAATTGTTTCTGGGAAAAAAAAAACACATTTCCTTGTTGGCATTTAAATGTGGTTTTCCTGGCCAGCCTTGTTCTCTTGTATTTTTGGGGTCATCATAAAAGGACAATGGAAATGAACACAATGGCTGACTAAAGGTGGAAAACACGATTCCCTTGTGTCTGTCCCCGTCAAAGTCCAACATATATTCCCACACATATTAAAACAAGAGAGAAAGCAGGCTCTGATAGACTATTATTCACATAGAGGCATTTCTGGCCTCCTAATGGAACGGCATGTGTTAAAAAAGCTGAATAAATTAAGCAAAATAATTGTTTTTTATATGACTTATGATAAAGTATTCATTCCATGAAGACCTTTTTTTTTTTTGCTTATACATTTTTTATGTATTTTTTTTTTTCTGCTTTCATATTCATTTGTTCAAGTTTTCATGCATTTTGTAATGAACAGAGAGAGAAAGAAAGAAAAGCACAGTTTTCACTTTCTCCCTCCCCCTTTGCAGTTGTCTGGGACGACGTTTGCTCCTTCTATTTATTTATTTTGGGAAGGAGGGTCCTATCTCCACATGTCTCCTCAGAGTCAATGAATACTGTCCCGACAGCTGCCAACTGTACCCCCCCAAACAGACTCTCTGCAGCCTTGTCAGTGCGAGCCACCTCTGATTTTCTGCAGCCCCGTCACAAACCCGGAAAAACTGTAACGGAGAGAAAGGAGAAAGGCAGCTATCACAGTTTAATGTGTGGTAGTAAAAGTTGAAGTTGAAGTTTAATAAGCTGCTTTCTTTATTGGATGGAGAAAGGGACTCGGGAATCCACACACGTATTGCACGGTCATAACCTTGAAAATTCTGAATACTCTTTTCAGATTTGTTATCTGCTTGATTTGTCATGTAGTGACTGAGAAAGCAAAAACAGTTTGGAATGTCTGTGTAGGACATAACAAGGGTGGGGGTGTCTGGAGGGGGGTGGGGGGGGTGCTCAGAGTCAGATCCCTTTTCAAAATCACTTCTTCTCTTTCCCTCCCGTCTTTGTTTTAAAACTGGGAAGCTTTTAGCTTTTGAAAAGTATCCTTTTCCTATCTGTTGCACGACGGCCCCAGTCGTCATCACCTTGCCTCTCCCCCCCAGCCCCATTGGAGCGCCGGTAAATAGCTGGCATTCCTGCCACAAAGAACTGATGATGTGGGCCTGGGGCCTCCGTGATCTCCCCAAATTAATTAAGGCCTTTCTTCTCTCGGAGGAGGATCTGCGGCTTTTGTCTCTCTAATACTTCTTAAGCCTGGTATAAATGCAAGGGCAGAGCCTATGCTCATTATAAATCTGTCACTCCCTGCTTTGCTCTTCTTGGCCTGGCCTGTGATCCTAAATAGACTTCAGTGTAGGAGAGCAGCCATCCTCCAGTCTGCCTCTCGCTCCTTGCCTCCTCCTTATCTGCCGCCCCTCCCTGCTCCCCACTGGCTTGGTATTTATTTGAATATGAGAAGGCCTGCTTGTTGTTTCTGGCAGAGGGGGCTCAAGGCTGTGACCCCCTCCTCCCACCACAACCACCACCTCATGCCCCTCAGTCCCTGCATCTTCCATCCCCTGGACTGCTGTCTCCATCTGTCCTCCCTCAGCCACCGTGGGTAGTTCACTTCACTTCTCTGGCCTCTGCTGATTTTGTGAACTTGAACCACAGACCTCTTGCCAAAGACCATTACAGACAGGTCCACTGTGCCTGTGCATAAGTGTGAGTGTGTTTGAGTGCATGGGTGCATGTCCCATTAACTGCTTTCCCTCTCTGTCTGAAATTAATAACTGTGTTAGCAGAGTTAATGTCCCGGCCAGCGGGGTGGCCGGAGTCTGCTCCTTCTCTTTCAAAAACTTAGCTGAGTGAATATTTCCTTTAAAGTCTCTCTGGTCAGTAAATGCACCTTTCATGGGCAGATCCTTTTTCCTCCTCCCTTCCTCCAAGTAATTTTTGCTTGACTTCTTGCCGTTATCCATCAGCCTGAGTTAAAAAATGGTCTAACCTACAGAATTGTTAAGGAGATGAGTCCCTCTGCACGTCTCAAATTTGAAACATTAAAGGTGTTCAATAGGGACTGAACTTAGCAATTCATTCTTTGACACCAGGATCAAGATCGCCTCTCAGCAGCAGCAGGAAGTGGATAACATGTCCATTAGAGAGGCCCCCACACTAACCCCAGACAGTGAAATTAGGGGATCAGAGGCGTGCAGAGATTTGACCTCGAAGAATGCCGATACCACACCCCCAGCTGGAAATGCACAGCAGAGGAGACAGGAAAACGAGCTACAATGCGGCTTTTTGTATCACGTACAAGAGATTCTGGCTAAAGGGGGAATATTGAGCCTTCCTGTGCTCTTCTTCTGAGATGAAGAGGCAGGAAGTCACACAGGAGGTAAACAATGTGCAGAATGGAGCCAATACTAATGAGTGGAATTTGCGCCCCCATCCTCCGTGTTGGCATGGCTCTAAGCTGTTGATAATAGACATTGTGCCCACCACCCCTCCCTGCTTCCATGTTGTGAAAATTTCCCAGTTCAGTTTAGAGTGACCTGCAGACTTTGCTCAGTTGTGCTCAGTTACCGTATATCTCTGGTCTTTGGGTCACAGATCTCGCTCTATGTGTCCTGTCAACCAGTCACTGTCAAAAGCAGCCTCCACCAATCATAGAAAGCACTTGGCAGTCTGATGCTAATTACTGCGATTCATCATGTCAGGCACTCCCTGCCACCACATGTTTGTTTTGATCTCTTCCTCTCCAGCACAGTGACAGTGAAAGATGAGGGACCATGTGGCTGAGCCGGCACTGCGCCATGGAAACCAGCAGCAGAAGCAGCCGCTCTGGGTCCCAACTCAGGTCTCTGCATGCTGGCCACAGCCCCAGCAAGGAGCTCCATGTTGGGGCTCGGAATCAAACACCTCAGGCGGGTGTGGGGGATATTTGGCCGGCTTGCTAATTGCAGACCCAAAAGTGTAACATTAGGTGATGGGGGGATTAAGGCATGTTGACTTGTGTTCACTGGGGGGGCTAAACTGACAGTCAGTTCCCCCGGAGCGGACAGTTCCTGGAGCCCCCTGGAGTTGGCTGGGGGGTCTGGGTCACATTAAGGGGGTACTGTGTGGCCTGTTAGGGCAAGACCACATGACCAGCTTCTCTAAAACAAGCACTGCTGTGTCCGTAATGTCAAACACTTCCTCCATCTGCATCCATTAGCCAGCTCTGGTGGTGGCGAGGAACATTTGAGAGCTGAAGGAAAACAAAAAGTCCAGAGATTACATGATCCTGGGATAATAAAAAAGTTCCCGTCGCCTGCTGTCTTAAAGCACAAGTGAAATGCACTCGAGAGATCCTTTCAGTTTTAAGATCGCGATAAACTTTTCTCTCTGCATAAAGTCAGTTTTTACATCATTTGAGTTTGAATATTACTATCTAGTAATATTCAAATTAATATAATGTATTAACAGAATTATTGATATAATTTATAAATGAAAATCAGATGTGGTTATTTAATTCAGTGACATAGTTTCTAACTTTTATGGCTATATTTGTTCATGTTTGCAGCACTGTGTCGGAGTTTTACACTCACTTCACAAAATGTTTAATGTGAACAGCAATTTATCAAATTTGATTCAAAATTCTATTGAAAGTTAAACTTCGTAAAAATATTCCTCTTTCAACTTCTTTTAATTAAAAAAAATCATCATTATTAAAAATTTGAATGAAAACCATAAATCACTTTCTTGACAATTGAATCCATTTATTTGATTAAAACAGTGGATTTATTTTCTTTTGTGCCATTTGGAAAATGATGGGAAACATGTCCAGTTGGAGTGATTAATTGTTTCTGTAAAACACAGATAAAGGCCAACATTTACCATTCAGTGAATATAAAAAATCAAAAGCAGCATTCCACTTAAAAATTAAATAACATATATTTTGATTTATAATTTCTCTTAAGTGAAAATAGATTAAAAAAAAAAGAAATGTATTTTGCTGCTGGTGATAAAAAAAAAAAATTATTGTAAAGAAAACATGTAACACCTTTGTTTCTACATTACAATAAAAAGAGGCCTCACAGATATCAAAGTTACTACGGAGAAAGGAAGAAAAAAGCGATTTTTGCTGTCACTTTGCTGTGGTTTTCAATAAGTTTCTTTGCACTGATATTAATCTACTTCACCCATACTTTCATATAGGCTCCCATGGTCCTCTCCCTCGCTGTGAAATGTGGGTCGACCCTCTGACAGATGAAGCAGGCAGCATGGACAAGCAGAAATCTTTCTCATCATACGTGTTAAAAGCAGTCTCCCATGTGACTCTCGCTGAGAGGGCCTCACCACTGGAGCGAACTGAATGTGAAAAAAAAAGCCCTTGTGTTTGGGTCTGATTTCTCAGCTCATTAATCTTGTCTGTGGTCATACAGTGTGCCTCGCAGGCTGGCATATTTTCAGCCAGCTCAAATGTAATGATATTTATTAGAACATGTCCTCGCCTGCTGCATGTGTCTCTTACTGTATATGACATCACTGTCCTAGATACCGGGCTGTGTTTACATAGGACAGAGAGGCCTGGGCACTAATATTGTTCACTTTGTCATTATGTTTTCTCAGTTCTGTGTTTTAAATTAGCAAAAATCCTTTTAGTTGACCTCAAACTTTTTTTTGTAATTTGTAGACACAATAAAATATTTAAGCAAAATTATTACACACTCAACACGTTATAATGTAGAAAACTTTTTTAAGCTTTAAAAATCTCTTTAGTTGATCAGAATGTGAACGCAACAGATCAAATTTGACTGATTTGTATAAGAATGTAAAATGAAAACTGAATTATAATGTTGATGAAAACAAAATCTGAATGTACCATAGTTTGCATGATGTACCTACATTTAGGCATTGTTCACACAAATTGTTTAAGAATTTTCAGTTGTAACTAGTCATTTTAAAGTAATCATTTTCTGTATTGCCAGCCGTAATTCATTTAGTCTCAAATGAACTCATTAAACGCAGCAGCAGTTGTAATGGTTGCATACACTAAATGAAATGCTATTCATGTTCTGGCTGCAAATCAAAAGCACTGCCGCTGCAGCTTCCAGCTCGACTGTTCATCTGTGCTAAAGCCTTGCAGTGGATTGACTGAAGGGGATGTTTGGCTCGAGAGAGAGAGGGTATGAGTGAGTGCCTATCTGTGAATGTGTGTGTGCGCGCATTTGTGCGTGCGCGTGTCTGTTACAGGCACAACAAAAAGCAGTAGCTCCCCTGTGTGGTTTGCCCATGCAAGAGCACCTGGCACAGCAGGGGGAAAGGTGGGCATTTGGGTATCAGGACATAAACAACTACAGGACTTCAACCCCTGTTTTGGGGCTTTGATGTTAATAAGTGCTAATGCAATCTTTCCAGTCAAATGTGATCTGATAAAAAGCAGATAAGGTTGATAAGTCTCAGAAACTGCATCAATACTGCCGCGATGATTTAGGATTCGTATATTACATGCATTGCCTCCTCGGTGTTAAAGCCCCAGCCTGTGTTCTGTTTGTCGAAACCACACCCATAGAACGCTGTCATCACGTTTTCTCTCCATGTGACACAGTTATGACAACATATCCCCCGAAAGTCATACACATACCTCATGGAAATCCACACTGAAATGACCTGGGCTGAAAACAATTACCCAAGTTCCCGTTGTGTCAAAAGTTTCTTTGATTTTTAATTAACATGGCGTAAACTCACATGCACGAATATGCTCGCTGTTTCTGAGTTCATTTTTCATATGCACATACAGTTATTTTGCCGGAGGCAGCTTGGTTTATGTTGATGTTTGGGGAGAGCCGTGACGTTGCTCAGCTTCGGAGGCAGCCTAAAGCAGGATCAGGTGTCTCGGACCGTGGAGTGGATGGATATTTTCACATGGCATGTGCCCTCTCTGGACACTGGACACTTCATTGGCCCCCACCCTCCAAATATTTACCTGACACGTCTCCGTGGGTGGTGGCCCATCTAAAGAGACACGTATAAACACGTTCATATTGATGGATTTTTTAACATACAAATATACACACAAGGGTTTTACTGATTTGTGTTTTGAAAGCTGATATGGATGGTGTTTAGGCTGAAGTCAGTGCCAAGATGATATTCAGGATTTTTACTTGGACTGTTTCTCACAAAAATCTGTACATGAATTACACATACTGAAAAAAACAACTAAATCGCTTTATCATCATCTAAAGCTAATCAGTATAAATTTGAGTTTCCGTGGACGACCAGCATTCTAAATCTCAAACTCTCAGAATGGTACTCCTGTGGAATCAAGAAATAATCACACACACACACACAGATAAAGGCAGACACACATTTACGAACTCAGACCTATGCACATGGACATCCATTCCAACGTCAGGCCTCATTGGTGTTGACACTTTGAAGTTGTTGGCCGCTTGTTTACTGATACAAATTAGCAGGTTGGCAGCCTTCACAGGAGCAGAGACCGTGGCAGGCTTAGTGGGTGGTGGGTCCTGCTTCTAACACAGTGACCCAACTCATCTTCTATCCACCTTTACATCCCCCCACAGTGGAGGAATGCTTTCAGCTGGACTCACCTGGTAGAGGGCCCCGTGTCAAGCAGCTTGAAGCTGGACTAAATGGACCTCAGGGCTCTCAAACTGCCTGGACTGGAGCTGCGTGCCTGCTGGTCCAGATTTCTTGTTCATTATCATATTCCTACAACATGACTTTTTAAAAAACCTGATGTGGTTAAAAAAAAAAGTCTGCTATTAAGAGTTCTTCTGAGGCTGTAGAACAATATGGTTTTGCTGAGCCGAAACAGGAAGTTGGAATCAGCTATGATGGAGAGCTGTCTGCTCGATCTGTAAAAAAAGTAAAGATGAATCGGTCAGGTGGGATCTCTGCTGCTGCTGTTGACTTCACTGATGTAAACAAGACATTCCATCTCTTTCCACTTACTGACCCAAACGCATTGCCTGCAATGACAGCTAGCTGTATCATGTGTGTGTCCCAAATGACTCATCACACAAATACATTTTGTGACTCAGTGGGATGCATGTTCAACATTGTGACTTAAACAAATATTGTAGCACCCTCTGTAGGCCAGTTGGTGTCATGTTGAAAAATTTGAAATCCTCCCAGTTTTGAGAACATTTCATCAGATTGAGTAGGTGATGTACAAGAAAAATCTCTGTGTTCAGGACTCAGGTGTGCATGTGTGTGTTTGTGTGTGGAGGCATGAGGCTGCTTTAAAGACAGGTCATTACTGTGGACAGGGATTATCTGCCCCTCACCCAACTCACCAACCCAATACTTCCACCACGTCACTCCCCCAGTGATTTGTGACAGCCGTCAGTGTCAGTCACTAAGTGCAGTGTGTGTGTGTGTGTGTGTGTGTGTGTGTTGGGGGGGGGGGGGGGGGGGGGGACTTGTGCGCATTAGGGTAGGCTGAGTAAACAGGATTCAGGTTACCTCTGAAGGCTTTTCAATATTATTCTTTCCAATTTAAATGTGGAAAACTATCACATGGGTACGAGGAGTACATTACTTGATAGCATCAGATCATGTTGGTTTTCAAGTGCAAAGGAGGGTCAGATCGTATGTTGGCATGCGATGAAGCTCCATGGATGAAGCCCAGCATGCTCCCTTGGTTTCAAAATGCACTTTAATCATCCATCACTTTTGGGAATATGAGACCACACCACACGAATCAAATCATGTGTCTTTTGCCTACACTTGTAGATGAGTTTACCATCCATTCAAAAAAATCTAAACCACTTCAACAACACAGTCTAACACCAGACTGTAAAATAGCAAAGTTGGTCCAGAGAACAAATGTTGCTGTTTCACAATAAAGTTTCAGAAATTGGGAAATTCTTACATTTTCTGGCTTTCAAATTTTTAACACTCCCATGTGTGGCATAAATGTGAAACTGTCATGCATCATTTAAGAATTACTACATTTTCAAGGATACTGTGACATGATTTCCTTTGCAAGTTGTAATTATACCTACGTTTTTCATTACACAGAACTGTCACCATTATTACACGCTCAAAAACAATGACAGGGAGACAGGGGAGGGTGGACGGTTATACTGCTAGACTATAAGTTATGCTGGTTATTCTGCAGAGTCTCCTTGGTATTGTCCAATATTGACCCTGTATTGTCCAACAACTTTTCACAATTCTACTTTGCTGTTAGTTGCAGTAAGGTAAAAAAAAAGATGGTCATGCTGGCCTATTGATAAAAGCCCATGGTTAGGCTTAGATTTTTAATAAAGACACGTTTACTAGTTTGCATCATGTCATCTGAACACTGACCTAAACAAAAACAACAGGCTAAAAATGTCTCCATCACACAATTTATGTGCATTCTATGCATGGATCTACGTCTACGGATCTGTGGATCTACGTTTTGGACATGTGGACAAACATACCTATTGAACTTTTTCTCGTAAGACTCAGCTGACTGGAATGTTAACTGTCAAACTGTTAATTCTGTACTTTTTCTTTCTATACTTTACTGAGACAGTAGAATAGTGTGTTTCATTATGACTGAGATGTCAGGATACCGTGCTTGATCTTTGCATGTCTGCAGAGTTTCAGGTTAACAGATTGGCAGCTCCCCTCTGTCGCTTCCAGTTCTGCTTTTAAGTGTTTGTGTTCTTGTATTGCCAAAAACTCAGTACAAGAACAGGTTTATACATGCAACCTGATAAGAAGTAATTGGGCTTCCTGGGAGGCAGCAATGCAACTACAGAATGTCTGAATGTGACTGGATCAGATGTGATCAAAAATCATCCTCCACATGGAGGATAAATGGGCAAAAAGAAGGAGAAATCAACATGTGTGTATGTATAATATTCTGCAATGTAGATTGGTATAGCAAAGCTTATCCATCTTTACTTTCTCTGGTAATTCACCTGGATTTGACTGCTTGAGTTTTAACACAGCCTGTGTTAATCATCTCATCTGTTTATGTCACTTTCCCTTTTCTTGTGTTTGTGCCCTTCCTTTTCACTTTTGCTCTATTTCCCTGACTATCTGTCTCCCTCCTTCCCACCCACCACTTTTCTCTCCCCCTACTCTGTTGATTTATCCCCTGCTCTGTTTTCCCTGGACCACATGGCCCGGCAGTTTGCCCTAGCTGCACTCATCCAGAACCGATGTCATTCGGATCCAGTTAAATAAATGGCCCTATAAATTTTCTCCAATAATAAGCCCGGGTGCTGCTGGAATGTGTGGCTGCTCATTGGGGATGGGACGGCATAGTGGCTGCAAATCCACAAAACTCAGAGACACAGACAGCTGGGGACGGTGTGAGAAAGCATGGATGCCTATGGTAGAGTGTGTGTGTGCAGGTTTTGCTTTCTTGGATTCACTGTAACAGTGGGTGAGAGAGAGGCAGGGGAATACATGGGGGATTCCAGGCCCCGTTCTGTCTCCCTACCTGGAATGAGACCTCAGGGACACTTTAAATCAGCCCACCCAGAGACACAGACACCAATCAGGCCTCTGTCAGACCTGGCTAAATCAAATCAAGTCAAGTGCGCACGTGTGTGTTTTTTGTGCAGATGGGCATGTGTGCAACAAATTATTGCATGGGTGTATAAGAAAGAAATGTGTCATGGTTTATGGTTGGACCTGAACTTGTGAAGATAAGTCTTGACCTCTTAAAACATTTCCTCAATTACAAAAAAAAAAACAATTTATACAACTAGAGTTTCTTTTCTTTTTATCAGATATATCCCACTTGGTTCTTAAACAATTGAAAAACAACAGACTATAATTTAAAGTTTTGTCAAATTGTTATGTTAGCATTACAATGTGTTTACTCTCGCATTTTGTACTATGCCATATTCATTCTAAATCCTGAATGTCCTGAATCCCAGCTCTGCTAAGCTGATAAGCTTAAGCAATTTATTATGATGCAAATCCAAAGTTTATTTTGGATGTGCTTCAATATGTTAGATCACTTTAAAAGACTCCTCATTCCTTTGGTTGCATTGTCCTCTGGAAATGCCCCTGCAAGGGAATGCAAATTAGGCTTGTTTCCATCAGCTGCTTTGTTTGAATAAACTAGGCTGCTCAGCTCAACCAGAGGTGCGGTGGTCACTAATTGGAAACAAGGCTTTTACAAGGAAGACACAAACAAATATAGTCACTTTGGCCATATATCTGAGAGAAATGGACTTTTTTTTTTATACCATCAGTAATGTCCATAAATAAGCTGAAATTACGTGAACGTGAAAAACACATAGCTGAAATGGAAAGTCAACAAAGCAAGAGTCAACACTGATGTTGCTGTCCATAGCTATAGAGAGCTTGTGGTGAATGGTTTGATTTTGAGTGGTAGATAAGCTTACCATGTAGCAATATCCAGTCAAAGTAGTAAAAGTACAAGACACGTATGCATGTAAACTTTCAGCGTTAATATGTTTATTGAGGTAACTGTTTGTTGATGTGTTTAAACCAGTTTGAATATCTGTGTGTGACCAGCTCAGTTGACTTGCCATCTATACCGGGCAACGTGCCAGATGTAATGAGCTTGTTAAAACCAGACTTTATTGCAGGTATTGACTACCTGAACTGTTTCTTTAAAAGGCCACCGAACCTAATTTCTCAATAAGAAGAGAAGTTCACTTGCCTTCTCTTATATCACTGAAGATAACCATGATCTGGATAACAGAAAATCTACACTAACATGCTGCAACTAAAAGCAGAAAATGCACCAATAAATCACTAAATGGCACCCAAACATGAGCTATCTTTTGCTGTTTTCTTGCTACTCTAGTCTTGCTGATTAGTGATATAAACAGTACTATAACATTTCATTTCTTAACAATGAGGAACTTTCTACTTGAAAGGTTTTAAATGGCTCTTAAGTACACTTCATCAATGCTAATCAATGCTAGCAGACTATGCCTTTGTACCTCAGAATCCAATTTAATTTAATACCTAAACCATGACCTTACCATCCAGCCCACTAAGACTTTACAGAGGCGAAATTCTGTGTTGTTTTTTTGCTCGGGCACAGTCTGTGTATTTACCTTCATCTCATTTATCAGCTCTAACTGCAGTAGCTGACAGGCATTTTGTGAGAAAAATGTCTGACCCCTGCACCTTCCCAATGCTATAAGTCTCAGTGGGAAAGAGGGAAACTCAATATTATTTCACCCACCAACAGGGGGATGTGCTTAACACAAGGGGGTGGGAGTGTTAGCCGTGGGGTGGCTGTCAGATGGTACAAGTGTTCAGTTCGCATCAAAGCTCAACAGAGAGATTTGGCGCATGTAAGCATCACAGAGATGCCTGGCAGCACCGCCCTACACCCACAACAATATTATGTGGCACTATGAAACAAACAGACCCAACCTGGCGTTTGACTAAAACAACCTAATTTATCGGTTGAGCCACCATTTCCACTGACCTGGAGGTTCTCTGGGGGCTGTTGTGGGTATATGAAATAGGTGAAATGTTACCACCCCCCATCACAGTCCACACTGCCTGACTCCCTCTACCTTGTTCAGTTGTGGAGTGACTGGTCCACTGTGTGATGCCAGTGACCCGAAACCCATTTACTGCCTTAAATCGCTGCCCCTGTCCACCACCCCCAGCTCCACCTCTCTGCACTGCCACACCACTACCCTCCTGTCTGTCTCCCTCAGAGGATGACAAATCACCCTCAGAACCATAAATGGGGCTGAGACCCTGTATGGCCCCCGCTCCCCTCCCTACAGCCTGTCCAGTCTGCTTAGAGAGGGAATTCCTCATCCCAGAATGAAGCAGTGGCTCTGACCAGCCCTGCCCACCACCCTCTTCACCTCTATCTTTTATCTATATTTTGATCAGACTCACATGGAGAAAATAAACATTGTTTGAGCATGTTGCTATTGTTGATGTTAACAGATCAGCTGGAAATATGAACATCAGCTGTAGAGGAAAGAGGCGGGCTTTTATCACCAGGAGAGTGGCTAGCGCTTTGTGTGTGTGTCACATTAATGTTGCATGAAATGATCCGTCTGAGAACGTGTTTGCATATCTGTTTTTTAGCAGTGTTTGCATACCCATTGCATGAATTGGTCTCTGTGTACGTATGTGTGTGTGTGTATGTGTGTGTGTGTGTGTGTGTGTGTGTGTGTGTGTGTGTGTGTGTGTGTGTGTGTGTGTGTGTGTGCATGCGCACATGTGCATGCGTGTGTGCTCTTACAACATAACTGCCTGGCTCCCAGGTGAGGCAGTAAATCTATCATTCCTGCTTCGTTTACCTACCACTTCACAGAGCTGTATGTGCAATGTAAACAGCATTTATCAATTCATGCAAATGAGCCTGTAAGCAGCGGTCCTCATAAAGACTCCATTCACTCCCAACACGGTGTTTTACCAGAACATTTAATCTGATACTCCAGATTACAGCCTTAATTCCCGGCCTTTGTGCAATGCTTTGCTGCCCACTCACATTCTACAGTGGATCGCTCCAAACGTTGTCTTACAAATAGTGTATGTGCTCCAAATCCATTATTAGAGTTATGACCAATACCAGTCAACATAAATGTCATGTTTCAACGCTGACAAGATTGCTGTAAGCGCAAGAGACAAGATTTATCTCTTCTCCGCCCTCATATCCTCCCTTTCTCTCCGTCTATTTCCTATTTTTGTCACTCTCTGTTCTGCCCCTCCTATATTTTTCTCTTTCCTCCTTTTTCTCAGTGACGCATTGATATGTAGCAAATGTATGAATTTTGACATCGCCCACAAGGTTAATGTTAATTACACAAAATGTGTCCACCACTGGATGTGAAGTGTGTCAGGATAATTTTTCTGTGCTGTCTGCAGCAGTCAGAAACTCAAACTGAGGGCTGAGCAACAGCAGCACGTGTTGCTGTAAATTATAATGCAGAGCTCCCGTAGGGAGGTTCAGCAGATTTATAGGACACTAATAAGCACCATCTCCCCACAAGATCACACTACAAGATACTTGTCTGTGCTTGTGTGAGAGAAAGACAAAGATGAAGAGAAGAAATAAGATGAAAAAAAAAAGATACTTTTGCAGATGCATACAATACTTGTAAGGAAAAGTACAACTCCAATTCCAAAAAATTGAAAATCTGTGTAAAATGTAAATTTAAATGTAATGATTAACAAGTCACCAGACCTAAAAATATTAGGTCATCTTGAATTTGATGGAAGCAACACAAAGTTTGGACAGGGCAGCAAAAGCATGGAAAAAGTAAGTGGTACTAAAAAGAACAGCTGAAGACACATGTTGCAAGTATTCGTGTTAACTAGTAACAGGTCAATGTCATGCTTGGGTATAAAAAGAGCACCTTAGAGAGTCTCTCAGAAATAAAGACGGGCAGAGGTTCAGCAATCCGCAAAAACCCACCTACACATTGTGGAGCAATTTCAGAATATAATTTGTCAATATATGATTGTTAAGACTTCAAATATTCTGTCATCCACAGTGCATACTATTGTCCAGAAATTCTGAAGACATCTCTTTGTGCAAGGCACATGGCTGAAAATCTATATTTAATGTCCATAATCTTTGGACCTTAAGCCTCACCTGCATTAAAACTAGGCATTTTTCTGTCATGGAAATCACTGCAGGTGCTTAGAAATGCTTCTAGAAATCACTGTTTGTGAAGACAGTTCACCGTGGCATCCACAAATGCAGGTTAAAGCTCTATCACATGAGGAAGAAGCCATATGACAACATGATACAGAAATTTTCATTTTATTTTTTTTGAGCCAAAGGGAATTTAAAATGGAGTAAAGCAGAGTGGAAAACTGTTGTGTGCTCAGATTAAAGGGGAACTGCGGTATTTTCAACATTAAGCCTCTTTTCTGAGTCGTCTGCAATGTTTTAGAACCCCTCTCACCGCTTTTTTGATGTTTACTGCTGTCTCCGGTATTTGCCTAATTTTGATTCTTCTCAACCTGCTTCAGAACGGCAAGTCATGCGCATGTCCAGAAAGGTCCGTAAAAGCACAATAAACGTCCGTTTTCAAAATAATCAACTCACCGGAGTGGTTACTGGTGTGCACTGGTAATCCATATCAAATTTCGTTGCGAAAAGTTGCTTCTGTCGTGTTTTATTTGACATTTTATACTGGATATTCGTTGATATTACTCCGCCACCGCTAAGAAAATGGTGCGAGCGGAGTGGTAGAAAACCTGATATGAGAGTGGGATCAGAAACCCAGTGAATAACACAACAGTCTGTGTCGTGTGTATGACGAAGGTGCTCGTTAAGCACATGGCAAGAGAAGAGAAGGTGTGGGTGTTCTTTTTTTTTTTTGTGACTGAGGATGAAAGCAGAAGCAGCAAGATACAGGGAGAAAAGGGAGTGGTACAGCATCCTCTCCCACACATCCATCACAGGTCTGCAGATCCAGTAACTTGGCCTCTCTCTTCAGCACACAAGCTGATGCATAGTTTTTACACTATTTATGTCACATCTGCATTCTCTAAGTCACTACCATTGATATTAGACAACAAGTGAATGTTACAGTCATGTCTTTTGAAGAATTTTGTTTCTTTTGCTTGAATGCCTCTTGTTCCTGTACAAGAAGCTGTGGACTTTGCATCTCGTCAACGCCGACAGGATGGACCGGGGTGAATTGACTTTTGCGTCACTGAGTATTGGGCTATTATTATGTTCTGATCTGTGTTTACGTATCCAAAGCTTTGCTTTAGTATACTTGAAAGACAATTCTTGGTTATATAGATATGTTTACATGCTGAATGGTACCCATAGGCTCCTCTATATCATTACGTTTCTCTTTGAGAGTAGTTTAAAAGGAGCATTACTATCTTTATTTGTTTAAATAAATCCTTACGTACATATATTATTGTCACTGGTTTGTTTCGAAATAATTGGTTGCTACAAGGAAGGGCTGGATTATAATGATCAGTGCTGGAATGCCTTAACTCATTGGCTGCCAGCCATTTTCAGTGCAGAGAGACCCATACTGCCAAGTGTTTTACAGTATTTTGACTGATTTTCCAAGACCCACAGAAAAGTGTGTCTTATGACTATGTACACACCGAAATGACCAAACGAAAGAGTAGACTCTCTTCTTTCATCAGGAAAAAAAGTTTGTTTCTACCATTTTCAGTCCTTTAGTAATAGACAGTAGAACATAGGTTGGTTTCACCAAAAACAGCTGTTTGACCCAAAAAACGGAGAAAACATGCTTCTTCTTTTTTTGTGCAAAGTGGCACTGCTGCCACCTTGCGGGTAATTTTGCCAGTATATTCTCTGTATAGTGTTTACAAGCCTAAGATTTAGTGACAAACTCCGCTAGATTGTCCCCCAGCCCGCTCCGTTAAAAAACGCAATTGACGTCTATAGACGTCTTTGGCAGTCAACGTTTTTTTTTAAATCGACGTCTATAGACGTCAATGGCACCGAAAGAGTTAAATGGGGTTTGGGGGTTTCTTTCTTTTAGATTTTGGGCTGAAGTTAGAAGTTTTACAGGTGTGCCTAACACCGTTGTGTAATGGACACGGGACTTCCACGTATGTATGGGACATTTTAGGCCATAGGGTTTGTTTTTATTTCAGGTATTTTCCTTTTTTATTTAGTTTTTTTTCATTTATTTATTTTTTTCTTTTCCTCTTTTTTTTTTTTTTCCTTACTATATCTTGTCAGATACCAGCTACTTTCACCTTGTTCCATCAGGTTCTTGTTGGAAGCCCAATGTAACATTAGCCTGGCGACGCCATCCTACGTACTTCCGCCCAAAGATTTTGGCTCCGCACATAGTCTGGCCAAATCCCCCTACCTCAGTTCGCTCAGTGTTTTGCCAATCGGCAAACAGTTGCCAGTGGTGACGCAGAACTCACGCGCGGAGTCCATTGTAGTCCATATAATTGTAGTTCAACCGCAGCGGAAATAAACATGGCGACGGAAGAACGCTAGAAGCTATCCATGAAGTTGTCTCAAATCTGGAGAGCATTATACAATTAAAACAAGAGCAAGAGGAATGCCTCGTCAATTTTGTTAGTGGCAAGGATGTCGTAGCTCTCCTTCCAACTGGCTTTGGGAAAAGTTTGATTTATCAAATGGTACCGGTATAATGAAAGCGGATGTGGGAAGCGTGATTCGCAAGCTAGAGCCTCGCGAGAGTAAGCGTGAACCTCGGCGCATAACCTACGTCCTTTCTAAACATTACTGATTGGTTATGGGAACTCCAATGAATTTAAGTTGCTGAATAAGGTCCCACCCTCCATGGAAACGGATTCCTCTTGGGTTTTCCCAGACTGTTTGACGGAGTCAACAGTCGGCTTTCGCCCAGGCTAATGTAACATCTTCATATCCTTGGAAACAATATAAGATATGACAACAAACGCAAGTACCACACTCAGACTTATTTCTTGGAATGTGAAGGGGATGGGTAATGCCATTAAATTACGACGAGTAATGACCCATTTAAACCAGCTGAAGGGGGATATTTATTTTATTCAGGAGACTCATATGCGTAACAATCATATTAAAAGGATTAGGAATCAATGGACTGGAGACATTTTTCATTCAACATTTAATGGTAAGGCCAGGGGTACTGCCATCATTTTCCGAAAAGGCCTTGCTTTTATACCAGAGAAATCAATCCTAGATCCAAACGGTAGATATGTCATGGTTGCTGGGAGGCTTCGGGAAATCCCATTTCTTTTTGTTTGTGTTTACGGTCCGAACTGGGATTTTGTGTCTAAACTTTTTTCTTCTTTCCCAGATATTGAAAATCATTATATACTTATTGGAGGGGACTTTAATCTGATACAGGACCCTATTTTGGACCGATCTTCCAACAAACCCGCTCCTCTCACGAAGGCAGCAAAAACACTACGTGTTTGTTCTCAGCAGTTCGGTCTTACAGATCCCTGGAGACATAAATTTTCGTCTACCAAAGCCTTTTCCTTCTTTTCACATGTTCACCATTCATACTCCCGAATAGATTTTTTCCTTATGGACCTTAGACTAATACCTAAATTAGTTTCCATTGATTATCACAGTATTGCGATTTCAGATCATGCACCTGTTTCCCTTGATCTGGCACTGCCTTGTCGATCGGTTCTGATAAGGCAATGGAGATTCAATTCTGTTCTCCTGGCCGAGGTACATTATCGAGATTTTATATATTTCCAAATCTCCTTATTTTTTTAATTAAATGATGTGCAGGATATAAATAGGAGTAGTCTATGAGAGGCATCCAAAGCCTGTATTAGGGGCCAACTTATTTCTTACATCTCTACTAAAAAAAGAACTGAGAGTGCACGCTCCAATGAGCTTTTGAAGGAAATCAAGGACATGGATGAACAGTATGCTACTAACCCTGATCCTGACATTTATAAAAAACGACTGTCTTTACAGACAGAACTTGACTTGATTACCATTACTTCTGTCAGAGCTGCCCTACTTAAAGCTGCAGTCTGCAGGATTTGTTGTTGTCATACGTAAAGTCCTAATTTTTGGCATTTTAAGAGTTTACATGATCTATCAGAACGCTTGAAGTTGAAAACGGTGACCTCCGTAGTCGCAAAATACAAGAAATGCTTATTTTTTAACCGAAAAATAAAAAGTTATTCAACTTCCTGTCCCGCCCCATCAAAACACATGAGAACTCGTGCACGTAGACGTGCACGCCAGATGCGCTTACACGACTCCTCATTCATCAACTCACCTGTCATTTGCGATCATGGAAGACACAGTAAGTAGACTAGCCCGTAATGAAGTTCAATAGTCCAGATAAATAAGCGTGGGGATGAGCCTACCTTGTATCGCGCGTGCACAATCGGTGATTGACAGGCAGCAGAGCCCAGCTCGTAAACCTGATTGGTTACCTTTTACCGGTCCGGTCTGCAATTTTGTAAACAAACCTGCTGGCTTTGGAGGGACCTAGCGGGACATATAGGGGACCTAGAGAACTCATTTTTTTTTGTATTGGGGTATTTAATGTGCTACTTTCAGAATCCCCGGACAGTTCCAGGCATTATGCTTGAAAAAGAGTTGCAGACTGCATCTTTAAATCTAGACAGCATTTTTACGAATCAGGAGACAAGGCCGGCAAGCTTCTTTCATATCAGGCCCGGGCTGAGGCATCTTCTAGACTTATACCAGCAATTAACTCCAGCTTTGGTGTAACTACCACTGACAATAAGGGTATAAACAAGGCCTTTGCTGACTTTTACACTGCTCTTTATACATCGGATTGCCCACCCTCACCAGATACTATATTAGATAAAATAAACTTTCCCTGTGTTACAGAAGAATCTGCAGAGCAGCTTGGCGCCCTAATTACTACATTAGAGGTTCAAGAGGCCATCGGTTGTCTTCAGCAGTGTTTGGAATAACGCCGTTTAAAGTAACGGCGTTAGGTAACGACGTTATTTTTTCAGTAATGGGGTAATCTAATTAATTACTTTTCCCGTCGTTATAACGCCGTTAACGTTACTGGACGTTAAATGCGGTGCGTTACTATACATTGATTGAATAAACTGTGAGATCCGAACGCACCCCTGGCTCACAGCTAGTGAGAGGAGGTGGGTTAATAACGAGGTATGCGATTGGCTGAGGCAGAGTAATGTTTCATGGTAGCCAATCAGAGCCAGTGTTTGACACACATGCCAGCACACGCGCCACACACACACAAACAGACATGCACACAACCGCTGAACAGAGAGTCGAAGAAGCAGCAGAGATGGCGGAACAATCTGATGAGAAGTTAGCGTTTACCAGGTGGCGATATAAGCACTACTTTAACTTCGTTGGAGTTAAAGGCAAGAACGTACATGTTATATGTACATTATGTGCAGGAGCCAAGTCTTTGTCGACATCCGTTGTGAGCAATTCAAATTTGATGAAGCATCTCACAACGACTCACGCGTCGACAAAACTAGTGGCCAAAAACACCAATACCTCACCATCCACTAGCAAAGAAGGACCCAAGCAGCAAAAGCTAGATTTCTCTTCCTCACAGCAAAAACCAATGACACAGGCTGAAGTCAACCATATGATAGGCAGGTATGTTGTACAAAGAATGTTGCCATTATCGACGGTGGAGGATGATGCATTCCGGGCCATTATAGCTAGAATACCTAGGAAAGCAGGGGCCTGTGCGCCATGCTCAAAGACATTTGCCAAATACTTAGATGCTGAGTACACAAAAATGAACACAGATCTTAAAAAGAGTTTTGAAGAGTTGGAGATATTTGGACTGCGCACAACCGCAGTTACCTCGGCGTGACAGCCCACTGGTTAGATCCACACAGCCTAGCGCGAAAAAAAGCAGCCTTGGCCTGCAGACGTTTTAAGGGCCGTCATATGTATGACAGCATTGCTACTGAACTGGACAATATCCACTCATCCTTAAGTATTACTAACAAAATCACAGCTACAGTCACAGACAATGGTTCGAATTTTGTTAAAGCCTTCAAAGTGTACCAGACCGTTCAGGATGATGACTCTGGGGAGGAGGAGGAGGAGGAGGATAATGATGATGTGACTTTTGTCAACCTTCATGATGCCTTACAAGAGAAGAATGTGGAAGAGGATGTTGTGACTTTGCCACCACACCACAGATGTGCATCGCACACAGCAAACGTCATTTCATGCTCTGATGTGGACAAGTGGCTACTTTCAAGGCCAGGCATAAAGGTTTTGTACAGAAGTGCCACCTCAAAATGCACAGCTTTGTGGAACAAGGCCAGCCGTTCCACAGTGGCTGCAGAGATGGTGGATGAAGTCCTTGAAAGGAAGCTCCTTGTCCCATGTACGACCAGGTGGAACTCCTTTTATGATGCCGTTGCTCGTGTCTGTGAATTCCCAATCTCCGAGCTGAATACCATTGTCTACAATTTTGGGTTGAAGGCAATCACAGATCGGGAGTACCAGTTCCTCAGAGAATACTGCACAGTGATGAAGCCACTTACAGTAGCCCTTGACATTCTTCAGGGTGAAGAAAACTGTTTTTATGGAACCCTCCTACCCACACTGGAGACATTGATCTCCAAGACCCTGGACTTGAAGACTGGCCTCCAAATCCTTGGTGACCTTCCAAAGGCTGTTGTCAAGGTAAGAGCTAGTATTTCTTCAAGTACATTGAATACATACTCCCATACATGAAATATGTATTAATTATGAATCATTAAATCAAAGTAACATTAAATGTATATCTCTTAGCTGATAATGCGTAATGCTGTATGTCTGTGTGTTTGTGTGTGTGTGTGTGTGTGTGTGTGTGTCTGCCTCATTACAGGCAATCAAAACCAGATTTGCAGAGGTGCTAGAAAATGAGACTGCCGTCTTGGCTGCAGTGACACTGCCCAGATTTAAACTACGTTGGCTGCGGACATAGGAAAGAAAGGACAAAGCCAAGGCAAGTCTGCTGGTGGAGTGCCGAAAAAGTGCCCAAGATGAAGACCAGCCAACAGGTACCAACACACCAACGCGCAGCCTCAGCACCGAATCAGCCATGGAAGATGAATTCTTTGCCTTTGAGGATGAGGAGGACACCTCTGCTTCTGTGGAAAGCCAAGTTGCTGACTATTTAAAATCAGGAGCACAAGGGATGGACACTCTTAACGAATTCCCACTAATTAAGAAAATTTCACTCAAATACAATGCAGCCACTCCATCCAGTGCCCCGGTAGAAAGACTATTTAGCCTGGGGAAGCTGGTCTTCACCCCAAAGAGAAACAGGCTGACAGACAAGAGGTTTGAAATGCTGCTGCTTCTTAGATACAATCAGTGGTTTGAAGGGTAGGATGGTTAGGCTACATGGGTTAGTTGGATACACAACAGACACATGAATAGATGAGTGTTTTAGAAGGAGCGTTTGGATGGGTAGATGAATATCTAGGAGCTCAAAGTTCAATCTTTAAAAGAACTCCATCTTGTTAAACTGTTTACTTTTTTTTATGAAGATAAAGAAATAGAGTAGCCTATGTCTTTCAGACTATTTATCTCAGGTTGTTAAGAGTTTGATTTATTTAATTTGCTACAGTTATTGCGAACACACTTTATATTATTTAACAGTTTACTTTTGAAGAAAATACTTGAAGTACAGAATGTCTACCAGACCAGTTGTCTGAGATTGGGAGTTTGTTTATTTAATTAAGATTTCATTATTTAATTAAGAATAAGACTACAGAGCTAAACACACTTTTTTGTTGTTTAAAAGTTTACTTTTGTTGTGAAAAAAAACACTTGGAAGTACGGGTTGTTTACTTGACCAGTTGTCTCAGATTGAGAGTTTGATTTAATTTGCTAGAGTTAAATGCACTTTATATGGTGTAACTTTTTACTTTTCTTACGAAGATAAGATAGATAGAAGTGCAGGATAAAGATCTGGCTGTCTGTCGAAAATAAATCTAAAAAGTTATGCACAAACACCTGTCTGTTCAACTGAACTCATTTCAACTGAATGACTGAAAACTGCTAAAAAAAATCCAAATTCTATGACATATTGCAACTTTTTTTTAACAGTAACGAAAATAGTTTCCCTGGTAACGAGTTACTTTTATTATAGAGTAATTCAGTAACTAACTCAGTTACTTTTTGGAACAAGTAGTGAGAAACTATAACTAATTACTTTTTTAAAATAACGTTCCCAACACTGGTCTTCAGGGTGCCAAATCACCAGGGCCTGATGGGTTTACCACCGAATATTATAAAGCTTTCTCTACTCTGCTTAGCCCTTTTCTTAAAGAAATGTACAATGAGGCCTTCTCTCTTGGACAACTTCCTAGCACCTTGTCAAAGGCTACGATTTCACTTCTTCTTAAGAGGGATAAAGACCCTTTATTATGCGGCAGCTATAGATCCATTTCACTTTTGAATGTTGATTTTAAGATTTTAACTAAAGTTTTGGCGCTACGCTTACAGCGGATACTACCCGCAATTATTAATATGGATCAGACTGGTTTCATGCCCGGGAGGCAGTCCTCATGTAACACCAGGAGGCTCTTTAATATCATCACCTCCCCTAGTGCTACAGTTCCTGAAGTCGTTGTGTCCCTTGATGCTGAAAAGGCCTTCGATAGGGTTGAGTGGAGCTTCCTATATAAGGTGCTGGGCAAATTTGGACTTGGCAGGGCCTTTGTCAACTGGGTGACGCTCTTGTATTCCTCACCTAGAGCTTCTGTACCGACAAATGACATTCTATCCCCCTCCTTTCCTCTTTGTCGCGGTACAAGACAGGGCTATCCCCTCTCTCCGTTATTGTTTATTTTGGTTATTGAGCCCCTAGCCCTCTGGTTACGTGCAGAGGCCTCTTTTAAAGGTATAACAAGATTTAATATAGTTAATAAGGTTTCTTTATACGCTGATGATCTTCTATTGTATGTTTCAGACCCTATCTCCTCCTTTCCCATTATCCTAAATATTCTTAACAAATTCAGCACTATATCCGGCTACAAACTTAATTACCAAAAAAGCAAACTTTTATCCATTAATGACTATGCCAAAACCCTTCCGTCCTCAATAGTACCGTTTTGCTGGTCTAATAATGGTTTTCGTTACTTGGGCATTCAAAATGCACTATCTCTTTCTGATCTGTACCGAGTAAACCTTACCCCTTTGATAGATAAGACAGAAGCTGACTTTGCTCGCTGGTCAATTTTGCCCATTTCACTTGCTGGGCGAATAAGCTTGGTGAAAATGGTGATTCTTCCTAAGTTTCTTTACATGTTTCAGCATCTTCCAATTCTTCTCAATAAATCGTTTTTTGTTAAATTAGACGAATTGATTTCAAACTTTTTATGGGCTGGGAAGCCTGCCAGAATCAGTAGGTCGGTTTTACAGTCCCCCAAAGAGAAAGGAGGATTTGCCCTCCCAGTTTTCAGGTATTATTACTGGGCCGCAAATGTACAGAAACTGGTATTTTGGATGAATGATGAAGAAGACACTATGCCGGCTTGGGTTCAGTTAGAGAAAAAGTCCTCCCAGTTCTCACTTCGCTCAGTCTTGTGCTCACAACTTCCTCTCCCGCACTTAACTAACTGCCCTGTTGTATCCACTTCTTTAAAAATATGGAACCAACTTAGGAAACAGCTCGGCCTTTTGCACTCATCTGCCTTGACATCAGTGTTTAAAAACTTTATGTTTGGACCATCACAGGATTCAGCATTCAAAGTTTGGCATGATAATGGAATTAAATCAATTGTAGATCTTTATACTGAAAATGTATTCTCGTCTTTTGAACAGCTATCTGTCAAATACCACCTTCCAAAACACAATTTTTTTTGTTTTTTTCAAATCCATGACTATGTTAAAGCTGCCGTCGGCAATTTTTTTTAGTCATATTAGCTTGAACTGTCATGGGATTCTGAAAGGAGAATATTAAATAGGCTGTTTAGGAAAAATCCCAAATTCTGTAGCTCCCTCTGAAGCCTGTAATCGTGCTTGCAAAAATCGAGCGCTCCCGGCTGTTTTTAACCAATCACGTTAGGTTTATTATTGATCTATTATCTGAACAGAACAGTCACCAACCACGTCTTCCATGCTGAGCGTGAGTCTGCCCCCAGCTTGTGTGCGCGCACACTGGTGTGAACTCACGTGCACGACCTCGTCCACAGAGGGGGAGGGACCTGAAAGTTGTATCAGTTCGAATTTTCCGACTTAAGACTCGGAATTTTGAAAACCTGCCGACGGCAGCTTTAAGAAGCTGTTTCCTTACTTTCCGAATCGCCCTCCAGAAACCCTATTAGACTCTCTCCTTTCAATTGATCCCAGTCTTAGAGGATGTATTTCGGTCCTATACAAGCTTATGCTATCAGAAACATCAACATCTGCAAATGCAGTCAAAACAGCTTGGGAAGAGAATCTTAACATTGTGTTTACAGAACAACAATGGACTTCTGCACTGGCTCTGGTGCACTCAACTTCCATCTGTGCCCGGCATAGACTAATTCAATGCAAAGTTGTTTACAGAGCTCACTATACCAATTCACGGCTAGCAAAAATGTATTCCTCTGTAAATGATGCCTGTCAGATGTCAACTTTCCCCTGCTAATCATTCACACATGTTCTGGTCATGTCCTAAGCTGAAACCATTCTGGAGAGGAATTTTTAATTCCCTATCCGAAGCATATGGGTTTCTGGTTGCCCCTAATTCAGTATCTGCAATTTTCGGTATCCCCCCTGTTTCTAACCTGCCGAAAGCAATGAAACAAGCCATAGCTTTCACCACTCTACTCGCTCGAAGGCTGATCTTACTGAATTGGAAAGTCTCTCACTCCCCTTTACATGTCTGCTGGGTGCGAGAAGTGCTTTACAACCTCAAAACAGAGAAATTGAGGTATGCTTGTAGAGGTTCTACCAAGTTATTTCATGCTACATGGGATCCCTTTTTAAGGTATTTTGATTCCTTAGCTCTGTCTGACATTGAGGATATTTAAATATCTGACAAACCTGTAAGTTTAAATTTTCTATGTATTTGTACTTATTTATTTAAACTAATATTCTTAATCATTTATCCCCTCCTTATTTATTTTGTATTTATTTAATTTTTTCTTTTGTATTTTTTTTTTCCTTTTTTTATTTTTTTAATTAATTTTTTTTTTTTTTGTTGGCCTGTGGGTGTGATGGGTGGTCAGGGTGGGATGGGGATTAACAGTATTTTTGCGGCTACTGATTGAATTTATCTTTATTCTGACCCAACAATGTCTGTCTTATGTTTAAAATGTTCAATAAACAAAGAAAAAAAAAAAAAAGAAAATAGTGCGAGCATGAACGAGCTGCCAAATAAAACACGACGGAAGCAACTTTTCGCAACGAAATTTGATATGGATTACCAGTGCACACCAGTAACCACTCCGGTGAGTTGATTATTTTGAAAACGGACGTTTATTGTGCTTTTACGGACCTTTCTGGACATGCGCATGACTTGCCGTTCTGAAGCAGGTTGAGAAGAATCAAAATTAGGCAAATACCGGAGACAGCAGTAAACATCAAAAAAGCGGTGAGGGGGGTTCTAAAACATTGCAGACAACTCAGAAAAGAGGCTTAATGTTGAAAATACCGCAGTGCCCCTTTAATCAAAATGAGAAATTCTCTCTGTTATCAGCACTCAGTTTAAAGGCCTGCATCTCTGATGGTAAGGTGGTGCATCAGTGCTAATGGAACTGGAAACTTGCACAACTGGAAACTTGCACATCTGGAAAGGCACCATCAATGCTAAAAGTTTTATAGGCTCCCATCCAGACAATATCTTTTTCACTGAAAGCCTTTATCAGCAAGACATTCAGCATGTGATGATCTATTCCAAATGCCTCTGAGCCCAGAGATGTCTGCGCCACCTCTGGGCAAGATTAACATAAGGCTTCATTTTGGTGTAGTAAAATTTGAAGTGACATCTGTTAATGTAACTCTATGTTGCAGTGCTTGACAAATGTTTCCCATAGAATACTTTGGCCATGTGATTGTATCAGCTTTTGATGGATGGTGGTTCTTGAATAGAGTGCCAAATGAGGGATCAAAGATCACGGGTGTTCAGCTTATGCTTTTGCCCTTGTCCTTTATGCACTGAAATCCCTCCAGATTGTTTGAATGGTTTAATGATAGCATGCATGGTAGAGGGAGAACTATGCAAATCCCTCCAAATCTTTCTTTTTTCAGACAATTCAATTCATTCTTGGACAAACAGGAGTTCCTTTTGCCCATCTTTGCACCTCAAAGACTCAGTCTTTAAGGAGTGATTTGTACCAAATCATGATTGTTATACCTCCTTCCATTTTTTTAAATTCTTTACTAGCTCTAAATTTCTACAGCACCAATTGTTTTTAGAATGTGTTGCAGGCCAAAAATGCAGAAATGTATGTATATTATCTAAATGAATTAAAGTTGATGTGACAATCATGAAATATTCTGGGTTCAGATTGTCTGCAAAAAAAAAAAAATGTTTAAGTAAATGTATGAATGGCTGTTTTTTTTGTTTTTCTAATTCTCTAGACCATCCTGACTTTTTCTTACAATGGGCTTTATATTGTCCCAATATAATGTTAACATGATTTAAGACGAATTTAGTGGTAGAACCCAGAGTTTTCTACTCACATACTGCTCTCTCCTCCCAAAAGGCCATTTGACAGATCTGACTATCTGCTGTGAGTCAGAGACACTTATTTTCCACAGGAGCAACCTTGGAAAAAGAAGCAGCGAATGAAATTCTTTCATATTTAAGTTGCCTCTATATGTGTGAGCAATGTGTAAGTTAAGACATGTTTCCTGTCAGTGCTGCTGTTGGTTTAAAATCGCTGCCTCCCTCTAAGAGCTGTGTTTGACAGAGCAACAATACCATCAAATCTGTCTGAAGAAAGTCACACACAAAAAGAAAGAGGGCGAATATGTTGAGGTTGTGATTGTGTGTATGCGTCTGCAAATGCACCTTTTTGCCCCCATTTGTTGTGTGTGTCTCTGTCTATCTGTGTGTGTGTTCACCTGTGACAGGGGCTATTCATTAGGCAGAGATGAGCTCATGTGGGTGGGTCTCACAGAGGGATTGGTGAGTATATCTCAAATCCAAGGTTAATCCTGGCCTTTCACTGTGGAGTCTAGTTAACAGAGAGCGTGGTGGGTGGGTAAGGAATGGAGAGCCAGAGAGGTAAAGTGCATTTTCCATCTCATTCTCAAGACTACTTTAGACTTGTGAGGTAACAATATAAAGTGTAAACAACAACTTTTTCTGGTATTGTTTTTCTCGCAGTGTAAGTTGTTATTTTATTTTATTTTCTGAATAATATTATGAGTGCTTTTCAACAGTCATTGATCATTTTTATGTTAATGTGATGTAGGAAATAAAAACTGCTTTATTGCACATTACAAAACAAGGCGCTATCACCAATAAATCTTCTCAAACTGGTGCACTCAGTTTCTAGGCTGATTACAGCTGTCAAATGTATATACTTGGAAAACTCGCTTTTAAAAGGAAGAAACCTCCAGCAAAACCAGACTGATGAAGGGCGGCCATGTGCCTAGAGTGGTTAGGGGTTGAGTAGACAGAAAAAAAGGGGACAACAAGCACCATGACATCAGGCCGGGGAAACCTGCAGAGAAAAAGTTTCACCTTTGTCCACAACACGTCCGCCCATCAAAACCAGACAGATTGTTAATTCATGCCCTTAAATACGACCCATCAGGGAGTCCCTTAAAGTTTAGCTTCTGCAGAAAACAAGAGGCAAATACCACTTGTGTGAGCTTTTTCACATCCAAGCAAACATCATTTTCATGTGCTTCCTTTAACAAGTCACAAACTCCTCTTAAGGCGAAAGGAGGAAGGAGTGGTGTGGATGGTGCGACTAACTGGAGCATGTCGAGAATTAGACACTCAGATACAGCAACTGACTTTTACGGGCCTGACAGTACTTTCCTAAAACACTTCTGTCACTTTTTGGTTGAGCTTAAGCAATAACACCCATTACTAAGGGTTAGAAAATAATCATGTTGTGGATAAAATACCTTCTATTTACAACACCACTGTTACCTTAATGTATGCTATTTTGTTGCTTGTTTCGGTGTCATTAAAAAAACCCGAAATATTGCGATACCACTTTGTCACTTCCTTTAGTTTGGACAACAACACTTGCTAGGGTTTAAAAAACACAATTGTTAAAATACATCTTTTTACAATGCCACAGTCACAACTTTACATGCAGTTGCGGGAGTGTTATACTGTTCTTTAATCAGAGATGGGTTAACCCCCGCAATGTGACCGTTAAGGAGAGGGTTTGTTGTCCAGACATCGAACTGCTGTCAGTTGGTTTCCGTGCATTTTATGCGCCCAGAGAGTTCCCATACACAGTCGTCATCGTTGTTTAGATTCCACCGAGGGCGGCACCTACAACGGCGTGTGACGTCATCCATGATGCCGTTGCTAGGATACAGACCCAGCATCCTGAGGCATTCATTGCAATCACAGGAGATTTCAACCACGTCTCTCTATCCTCCTGCCTGACTGGCTTTGTACAGTATGTGGACTGTCCAACACGTGGAGAAAAGACATTAGATCTGTTCTATGCTAACGTGAAGGAGGCTTACAGGGCAGTGTCTCTTCCACCACTGGGTAGATCTGATCACAGCATGGTCTATCTACAACCCACATACAGACCGTGTGTACAAAGACTTCCTGTTACTACCAGATCTTTCAGGAAGTGGTCACCAGAGGCGAGTGTTGCATTGAAAAACTGCTTTGATGTCACAGACTGGGCTGTACTGCTGGAGGAAGATGAAATGGACATTGACATGGACAGGGGGGTCAGCACCATCACAGACTACATTAACTTCTGTAGGGACACTGTGATTCCAGTGAGGACTGTAAGGTGCTATCCAAATAACAAACCATGGATCACCAGTGACATCAAAGACCTCCTGAACCAGAAAAAGAGGGCGTTCCAGAATGGGGATAGAGAAAGGCGGAGGAGTGTACAACAGGAGCTTAAAAAGACATTACGTCGAGCTAAGGTGGAGTACAAGAAAAAGGTAGAGAGACAGCTGGAGAACAATAACACCAAGGAGGTGTGGAGGGGCATGAGGACCATCACTGGATACAGACTGAAGAACTCTCAGTCTGTAGAAGGTGATGTGGACAGAGCCAATACTTTCAACCATTATTACAACAGGTTTGACAGTGTGGCTTTTCCCTCCTCTGCTATTGCTCCCTCCACCCCCACCACTACAGCTGCTTCCTCTATACTGCTTCCACTGCCCTGCTGTACTTCCACCTCAATGGCAACCTGCATCGACAAGCCTCCTCCTCCGCCTGACTGCACCTCTACCTCTGCTGTCACCAACAAGCTTCTTCTGTCCAGCTGTACCTCCACCTCTGCAGCAACTTCCACCGCCTGGTCTCGTGAGCCAAGCTACACCTCCACCTGTGCGGCAGCTCTCACCGCTTGGCCTCATCAGCCCAGCTGCACCTCCACCTCTGCGGTAGCTCCCACCACCAGGCATCCAGAGCCCAGCTGCACATCCACCTCTGCGGCAGTTTCCACTGCCAGGCCTTCTGAACCCAGCTGCGCATCCACCTCTGCGGCAGCTCCCACCGCCTGGCCTCCTCGGTCCAGCTGCTCCTCCACCTCTGCAGCAACTCCCACCACTCCACTAGCCCTCCTCTGTCCAGCTGCACCCCCACCCCCATCTCTATGGTTGATAGCAACATCACTCCTGTCGCCATCCCTCCGCTACAACCTCTGTGTCTGACTATAGAGGAGGTTGGAGCTGAGCTCAGGATACTTAAAGCTGCGGTCGGCAACTTTTTTTTAGTCATATTAGCTTGAACTGTAATGGGATTCTGGAAGTAGAATATTAAATAGGCTGTTTAGGAAAAATAACGAAATCTGTAGCTCCCTCTGAAGCCTGTAATCATGCTTGCAAAAATCGAGCGCTCCCGGCTGTTTTTAACCAATCAAGTTAGGGTGGAGGAATCCTACCTGTCAATCACAGCTTGTGCACACGCTGCTGAGCGTGAGTCTGCCCCAGCTTGTGTGCGCTCACACTGGTGTGAACTCACGTGCACAACCTCGTCCACAAAGGGGGAGGGGTTTGGGGGGCGATTCGGAGCTTGTTAGAGGTTGGGGGAGGGACCTGAAAGTTGTATCAGTTCGAATTTTCCGACTTTAGACTCGCAATTTTGAAAACCTGCCGACTGCAGCTTTAAGTCAGGGAGGGCTTCAGGCCCAGATGGAGTCTGTCCAAGGCTTCTGAGGGACTGTGCTGGTCAACTAGCAGTCCCTCTTCAGAGGCTCTTCATTATGAGCATTCAGATGGAAAAAGTCCTGGTACTGTGGAAAACATCTTGTCTCATACCAGTGCCCAAATTAGGGCAACCGGTGGATCTGAATGACTACAGACCGGTGGCTTTGACATCTCATATCATGAAGACCTTGGAGAGACTCATTGTTCGTCGCATGAGATTGCAGGTTGCTGATGCTCTTGACCCCCTCCAGTTTGCCTACCAGAAACACATAGGAGTGGAAGACGCGATTCTGTACATGTTGCATCGGACATATGCTTATCTGGATGTGCCTGGTTCATATGTGAGAGTCATGTTCTTTGACTTCTCCAGTGCCTTCAACACCATACGGCCTCCTATACTGAAAGACAAGCTGCTCGGTATGGGTGTGGCCCCCTCCCTGACATCATGGATTATAGACTATTTGTCTGCCAGACCACAGTATGTCAGGATGGGGAAATGTGTTTCTGAAACACTGGAATGTAGTACTGGGGCTCCGCAGGGTACTGTTTTGGCTCCTTTTCTTTTCACCCTGTACACATCAGACTTCAGGTACAACTCAGAGTCCTGCCACATTCAGAAGTATTCTGATGATACGGCTGTTGTGGCATGTGTGCGTGGTGGACAGGAGAAGGAGTACAGGGACCTTGTGGAGGCCTTTACTGACTGGACCAAAAATAACTGTTTGCTCCTGAACACCACCAAAACCAAAGAGCTGGTGGTGGACTTCAGGAGATCTAAAACCCCATACCAGTCAGTCTGCATTGATGGAGGGGAGATAGAGACTGTTCAGAACTGCAAATACCTGGGGGTGGTGCTGGATAATAAACTGGAGTGGTCTGCCAACATAGAGGCAGTGTACAGGAGGGGCCAGAGCTGTCTCTTCTTCCTGAGATGGCTCAGGTCCTTCAATGTCTGCAGTGATATGATGTGCATGTTTTATCACACTATCATTGAGAGTGCACTGTTCTATGCTGCTGTCTGCTGGGGGAGTTGCACTACAGACAGAAACTGTAGGCGCCTGGACAAACTTGTGAAAAAGGCTGATTCTGTTGTAGGCAGAAGGCTGGACCCTCTCGGTGCTGTGGTGGAGAAACGGATGAGGAGGAAGTTAGATTCTGTTTTGGAGAATAATAAACATCTTCTCCACAGCATCCTGACAGGACAGAGGAGCAGCTGCAGTGAGAGGCTCATGTCTCTGCGCTGCAGGACTGAGAGGTTCAGAAGGTCCTTTGTTCCCACAGCCATAAGGCTTTTTAACAGTGACTGCTGAGTTCTTCTCAAATTGATTGATTGATTTTTATTTATTTGTTTATTTTGCCATTTAGTCATTTATTATTATTTAGTTAGTAGTAGTATTATTATTGTTGTTAATTCAATCATTGTAAATATTTTAAAAAATGTTGAGCTACTTGACGAATTTGAATTTCCCCCATTGGGGGATAAATAAAGTATTTTTCTATTCTATTTCTATTCTATTCTATTCTCACAACCACAACAGGTCACATATTTCTTGAGCAAAATTATAGGTTGTCATATTGCCTGCGTTCTTTGTGAGAAGGCTAGTCTCCTGTCCACCTGCTCCCCTTTTGAATTAGTTTTGGTTTCTACCATCCAAGGATAAAAGAATTGAAGGATAAACAAGAAAAAAAACCAGCGATGGAGTCAATATGAGTGCCATTATCTCTAAATCTCAAGAAGCCTTTTGTGCAGAGGTGTTCAGGGTGTGTACAAGTCTGGGATTCTGTGTGTGTGTCTGTATGTACGGTATGTGTGTGCTTCTTCTGACTGGTACTGTTGACGGGCATTAAACTACTTAACATCATGTAGCCACTGGCATGTTGTAAGCAGGGGATTTGAGAAGCAGAGAAAGTTGTCTGGATTTCCCCCCACACACTTTCTTTATTGTGGGTGTCACTCCCCTTCCCCTTCTCAGAAGAGTGCGCACACACACTTAGACACTTGGAAAAAAAGGTGAAAATCCATTGCCAATGATGAAATCCATCCTTCGAAGCCTGCTTTCCTGCTTCCCAAGGCCTCTCTTTCCCTCCATAGCCTGATTGATTGTTTCGCCCTGTTTTCGTCAACAGAGAATTCCACAGGAAACGAAGGTAATTAAGAAATATTGATGCTGGATACATCTATTTGCTTTTCCAAAATGATCATTAGCAAAATTTGGCTGCAGTCGTTCATCACTGTACGGAGGCACTTGGCATCAGACACACAGGCTCGCTGCGGGCCTATCCCAGCATTTCTCTTGGCGATGACTTCATTAGAGCTCGCTTTGCTGTCCTGTAAACATGTGTCTCTCTGGGAGATATGATATAACGGCTGGACTTACTGTTCATCTGTCTTCCATACACATGCTCAAGCATAACATCCCTAAGCAATTCAAGGAGGTGGACAAAATACTGGAATCACTATGACAAGGGCTTTCATTGTGTATAGTGATAAGTTTGTGTGAGCTGTAAAATAGGTCTGATGACATGTTCTCAGAGAAATATGAGGCAATTAGTGACGCTCCTAAGAGGCTCGGCATTCAGCAAAGCATCAGTCACATAAGATGAGTGAAGAAATTATGACATCATTATAATCTACAGTATCAGCAAAGACAAATAGCCAGTTTTCCTTTCAATAGATGTAGAATTTCTGCAGTATAATCACTTCACACCGCTTACTGAAATCAGTGTGAGGAGGTACACACTAAAATCCTTGCACATGTTTTTCTTTTCAAAGTAGGATAACAGTTTTGGTTATGTATGATTAGCAGTTTAAGATATCTTACAAAATGTAGCACTTCTGGGGATTCCCTATGCATTGAAGTGTTTTATTTTTTACTAGAGGGAATGGTTGCTAGTTAGTCTGGTAATGAAACCTAAAGATGAAAACCTCAGTCTTGAAAATATATTTTGGCCGTTATTCCAACAAACTAGAGGAATGACACTATAGTTGTAACTCAGTAAACTAGTGTTTCCTTTTAAAGTACCACAACAAATTACCTCAGATACTTTATTTTTGCTGTTTAACTAAATTCAGACCAGCTTGAATCCCAGGTTAGTTCAAACAAAGGCCAAATCAGTTGGGAGGAAAACGAACCCATCAGCTCCAAGAGGTATGAAAAGTTGCATTTCTTACCTTTTGCCTGCATCCAAATGGTTTATTTTTAGAGCATTTGCAGTATTTGATATATAAAAGCGGAAAAAATCTTGCAGGATTTCACTCTTGTCGAATACTTCAGCAGGTGATTTGTCGATCTTGTCAAAGTATGCTAATGATTGAGAGCACCTGACCAACGCTTTAAATGCGAAGCAGAAAAATCACAGTTTAACTGATTATTTCTTAATTTGGTCATTTTTCTAAAACTAGCACTTATTGTAAGTTTATGAAAACACAATCAGAGGGTGGCAGAGAGCAGCCAAGTTTAGAGAAAACCAAAAAAGAGGACAAGAATGTATCCTCCACCAGTCCTGATTATCAAAATTCAATTCAATTCATTTTTATTTAAATAGCGCCAAATACAACAAATGTCATCTCAAGGCACTTAGATAGTAAGTCCAATTCAAGCCAATTGGAATTCAATTAATTAATAATAATCATAATTCATAAAATAATCCAATTCGTTCATATAGAGCCAATTCAAAAACAATTTCCTAGCTAAGAAAACCAACAGATTGCACTGAAAACTTTTTGTTTTTTCGGTCCAATCTCCCGGCCTGAGCGTGCCTGAGGCGACTGTGGAGAGAAACGGCTCCCTTTTAACAGGAAGAAACCTCTGGCAGAACCAGACTCAGGAAGGGTGGCCATCCGCCTCGACCAGCTGGGGTTTGAGAAGACAGAAAGGGGGGGAGGGGGGGAGGGGGAGAGGGCCGCAGCGGCGGCGGCACTGTAACACCATTCAAAGGATTGATGTGATGTTGATTTGGATTTGCACTAAAATTTGCTCCGGGTCCTTCTCTCCACAGAGTTTCATGGAAATCAGCTGACAAGTTTTTTTCATGATTCATTTTCAAACAAACAAACACAGAACTGATTGCAAACTTCCACCTCAGCCCATCTTGACTGAGCAACAAGTATTAAAAAAAACAAGAAATCAGAAATAAGACTAATTCAGTGCTGTCTGAATTAAAGGGAGTGCAACAAATGTACCCATCAAAAAGGAACTTGAACCATTTATCTAAGCTATCTGTATTGCTTTTGTTCCATCATGGCTGACAAATGTAACTCTGTAGAATGTATCAGTGAAAGTTTCCCTGTGGGTGTTGAGATTTTGAGCAGCCCTTACAATGAGTCTCACTTCCCATCATTCTTCTGCTGCCGTTTAGTAGCGAGCTCTGGGTTGCCAGCAGAGCAAATATAAATTACTGATCATTTCAAGTGGACTCAGCCTGTCATGTGAGTGAGTGTATATTTGTATAGTTGTTGCCAAACATTTTGTGCACACAGAATGATGAAAGAGTGATTTATGGTGGTCTGCAAAATTATTTAAGTGTTTAAAGACATATTTTTTGCAATACTAAGCAAAATCGCAAAAGGCATTTACAGTCAAAGCCAAGCTCATAAATCAATCTTAGCGATCAGAGAGACATGCAGACTGAAAGTGTGACAAGAAGTGAAGCAGCCCAGGCTCACAACAAAGTGTAATAGGCACTGTACATGTGTCCACATGTCCAAAATGTAGTTGTGTTTCCATAAAATCCCAGAAATTGTGAGGAGGTAATGTTTGTCATTGTCTTTTGTTTTGTATTGGAGAAAGCATACAAGGGATATGATGCAAACCTGTAACCATGTATTTGTAAATATTTCAGCCTAACCATATGTCTGTATCCCTACTCCAAAAGATTTTTTTTATATCCTAACCTAACCAGGGCTGGTGTAGTGATCAACACGCATGGTTTGATTCTCGTCCGGGGCCTTTTTGTGTGTACTCCCCATGCATATTTGACTTTTCTAGGGCACTCTGGCTTCCTCCAACAGTCCAAAAACATGCATGATGGCTAGTTGGTTTGTCTAAATTGATCCTAGGTGTTTTTTGCAACCCGTACTTCGATTAAGTGGGAATAGACGATGGCTGGGTGAACCTCACCTTTTCTTTTTTCGATTTCTATCTTCTGCCTATCTATTGAGTAACAGAAATTGAAATTTGACAGTGAGAAGTTTGATTATTTGAATCCTTGAAAACAAGGATCTCCTGCCCTGTTAACTAGCATTACAACACACAGCACTTCATTCAAACTGTTGACAGAAGTGCTTCATCAGTATTATTTTTTCCCCACAGTCTGTGTCATAAGCAATTTTAAACTTGTGCCTGGGGCTAATTAACAGATTTACAAGGGTAGGAGGACGTGACTGCTGACCCCTATCGAACGAAACATCTGTGCCTCTACTGTCAGTGTTAATTTGTTCAGTTCAACTCTGGCACCGCGATGATGATGGCGGTGCTCGACAGCAGAAAACACATAAATGAACAAAACAAAGCCTCTGTTAACGTGTGTCAGTTATTTAATTTCAGAGTCAGAATATTTGATATTTTATGTATTTTTCGAAAGCTTTAGATTGTTTATTTGTATCGGAAAGACTGCTTTCTCTTTCAAGATTTCTAAAATCCTAATTTAAAAGCAAAAATGATCATTTAAATCCCTTAAATAAAAGTAGAGCATTACACAGTATAATACCATGTTGTTTGTGTTGCTGAATCATGTAATTGTGAAGTAACAGTGAAGAGTATGAAAAAAGAGAAAGAGTCATGTCACTAGTTGCAACTTGCAGCAAAGAGAAAGGTGAAATTACTGGGCTGGTTTTTCTATAGAAAACCCACAAATAAGTTTTGAGGAACCCTCAATGGGTTTAATACCTGAAATACAAACCACATTATTTGAATATGTGAACAACGTATTTAAAATTTTTATTTAATGAAAACCTGGCTGCTTTTTTTTTTTCGTTCAGAGATACAGCGTCAGGCACGATTACGTGTGTGTGTGTGTGCGTGTGTGTGCATGCAAGTTGTTTCCGGCAGGTTTCCTCTTTTGAGTAATTCTAAAAGGTTATCCTAATATGAGAATCGCTTGTCTGTCAGGCCTCATATAAGTTTCCTGAGGTTAACCTGATGTCCCGTGTGACCCAAAGAGTTCAGGGGACGACTGTTGGTAGGAGTTCCTCTGTGTGCGTTTTAGACCCCACTTCCCCCTCTAACATCTCAGGAGGTCCGGTCAGGGCTGGCAGCCCCTCAAAGACGCCCTTCTTCTGCCCTGTGGCCCTGGGGAGGGCAGCCTCCACCATTTATGCAAAGTCAACAAGCTCTAATTGTAGGATCAGCTTACAAACTAAATTCCTCTTGAGCCCATTAACAACTGCAGTTAATTATAAGCCAGGCAGAGGGGTGTTTGATTGTGAGTGACAGCAAGAGGAGGCGACACAGAAACTCAGCGGAAGACAAAAATAACCTTAGAAACAAACTACATCACTGATAGAATACACAAGCAGGAATGCATACAGGCAAATTAGCCTTTTCCAGTTGGACCTCCCAGACTACACTAAATCTCATCTTCATTGGTCTCTGTGCCAGGGATTTGCTCTAATGAAGGAGAGGATCACAGCAGTGACTCACACACTGTCAAAGTCGCAATCAGACAGTTTTTCTCTAGCTTCAGTGCCAGCTTTACAGTGGTATTCACCTCCCCTCCAATTACACTTGTGGACAGCTGAGGGTGAATTAATCTAAAAATAACATGGTTATATGAGGAACACTGTTGCAAATACCTGGTACAAGATGTGCACAACACAGTGGAGATTGCTACTGCATATATGTGTGTAAAGTCAGTTACTGGCAATCATCCATCATTAGAAATCCAAATTTTGAATGTTAAAGAACACGTGTAGGATTTGATTTACATTTTGTTTTACATTTGCTCTTCATGATCTTATGTTCAGATCATGCCCGAAAGGCAAATTGTAATGAATTTATACAGAAGCAGAGGTGTTGCTCGCCAAATTTCCTCCAACCTTTTCCGTTGTGTAGCATGTCCCAGCATGGGCAGTCTCTGCAACAGCACTCATCCTCACTCTCTGTCATGTGGTGTAACCACTGCTATTATGTCTACTGTTGTTAAGAGCTGGGCTTGGGCCTCGTGGCTCTAAGCCTTCGTTATTGAATTCTCTGTTGTCTTTATGAAGGCCAGGCTAAGACATGACTAACAGGTGCTAGTCTGAAGTGGGATGAGCTGTGAGATGTTCCCTTTGACCCCAGGGTGAGACTGGACAGCTGCATTGTCTGGGTATGGATGGGTTCGAAACACTGTGTGAGCACGAAGAGGAATGATAGAGTTTACAGGCTGTTTCCAGGTCATGCACAAAGACAAGTCAAGCTCAGATAAACAACAACAGTAGTTTGTTTCATCAGTAAGAAGATTTAATTACTGTTGGACAGTAGTTAATGCTAGTTCCTACAATTTATTTTAACAAGCATTCTAATATCACACTTAGTATTGCCAGTAAGTCTTCTAATCAATGCGACCATATAAGTCATAGAGGTAATATGTTCTTCAAAAGAAATTATTGGTCATATCTGCCTGCATAATCATACAACCCATGAGCACTTTCTGGGCAGGAAGACAGTATTTGTGCTTCACTGGTTTTCCAATTTTCTGTTATTTCTACTCTTTCTGTATAGCTGTATAAAGATGGATCAACATATGATATTACTGTAATAAATCTATAGAAGTAGTGAGATTAATGTTCTAACAGTCCTGCTGTGATTGCTACTTTTAACTTATTGATCCTGAGAAAAGATTAAAACATATCAAAGAGAAATACACAATAATAATTAAAAAAAATGGGGTTCAAATCAGTTTTTGAACTGTCACTCCTAATTCCATATTAGCTAGGCTGACTTTGTTAAAAGGGTTTTTCCCAGAACTCTTGACTCAAATTTTCGAAGAAATCAGAGTAAACTGAATTATAGAAAAAGAAATGGTGCATCAACAGCATTTGGTTGTCTTAACCCTCTGCAGTGTCTGGCCATTTCTACAAAAGTGAGGGACACAGTAGGTTTGTGGATGTGTTTATTAAGGCTCCCGAAGCAACACCAGAGCAAATTACTGGAACCATGCTTTCTCTTTGCTTCTCCCTCCAGTGTCTCCCTGCTGTCCAGCTGCAGACAAGGAAAACCCCTAACCAGTTGGCCAGTGAGTCAACCCGTCAGCTAGCCAGAGGGCCCTGCCAATCATAATCTGTTTCTTCTCCGGCAGCTCTGCGTGAGTCTTTCCATTGCACAAGTGCCACACTGTACCTGCCGAGGTTAAGCCAACGTACACATGTTTAAAGGCCTGCACATTTTCCAATAGTTCCCTTTAATTTAAGTAACTATTTGATGATACTAAAGTCCACCTTAGTCAACCTTTGAACTTCTGTCTACGCTTCACAAGGCATTCATGTTTATATGAGTGAAACTGAGAAGTGCACAATATGGAAAGATTCTGCACAGTTTCCACATGATTAATAAATGCGCAGTGTGGCCTTGTTATATCAAACATTTACTGTAATACTTTATGTTAAGCTGTTTTCATCAAAAGATTGTTTGGTACGAGTTGCACAACCTTTCATGTCATTTCTTTGAGTCAGCCACATCTAAAACAACAATAAGCCATTTCACTTCATTAATTCTTTAGAATCAAACTGCAGCAGTTATGTGTTTGCACCTGTGCACACATCTACTGTATACAGAACATCGGTGGACTTACTTTGTTTTCTTAACCTTTCTTCATCAAAGGGAAGAATGCTGAGTATGCATGCTTCTGTTTGACAAGGACATGTTTCATAAACTCTGATATAGTACAATCAGCAGCACATTATAGTAATGGGAAAGAACAATTCTTTAAGACTAGTCTTCTCACAAGATACGAGGAGACACAGTTAAAATAATTTCAATATCTTATGTACTTCATTTGATCTACTTATGTACCTCATCAAAGAATGGAACACTCTACTACTATTGATTACTTCTCAGACAAAAGCTGAAAAGTCCTAAAACTAATATAAAAAATTATGCAGTATAAAACTTTACAAAAGTATGCAACGATTATCACTACATATTTAATCGATTTTTTGGAGTATAGCTGGAGGTAGCTCACAGTTGACATAGAAAAAGAATCTGTGACTAACTGTGGTTACTTTAAGGAGGCCCTTGTACTGGGTGTGGTTGTAAATGTTAGAAATGCAACAAAAAGTCAAAGGTTCTAAGCATGTCTCATTCAGATTAAAGACGCTACCAAGTATGACTAAAATGGATGTACTATTTGTTGTGCTTGATTTCTATTGCAACAAATGTGGTAGAACTGTACTAGCTTGTAATTTACAGATCCAGTGATCACTGACTCATTTCAATGAGGTTGTCATGCATTGTATTTATTAGACAGAAGAGAAAACAACAATTTTTATCTGATTTTCCAAGTCTCACTTTTGCCTGGTGATAATGATAAAGAGAATAAATATATAGAGTTCTCCAAAGTATTTCTTATCCATGTCCGAGCATAGACACAAGTCCGTAGGAGACATCTATTAAACTGTCAAAGGCTTTTTCACAGAGTAACAAAAGTAATCATATGCTGTGTACACAAACACTTTTTACCAATAAGAATATATTTGGAACAAACTCTTAACCATAATAATAAATCTTAACTCATTATTGCCAACATTGTGTTCAGTGACTGTGATTTAATTAAATTGTTTCCCCCACAAACATGTTAATGCAAATTATTTGTTAATGCAAATTAGCATACCTGCAATGGTCCTACAAAGGCAGTTTGTGGGAAAACATTGATTCTATAAAAAGAGGAGAACTCAAAGATTTTCTTTTTGTGCATATATCTTTACAGCAGTCATTTGCCACAGTAGCAGGTGGACCACAGATGGAATTAGTAAAACTAGAGAGCTCTAGTGCATTTAACTTGTGTTTTAGTAGCTAATGCTACCAGTAAGCAAGCCTATGTGAACAGTAGGGGGACCCAATAATTACAACACCTGAATATTATAAGTAGTAATTTCAACTGTACTTTATCTGCTATGAAGAGTGATACGGACTACTCTGGAATTGTGAGAGTACATAGCAGATTTTTTGAAAAATCAAAGCAATTATAACTAGCTAGCTTAGAAGCTAGTTTTTCCTTGCTAAATGAAGTAACTGTTTAGTGAACAATTTCCAGGTGACCCTCTATATAAAAAAAAACAAAAAAAGCTAATATTTCTGACCCAAAACAAATATCAAACAATATTTAGTGACCATACATTTCTAGTGTTTTATTAGAAATGTATTGATCTAAACCTGTCTGAGCCATCACTACCGCTCAGTTTGGGTATGTTATGCTGAAAGTCTTTGCTATTACTTTTTCAAATTATGACAGCCATTTATAAAGGAAACATAGATTTTTTTTTTAATCATTCCCCTAAGGAAATTGATTTTTTTTTTTTTTTCCAGTAAGGGCATTTAATGAAAGGATTCATTTTCCATCAAATAAGACGGCAATTCACAGAAGATTAAGATTAAGATTACTTTTATTATCATGTAGTCACACGAAATTACTCCTCTGCATTTGACCCATCCAGGTTGGCACCTGTTGAACACACATGCACAAGGTCACACACTCATGGAGACAGATGCCATACACACTGGAGTGGTGGGCAGCCAATCACAGTGCTGTACAAACGTACAATGTACAAACTAAAGAGATTTTTTTCTGTCACTTACACCTCAGGAAAAACTTTAACATGCATTTAGAGTATAGGGAAATGACTACTCATAATGATTAGTCAATTTTAACCCATTTATCGTTTGTGTCTGAATTAGCCAGAGAAAATATATTCGTTGCTCAAAAATAACATTTAGAAATCTCCACTGACATTTGTTTTCATAGGGGTTTAGTTTGAGCACAATTAGAAATGCCAGCCTACTTGGATTCAACAACCCCATCAGGTTGATTTAATTAGGTTGGATAAAGACATCTTGTCCCGGGGAAAAAAGTGATGAGACAAAAGCTCAGTCAGTATTTCCATCACTTAAAAGATCTGAAATGACAATGGAGATTTGGCATAGTAGTGAAGAGGAAGAACAATTCTTGCACTTTAAGTATTATCCACAACACTTTCTGTATCCTCCTGGCCCTCATTGAATATACCCATAGTCCGAATATAAGGATTTAGTTTTTGCAGTTAGTGTTTGAACTTCCTGTTCAAAGACAATTTAAAGTTTAATATTTGTCAGGATCCACCCCTCCCAAATAGCTAAAAATGCATTCAAACTTAAAGCTTGGGAATTACACCGGTTAAGTCCTTCCAAGTGTTTTGATGTGAGTTTGTAGTTTAACATGGTGGATTAGCTTTAATAAGAAAAGACTAAACTTATAGTCACAAAGCACATGATAAAGATGATAATGCCGATAATAATGCAGATGTAATAGACTAATACTGTATGTGTAAGGTGTGTGTAAAGCAGATAATTCATACAGTATCAATTTTTCTTTGAGCCCACTCAAATAAATGCAAAATCAAACATACATTTATAGACATGATAGATAGAAGGAACACGACAAGCTGTCTCTTCAAGGGAAAATAACACCATGGCAACAAAACTCAGTGAGATGCAAGTGCATTTCACATTCACATGCAAAACAGTTTAAAATATTTTACATGGGTCTTGGCATAGCATTTTATGAAACATAACATATAAGGAAACAACTCCTCTAACAATCAGTACAATAATTAATAGATCTGACCACTATAAATGGAGTCTAAACAAGAATATAAAATCCAAGTTTAAAGGATCTAATTTAGAGAAGCTAAACTCTTTAAAGAAAAAAAGCAGAAATATTGTTCCCTCTGTTGATTTGACCCTTTTTAGCCTACGGTTCGCATGGAGGATCTGTTTCCATTATTTCACTGTGAGTAAATCTACACGTGTTGTCATTCATTTCCATGACACATCTGTCACAAAACATGCAGTTGCATTGCACACTAGGTCAGGTCACAGGGGATGAATTATATATTAAATAATCAATGTGATCTAAGTGCTTACCCTTAATAGTGAAAGATTGTTGCCTTTGAGGGAAATGTTACCTTTTCCTTGAGCTAACTTCCTTTGATTCCATGTGGTAGTCTATTACTCTTAATCAGTGGCTGTTTTGGTACAACTCATAATTTAATGTGAACGGTATTGACAAGTTTAGTATGTACTAGTTAACTGATAATTGTCACTGTGATGCATCTGAGAAGTCTTCCAGTTCAGTTTTGATTCACATGCATTACCTTAACACATGTTGATGCTGGTCTGAACGCCTGCTTAAACAGAAAAACAAACAATTATAAACCCATGCATTGCCGTGTGACACAGTTTGGGTTGCTCCAAGAAGTAAAGGTGGTGACTGACTGATACCCCCCCCCCCCCCCCCCCCCCCCCCCCCCCCTCGGGTTCTTTGTAGCTACATGCACCTACTGCTGAGATAGTTCAGTGCAACATATACTTTACTCAGCTGGGTGCTGCTGACATAATTTCAAATATTTGCTGCCTTCACACATCCCGTTCACAGAGGAGACTACATGGGGGGTTAATCTACTAAATTAACAGTTCTCTCATCCGCTTGTGGATTATAGCTGCAATTTTGTTGTCGAAATACATGTACAGTATGATTTCTTTTACTTTGATTACCATTTACTTTGCACACTAATGATCATGTCATCTTCTTTTAATCTATTATTTAAAGCATACACTGTTTTTCCAATCTCTACATTAGTTATCTACTCTCTGTGCCTGATCGCCGGTAATACAATTGAACTTCGAACCAACATGGTGAGCACCTCAGAAATACGAAAATCATACTTTGGAGACATGATTATCAAAAATATAATTCTGTACACCAAATCATTTTACATTGTGCCTCTAGAGTCATAACTGACTTAAAGCTTAACAACATCTGTAAATGGAACACATTGAAATCTGAAGACCTTGATTCATTCGTCAGTCTTTCCATGTGTCTCTGTCTCCTAAGCCTGAGGTGTGCTGTGGCATGCATGGTGTGAGAAATCAGGTCCTGGCGATCTGCCAACACTGTCGTCAAACAAAGAATTGATGCACTGCCCCCTGGGCTTTTCCTGCCCGTCTTTACTCCAACTAGAATGAAAGCTTCACTGCCAGGAAAGATTACATGTTGTCTTTAAAACCTTCCTCCGTCTCTGCCAACTGCTACAAAAACACCCGGCTAACAGTAGAGAGAAATTGATGGTGGTGGTGGTGGGGGGGGGTTGCTGTAATAAAATGCTTTGTAAGTAACATAGACTCTAAGTTAACCATCGTTCTCTGGAGGAACACAAACTCCTCTGCCTTTAAATGACAGTTTAGATGGAGAATGTTGCTTTATAGGGGTGACAAATTGCAGGTATCTCCTGTGGCTTTGGGTGAGCATTTCAGGGCAGCTTGCCAACTTGCCAGAGCTTTGACTGACTGCTGCACCTGACCGTGTACAATCCCCCAGATCAGCTGCTGTCACTAGCAGACAAAGCAGTCAACCAATGAAGAGGAGTGTATCATCAGTGTCCCACCCAGTTGGCAACCTCATCCAATGATGACTGCAGAAACTATGTCCAGCCATCCATTTTTTTCTCTCCTGTAAGCTTTTTTAATGAGATGATGAATGATGTGGTATCTCCCAGCAGGATGACCACACACACGCCTACTATGTGAGATTTATACATTCATTTGAACCTCACTACAGCCAGAAGCTCCTTTTAGGTTTTCTTTTGTCTGTATCTATGTCTGTTTCTGTCAGTGAGAAGCAGGGCATTCCTTTTGTGTGTTGTATTTGTATTAGTTGTATCGTTGAGATTGTACGGCTGGTACTTGATTTCCATCACTGTGAAAAATGTCTTATTTTGTGATAATTATAAGGCAGAGGTATCTTACTTACTTATTCTCTTTACTCGCTATACTCTCAAAACTGGTTGAAAGATCCCAGATAGTCTGTCAGAGGGAATGCCATAGATGATTAATTTGCAGCATCATGATGAGAAAAACAGACTAAATCATATGTTGGATCATTTACACATGGAATAAGTTTTCCAGACAGAAATTGAATCTTAATTTTGATTTATATTGTTCTGACAAAGGTTTACTGCTTTGCCGATTATTGAATGAGGTTTTAGTTGATTGTGCAGTCCATTATGTCCCAGTTTAACGAGGCAGAAGGCAAAAGACCACTTCACACGTACTGGAGATCTATAGAAGGCACAGTTCACACATTGATTCTTCAAAAAAAAATCACACAGACAGTACTTGGATTTCTGTGACCTCTTTGAGAAGCCTCTCATTAGCTGCATTCGGACGGTCCTCCTCGAATTTCGTTCTGATAACTGTCCTTCCCCAGTGTGTAACTGTTTCAGTTTGCATTCGCACATAAGTCGGGACCTGATAGAGACTGATGGGACGCAACCGTCTGCGACAGCGACGTGTTACTTTAGCTCCACACTCAACAACAAAACAAAATAAAACAAAACCAGCGAAAAGTAATGAGAGAAGAAAAAAACACCACAAAGAAGCTAATATGGAGAGCGGGGAGGCCACCGTGTTCATGGTCTGCATGATGGTGATATTAATCATGGACGATCACATCGGGCGTCTAACATCAGCAGACAAAGGAGACGGACGTGTAAGTTTAACTTATTAAACATGCGCAGGTTTTGTCCGTGTCGTATGAGTAAAATTTTCAGCCGTGACAACATGACAAGGGGTGTAGCTACCAACCACCAAACACCTACGTCATATGTGTTCCTATAGAACCCAGAAAAGACCCAGCCTCGGAGAAGGAGCTAAAATGGTTATAGGAACTGAGGGCGATGGTCCCGAGTTCCTGTATGTGCGAATGCGGGAAAAAACGGCCCCGTTCCTGAAAAGGTTATAGGAACTGCCAAAGGTTCCTACAGTGCGAATGCGGCTATTGAGAGCCTGTCATCCTGACTTTTGTCCAGCTGAGTCATTAGTGAGTGCATTTGGAACTACCGAATCTGGAGATGATCTGTATTTCGCCTTTCAACAGATGTACCTGCAACCAGGGGAGAAACTGTTTGACTTCCTTAGATGCCTGGAGCGGTCTCTATCTAAAGTTGTTCAGTCAGGAGGCATTTCCCCCAGCGACAAGGATAAAGCCCATTTGGCACAATTACTGAAAGGTGCAGTCGTCTCTGATCTGATGCTAATTCAGTTACGCTTATGGGAAAGGATGGAGAAGCCACCAACCTTTCTACAACTCCTGTGTGAGATCCGCACAGAAGAGGACTATGAAACTTCAAGGTTGAAACTCAACACTTCAGTCCATCCTGTGAGATCTAAGCAGGCAGCTGATGCTAAACAGGCAGAGATTCAAAACCTAAAAGCTGAGGTCAAAGAGCTCAAGTCTATGATGGCGGCTCTGGCACCCAAACCCACTGAAACTAAAGCAGAGTTTTCAACTCCCTTACCTGTAACCCCTTCCCACACAACTTAACTGAGCCAAGACTCAGAGCTACTAGCTTTAAAGAAGCAAGTCAAAAGGCTGCAACAGAAGTTGAGTAAGAACAAGACTACATCTGACTCTCTTGCCAAAAACTCCACAGTCTCAGCCATTGAAGATGGTTCTAAAGCCCCCAAAACCACCCACACTAGACCCCTGAAATACTCAGATGAGCAGTTTTGTTACCAGTGTGGAGAGAATGGACACTTCGTAGCAAAGTGCCACAATTCGGAAAATTATAACAAAGTCATAAGAAAGCTGATACAAGCCCTAAAAATTGTGAAAGAAAACCAGCTTGTTGCAGATGCCACACGTTCTGAAGTTGTCTGTGATGTCAAGAGAAGGGTTGTAAACACACCTGCCACGGCAGGAATTCGTGAAGAGTTGATTGGGTTACCCAGTGTAGTACAGTTAAAAATGAATGGACAGCCCTGTGGTGCTCTCATGGATAGTGGCTCTTAGTGGCTGAAAAGGGTCTTGATATCACCAAAACTCTTGACATACAAGTTCATTGTGAAGATGTGCCTGCACCCACAGCTGTGGTTTCTCCTACCTATGACCTTGATGATGTTGGTTGTATTTATGGCTTGGCGATAAAACGATAACGATAGCTATCGAGGTATAACTTTTCCTCGATAGCGAAATGAAACATGGTCGATATACTTTTCGATAGATTACATTCGTCCATCTTTTGACAGACAATATGAATAGCCAATAACAACGAAAGTTGCGCTGAACCAATCACGTGGCTGGAATAAAGCCATGCCAGCAGCTAATCATAGCGTTTTTGTATGTTTGTGCTGTGGCAGCTGTATAAAAAAAGAAAATGAGAGCTCCCTCGGAAGAAACGACGGAAGACACAACCCAAGGCGTAAGGGATGACATTGTTAATAAGAAGAGCCCTATTTGGATGACATAATTGTCTTTGGAAAGTCCTTAGAAGAGCATGAGGAGAGACTTGTTAAGGTGCTTGACAAACTTTGAGAGGCTGGGCTGAGCTCTCACTTGACAAGTGTCAGTTTTGCCAGCCAATGGTGAAGTACCTTGGACACATTGTGTCTGCAGAAGATGTCTCACCTGATCCTGCAAAGATCGAAGTAGTTACCTGGCCCCAGCCCACTGATCTGATGCTTTCCACTGGATCATGTACTGTCTGATACATGTCCCGGTGCTAGCATTTGCAGACCCAGAGAAGCCATATATTCCCAACGTAGACGCTAGCTTAAAGGGAATTGGTTCTGTCCTCTCTCATTCAAAGGGTTTGAGACCAGTATCCTTTACAAGCAGAAAACTGAGCCAGTCAGAGAAACAGTACCCAATTCAACAGTTGGAGTTTTATCACTCAAATGGGATGTTGTGGACCGGTTCCACGATTACCTTTATGGGTCCCGGATTACAGTACAAACAGACAATAACCCCTTGACCTACGTGCTCTCAACTGCTAAGCTGAATGCAGTGGGACACAGATGGCTTGCTGCTTTGTCCACATATGACTTTGATGTACAGTACAGACCGGGCAGGCACAACATAGATGCTGACCTCCTCTTCCAAAACTTTCTAGATGATGATCCCCCCCCCTTGGATTGGGAGACCATGTCACAAGATGGGGTAAAGTCTATTTGTCAAAGAGTCAGTATTCCAACATCCTCTTACAGTTCAGCCTGACATGTGGATCAGCTTGGAGATCCCCAGAGTGCATTCCTGACATCTATTCATTCCCCATGTGCATGTAGCTCAAGTTTTTGAGACATATATCAAAAGATGAGCTAGCACATGCACAAAAAGAATAACCAGTCATTGAGTTTTACCAATGTAAACGAATGAATGACAAACTCATTTTGAAAGATGGCCTTTTCTATGGTCTATCCAAGTTGCCCTCAGAGGAGAAAGTCACTCAAATTATCGTGAGGCTGTTCTAAAGGCACTATGATGAATTGGAACATCTTGGAATTGAAAGAATAACTGACCTGCTGAGATGGTGATTCTCAAAGATGCTGAGCAATACCTTAAGAACAGTGGACACTAAGTCGCCTTGTCAAAGAGCAGCTCTCTTACACCAGATCACCAGCAGGGAACCAATTGATCTTGTGTGTATAGATTTATTTTCAATGGAAGCAGAGTCTCAAGGGATGAGCAATGTTAAAAAATAAAGCGTTTTGCTTCTCAAAACAATATGCGTTCAAAAGAGTAATATATTTGCATCACAAAATTGCAAAATTGCTTGGCGCTATTTTCTACATTTCACACATATTATTTTGAGAAGCAAAACGCTTTATTTTTGTGGCCCCAGCCAAAACGAGGTTGGAACTCGGCTCACAGGACGCAGCAGGGGGTAAGTCAAATTTAATAAATGATATTGCTAATATGGGATGTCATACAGCTTCATGTCAAAAGAGGCGAACTATCCCTTTAAAAGTGACAGTCAGAGATCAACATAGCTGTGCAATCTAAGGTTTTTCCTGTATGTATGTGTTAAGCACCTGGCTAGAATTGGGAACAAGGTATGTTGTAGAAATATGTTTTATGTGGAGTTATGTGTGTTTAGCAGACATAATGTGATAGAGTGTTCATTCTTCATTCTAATATTTATGTTGCTGTTCATGATAACATTAGCCTCTGTAGAGTGTGTATGCTGTCATGTTAAGCTAAAAGAGCCTTGGAGTCATGTCATTCAAGATGGTTTATTTGTTTGTAAGAGCTCATTTTGTTAATTTGTCTGTCCTTAGCTCTTACGTTGTTCCATTTAGGAAAGGATTTGTGCAAAATAAGAAACGAACGGCTGTACATCAATAAATTCTTCTGGAATCATCAGTAAGCTTTAACATTGTCTGGCTGGGTTCGCTACACTAGGGCCAATTTTCTTAAGAGCAGGATAGGAAGGGCTACATCTTTTTAGTTTTTTTTTACAGGCTCCTTGCTATCTTAATCTCTCAGAAAAGTCATTTAACTTCTTAAAATTGCACAATTAATCTCTTTACATATTTCAGGTGGAAACAGCAGTCTAGCGCTAATTATTAGCTTTTTTCAAACATGTCTGGGGACAGTACATTCAAACTGAAGAAGCTGTTTGGTATTACTATGACTAAAATGGCTGTAACATTTGTAGCGCTTCATTTCTGTTAACAAAACTGGTTCTGGTTCATATTTTTTCTAAATCTCTCTCATCCATAGAGTCAAACATTTTTTTGTTCTTAGAGGTGGAAGTTTTAAATTGGATAGGTGAAATTACAAGAGCACCCCCTGCTTGTTAAAGTCTTTTAAGAAATTATATCAGATTGTTTTTTTTTTTTCTTAAAGGACAATTTCCAATCAGCAAGCACGGGCAACTACCCTCAGTGTACCTGTTTTAGTCTTTCAGCTGGTTCTAACCCACAGGGCTCCCATATTCTCTTGGCTGCCATTGCTACCGTAACCTGAGTATGATTTTTGATTTATGACCTTTACCACTCTTACACTGTCATGCTAACTAACACACACTGTTGCCTTGTCTTGAAAACATGCACACACTCAGTATCATGTACTTGAGTGATGTCTTGAGCCCAGCTGCGTGTAATGAATAAACCAGAGATATTCTGTCTGGCTTGCATGCTAATTGCTTGTGGGACTCTCCTCTATGCACCCATCCTGACTAGACCACCCACAGTGAGAAAAGGGTGCATTTGTCTCCATTCCAATAAAGCATGTCATTATCTCTTTGCCTGTGATGTGCCACAACAACACTAAAAGATAAATGCTGCAATAACATATCTAAGGTGACTGATGTTAACTTGCTGGATGGTCATGAATTCTGAAACATGTGATAGTACAATATTAGGAGTTTTTGTTTCTCAGTGCTAAAAAGATATATTTAGACTAGACCTTTTGCCTACGATCTCTAACCCTGCCAATTTTTGAGGCAAAGAAAGGATTTGAGGGTAATGCATGATTGGAAGTAGGTGGTGCTTGATGCTGGAAAAACGTCTGCTGAGGGTAAGCAGCCTTCCCTCCTCCCCTGACTAAATCCTCTTTGGCCATCTCCCCTGTGCCAAGACCTGCTGAGAAGGCCCTGAGTTAAACCAACAACTGGGCTGCTTGATGAAAGGGATGAACAGCAGGGGGGCACACCCTGAACTCGGGGTCATCCCTCAGTAGTGATGACTTTATCCCCAGTTCCCCTTTCACTGGCACAGGATATGCACCACCAATACAGATACCTGACTGCAGGGTGCTGATGTTCTTGTTTCACTTAACTAAACTGAGCATATCTCTTTTGACCAGCATTCTGCTATCCTGGTTGTGTGCACACACTGCCATACTTAGCAAGTGGTGTGTTGTAGTTTGAATGGTGCTATAACTTATATAGTCTAACAGAAAAGATGCTGGTGAGAAATGTGAAAGATTAAATGTCAGCAAATTAAATGTATATGTACAGTATGTATCTCTGACCATGTGCACCTGATGAACCCAGGGCTTTAAAGCTATTCAGATATTCAAGATGTAACCTTCAGCCTCTTACCTGGTTATCTCGTTTGTCAACTTTTTAATTTGCTATGTTTGGCAAAAGAAGAGACGGAAGTCATCTCCTGTCGGCTTTAGTGACCCAGAACCTGACAGTCAACTGTGAAAATATGGGTGGGGTTGGGCAGTAGGAGGCTTTTTGTCTGGCAGATGCAGTCTTTCATGAATGCATTGTCCTCTCTGCATACAGTGCATATTTCTGAGTGCACGAGTACAGGAAACTAGGGGATATAGGTTTAAAAAAAAAAGACAAAGCTTGTCACCTTAAGATATAAACCTCATCGTCACTGTGTTGCAATGTTTAAAACAGTGGAAAGAAGGCATAAGGAAATGTAAAGTGACCACCCAAGCTTGAGAATATAGCTACAGGGAACAAAATGGGTGTGAGTAAGAGTGATCTTGGCTCATGACATGTCCCTGCAGCAGGCTGGAGGACTTCCTGAAGATAAGACAAAGCATTCCTGCAAACCACCATAAAAGAAATAAATAGCCACACGTTCATTTTCAAAGCTCACATTTGCACTCTTGCTCATACTCGTGATTCCAATGAAAGCAGCAGAAACAAACACAGCTATGCACCGGGACATATTATTTGTTTTCCTTCAAGCACACCACATTTTGCACCGCTCCACAGGATTTGAGGCATGACAGAATATACATATGATTTTATTTCCCTGATCACAGTCCCCCCCAATCTTGTTTTTTTGCATATGGAGCTCATCAAAGAAGAACTTGTTAATGCTGGGATTGCTCAGCTGGAAAGTTATTTTCAAATGCTATGCCACTGAAGAAACAGATTGTAATAAAACACCAGCCAGAGCCACTTCTTTGAGCTTCAGAGCTTTTCCCCTCCACAAAGAAGTCAATCCTTAAAAAGCTTTTGCATGTCGAGCGGAGCACAGCAAAGCTCCTTAGAGCAGGTCTGCATCACTTTTCCTCAGATAAAGATCAGGAGGCACGATTGTACTGTGAGATTTTCAGTGTTTAGCATGTAGATGACCTGCTGGCCCTGAAGTCCACGTAAGCACGTACACTGAGGCGTCTCAGTTTGCCCCGAGACATGTTTTAACATTAAAAACTCTCAGGGCCTGCACCATGGTGGTCTACATTTAGCCTCTGGAGGCCACTGTGCTTATATGCATCAGCTAACTGAGACACATTGTCCTTGGACAAAACTGTTCCTGTCCTATTTGCTCCCCGCAGCTGCCTTGTTGAAGCCCTTCTTGAGAATGAGAATGTGGTTATTATAGGAATGCTAATGTTTTGGAGTGTAAAACATAAAGCACATGCACAGCTGCATCTGGTGTAAACCACCACTGTACTGGCTGACAGTAGGCTGTTGTGTGTCTCAGTGTTGGCTCTGTTTTGAGGAGCTTTGGATGCTGTTGGTAACTGACAAGTGAAATAAGGTGAGCGTGACCTGCTCTAAAAACAAAACTCACAACCCCACATCAGGCTTTGTACACTTCATGTATAATATGTAAAGAGCTAAGCACTAAACACACCCACTCGCACACACAATTAGACAGGGTAATTACCCTTGAGCACGTTTTGATTTATGGGAAAGGTGTGTTATAGATTCACACTGAGCTCCTCAGCATCGGTGTGGGGCAGCTGATTCACTGATCATGTTACATGTTGCAGTCAGTAGTCAGACAGGGTCTCAGTGGGAGCTCACACTCATTTAGACAAACGTGTCTGGCAGACCTCTCTCTGTTTCAGATAACTGTTTGGCTGTGGTTCATGATGCATGATGGAGTAAAGGTTTGAGAACAGTGGTGCCCGAGCATTTATCGATCTTCCCCAACTTTCTGTGTTTTCTATATTTATTAGATTTTTCACTCCTCAAAGTAGTTTAGTTTGTTGGATGAATGATCATGTCAAGTGTTTTCAATAAAATGGCAGTTAGTCAATAAACTATTTAATTTAAAGAACAGAAACCTGCAAAAGTCTGATCCGTACAAAACATGTGAAGCAAAGGATATTCATGGGTAACTCAGAAAGAGTTACTGATGCTCATCAAAGCAGCCTCAATGAAACTTATTGTGTATACCCAGGTGTTGTGTTACTTTCAATGCCATGTTGACTCAAGCTGAAGCCAATAAATACCCGTGACTACTATTTTATACAGAGCCAAATACAAATTAAACACGTTCCCATTACCTACTGGTTTTTTGACCAGTGCAGAAAGGGTGTTTGTGTTCAATATTACTGACTAATCATTAGCATGTTAACATACCAAAAAAAAAAAACAGCTAAATGTCAACATTGTTTTTTTTGTCGATCTTGCTACTGTTAAAAATCAGTTTACTTGATGTTTTAAAATGATTTACCAGTGTCAAAAAAACTGTGCAAGTAATCAACCAAATGTGGCAACAACATTTTTATGGGGGTATAAAGTAAGCATCCTTCAGTTGTGGGTACAAATGTATCGAATGTAAAAACGACTGCAAAAGAGACATAGGTGCTTTTTTTCCCCTGCATTTTATGTTTATGCTTCTGCACAGACAATTACATGTTGTTTTTGGCCTCAAGCTGTCGCTCATACTAATACCTGAACACACTTTCATTCATACTGCGTGTGCATTCAAGCTAATGCACTGAGGAAGGTTGTACATTCATTGTATTATTTACATACACAGAATTGATATTAGTTATTGCTAATAGGTCCAATTTCAATCATATCCTTAAGAAGGGCTAAGAGCAGAATTGCACTGCATTCAGATGAGTATTTAGTTTATGAGCTTTGAAATGTTTCCCAAAGAAGCTCATGGTTGGCTGTTTTTTTTCTTTTTTGCCAGTTTAAACACATTACTGTAAGTCAGCTGCATGCTAAAGTTCCCTTGAGGTCTCCTGCAGGTTTATTCAAACATTAAGTGTAAAAAAAAGTCATTGACATCATTATGATACAATCTCTCTAAGGGTAAATTGCATTCACTCATCACTCTAATGCAGCAGCTCTGATCCTCTGACACTGGTAGCACTTCTTCTGCTTTCCTGGACAGTGAAGACTGAAAAGTTTTGCGCTGGGGCAACCAAATGGTTTCTTTGTTTTTTTTCTCTCCCTCTCCACCTTAAAATGTTAATTTTCATATTTGGTGGTTGACTCATGATGCCTGCACTTATTTATGCTCATTCACGACATCTTGATTGTGTACATGTATCACCTGTTTGGATGATTGACAGTTCCTTGCAGCAACGGTATAATTAATCAGAACAAAGGCATGCTATGCCTCTGACAGCTGTGATAAATTGGGGAAGTTGCTCAAACTGACATGGTTTGTCAGGTCAAAGTTATGACTGTCATTTGGAATGGATGAAAAAAGCCAATGACAGTGCACTGTACCTGTGTGATTGATAACACAGCTGGTAATGGCTGTTTGTCATCTGATGTGGAATGTTTGGTCTGAAGCACATTGGTTATTTAAGCTCTGCATTTGTCTTGTCTCAAGACTTTCAGGTGATATCAGGTGAAGAAAAAGCTGCATATGTTTATGCTGTGTGATGCTGCTGCTCCCATTTGCTGTTCCATTATGCAGACACTAATGAGTCTCCAAAGTGACGTATGCAATAGTGCAGTGAACTTGGCTCCAGGATCATTTATCAAACTTTTGTTTTTAAAAGAATGTACAGAGATTATATCTGAAGGTACAAGAATAACAAATGAACCCAAAAGCCATACACACTTGATAAGAACATTTGCTTGCACCATTTGAACTTTGCATTCCCCTCCTTATTGTACTCCCAAACAAAGTAAGAAAATGTCTAATTTTCCCACATTTCACACTTGCTAATGACATGTGTTTTACCTTCTGGAGGGGTTGTTTGCTGTGCAGGGTTGGGTGGGATGGGTTCCAGTGAAGCGCTCCATGGTTTCTTGCCAAAGTTAACAAAAAAGTGATCTACAGTGTCATACCATCTGCTGCCTCTGATCTGTGACTCATTGCTTTTGGACAACAGCCAGCAACTTGCCTGCTTTCCTGTTTGCCTGCTTCACTAACAGTAGTCAAATTCTCAAGAATTCCTCTGGTCACTTTTAGCCTGGCTGACGCATCCACATCTCGATGAGATGGTGGTCTGGGAACTAGGTGTGCATTTTCTCGTATTTGAGGCGTGGTTTACGAATGCCTAGAGCCGTTTATTGGGCACTACGACTGTCTATCAAATGGCGTCTGGTTCTTCCCATGCTGCTTTGCGCGCGATTCATAGCCAATTGTATCACTTATACCAGATGACGTATGTGGAGCGACAGAAATTCGACGCGGAAGAAGAAGACGCGTTGCTCTTTTTCAAAAGTAAACTTGCGTTCTAAGCTACTTAAAACACTTTCTAAGGCTGCATCGAACGGTAATGTTGTGTCCGCTGCCATGTTGGATTAACACTCTACAAGCTTCGGTGCCGCGCATAGACGTCGTCATCGTCTTGCTGCCCCCCCCCCCCCCCCGTTCTGTGATTGGTTCCCTAACTCAGGCAAAAATAAAGGCGGTGGTTTCCAGGCTGCCTTTGCAGTGTGAATGAAATCGCACGCAAAGCAGCATGGGAATTCCCAAGCTAGGTCACTTTAGTAAATAAATTCAGATGTGCCAAGTGGAGCTTTGGCAATGCAGTGGTCAGCATTATTGCCCCATGCAATGATGGTTCTGGATTCAAGCCTGCTGGTTGGCTTTGGATCTCTTTGTAGAGTTTGCTGGGGTTTCTCCAGATGCTAGAATAAACCATTTCTAGTATCTGTCGTGGTAACATTGTGATTCTAAATTAGCTATAGCCCTATGATGGATGGTGACCTTTCCAAGGTGTACACTGCCTGTTGCCATATATCAGTTGGGATAAACCCCAGCCCCACACCACCAACAGGATGAAGTAAGCATAAAGAATGGATTTATAGATGGGTATTATGTGGTCAAACACAATAATATTCATAGAGTTCATTTAGTAGTTTTGTTGGAGCCTTCAAAAACATTGAATTTACATCCATCAAAAGTTCTCTTTCACTTGAGTCGGTCTCTGATTTTAGTTACGAAATCTCAATCCTCTACCAATGCAACAAGGGGCCACTTCAAAAAACAATCACCGTAGTTACATGCTCTGAGTCCAGCAGTGTTGACAACTCAGCTTTACCATTGGAGTGAAATCAACTTAATGACTGAAGCATGTCAGACTAGTCAATGATGTTAACTGTGTGAGGAAAATTTCCATTCATTACATTCTGTGGGGGGTTCATTGTACTTGTAAATATTCCTGAATTCACTGTACTGATGATGTCTTAAAGTTTGTGGAATGGGGATTTTTGTCAGATGATAATGTGGTAATAAAATCGGGATTTCATTTTCTGAATGGCAGTCTGGCCATTTTTTAAGTAAGCACATTTGGACACATAGTCTTAATTGGCTGATTTTCAATCACAATTTTGGATATGTTTAACTGTCTGACAAAAGAAACAGAAAAAATATATGAATGTGAGCGGCTTCAATGGGGAACTGGCTGCGTTACTATTTAAGATTAAGATTAAGATCCAATTTATTGGTCATGCATACCTGCATACACACGAAATTTGTCCTCCGCTTTTGACCCATCCAGGTTGGCACCTGTTGACACACACATGCACATGGTCACACACTCAGAGACAGATGCCAACCTGGAGCGGTGGGCAGCCATGAAGCGCCCGGGGAGCATAGGGGGTATGGCCTTGCTCAAGGGCACCTCAGCCATGACAAGGAGGTGGACTGACACCCCTCCAGCTATCAGCTCCACCAATCTTTTTTTGAGTGGCGAGAGTGGGAATTGAATTGCCAACCTTCTGGTTATTGGACGACCGACTCCGAGCCACTGAGCCACTCACATTGTCCAGATTTTTGCTCGATTCACAGTGTAAACAAAGGTTCTTATAAGTAAAGAAGCTCTACTTCATTTACACAAAACATACAGTTGCATATGGCTGTATACAGCCAGGGACATGTGACTTTCTTCTTCATTTTTTTTATTAGGCCCGAGCAGCTAAGCGCTGCGAAGGCCTATTGTATCTGCAGGATTTCACTATTATTATTCCGACCTATTCTTTTTCTTCTCCACGCGGAATCGCGAATGAGGGGGCCTAAACGGATTCGAAAACTCCCCAAACTTTACCCAAAATTGTCCCCCGTGTGAAATCGCATGATTTTAATGGAGTCGAAAGTGGGCGTCGCCAAACTGCTCTACAGCGCCACCTAACGTGAGATAGCCCGAACCGTACATCGTAGAGATCTGAAACTCGGTATGTATGTAGATCGCCTCAAATCAAGAACAAAAGTCTCTTGGAGGTATGCTCTAAAACGTACAAGGAGGCGGCCATTTTGGGTCAAAGGGCAAATTTTGGCCATTTTTCAGATTTACACACCTCGCAGAAAAATTTTCAAGCCCTAGGGATTTTGAGCTACAGACTTCATCTTTGGTCGGTATGCAGTTAAGGGATGGGGGAACAAAAGTTATCAGAAATCTTGAGTTTTTGAGCATGTTTAGGGGGCTTGGCCAAGCGGCGAACTTGGCGTACTCGCCAGTGTAAACGAAACGCTATAACTTTCACGTAAAAAGTTAAATCTGCACCAAACTTGGTATGAGTCATCCATGTTGGATGCATGTCAATCCTATGTGGTCATATGCTGACGTCATCTAAGCCCCGCCCCCTCAAAAGAGGAAGTCCCATTTTTTACTTGGAAAGCTCCACCTCTGGCCCCCTTCACCTAATCAACATGATCTTGTGTCAGAATACAGATAACAAGTTGGTCTCACTTGCTTTAAAGCACCAACTGTTTTCAGTTGAAGGCGTGGCTATGGCGGCTTGGTGAAGTCAGACATCACGCCGTTACCATACATTTGGCTCTTAATTCTACAAATTTTAGCCGAGATGCACCAAACTCACTGGGATCGATCCTAATCCACCCCCCAACAGGTGTGCAGTCCAATATTTGATGGGCGTGGCCTAATGCCTCCACAGCACCCCCTAGAACATCTAAAAAAATCAGCCCCAAGCCATGCTTTCACCGACGATCATGAAACTCAGCACACCTGTGCGTCTTGTCAGGACCTACAAAATTGTGTGGGCGTGGCTTAATGGCAAATTCCAATCCCTCGCCGTTTGCATACATTCGGCTCTAAATCTCACATGCATCATCCGATTTGCACCAAACTAAATAAGATTGACCTTTGTTAACCTCTAAAGAGCCCAACAGGATTATGTTGAAGTGTGACTCCAGTGCGCCCCCTATATCATGTAAACAGCTATATCTCCCTGAGACATCATCCGATCTGCACCATATTTTTTGTGCATCATTAAGGAGCAGCGCTTGACACGTTGGCGTGGTACATTTCTGACGTCACTAAACCCCGCCCCCACAAAACAGGAAGTGACGGTAACTCCTCTCTGGAGGGTCAGATATTGGTCCAACTTTGAACACGTGCCACTGGTGTCGTACTGTCGTGGACTGAAGGCGATTTGGGAGATTCGTCGCATGCTCCGCCCGGTGGACGGGTGCGGGAGACGCGTGACGGCATTGATGACCACGTCGGGGCGGCGGTGCCGGCGGTCAGGCGGTCGCAAGGCCGGAGCTGCGCTTGGCTGCGAGGGCCGATATCACTGCTCGCAGTTTTAATTTTTATTGAATCTAATTAAGTCTACATGTAGACCACTTCCCTTTTCTACCCTTTAGCTGCCATCCAGTAATCTGGAAAAGCATGTTCACTCAAACATGAGCTTCTGGTTTAGCTAAACATGTCTGGCCAGGTTTGGCAGCCACCCATTAAAACTTGAACCAGTTTTAGTGACAGCGTTACACAAAAACATCAAAGAGCAATACCACACAATCTGAGGTTCTCTTAATGTAAAAGTGGTTATTTTGAAATGGTGTTAGACACTGATGATGGCACTAACATATCAGTTATTACAACTCTTCTATAAAAGTTGATATCATAATTCTCATTTTTTTCTTCCATCTCTATCTGTATGAAATTGTCTTCAATCACAGGATTGGCCAGCCATTTATTGATTATTGTAGAGGTTTTCTTAAAGCTTGTCAAGCTAATATAGCTCATATTGGTTTGTTACTTTTAGCTGTTTCATGAATACTAGCTTATATATTACATATTACATATTTTACATATTTTTTGCTTCATAGTTTGTGGCATCATCTATTGTTTATTATCTTTTTAAAACACTGTCATGTGCTTCAACATGTCAAATATGCACATTGGTGCATTTCAGTTTTCAAAAGACTGTTTCATGTGTAAATAAAATAGCTTTCTCTTGTATCCACAGGTCAAGGTTATTAGCATTTAAGAGCCTCCTTAAATTTCTTACTGGAATGTATTTCATTCTCTCTCTAACACCTAAAACAGCATGCCAAACACCAGTACAACTTGTAGCATTTTGTTTATCACAAGTGCAGTGCCCACTATTTCACATTTGTAATATATTTTTTATGTTTTGCCCTACATTAGTGTTGGTATTGCAGCTCAGATTCTGCAGCTACTTCAAAGACCTTGACCTGATGATGATTTTCTGTGTACATTATTCTATAATCACTTGTTTTGGTGCTCCAAATTCTTTTTCCTATTAAGAAACAGGCTGAAGGCCAATGTTAAGGCCAACGTCAGATGACAGCACATATGCTGCTGCCATGTCTGCTGTGGTCTGCCCTCTCTACGTTCAATCTTTCACACCATTGGCTGTCAGTGGCTGGGTCAGTGGATGACCTTGTTGTTAAGCCATAAGCTTTATAAATGGACACGCAAGATGAAGAAACTCAGTCAGGGTGGAAATGCACGCTTCAGAGATGAACTCAGCTGAAATTCAGGGAATGATCAAGGGTGGCGGGACAAATAATTAATGATTTCTCTTTTTCCGTGGTGGAAAAAAGCCCCTCCCCCTGCTGCTACAGCTGACCAACATTAGTAATAAATTCCTCATGGTTTGACAACATGTGGGGTGGACTTTCTGGGCCTGCTAATGCTCAGCACTATATAGTCCTTCATTGTCCCATAGGTTTTACATTACATTTGGGAATGAGTAAGTCCCATGGAGATCAGGATCCCACGTAAACTCTCCTTTTTTTCTCCCACTCTTTCGCACTTACACAAACACACACGTTTTTCTCATGTTTCCGGATTTGCTCTCACACACAACTTTACGTTAAAATGGCTGATCTACAAATTCAGACTGTTACAAGAAGAAACACAAGCTGTTGTTGAACTAACCCTACAAATGTGTTTGTAGCGTGATGACATGTTAGCGCATGTTTTCCTCCACTGAGTAAAAGTGTTGGACTTCGTGCTCCTCAGCTGCCAAGGAGCCAAGCTTCAATCCCAAGATGTGTGACAGTGGAGAAATGTCACTGAGGATTACTTTAATGTGCCACTAATCCCCTTTTTTATCTGTATTATGTTTCTCAAAGTGTCTTTTGTTTTTCTGGTTGACGCATCTGTTTTTTTTCTCCCTCCTTTTTTTTTAAGCACGATAGAGTTCTGTTCAATAAAAACTCCATGTACTATAATATATAGCTGCTACCATGTGTGAGATGAGGTTAGCGTTTAGCCACTCATAACAATGGAGAATTTATCAGTGAAAAAGTATCGACAGTAATCATAACCTTCATATCATATCATACTTCATATCTGAGTGTCTGAGATGAAGGTAAAACAACTTGATAAAGGTAAATAATATAATATGCATTGAAAGTAGGGATGGGAGTTGATAAGATTTTTACAATTCCAATTCCATTTTCGATTCTGCTTCACGATTCGGTTCTTTATCGATTCCCTTATAGATCTCATTTGGAAAAAAGGGACAACAAACAGGTCGATTAGCATCAACTTTGTATAGTTTAGAAGTAACATAGGTCATGACCTATGTATGCTTTGTACTTAGGTTTGAGAATCTTTGTCATCTCCTAGAAAATATATAATGGGAATGAGTGAAACATTTGGTTAAGTTAAAGGAAAACATGCAACTTTGACATTCTCTGACTTAGCATACAATTGAACACATTCACCTTCCGAAATTCAGGGGTATCTACTGCGGCAAATGGGTGCAAGCCTTTTACCACAAACTTGGTCATTGCTCTGTGACATTCGTCTATCCTGGCCTGGGTCATTTTACTCTTCCCTGCTTCGGTGAAAGGAGAAGCTGGAGGTAGAAGTGAACTGGAGGTAGTACTGCCAGCCTCTGGCCAGTACAGCCAGTCAGACTCTGTCTCTCGTGATGGTCATCTAAATGTAATGCATGAGAAGGCCTTCATTTAACGTTAACCTATACTAATAGCAGGTTTTACAATGAGGCAAATGGCGCTAACATGACAGGCAGTGTTTGTTAGTTAGTTAGTTAGTTACCTGCAGTATTAGCCGAGGACATGCTAACGTTGCTGCTGCTGCTGGGTTGAGATTCACTAACGTTAGTCTGGAGCGGATGGAAAATGTGACATTCATTAATAGTTATTGCATGCTGTGTGCGCAAATGTTTCTGCATGTTGGTAGTATTTCCTCCCTTTGATGAAATATCCACTTTGCAAGTATTGCAAGTTGCCCTGTTTTCGTCTTTTTTAGTGAAGTGTAACCAAACTTTTGAGCGTTTGTACCGCTTGGGTGCCATGTTTACTGTTGACTGCTGGCTGCACCGGACTCGCCACGCACTTTACGTGACGTCATTCGCGCCCACTGGAATCGATAAGGGCAAACGATTACAAGGAATTGAAACACTGGGAACCGGTTCTCAACAAGAACCGGATTTCGATTCCCATCCCTAATTGAAAGTATGTTTGCTAATTTCAGACACAATGCAAAGCCAAATACGTACAATACCATACCCCAATACTATAATTTTTAATAATTTAGATCCCCCTTTTTATGCCTCACAATAGTTTGGTCTCCCATTTTCTCAGCTCCTGTGTTGCATTCAATGTACCTGGGAAGTGGGATGTCAGAATTCCAAATTAAGATATTTTTATATCTCTGACTTTTACAGGAAGTAGAGAAAATGAGAAAACTGCCTCATGGCAGGTTTAACATATCCAGGGTATCTTTAAAGTGATGGTTCGGAGTAGATTCACCCTAGGGTCATTTGAACCGTGACATCCAGCCAAGTAGCCCACCCAAAGTTTTTCCGATATTGGCTGAACATCAGCCGAGTTACTGAGTTATCCCGAATAGCTTAGTACAACTGCTAATGGACCCTGGCAGTATCTCCAAAATTACCACACTAAAATCACATGCCATGACACCAAACTTCTACAGTAGTACAAATATAGTCTGTACTCACAAAACGATGCATTTGGAAGTTTGTACATAGTCCAGGAGTTTATTATTATCAACACAAGCCTAATAGCTTCTCTGCTGCTAAAGCTGCGTCGACGTCACTTCCTTGATCTGGGAGCTTCAATGTAAGATGAGGGTTGATCTACTACTGTAGACAACAAAGCAAGGCTGCTCAATTTCTCCATTGATAAAATAAATTCACAACTCTACAACATAAAAATGCATGTAGAATATAGTATATACTTTGTTTGTCTCTGTGTGGCCCTGTGATGGACTGGTGGCCTGTCCAGGGTGTACAAACTTGAGACTAGTCAATGTCATAAGCGTTTCCTTCTGCTGACACATCTCATACGTATGCTTGTGAAAGTCAAAAGACAATTTAAACCTAACTTTCTTAAAGTGAATTTAGGTTCCCAGCATAAGTTGTCATTATGCCACCCCAATGCAAGGTGAACCAGCTTTGTGATACTGAAAATCCAAACCTGAAGTTGAAGTTACCTCAATAAGCCTCTTATTGTGTTCTGTAGTACAGGCACCAGGTTTGCTTTGTCGCCTTGCTAGTAACAATTGCTCATTAAAAGTTACAGTTGAAAAAAAATTGCTTAAACTTGAATTTTCAAACAATTTTCAAGTGGTTGATATGTTACAAATGCTATAGATGTTTATTTTTTGATAAAGGATACTTGGTTCACTTAGAGTTCTCATAATAAAAATACTCTTTACTCAAAAAATACTCAAAATGTACTCTTATTTTCAACACTTCTCATCCAGGAAATGGAAAGGTTTTCCACAACAACCCTAAAGCTTTGTTTCTATTAACATTGCATATGTGCAATCTCAAAGCCAGGACTGTGAAAGGCTGTATATTAAATTAGCCCCCATTTAAAAAAAAAAAAACCCAAAACATTCTGACCAAATAGTTTGGGAAGTCTTCTGTTCCCTAAACGTAGCCAAACTAACCAATGGAAAAAAATGTTAAAGGAAATAAGAAGGACATAGAGGACTTACGATGATCCAAAGCTGTGATGTCCTAGGAATGTCAATCCTGTATGGTACAGCAGCATCAGCGACAAATAGTGTTGCACCTGATGTTGCACCTGACAACAGCGGATGCACAGGGACACCTTGTGCATCTCTCAGTGCATCAGGATCACTGACATTATACATATCCCCGGTTCATAGAGGCTTTTGGAAATGTTTATGCTGGTGACTGGGCAGTGTTTTCACAAAGTTATTTCCACTTATTAAGCCTAAAGGACTAGCACAGTTTTTGCATAATCAGAAAGTAAATGGATTAATTAATATAGACCCCTTATTATTTTTTCTTATTAAACAGTTTCCACAATAAGAAGCATTGTCTTACGTTTAATATTTAGCTTGACGTTGCTATGTTCACATCTCAGTGTTGGTCATTTTGGGCAGTTTTTACTTTACATTATGCCTGCCAAAGTACATGTTTGTTACCTGATACAAAGTGGTTTCTGGATGCGGGTCGTCTTACAGAGAAGTAACGGAGGGATTAGGGCACAACACCCATATGTGTTTCAGACTTTCATGCTCTTGTTACTTTGAAAGGGGTGATGTCGTGTGTGTGGGTCTGTTTTTATCACTTTGCCTGTGTTGCATGTGATGGAAGGTTGAGAATAGCCCAAGTCTTCACGCAAAGGTTCAGGCAGTTGTCATTTATATTGTGTAACTAATTGTACGTTACACCTACTAAACATTTTGACAACCCACCATCAAGATTTAATGTTGTGCATGCTTGTAACTCCTACCTAAGAGTCTGATTTTTCAAATGAGAGAAGAGTTAGCCTTTTAGTATTGGCAGTTACGTTACTAATGCAAGCTATCTGATAAATCTTTGATTTTCCCCTTTTTCTTCCTTGTTGTTGATTGACCGCTAGTAACTACACAGTACTTAACTTCCTTAAATACAGTATATGATTACAACAGTGTTTTCTCTGTTTTGTTTTGGTCTAAGGGATTAGTGATCACAACTAAACCAAGATGTGAAAAAGATTAGGAATACAGTGATCACATTTACACCATAAATTAATCTTTTGGTGCTTGCTTTGGGAGGGGCAGGACTCTGCGTATCATGAACAGTCGGTTACACACGGTCTGTCCCTAGTTATATACAATGGCATTCGGACACTATTTTCATACTGTGACACTGTATGATGATAAATCTCAAGGTCATTAAAAACTACACAGTTAAGAAAAAAATAAAGGTGCTTCAGCTTAGATAACTGTTGTAATATAAATAAGTAATTTCCCTGAGGAGGACCCGGATGCAGATATTCAAAAACAAACTTGATTTATTTTCAAGAAAAAAAAAAAGAGCCTGAAGAGCCTGAAGATACAAAACCTAAACTGTGAAAAAACCTGGCAAAAAACAAAACCTGACTATAACTGTGAAAACAAAAGGACAAACCTGACTTGACATGGGTTACTTGGCATGGCATGGAATCAGTGTCAGTGAGGATCTGGAGAGGTGAATGAGCCAACCTGGAAACTAAATACTGATGGGGTGATTAGTGAGTGAGTGCAGCTGAGGTGAAAAACACAGGTGACGTGAGTGAAGCTGATGGCAGGGCAAGACTGACTGAGAAAATCATAGCAAAAGACTAAAGACTGGACAGGAATCTAAAACATGATCAAAACTAACAGACATGACAGAAATATAAAACATGACAGCATGCTGCATGGGTCCATGACGTAGCTGTGATTGCTCAGCTGTGGTTGAGTTATTAACGCTTACACGATATGCTGAAAACTGCATTTCCAGTAACTTCCGAGTCCCCATTAAATCGAGGCAGATGTCAAAAACAGGCTTTAAGATTTTAATTAGAAAAAAAGTGCTCCAGCTTTTCCTAAGTAAAGTCACATCTTAATTTGATGAGACATCAGGTGATCACATTGTGCATACAGGAGCGATGTTCTTGATGGACAATTTTTTATGAACTTTTCTCTGAGAGATTTCTTGGCTTAGATTGTGCCATTTTACTCAAGTAAAAACCTACTTTTTAGACTATACTCATTGTCACCTGTGTAAAATAGTTGGCTGTTGGGAATGTTGGACTGAATATAACCAAAAAGAAAAAGAAAAGGGAAACTGACCACATTTGTGTCTTGTTCCATGAGTAAGTTGTCCTCTTGGCAAATTATGTGGTTTTATTTATAGGTTTGCCTTCATACCTGTGTGATGCACATCAGGTTAGAAAAATAACTGCTTTCAGTTTGAATTGATTGATTGCCAAGAGAAGCTTCTGCTGTTTCATTACAAACAGCCCTAAATCAAAGTTGTCACGAATTTCCGGATTTAACGAGGCATCTGGTTCTTAAGGAGACAAAAATCTATTATGTGCAACCTCTCCAAAGGGTTATTTTTCAAATCTGTGATAAGAATCTAGGAAAAACTCCTGTGCTGGCCACAAACTAACAAGTGTTAACCCCCCAGCTTGTCCTTTTTTTGTCCTTTTTTTTCCCTGTGCATTTTATATCAACAAGTAAAGCAACACTAAAGATTTAAAAGGGGGAAAAAAAACTTTTTTAAACATTCACCTTTACACACACTTTTCCCGATGTTATGAAAGGCAGGAACTGTGTCTGTTTTACTCCTTGTTAGTGAACCTGCAGTGAGTAAGGTGGATCTGAAAGGTTAGAAATGACTAATGTGTTACCCTGTCATATGCTCACAGATGTACTGTAATAACCTTTATGAGTGAGCACATCCAGAACTTCTTCTTTTAGGATAAACAAGTTATGTAACATCTGAGAAATGCAGACTGTGTTGTGCTTTTCATATTTGCTTTCTATCAGGCTGAAATTATTACAACCCCAATACCAAAAAAGTTTAGCCTAGCAAGCCAGACCCCTACAGCAAAAAGCTGTACAGGGGTCTAGTGAAGCTGGATAGCAGTGTGGGCGGGATAAACGGTTGTCTGTTAAGTTGCCTCTGCACTCAACGCCACGCAATAGGATGGCGCAACAACCAATCAGAGCGATGAAGAAGGATTACGTAGTCAGCGCTACCCATGTGGAGACCCATGCGTCGTCCCACCAACGGAGCAAGCTGGTAAATTAAACTTTTACCGTACCCGGTGGGCAAAACCCACGAAAAGATCCTTTTTTTTCAAGAAAAACTTAAGTGCAGTTCTCTCAGGAACTACACACTGAAACGTCGCACCTCTGTCATCACTAGGTAGCCCGGCCTCCGACCGCGCTCCTCACGATTTGATTGGCCTGATTAAGTTTCGATTTTCAGCCTCGCAAAACGACCACAACTGACTAGACTAGCCCCGGAGCAAATTCCATTTGCGGTCGCTAGGGGCGTCTAGATTTCTAGGCTAAAAAAAGTTAGGATGCTCTGTAAATTGTTAATAAAGATAAAATGGAACGATATGTAAATCTCAAAACAATATTTTATTAACAATAGAACATAGAAAACATGAAATGATGAAACATTTTACTGTTTCATGAAAGATATGATCTTATTTTGAATTTGGTGACCACAATAAGTCTTGAAAAGTAGCCCATAAACATCAGGGAACTGAGGAGATCAGTTGCTGGACACAGGGAGGGGAATGTCGTCCTGTTCTTGACTGATATAGGATTGTTCTGGATCATGTTGCATTTTGCATTTCATGATGAACCAGTTGGCGAAATGTCTGGACTCCAGGGAGGTCAATCCAGCACCCGGACTCTTCTCCTACGAGGTCATGCTGTTGTAATAGATGCAGTATGTGGTTCAGCATTGTCTCGCTGAAATATGAAAGGCCTTCCCTGAAAAGGACGTCATATGGATGGGAGCATATGTTGTTCTAAAACCTGTATAGACCTTTCAGCATTGCCTTTCTATGTGGGCAAGTTTCCAGTTCCAGAGACACAAACTCACACCGTACCATCAGAGATGCAGGCTTTCTTACTGAACACTTCTAACAGGCTGGATTGTCACTCTCCCATTTACGTTGGAGGATGTGGTGCGCATGATTGACAAAAATAACAGGCTGGATTGTCACTCTCCTATTTACGTTGGAGGATGTGGTGTGCATGATTGACAAAAATAATTTCAAATTTTGATTTTTCTGCCTACTAGAACAGTTTTCCACTTTGCCTCAGTCCATGTTAAATGAGCTTTAGCCCAGAGAAGTGGCATTGATTGATCATGTTCACAAATGTCTTCTTCTTTGTATCATAGAGCTCTAATCTGCATTGGTGGATGGCACTGTGATTGGTGTTCACAGAAGATCGTTTCTGGAAGTCTTACTGGGCCCATGATGTCATTTCTTAATAATAATTATTTTGTCTTTAATGCAGTGCCACCCTAACCTGACTCACGTCATCTGGCTGCGTTCACCAACTACGCGCGGGGGCGTTCCCTTTCCTCACACAGCCATCTGAGGAGCCTGGGAGTCATTGGTGTTTCGTCCGATTATAAAATAATCAGGGCCAATCATTAATCGCTGGGTGGGACTTTGGATGAATGGGCGGCGTTATGGCTGGCTGTTGCAAATGTTGCCTTTAATCCTAAGATTTTTTTTGCACATACGACAATAATCGTTCACTGATCGCTCCTCGCTCCGTTTCATACTATCTGCCGCCATGGTGTTTGTTATGAAAGGCTAGCTGGTTGCATAGTGGTCCTGGTGTCGCTCTGAGCTACGTCACGGGTTGAGTCATTGGGAGTGGCTGAAGTGGCGGGTCAGTCAAGATGACGGACAGATTCTTCGTCCAATCACATGCACGAGTTTTAGGAAAAATAGCCCCATTTGAAATCATGTCGGTTGTGGGCTCGTCCCAAATGGTATGCGAATACCAGAGGGCGGGAGTCAGGTAAGGCTCGTCCCAGATGGTATGCGAATACCAGAGGGCGGGAGTCAGGTAAGGCTTGTCCCAGATGGTATGCGAATACCAGAGGGTGGGAGTCACCCGCAAGTGCCACCCAAAGATCATGGGAATTTAATTTTGATTTTCAGTTGTGTGCCCTGTGCACTGAGAGGTCTCTAGATTTTCTTAAATCTTTTTGTGATATTATGTACTATGTACTATTCAGAGTCTTTGAATTTCAGAACATTATTTTGAAATTGATTCAATTTGTAGACCGTACTTTTGCTGATTTCTGATTGAGGTTCAGCAATACTGCTTCTCTAAGGTTCTCTTTTTATCCCTCAACATCTAACTTAGCTGTTGTCACTCAATGTTAAAAGATGGTCCCTTAGTTGTTTTGTTCATCAGAATTCAAAATGAGCAAAAAATTTTCATATTTTGCACTGTTGTGAGTAAGATATTGGTATTTGATCTTTGTAAATCATTGTATTCTGTCTAAATTCCCTTTAAACCTTTTCTGGAATCATATTTGTCCATTTTGATTAGTGCAAAGCATTAATTGATGATGATAATATAATATTGTTTATCATAATTCTTGAATGGTCGAATAGGATAATTTGAACAACTCTGAGGTAACTTCAGAGTGAATGAAAGGGATGTAGTGCTGTGCATGTAGCAATAGTAACTCATCGACTTTTTCAAACGGACTGGTCAATCTCATGTTCATGTTTTATTGTGCATCTCAATTCAATTCAATTCAATTCATTTTTATTTATATAGCGCCAAATACAACAAATGTCATCTCAAGGCACTTAGATAGTAAGTCCAATTCAAGCCAATTGGAATTCAATTAATTAATAATAATCATAATTCATAAAATAATCCAATTCGTTCATATAGAGCCAATTCAAAAACAATTTCCTAGCTAAGAAAACCAACAGATTACACTGAAAACTTTTTGTTTTTCGGTCCAATCTCCCGGCCTGAGCGTGCCTGAGGCGACTGTGGAGAGAAACGACTCCCTTTTAACAGGAAGAAACCTCTGGCAGAACCAGACTCAGGAAGGGTGGCCATCCGCCTCGACCAGCTGGGGTTTGAGAAGACAGAAAGGGGAGAGGGGGGGGGGCGCGGCGGCACTGTAACACCATTCAAAGGATATCTGTTGGAACAGGGAAACACGAGTTAATGACCACAATAATATCACATATACATAAAGAGAGTAAAGTGAGGAAAGGTGTGACAGATGAGGCCCCCCAGCAGTCTAGGCCTATAGCAACTTAACTATGGGATGTTTCAGGATTACCTGAGCCATCCCTATTCAAGGTAAACACAAGAAACTTGTGCTAACGAAAAAATAAATAAATAAATAAATAAATAAATAAATAAATAAATAAAGGACCAGACTCAGTGAGTAATTCCCTATACTCCCTATATAGATCTGCTCCTCACACCACAACAACCATCTTTTTACAGCCACAAGCTACCTCAGCCTCTCACCAACTGCACACCAGTCACAGCGGGGTGGGGATGCAAACCTTGGTTCGGGTAGGGGGAGAAATAAAAGAGGTAAGATAAGCGGGAATGGGATTCAAACCCTGGTTCGGGTAGGGGGTAATGAAAGTATAGAGGGTGCCAGAGGTGGAGGCAGAACAAGACACACTAGCAGATACACTATCAGATTCAACAGACCTAACTATAAGCTTTATAAAAAAGGAAAGTTTTAAGCCTGGTCTTAAAAGTGGAAAGGGTGTCTGCTTCCCGGACATTTACTGGCAGCTTATTCCACAATAGAGGGGCCTGATAACTGAAGGCTCTGCCTCCCATTCTACTTTTAGAAACTCTGGGAACCTCAAGTAAACCTGCAGTTTGGGAATGAAGTGCTCTGTTAGGAAAATATCTTACAATGAGATCTTTAAGATATGATGGAGCTCGGTCATTAAGAGCTTTATATGTAAGGAGAAGAATCTTAAATTCTATTCTGAATTTAACAGGGAGCCAATGAAGAGAAGCTAAAACTGGAGAAATATGATCTCTCCTGTTAGTTCTCATCAAAACTCTGGCTGCAGCATTTTGGATCAACTGAAGGCTTTTCAGAGAATATGTGGGACAGCCCAATAATAAAGAATTACAGTAGTCCAATCTTGAAGTAACAAATGCATGAATTAGTTTTTCTGCATCACTCTGAGACAAGATGTTCCTGATTTTAACAATATTACGAAGGTGAAAGAAGGCAGTCCTAGAAACCTGTTTTATATGCGAGTCAAATGATAAGTTCTGGTCAAAAATAACTCCAAGGTTCCTCACTGTAGAACCTTGGAGTTATTGACTGTAGGTCAATGTTTTCAGTTCATTTAAATGTCTCATAGGACAACAACTGTTACATAATATTAACACTGCATGAGGAGTGCCTTTGAGAAAACTGATGATAGAATTTAGATTCGCCATCTAGTCTGCAGCATTTCAGAGCAGCACATCTGAAGCTGGCTGCATGTCCACCTGGAGCCCATCATGGTTGCCACTGCAGGCCTGGCAGCTGCACCACTGCACTCTGGGATACCGGACACCGTGAGATGACGACTCTGATGAATCTGTCTGCTTCTTGCCCTGTGGCCCCCATCAGATCCATCCTAGTGGGAAACAAGTGTGTCTGACTGGTCCTGACCAAACACACTTCTAACTCACACACATTCAATACTTCCTGTGGCCTCTGTAGCATGCCACATCATTAATACCAATTGGCCTTTCTTTATGGCTACAAATATTTTTCACATGCTTTGAGATCATCTTGAATTCTCTGTGGCCACAACAAAAGCTTGCTTCTCCTTGTACTCTGGGGAGGGGACCACAGGCTACTCATCCTGGGATATTTCTTAAGATGATTTGTGAGACTTCAGACCTCAGAGAGGAGTTGCATTGTGTGTGGGTGGAGAAGAAGTCAGATCGACTTCTGCAACGACTGCTTTATTGTGTCGACAACACAGCCAGCAGGGGAGTCTGTTAAATGCCACTCAGCCACACACACACACAGGCTCATTGTCAAAATAAGGCAAAGTGGAGAGGTGTTTGCTCTTGACACATCAACAAACAGAACTGAGAGGATGTCACAGGACACATCCTTAGTGGTCCATTAAAGACTTACAACACTTTGATTCATATCAGATTTATTTTTGCTGCATATTTACTTCCAAAGTGTTAACAGTCTGCTTACTCAGTGGTCTACATTCCCTTCACTGATTATATGTTACTAAATACTGTACATTATTTTTAGTTTTGCCCCATTCTTATCATAGATTATGTTACTCATCCCTATTATCATTGCTCGTGAAAGGGAAGCATTTCTTTCTAGTTCATTCTTGGTCTTGTTTAGTATGTGTTATATGTTTTAATTGCAGACAGCCTCACCTTCTCAGCCCCACCCTGAGCTGCTGGAAGCCTTCTGGTCCTGTCTTGTTTTGAGTCAGATGGCTTCTCAATAAGCGGGAAGCCCCGATGCCACAGCACTGTTTACTTTTCACTCAGCATATTAGACATGGCTTCACTCTACCCTTATGCTGGTATCAGCTGTGTGTAAGAGTGTGTGTGCACCTTTGTCTGTGTTTAAGTTGCCGCCATCCTTGTACGTGTGTCTGTGTCCCATTTCCCATACCATCCCACTGCCAAGACTCACAGAACACAAGCACATCACGTTGGTGAGTTTATCAGATGAGCACCCGGAATCCCATCAACCCCCTCTCCACACATCACACTCGTATTTACATTGGTGTCTGAAAAAGATACAGATCCAAGACTGCCACTGGAAGTTCATCGCTTTCTATTTATTATTTAGTTATGTTGCATTAATGGACAACTATCTATAGGTGTGAATTTGTGTAGAATTTGGACGTTCAGTGCATGTAAACAAAATACATTTCACCCAATAATCTCATCTGGAGCAATAGCACAATAAATCTTTAATAGTGTCAGATGGTTATTGCTACAGCTGGGGCAGCGTTGAAAATGAAGGCAAGTTACAGGGTTAAGTCTGGACCAAAGTTCACAGCAGGGGGCTTGATGGGTGAGTATGAGATGTGGTCAAGGGATGAGACAGATCTGGGGTGAGCAGAGGGTGTTCTGAGAGGGATTTTTTTTTTTTTTTGTAATGACAGGGTACGGGGCAGCTGGATCCTGTTTTCCAGTGCGACCGGGGAGCGTAGCAGGGCATGGACTGCTCCGTCTGTGGGCCCTATGTTCATTAGTGGAGCAGCACTGCAGCACTGGGGGTGATTCACAAGCATATCAAGTTAAAAAGAAACGCCTGACCACAGAGGGATTTTCCTCCTGGGCCAGAGTTTGAGTGTATGTGTGTGAGTATGCTTATGTCTGTGCGGGGTGGTGGTGGAAGAGTAGAGTGGGATGGGATCAAAGGGATTGAATTAGTAAACTTCAATCTGAAAACTTCCCCTCATCCAAGGAGATGCCTAAAAGTAATTTTTGATAAAACTGTCCGGGTCAAAAACTTTGCTCCTGCTGTCTGTTGCATTGAAAAAAACAAAACAAAAAAGGGTTTTTCTCCACGTTCACTTCCCCTTTTATGTTGTAAAAAACACATCTTGTGATTATTTGAAGACCTGGGTTCTGTGCTTGTGTATGTTTGTCAGTATTTTTCCCGTAACGCTGTGCTGTGCTGCCGCTGGTTCAGGCATGGTGCCAGTCGATCAGGTTTCACTCTGCTTGTGTTTGCATCTCTGACTGGCTTGTCAGAAACCAATAAACACCACACTCCCTGCCTTGTACCTCCTCCTTTGTCAAGCTATGCCCCCTTCCATTAAAAAAATAGTAATAAATCGTCTTTGCCAAAATACAGAAGGCACTATGTCTCAAACTGTTTTTTTTTTCTGGCCGCGGTTCTTTTCCCTTTTTATTGAATTTCAAGCATACTTAAAAGTAAGCATTGTTCAAGTTAAAAATTTAACCTCAAACACCAGGGAGAGTAAGACTGCAATTCCACACATCACAGTGACTGGATCTACTTTTCCTGGGATGACACAGAGCTTCAGTGGGTCATTTGTCTTTGCCGAGACTACAAGTGACTTTGGGGTGGTCGTTTGGTGTTTGAGCACTGGCCACCTTCCGCTGAATGTTTGAATTTGCACATATCTGCACTGAACTCGTGCCCTGCTCCTCCTCTCACCCCCACCGCCTTTTGTTTCATGTGGTTTGTAACTGCAATGCACATGTGGCACGTATTCTTCTGCTCACAGTTTGACCGCCCATCAAACTTATTAACTAAATCAAACTTGCTTTTATCGTAAGTATAATAAATAGAGAGACATTTGCCCAGATGGCACTGACGACAAGAGTGTTACCAACTAACATAATGACACGTGGTGTTTTATCACAAAAATGTATTTAAAAGTCTGTCAGAAAGGGAAAATTGATTTGAATAGTTTGCTACTCCTCACTGCCAACAATACAACACTCCAAACACCACAAGAGATGGCTCCAGATAGTATATATTCCTGAACAAACGAGAGACCCCTAACCCTCCACCAAATAAAAAGATCTGCAGTTTGCCCCAGCTCGTTTTTCCTTTTTTTTTTTTTGATTGATTGCATTGATTTGACAGTTTGATTTGCTTTTCTTATTCAAAAGATCAAGTGATCATAATATCACCAAATACAACTTTGATGTTTTACTTAAGTAAAAGATTGTTGATGACACTGCATATTAAGAGAAGACAGGTCAAATTTCATTTGAACTTTCAGTACACTTCTCGAGACACTCAGTGGATGTTTTGGCTCCAGCAGTTTGTTTTATCTTCCACAAAAACCATTGAAAACACAATTCAGCACTACTGCAGTTCCTGTAGTTTTGCAATCTACACTTACACTGTTTTTCTTTATCATGTCAAAACGCTCAGGGCTGAATTTGTCAACTCCACACGAGAAAGGCTGCATGCCCTTACATCTGTTAAGCTGTGGAGTGGTGCTCTTTTCTTTCTGCTTGTGCAGAGGTTTTATCTCCCTCTTTATCTGCACTGACAGTACACCACCATACCTCTATCATGGCATATTTGCCAAGGACGTCAGTGTTTTGAGAACACACAGCAAAGGACTTGTGAAGAGTGTGTGAGTGCTATGGCTTGCCTTGTAGCCTAACGCAGATGAAAGGATGCTAAGTTACTGCGCACATGAACTGATACACACAGTTAGTCTAAATAAAGTGGAATCCTACAATACCAGTTTGACTAGTTGCACTCTGTCAAGTCTAACACAAAGAACTTGTCATATGAAGACAGCATAAAGGAACATATATCTTCCAAGGTCTGCTACGCCTGCTTTATTTGACAACATGCAAACTATGTTTATCTTACTCTCATGCAGTTATGTCTGGCATTTACACAAGCATTATGCAGAGGTTCAGCATCCTAGTCACAACCATGCAGCCGAAGAACCCAACAGGGGAGGCTAATTCAGTAATGGTTCTTTGATGTTATTGTATGTGGTAATTGATAGAAAATCCTGTCAGCTTTTTCTAGTTTCATATTGCATATGTAATCATCATCAATGAATTTCCTGGGGATTTTTCAGTGGTCACAGTAGCGTGATCTCTTCTTAGCATTTCCTTGAAAATTATTTCACTGCTTCCTCTTCTTCTCAAAAAGCCCCATAAATCACTTTCCTGTAAACAGTAGTGACACACAGCCTGATGTGTACTTCGATATATATTTAGAAGACCACAAGACCTGAAATCTGAGCCTGCCTGTGTTTAGGGGACAAACGGTAGAGAGCATGTGTGCTCACATGTGTTTTGAGTGCAGCCTTGTTCCTCTGTGTGAGTGGTTTGTGTCGCAGAGCTTTAGGTACATGCTGTATACACATGGCATTGAGCTAATTTGTTCTTATTGTTACAAATTATGTTGTCGCGCTTAAGCGTGGTAATGCTACCAGTTACAATAACACAAATTCAGATTGGACCCTGGCTGGAGCAGCTGTGTGACGCCACCGCTAGCCTGGCTGACTGCAGAGGGTTACTCACTGGGAATGGTTCTTGATGTAAACACACTCTTGGCAGGACATTTGGCTTGGGTCTGCATACAAACCTACTAGAATGGCAGTTAAATAACATTCACCTCATAGCACAAATAACTTTGAGTGATTATGCCTAACAATAAACATCTAAAATTCAGACACATTTGATTTTCAGATGTGGGAGTTCCTTTTATCCAGACATAAAATACAGTTATACAAGTATCAGATAACACTGCAAACTCAACAGCAATTAATAATAAGTGCTCGCTCAAAGGCAACAATTTCAACAAATACTTGTGTGAACCCACTGTAAAGAGGCCAGGTGGCAACAACACTTTCATGTAAGTTGCTACAACATTTTTTGGTGGATCAGATGCAGGAATGTTTCTATTACACACCCATCCAAACTATCCAAACTATATCCAAACTACCAACTATATCATTGACATTTGAGGCTATGGTTAAAACATTTGTCACTTTAATGCTAAGTGTTTCTAAAACAAACCATAAAACAGAGTAAATGAGATAATTTTACGTTGTAGAGGAGAAGAGTTGTGCATGAACACAATCAAATTAGCACATTCACAAACGTCGAACGCGAAGTAGGTGTCGCGTTCTTTCATCATTAATATGACATGAGCGAACACGCGTAACTTGAATGGTGAGTTGTGTCTATGTGTACTTCATGGGAGTGCACTTTAATGAGTAAAGAGTAATGCAGTCACATACAGGTCCACATGATAAGATTAATAATAGTCATGCTAAAATATTAGGCTGTGACGATGCAGCCCTCCCCTTTATGGGAAGAAACATACAAAGTTTTAACTCTGTTGAACTTTATAGTTTCTAAATCATCCCTGAGCCAAGCTTTCGATGTAATGGTGTCACATTCTTGATGACATTCCCTTTTTTATGCACTTATCATTAGCGCCACATGTCGCAACTGTATATGAAGTTTTAAAGGAGATTAACTAATGATTTGAAGCTAAAAGAAATGAGGCCACTTGGAGTGCTGAGTCAATGTCACATCATCTGATAAACACAGTTCAACTGGCAAGTGCACATGTGCACAGCAACATTCGCACGGCAGACAGCGAAACAGAAACTGACAAATAGTTGCTTACTTGAACAAAAGCTGGTTTGAGAGCTATGAATAATTTGAAAAACAGGCCAGCAGGCCAGAAGAGAACCTCTATTTATTTTCTATATCCTTGGCACAAACAGTTGCGCTTTCACAGATTCGGTCCTCATCTGTGTCTGCACTGCCAGGGATTATGTATTGATCTGACATGGTGTTCCCACACCAGATTCCCTCATAGTTTTTAGTTGGCTTTCTTTGTTTCTTTGAAGTGTCTGGTGTGCTAAGCATGTTGCTGAAGTTACTTTAGTCTATTATATTAGTGTGAAGTCAATTCTGAGATAGTGTTTATCAGTGGGCCTCTGTTGTCTAATATGCTTCAATCGCTGTGATAAAAGTTGAGTGGCAGCTGCTGGGACAAAAGACAAGAGGATGGCAGGGTGCAAACCGAATAGTAAGCTTAGTGTCTTGCCCAAGGACATTTTGACACGTGGAAGCCAGGAATCAAATCACTTGCCTTGCAACTGACAGATGATCGCTGTTCCTCCTGAGCTACAACTATCCAAATGTGCTTGCAAAGTTTTATATATTCAAGGTAATAAACTTAATGTAGCTGGTCCCTGCTTCTTCTAAACAAAAGCTTGATGGGGCTAGTATTTCAGTGGAAAAGAGAAAGAACAATTTTAAATGTCATTCAACCGATGCTGCTCTTGTCAGAGTTTTCCTGTTATATTGTGAATAAAGTTCCAATAAATACTGAGGTCATAGACATATACAGTAGGTCTGCTTAAATAAAAAGTCATTACTCCAATAGCTAAATGAAACCAAAAATTAGCCACATCCACTGATATCAACAGAAGCTTTTCATCAGGTGCTAGCTGGTCCTAAGCTTGTGTCACACTCTCAACACCGGATGACAGCTGGGAACCAGGCTCCTGAAACCAGTAGAAGCTCTGAAAAGTGTCACTGATTACAGCCCATTATTAATTGTGTAAGCAACAAACAGAATTGAGATTGATCATTTTTCTTTTTGGCTAAGCTTGGCTTTTTGTTATCTCCCTTGTCTTTTTTCATTCCATTTGCTAAATATTGTGGCCCTGAGCTTGACCCAAAATTTTAGAAAGGGTAAAACAAGGGCAGAAGAAGGGATAAGTGGGGAGTGAATAAGGGGCTGGAGACAGATTTAGGGGCCTGGCTGGTGGTGGCCATGAGGGGGTTCCCAATGGATCAGTCTCAGGCCCAGGTGCAGGGTTTTAATGAAGATGGTGGAATTAGTAAGAGGAACACACTTTGCATACCCCGTCCCCATGTGAGATCTCACTCAACACAGTGGCCCTCTTTGACCTGGGATTAGTTTCCTCTTCCAGGTTTAGAAGCAGGATGCTGACCCCCTTTGCTACCTGAACACCAAAAGATAGCCCTGTTCCCTTGGGGACAGATGTCACAGTCGCGCCTCTTGTCTTGACTGAAGCCAGCTTGGCTCACACCACCAGAAGTACCTATATGGCAGGGCGAACAGGAGGCTGTTGTTTCTGTCCCAGTTCATCCTGCTCTTTGTTATACAGTATGTTCTTCATGGTAGATTGCACATGCTTGTCTTTTAATGTTTTGCATGTTGCGTTCAGAGGAACCAGTTTTTTGTATTTGAACAAAAACCCTACATGGATCACCTGCATCACAGATGTAGTATTGTTCATGTTTCTCATGCATTATAAATATCAGCTATTTTTCTATTATCTGAGAGAGCGCCTCCCTTTTTCCAAATGCAAAGCCAAAACAGATGAGATGAACTGCTTTTGAATTTTTAAAATTTGATAAACTCAACTATGTTTATGTGGTTGCATTTGGCACATGTTGCATCTAGTTAGCATGTGTTTATCTGATGCTGCCATATAATTAAATTCAATGAACAGGGTGTTTAAAAGTGTGTTATAAAGGCTGGGCTGCCTTGAGGGCCTTATCATTGTATGTTCTTCAAAGCTTCTTCTTTGTTTTGGGACCAAACGTGTGTTAGTGAGCTTGAGCAATGGCTGGCTGCATGTTTTCTAGTCATGACGCTCAAGTCGGCAATGTGTAGATCCATAGAGCATCCGCCTCCTTCAGATCCAAAGGAGATAAATGTGTGTGGGGAGGCATGTGGGGGGTGGAACTGGAAGTGGTGAAAGGGCGTTTGCAGCCTGAGAATGTGGCTGTGGTTTGCGCACACCTTGTCTGCGGATTTTCTCCAATCCTATTCTCTCTCTTGCACTCTCTTCCTGGTTCATTTGTGCCGCCAGTCTGTGCTATCTGTCCTCATATCTTCATTGGCTTCCACATACCTGTTGATAAATGACATCCTCGCTTGTCAGCAGCCACCCAGTAACTTGTGGCTTCGAGGAGCCAAAAACATTCTCTGTATGGGTCTCTATCTATTTATAGTTGCTACTCTTCTTTTAAGTGCTTAACTTTCCTCTGTCTGTCTTTGCTCTTTAAATTAACACGTCAAACTTTCATCACTAATTGCGTAAGAAAAATTTCTCTCATGAGATCCTGCTGCAGATGTACACTCCAATAAAATATACATGCGCTTTTTCTTATCATTGAGACTATAATAAAGACTATAAAAAAAATACAAAAACAAACAAAAAAACATGTAAATTCTGGAGCATGTTGTGACTGATAAACATTGTCACTGGGCCACTGATGGGAAGTCAATTTAAACAGCTTCAAAAACCTGTTCAGTCTTGCCTGTAACTGTTTTCTTTCCCCAGAATCACTTCCTTATCTGCACTACTTGCAGCAAGTTTTTGTATTTACACGTGATGTAACAGTGTGCAGCATGGTCATCTCTTTGCATTTGTCTCATATTTATTCACACCACGGCTATTGTCAAATTGATTTTCTCTGCTATTGTAGAAAACAAAAAGTGGAAATGCTGAAACACAAATATAGCTAAAAAGCAGATACACACGATTGAAAGTAGAGTTTTTCAGTGCAAGTGCAATAGTGATGCACTTGCACTGTGAAAAAGTTGTATTCGACTTGTTGAACGAGATAAATTGTCACCGATGACAAAGCTGCTAAATGACTTTCCATTGTTTTAATTGTCCGTGCACTTAATTTCATCATATTACCCTTGAACCTTCCTTTGATTTCATTAATGGTACTTGAAATGCTATTAAGTTGCAGTTGTATGTAAATTCCAACATACACTACGGCCAGTCCCATGATTCATAAAAGTCATCACAAAGGGCATCGCAGGTCATCCTGTCAACAGTACTTGGATTATCTGTCTGTAAAATGTAGCTATTGCCTGCCCAATTAGTTGTTATGACTGAGGAAGAATTGGTAAGAAGGGATAAGACAAATATTTACCCCAAACAGTGGGTGAAAATCTCATTATCCAGGCAGCTAAAGCTGTCAGGAGAAATCCTCTTCGGTGATAGGAAGGGTCTGCGCTCTTCAGAATTGGGTAATTTGGACGTTTTCCATCCCACATACTGCTGAGCGTTCGATCGCCTTCACCCAAAGGACAGTTAATTCCCTACCGTGAATGGTGATTTCACCTGCCCTGATGCTGATGTTGTCAGCCAATGATAGTTTGTTGTTCCATTTTTCAAGCGGTCCCCTCCTTTTACAGCATCTAATTTTAGGAATGCAGCTGTGTCTTACACCTCAGAATAACAATTGAAATGTTTGGTGATGATCACTATAGACTGTATCATTCTTGCAAGAGCTGATATTTCACGCATAGTTGATTAATTTTATTCTACTACCTTCTTACCTTATGTCTCTGTTTCTCTTTACCACTTTTGTTTTCTTTATAAGAATAGGCTTAATACACATGGGTTTTTGAATGTAGTTAGAACTAGCTCAGGTGACCCTTAACTATCCCTTTATTTATGTTGCCATATAGGCCTCGCCCTGTGGTAGACCTCCCATGAAGCACCTTTACCACACTGCTCTCTTTTCCCTGCTACTCTCCATGTAGATATCACTCTTGTTGTCATTAACTATGTGGTATTTTTTAAGCAGGTATCCCTGGCCTAGTGTTTGTGTCTCTTCTGTCATCTCATCCTCCAGTTGTTGAGGAGGAGTCTGGTTCTGCTGGAGGGTTCTTCCCGTTAAAAGGACATTCCCTTCTCCACTGTTTCTCCCAGGCCTTGCAAGCACAGTACAGGGGATTGAATTGAAACAAAGATTTACTGTGTGCTGTTTGCTTCCTTTATTAGGCTATTTTCTTATGAAGTGACATTAAATGAATACAACTATAATAAACTGGACTGAATTGGATTCTAATTCTATTACAATAAATCAGATTTATGATAAGACTTATATCAGACTTGTTTATTCTCTGTTTAAAGTGCCTTGAGATAATGTATGTTGTGAATTGGTGCTGTAATAATAAACCTAACTGAACTGAACATTGTGTGACATTTTCCTGCTGTGCTGCTTCCTGTTAAGTACAGATGCAGCGGAGCATTACGTAGAAAAAAAGACCAAAGAGGCATCATCTGATCCAAGATTGCTTTTTGTTAGGTAGAGTGCTGTTAGTGTTGCCGTGTGTGTGTGTGTGTGTGTGTGTGTGTGTGTGTGTATGTGTGTGTGTGTGTGTGCGTGTGTGTGTGTGTGCGTGTGTGTGTGTGTGTGTGTGTGTGTGTAAGTGTATTCCAGACAACGGCGTGTTAAAGACGTGCGTCATTGAGGTGAATGGAGGTGGCAGGGTGCTAACAGCTTGATATAGGTTCCAAGGTATTGCGGGTGTTTGAGGTTACAATTGGTGATAATAGATGCCTTCCTAAAGAGCAGATCACAATACACATTAAAACACAAAACCCATCCCGCACTTACCCTTCTTCTCTGCTTGTTTTAAGTTTTGTTAAGTATGTGTTGACCACAAAATGGTTGAACACACCTAACCAACACCGACAGATGAACAGCAGCCAGTTATTTTACGGCTAGTAGTCACAGGGTTTTCTGAAAAAATGTCCACTAAAACTCTTTATGTCTAAGCTTCTTAAAGAAAAGGAACCATGAAATATAAAACTTTTTTTAGGTTAAACTTTAAACTTTCCTTATATATGACATTTACAATAAATATAGTTTACCATAAACGTATGCATTTTGTGCAGGTGAAGAGATGGGACTTCACTGACAGGTTTGTCACAAAAAATGCTGTCATGTGTACGATGTGCTTATGTTAGACAGGGACATAAAGTACATAATGTAACATTTTATGGGCCCATTAATGCTTTCACACAGGAATTAATCTGTGTTGCTCTCTGCATCCGCAGAGTGAAGGATTTGGGGCATTATTTCCAAGAAGTCCTTCAAAAAAAATGGCAGTGCATAGGTGTCAGAAATGATACAACACAGTGTTCAAATCTTGATTGGTTTACAGTGAGCTCTAGCCCAGAGGGGCAAAGATGCACAGATTCCATTACAAAGAGGACAAAACATCAGAAAATAAAACGTGGCAAAGAAGCACAGGTGAAGCGCACAGGCAACACGTACACTGGACTGTTTGAATTATTTTAACACAAGTCAATCGCAAAGATCTTTGTCCACTTCAATATCTATCTTTTCCAAAGGAGTGCAAAGTCGAAAGACCAACAACATGCCCATTATAACCAAAAACAGCCAACACCTCAGATTGTTGTACTTATTTATGAGACTGTTCCCAAGTGGCAGCGTGATCTTATAACATGAAGACATGTGTTTGTGAAGCCCATCACAGAGAGGTCACAGAACAATATGCAAACCTGAAGGAGTTTTAGATAGGAAAGTGTGATGTTGATAGTTGTTAACTATTCTCTCTGTTTATAAAATTGCTTCAGTGTCACTTTTTGCAGGCACCTGCCAGGACACTGCTGTGTGAAACTGATTGAGCAATGGTCCTAAAATAGTGGGAGATGAAACCTCTTTTTCTCCCTCCATTGTCTGAAAAACAGCTGACCAGTGAGCTGACCATTACTTAAGTATTAAATGTCCACTTCTTTTTATACTATGTATATTATATTATACTATGTATACTATGTATACTATCTGTAACGTGCCAAGCATTACAATAAGCCGACTGAACAAAACATTAGCAATAATGAACAAGTGTCAGTAACTCACCCGCACATCAACTCAATTTTCCACTGGTTCTTCTCACACCGCAAATTAATTTTAACACTGATGGCCCTCATAGCTCCTTGTCCTTGTCTTTTCATGGTTCGTCCTGTGTGCATCAGCATTTTTTACAAGCTATTCAGCTTCAAAACTCCTATGTGGATCCATATTTCTTAATGTTTAACATGTCTTAGCCACACTCCCTTATGCTACATCCCTGCCAACTTGTGTTTATAAAGGTGAACAAATACGAGCTCTAAATGTTATTGTAGTGCATATGGATTTATGTCATATTTTTCCACACCATATGACTCTGGGTTTGTGAACCTGCAGGTTACTCGTGTTTACTAGGGCTGGGCAAGTTAACTCATTATTGTCGTGTTAACTTGTTAATTATTTAACACCGATAAATATTTTATTGCACATTAACACAGTTTTTTTTTTTTGGGGGGGGGGGGGGGGCTTTTGTTCCTTTAATGGATATGAAAGTTCAGAGAGACAGGAAGCAGGGGGAATGACACGCAGCTTAGGGCTGTCCGATGCGGGACTCGAACCAGGGCCAGCTGCAGCGAGGACTATAGCCTCTTGTACATGGGGTGCTTGCTCAACCCACTACGCTATGGACCACCCCTGTTTTATTATTTATTTTATTTTTGTAAAAGTCTGTTGCTCACAGGCTTTTATTTTGTAAAAGTCTGTTGCTGTCTGCTGCAGAACCGGAAAAGAAAGTAATTGACGGATCCACCAAACCTGGAGAAGGGTACGGAACTTTTACTTGGCCATTTTCATTTTAAAGTTCTTCCAGACGCCGATGTTGACAGAACCGAAGTCATCTGTAAACACTGCCAAGTTGAATTGTCTTATCATCGTATTAGTTCCAGTCTAAAATATCACTTAAAGGCAAAACACACAACTGATACCAGCAAGTCATTCAAGGAAACAGACAGTGGAGCGAGGCTTCTACATAAAAAAAAAGTGTGTTTGCACAACAAATGTTATGGCACTTTCATTTATATGGCAGCACATTTAAAATAAAACTAAATGCTAAAAGCTATACACTACTTTTGAATTAATATTTGGATTTTGCGTACAAATGCGATTAATCATGATTAATCAGGGAAATCATGTGATTAATTAGATTGAAAATTTTAATCGTTGCCCAGCCCTAGTGTTTACAAATTTAGCTTTGTCTGAACAGGATTTGAGATTTCTGCAGCTACAAGGACATAAGTTTTGTTTTTACTTTAATTTGGTCATTATGACAGATTTTTTTGTCCCTGATTTTAGCATTCATAAATCTGCATCTCTACTGAAACTTTATTGTTCAGTTACTGTAAGAATAATTACCCCCAAACTTTTTATTTTATTTTACTTAGACTTTGACCCAGCATGTTTTGCAGTATCAATATTCTGAGTTCTACGTGTAAAGCGTTACTTGGAGCGAGAAGTTTTGCATTTTATGATATGCCGTGCTTGTGGGTCATTTTGCTCATTTTTTGTTACAGTTCACAATTGAATGCAACACAGACTTATGATGACTTTCATCTCTGATATCACTTGTGAAAGGAAATGTGAGTCTGAGGCAATGTGTCCCTGTTTCCTGCAGGTTCTAGTTAGGTGCAGTCAGCCTAACGCACTGCGCAGACCTGCAGAGCTGACACCCAGCAGCTTCCAGGGGTTGACAAATGGAAAAAGGCCTGAAGATGAATGAAGCACAATTACCCGAGGTAACAAATGTTCCTTATGATTTATGCCCAGCTCGGGTTGCTTTATTTTAGCCTGGGTAAAATTCAGCAGGAAGACAGTGGTGGTGGTGGTGGAGCAAACCCTGAGGCTGCTCTGAGCTGAGCTGATGCTCAGACATTGACTAATGGGCTATGCGAGACCACCGCCATTGATATTTACCTCATTTCTCCTCGGCCGAACACTGTCTCAACAACGTCAAGGCTAGCCATCATCCTTTAAAATTTTCTTCTACTTTTTTCAACCTTAGATATGGGTGATGCCAGAGGCCCCTTTAGCTCACCTCTCCTGAAGGCCCACCCATTGGTGCCCTAGGGCAGAGGAGTGAGAGGCAGAAGGTGAAAGGGAGATGAAGAGGGGACAAGGTCAGACTAAAAGCTTCAGGCATTGTGAAGAAACACACACTTCTTTGTGTTTTCACTTGTCTTTTTGATGAAGTATCATACTCACTACATCGCTGAGGGAAAAAGTTTTTTTTTACTCTATAGTGTTAGGTGTGATGGAAATAAATTACAGTCATAAAACATCCCCAGATATGGCTTCTGCTGACATCTTTTAACACCTGAGATGCAGGTTGACTTGAGGGCATGCTACAGTTATTTTTAACTGTCATACCAGCTTTTCTTTTTTCACTCATTGTTGTTTTTTATAGCATAAGATTTTTCTTCAAATACTGGAATCACTAATACCCTTTATGTTATGCAACCAAAGCTTCACAATCAATTTGGTAACAATAACAGCAAGATATTTACCTTCTGTTATTGACAAAGCCTACATTGAGCAATTTTATTTGATATAATGATCTTTCGTTCATATACATGGTTTGCTAGTGAGCAGGAAAATGTAACTAACCCTAACTGGAACCTGTTTCACCTCACTTTTTGTATATGAGTTATGTTACTCCTGCTTTCATATCTTGGCACAGTTACTGTGAGAGTTAGGATATTTGAAATGCTTGTACGCAGAGTTGAAAACCTATTCTCAGGTTTCAAACCCCTGGCCCAGGTGGTCTCTCTCAGACTCCAGACACCAAGTTACAAATGTCATGAAATATAAGACCCACAATCCATATTTACAGTGGAACAGTCAAACTCTAAATTATATTCTACTCTTTCCCTCAAGTGATGTTTTCATCAAGGTCAGTTTAAATGTGAAATAAAGTGCAGTAGTTTTAAATTAGCTTAACAAATTTGGGGAAGCGCTTCATAGGAGGTACTAATTTGTCTGTTCAATGAAACTAATCACCTAATTGAAAAATGGCTCCGCTGAGACTCAAGTGTCAACAGAGGCGTGGCAAAATGTTATAACTAATTATTCAATTGAAACCATTAACCAAAGCAGCTGTTATAAAATCAGGCATGAAATCTAAACAAGCTCAACACACTGTTTCGCTATTAATGGATATTACCCAGATTTAACCTTGTGTGATTTATGTGTTGTTTGGTAATTAAAAGTACAACATCTGAACTGTGAAATTGCCTATTTATGTTCAAACTTTGGTCAGGTTTCTCAGTATTTCGTGCAGTGTCTTCTTTACACGGCACAAAACGAGCAACATGTTGCATTTTGCATCAATTCATTATTAACACATTTGAGAAATAATGTAGAAACAAGGTCACTGTTTGGAAGTTGGCAAGCTCCTTCAATAATAAATGAGGGAGCAAGCTGTTGGAAAAAAAAAACACAAAGACTTGAAAAATTGATTTTTCTTATTTAGCAGATGTGAAAAGTGCCTTTTACATAATTCCAGCTCACCCCATATGTCATAATCTGTGACATGAACCTGATAGTATACTGACCACCGCTAGCTTAATGTTAATAATGTTAATAATTATTTCAATGTTTAACCTTGAAGTAATGCAGATACACTGAGGATACAATTTTAAATCATTTGAAATTTAAGCGATGTTCAACAAGGATGTACTCACTTCTGCAGTAAACAGGATGCATCAATCCAAGTGCCTTACAGAGCTTTCAGGGGCCAAGTAATGACAGAAATAAACCAGAGATTTTTTTTTTTATATTTGTCCTCAAAAACACTTACCTACACACACACATAGCTCCATGAGCACACTCACATGTACAGACACATTCCGCAATATTACACACTGCACTTAACATACAGTATACCCGGAAACAGATTTGACTGTGTGATGGGTCACACAGAAATGTTTAATTTACAGATGTTGTGAACAGCTGTGGGTTGAGCTGCAACCGCTCTTTGATCTGCAGCCCCCCCACGCCATTCATCCAGGGAGATGCTTGCCACAAACTTATGCCCCTGGATGTCAGAGACACCCGTTTCCCCATGCAACCCTGGGTCAGTCTAAGAGACACGAGCCAATGGTACACCCACTTTGTAGAGACTAAAGTAGATATCTGGACTGCAGGGACAAAGTGGAAGCATGGGAGAGCCTTCATACATGTTCCGGTAAAAGGCTAACTTCTTAACAAGTTTGGAAGCTGACTTTTTCAACTGTCATGAAACATCTCAGGTTACACAGTGATGTGCTATAAAAACTGCATACATCATCTCATATTTTTCATTGTCGCTACACAGGTTTTAATTGTTGTTTTAGGCTGCCATATCAACATCTAATTAAAACACTGTCTGATATAGGCGACAGGACAGACCTGATTCCAAACTCCTTTTCGTTCCCTTTCCTCTGCTGCTCTCGCTTATCTTAGCTCTTGGTTCTGTTTTTCTCTTTGTCTTCCAAATTAATGGAGACACAAGAGAGTGAAAGTTTGATGTGATCTTTCCAGCTTGTGCTTCTACATTGGCTAATATGTGCAGGCACTGCCTTGTGTTTGCAGTGCCAAAGACAAAGTTATGCTTTGCACATTTCAAGGGGAACTACTCCTCCCCTGCAGCAACAATTTGGTGAAAAATTTAATGCTGTCAACATCAGATAATCTGATGTCATGCATTTTTTTCTTTCCTTTCCTTTCCTTTTTTTTTTTTCACAACTTCAAGAACACACCTATGTGAAAAACATCTCTTGCCCTGAGGGAAACTGTCTGAGTTCCTGTGCAAATAAATAACAGCACAGGCAGTTAAGACAAAACAGCAATTATCCAGGAAAGAGAGCCAATGCAGCTCACACACTTTTTTCATGTTCACCACAGCTCTGTTGTTACATGTTCTTTTTTTTCAGTTTTTGTGGCACAGTTGGCAGTTTTCCCGTGCTGATAAATGTACGTGGATTTGCAATGTACACGTCTTTATGCAGTGTGCCTTGTTTGCATAAATAGCGTTTAACACTTAGATGATTGTAACGTCTTTATGGACTGATCCCCCAGCGAGAGCGCGCTGTTATCCCAAAAGACAAGTGGAGTTCATTTTGAGTCATGTTGACACAAAAGTCTGAGCTGAAAATCGTGTCTGTGTGGTTGTTTCTCATTCTGTCCTTCTAAAGCGTACAAGGTACAAACGCAGGCATGTTTCTGTAGGTGTATAAACTAACTCTTAAGCTCATCTGACAGCGCAGTTTGATTTTTTAAGATGCCTTGCATGAAAACATCCCCACCCTGCTCTAAGTAATGGGAGATTACAAGAAATATCCTTTTGTAATGGAATGGCAGGTTGAGATTCCTCTATACAGCAAGTGCCTCTGAGGCACAGTGGGAGATGTTTGTTCTTCACTTGAAAGCCATTTAATCCTTTCTCAACACATGCTGCGTGGCCAACAGATAAAAAAAATAAAATAATGAAGGCTTTTTGACATTGTTTCAATAAGCTAATGTAAGGTCACAACATTTGTTTCCATCCAGAGTTGCATTCATTTTTCACCAACATCTTGTGTTGTTCTAGAGAGTCGAGTTGGTTAAGTCTTCTCCACCACATCCCAAAGATTCTCCACGGCGTTAAGGTCTGTGAGCCCAATAACCCCTTGTTTTCTCATCTTAGCATATGGGAAGAAATCAGGGAAGAGAAAAATATATTGACTAAAAAAATTTAATAATTCAGTATATTCAGGTCGCCGGCAGTCCTATTTCTTTTTTTTACATAATATTGCTCAACCTGAACCTGACTAACTGAGAGAACCACAGATCATGATGCCGTCCTGGCAGCTTTGTACAGTAAGCTCTGTGCATGATGGCTACAGCACTTAATCTACATTGCCTTTTTCCATTACTTCAGAATCCAATCTTTTTGCTCTTTTGTAAGTTGCAGCCTTTCTTTTTTGATTAGCCTCGCTGATAACTATATAGCTGTTTAGTCTACGTACCTTGAATCCTTTTCGCACTATGCATGTGGAAATGCACTTACTTCAAACATTATACATTGCTGTTGTTATTATAAGTTATTATAAGTTCTGCTGTTGATTTATTTTGATTTGATTTCACCAAATGATTAAGTGAGCTCGGATCACGATCATTCGAAATTTTCTTCTGAGCACTTTTCTTTCTCAGAGATGATGGTTCACCACTACTTTTCTCGGTTTCAAAAATGTGTTGCGCAGTTCTGAACCCAATTTTAGTAATTTTATCCTTAATTATTTTCATTACTTGATACAAATCAGTAATCCAAGTATCATCTTTTTCACCATCCGTGGATCCATGTCTTCTGACATGGCTGGTTAAGGAAAGAGAAGCTCCCCCATTGCATCTGATAAAAAGTTTGTTGCCAGGTGAAAAACTAACATGCTCTTACCCATTCATTCAGTTAATCCCATATACTGACTTTATTAAATGATTAACGTGATAATCGATTCATTTTCCCAGTTTATCAATTTGTTCACTAATCAGTGTGGAAATAAAGTTTTTCTTTTAATGTTTATCGAGTTTAAAAAAGTTAGCCGCTTCTAACTTTATCTGTGGGAGATCATCTGACTTGTAAGTAAAGCCAAATTCACAACACAGACGATGCCTGTAAGTTATCTGAAAGGTGATATTGTCAGATTTCGCTGCAGTGAGAAAAGAGCAACCGTCTGGAGATACTTAAAGCAAATATGGCTGCTTTTTAAAATATTTTTTTGGGAGGCTTTTTATGCCTTTAATGGACTGGACAGTTGAAGAGAGACAGGAAGCAAGGGGCAGAGAGAGGGGAAAGACATGCAGCAAAGGGCCGTCCGGCACGAGACTCAAACCGGGGCCAGCTGCAGCGAGGACTGTAGCCTCTGTACATGGGGTGCCTGCTTAACCCACTACGCCACCGAACACCCCTTGGTTGCTTTTTAATCACAATTTCTAACATGTTTAGCCTTCTGAAAAAAGAAATGGAAAAATATGTGAAGGAGAGCAGTTTTGTTGGGACTTAAGCTGTATTGATATATGCCTAAACTTTATTTTTACTAAGATGGAACTTTGGAGTTGTGTAGTGCAGTTTCGAGAAATTAAATTTAATTCAGACTAACATGCATTTTAAAAGCCTGGTTTTGGCTGGACTAACATATTAATATTATTTTTTCTTGTGTCATTTAATTGGCTTATATATATTGTTGCCGGCTCTGCTGAGGGCTTTTACAGTTTCTTGACTTACATAAGTACTGCCATATAAACAAAGAATCAACTAGTGACAGTGCAAGGCTGACTCTGATGGGTTACTACAGTTAAATGCCTTCAGATCGGGTGTTCGTCACATCCCTCACTCCCACTGTTACAATGACTTTGGCTGCTGTTGTTCAAGAGAAAATTGAATGTAGACTGTCTGCCGACTTTTCGTCACGTTAGCATAACTGCACCAAGAAGAAAAATCAGAAAATAAGGTGTTACTGAATAGCACAATGTATGTCATTCTGATATGGCAAATAGATTATAGATTTTACTCAAATACACAACACTTCTAGTCCACTCACTAATTTAGTTTGGACACTAGCTGATATTTGTTAAAAGGTCAATTGTTTGAGCCATAAACGTTGCACTCTTTTATAAATACTTAGTTAAAAAAAAAATCTGATTGATACAGAACATTTTGCAGTTTTTTAATCCATGTGAAACCACAACTCTCTGACTGCTCTCCTGTCGCAGTCAGTTATTTCAAACAACCTGTGACCGGCCCCTTCTCCCACTGCTCTGTAATTTCCACTTCCTGCAACAGGTGGGTGACATGTTTTTAGAATTCTACATAGTGATTTGGTGTAGCTAGAAAGAACAACCCCCCTTCTTTCTGCCGGGCTATTTCATAGCTATAGTGGCTTATTCTGTTTAGGAAACGTATGATATCTTGCCAGTAGAAATATGTGTGTAAGGTAAGGCAGCCTGTTTTCCAGCTCATTTCTTCTCTGCCAGATATCTTAACTCTAAAGTCTAGTGTGCTTTCAGTGGCACATAAATACAACAGTAACAGCTTTAGTGAACCTGCTGCACTTTTTGAAACATCAGTGTGCTGCTCTCTTCCATACCCAATGACGTTTCTGTGGCGAGAAAGCCGTGCTTCTCCCCCAGAGCGACTGTGATGTCTGCTTATACTTGGGCGGTTGTGTAAGCTCTGGCCAGTCTGGACTCATATGAGGGATAGATTTGCTTGCACTGCTGCCAAATCAATGTTGTTTTTTCAAGGTCGCTGACCCCAAAATAAATGGTCCTCTGCAGCTAATGTAACACCTTTGACTTTGACAGTGCAATGTTACTATACGTGCTCTACAAATAAGCCTTCATGAAGAAGATGGAAAGCATAACAATCGGGACGACCTTTACACTACAGAGAAAATTCTTCCTGTAGTGTAAAGACTGTTGTTTATAATAGTTTCTTTCTCTCTTTTTTAGGGATATTTTCAGATGGATAAGACCAATCTGATACCTGTGTAGGCTTAAAGACAATGATAGGGCCGTCTCATTTAAACATGGTGTCAGTACCACCGTGCTTCTATATTAACATTTAATAAGTGCCAAGAGCAGCTATAGAAGCAGTTTCCATTTCTTATACCCAAATATTCAAAAGCCTTTGTGTGGTTCACCCTAAAGGTCATAAAGCAGCATGTCCAGTCATCACTCAGCCCCATGCTGATTGGCTGGCTGCCAGCTCTTATATTCTTGGCTGCTCAGACTATTGGGCTGTACGGATTTTCTGTTTGGGGAAGGTTTCGACCTGTCACACACACAGATACACACAGTGGTTTTTAAGGGAGTGAGGGTTACAGGATTATAAGAGTAGAAGTGAAAATTCCTGTTTGGGAGATCTGCTGAGGCTTAAGTTTCCTCCATCGCACATGTCACGGTGGAAAAACTCCCAGGAGGAGGTGGGGATCCAAGCGTCAATCCCACAGTAGGCTGAGGGTAAACACAGAGGTATTCAGTGACCCAAAAAGTGCTCTGTGGGTTTCTTTTAGCCCAGCTTGTGTTTCTGGCTTGTGTCGCTTTGAATTGTATTGTTGCCACGCAACTGCATATCCAGCGCTTGCAGCAACAACACACCTGAGCAATTTTCTTGACAAAAAGTCTGGGAATCGTTTGCTTTTACATTGACGATAACTGAGACTAAGCCACAAAGTCCAAACTTGTTGTAAATCTCTACATAGAAATTAGCCTTAAATCTGCAAAGTGATTCTTGATTCAAGTGATGCTTTATCTCAATTTATACTGTAGTGCTAGAAATGTACTATTTGTTGACAACCCTGAGGTTTGCCAATAAAAGCTAATACACTAATTATAAGGCTATGAAAAAGGAAATAATACATCAGCTATTTGTTTAATTAACAAGTTCAGACAGAATGAAAAGAAAGATTTATGTCCACCTAATTTCCACAATGTCAATGACACAATCACAGTATCCTTCTCCAAGAAAAGCTCCCAGTTCTGTTTGGAGAGCACTACAGCTACAAGAGAACATGCATTACAAAGCAGAGGCACTTGAGTGACTAAGCTGGATGTCATCGTCTGAAGGAAAGAGCGACTGCCAGGGCCTGTAACAACAGAGTGAACAAGGCTCAACTCCCCACTGACTGTCAGCCGCACAATCAACTGAAATGGTTGCATGTGTCAACACCTCCACAATCTCTGTAACTGCTTTAGTGTGCAAGCACGTATGTGTGAAATGTGCAATGAGTGTTATCGCTGTAAGATGCACACGGCTTGGATCTGAGAGACATAAATTCATGTGTCTTGAGGTTTATGTACGTATGCGTGTCATCCACAAAAGTTTTATGGCTCTTCGTGGGAACGTGACAGTTGCCTGAGTGTGTGTTTGTAGTCACATATTAACATTTGGAAGGGTTGAAAACTCAAACTTTTCTTTTTCTGTTTACCTTAACAAATAAAAAATTTGTGCTTTTTAAATGTTCATCTTTTCGTCTATTTTCAAACACAAAATTAGAAAATTCTAAAGGTACAAAAATGCTCTGGGACTGCAGTTATTTAGCATTGCTGCTGCGCCGTCTCACTGCTGTTTAGTGTTGCCTGAACGCTATGGTTGGGTTTCTTTCCAAAGTACCCTTTACTTTTGCTGTAAACTGGTGCTAGGTAAATACAACTAAATTCAATCAGTCAATCTTAGTTTCCGTGTGTACTTGTGTAACTTTTTTACCTCATCCTCTCTTCTTCTGCTTAACCCTAATAATGTCCTGCTTTGCCATCACATTTTTCAGTGACTTTACTGTATCTTATTTAAAATTTGTGGAAATAAACCTGCATAATCCATCTTTACCCCTTGGTTTAGGTGTGTAATGCTAAAAGTGATTATTTATCATATCATTATTTTTAGAAATTTTGACTTTTTCACCTATGCAAAGAAACATTTTGTCCATTGTTTTTCTCAGTATGGACATTAGAGGGTTATGCTGACTCATTGGGGGAGAAATTACTTTCTTTCTCATGGACTGCAATCAATTGCAAGCAAATATTCTTTAAAATAACTTGTATGATTTTAAGTCTTCCTCTCGAAAAAAACAGCCAAACAAGTGTTGTTATCACGGAAGAAGGTAAAATAACTTTGATCTTTTCCAATTAGAAATTGAACTGATGGGTGTTACTGATACTGATGGGATGCAAATGAATGAACAAATGCTTGATTTTCAGATCTGACCTTTGAAATCTTTCATATCTTGGTTATACACAACAGTAAACAGTAAAACACAATATAATATGTAAACCCACAAACGTAGCATCTGAGCAAAAACTGATCCCATTTAGAATTAAATTAATACATACAGAGTTTAATATCAGACTTATAAGACAGAGAAACAGAGCCCCTGGTCCTGTTCAAGATTAAAAGACAATCCCATATATCTGGCAGAAGGGGTCCAGTGAACTAGATGCTGATCATGGAGAGGATAGAGCAGCAGGGAATGAGCAGGAAGAAACTGTGTCAGGGAGTGAGAGGAAAGAAAATGCCCCAAAAAATGAGGTCAGTTGACCACCTGAATATATTGGATGTTTTTCATCAACAGATTTACTGTTCCCTGATGGCATTGGCATATTCTCCAGATGATAATGCCTGGATGACAAAGCCTGATTCATCGAGCTCAAATTGTGAAAGAGTGGTTCAGGGAGCATTATACAACGTAACTCTCAGCCCTACCACAGAGCCCAGACCATAACCCGACTGACAATCTGCGACGTGCTGGAGAAGACTTTATCAACACAAGATCTTAGCAATGAATGTGTGCAACTCTCATCAAAGAAAAAGATAGTCCCACAAAATATGGGAGTGAGAGACTTTTTGGTCTGGCAGTCTGTGTACAAAAAATGGTTTCTGAAATCACCAAACATGCTCTAGATAAGAACACAATCACCCAGTCACAGTGTTACATTTAGTGAGTAAAGCTCAGCATATTTGTTTTCCTTTGTCGGATTTAAGATCTGTGATTCCAGAAGCAGACAAAATCTCCAAAGTTAAAAGATGACACCAACTGGTTGGCTCTTTTGAACTTCTCACATGACAGACAAATATAAAGTGCTCTACACCCCATTTAACATTCCCGAAGCTTGAAGAAATGGAACAACACAGTTGATTTTGCAGTTAGTAGCAGTACAGAGAAGCTGAGATCAGTGTTTGGCATACTGCTGCCCTCCAAGTCAGTCAGACTTTAGCCAAAAAACACCCGATCAGAACAACCCAAATTTTGCACACTCTTGATGTAGATTTTCTCAGGTGAGGCGAGGTCATGGATGGACTGCATCTTCAGCCATGATAGGGTCTGGCATTGCTAGAAGTGGACTTAGTGGGAGCTCTGACTCTGAGAATGATGTCATGGTACAGGGACTTCAGCGTTCCGTCTTAGCTCTGTTGAGCCCTGAGGTTCCCTCACATCTGTGTACTGTCTGACCCAGCATCATGCAGCTGCTCCCTCTCATTATAGCCTCTAATGGATGGATCCATTTCCCTCTGACTTCATCCTCCTTCCACGACAACATCCCTCCATCACTGCATCCTGATACCCCTTCATCCAGGCACAGACCCCCCTTTTCTTCCATTTTTGCAGCAGTGAGCACGCAAAACTAAGCCCACAGAGGAAAACGGGGTAGAGCTTCAGATTACAACACAATTATTCAGTCTGCTGAGTGTATCAGTGAAAGATTTACTGTTAATATATAAGGAATGGATCAGAACCTCTTAATAGCTATTGTAAAAGTTGATATAAAAATATATTTTAATCAATAATAACGTACAAAGTAATGCTTAAATATTCAAGTACTGTAGTAAAAACAATGGCTAGTAATGAGGCAGCAAAATTGGAAAAACAGGTTAGGAGTGATATTATTTTCAGTGATGGCATTGCTTTTATAGCGTTCTTATTTATCTTTTACATCTCTTTGAAATTATTATTTTTTTTTTTAAATAAATAAATAAATTAGGCAATGTCTATACAGTTGTAGATGAAAAAGTCGAAAAGAATGGATTCATGTTTCTAACAGTGATTAGATACTGAGATCACAAAGATCCATACAGTATGGATTTAAGGCAGTGGGAGAGTTTGTCACATGTCCATGGCATTGCTTTTGTGAAAGGATATTTGTACCTGTAAATACCTATAATAACATTTGGATTGGTGGGCTGAAATCTAAGGCCAAACAAGTAAAGCGATTATCTCACATCATCAGTTAAAAATATACATCTTATGGTCTCTTGTTCATACAGAATGATGTATTACCAGATCCTATATTGTTTGTAGAAATTTGTTCAGCATACAAATCTTCTCCATCTATTCTTCCTCGTAGAAATCATGCACCACTGACAGACTAACCACCTTCCTTTGGGATCCATCCACAGTTCAATCAGTTACCTCAACAACGTATAACTGTGAGTATTTTCACCTACAGCAGCTGCTTGTGTGAGTGTGTTTGAGTGTCAGCGTTTGGCATTCATCTTCAGTCCGGGCCATTGAGAGGGAGAAGAAAAGGCTGAAGAAGAAAAGGAGCTATTCTCATATAGCTCTCCACCTGTGTTTGCTGATGAGTAAACAGGAGCTGTTGTCACGAGTGGAAGACAGCCTGCAGTTTGCTCTTTGGAATTGAATTTCAAGTTCTCTGTGCTCCTTTTGATACTGCCGCAGAAGGCACGGCGAGCTATCAACAGGCCTTTCCATCACGGCCTTTTCTGAGGCGTGAGTGATAGAATCAATAATGCCACGGTCTACCTCAGATATTTGTCTTTATCGCTAACACAGGCCCCCTGTGTTTGAAGTGCTGTCTGAAGGGCAGCCTCAAACTATTTATAGCTTGGGAAGCTTTTTCAGCAAGCTCATCTCCTCTCCTGTCATCGTGTCTCTTCTCAACTCATCTCAGGCTCGTCTGGATGCAGATTGAGGAATTGCCTTTTTATTGCATAGCCTCTGCCTCTATTACAGACTGGCTCCGCTCCATCACTCCCATTGGTTAGCCACATCTCAGACCTGTCAGTCAACAAGTGTGGAAGGTTGGACTCACTCGGTGATCAATGGTGTGAGGTGTAGACAATGAAAAAGAGAAAAGTGAGGAAAAGAAGGATACAGAGGGAAGCACAGGCCGAAAAAGAAAGAATTAATGTGTGGACACCATGATCTTCTCAAATGGAGATGGGGGGGGGGGGATTATTCAGGCTTGAGATGACTCAAAGAGATCTTGAGTGCATTTCTGTGATGCAATTCCTGGCATAGTTAAAAGTATTTGTGAATGTGTTGTGGACGATGGGGGTATAGGGAACACACACACAAGTCAAAATAAAAAAGTGCAGCCACAAAACATTTGGTTGCCAGGCAACAAGACTTCAGGCAATGTTTGTTATGAAGAATGGTGGTGCATGACTTGATTTCTCCGATCCGGTTTCAGGACGGCGTTGGGGTTGGGTAGAGGGGGGATGAAGCTGGAGAATTGTCTCCACCTGTCCTGATTTGTCAGGCACAGTGAACAGTGACACGGGCTGCTGCAGACTACAGTGCCTGACCCTGGCATATCAACAGGGGCACTCAGACTGGACTAAGCTTTAGGGGTGTCCTGTTTGTTTTGGGGTTTAAACTGCATGCACTCTAAATGTGAGCTCATATCTTTGTTTTATCCCATGATGTCAGTAGTGTGGTGTATATGTGTGCTGAGGGGTGTAAGATAGAGAGAGAGAAAGGATGGGCAGAGAAGACATGTGAAAGGTTCAGTGCTGCAGAAGTTGGGTCATTAAGTTAAGTAAAAGTACCAAAACCTTTATATATAAATGTGGTACAAAGCATAGAAAAGTGAAAGAACCCTACTTATTAAGAAGAATTACTAAATTATTGTCAGCAAGATAAACTCCAAAATATAAGCATCGTTTTTGCGGAAAAATGACCTGTGTGTTGATAAATATGATTTAAGTAACCATGTCCAGTTATTTTTAACTGTTTGTATACACAGTTTTCAAATTTAGTGAAGAGACTCCCACTGTGGTAGCCAGGACCCCTCAATATTTCCCATTACAAATCTAAAGACCTGGGAGATTATCAATGGCTTTTTTTTCTTTAAACACAATATAATTTGACTGTGGGTGTCAAACATTCCATACTTAGGCTCACTGTGATTCTCTCCTGCACTGTGGACTCCTCTGACGGATGTTAGAGGTCAGAAGCCAAAACATTCCCACCAACCTCACTCTTTGTTTTTTGAGCTTGGCAGGCTTTTTAAAATGAATTTGAACAATGTTGTAGAAATTCAGTGTTTTTAGTTTTAATGACACAACATTGTGCCATTTATTTTGCATACGTCTGTGTGTGTGTGTTTCACAGTCGGCTGTTTAAGACAATTTGTCAAACCAACCAACAGACAAGCAGGCAGGTTAATCCTGAGAGTTTTGACAGCTCATGTCCTCCAACCTCGTATCTTTTTCTGCGTGCTTCTATCAGCCTGCTTTCCCTCAGGTACATAGAGACATGAGGGTATTTGTATCATAGAATTTTGCTCATTTAACATGAGTAATTTGCAACAAGTGTGAGGGGATAATGAGGTAAGCCTGCATGAGCTTCTAACGGATGCAGCCAATATTTGAAGCGCTAAAGCTGTTGACCATTTTAACCTTGAAAATATTAAGCTCTGACTGATTCAGTCTAGAACGAACACAATCTTTTTGACTGGACAGAAAAGCTCAAAAACCAGTGTTTAAGTGTTCCCATTACTGAAAAGTGAAACCCGTTTCACACTAATGATACCACTGGCTCACTAAGGCTGGTCAGGCAACAGGAGAGTGAACCTACATCAATTAAAGCAGCCTAATAACAAGGAAAATTTAGATTTTTTTAACAGCATATCATATATCATATATCAGGTAATTTAGAAGATTAATACAGCCCTGTCTAATTGGAAATGATGGTGTTGCTGTATTTTATTTTTGTTCTCATGATCACTTGATCTCATCTGGGAATTGACCGCATATTTATTCAGTCTTGTCTCGATCTCGAGACGGAGAGAACTTGGGATTTTATTTAAAGACCACAACAAGGGGATATCGGTAAAATGCCTGTGTATTGTCTGATTTGCTTTAGTTGGATGAAAATCTTCCCACAAACAATATAAAAATATAGCCCCTTTCACACTGGATAGATAACCCTCTTACGCCTACTAACATCTGGCTTTTGTCTTCATGGAAAAAGAGTTACAATCTGCCATGGTACTGGTCATGTCTTGATTTCACTGTAGATGGTCTTGGCTCCAACATTTTTAAATAAGAGGCATGTGAGGGAAATCATTTTAGTGGTGCATAAGAACATTAATCAACCTTTTTTTTTTACAGCATGACTTTCAAAGTGAAGTATTGACTCCTGACAGCAAGAAGAAGGAGATTTCTCATATGTGGTTGTTAGCCTCACCAGGGGTCAGAGGCAAATAACTGTGTGTAGTTTAATGAATGAATCTGTGTGCCCAAATGCAGAAAAGTACACAGTACACAAAAAAAGTTGTCCATGATTTTTTTTGTCACATTTATAAGGGTGTGGTAAATTCATGTGTCAATAAAGTTCTATGTATGGTTTTTGAATTTTCACAATGTTTAAAGCAATACTATGTAACATTTCTACCTTAAAATAACAGCTTGAAAAAAATTGTGCGGCTAGAATGAGTTTTAATATTACGATTGGCCTGAGTCCTATGCCCATCGGGGGTCTGAGTTGGAAAAACTGCGCTATGTAACCTTGCTGGACCGGCCCGGTAGCGGCCCGGGAGCTGAGCGGAAGTACTTCGACTTGCTTTCTGGCACACCTACCGCAAAAACAAATAGACCCCTCTCACGCTCCCAGGTACATTTGATTACTCTTACCTTCTCGGTCGACATAGCTTGCACCTTCTGACTCCTCGCCGGTTCGTCAACAAACGTGAAACGTGAAAGTGAAAGGGTGTTGTATTTACGACAGTGTAACCGTACATTACCTCCAAGCCTGTAGGGGGAGCTCCATAATGGGCTTTTTGAGAAGTTACATTGTATTGCTTTAAGCATCTGATCCCAAGTCTTGTTTTGTGTTGACGTAAATGCCTGAAATGAAAAAAATTGTACAAAAAAACACAAATTAATAGATTTGATTTTGAGACCAAACTGCTGTAACACTGCTGTGGTAGAACTAATATTTTTCTGCTTTTCTGAGGTTACATGTGTTCACCAACAACTTGATTAGGTATCGAGAAATATTAGGAATTGGGTTAGAAAAGGGGGACCCTCGTAATGTTAAATTTAAGTAAAAGTTAATATTTTCCTCAACTTTCTTTGCTTCCCTCTTACACACTATGGTCTTTAAAAGGCTCTTTCCAATGGGACTTATGACCTGAGGGTGTACTGTCTCATTTGTAAATGGAAGGCCACTACACAGTATTCATCATTAGATGCACTGATTCCCTCTAAATCTCTGCTTCTTCAATGCCGTTTACAACTTTACAATAATGTATAGCATGAGGTTGAGATATTGTAAAGCAGCCATGCCCATAAACTGAAAGAAAACTTAAAAAATATATAGTATTATAAATAATCCAGGCAATGTCTAGTCAATAATGTGTCAATAATGTTAGGTGATACAGCATCTCAAACCAAAGCCACACATTACCGACACATTATTTATAATATTAGTGATATGAATAACACGATTTACTTGATTTTGATTGAGAAAATGTTCAAATGAGATGTCGCCATAATAAGTTCAATAAGGTTGAATAAGTTAAAAACTATATGTAAATAAGATCATCAATTATTTCTTTTGTTACCTTTAAAATTTCAAAGTAAAAGTAAAGAAAAAAAAGAGCTAGTGTTACAACCTATAGCTATAAAAATCCCCATGAAATAATAAAGGTTAAAAAGGTAGCAAATATATATTTTCACTTGTTTTTATGATTTCTCAGTAGTTTTTAGCTAATATTAAATAAATAATGAAGAGTGCATTTGAAGAGAACTATGTTTAACAATGATATACAGTTTTTCTATGTTCATCTTTATAAAGGAATATATTACCCATTATAAGTATTTAGCGTAGTATTTTCTGCCTTTTGGCATGTATTCCATCACATCAGCGATTCTCAAGATGAGCTCAGATGCTGAACTTTGCTCAAACATTAAAAAGAAGGATGTCCTTGACTGCAGTCTGAGCCGATGCGCTTTAAAACCGGTTCTGCATCTGCACCTCAGTTACGGAGCAGGCAGAGGATCCCTCGGATGTATAGCTTAAAATCACTTCCTCAGATAGCCGTCCAAATAAGAGGTTGAGCCCTTGAAACACAGTGTACTCTCCTCTGCTGATTACAGTGAACGTGAATACCAGATGGGAAGTACACTGTTTGGTATTTGCACTCTTCCTATGTAGAGGCATGCAGCTTTTAAATGCTTTTTCCTTGCACTAAGCCTCTAAATGACAGTCCTGGAGAACAACAGTGAGACGGTAGCAAATGTTTGCCGTGTGTTGCTCAACACAGTTTGCTTGATAATTATAAGAACAAGGCCTGCATTCCACTTGTTTGCCTAAATGTGTGTACTTACTTATGTGGTGAACACATGTCTTTGTGCATGTTTGCCAATGGATGGTACGGCTGTATTTATGTTTGAACAGTATGTTTGAACATGCAAATATTAGTTCAAATTCTACTGTAATTTTTGTTCATTTGTTTTGATACAGTTTCTAGTTAATATATATTTTGCCAGAGCTCAGAAAGTTTTACATATGTATGAATATAAATATATATACAGTATATGTAATAGTTTAAGAAATATCCTGCTTGTGATGATGCAAAAAGCAAAAACATTTGATTTAATTGGGATGTGTTATGTTCAAATTCTTTATTTCTTAGTATTTGGCCACCCATTGAAACACACCTTTCATGATGTGTTTTATTTCGTAAGTGAATAAATCAAGCCTGAGCTATATTTGTACATTTTTCTGTGTAATTTGTATGTATAGTATGAATATATACATGTGGTGTATCTCTTAAATGAGACATTCAGCAACAGTGAGCACTCATAGCATGGCATGCATACAGGAGACTGTTTTATAACACAAAAGAGGTTTGGAGACGGCTAACGTTTCCTTCCTTCTTGGAGTTTATGGGTGTCTGGACCGTGTCAGAGGCAGACTCAACACTTGCTGTGCTGACAGCATCAAGCCTTGTGTGATAAGACACGCCTGCTGCTTGCCCGGGCGGCCGCATGGAGCTCCCCTGACACCTGCTGCAGCTCTTACGCTGGGACAGTATCTCAGATGTTATCTGACAAGCATTACCTGTGATAAATATAGATATTTTCTCTAATGCAAACCCACCTGAGGAGGAAAAGGAAAAAAAATAAAGATAGAATGATGAAAACCTGGAAGTCCTATGAAAAAAAAAGGTGTCATGAGGAACTCCCTGAATGTCATCATTTGGTTTTGTATCTCTAACAGAAGCCTCCTATTTCAGTCCCCTTCTCAAGTTTACTCCACCAGTGTTTCATCTTCAGCAACTCCCTGTTAAAAGCATCGATTTCAGCCATGACTGACTTTGTCAGCTCACGTAAGAAGACAGATTAATCTGCTGTTTATGTAGCTTGCCAGGACAGTCTGCCTCTAACTCAGCAGGGTGTTATTTGACTCTTTTTGCCGTACATACGAGTAATGTCACATTAAAACTTACTTGTCAGGTACTTTTGTTTCCCGTTTCAATCATTCAGCGTATCTAGAACAACTAGTAGGAGAAGCGTCAACACCTTGTTTAGCAACATTACAAACAGCCAAACAGGTCAAGGGTCAAACGCAAAGGATCTTGACAAATGGAGCAAAACTTTCCGAGCAGACCAAAACTGCGTGCAAGCTTTTGCAAATGGATTTTAAAAATGATATTCTCCACAATTGACCTGATTTCAATTTGATAACAAACCACTGAAACATTGACTGTTTCTTGTTGTATCACACGTTGTGTTGCATGCAAAGGCCTTCATAATGATTTTTTTGTAATTATATCATCTTTATTAGCAGTTCATTCCTTTGGATTGGTCTAGATTGGTCTTTTGAACTAATCTTAGAGAGTGTGGATTTGTGAGCTGAGAAAAAAACAACTAAGTAGACTTTAATTCAGGTGCATGACGGGAAATGTAGGTGTCCTATCGAAAATTATTAGAATAACCATTTAAATCACATCTAAGCTTGAAATGATATTTGGTTTTATTCTGATTATGTATATAAATATAAAAATAAATTGTTATCCAGCTTTAGTTAGAGACCTGTTCAGTATAATCCAATAAAACACATGATGTAGCAAAGATAAGGAAAGAACGGTCGATTGTCATTATTACTGTAATGACACACATTCTTATCTTCTTTTCATTTGATGACATAGTTGACGAGGTCAGACTTATGCTCTGATTTTTCTGGTGCTGAGAGAGTTCCAGCAACATGGAAAAATCTTAGTCTGACAGGTTCTTCTGGTCTGTCTCAAAGCGTATTGCTTATAGTTTGATGTCAACAAATTATATGATTGCAAACAACAACCTTTGCACACATGACCACAGTGATTACATGTGTCCTTTGTTAGCATTAACCCTTTGTTTCTCACTTAACGGTGTGGTGGGCAACCGATATACTCACGGTGGCAGGGAGACTTGACAGTTTGATCAGCAGAAATAAATCTTAACCAAAGCATGGTCAGTACCAGCCCAACTCAATGCATTTAAAGGCTTCCAGCAACATGTGCTGAGCTTTTTTTAAAATAAAAAACTCCTGCTTTCAAGAACCAGGCCCAAGGCTGCCAACATTAACAAAGACCTACACCATGTCCCTTAACATTAGCCAAGCACCAGCACTCGTCACTCCAGTACACCAGGTTGTCAGAACGAGGGAGGCTCAGAGTGCTGTCACTTTGAATGACTCCATGAATAGGCTGGTACCTTGTTGAGCACACTGTTTGGCTGTAAGCTATTTTGACATGGGCCTCAATACCGCTCTTACACTCAGCTGAAGGTTTTGGGCTTGGAGTCTTGTTCACAGAGAGGAAAACTGCAGTGTTTGGCAGCTCTTACCCTCCAGGTACAAGAGTGGTCCTGAGGGGAAACCGCGATGTCACTGCTGCTCATCTACTGTCACTGCCTCTCAGCATTTGTTTGTCTATCTGACTGTGTATCTGTGTGGTTTCAGGCCGAGAGGTGGTGTTATAACCCTGAAATAGTTACTTGCTCTTTTAGACAATGCTCTTTTAGAGTGCATTCAAACTTCTTTCCTTATCAAACTGGACACGTGTATGTTTTTTTTTAGCCAAAGTCCAGGATGTTTGTTAAGTGTGAACTTGAATTTGGTCTAGAACAGGTGCATAGAGGTGTGGTACCTATCAGGTGTCACAGCCAGCTGTCCCAAAACCAGGAAATGTATCAATGTTGAGGAAGTAAAATTAGCATGACTTAACTGTCAGATCGCTCAGAACATGTATAAGAGCTTTAATCTCATATAAAGGCTGGTCAGCAGTGGAGTCTGTCAGGCCTTTTTCACACAAAGATTACACTATAGCCTATTGGCTAAAAAAAGATGCTGTGGCTTGTTCACACCAATCAAATAGACACTCCAGTATGTTTTCAAATAGCATGATAGCGTTGCTAAATCAGAGAGAATGTACTCTTCCCATAAATGAGTTCTGTGGTATTTGCAGGTACATACAGCCAATGATAATCCTCTCAACCAAAAATAATGTTTAAATGATATGCAACCTCTAATGATCGTGATAGCGACTTCATGTGAAAGCTAAAAAAGGTACCCACGACACTATGGGCGCACTGGAAAATCACGGTCATTTTCAAACCCTAACCATCGTCTAAACCCAATCGCAAAGTGACAAAAGTGTTTTAGTAAAGTCTTGTAATGGAATGTATTTTCATCTCGATCCCAACTCACACAAAAGCCCATTGTGACTAATAATGCAGTGTTTTACTGCTCTGTTCAACCCATTCCTTCCTCCTCACGAGCGCATTACTTCTTCTTCTGATTCGATGTGGAAACTCTCATACGAGTCATATTATCTTTCTGCCACTTGAGGTGCGGGATGACCTATATGACCATTTCAGTTGGAAGACATTGATTTGAAATAGTGACAAGAATCTGGTGTCTAGTCACCATGATTAAATCCATGATGCATCTCTGCATGTAAACATACTGACAGTCAAAGGGTAAAATGAGCATAGTTTTTATTTTAAACCAAAACTGAACACAAGCATGTGAAAAATTACAATCTCCATTTTTTAGTGCTGTCCAAATGTACAATGAGATTTCATATACATAATATACACACATATGTGTATAGTCCCACAATGCACCATGAAAAATAGCGGAAAATGGATGGTTACTAACCCAGCAATTATGTAACATAATGCAATGCCCTGAATGAAAAAAAGCTTAGAATCAAGCAGACCTGCAACAGCTCCAAAAAACATTTTTCAAAATGTATGTTTTTTTATTATAGTCTGCAGGCATAACACCAATACATAAACCTATTCAAATGAATATTACTAATATGAACAGAAGAGAAATTCACAACACAATACCTGATATATTGTGCAACAGCAGTCGTATCATTCAAAGTGGAGAGAAAATAATCAGAGTAATATCAGAATCCATTCTTTCAGAATGAAGATATGTCCACCATATAGTCTTCTTCAAACAATTCACATGAGGAGAGCAGGGATTCATAATTCCATCATTTTGGACAAAGCCTAAAACCTTTTCAGTTTGGCTTTAGTTAATAAACACTGACCTGTATTTTTAAAGTTTAAATCAGTAATGTGAGAATAATATGCTGGTCTTTCTCTTGTTTATTGATCTAATAGATAATAGCGTGTCTTTAAAATGCTTATGTGGTTTGGGACGATTGACATGCACATACAGATCTGCACATGCTGCATTTGATACTGTACAAATCAACAGAAGGAATGTGTAAAAGACTTTTATTACCTTTTTTTTTGGGAAGGACTAATTTTAATGTTGAGCTCAGAGAGCATTCACTTCAGTCAAATTATAACATTATTGATGATCAAGTGTGCTTTTCGTCCAGTTCAATGATCTTCCATAAATGTGTATTCAAGCATAACATCCACTACTGGGGCATTATCCTGTTGATGAAAAATGAACATAATTTCAATTTAACCTGTGACATAGCCAAGATTGGAAGTTGACATCCGCTGGTTTGGCAGCTGAAAATTCCCGCACTGAATATGATACAGTGAAGTTTGGATAAACACATCTGCCAAATAGCAACTTCTGAATATAAAAGTTGGAAAGTCATAATCGGCAAAACAGGTTGAGACGGCAGACTGCCCTTGGGGTAAAGATGCTGAATACAAACCAGCGATGCATACTTTTATGACTTCAATTGAGATGGTATAAAACACTGCAGAGAAGTATCAAAGTTGCATAAGATGTGATGATGCTCTTTCATTGGAAAAAAATCCCATTTCATCATATGTCCACATTTGTGTGAAATATTTCAACACTCTTCTCTTACTGTTTCTAATTTCTTTATCTTTAGTAATAATTCTATTTTTACGTTTGATTCATCTTTAAGAGTTTGGTACAAATCCTTAGGACCGAAACACTGATTTGGTTGTAATAGTGGTAACAGCAGTCACTAAGCACTAAGTTAACATTAGTTTGTAGCATTAGGCTTTTTTTTATTTGCATAAAGCATGGCGCAATTAATGTCAGAGCATGCAAGTGATCCATTCATAATAGTCCATTCATATTTCCATTCATATTCATATTTCTATACCTGCTTAATCCAATTCAGGGTAGTTTCCATTTGGCGAGAGGGCAGTTTGTTCCAGGGCCATGCAACTGATGATGAAAATTACTCACATTAGTAAATCTGTATTTACTGAAACACACCTTGTCATGTACTAACCTAATACGGTAGCAAAGACAATACAGCCAATGATTAATTATTCACATCTGCAGTTAACATGGGGCAAAATTGGCATGTGGGGCAATTTATTATTTACACAATTGAAGTTTAATGTTTGTCCATCTGCAGTTCACTGATTCCTGTATCAGCTGGCTGTCTGACCCTTCAGCAGCTAGGAACACAAGCTAGCTACAGTGACGTTTACTGTTGGTTCATCCTCTTTCACATGATGTATAGTCATTACATCCATTTAAAAGGCTGACATTACCAACTTGCATTCGTTTTAAAAGAAAATGCATGCTAGTATAATGCATATTCATCACTGCTGATTGTCCTGCAATGTTTTTTTCTTGTTATATAATTTAGTTCCTGCAGAACATACTGTATATTGGCTGTTGGTTTCTAAAAAGAAATTAAGCCTACCAGGCTCTAAACCCCAAAGTAAGAAAATGAGCTCGCTTTAAAGGGACTGTATACACATGGGTTGGGAATAAATATGCAGTGAGTAAACTATTGCTTGTATAAAAATGATCTTAATCTCAAATAAATAAAGGCATGAGGCTAAATCCTTGATAGCAGTGATAGAGTGGGCTAATCTCATTGTAACAGGAACTTCAGGAAGCTAAGGTAACACAAACACTGGTGGGCGGTGCCTGCAGATAAGGCTGGTTTGATCCACTGTGTGCACTGCTGACCAAAGGCCCTCTGTAGCTGTACTATGTTGTCTTACAGATAAAAGCCAGACCACAAAAAGGCCCCAGCAGTCAGCTACCACAGTTTTTCACTCTGTCAAACGTGTTTCTGCTGACTTACTTGTTTGTTTATTGGTGGCTTGTCCCTGTGGAATCTGACATGTGATCCTACGCTTACAGTAAACCCTTTAGCAAAGTAGGAAAGCTGTCCAGGAATCCTCTGTGTAAGCCCCTGTGTGCATTTCATAGGTGAAGATCAATAGAGAAAATATAACCAGGATGGATGTTTTGTATATGGTATGTGAGCATTTATGAGCACTTTCAGTCCGAGCATCTGACTCAGAGACACTGAATTCAAATTCTCGGGTTTGGTGGGTGGTTTACATTCTGTTTACATGTAGATACCTCAACTATGGGTTTTGACAAATTGCACAGACATAGAGTCCAATTACATTAAAAACAAAGAAAAAAAAAAGACTGAAACCACCTTGTCCCGATGTGCACATGTCCAGGCTGGAAGGCAGTGGCCAGTTTGACTTTCTTTTACTGCAGCTGGACCCAAACTAAATTGTACTGACTGTGTTTTAAATACACAAATGCTCTACCAAACCTCTTTCTCTGACTTTCCAAGAAAGCAGAACATAGCCGTCTTTAATACAGCAGATAGGGAGGCTCGGCTATGCATTACTGCCATCTAATGGTCAGGGAGCTACAAAACACTGACTTTGCACTCTTTCCACTGTGTTAGCTGAAGCTGAAAAAAAATGTTAGTATCATTTAATTCTCTTTTTACACAAAGCCACAAACCCTTGTTTACAAAGTTGCAAACCCTTTGCTATTTGAAAAAGTAATGAGCAAAATCCTAGGCCGACTGCACAACACTGCCTGACAGAGGTAGTGTGTTTTCTTTCAGGCATGTGCATATATGCATTCCTGATCCCTTTCAGCCAAAACACCTGCCTAAATATTGCTTCATAACAATCAAAATCATGAGCTGATTCAGCTTTATCTCATCATACCACCTCCACCTCTTTTGTGCCCGCAGCTCAAAGCTCTTAAGTTCCTTTGTGGCTTAATTACATGCATCAAACAATGTCTGCAGCTGGCTCGTGGCCCTTGTGTACAAGGCAATAACTCATAAACACGGTGCCACAAAAGCAAAAGCACAATGAGGATGGCAACAAGTATCAGTTTCACGAGCGCTGGTCAAACAGAGCTCAAAATGTAAGAAAACACTGACAGAGAGCGGCGGCTGCGAGGTAAACACACACTTAAAAGCAGCACGTTGATACACTGTATCTGCTGTCAGGACAATTCACCTGCAGCCATCGCTCAGCGCTGCCATTCACAGCCTCGTCATCTCTTTTCTGCCCGTGCAAATGGACATGTCATCACTTGACTGTATTGATCAAACCTCAGGTGCAAAGTGGAGGCCCCTGCTGGACACTTTACCTATTTTTTTCTTCTTTTTAGCCAAGTATTTTAAAGCCTCCCAGTTCCTTTAGTAATATGACGAATCTTCCTTTTTGGTGTTCAGTGACGGTAAACATGAAGCTGAAAGGTGCTGCAAACCTCTTTAGATAAAATTACAAAACATGGTTTAACTGTATCTGGCAGGCTTTCAGTGCCATACAAATAGAGAGCTAATGTGATCCTGGCTAACCCTAGTGCCCGTAGTGGTCATACTAGTGTTGTCTGCTGACAGCTCCTGTTAAGACTCTATTGTGTGGACATGGCCGTGGAAGAAAAGAGGGGTGGTGGTTAAAAGCACAAAGGGGACATGGGTACACACTCCTCTCTTTCTCTCTATCATCACAGCTGCCTTTTCTTCTAGCGGCAGCCCTGTTGATCATTTCAGATGAATGGGGATCACCAGGCCTCTCCTTGGCTCCTGAGGGTGGTGGGGAGTCTGGTTGAGGTGGTGGGGCTTACCAAAGTCCTGGCCCACCAAAGACAGGTGCTGGCCAAGAAATGAGAGGGTCATAATGGTGCTGACAGATTAGTTGCTCTGTGAGATTCTGAACGCAGTACAGGGGTTTCCGCAGCTGCTTCGGTCCCACTCGTCCTCCGGTCGTTTGTCTCAGGCTAACTGCTGGAGCAAAGGTGCTGTTGTGTTCTGTCACTTTGGACATCTTCAAAGCAGAGGAAACAAAATACTTTAGCAGTGAGGATGTATCTGTTTCCTCTGTAGTGCAATTCACCTAACTCCAGTTTAGCCAGACAGAGAAGAAAAGTTATCACTCTCATAGAACAAACTTTTGTGTTTACAAGACTGTCATTGATGTGTGGGTCTTTTTATGACCCACTGGGTAAAAATGGTGTTTTTATACATACATAAATGTGTCAAAAAATAAGCTTTACACAATCTCAGCCTGTGCAAAAACTGTGTTGCAGCAATAGTTGGAAATATATTTATTTGTTATCAGCTCCTTTAGTATTAAAAAGACAATGCTTCAGGCCAAGAGTTTCATAAAATAACAATGTGTCATTTTCATATTTACGAAAAAGGAGAAGAAAAAGGGGAAAAACACTGTTATTATTATTGATTATTTACATATTGAGTGCTTCTGTGCTTTGGATTCAAACCCAGCCTCCAAGTTAAAAAGTTGAGTTGATGTCTATTTGATTTCAGAATGAGCTTGTTGAAACTGAATACAGATTAGTAGGTTTTACTTCAGCTGTTAACAATCCTCCTGTAAGTCTCCTTTCAGCATTTGTCTCTGATCGAAACAAATACGATGCAAATCACAATACAGTAATTGGAAGTGACTCTCTCAACTACTCACATAATCTTTTCTATTCAGTGAACTTGTAAGTGCTAAATTAAAGCGATTGTGGCTGACATAAGCTGAAAATGTTTTATACTGTTCAATGTTGGTCACTTGAACTTAACGTTACATGAGCATAACCAAAGACCAAATTTAAACTATATATATATATATATGTATATATTCACACATATAGTTTTTTTTTTCATTTTGTGAAGTGCATGTCATGAAGAGCAGCCTTAATCCTTTGCATCAAATTCTCCACACCAAAATGCTTCACGTCCTGTTTTGGGAGACTTAATCAGGCTTTCCATATTAAAAAATGCTACAGGTCACTGAGGTCATCAAGACAAAGGCCTTCATGAAGGGGGAGGTGGAAGCTCTGTGTGCCAGGGATGACAGATGCCGAGATGTGATTGGCCTGTTCCTGCACGGATGGGATTCGCTGTCAACAGGTCCCAATTAGTCCAATCAGTAGTGGAAGGAAACGGCACAGAAAGGATACTTTGTTAGTGCCAATGTGTTTGTGAAGCTGATGAAAAAAAACAAGAAAAACACAATCACTTGTTCTTTCTTCCCACCTCACTGAGCTGTACCAGAGTCTATGGGGGCAAACTAATTTGGGATTTAGATTTTCAGTGCCATTGCTTTGTTGACGCACACTGCAATAGGGGGGCTACATTGTTGCAGCCTTTAATGTTGCTGTTGATGTAAATATTGCTTTCTGCATTTCTTTTGTGTTTCTGAATAGTATTCAATGACCAAAGCTGCTTCCTGACACAAATGTGTCATCGAGAGTCTTTCAGATTACGTTCAAACACAACCGCAATCTAGGCAGCGGGCTGCAGCTCACATGAAAAGTAATTCATGGGAGAAAAATGAAGGCAGGGGCGGCCAAGAAGGAGTAGGCACCACAGAAAACGGATGCTGAGTCATATTTGATGAAATAAAACCAAGGACAAAAAGTTCTGAGAAAAGATTTGAATCAGACATTTAGTTCTTTTAGAAAAATACAAAAGTAGACACAGCAGCAAACATTTTCTTTGTGTGATTACAATGCATGAAACAAATAATAAAGATGCTGTAATGTAGCTCTATCATCATGCTGAATGATATATGCTGATAGCAGAATATGCAGGTCTATGAGAGAACTCACTGAAAAACAGGAAATCTCATACCATGCTGGGATTCCTTTAAGCAAATAACCATCCTGGGACCTTGACCTAAACAAGTAATCAGCCAGGGTTTAGTGAGTGATGGGACATTGACCTCTGACCCGAGGAAGTAATTTAGATGAAGAAGCACTGAAGGTCTGATTCATGCTCCGAATATCAGCTTGGTCTTGATGCTCGGGATGGCAGAGGTGAAGATGGACAGGTAATTGGGGAGGTGGGGCGGGGATGTATTCCTAATCTGGATTTTCCAATACCTGTTCTTTACCAGGTATGATGTCTCTGAATAAGTGCAGGATAGTGCAATCATTAAAAATATTATCTTAAATAGAATTAGGAGTAAAATTGAACATTTTAATAAATGTTTCTAAATTTAAATTAATTTAAATCTTTACATTGAGATCCTTCTGAGATTTGCTGACCATCTATTCTTTTACATCAAATGTCAGTGACTCTGAAGTGATCGTATTGTCCCACTCAGAGAATATGGTTTTAGTTCTTGTTGTACTGATGCAAAACTGTCTTCCTCCCCAAAACATGTTTACGGGCCTTATGTGATGTTATCGCCTAAAGCCAACCAGCAAATGCTAAAGTTTTGTCCTACCTTGTGTTAACATGTGACCAGGGCAACTTGTAAGTTGGTGTTCATGAAGGTAACTGTCACTTTGTAAAAAGAGAATGTGTTTTAGACTGAACCACAATCGCTGTTCTACTCGAACCAAATAATATTATTGTCTAAACCCAAGGAAGTGACAAAAGTGCTCTCATGTTATTGATGGAATATGTGCTGGTCTTAATGTCATGTCACACACAGACCCTGGGTTAACAGCAGAGCACTTAGCTGCTTTATCTAACCGCCCCTCCTTCCTTTTTGTGAAGACTTTGTTGCTTCTTAAACAAAAGACTTGACAATGACATCTGCACATAGGTCCCATTTCCCCTCCTTGCTTATAGATGCAAGGCCCATCATTATGAATTGTATCTGAGGGTTTGAACAAACGACCTGTATGACTGCTTTAGTTGGAGGTCTTGTTGGAGACACAATGGTTAGTGTGATTTAGAGGTCCTGTATTATTTAGTGCAGCATATTATTTTTGGGCTGTCTGATTCATTTGAAAACATTCCCACTAATGTCATAACAGGCATCCTATTGGAGCATATTGTTGTTAATGGTCAGAGGACCAGATGGATACCAATCTTCCATGGCCTGATCCTGGTTTATTTCTCCACTGTGCAAGTGTACCATGACACATACTCACTACCACAGTGTGGCATTAAAAAATCTCAAAAGAGTTAGAGGAACCAACCCTTTCTCTTTACTCTTATGACCATTCTGATTTTTAAGGTCAATCGCAGAAAGCCTGCTGGGAATAATAGATAGAATGTTTCCTCTGGCAGAGGAAACAACCACAACTTACTGGAAGCCTGTTGAAGTCATGTTTACCAAAATGTTTGCCATAAAACAATATACTTCTCTGTAAAAAGCAAAGTTTTTGATAGGTACATTTTGTTCATTATTCACTAAAACACAGCCTCCAGTGAGGCTATCAGTTCATGTGCAGCAAGAACAGCTGTTCTCTCGGGTAAAATTAATTTACCAGTGAACAGGCAAGCATTTGTTTCCTTAATTCAGACATCATGAGATTGCAAAGAAAAAAAATGAGCAATTGGCATGCAAGAATAACTTCTCTTTGAGAGACTATTTTGCAAAAGAGTTTAATCTCAGGAGTGCTTTCTCTGAAAGAGAAAGTAGACATTGTTATGAAGTGCCAGTCACTGTTTTCAGTCATCACGCTATCTCATTGTAAGAGGATACACTGAGCTTGAAGGTTATTTTAGGGTTCACAGTCACATCTAAGGACCTCAAGGATCTCTGGTTTTTCTTTGGTATGTCAAAAGAACTGCACTGAAGAATCTCTTTAAGATCAAAGCGTGGAGATCAAACACGCTGCATCCAGGGAAGGAATGCAGTTTGTTTGGATCTCAATCACTGTCTGTCCCCAAAACCAGCAGGCCCAGAAGAGTCGCTGAGTGCTATTTGTAAGCAGCCCCACAGGTACTACCATCTACCTTGCAAAGACTGTGGTATAGGGCCACAAGTTGGCCCTGTTCTTTCCCAACACCCACTGATTATCAATCAGCTGTCCACACTTTTTGGTCTACGACAGAAATCAAGCGAGAATCAGAACCAGGGCTGGGGTGTCTATAGATCCTGCCAGAAGACAAAAACCACTGCAGGATAGGGCGGGGGGGGGGAGTTATAAATGGCTTTCATCTCAAGGCACCAATGGTCAGCTCCATACATTTTTTTCTCATTTTTTCCAAAACATTAAGCTTAAGGCATCTTTGTTAGGGGCCAAATACACAGTCTTACACAACCAGGCAGAAATGTTTACGAGCCCTCAGAGATTTCCCTTTAAGACAGTATTCTGAGAAGGCAGACGACTATATGTCATTTTATATGGAGTATAAGAGAGACTGGTCTGTGTTTTTTTCAAGGTTAAAACATCAGTCCATAGTTGGGAATGTTTCATTCTGCATTTTGAAACTGAAGTTCATCCAATTATTTATTTGTTAAATAACGTTATTGTCTCAATTATCTCTCAGTTATCTCTCAGTTATTATAATTATCGCAATCCTAAGTGCTTCTTAAGCGGACTTCTTTTATAGGTTTATGAAGATGTTTCACGCTTATCTGAAAGGCTTCTTCATAGCTCTTCAGCCCTGAGGATACACAGACTGGTCTTTTGTCAAGTCGGGTAAGAAATCTTAAAAAAAAATCATACATCATCAAACAGAGAGGTAACAAAGAACAGACGCAAAAATGTTGCCATTCCATATGTGGCAGAAGTCACTGACAAACTTAGAGGGATGTTGTCCACACAAAACATCCCAGTGCATTGCAATCCAAACAACACCCTCAGAAAGCAACTGCTTCCGCCTGAGATATAAAAGACAAGCTGAGCAGGGTTGAATATGCAGTCCAGCGAAGTAAGGAGTGCACAGACTTTTAAACTGGGGAAACTAAACAACCACTTTCCAAGCGTACCTCAACACAGGTCAAGACTCAGCAGTCCCCCTACATCTAAGGGGACACTCTTCTGAGTACTGTAGTGTACAAAATCTGGACAGATTAAATGAACTGTTTGAGAAAGGGGTTAACGAAGTCATCTATGTTAGACTGTTAAGACCAGCCGACCTTATGCACTTCAAGGAAGCCTTAACTCTCAATCATTTGCAGTTTGAATCTATCTTGTTGCCGAGGCATCTCCCTTGTTGGTCAGGCAGCCTTTCAGCAGCCTTTCAGATGAGAGGTGAAACAAGAACCAAGAAAAGAAGTCTAGTTGCCTTTTATTCAAGCACATAAGATTTAGTGAATAACCTTAATTTAAAAAGCTAAGTGGGGCATTTTTGGGGGTAATATGCTTTCATTTTTCTGCTGTTAGATGAGCGAATTTCCCTGTCACTGTAGTATTTTTCATCTGATTTATTTTCTTGTCTTTCAACAACCACTTCATTTGAAGACAAGCTTGTGAATACATTGTCATGTCATCTGCATATACAAGAACCAATACTTTATCCAGAATTAGATGGAGAGCACTGTTGATGATTTTAAACAGCTTTCCTTTTAGTACCCGGCTTTTTAAGAAACATACAAAAAAAAAATCATCAGTATCAGATTAACATTTCTTTCGAATCGAACAAATGACTGTTTAATTATTTTTGTGGGGTAGAACAACGCGCAGTGTTGTGAAATCTCTGTGGCAGTAGCCAAGGTTAAAGATCTTTTGATGTTTGGGCTGAGTACAGTTGCCTTTGACTCCCTTTACCACTGGAGGGCCTTTTACAAGAGGAGGAAGTAAAAGTAACTTTATCCTGAAGCTACATTCCTCCAGTGTTACTGACTGATCTATTGCAGAGACCTTTGATGCTGAAGCTGATGTGCCACCTCACTTCCTCCGTTTAAACATTCACGAGAGGACTCAACACAACCACCTGCCAGTCAAACTTAATTTAGTGGAGGAGGCTGTCTGGCCTGAAGCAATGAGAGCTCTCAGCACTCAGCATACCTGTTCAAAACTGAAATAAAGTGATTCTGAGGGCCAAACAAGCCTGACAGAGCAATGAAACAGCAGGAGTAGTACAGTACCATATACATAGCCCATGTTTGTGCAAATGTGTGCATTGAAGAAAGCTTGATGTGGGCCATTAAACGTCTACTGCAGTGAGCAGCACAACCTTCCAATCGTAATAAGTCCCAGTGTGCTGCTAAACCAGAAGCTACTCTGTTATTCTTCCAGCAGTCTTCAGTCTGCACTGACCGGGCTTTCTTTTACTAGACAGCTGTCTGTGGTGTAGAGAGACAGCCTTATAATGCACAACAGACACCCACATTACTCTTAACAAATATGTAGACTCAAGGGAAGAGAATGATGAGTTGTAGAATTACAGGGATTGTGTGCCTGAGATTTACTGCCTTAAAGTGTTATTGTGTAAGTTGCATTACCTATACTAGAATGGTACTGACTAATATAAATTGCAAGCAGAATACGTGTAATGATAAGACCTGTACACACGATCAGCTTAGTTGTTAGTAATACAAGGAAAACTTTCTCACACAGACGTAAACTTTCATGCAAACAGCCGTGTTGATATGTCTCCTTCCCATATATTCCTCGTTAGCTGAAGGAGATCCCCTGGGAGCTTTAGTGCGTGATTTATGGTCAAACAAAAACACTGAGACAAGGACTTATGGCCTGTGAATTGTTTGTGTTAGCCGCCCCATAAAAGGCATTACCTTGTCAGCTTCAGCAATGTGCGGACTCAAACGTGAAAAAGGTGCATGTGTTTGAGTGTGTGCGCTTTCTTGGGAAATCAGCTGGAGTCCAGATGGCCTTTTAGTTCACCTCTTGCAACATCACTGACCTGAAGTCCAATAGACAGAAACATTTAAGATGGTGGGCTGCCCTGAGATGAAGACAAACACTGTAATAATGAGATCATTAAGGTAAACTATTTCACAGAAAGCTGGACTAAGCAGTTATAACAACAAATATTCAGAGGGATGAAACGAGTACTGTTACAAAGCAAATACAACAACACGATTCACCCAGGAAAATCCAGTTTAAAGCACAACTGTAATGAAAATTCTTTTACAGTTTCACATAAATTATACTGTAAATACTTAAGCTAGAGATCTTGGATTAATAACACAACACCTTTTAATAGTCTTTGATCTGACCAAATGGGCATTTTTAAGCTTTATGTTTACATTCGACAGCTCAGAACCAAACAATTAAAAGAAAATTCTATTTTCAAAGCATTAAGAAGTTGGTGATGCAAAGAAAAATCAGCAGAACATAAAGTGGGGAAAGGTGTGGATGTTGCATGGTAGATGAACACACATCTTCCCCATGGTCTTTTTTTACTGTTGTTTTTCAGTTACTTATACTTACCTTATGCATGTTATCCATATTAATTTCCAATAACCAACCAGCCTTTCCTTAACTTCAGCCGTAACATTGGAGAAAGTAGAAAATTTAAAATGTTGCTATTATAGGTGAAGATAAAATTGGCTAATTTCCAATTTCTCTATTCGCTGCATGAGTCAACCAACTCATGCTCTCCCCACAATCTCATTGGCTGGCAGTATTTTAACCTTTCTGTTTCAGCTGCTTGTCACCATATAGCTCAGTTTGCATGGGTAGTATTCATTTGAGGCATCCCATTATTTGTTACTGCTTATTGTTATTGTGTGCTTGTGTCTTTGCCTTAACTTTGAATCTCTTAAAATTCAGGTCAACATCTCCTCACATGCTGCCTTTTTTCAACCTGCATGCTTCATTTGCCACATCGACCCACCCATCCTGTCATCCTTAGCTGTAGTACACCCTGCCTGCATCTCATTCATTAATTCTCTGCTGCTTCATTACTTCAACCAACAGCCTTCAGTTCTCAGCCTTCACCTGCCAAGCAAGTCATTCCCTCACTCCATATCCATCTCTGTTATTATGCTATAAACTCTGTTCAATGTTTTTACACAAAGTTGATGTTCTGCTTTTGGGTCGGCTTTGCTCATTGCAGGCTGTTGACATTGAGATCATTCAAACTATCTTTTCCAGGAACAACAAAATTAATTTTCCTGATAAAATTGACTCAGCTACTAAGTTTGAAGGTCAACAGATCGATCTCTATGACAACTCCAAACAGTACTGAAAAGATGTACTATATTGGAAGCCCTGTAATAGATTAATAAATTCATATTTGTTGGGTGGTGAATTACAGCAAGTTTCCTGTAGTGTAATAGTGAGGATATGGAGCCAACAATGGGAGTAACTACATTGAGAGATCATTTCCTACTGTGGCCACCCACACTAAGTCACCATGATGTGGGAGCTTTAGTTAAAAGCACCATCAAGCAGCATTTGGGATATTATATACTTCTCCAGTGTCAACATTAACATGATTAACATGCTTATCTGTTTCTGTTATTCTCATAAACGTTCTCATTGAAATGGTATTCTCATCAAATCAAACCTCTTAAGTCCAATTTGTGGATTTACAACAAATCTGTAGCTGCTGCTAACCCTGATGTAATTCAACACCTCTCGTGAAATATGGACAAAGACTTACCACCATGCGAGCCGGCAGCATGTTTTAGCTTTATTCCCAGGCTGTTTTTAGATGTGTTATGGTTGTGTGTATCAGTCATAATGCCAAGGTCATGGCTTCTAGATGAGTTTTCCACTATTAGACCTCATTATAGCTCTTTAGACCTCAGCTGTTTGTCTCTTTAGCCCTCCTAACATGCTCACACACATTTATACACGTATTATCCCTGGATGGACAGATGGACAGTCACAACTGATCATACAAACACACACAAACGATACACAAACACATATACAGCCGTCCCCCGTCGAACACACCCCTTCCGTGCCAAATGGCTAATTGCGGTGAGGGAGTGTTCCTAGAAATTGATGTTTGGTAAACGGAGAAGGCTGGGAGTCCAGCAGTGGAGTGGGCGAGTGCAGCAGGTGGTTCGGTTTCAAGTCCCACTGGGTGCATTCCCTCACTTGAAACTACAGTTCAAGGTAGCATAGCTGTCTAAAAAACAAGTTCATCAGCAGCTCCTGACACACCGCTCCAGGACAAGGGGGCGGGGTGAGTGATGGAAGCTGTTCGGGGCCAGAAACCCGTCACGGCCCAGTCTGTCCCACCTCTCCTCAAGCAACACAGTCCTCCATCACAGCTGGCCCTTCTCTGTGTGGGGCTGTGACTTCTGCCATTAAAAACACTGTGAACTTCTCTGACTTTCCGCAGACATTTAGCAAAGATCAAATTAAAGAGGGATGGAGGAAAGATAATACTACCACAGTTGTAGCTAACTATAGGTCTGTGAATACTGGCCTTCGATGAAAACCAAAACAACAGCTGATTTAAGTATCTGAATTAAAAGACACTAGGGTTGGAAAAATGAGCTGGGAGGTATTAAAGGATGGTGAAAAAAACGTCAATTTTGCGAGCCATCTCTATTGGTTATAATGACACTAAGTTCACCGGTTTTCACTGGTTTTACATAATAATAAAATGGAGGGACTTATTTTGGAGTTCATCTCTTAGGCTGGGTCCACAGTGTAGTAAGTCAGACGCATTGTTACACTGTTTGATATTTCACATTTAGTTTTTTGTTTACTGTTCGGCAAACTTGTAACATGGTAGCTGCATTAAGATATTGAGAATGTCTGGTGAGCATAATATATATTCAGATACTTTAGCTGTGAGAGGCAAGTCTCCCCTTTACCGAGACTCAGAATACTATAAATTATTGGTAAAATATTGGCCATATCTTAGACTTTAGTTGTTTAGTCTACGCTGCAAATATGTTGGGGATGTTTAGAATCCTTTTGAAATATTTCCATTGGATCAATAGTGGGGCTGTAAACAAACAAACAAAAAATATCTTTTGTTCAAACATATTTAAAAGATTTTTGTGGGAAATATTTACAAGTAAATATCTGGGGGTTTTTTTGTTAATGAGTGTTACGTTGGTCAGTACATTTACATGCACAATGAAGTCAGTTAACTGTATTTATGAACCAAAGTATGTCCTGTGTCACTGAGCTTTGTGTGAGATCACTGTGCATGTGAATAGAAGTAAAATCACTCAAATATGTTGTCTTTAACTTACTTGAATTGAGATTTTATCAGAAGATAATGGGGTTACATTTTTTATTTTATCAGAGCAGCTGTGCATTCAAGTAGTGTCTGAAATGCTTCAGTATGTCCTCTATGTACTGAACACTAAATAGTGGATGGGTGAGTGAAAAATCCAAATAGGCCAAATCTCATAGATTCCTATGTAATAATTGGTAGAGTAAGTCAAGTTTAACATGATTTGAGTCGTGTAAAAAGAGAAAAATTCAGTCTTAACAATTTCAGAAATAGCTCTGGGTTTGCAGTGATCTAAGGGATTACAAGTTAAGGGGATTCATGCTAATTCATTTTAATTAATTATTATTTTTCATGTTTTTTGGAATGATTTTATTTGCCTTCTTGTGATTTTATGTAGCTGTAAAGCACTTTGAATTGCCTTGTGTACGAATTGTCCTCTACAAATACATGTGCCTTGCCTTGCTAGAGGGTAGTTTTTTTTTTCCCTTTTTGGCAAGTTCACAGGTCATTGGTAGATATCCTCCCCTGCTGTCAGTCATGTACTCCAGTGTACTGGCCAGAAACAGGATGCTGAGAGAATGGGAAAATCGCAGCAGGAGTGGGACTTTTGTGCGGAAGAGTGCAAAAAGGCTGCTGAGTTCAGTTAAATGTCAAGATAATAACAGCAAGAGATGCTAATGTAATATCTCTCGCTTGGGAAAATTTAGGTAGTGAAATCTTCAATCACAGTACTCCAATTTTTAAGCAATACTAATTCCAGCCTGTTATTAAATGGGATATAACCTATGGTAATCTATTCCTGACTTTGGAGTACGTTGACACAACTTTCATGAGTCTATTCAATACAACTACTTAATTTGCACATCTTTCAAGTCTCTAGTGTTGATTTTCATACCATTCCGAGGAAGCTGCAAGGAAAGTGTCTTCTGGAGAGCAAAAAAAAAAAATGACAGTGTCGGTACGACTGTGATGACTGTGATATTTACAAAAAAAAGTGGAATTTTAAAATACAAGAATCGGTCGCAGATTCATCCTCTGTGGCAGCGCGCCTCCTTATAGTCACTTATAGATTGTTTTGTCTGGAATCTTACAAAAGTATTAAAAAAAAGACTGTTGTCCAACTGCTGAGGGTATAACCACTTAGAGTAAAGGAATTAAAAAAAAAAGAGAGTCAAAGAGCTTACAAAGAGATCCCAGCGTAATATGTAGCACACAATGTGGCACACTCATCATATGGAATACAAACTGCTTGCATTTGACCAAACTTACAAGCTGCTCTCATCGTCTGCTTCTGTAACACCTGTGTTGGTTTTAAAGATGCTGGTTACATCCTTCAAGAGAACTACATTCTGCTTTGAATGCGCCTTACTAAGACGAGAGATATCCCACAACAGGAAATCTGTAGTAAATTTTAACAAATAGTAATTTGAATAAGTATTCAAATTTGGTGGTGACTCAGGATTATCTCAAATTGCACTCTCACTAATTGTAAGTGACTTGTTTTGTTCTGAGCAAACTATTAACAGCTTCAACTCTTGTTTCTTGTGTCCTGAAGGAATGTGTTTGGAAACCAAACCTGTAACTTTGTGTTTAACTACAGTAATGTCATCCCCTCTCTCTTTGTGACTGGCTGTGGGTGGCAAGTGGCAAGGGTTGTGTTGTGTAAGAAAACTGGTTGGATATCACTTTCACTGTGTGTGTGTGTGTGTGTGTGTGTGTGTGTGTGCGTGCGCGTGTGTGTGTGTGTGTGTGTGTGTGTGTGTGTGTGTGTGTGTACGTGTGTGTGTGTGCTTTCACAGTCTTATAGATTAATATCACCTACATACAACCCCAGTATTGTACATCTCTGTTTCATCTCTCCACCCGTCATTGTTGAGTATCAGATATGGGCTCGGACTATTTATGAGGTTACAATGGTCCTGTCAGGGTGGCTGAGATTAATGAAGCTGCACATGTTCCCTCAGTCTAACTGTGTTCACCCCAGGCTACCCGAGCTGTGCTACAAACTGCCTGGCTGGAACTCTGCTTGCAAAGAGATCCCAGGAGTTTAGGTCCCACTTGACAAATAAAATTATATTGGCTGTATTATTTTGGCACAAAGTTAGAGATTACTGTGTGCTCCAGTATTGAATCGTGTTCAGTATTTTGTGTTTCAATATTTTTTCCTCTACTGACTACCTTAAGAATTCTGCACTTTGCACAGTAAATGCTAAGGCTACACAGTGATGTATCATACACCGATGGTAGAATCATGTCTGTTGGTGGGAATTTAATAGGAGTCATATAAAAAGGGTTTACTCCATACTACTTGAATGTACTGATGTGTAACTCACTTCCTCACACTCTGAGTTTTACCACTTGAGCCTCTGATCCACTGTCCAGGTACATGATGGCAGGACAGTGCCTCACAATGAATCATAGGTGTCTTCGCCCAGGGGACCACCACACAATGCCAGCTATGCTGTGAACTCTCCCCCTCTCTGTGACCTCACCCCCAGGGGGTCCTATCAGGTGATGTCAGTCCCACTGGACGCACAATGCTCTATATTAGCTGCCGCTGTCAACACCTAAGCTTGTCAGATGAGGGATGGGAACTTTAGAAAAGAATGGATCACCTGCAAGTTTGCACAATAGCTTGGCCTTGCACTTTATACCCTGTGGATTATGTAAAGTACAACAGGGAAAGCAGCTCTTAATGAACTCACACTAGTGTTGATGTAATCCTACAACAACTGCTAGTCATTACTAACTGGGCTATATGACATCAGCAATCTAGAGGCAAACAACTTACTCTCACAGTTAACTCACAGAGAGTTAACTGGAAGGAGGTTAGGTGTTCAAAGAATAGATGTTAAGGTGCTCTAAGAACGCTTGTGCTGCTTTTTTGGCTCACTGTTTGATTATCCACTGACAGAAGCATCTGTTTCCAGATAAAAAGGCAACCGTTTTTAAGAAAATTAATTAAATCACAAGACTGCCTCTGTATTGAAAATAATGTTTAGTTAGACTCAAGAGAGGCAAGTTTACAAAGAAGAGGCAAACATTTTGGCATTTGGAGTTGGTGGAGACTATAAAGGAAAAGGCAATGTGAGAATAATCACATGCTCTACTGAAGCAAAAGCACCTTTTTAGCTATGTGAAAAAAATTTATAAATGAAAGTCCTGCAAAATGTAGTGAAACTAATTCATATTTAATCTCGGAAGTGTTCTTGGCCATTTGACAGATATATCATTTAGCATTTAATAACGTTTGCAGGAAAACCTAGTTTGAACAACAATATGTAAACTTTTCTATACAAGCTCACTGAAAAATGATCGTTATAATGCACACAATGAAAACATGACTTTAAAAAATGCCTAAAGAAAGGCTTCAGGTCATCAATGTAACTGTTAATACATCAATAAACACATTTAAATGACACACACACACAAAATGCATGTCAACCCATTAGTCCAAGCGAAATTGTATTAAGTTTAACATCTCAAAGCTGAAGTAACACACCTAGATAATGTGATTCGCTAGTCGAATCACTTCTGATTATATATACGCTTCAAAAGATGCAGGCGGGATAAGGTGCTCCTCAAATCATAAATCCAAATTTTTTTTTGACAAATTTTTCTTTCAACACAGCTAAATTCCCAATAAAACTACTCTCGTTCACATATGTCTGAGAGCTCAGTGCATCAGAATTTGGGACTGAAAAGCATCCCAATAAGACTACCTGTCAATCATGGTCTTAAATCTTAATTTTCTAGATCCGGAATTTGACACTGGAAAAAGGGGGATGTGTTATCATGCCAGTAGCACAATTAGTGATTGATTAGTGAGAGAGGCTTTGATAGATGCTTTGTCCCTAACAACATGCTTGCAGTTGTTAATTCTTGACTTTGTTGGGACAAAGCTCTGGACAGGTTGTTGAGCGTACAGCATCGGCGAATAGCATGTTTGGTGACAAGAGAAGATAGCACGCCAACAACTCCGTGTCATGCTAGGTGTCAGTGATATTTCTTATCTTGCCCAAGTTCTTGTTGATTCTTGCACACCTATGGCCTCACGGCACAATTTAACATTGCTGAATTCCATTTTTCCCCACTTGTTCTAAAGTTCTCATAACTTTATGTTCTGTTACAGCTGAAGTTAGCAGCAGATGCATTCTCCAGATTTTTGATAGAAGTGATATGCAATCTTGCAAGGTATGTATGCACACTTATTCAATCCACATGTTAAGTGCAAGTGTTTGAGTATGCTAGTGTGAATGTGTGTATGCTGCAACTTAGTGGGTGTGAGATGGCTATCTGAGGCCATACATCAGCCCTGGTGTGGCAGTGGGCCCGTGTAATTATCAGGTCTCAATGGGACGCTGTGTTATTTTTGCCCAGGGTGAGATGCTTATCTGGCGCTGTCAGCAGCCACCTGGATGGATGATCCTCACTCCTCAGAGCACTGGCTCACCTTCCCTCTGCACCAAAGACAAACTGGCTAACTTCTCTCATACAGAACACACCAACCTCTGCTAACCTCCAAACATATCTGCTCTACCAGGAGGCTGAGACTGAGAGAGTCAAGAGAAAAACAGAAGGATCCTGGCCTATAATAAAGATTAATCAGCTCTCAGCATAATCCATCTAATGTAGAACTTTCTTTGAATAATATTGAAAGTATGATGAATTAATACTCAGTGGTTTTAAAGGTGGATTTTGTAACTTTGATATTCAAAAATTATACCAGACCAGGTGTATGTTTTTACTCCAATTGATTTATTCATTTACAAGTCTTTTTTTCCCCCATCAGCCTATTGGGTGACAGCGAGAGGGGGAACTATTGGCTCCCTTAACTTTAACTGAAAAATCATACAGAAAAACGTGGCTAAGAACTAACAATAAGACTAGTGTATGTTAACTTTAATGTTACTGCTGATAATGTGTGGGTCGGCCATGATAACACAGGTATCTTTACAGATGTAAAGTTTACTTTCAGCACAAACATGGCAGTACACATACTGAATTAACACTGTAGCCATTTTGACACATGTTCTACCATGATGGAAAAAAAATACATCCTCATTATTCTGCAGCTGCTCTTTGGTGATTCACACACACCAAACAGAGGTGTTTCAGCATCGCATCATGTGCTTACACACAGCAAGATGATAGCGTAGACCAGCTCTTTAACATCCTGCTGAATCATTTGGTGGAGCACTTTTTCCTCCGACAATAATCTGTCTTATCAAAGATTAGTGGAAGTGAACCTACCTAAACAACCTAAATTGGTTTAGGTATGTTAAGATAAAATAAAGTCTGTGTTAGGACAAAACTTTTTCAAAATGTCATACTTTTACCATACTTTTACCAAGTGTCACCTCAACCTTTAGTGAAAAAAGTATTGATTCTTATTGTTTATTGATCTAAGGAAATGAAAAAAAAGCCGAACACATACATATATATGTATATATATGTATGTATATGTATGTATGTATATGTATGTATGTATGTGTATATATATGTGTGTGTGTGTGTGTGTGTGTGTGTATGTATGTATATTAAAGTGTGCAGTATTTCATAAAAGTAAACATACCAGAAAAAGAGTTAAAATGGGAAATGGCAATACACAAAGCCTATAATCTGAGTTGTGACGAATATTAATAATAGGAACATTCCACAGTTGATTGAATTGTTTTCTATTTTCTTTCCGTCTTGCCTGTAATGCTTTTACTTGTGTATGAAGCATGGAACAGCACAAATCTGATTTCAACATCGTCAAACAGCAGTTTCGCTGCTGCGCATGATAGCGTCCTGAGGAGAGAGCTGAAACGTAATGATGTTGTGGAGCAGTTAAACAGTGTCCCGTATTCATTTATTATTTTAGGCTGTCTGTGTTGGGCTTCATGCAAGCACTGGCAATTTAGGAAATGTTCTGAAATGAGCCTGCCTCTACGCTCTGTGAGATATCTCTTACTGAATCACATAAACAGAGGAACACAAAGCGCATATAGTGACATTGATACACAAACATGCACAAAAAAAAAGGATTGCAAATGCACAAACCATATTTGTATTGTGCCTTTAGGTTGTTTCCTGTTATTTTTCATCCAGCAGTCTAGTGATAAACATGAACTTATTGTTCTAGTAATCAAAAGTTTAAAAGCATTAGGTATTTTGTGTGTTTGGGACACAGGAAAAGAACAAGGAAACTGTAGGACATTTTGACTGGAAAAAAGAGAGAAACAATGTTTGATAGATAGGCTACTGGTGGCACAAGGGTTTGATACGTTTGTCAGCACCAACACAGTAGCCTTTTATGAGCGGTCTTATCCTCAGCCAAAGCCTTTTCCTGCACATTTCTCTAAAGCTGAGTGACCACCAGTGCTGGAAAGGTTACTGTCATTATGCGAAGCATTAGATCTCAAATAAACTGTTCCCCTGAGCGCCTCCAAACACAGATGTTTTGTTGATACTGAATACTGAAACGCAAAGGGAGAAAAAAAGAATAGAATTTCTATTTCTTAAAATATTTATTCTTGTGCTTTTAAGATGAATGAATGTGAATTTAGTCTCCTAGTGGGAGGTTATATCATAGCTAAAAAGAAACATTCAGAACATAATAAATGATCTGCTTAACTCAGAAGAACGTTGTGATGTATTCCTTTGCATCTTTAATGAGACCATACATTGTGATATCTCCACATCCGCTTCTTTTGTATCCAGTCATTTTGTGGTGACCACGCAGACTTGTCCATGGACTTGATTTGTATAGAATGCATGCACACAGTAGCTCTTACTGCAGATGCAAATCTACTTTACATGTAACAGATACTACAAAGCTCTACTACGTACATAATTGTGCTTTCGTTTGTCCATGTGCACATATGCAAGTCTGTATAATCGAAACACTCAAATGCACTCAAACAACACTAAGCAGAGCGGACACAAGAACGTTTGGCTTGTAGTACCGACCTGTCGACAAGAACTTTTAATATGTTTGTTTTTCTTGTGTCACTTGGAGCATCGCTGTTGTGAAACAGAGATAGACATGTTATTGCTCTGATTTAACTCCTTTCTTGTCATCTTACCTTTTTGTCTTTATTTACTCTAAAGCTCCCAAAATGAATGTCAAAGTTTGAATGTTGTGTTTACAAACAGCAACAAGTTTGTAACTATGGTAAAACCTATTGTAGAGGCTAAACCTAGATTGAGATTGGAAAGCAATCAAGAAGTCATTAGGATTCAACCTTTGGGTAACATGAATGCATGTACATAAGATCATAAGTATCCATCCAACATATGGTGAGATATTTTAAGTCATTATATTGACATAATAAGCTGTGTAGTGTAATCCAATCAGTATCCAAAAATACTCACCTGGCACCTGCTGACTGACACAGCAGTGATCACGCAACAGCATGGCTCCTTATCAAACAACATTCTCGCTTCAGTTCAGAGGCAGGAATCAAAGGCACTTGTCTTTCAGGATCACTTCACATAAGCCAGTGCAACAAATACAGTTTGTTTGTGACGAGCAGATCAGCAGATGCTCTCAGATAATATCTGCACTGCTTAATCTTTAACCATGATGAGGTGTGAGAAATTAATCCCTCTTCTTTGCGTCAGACAACACAAACATGTGATCATGAAACCCATTACAGCAACAATAAAATGTGATTTAAGTGTAAATGGTATTAGTTCTACTTGTCTACAGCTGTCATTCTTTTTAAATGTGCCTCGTCTGAATGGCAGGAAGCATCTGCTGCGCGAGCAGATTTCTGGAGTGGGTGTATGGTGTCAAAACCAACCCTGCCCTAACCCGAGTCAATGACAACATAACAACAACTAAACCAAGTCCGTTATGTAAAATATTTTGGTTTTCCTTTTTTAAAGTCACATTTAGATGTCTTGGACACGTGTACACTCATAAGTGAAATGTTTCATCTCCCCCTCTGCTCTGTATCTGAGAAGGTTTGAGCGCCACAGTGACACTCACCATTGTTACATTTCTTAGCTGTTATCCAGTCCATTAGGCCCAGATGACCTCTGTGCGTACACCCACAGCTTACACCCATGTGCCCCCCGCCCTTGACCTTTGACCCGACCTCTTCCACCTTACCCACAATTCAGTGCATAACAAGGCTACTGAGAAGTAGTGGATGCTCTCCCCGTGCCCCGGAGGGAGCTAGAGTTACTGGAGCATGTGGATTCATTAACAAATATCTGTCTGTTTGCTCCAGTAATGAGGAAGGCAGCAATTTAAAGTTGAGAGCAGCCGCCTGGAATCCCAGCAAGTGGGACAGGCTGCTGGTGTCAATCAAAAGCTGAGGTTCACCAGCAGGGCATCACCAGTCTACCTGCCTCCATCACCACTAATATACATACTTATTTGGACATGGGTGGGGGTGCTCAAGTGGAGCGAGAAGTCCTCGCATATCAGCAGGAGGTCAGGGAGAGAGGAGAGTGTCACATGGGGCTCTTGCACCCCCCTCTGGCCTGGGATAACATTACCTTAACTTTGTAACTATTACTTAATCATCAGCATTTTGTCGCACTCTGACTCTTCTAGAAACTTTCTTTTGATCACGGCTGTGTTATCACAGTTGTTCCATAACTGACAAGAAAGAAAGATAACAACAGTGTGGATGATGTAGAAATATGTTTTTAGCAAAATTTTATTCAATTTTATTTGATATGGAAGTCCACATGTGCCATATAAACAACACAGGATTTTCTGATTGATTGCTATTAATAGTTATCTGGGAATGAGTCCTTAATGAAAGCTTAGTTACAGATTTCCATGTTAAACATCTAATTTAATGAAGGTATTAATGCCATCTGTTTTATGATTATCATATATTTTTTCAGTTAATGAGCCATTTCCTCATTCTTTAGTAAACAGCAGATTATAAGTACCGCATTCAACCAGATGCTGATATTGTCACTCTATAAGCAAATATGCAATTTTATCTTCTTAATGTTGATCTGCAGCAATCAGTATGAATGACAGTGTATCCCATTTAATCTTAGTGACCGACAGTAACATCTGTTTACCCAACTCAGTGTAGTAGTAAGTCACAATTCCGGTCTCCGTTCTTGCTTCATTTTAAGGTGAGAGATATAATCTGCTTTATCTCCATGGGTTTGAAGACAGTGTGTCACAATTTAGAGTTCTGCACACCAAACATGAACAAAATGATTAAATGTTAAGTGTGACTCAATAATGTGTAGTGGTGTTACTTTATTGTTGTACTGCAGTGAAGTGAAGCCTGTTCCATCTGTCTCCTGAGCTGAGACTGGGAACCCGGGCATCTCTTCTCAGCCCTGACATACAGTCGGCAGATGAACAGATTGATGGAGCGCGGTGGCCACTGAACCAACGAGCCAAACTATTCCTCCTTTCCAAGTTTACTGTTGCATGTGTGCATGTAAATGAGTCTGAGTACACAGTAATTTGTGCTCTGAAGTTGTGCATCAGAGCGTCAGTGATCTCACATACATTTTGTATATGTGCGTGTATGTGTGTTTGTATACATCTGTGCAAACGAGGTATACAGTCTGTACATTACATATATCAATATTTCTGGCTGCTGGCTCTCTTGGATGTGTGTGTGTGGGGGTAGATGTTTATTTCTATGCTGTCTGATCAAGGCCCAGTTAAGCCTTGGAGAGCCTGACATCGCCAAACAGCCTTGGAGCTGGAGCAGCAGAGTAAGTGTAAACAGCTAAGGGCAACAAGCGTCTTGATCAACTAACAGATAGCAGCTGTGAACAAGGACTGTGACTCATAGCTTCCTATCAGATAAACTTGACATGCAGAGCTAGCCATGAGGATAATGCAACATGAAGCCCCAGCGCTGTTTATCTAGCAGTCTGCTTGTCTTACATTGAAGTTATTGTTATCACAGCGCTATGAGTGATTGGAAAAAAAAAGCCTTAAAAAAAAAAAAAACTAATTCAAACTTGCTGTGTTGTAAATACATATTTCTAAAGTGGAATTAGCTTAAAAAGTTATAGTGAGTTTATTTTTCATGCATAAGATATACGCTATGCTGTTTTATCCAGTTTACACACGAAACACACTGTCTGAAGTTTTTATTAACCATTCTATGATGAAGCAGAGACAACGACACGAGAAGTTCAGCAAAATTTGGCATCCAGGTAAGACGCATAAAGGCCAAGCTGTAAGCTGGCTAGATGCCAGTCCCAAGCAAATGTATCGTTGTAAGCCTTTTTATAGTATTGTTATGTAAAGAGTCAGCTGTTGCTTGCCATAGCATCACAGAAATGGGATTTTAGATGTGTCCTAAAAATCTCAGGAAAAAAATCTGACGAAAAACTGTTAAACAGCCCAACTGCAAAATTCAGTAAAACACAATTGTGGGCTTCTTAAAATGTTTTACGCTAATGGTGGATTATTTATAACCCCAAAACTTGGGATATTAGTTTTCTTAACGTAGCTCAGCGTTTTTCAGCCAAACTAAACATCGATGGCTTCCCTTTCATTTAAATACTTCTTAGCCACATTTGTTACATGCGCAGCGACATTAAAACAATTTATAAATAAACATTAAATGACACGTGAATTTTGTTTGTCTCTGTGTGGCCCTGTGATGAACTGGCGGCCTGTCCAGGGTGTACCCCGCATCTCACCCAATGACCGCTGGGATAGGCTCCAGCCCCCCCGCAACCTGACCGACGGATTAAGCAGGTATAGAAAATGGATGGATGGACACATGAATTTGTTCTTTATTGTTCAGTTAATCAATAGTTTTTTCTAACTACGCTGTTTTCTGATGTCACAATGATGATGCTATTTGCACCTTAAACGTCTTCATAATTAGCTTTACAGTGATACGTATCCATGAGCCCAAAGTGCAGAGTTAACATCCATCTCCTGCACATTCAAATACTTAACTGTCCCAATTCTAAGTAAAGCCTTGGTGCCAATCATATCTTTTAATAATAATCACATAACATGTTTGAACAGACCTTTGAGGCGTGTGAAAATAGATCCACCAATGATGTTGTACGGAAAGCTTGTTGAGTTTCTGGTGTTGTTGCGCTGTAGGTCAGAGATGAATGGTTAATGTCACACTAGGATACACACTCTGCATCAGTTCTGCACTGTGACTCACTGGCCTGGCCAAACTAAACCAAATATTTCATCTACAATGTAAAACACGCTCGCAGCCATAAACATGCTTCAAAACGTGGCGGGCCATGCCCTGAAAAATGATTTTAAACATAACCTTAAGCGCTCCCTCTCTCTCTCGCGTCCTGTGAGCGTTTATTTATGTAGATTGGATAGAGTAGCGTATAATTATTCCTCTGCTGCCAATGTGTTCTTTTATTTATTTCTCATTTCCTTTCCTCTGCAGGGCCAAATATTGTATCGGGATGAGGAAAAACAAGAAGCACATCTATCTTTAGTGTCACACTGGCCACTTGTGCTTGTATTTGATGACAAGTTTTAATTATTTGCAAGGTTCACTAAAGTATAAAAGTCTTGAGGGGTGACGGAAATAGCATTGATTGTGTATTCTAACTATTAATTGCAGCTCTAAGATTTAAATTCAGTCGATTTGGAATTGAATGGTGTGTGTGTGAGTGACTGTGTGTTTACTGTGTATAAGCTCGTACATGCTCTTGGTTTCAGAACTTTGAACTTTATCAAATCTTCATGTTCAAGTGTGTGCTGACTAGACCAACTGGCTAGGAATATTGCTGTGTTGAGTATTGCTAGGACTATTGCCCTTGTGTGTATTTTTCCATTTTCCTCCTTTCCTTTAAATAAGACCAGTGCCACTGAGCTGTTTATTGGCTCAAGGGTTCTGCAGCGGTAATGATGCATGGAGAATGATGTGGGCTGAACTGGAGAATGGGAGGCCTGCAAGCTCTGGCCTTTCTGAAGTTACATTTAGCCCAAGCAAAAAGCCTCAAAGACTGCCAGGAAAACTGAAAGTATGTATGCCTGAGGGTATGTGAAGAAAAGCATGCTTTTTTTTATCCTTAAATGTCAAAATGTCCATAATTCTGTCCAATATTCTTGACCTTCTCTCATGTATAAATCTAGAGTGGTTCCATTCAGTGCATTACAGCTGTTAAAATATGCATTGAACATGGTATGGGGATGTCTGAAGGGAGAACATTATTTTGGTGTTTAAACTAGTTATGACTAAACCTTCACAGTTCAAGATATTTAAAGAACTGCAAAGCCTGATAGTTATTTATGTTCACAGCACAGGCTTTATATAAAAAAATGCATCACAGGTCTCTTTCATCTTTCTGAAACACAGTCCCAAACACTTAACGCAAAACAGTATCACTCAGTATAAGATGTACTTTTTGAAATAACACATAATTTAGAAAATTATCTAACTGTGTGTCAAGGTAAACGTTCGGAAAGCTGATTTCAGAGTAGAAGGGTCAATATTCAATCTTACAACATCTGACTCATTGAATCTGCTGATTGATTGTCCCAAAATTGTATCTCCAGAAACATATGAAACCGTGTTGAGACCAATCCGGCTACTGAAAAAGGCAATGCAATACATCCCTCTTATCCATCTGATGAGATGAGGACCATTCTTCACCGGCAACAACATCCCCTCCTAATGAAAAACAAAAGTTGCCAATTTGTCTCAGGGAATGTGTGTGTGTGTGTGTGTGTGTGTTAGGAGATGGTGGTGGTTGCCCTTGTATCATCAGATGACAGAGGATGTTTTTGGACAAACAAGTGTGTCTGAGTTGAAACTCTCCCAGTCCATGGGTCCCTGATACAGTGATGAAATGTGGTGGCGTTTAGCACCACGAAGGTCCTGACATTAGAGAGGGTGATGACAGTAACAGTTAGAAGGTCAGCTGCACTTCAGCACTCAGGCGGCTGGGACACGGGGAGACATGAATGCACTTGTTTACATGTTAAAGTTGATGAATCACGTGCAACAGCACAAAATTAGTCTTTGAGGATCCTGAGAATGAAAATCATGATGAAATTCAATATTGTTGTGAGCAGTAAATGCTGAAATAGAAAGAATAAACTTAGCTACAAACTGAGGCTGGTCTCTGAACTTATGCCTTCACAAGTTCGCTCAAGATTATGCATCTAAGCAAATATCCCTGACTTGAAGGAGAAAAATGTCTAAAGGTGAGACAATATTTCTGTGTGTTACAGAAATTTAAATAAATTAATAAATACTGTTTTAATATCCCAAAGGGAAATTCAAAACTGTGTAAAAACTGTCATTGTGATAAAAGAAAAGAGAAAACTATTCTGAAAGACATCTGGTGTGTAAATGGAGAAAAAGACCATTCCACAGTCACTGATTGGATGCTTTTAGTACAGCAGTCCATCTTTTTTGTTCAGTTCCAAACAGAAGCTGTGTATCCATTATTTGATTTCTCTGAGTTCATCTGCTGTTGTAATGAGTAGCTTGAGGCTTTAAGATGTCTCTGGCCCGACCTGACTTTGTTATACTTAATAAAACAGTGGATCCAATGGAGCTTTTTGTTCATTGTGTATTTATTTTCCCCTTCACTATAAAAAGAAAACTAAACAAATGTACAGACATGAGATGAAGATGTTCTGCATATCCTTTGTACTTCCTCTGAAATCGTTTTCACAAGCATCTTACTAATCGACTTTTTATGGTTTAATCAGTATGTTATCATTAATGTATCTTATCATCATCATCATCATCAACTTTATTATATAGCCTTTTAACACAGCTGTGGCTGAAACAAAGTGCTGTACAACACAAAATAAAACAAGGCTTAAAACACAAGAACAATGTAAAAACAACAATATACAACAACAATATTAAAATAATAAAAACAATAAAACAACACTAGAAACAGAGTCTCATGCTGGGTTAAAAGCCAGGGAATAAAAAAATGGGTTTTAAGACGGGTTTTAAAAATGGGCAGTGAAGGGGCTTGTCTGATGTGAAACGGGAGGTCGTTCCACAGTTTCGGACCGGCAGCGTAAAAGGCTCTGTCTCCTCTGAGCTTCCGCTTGGCCCTCGGTACCTCCAGGAGCAGCTGATCAGCTGACCTGAGGCAACGGGCAGGAGCATCAGGATGGAGCAGCTCAGAGAGGTAAGGCGGGGCGAGTCCATTTAAAGATTTAAAAACAAATAAAAGAATCTTAAAAAGGATTCTAAAGTGCACAGGCAGCCAGTGGAGGGAGGCTAAAATGGGAGTGATGTGCTCCCTCTTACGTGTTCCAGTCAGGAGGCGAGCGGCAGCATTTTGGACCAACTGGAGACGTGCAAGGGAGGACTGGCTGACTCCAAGATAAAGTGCATTGCAGTAATCCAGCCGTGATGTGATGAAGGCGTGGATTACTGTTTCAAAGTGCATGCATGCGAGGAAGGGCTTCATCTTTGCCAGCTGCCTAAGATAAAAAAGCTGGACTTCACTACTGCACAAATTTGCCGGTCCAATTTAAAATCACTGTCCATCTTAAAAACCAAGTTTGTGACTGTTGGCTTCCTGTATTGCACCAAGGGGCCCAAGTCAACAGGAGGGGATTCACAGGAGCCACTGGGACCAAACATCATCACTTCTGTCTTCTTCTCGTTAAATTTTAAAAAGTTTAAGGACATCCAGGCTTTTCAGAATCTTAAGCTATTCTGAAAATGTTTGGAGATGGTTTGGATCTCCATAAAATAATAAGAGAATTTAAAACTGCACTTTCTTCATTTTCCAGTCTACGCATACCTAAAAAATTACATGTTAATGTGAGTGGAACAGATCTGTGTTGATTCCATCTATACCACAACAGACCCATGTGGATGCTCGCAGAAAAAGCAAAGACTCTCAATGAATTCTCAAACAGTCACTGGAGACATCAGGGTTGGCAAGGTCATTCTTTCTGCTAGGCTGGGCACATGCATGCACACACACTCACACAGGTGCTCATTGTTCAGTCAGGCTGCTATCATCCTTCACGCCTGGGGCTATGAATCATTGGAGAGTCACAGAGGGCCCTTTAAAGTAAACAGGGTTGAGCGGATCTCCTTATTCTGTTCAGATTTATCGGTCCGGCATTCGACCCCAACTGCCCTACGCCTGAGTGGGCCAGGTGATGGGTCACAGTGGCGGTGTGGGTGTGTATGTGGGCGTCTTTTTGAAAATCTTAATTGACTGGTGGTAGTGAGTAACAGGTCAACCAGAGGTCGTCAGAATAGCTATTAGGTCATTATTTGGAGACCTCTGTGACATTAAAAGACACTCTTTAAATGTAATATATATATCAATATCACTGGAAGTCCAGTAGGTATCCAATTAAAACATTTCCAAAAGGTTCACATGTTGTTCTTCATACAAATAACACAAAAGATTAAAGGGGATTACAAGAAGGTCTGTAAGGCTGTGTTTTGCAACAATGCATTAGAATAAACGATGACACTATTATGTCAATATTATCAAAATGATATCTGGAATTATTTGTTATGACAGGATTAATGTTGGGTATCATGTCTGCACAGGTGTTTCTTCACTATGATGTCATCAGGCTTGTACCTTCTGTTTGCAAATACAGTATTTCAAATTTCCACTGTTTTCCACTGCTGTTTTTGATTCATATTAAGATAATGTGAATATGGAAAATTTAATGGAAACTGTAAAAATGTACAAAAAAAACTCAGGCACTTGCTTGATGAGGTTTCTGCCTGTGTTGATGACGATTCGATGCAGATTGAGGGCATGTGAATAACTCTATAAATCATGTCTGACCTTGCAAAGATTAAAATGATGGGACTCACCAGCTGTTTCTGCTATGAGCTGGTGCAGTATCCCAAATACCCCCAGAGATAAAAAGTAATTATTGAAAAAAAATCTCTCTTCGTACTCCTCTTGGGTATGTCCACCACAGCTGTTGTTAGTTTTCCTTCTTAAGGTTGTCAGGACATTACTTCCACTAAATTACAACAACTAAAAAAACTTTTTTAAAAAGATGATAGAAAGCCTACACTGCCACCCTATTGAGACGCTATGCAGCCTAGTTTCTTCACGCAATGGTGTTATTATTTCTAGTTCTTTCATAGATTGCTTCAGACTAGCTTCACAAGTGAATCAAGATTCAGATTTAAAAAAGAAAAAAAAAAGATGCTTGTGTTTACTGTCTTTTAACATTATAACATTATCCAAGTTATTAACTTCTTTTGGCATTTGATTTTTCCAGGTGGAGATCACAATCTCTAAATCCCTAGTTGGAGCATAAATACAGCTGAAGAACTGAACAACAATTGTTTCAGAGTTGATTTCTAAAACACCAGTGAACATGTCCAAAAGTTCAATGGGGCATGGATGTGTGTGTATGGGACATGCATTTGAATTGACCACTTTGATATTATAGTCCTCACTTCTACATGCTAACATTGACTGAATTCGACAAGGCTTCTGCCATTAGTTGCAGAAACAAAGGAATTGCCTGCAGAGGCCTTGTTTCTATAAAGACATACTCTGCCCCATACCTGTATAAGGCTACCAAACATGCTCTTAGATTTGTTCTTGTTTGCCGAAAAGCGTCTGAAAGTTGTTTGAGATAGCAGCAGGTATAGAATTATTATGAGAAGTATAACTGCTACACTCACAGAGATCCCATTAAATTCCTTATCAGGGTCCTTACCTGGTTGTTCATCCAGCAGTCTCACAATGTCCTTGACAAGAGAGGGAGGATGAGGCTTGTATGCCATCTTCTCTATAAATATCTGTTTTCCTGACCAAATTGTTTCCCCTTATTGGTTCATTCCTTGTTTGAATTGTATGTAAATGTAAGTGTATCATCCTCTAAAGTATGAGTAGATACTTTGATAACAGCAGCACCTTTGACAGGGGAAAAAAAAAGTCTCCACACAAACAATAAAAGACAGAAGCCATAATCCAAACAAGTTCCACTAAACAAAAACTACAGAACAAGAGCTGTGACAGGCTGCATCACAGCTTGCAAATGTGCTGCTGCCGTGCTACTGAAACTGGTAATATTTACAGCATAAAGCTAAACATGATGGAAGATGCATTCATTTTTTTTAAAGATATTTTTCAGGAAACAATTTATTTATTTTTAAGAAATGATGGAACTTAATCAAATTTCAACCGATCTTGAAAGGTTTTACAACCAAGAGAAGAACTTTACCAGAAGTCCATCCAGTTCTCTTTTACCACCAACCATCACCTCACTGTGTTTTCAGCTTATCGATATAAGAGGATTAATTCATTTGTTGGTTATCCTATTGGCAGACTTCTTCATCAAATTCATTCCAGTCATTTCAATGATAGTCAAAAATTCATGACAGAAACATGGACAAAACTATAAAGTCAAATCAAACTCAAAAGACTGGCATGCACACCGATGGTCCTCTCTTTTTCTTTATTCCTCTTCCATGCACATTCCAGATGTGATTTCTCTGCCACAACATAATTGAATTCTTTTTACCTGCATCAAAGAGCTTACCGTCTACAGGGTTGAGACATAGTGTAGGCCTTGTGTCAGTGACAGGCAAATTGATTCTGCTTTAGGAGGGATAATCTGGGCGGGAGAGAGGGGAGAACACTGTGATTAAGTCAGAGACATTGTGAGGGCGCCGCAATCGAATCTGGCCACAGAGATTCCTATCAGATAATAAGCTGGATATTTAGGTGAGAGTCTTTGTTTGACAACACTGCTCATCCTCAGAGTGTTTCCCTTTAACAAGAGAAGTGGAGCACTACAAAATATCTTTTATTTTCACATCAAATGCATAAATAGCCCTTGTGTGGCTCATGGTGCTAAAGGCATTGTGGGTTAAAATTGGGTTTCGACCCAGATTTGTTTTTCAATTTTATTCCAATGCATTTGGGCTGAAGCAGCCCATATTGATTTGCCAAATCTAGACATGTTAAACATGTTCAACTTCATGTTGAATTTATTAATTTAAGATGCACCGCTCCCCCCCCCCCCCCCCCCCCCCCCGTCAACACCGTGTATGGTGAGGGCGGGGCTCTGCTGACCTCAACTCGGGACGTCGTGAGTCGGTGGGGGGAATACTTCGAGGGCCTCCTCAATCCTACCAACATGCCTTCCGATGAGGAAGCAAGGTTGGGGAGCTCGGACGTGGGGCCTCCCATTTCTGGGGCAGAGGTTGCCAAGGTGGCAAGGCCCCGGGGGTGGATGAGGTCCGTCCTGAGTTCCTCAAGGCTCCGGATGTTGTAGGGCTGTCTTGGTTGACACGCCTCTGCAGTATCGCGTGGACATCGGGGGCAGTGCCTCTGGACTGGCAGATCGGGGTGGTGGTCCCCCTCTTTAAAAAGGGGGACCGGAGGGTGTGTTCCAACTATAGGGGAACCTGGTAAGGTCTATTCGGGGGTACTGGAGAGGAGCATCCGCCGGATAATCGAATCTCAGATTCAGGAGGTGCAGTGTGGTTTTCGTCCTGGCCGTGGAACAGTAGACCAGCTCTATACCCTCAGCAGGATCCTGGAGGGTGCATGGGAGTTCGCCCAACCGGTCTATATGTGTTTTGTCGACTTTGAGAAGGCGTTCAACTGTGTCCCTCAGGGACTCTTGTGGGGGGTGCTCTGGGAGTATGGAGTGCCGGACTCCTTGATATAGGCTGTTCGGTCTCTGTATGACCGGTGTCAGAGTTTGGTCCGCATTGCCGGCAGTAAGTCGGACATGTTTCCTGTGAGGGTTGGACTCCGTCAGGGCTGCCCTTTGTCACCGATTCTGTTCATAATTTTTATGGACAGAATTTCTAGGCGCAGCCAGGGCATTGAGGGGGTCCGTTTTGACGACCTCAGAATCGGCTCTCTGCTTTTTGCGAACGATGTGGTTCTGTTGGCGTCGTCGGGCCGTGACCTTCAGCTCTCACTGGAGCGGTTCGCAGCCGAGTGTGAAGCGACTGGGATGAGAATCAGCACCTCCAAATCTGAGACCATGGTCCTCGGCCGGAAAAGGGTGGAATGCCCTCTCCGGGTCGGGAATGAGATCCTTCCCCAAGTGGAGGAGTTCAAGTATCTCGGGGTCTTGTTCACGAGTGAGGGACGAATGGAGCAGGAGATTGACAGGCTCGGCAACAGATCGGTGCGGCGTCTGCAGTGATGCGGGCTCTGCACCGGCCCGTCGTGGTGAAGAAGGAGCTGAGCCAAAAGGCGAAGCTCTCGATTTACCGGTCAATCTATGTTCCTACCCTCACCTATGGTCACGAGCTGTGGGTAGTGACCGAAAGAACGAGATCTCGAATACAAGCGGCCGAAATGAGTTTCCTCCGCAGGGTGTCTGGGCTCTCCCTTAGAGATAGCATGAGAAGCTCGGTCATCCGGGAGGGGCTCGGAGTAGAACCGCTGCTCGTCCGCATCGAGAGGAGTCAGATGAGGTGGCTCGGGCATCCGGTTAGGATGTCTCCTGGACGCCTCCCTGGTGAGGTGTTCCGGGCCCGTCCCACTGGGAGGAGGCCCCGGGGAAGACCCAGGACACGTTGGAGAGACTATGTTTCTCGGCTGGCCTGGGAACGCCTCGGGGTCCCCCCAGAAGAGCTGGAGGAAGTGGCCGGGGACAGGGACGTCTGGATTTCTCTGCTTAAGCTGCTGCCCCCGCGACCCGATCCCCGGACAAGCGGCAGATAATGGATGGATGGATGGAGATTGAAGATCTGATAATTGTGTTTGAAGGCAAAAAATTTTATGGCATTTGATCCAACAAGCTATCAATCATATACCCCATATGTCAGAGAATGCATACTATACAACAAAGCCTTCAAAATGAGAGTAACAAATGTGTTGTCCTTCTACAACAGCTGGTAATGGTACAATATCAGCTTTACATGAAATCTGTAGGTCAGCCTGGAAAAGCAGTGTCCTGAGGTGATACACAAAAAGAAAAACTAAACTTTTGTTCCTCTTTCATGAGTCTCGAACTGGTTCAGGCACACTAACCCAAAAGCCCACACATGCATGCGAACCCAGATGTCTAAAATTACTTATTGTCCAGCTGTAGACATACTGTGCATACACAGATGCTGCAGACTCACTCTGCAGCACTCACCATTATTTACTGCATCTCAGGGACGGGCTGTTTGCCTAACAACTAGACCTTGCTAACCCTGGAACAGTAAATTTTGGAATACTGTTGCTTTTGCTCCATCAGGGGTCAACTCAGTGTTAGAGCTGTACTGTAGATGCATTGCTGGACAAAGATTCTCAAGTTTTGTCTCCTCCCAATCTGTGATCAATGTCTGCTGTTAATTTAGTTTTACAGAGCAACAAAACATGTTTAACATGGTGTAATATTACTGCACCAGTACAGACGTTTTTACTGTTATGGTAGCATATTGATGCTGCTATTTATTTATTTTTGATTACATTTACAGTAACTGTAAGTTCAAAGCAGAACAAAGTGATAACACATATCATCTATTGTTTTGCTATCTATTAACATATTGATTAATATAATTGATTTTATATGTGCATTTAATGCGACCCCTCTTTTCTGCATCAATTCAGCTTTAACTTCATGGGGGATGAGAAGGCTTTTCTGAGCAATGCTCTGGAGGCTCCTGAATTACTTTGGTCTTAAATACATGACACAGTTTTTGAGAAAAAGTCACACAAACCTGAAGGTGGTACTCAGCGCCACTCCAAAACTGGAAGTAAAATCTTAAAGAAATCCACATGAAAAACTAAATATGAGATCCCTGTATTGCACCATTATATTCTCCAGTCATACCATGCCTGATGTCCACAACAAGGGACAGATGATCAAATGAAAATAAATCCATCTATTGAAAATAAAATCCCAAAACAGGTTTCTTACAATCATAGATTATCTGAAGTGAATACGAAAATCAAAACATTTTCTCTTCATGATCTTTGTATGAATATATGTGACTAATGATGTCAAATGGTCACTGTCTTCTGTTTTCAACAAAATGTCTCCTGGGAATAATAAATATTTTTTCTAACTTGTATGAAATATAGGAGAACATCTGCAAATTTTCTGCAAAGTGAAAAAAAGGACTCGATATAAAATAAATTTCAGAGACTTTTATACCATTTCCCTCCCTCCTAGTTTGCATTAATTGAAAAATCACCAGCATTCGTTATATTTACAATATAACGTGTAAAGATTTATGACAATGCAGGCAGACTGCATTGTCATAAATCTTGATTTAATGCTGTCTGAGCTCTCAGGTTGGACACATCATCAGGACACATCCCACCAGATGCTTTGCTAATTGCCTAAAATAAAAAAAACGGCAGTAAAATTAGATCTATTACACTGCAGCTGGTTGATATTCAGTTTTCTATTCTTTACTTTTCTTTTCTTTTCCTTTTTTTTCTTCACCTGCCATTTCCATACAATGGCTTGAGTGAGACTTTGCACATTTCTTCCTCATTCAGTTAACGTTGTTCTATGAATATGCTAATATGGGCTCCATTTACATTGACCTGCTGGCGGATAACACTGCCTGCCTTTTATTTGTTATGCTGTGCAATGGCCAGATCTAATACTTGGGTAATTCAGCAATTTGTGATTGAGTCAGAGAGCAAATGTCAAGAATGTGAATGTGGAAGATTCAGAATGGCAATACGTTCACTTTCTCTCCCTTTCAGCAATATTAGAAATGTAACATTACATTTTGAGAAGCCATGGCAGCTAAACCTCCAGTGTTGTGCCCCTGTTCAACCTGCTCAGAGCCAGGCTGAGTGGCACTGGCTAACCCCCGCCATCCCTTGGCCAACTTCTCCGTATAGCTTGTGCTCGCTTTTCATTCAATCTGACAAGGCATGCAGAATAACTAACTTTAATTAAGGATCAGTAAATGTATGATACATGGAATATACTGGTCACTCTATAGAGTTTAACAAAAACAACAACCAAAGAGTGTAATTGTTTGTGTGGTACTGAAATAATTGACAAATATTGATAACATATATAAAAAGAAACAAGGGTTCCCTTTTATACATTGGGTTATGGGTTAGACGTGATTACCACCCAAATGTCAACATTTTTTTTGCTCGCTGTTTGGTGTTACAGCTGAAGCTTTACTGTTCTGGTTCACTCTCAGCACTATGGATGGCAATAGGTAGAGCTCAAGACAGAGCAACATGCGAATTTTCCACCAGTGGCTAAAATCTGCTAGAGCAGTTTATCAAATCACAAGTTTAAGTTACAATTACTTTTAGAGTTAGAATAATGTATTAGGAGATAGTTTTAACTAGATAATTCCTGTTCCAATTTCAGAAAAGAAAACATTGAAATAACCTACTTCTTGGGTGTTATAGTACACTGTGTGAATTATTCTTTAGGCTGATCCAAAATGAAGATGTCTCCTCTTGGATTCAAACCTTCAAATCCCGTTGTGTAACTTATAGCAGACTTGCTGCTAAGTCCAGTGCACTTCAGGTGGAACAATATAAACTTTCAGAGTGTGGAAACTGATGATAGCCCGGAGAGACACAAATCAAGAGAAGGATGTTAGCCAATGAAGACAGGGAAGAGAAAGCTTTCAGAAATTGTGGGTTTGTGTACTTTATCTGCATGTATGTGCTCAACAGGGAACCAGAATTCCTTTGGCTACGCCCTGGTAGCATTTGCACATGAGCACTGCTGGCTTATTCTTCCCCACCAGCTCTGTCTGTAATACTGCTCAATTACTAGCAGCAGAAGACTGTAGTTATAAAGATGAACCTGGTTTTAAATTGTATCTTTGTATTAATTTGTTAGTATGTGGTAGACAAAGAGCATGCACTTTCAATACATAATTATCATGTGATGTGTAAGCTAAAGAGCAGAAAAGGACCTCCTTGGACCTCTGTTCTCCCTCCTTCTCCCTTCAGACCCAGCTTCAGAGGTCCAGCAGATGTGATTTACACCCCTGCGGTTGGGCTGATGGAACTGGACAGTCAGATACCTTGTGTCAGGACACCCTCTCAAGCGTTGCCTCTGTCTTATTTATGAGACCGGCGGTGTTCAGCTCCATGGCTGATCATTTTTCCATGCAGGATGAGCCTGAATATGGATGGCGACACTAGGCTTACCAGAGGAAGAGTTAGAGTGGTTTCTGTTGGCTTAATGTAAGGAACAATGGAAGGGGCTGGGAGTGTAAACCGTTAAATAGTTCAAACTCAGCCATAGTTGCTTTTCAATTCTGTACAGGTTATAGATCAAACCAAAGCCTAGTGATGGAACTCATTTTACTTTCATGCCAAAGAATTTCCCCATGTGGCTTTGGGATAATTACCTGATCCTGTCATGTATTTTTCATTTAACATGCCTTGTAAGGTCTGGAAAAAAAAAAGACCTACAAATTACTGTCTTTCACTGTCTGACACTACTACAAGAGGTCAGATCCCTACTGTGCCACACATGCAGGACCTTCACTGTGACTGAAACACAACATGTTCATTCCCATCGCTTTAGTCTAGTTAAGTCACTTTTTACTTCATTCTTCTCCACTCTATTGCAGTCCACTTGTGCTGTGTTAGTGAGCACTGGAGGTCATTCAGACCCGGTGTCATTATTCAGTGACTGACAGACCGACAGGCTCTCTTGTCTTGGTCCATTCTGCTTCAGGTGACCACAAATAGCAGGCATGTGATGGATGGCAGCTGACAGAAGGCTGACAGCGGCTGGAGGGAGAAACCGCTCTGACTCGAGTGCGATACCACCGCCGGCGAAACATTTTGGAGGTCACCGCAGGAGTTTGCATTTGGGTAAGCAGGAATCTCTGTTGGCGAGTGAAGGTTTATCAGACAAGTGTGCAGATGGCTGTAGTCACTGCCTAGAGGTGATAAACAAAAGGGGTGTGTGAGCATGAGGTCAGCAGTTTGACTCTCCATGTTGTCTAGGAAGATGTTTATAGGGAAAGTGAATGAGTAGCACTCTCTACTCCATTTGCAACTACTGGCAGTGTGCCAAGTCATTTGCACTTGTTCAGGCTTTACAAGCTCTTGGTAAATGCAGTGTGTTAATGCGCAGCATCAATGGAACATACTGCCTTTCTTTGGGTGACTAAATAAAAGAAATACCTTTCTGTGTGCCTCTCTCTGATCACTGAGTAGGACATCTACTTAACTGCCCATGGTGGATCAGGTTTCGGACCTTTATAACAGTGATCAGTGGCACTTCTATGAGTGACTGCAAGATAACATCAAGAGCTCTGTGTGTGTGTGCATGTGCATCCACTATAAAACTGGAGCCATGAACCTATCCATCAGTTGAAGGGACAAAAGCTCAAGTCAGGATGCAGTGTCCAGCACCTTAAGGCCATCACCACTCCTATACCACACGACCTGCACATGTATGAAAGCCCAGTTGTCAAATCTTATCGATTCACTGGTTAACTACAGGATGTGCTTGGTTAGGCCTTAAGGAGGGCACTGACATGAAAGGGATTGTTTCATCATGTGTTTTATTTCTTTTCATTGAGATCACATCTTTGAACTTGTTCACACTGTTGTATGTTCACAGTGTTTATCAGAAATATATTTTTGCTGTGACTATTTGTGCACTTATCCAGCCTTTTAAGTGTGCAAATCAAGCTCTTTTACAGTGTGTCAAAATTATCCTGCAAACTGTGATCAACCCAAAGTTTCTACTTCTGTTTTACACTGTTAACACAAATCGTTGGTCATCATTTTACAGCTATGGAGTATGGAATCTGCCAGAAAAAATAGTAATTTTCCTTGATTAAATTTTGTTGTCAGTTCTTTTGCTAAAACAAATTTTAGATTAGATTACATTTTACTAGTCAAAAACAGAAGACAGCACCATTCTAGGAAAAATGTTAAATTGTTGCATTCCTGTTGCATATTCAAGTAGAACAAGTTATGATTCTCTGTTCTCTTGTTGTCAAAATTAAGTGTTCATCGGACAAAAATTCCCCATGTTTATGCAGATCTCCTATTGTGTGTAGGCTCTTTTAGTACCTCTACCTCCAATCTATGTTTTTCCAGTACACATAACAGGGTTTTGACATAGTAAAGCATATTTCTATACATAACATTTATGATTTGATGAAAATCTTCCCGTTCCTCCCAAGAGTGCAATAGAATAGGAGCTGTTGTGCCATCTCTCTGACGCCAGATTGCTTTCAGATTAAAAGTAAGATGAACTTCAGTACAATTTCTCTAAAGTTTATTCTATTTTCTATCAGTTTCACCTATTTTCCAGATATAGCTGTATTAAAGTCAGCGTAAGCAGAAACAAATTTACTTTATGTGTTAATTAAGCAAGTGGTCTAACATGAATGATTAAACCAACTCCCAAATAAAAAGAAATTAAATAAAATCCACAATGTGTAACTCACAAAGAAGGTCTGTGCACATTTTCTACCATAACAAATCAGTAAAACAAATCTGGGTGGTGTCGGTGGTAGTTTTTGTTCTACACCTCTTCTGATTGATTCTAATGCAAAGAAAACAGGGTTACTGATTTTTCATCATGACTTTTCAAGACATGTAAAAACTCTCAAAGTATTGATGCTCCAGTCCTCAATCACATCTGCCCTATGTGACACTTCAAAGGACCGACATGACAACCTGATGATGAAGTCAAGTCATCCCATGGTCACTCAGAAACCAACAAGTGATGTTTAGATTGACAAGATTGGCTACTTTAACCTACAATCTGTGGTCAAGTTACATAAGGAATAGTTTATCAACTAAGTGGCTGAAACCTGAGGATGGGCTCACCCAAGAGGTCATTGGACAGAAAAATTGTCTGCATAAAACTACAACATGTTCTGAGCATGTCGTTTTAATCTCACCAGTTTAGCCCAAAGGTTCACAGGAGAATAAGCTTACCTACTCTTAACTTGTGACTGTTTAGTGAAGTGCTGTATGTTCTATTTATGGTTTTTCCAATTTGGGTGACAAGTGCCCTATTTCCAGTTGTTTCTTGTATATATTTAATTTACTTTTCAGAAACTGAAACTTCCAGATTATCTTTAGTACGCAGTTAATTCACATTGAAAAATATTTCATGACACCCTTGTGCAAATCTTTTTGTTTTCTAGATTCAACAACAACTACACATCCAAGTAGAAATAGAAAAATATTTCTTTTTTTATTCATTTGAGCAGACTTACCTCTCCCGACGTCAGGATCTGCTCCCATCTCCTTTAGGCAACTAAAGCTTGTCACTCTCTGCCAGTTAATGGGGTGAAGTTAAATAAACAGTTCAGAAGGCTGTCATGTTCTTGAGGGTGCCTGGACTGACAGCCGAGAGTTAAGCTGCCAAACACCTGGACCCAAGTGAAAATATGCCTTCTCCACACCCAATAAAAATACAAAAATGGAGCTTTGGAATCATATAACTGAGGCACATAACCAGTAAGTACCAACAGTAAAATATTCTTTGGGCTCTTATAAGCAACTGTGACACATTAAAGTTTATGTTACAACGATTGGAAATGCATGCAGCTGTAACTACAGTTTTATGATCTTACCTCCTAGTCAGTGGAGGGCTCAGAACATTACTCTGACAGTTTGGTTTGGAAATCTAAGTTCAATCATGCTTTTTGCTTTGAAAATCGCTGAATTAGTGACTGGACACTTGTGGAAAGTTGCCCATTCTCCATGGAGCTTTTGACAATTTGTTAGGCTTGGAAATCAAATTAAAATATATGCTCTGCTTGATTCTATTTTTTCTTGTTGAATCTTTGAATTCTGACAGTTTAATGTACCTTCAACGAGTCAAACATGTTAATAGCTAAGCAGCTGTGCTAATATGAGTTTAAATCTGTCTCTTTAGTATAACCTGTGTCTGTCATTTTACTTGTGTATTTCTGGTATCGCCATGCTACCTACCCAATGCGGTCTCTCTCCCAACTTCTCATTTAAGCCCTTTTATTACTGGTAAAACTAACAAACAAATCAACGGAAACACAGCAACTGGTTGAACACGCTCATTTTTGCCGAAAATGCCACGCTTAGTGCAACAAAACAAGACACGGCCTCCTTGTTCACAAATTTAAGACAGCCGTTAGTGTAATTAGTCTAATTGTAACAGGGAGAATTATCTCAAGGAGTCGTGCAACGCATCATGTAGAGTGGTCCGACACAGTCCAGAATATAGTCATAATGTCATACCTTAATGTCTTCGTAATCCTGAAGTTTGGTCTGGAGCTCTTGGTGTTAAATTTTAGTACTCCTTTAGAGGGATTTTTTTGCTAAGATGGGTGCAATCTAGATCAGCTCAATGAAGAGTTTTATGTATGTACAGACCCTAAAATGTAACTTTAGGATGGGGTTTCTACACTTAAACTGTAGGGGCAGTCTCTAATATTGTTTCTCAGTTAAACATATCTGTCAAATAATTAGTTTCAATATCAAAAAACGTTTTCGTTATCAGTGTTGTGACTCATAAAATCCACGACACAGAACTCCTTAAAACAGACACATCACTAAATGTATTTGGTAATATGAAATTATTAGCGAAGGATTGGATTTTTGTACAAAACCTGCTTGTTAATTAGCAGATCTTTCATTCAGCACTCTTCCATCTTCTTTCTCAATCCTTTCCCTTTTCCCCACTTTTAGCAAGTCAAAACAAAATCTAAGCAAGCATCAGTGGTCTTAAACAGAAATGATAGGAGAGCTTTCCTTACAACATGGCACTCCCGTCTCTGCATACATAACTGCATGACTTTTTCCCCCTTCTTTATATCTGCTAATGAGAAAGCTAGATGCATGCTGACATGGTGCTGAGTGATAAGTAGCAAAAGTGTTCGCTTGTACTTGGTTTTCGCTTTTTTTTTTCTCAGCTCTATGCATTCACCTTAAGGAAGAGGTTTTCCTTTACAATACAGCATGAAGCAATTTCTGCAGTTGTAAACAAGAATAATCCAGTATAAGAATTCTTTTGAAAATTAGTCCTTTTTCCTGGCTCTGAGTTTTGCTGAACCCAGAACATTTCATGCTAAGTACTATTGCTAATACCGTATGCAGGCTGGCTGCTTAACCAGGGAGTTTTTCTTGTCTGTGTCATTGTAGCTGACTGCTTGTTTATTTTTTTAGCTTCAGCACAGAGATAGTGTGAGGTACAGAGTGGGAGCGCTGTAACCCCCATTAATCACAGCCATGGCCGTGTGTATATATACATCTCTACTAGCATACGTAGACATATACAACATGTATGCTACGGTGTTGATATATATCCGTACTTGTCAGTTTATATGTAAGATACGTACTGTATGTATGTGTGTGTCTATCGTTTCCTATGTTTTACCCCATTTTTAAACAAATTCAAAAGGATGAAATATCAAAAATACATTAATCAAAGTCATTAAACTGGCTTTTGTTGCAACAATATGCATGTATTCATTTGTATTGTCACAGTCCTCCCAGTTTTGTTTATGTTCTTCAGTATGCATGTCCAAGTGATACGTACTATAATGAATGAATGTGTATGATTGTGCTCTGTTTGCTAGTAGAGTGTACATGGGTGTATATGTGAATTGATATGAGACAAGCATCAGGTGCAGGCTGTTATTTGTGGTGTGTGTGAGTTAGCATATTTCCATTAACATAGGTGCGCATGCTGGTGCTAGGATTTGTGTATTTAGGCACATGTAAGTTTATATATTTGTGTGCATTCCTGTTTGTGGGTATCACTTGTCAAATCCCAGTGCACAGCAGCAGATGGGCTGATAAAATGCCAGAAAAGCAGCAATTACCACCAGTAAACTAGCCGTTCAGTGACTTAAGGGTTGCCAGGTTTGAACATATGTTGTGAAAATTCATTTGAACAAGTCATCATTGATTTTATATATAAAATGCTTCTCATGACTGAATTAACATACATTCTTGAACATAAATCAAAATGTTAGGATGACTGATTTAAAAGTGAATCAATGCAGATGGGTCAAATGTTCAAAATGGTAACTTTCCAAGAATCACAACATGAGCTGTAACGGTAACTATGCTAATATAGCAGTGGATCTTGACAGAATTTCAGATTGCATCAAGAACATTTTTGTTTATTTATTCAATTTTTTCTTTCTTCTTTCAGGCCGTCAACCCCATAGTCAAAAGAATCAATGACAGAAGATTTATGAAGCCCACAGTGAGCCCATTTCTATCCTACCGTTCACAACTTCGCCCTGTCCCATTCGGTGCTCTTTAAATGAGTCAGCATTCCTTCAATCTGCTTGATCTGTGTTCACCACACTATTGGTCTTGTACAGATATAGAAGTCATCTCACCCACCTGCTGAATGTACAAAAAATGCTTTATGTTGCATTAATGTATTCAAATGTTGTGAACTGTGGGCTGTGCTTTGTGTGTATGCCATTCGTTAAGAGTTACAGCCAAACACATATATGAGTCATTTTGATGTGGTATAAATGGTTAAATCGTAATGTAACTTTAAAAAACCTTTTGATGATGAGATTTGTAACTTTCTTGCCAAGAATAAGTTGTGTAGAACAAATGCACTCTCATCTGTGTTTGCCAAATCTAATGCAGAAGACAGCAGTTCACTTAGCTTAGCACAATGAGTGGAAAGAGGGAAAGAAACAGCCAGGCTAATTCAGTCCAACTGTAACAAAATGTGCCTTATACAGAGTGTCCAGACATCATAGTTTTCTGTGGACAGTTCCCTGGCTGACTGGCAGAAATTTTCTCAATTTTACGTGTGCAGTAAAAGCAGACCACAAAATTAAATAATGTTTTTACATTGCTGGAAAGACTGGGCAACAGTGCCTGCTGGCTGAGGTCTCCATCATGTTATATTTGTTTTGGCCAACAGAAGGAACTCGCTTGGCACTCCACTCCCCTTGAATCATGTTGGGGGTCTATTTTGCATGCTGCATGGACCAGATGATAGTCAGGGTGTGCTCACACTTGTAAAGTTTAGTTTGAATGAAACAAACTCTTGTGCGGCTGTTGTGTTAGAGATCTTTGTTTGAAGACGTGTGAACTCTTCCGAATCTTGGTCTGCACCAAACAAGCAGTCTCATACCCCTTGAACTTATGAGTCTTGGTCCATCTTTAGATTGCACTCTGGTGCAGTGTGACCTAAATATGAATGCAGCACTGCCTAAAGCCATTCATCATTTTGAGCTTACATACTTATACATGACTTATACTTATACATGGCGCTCATTAGCATTAGGTACAGGCCATTTCCTTACAACTTATCTTGGTTTGAATGTGTTACACATGACCTGCCCATGCTATTTTAACTATTCTATGCAGTACATTAGCAAAAGCTCTATTAAGGAAAAAATACCTCCCTTTTTAGCCTACTCAAAACCAACAAGTACAGCCCAATACGCATCATTACTTTGGAGCTTTGTAAGCTAAATCAACGAAATATGCATCAGTGAAGCTGTCTAATTAGAGTGTGTGCTTTAATCAGGCACATGTTGGTTCACTATAAAAAATATCAATGTGAGCAACAACATGAACTTTAAAGGAATGAAATTAGGTTTATCAAATATTAGAGTAACAAGAAGTCCCAGAGCCTATAGCGCATAGGGCAGTTGCAGCATGGTTAAGAGAGCAAGAGCTTGGTTATGCCAATGTTCATATTCATGCAAATTTTGTTGTTGCAGGTCTGACAATGATAATAAAACGGATTAAGAGTTGTTGAAATACATCATATCTAGAGTGTAAATTACAAGAATTGTTAGTTAGAAAAAGTTAAAGATAATCAAGGTTTGGAAATAGTGTTGCCACCAGATTTTACGATGGCTGAAATGATCCAATAGCATGATTAAATGAGCTATGGACCTGTCTTTAGTGTAAGGGAGGAATTACTAGGGCGTCTTCTTTACTAACTGCTTACCTACTAAAAACTGTCTTTTGAGAATAAAGCCTCATATAAATGCTGGTGCAAAACTGTGAGGAGCACGATTGACAGTTTTGATACATAGAATTCGATAGTAGTGTTTATCTTTGAAGTGGAATCACTCCTCTTAGAGTGAATACCCCCTGTGGAGCTATAACACCCACTCCTGGAGATAAAAGACACACAGAGCGCTGAATGGAAAACAAACTGGAGAAGCACACACTCATATTCACATAAAGAAATGAAAAATGGTGCAATATTGACACAAGGATTTTTATGTGTTTATCCTTTCTTTGGCCAAGAAGGTCCCTCTGAGATGCAGTATCTATTGTGCAAGGAGGTTGTGCTCTAGATGGCCAGTAACATTAGATTAAATATATTTTATATAAAAGAACAAACAACATCAAAACCACAGGAAACAGACCAAAACAAAATAAGCTGGCCCATAACATAATGTTATAGTTAAAAGAAAAAAAAAGAGAAAAGAAGAATACTCAGAATGCATCCTCCACCACGTTAATAATAAATACTTTGGCTCTCAGTTTGGTGGATAAATAAACCTACATGCTAAAAGCAATGATGATGCTCTGAAAGTTCAAACATGTCAAGAAAGGTTAATATTACAGGTGACATGTGTTTTGAAGCTCATTTAAATTTTTGAAGTGTGTGACTGGGAAAAAAAAATCAAATGATCCAAATCCAATGAGGTGGCTGGACCATTTGATTTATTTTTAATGATTCGTGTTATAGCTGTTAGGGCTCTATGTCAGGGAACTAGATATAAATTCCTGTTGATGAATCAGTAAAACTTGTCATAAACGATTTGAGCACTGAGAGAACATATCCTTCACCAAGGCCAATGAGGAATTTCAGTTTGAATCAAGGAAAAGGAAAAAGATGACAAAACAGGCTTCACTTGATGATGTGCATTTCATCTAAGTAAGATGTAAGCCAGGATGTTAAAGCGGTCCTTTATATTCACTTCCACCTCAATTCACCCACAGTAGCGGAATAAATTAAAATTTTGCGAATATTCAGATTTTTTTTCAAAATGCATTAACATACAGTTTCCTCACTGTCTAATATTAGAAAATAGAAATATGTCTCTGCAACACACACATGATACTGCGCATGCATATGAAGGGCTTTGCTGCAGTATCTGATAAATGCTGAACAGACAGAGTTCTGCCACAAGATCTGAATGAAACATTGTTCAGTGGATGTGACTCCTCTGTGTTTTAGAGATCCCACACACAGTAGCATCTTCTTCCAGCGGAGGGCCCTCTGTCAGCAGGCTGGCTCTCATCGGCTGACCAGGAACAAGAGGCTGAGATTAACACCAGGCTCACTATCTGCCCCCAGTCCCCTTCCTTTGGTTTATTGGATCCATCTGCTGAATGATGTGTGTGACAGCTGAGCATCACTGCCTGAATATCAAACTTTGTGACTTCCTGTTCCTTCAACCCTTTATTCCGACGCTGACAACATGCCTGTTATGTGTTTGAATATTATAAAAGTTGATTGAATAGAAGAAAGTATATTGGGATCACTTAATACTTTTAATTCAGTTTGAGGATGTAGAGGGATGGAGTCATCAGGCATTTGCTGAACATGTGATGTTAAGAACATGCTCAAGGTGTCTGCTGTAATGTCATAAATAATATATAAATAATATATATATAAAGTTTTGTCAGTTACAAAATTCTAGGTGAAAATGCTGAAAACCTTTTAACAGATTTTTTTAGATTTTAGATTTTTGGAAATTAAGTACTAATCACTAGACAAGCTAAAAGCATTTAACAAGTAAAAGCAGAAACAACACTAAATCACTCTGTAAAATTGGCACAGTGTAAGCACCAATTTACACCACCAATTAGCTCATGCTACAAGAAAATTCTTAGGAAAACACCCAACGAGTTGTAACATCAATTAACAGCAAGATTACACAAATTAGTAGGTGACATCATGATGCTTTGTCCCTCTTTTAAGTAGTCTTTTGTTGTCTACTTCAGAATGCAGAAGTTAAATGCTCATATTGGATTCATTTTGGGAAGAGATCTTATGATGATGATTTTTAACAAATGTAGCGATTGTTGCCAGCAAAGTTCGCCAAAAACTGTTGGTTTAATTTAAGGGGAAGGGAAGGTGTGACAAAAAGGTCTGCATAAGACATTATCGCATTTCCAGAAATATATACAAGCTATATAAGGCAGAAATGTTTGTATGTTTCTCAGGCTTAGCTTAGGGGCTTTTCTGCTCATTTTAAAAAGGAACTTTCTCTTTTACCAACACAGATTCTCTTTGTCATCACATTGATGTTTCAGTCACACGCAGTCATTGCTTGGCCAGCCTGTTTTGTCTCTGTTGTGGCAGCTTCAGCGGTCTCAGCTGAGACATGTTGCTTTGGGTTTTGTCTATTTGTCTATAGTTTTGAGGAGCCAGGCTTTAACAGCGTAAATATCTTTTTTATTGTGCACAAATTTTCAGAAGCATGCAGTACAATATTGGTAACCAGCCAAGTTTTGCCAACCAAGCTCAAACAAAATAATGACACACAGCTGTAACTTTTGGTTTCCTCTGATTCTGCTGCTTCTTGGTTACAAGGCCAGTTTGTAATAGAAGTGTGGATGTCATGGATGTCCCCTTTTTGTTTGACCTTGTTTGAATATTGATTGCTAAGTTTAGTCAGTTAGGCTCAAATAGACAAATATAAGACACCACCGAGACATACTGAGCCGATGTCGACCATCTGTGGAGTAGAGCAGTGCCTGTCAGTGTGAATGTGGTCGGTTCCTCTCTGTAATGCAGAGAGAGATTCTTTCTAGAAGAGTTACCGTTATGATTTGCATGCAGCCTCCTGGCTCTATACATATTAAACTGGATTTGACCTCAAAAAGCTAACGATTTTCAGTTTACACGACAAAATTCCCATGGCTATCAGCTGATAATGAGTCTCAGTATATCACGGCCGGCCATCATCTCACAGCTGCATTTAGCATATTACTGTGATCTGGAATCTGCCAGCAGGTGCTTGCTAAACATGCTTATTCAATTTACTTGTTATATGAAGCAATACCATCATCAGAAGAGACACAAGGCAGCTATATTCTCAAAATACTCTTCAAATTAATACTTCTGCTCCATCACTAATATATATATATATAATATTAGAAGGAGGAAATAGGCTTGCATTGAACATGTGTCCCTTGCTGGCTGACAAGGATATTCGAGGGGAGTGGCCCAAGCCTGCTGAGGGAGGAGTTGGGGTAATGACTCCAGCTGGCTGTGACAGATTTTTGGGAAGGGGGGATTGGTTATGTTGGCTGGACCCACAAAGAGACTGATACAAGCTCAAAGCTAGGCCATAATCGTACTGAGGACATGCCGCTTTCACTTCAGGTGGAATTATAGCAGATTAAAGTATGGAAAATGCCATGCAGAGCAGTTTCCAAGTAACACTTATTAGCATTTTTATAACTATTTGAAAATGCAAATTACAAACGGAGGGGGACCTGTTTGTCACTGTTGAATGATTAAACATTATTTACAGCTACTTATGTTTGAAGATGACGTAATGATTACTTTTAACCCTTTAATATCCTGCTTTAAATGTTTCAGAGACTATAGTGTATCTCATTCAAAATTTGCAGTAGTAAACATGTCTGAGGCATCTCTTCCCGTTAAGGTATGCACTGTAAAGAGAAAGTATGTTATGCCAGCACTTTTTCCAAATTTGTTAATTTTACAATAAAACATCCCCTCAAACATTTTGAAAAGAACCTTGATTCAAATCAAACGGTTTCCTTTGCTTCTTCTAAAGGACGATGTTAAAACGTTAAGTGTAGTTGATTGTAATCCAACTTGATGAGTGTTGAGATTGACCTGAAGGAACTGAGGTAAAAAATAAGTAAAATTATTGTACATTTTGGCATAATATGACCCTGGGCATGAGAGAGGGTAGTTTTCTGACTCCAAATTTATTCTGAGAAAAAGCCAATGGGCAGCAGAAGAAAGTATGATGAAAAGCTATCAAAGTGTTACTGCAGAATTACTATTCATTGCTCTAAGGTCTGCTAGAACATTAGGTAAAAATATTCCAGCAGAAGATGTAAATGTTATTAACTTGTTTAACCTATGGCAAGTTAGTGTCAGTGTGGCAGTCACACCTTGAATTACACTTAACCCATTATGACCTGGACATGCATATGTAAAGCTTTATCTTTCAGGCCTTGAGTGACAAACACATCACCTTAACTTTTTGAAGACACATTATTCTAATTTTTGAAAATCACTGATAAACACGAGGGTACAGTCAGTAATTTATAGCTTAGAGTTAAAGGTTTAACCTCTTAAATGGTTTAAATTGGTGGTTCTAGTTGGTTCTAAATTAGACTCACTTCTGTAGGCATTGAATTTACTCTGTCTCTGCAGTGGGCAGACCCAAATTCCTCAAAAAGTTTTGACACCATGTAAAAAATGAATTAAAACAAAGCACAATGACCTGCAAATCGGATAAACCAATATTTTACTCACAATGGAACTTGAAAAAACATGGCCATGTTTACAACTGTGTAGCATCCTCTTTCAGTCTGTAAACATCTGAAAACTGTGGAGACTTGTTGCTGGCTCTATGGGAGAGGAACATTGTCCCATTTTTTCTGATAAGAGTCGAGCTGCTCAACAGCCTTGGGTCCTCTTTGTCATGCAGCAAAAGTTTTCAATCGGTGAAAGGTCCTGACTGTAGGCAGGCCAGTTCGGCATCTGGACTCTTCAGCTACGAAGCCATGCTGCTGTGGTAGATGCAGTATAACATGGTCTTGCTGGAATATGCAAGGCCTATCCTGAAAAACATGCCATCTTTATATACCTTACAGCACCTTTCCAGAAGTAAAAGTTGACAGTTCTATATGCACTAATGGACCCCCTTCCACCAGCGATACAGGCTTTTAAGCTGTATGCTGACAAGACGGGTGGTACCTCTTCTCTGTCCATGATTTGCTGAAAGTATTTTAAATGTCAAGTGGTATGAACACAAAACAGCTTTCCTCTTTGCAAAAACTTTAGCTCAGAGAAATGGCATTGGTGGATCATATGGCCTCTTCTTTGTATCATATTGTCATGGTGGCTAAAGCCAAAATGAGAAATGGACTCAAAAGCAAGATATTACCAGGGCAACAAAGGTTTATTCAGAAAAAAAAAAAAAGGAGAACTGGAAGAAATGCTGGGAAAACGCTGGGGGAAGAAAAACCTTGGCTGGATAACTGTATGGAGAGATAATTAAGGGGAAATGAATTCAGGTAAGTTATGTCCAGACAAATCCAAAATAGGGAGTTAAGTCTTACAGTCCTTGCAGGGAAAAACATCCACAGGAGGGGTGAAGCTGAGATCGGCTGACTGGGGAGATGAATCCGGAGTTGTAGGAGGGCGAGCATGCAGAAAAAAAACAGGTGAGTGAGTTACTCTGGGGAATGGAGACTGGAGAGGGAATGGGTCCAAGTACGGAACAGAGAGAAGAATCCAGGTGGGTACTGATCTCATGGGCCAGAGAATTGGGCGCACGAAACACTCTGGGAAGTGAAAAGGTAGTAAGAACAAACTACAGATTATACAAGACTCGAGGCAAAAAGAATCTTGGCCTGATTACCACTGAAAATGGTTTCACAATCTGGCGAAGACTGGTGCTCCTGCTGCTCCTTAAGAAGGAGTCTTGATGACTGTAGATGAAGGACAGCTGTGGCAGCAGGCTGCAACCAGACTCCGCCCCGGTGTTCTGTGAAGCATGCTCAGCCCAACCTACAACTCAGAACACAGAACAGCTCTGTAGCCAAACCAGATCATGACTTATATAGCTTTAATCTCTTTATGTGAATGGCACGGTGAACTGTACTCACAGCCGGTGACTTGTGGAAGTGTTCCTGAACCCATGCATAATTTTCCATAGCAGAATGATCCATCTATTGTACTATAGGTACTCAAGGTAATGTGTGGTGATGGCACTTGGAAAGGTAATGGCATGGGCAGTGTTCTACGAGTCAACAGCTTTATTTATTAATTCAATTTTAAAAACGTTTTTTCCAATGGAAAAAAAGGCTTGTATCTGAGGTTGGAATTTAATGTATGCTCATATTCTTATAAATATCCTCTTTCTTCTATTCATTTAATATAATCTTAACCATTTCCAGCACTCATGGGAAGTGCGAGTAAATGTGTGACATCTGTGGGGATGGACATCAATGGCCAGCTTTGTCATCTTTAAACCTCAGAGTGATGCATAAACAGAGCGATGTGTGTGAAAAGAACCAGTGTTTCTGCAGGGGATAACAACCCATTGCGTACATGTTGTGAAGCTGTCAATCCAAATAATGACAACACTGATGTCTGGCACTGCAGTATCCTTGCAGGGATGAATGAGCATTGTACAGTGTTATTGGGGACAAATGATGAGATGGGAGAAACAATGAGCAATGAGCAGACTATGTGGTTGTCAAATTAATAAAGTGACAATTAACTCTGTGTCAAACACCACAATCAGTGGAGTTGATGGTGGTCTTTCAGTCAAACTGTGTGGAAATGTTGCAAATCCTTCCTTAGTCTCACTGACTAATACACATCAAATAATGAAAGAGTATAACTGAAAATGGTATATATAGTTGATGTCTTTAGGAGTGAAAGCCCAATAAAATGACTGATTTTTTTTACTAATTCATCCCACCATCAAGATCAGTGGGTTAATTCAAAAGAACACATAAAGCATTTATTACAGAAACATGTTCCCAGTAAAGGCCTTACGGTCCAAGAAGACACATTCCTGAATAATTAAAAACAAATAAAAGTGCATTGGTTTTAAAGCAAAAACAGAATCATGTGCCTCTTCCACAGCAGAAGTTAATTCACAATGCATGCAAAAACACTAAATCTCCATTGACAAGGAAACAACTGAAAAAAATTATTCATTTTTATCATCTGGAAATTACTGGGAGCAACACTGGCATTCATTTGAAGTTTTTTTTTTCAATGCTTTGACACTAAAGGCACATTTCCACCAAAAGTACCCAGTATCCAGTACCCAGGACTTGGGAATCTATCAAAGAAACTAAAAACTTCAGAGCACAACTTTTTGTGTTTTCACTGTTTAAAGCAATACAATGTAACTTCTCAAAAAGCCCACTCTGGAGCTCCCCCTACAGGCTTGGAGGTAATGTACGGTTACACTGTCGTAAATACAACACCCTTTCGCTTTCACGTTTCACGTTTGTTGACGAACCGGCGAGGAGTCAGAAGGTGCAAGCTATGTCGACCGAGAAGGTAAGAGTAATCAAATGTACCTGGGAGCGTGAGAGGGGTCTATTTGTTTTTGCGGTAGGTGTGCCAGAAAGCAAGTCGAAGTACTTCCGCTCAGCTCCCGGCCGGTCCAGCAAAGTTACATAGCGCAGTTTTTCCAACTCAGACCCCCGAAGGGCATAGGACACAGGCCAATCGTAATATTAAAACTCATTCTAGCCGCACAATTTTTTTCAAGCTGTTATTTTAAGGTAGAAATGTTACATAGTATTGCTTTAAAGTATTTGGAAGATCTTACTAATTCAGACTTACTGTTGTACTTTGTTTGAGGAGCTGTTTTAAGTACTAAATTACAAGTCCTCTCAAAAGTATTAAATCCTGACTACACTGGATGAAAACGTCAGTATTCAAATGAGTGAAATCACTGTTTGTCATTGGACATAAACCATGATCTGGATGAAGGTGAGTGGAGGTTCAGCTGTACCTGAACTGAAAACTTTCAACTCCTGTCATTCTGCTCTAACCTGGGCAGAGTAATAAACCCTTCCAATCACAGTTAGTGACAGGGATGAGACGTTTTCAATCTCAGATGCAGCTGAAAAAGTACCAACCTTTACTTAAAGCATGATGCGTTTCTGATGGTGAACTGGGATTTCCCATGCCCGGATACTGATATTTCAGTGCTCGAGCCTTTTTGAGGGGTAAAATATCTTTCCAGTTCCTGTGGTTACAATGACACTTTAGCTCAACCTCTACATGAAGCTTTTTTCTTAGTTCTCACCAATTCATGAGAGCCATTTCAAGATTTAGAGCCCGTGACATTTAGCTCGGCTCAGTGAAAAATAATATCAATTACAACAAATTAGCAGTGGTGTTCAGATAACATGATCCTATGTTTTTACTATTTCCATCCATGGAAGACACAACATTTCTGTGTCGTCCTTTGAGCAGACCAAAACAAATCCCACTGCATCCCTATATAGCAATTTTTTTATGTGGAAACATCTTTGTCAGGTGCTCTTCAAAGATTGTTTTGGATAAAAAAGATAAATCATTTTTTCTTTGCCATGTTTTGACCACATTAAGATTCAGAGGAAATATTTGACATCTGTGAGTGTGGGATCAAACGAAGAAGTCCTTTCCTCCTCAGACAGCAGAAGGCGTGACCACTCCTGGCTCCATTTTCTCAAAAAGACCACCCTGCTGAGAGGTTCTTATCGCAGCTGCTTCAGATGTTTGTCGCCATCTACAGTAAGTGCAGCCACTCAGCAGGGGGTTGTGGGCTTTTAAGACTCATCTTCTTCTGAGAGTAAATCTTCGAGAATACCAATACCAAGAGCACTGTGGAAGTAGTTAATCTTGCATTCATGGCATGGAGGGTGAAATAGACCCTGTTTTTAAAGATTTTAAACATAACAGTAGTGTGGAGATTTTTTTTTTTTAAATGATTCAAAGACTTATTTCACAATGTCACATTTATTGACCTATTGGATGTTCAGCCAAATTAACTGAAAGATTATGACTTTATGATAGTGAGACACTGAGAGACACCTTACTCATTTATTAGAGAAGGTTGAGTTCTTCAATAACAGACTGTCGTTACCCTGTAAATGTCCAAAACTAAACCTGTTGTTAAAGTTTGAAGCAGAGTGAAACTTAAGAGAATCGGTTAACAAATAAATCAAATCGGCAGTAGCATTGAGTTTGAGCCTCAGACTCTGGGTCTTGCAGTCTGCCTGTAAAGCTGCTTCTAGATCAGCATCCTTTCGTCTTCAAGCTGTACTACACTACTTGTCCACAGGATGGCGTTGCTGTGCTGCAGCAGAGCCCAACTGACCAACCAGACAGCCGGTAGCCCTACAGTCACACAGCAGCGCGGCCAATTGAATCACATGGGCCACATCAGCACTCAGGAAGCAGCTACCTAAACTGCCTGCTGATAGTCATCGCTTGCTCTGCTCCCCTCCCGACCCACACACACACACACACACACACACACACACACTGCACACATAGATTCACATTCATGGCCAGCTATGCTTGTGCCAGCTCCCATTATTCCCCGTTTAAAGTCAGTTCAGTAAGCAGCTGTTTTGTTTTCCCCACCATCTCTCTGTGCTGAGCTTGAAAGTTTGTATTTGGCCAACTAATTAGAATAAGTGTCGAGGACTGTGACATACTGAGCCATTCATATGACGCACTCACACTCACACTCCAGATGCTTCTACGCAAGTTCTGCAGGCGAAAAGGAAACAGACACAATGACACTTACTCATTTCTCTCCTTATTCCTGCCCCAAGGAGTTAGAGAAGTAGATGTTCTGATATACAAGGAGGAGGTGGAGCAACTGAGTTAGCCCATGACAAAGCTCCCCTCTGTCTTATTGCTGCAGTACATACACAGCAGTGAAACTTGTTTTTCATGGTGATCTGTTTGTTGTTCGCGAGAGAGGGAGAGGATGGGAAGCCATAGATGTATTTTGCATTTAAATTATACCTCAGATTGGGCCTCTTTATGCACAGTAGCCTGGTGAATTTGTAATGTAAAATCACAAGAGGTCCCCTCCTCATTCCATCAATTTCCTGGTCTGTGACAGTTTGTCATTGCTCTCATCTTCAGGGGTAAAGACTTTCAAATTTAGACACAATACAGTAATTATTATGATGAGAGCCTGCACTCATGAACAAGAGACTACTGAACACAGATAAAGAACACCCTCTGCTATAATGCCAGCTTTCCTTTTATGTGATAGTTTTGTGTATGTTTGTTGCTTTAAAATTCTGTAGTAAATTCAAATCTCTTTGTCATATTTGTTTGCCTGATTGTGGTGGTCTTGTGAATCTTTGAGGTGGTTTTTTTGTAACACATTTTTGGTCATTTTAGGAATCTCTGGTTATTTTCCAGTTCTATCAAGCCTCTTTGCTGCCTTTTTTCATCGTGGTTGTCCTTTTTTTGGTTCAGTCTGTTTTAGCAGTTTTGTGCATCTGTATCGTTGTTTTACACATTCTTTTGCAGTTTTTATTTAGTACTGGTTTGATTGACTTTTTGACAAGAAATGTCAGAAGGTACTACATCGCTGCCTAATTAGTTCACTCAGTAATCAATCAACTATATCAGCAAACAAATTAGCTATTAGAGTCTGATACAGTGATACTGGCAGGTGGCCCGTGCATTCCCTGGCTACGTCTCTGCTCAGTTCAAGAACTGTTCATCTGAAGTCTGCCATCAGATACTGTAACACAACCACGCACACACACACACGCACACACACACACACTCTCACACACACACACACACATACACACGCACACACACACACACACACACACACACACACACACACACACACACACACACACACACACACACACACACACACACACACTCAAAGCATCCTTATCTAAGAAATGTATACCAACATAATCTCTCTGTCTTTGAAGTTCAGCCCCCCCCCCCAACAAAAAAGAAGCAGGGAATTCATTTCAACAAATGTTGAGCTTTGAAACTCAATGCCACCCCAAACCCACATCTCCCAAAACGTAATTCAAGAAAGGACTTAGCTGCAGGACATTTTGACAGCACCAAGTTTTGAGAACCTTCTGCCGTATGTCGCTATGCACAGTGGCCTTTGCATATGAGAGAGCTGACAAACGGCAGTGAAGCGCAATCTAATTTAGGACAAACACATCATATCTTCTGTGTGAACACACAATGTTTATGATGCGATGTGATTGATGCTTTAGTCCAAGCAGAAGTGACAGTGGAATAACATTATTCACCTTAGCTTTGTCCTCCTCAGGCACCGCGGCTGGTAGAGTTATCACTACTATCATTAGTCAAGCATGAAACTGTGGTGATTCTTCACATGAAAACAATCTCCACTCTGAGAATGCATATGAGTAATGAGAGGAGGGGGGATTGTCTGCGAGGAATATTCTCTGGCCTAGTTACGGTGAGACTTTTTCCGTTCCATTAGTTTGCACATTAAGTCAAACTTGTGTAGCCGATGCCTGCTAGAAATATTTTTAAAATCCATGACTTTACCTGAGTAGCCAGTAGACACAGATGAGTGCAAATTCACCCAAAGTGGATGTGTCAGTTGGTGAATGGAGGAAAATTTTTCTTTTTGTGTGTGCCAGGCCTAACTCTAATTATGGCTGTTAATTAGTGTATCTCAGTGCTGTATCACCTTTTTTCCCCGTTCCTTTCCATCTTACTCCATCGCATCCCTATCCTTGTGTCTTGACAGTTCATAAAGCAAACAAGTATGTCAAAGCAGACTGTGCCATGCTAGCACATAGCAGAGGGGAAAATAAGACAGGGAAACAGAGAGAGAGAGGAGGAGGTTATCTACACAAAATGGAATAGTAAAAACACAAAGTTGAAATGTATAACACAGGCAGTTGCAGTTATTTCTCTGAGGTGTTTGGCTAAAGTACCCCCAGAGCTAAGGAAAAAGATGTCAGCATTGCTCCCTATTTCAACCACACAAGGAAATTAAGTCCCACCTCAGTGATGAGATTGGGGAAAAAAAACATGTCACAGAACCACAAATTAAAGTCCTCAGTCTATATTTACTGGAGCAGAGCCCTTTGCTTACACAGGGCCCTGCACACACTTATGCACAACCAAGAGTTTTAACTCTGAAAACTAAGCCCCAACTCCTGAATTCAAATTCCTGTCGCGGCTGCTATTCAAGCTCAGCAGCTCTGCAAGATGCTGCATAAATTAAGTCGCTGGAGGGAGTGAGGATGAGGATCAAGCACTGTTTGCCTGTGCTGGATTGTAATAACTCCTTGGGTCGCAGTGATGAAGAAGAATCCCAGGGCAAAGCTAGGGCCACACCTTCTACTCTATTAGTCCTTACTGAGGTATGGTGACTGCCTCTACTCACCAGAAGTTCTTTAAGTATTTTAAGTCAGCTAAAACGAAGCAAAAAATATAGGTTTATTCAGTTTGTGTGTGCAATTCAAAGTGTGTCATTTTTGTGTGTCTCATTATATCATATATCAGACTGAGAGAAGGGGGTAAAGGATTGAGGAAGAGGGAAGTGGGTGATGTGCCTACCCCCATGATGTCACAGGCAATCTCAGTGATTGCAGTACTGACCCCTCTTTTTCACCTTTAAACTTGTGCCGCTGCTTTGCAAAGACAAAGACTCTGAGGCAGAGATTGTCTCCATTTGTTCACCATCTTACAACCTGTTATTTTCTGCAGAGGCGAGTTCCAATATTATAGAAGGGGGGGGGGGGGGGGGGGGGTAGTCATGGTCCTGATCGTGCAAAGTAACGGCTGACACAAGGGAGGAGGAGAAGGAAGGAGGAGGGGGAGCTGGATGTGTGCTATTTCAGAAACATTGCTTTCAGGAAAACTAAACCCTCATTGTTCCACTACCGGTAATGACTTCACTGTGGCTTCCTGTCACATGTTAATGACCCTACTAACCTCATAAGTGATTCAGAAAGTGACCCTAGTGTGGTTTTGCTGTGTGGCTTCATGAAGATGTCTTATTCTCTGAAAAGCTTTAAACTTTACACATGAAGTCATTTGGAGAAAAATGCTAATAAAAAGCTTAGTTAGGGTTAGGTGTAGAAATCAGAAACAAAAAGATACATGGTGAAGTTTAGTCTTTATGTCACGATAAGGCTGGCCTATAAAAAAACAACAGGGAACAGAAAACATTGCTCATGCACAATTTTGAGCCTTAGTTGTGTCACTACCATATTTTTGCATTGTGAAAAAACAGCTATTACAGTTTCTGGGAATGAGACTGAGCTGATTGGTAGATTTAACAAGGCCTAGCAGCTATTCTTCTATCATGTTGAGAATAGTCTGGGCAACACATTGCAAGTGTGTGCCCCCCCCTTTTATTTGTAGTTTGTTTGTGATGACTCTTTTGTTTAGATGTTAAGACTCTAACGATGACTTACCATCCTCAGGTACATTCTGAGTGGATGTCTCTGCTGCAGTTTCCCTCTTTCTTTGGTGACAGTTCCTGGAATCTCTTGTACATTTTTTAACAAAACTTTATTTTGTTGTTATTGTCATCAAGATATTGCCGTATGAATTACAAATTTTATCTTAGTGTCTTTTCTTAGAAAACCATTAATAATACAAAGTAAAAAAAAAAGTCTTGATGTTTATGACACAGATTTATTTAGGGCACTGGTTGAAGATCAACTGTGCATTATGCAGTATATCGTCAGCTCCGGGGCATTTCTGCATCGCTGTGTTCTCCTGAGTGCGTTTGGTCTATATAATCAAACAATACACAGTACAGTACACACATGCATACCCTGACACAAAGATGATTAAAACCAGCCTTTGTTTACCTACTGTCTCACAATGCCAAGCAGCCGACTGCAGCTTTGTACTAAATCAGAGGATCATATCAAATCTTGTCATTATGCTTTGTTACCAGGACAACAGCCTTGCTCCCATATTCTCGGAGCCAAAGTCTGGCAGGTCGGCAGCAGCGGTAACAACGGCAGGAATAAACATATAGATGAAAATAAAATAAACAAGGAGGCAGAATTCATGACAGAGAGTCTGGTTTTGTGAATGACCTGCTAGTTTACAGGGACCCAGCCAAGATATTATCAGCTTTAGAGGAGTGTCAAGTGGCGAGTGCCTTTCTTCTCTGAATGTGGGCCAATGCACACTTGCTTTTTGCATGAGAACGCTAGGGCTGCGAGTTCACAGCACCTGATGAAGACCTGTATAATTGGCATGTGCTTATGTATAGTGAAGGTTTTGAGTCCATGCAGAAGTGTTGTATAATTCATTGCACTGGTGGAATATGCAAAAGCACAGCTCCAATCCCCTTTAGGTCTAATTAAAAGACTATCAGCCTTTTTACAATGAAAACTCCGGGGGATACGGTATAATCACATATTAATAGAATGATTACCAAAGAAATAAAGCTTCTTACACAGATAAGAGCTGCTGAATTTATAACACAAAGACCCCCTTAAAAAGAATTTGTATAAATGTTAGTCCGGTTGAGCTCTAAATGTGTGACCATGAACAGGCTTTTGCCAAACCCACACAAAGAAAGTCGGAAACCCATTATAAGGAAGTGGAAGGGTGGCTGAATCTTCAGATGCAGCTCGGCACTGAGGGTGTGTTTATACTTGCAGACAATCGCATACTGACAATCGTGACACTGGTGTTATTTTGGGAGTACAAGCAAGGGAGTACAATCTATGAATTTGAATTCCCTTTTGATGCCACTCAAGCAATAACAGGTTTTGCGTCCGGATCAGATTTCTGCAAGGGGAATAATCTATCCTGCCAAATTTATTGGTACTTTGAAAGAAATGTTTAATTTAACAAGCTCCGAATGACGGTGTTCATATGTTAATGTTAATGAAACTTACTGCTAAATGTGCTCATCTCTGTTCTATATGTAAGCCAGCTGCTGTGCGTTAATCAGCTCTACATGTAAAATGCAGCTGGGGAAGATAGATACATTACAGAAAGTGTAACAACAATTTTGCTGAGACTAGTCACAAGGATAATATCGGAGGTGGGGTAAAATTAAATTCCATGAGATTCATCCTGAATGTCTGTAGGAAATTTCACGGCAGCTCAGTACACTTTAAAGAATTTCAACTCTAAGATACCCGTAAAAAGCTGGAAGTGCAGATGAATTTCATCTGTCAATGCACCTAATAGTTTGTATTTTGAAGGTATATTACTGTTTGGGCTTACAGTATATGACAGGAGGATAACAATAGATTTAGGTCATTTTAGTGGTGCAGCTCATTTCCAGATAATCATAATAAGTTCTTTAAAAATGTAGTTTTATGGTTTTGTTCTTAATTGAACACATTATTATCAATATGTGCTGTTATGCTTCTCATGTTCTACTGCCCCCCTCCTATTGATTGTTGAAGCTCAATGAATTGGCTGTTACTCGGGCCCTTTCAGCCAATAAATACAACAGAGAAACCTCATCCATCCATTTTCTATACCCGCTTAATCCAACTTCATTAGGTCGCGGGGAGGCTGGAGCCTATCCCAGCTGTCATCGGGCGAGAGGCAGGGTACACCTTACCTGACACCCGCCCTGGTTGTGTGAGGAAAGGGAACGCCCCCGCATGTAGTTGGTGAACGCAGCCAGATGACGTGAGTCAGGTTAGGGTACACCCAGGACAGGTCGCAAGTCCATCATAGAGCCACACAGAAACAAACGAGACAAACCACCACACACACACTCACACTCACTCCTGGGGACAATTTAGAGACACCAATCAACCTAACATGCATGTTTTTGGACAGTGGGAGGAAGCTGGAGTACCCGGAGAGAACCCACACATACACGGGGAGAACATGCAAACTCCACACAGAAAGGCCCCAGCCAGGAATTGAACCTGGAACCCTCTTGCTGTGAGGCAATGGTGCTAACCACCACACAACTGTGCAGCCCCTGAAAAATCTTTAAAAGGATTATAAAAAGGTTTTCTGGTCACATTTCTGCCATTACACATGGGTCTGTTTTGCGTAAGCCTTCCACTTGTGATTATGTTAGTTTGTTCCTGTTGTTGTATGTAAATCTTTGGTCAATTTACAGTACTTATATTTGTATCTTTTATCCAGACTCTCCTTCTTGTGGAATACTGCCATTTTTGGTTCCGACGAGTTTATGATGAAGTTTGGATGTTCGATTGTGTATTTCTGTTGCACCAGTTTATGCAGTCCAAATGTCTTTAAAGGGTTAGAAAACATTATAACAAACATTGAAACAAAATGGTAGAGAAAAGTAAAGAAGAGGAATAAAAGATGTATTATCATGCTAAATGAATGAATGAATTGTCTTAAAGCTGCTTATGGTATATGAGTGTGGGTGTTGAGCATGTCTGCCTTTCAATGCCTTTGGGTGCACATGCTGAAAACACAAGCCCACTAGATATAGAGTAAGCTCCAAATTAAAAAGCTACAGTGAGCACCTTCAGACCTAAAATATGTGCTTGGTTTTAAATTGAGAACATTTTTTATATATACTGTCAACCCAGACCATTAGGAGATTTATGTACTTGTGGCAAGAATTTAAAGTTATTCTTTAAAGTACCAGCTGAAAACTGCCTATTTCTAATGAGTAGGGAGCTATCTGACTTATTTTGTCCTTGTTAAAACCCTTTCTTTCTTTCATTATTATTTATATAGCACCAAATACAACAAATGTCATCTCAAGGCACTTAGATAGTAAGTCCAATTCAAGCCAATTGGAATTCAATTAATTAATAATAATCTTAATTCATAAAATAATCCAATTCGTTCATATAGAGCCAATTCAAAAACAATTTCCTAGCTAAGAAAACCAACAGATTACACTGAAAACTTTTTGTTTTTCGGTCCAATCTCCCGGCCTGAGCGTGCCTGAGGCGACTGTGGAGAGAAACGACTCCCTTTTAACAGGAAGAAACCTTTGGCAGAACCAGACTCAGGAAGGGTGGCCATATCCGCCTCGACCAGCTGGGGTTTGAGAAGACAGAAAGGGGGGAGGGGGGGGAGGGGGCCGCGGCGGCACTGTAACACCATTCAAAGGATATCTGTTGGAACAGGGAAACACGAGTTAATGACCACAATAATATCACATATACATAAAGAGAGTAAAGTGAGGAAAGGTGTGACAGATGAGGCCCCCCAGCAGTCTAGGCCTATAGCAGCTTAACTATGGGATGTTTCAGGATCACCTGAGCCATCCCTAACTATAAGCTTTATCAAAAAGGAAAGTTTTAAGCCTGGTCTTAAAAGTGGAAAGGGTGTCTGCTTCCCGGACATTTACTGGCAGCTTATTCCACAATAGAGGGGCCTGATAACTGAAGGCTCTGCCTCCCATTCTACTTTTAGAAACTCTGGGAACCTCAAGTAAACCTGCAGTTTGGGAACGAAGTGCTCTGTTAGGAAAATATCTTACAATGAGATCTTTAAGATATGATGGAGCTCGGTCATTAAGAGCTTTATATGTAAGGAGAAGAATCTTAAATTCTATTCTGAATTTAACAGGGAGCCAATGAAGAGAAGCTAAAACTGGAGAAATATGATCTCTCCTGTTAGTTCTCGTCAAAACTCTGGCTGCAGCATTTTGGATCAACTGAAGGCTTTTCAGAGAATATATGGGACAGCCCAATAATAAAGAATTACAGTAGTCCAATCTTGAAGTAACAAATGCATGAATTAGTTTTTCTGCATCACTCTGAGACAAGATGTTCCTGATTTTAACAATATTACGAAGGTGAAAGAAGGCAGTCCTAGAAACCTGTTTTATATGCAACCCTGCATTCTGCATTTGCCTGCTTAGTTAAGGAAGATTTATTGCAGTTGGAGAAGGAGGTGTGTCTCAGGCTTTCTCGTACTGGTCATCAGGACACAAACACAGCAAAGCTGCATGGGAAAATGTACAATTGATGATAAACTTCTTTTAAAAGCTGAGCAATCAACTAAATTACAGTTCATCATCGTGAATGCGTCTACCTAATTTCATTATTATGATTGTTGACTTTTCAGTCATAACTACTTTTCAGTCATAAACAAATAATTTTTCTTTTTAGGAAGTTAGCCGGAAATGCATGCCTGGCACTTCAATAAAAAACACATGGTGATCTCATATTGAGAATACATGTAAAAAAGTCTTGGATCAAAGTGGTGAACTGACTGATTGACTAAGATCGTCCTCCTTTAAGCAATCTATCCTCAATGTCTCAGTAAGAAAACCTGAATATTGCCAACATGGAAGTCACTTCAGGCAACTGAACACCACTTTAAAAGTAATAGACAATCAAATTACTGAGGGTTTTTACCAGTCCTTTCACATGCAATGCCCAATTCGACCAGAACAATATATAAGTAAGTATGAATAAGTAAGTATTAAAAGATTGAATGAATTTATCACTGGTTTTCTTTGCCATCCTCATACAACAGACCACACTGTGCCACTTTATACTGCCTGCACTGTTAGTTAAAAATCCTGCATTTACTGTTTGCCCTGTCTTCAACAATTGGAACGAGTATTGAATTTATCACCAGAACTATTTATTGATTCAGAGCAGAAATGTATTTCATTTATGGCTAGCAGTTATTGTGAAGTTGATGCCTTAATCTGTTGAATGGCGAGAACACAGGCATGCTACACATCCAGACAGTTAGGCCAATAGCATGTTCAATAGTGACTGGTTTGTGTTTAAAAGATTAACTTGTCATTCTGAACTCACTTGGCTACATGTTGTGAAGCAAGAAGTGCACTTTAAAATAAAAGAGAATGGGATGACTGAGGATACTGACTGAAATTAGTTGGATGAGCCCCATTCAATGTTGATACAATGAAAAAAGTTGTTTGTGAAAACACAGATCATGATGCTGCTATAACATAATTTTGCATCAAAGAAAAAATTTGCTGACTCATTAATTGGTTCTGCTGCTTATTGACTGGCTGCCTGGCAGTGCCTCATTTGTGGGTAGAGCAATTCAATTATAATGATGTGACAGGGCACCAACAATGAGAATGCTGTTGAAAGGATTGAAGTGGTAGCCACTTCTATCAATTACAGGAATATGCCTGAATGACAAAATGTCAGAATGATGTGTGTCTTTGTCATTATGCTGCCCTGCAAATGCTTGTATATGGTAGACAGACATTCCTGTCCACAAAGTGAATTCATTTTTAGTCAGTACCATATCATTTGACAACAAGATAAAAAGAGATAATGATTACATTAATTTAGAAATTAAACTGGGGCTCGTTGCACAAAAGTAGGATAAGGGATTAAGCCGGGATATGTTGGCTATCCTGGATCAACTTATCCGTGATCCAGTTGCACAAAAGTGGGATAGAGGGAAGTGGGATATGTTCAGACGTAAGTTACCATGGAGATTTATTCTGTGAAGCTAGCCTGCTCCAGACCAGGCTAAGTTCCAGGATATATTTAATCTCATTCCTTATCTCAGTCAGCGGTCGCCACAAATGGAAACCAATATTTATTCCACTGCCTAGAACATATTGTTAAAACATTTAACTATACCCACTATCATTATTGAAACATTTGTGATCATTAATTACAATCATTTTAGATAACTGATGATTTTAGATGAACCACTAGATAATTTAGTTTCCCACAGACTACACATAAAGTACATCACCATATAAATATAAATACACATTAGAGTGTACCATGATGTTCCTTTATTGAACAAGGATGAATCAAAGCAAGTAAACCATCAGCTCCTTTCAAAACTGAAGTCACACAGTGCTCTACAAGACAAAAAGCTCAGAATCAAAGCATGCAGTTTGAGACAAACTGTTTGTAAAAATGGCCTATACAAATAAAATTGCCTTGCCTATACAGCACAAAAACCTAACAAAAATTCCTCTGCCATTGCAGGCCCAACTTAAATAAACATGCAAAATTAATTAAAATAATTTAACACATATTGGTCTCTGACCAGCCGACCACAGTCGTCATCCGGGAAGATGGCAGGATTGTCCCAGTCTATGAGAGCTGGCACTCTGGGGGCCCTCTCCTTTCTCAGGCAGGCCACATTGTGGAGGACAGCACAGGCCACAATGATATCACATGCCCTGTCTGGGCTGACTCTCAGGTGGTTCAGACACTGAAAACGTGCCTTCAGTAGGCCAAATGTCATTTCGATCCGGGCCCTTGTTCTGGCATGGGCATGGTTGTATGCCAGTTGTGCCTCCAGAGGGTCTGCAAATGGAGTGAGCAGAAAAGGCTGGCAGGCATACCCTCTGTCACCCAGCAATACACCCAGGAATTCACCTGTGAATACGAAATGTTACCATCACAACCTCATAAGTAGTGACATTCTTAACACAGCCATTATGTTAAAAGTGGTTGTCAATAGAGGTTCTGTGGCTCACCTTGTGATAGGCGCCGATAGATCTCCGAGTTCCGAAACACTCGGGAGTCGTGGACCGAGCCGGGCCAATTTGCCACAACATTACTGAACAAATAGTTAGCATTGCAGACCATCTGAAATGATAAGATGTTAAACCAATTAATGCACAGTACAGGCAATGTGTGGGCAGGCACATTCTTAATGAAAAGTACACTTGTTAAGTATTTGTCAGGGGACTTACCATTCTGCAGGATGTTCTTATATTTCACTTTGACTTGCTGCCATGTCCGTTTTGGCCCAGTCATGTTAAATCTACACACACAAAAACACACGCACACACACAATGAAACAGTGGAGGAGCATGGAGTTACATTTAGATAGTTTCACTCACATGCAGTCAATTTCAACTTATTCATAATCAAAGTAGGCTACAAATATCTTTTCAAATATCGTCACCTTCCTAAAATAATCGCATAAGTCATTTTTTTCAGGTTTTTCAGGAAACACAAAAAACTCCCCCCAAAAGTTAAATTATAGCATAAAATAATAATTTCAGTCAGTAAGTATGTATCAAAGGATGCTTGACATAAGAACACTTATTGTTTTTCATAAAAACTAAGATTAAATAAATGACTTAGGCATTTTTTGGACCACACCTTTGATGCCAAAAAATGACTTGGGCGATTATTTTAGGAAGGTGACGATATGTTAATTAACATTTTATTTGGATGGTAGCCTAATTGTGATAGTTTCAGTGGAGTGGTGAGTGTGTATTTGTGCACTACTTACGCCAGTGTTTCCCAACCTTTTTCGGCCTGAGTACCCCCTGAGCCTTCTTGTCACACCCCGAGTACCCCCTCACACATACAACGCGTGCGATGATTCTCCAAAAGTAGAGCAACACAGTGGTTATTACATGAAAATCATTTTATTTAATATCCTTAACTTGAACATAAAATTCTCAGGCTTTTTGTCTCTTTTTTTAACCTCAGTTGAATTCAACATAAGAATAAAAAACATTTTCTTGAAATATAAATAATAATTAACCAAAATAGTATAAATACTAAATCAAAATAATCTTCCTTTGTTATCTATCTTTTTTTTAAGAATACATGAAAATAACTCATTTCTCTCTCTTTTTAAGAATACATTAACAGGCCTAACTCATGTAACAATCATCACAAAACTGGAGTCTCCTTCATAAACAGTCCTCCATAAAAGTGTGACGCCTTAATAAATAAAAAAAAAAACTCCCCGTGCGCCACGTACCCCCTGCAGTACCTCCGTGTACCACTAGGGGTACGCGTACCCCCGGTTGGGAAACACAAGCCCCTTTCACACTGCGACCCGCTACCTTAGCGGGTCCAAATTGCACCTTCGACCCGCGTCGAGCAATGTGAAAGCTTGGCGTATTAGGTGACCCATGTCGCCTGAAGCTGAGTTCAGGGGGCGTTGCCTAGTGGCAGAGCGTCACATGAAACACATGAAATGCTGGGCGTGTACAATGACGTAGGCACAAGCCATGCGTCGGAGGTAGGGTTAAATACACCTTGAGGACTCGTTTTTGCAATTGTATATGCAGTTCATGGAGATGTTATTTTACGGGGTGTGGATGGTTACAACGTGGGATGCCTCCGAAGAACATATGCGGAGAATACAAGAGCACTATAGTCCCCGAAATGTGGCGGTAAATAACGTCCTCTGCTCGGAGGCTGAGGAGCTCGCGGACCTCCTTGTCTCCCCAGTTGGCCATCTTCAAAAATGTCTCGAACTTGATGTAAAACAGAGTAAAACTTGTCCTTACCTGTCGCTGTTGTTCTGAATCAGCTGTCCATTCTGTCTTTTAAACTCCTCACGTCACGCCACGCCCACGTCCGACCCGTGTCGATTGCGTTCACACCAAACTCGGCTCGGCAAAAAGACTAGGGTCCGACGCGGGTCGAAAGGCGAGTCGAGTTGACGCGGCAGCCCAGGTCGGCAGTGTGAACGCAACAGCGGACACGCTAAATTCGCGGATTAAACGCGGGTTATTCGGCAGTGTGAAAGGGGCTACTGACTTACGCATTCAGGCGGTCAGCAATGGTTTGCCACGCTTGCTCCCTTTGTTTTTTGACTGTGGCAGTATTTCCTTTTTGTTTTATTTTCTCCTTCACCTCTTCACAGGTTTCCATTAATAATTCTTGCTCCGCTGGGGAGAAATACGCCGCCCTTGTTGCCATGGTGAATCAGTGAATCTATGATCGATCGTGGGGTCTATTTAAGCAAGCCGTGTGCAGCACTTATCCGGGATCGGTTTCACCTGGCTTAATGAATCCGTGTCTGCTCATCCTGGCTTGGCCTTTGTGCAACCAACTAAGCCTGGGCACCCATGTTTTGGATTCCTTGAACCTGGCTAAGTAATTCATCCTGGATGTCTAAATCCTAATTTTGTGCAACGGGCCCCTGGTGAAGCTGGTTTTGTGTGTGTGTGTGTTGCAATGCTTCAAAGGATAAAGTATTACTCTTTCCGTATGTGTAAGTATGAGCTGCATTGCTTATCAGCACATTATTTTGAGAATAATGTGAATAGTCCCATGTGGACGGAGGCCACCCATGTCCTACAGATGTTTTTTCACACCAGCCCATCATGGCAAAAACTAGTATAACCACTGATATTATGGGGCTCTGTTCCACTGGGTATCACAGCCTCTGAGATGACATCTAAACCCTGATCTGACTCAGCAACAGTGATGGGCAGTAACGCGTTACAAGTAACTTTTTTCAAGTAACGAGTAAAGTAAGGGATTACAATTGCAAAAACAGTAATTAGGTTACTGTTACTTTCCCCGAAGCAGGCTACGTTATTAAACCGTGATTTTGTTTGTGATAGTGTCTCATGACAAACATTAGCGTCCGCTGTACACTCTGCATGGGAAGAAAATATTTATCTACAGCGAAAAATTCCACGTCAAATCTGAGCAAGCACCTAGCCAGCCAGCACAGGAATGTGAAACTCATTGAGAAACCCCCGGATCCCCCCCACTGACATGACCGCTGCGGCTACCACATCCAATTCCACCGGGCAAAGCTCCGATGGCCCCTCTCCTGCTAAACAGGTGGAAGGAGACTTAAGAGCGACAGGTATTTTGAAAAAGAGACTGTTTCATTTGATTCAATTCTATGTGATGGAATATGCAGAAAGAATAGAATTAGGCTGAAAGGTGTCAAGGAGGGGTTGGGAATGTAGGACGCGGGTGCAGACTCAAAGGATGAAAGCAAAACTGGGGTTTATTTACAAGAAAAAAACAAAGTTCAAACAAAGGCGCGACTGAGCCGGATTCAAAAACTTAAACTGTGGAATCAAAAAACATAAACAGGACTATGACCAAAAACAAAAGACTAAGCATGGCATGGATAAATACTTAACAGAACGTGACTTTGTGGCATGGCATGAGGGGTTGACAATTCAGGAGCAGGGTAAAGAAGGTAAGGATGGCAAGAATCTCACAAAGTGACAGGGGAGACTGGGAACTAAATAGGGAGTGAGTGATTAGTGAGTGGGTGCAGCTGGTGGGGAATGAACTAATTATCAAGCATGGGAAGTGAGGGGAAAACCAATGGCAAGACTAAAACTCAAAACCAAGACATGAACTGAAAATCAAAACGTAACCTAAAACTAAAACTAAAAACATAGTCCCATGGCGTGGCAAAAGGTCTATTGCTTTCTAGCATACTCAGGTTGTGCATCAAGTAACTAAGTAAAGTAATTATAAAAGTAACTAATTACTTTTGATAATAAGTAATCAGTAAAGTAACTGGATTACTTTCTTGGAGAAGTAATCAGTAACTTATTACTATTTCCAAGTAACTTGACCAACACTGCTCAGCAAAATGGAAAACAGACTTTATAGTTATTGATTGCTGTTCGTCTGTACATCTGTGCATCTGCACATGATAATTGGGAACACTTGTCAGTGGTCAAGCGAGTCCGGTACCAGCAAAAAATATCAACAACCAGCTTTCTGACATCATGAGGGTGCATCGGGGGAACATGTCATTATATTATATTTTATCATTTCTTGAGCATGGAATACTACAATCATGTGAAGGCCAGTTGCATCTCTGTGATATATACAGTAAAAGGTGTCCTTTGGCATCAATGTCATGATTTATTTGTAGACAAAAGGGGAGGACTGGCAATGGAAGAAGATGTGAAAGTTTTGTGTCACAATAGACTTTAGGGTTTCTTAACTCTATTTTGGTTAGGACACTGCAGTTAATGTCCCTTGCTTATTATGCAGGTTTAGACACCACCTTTCTACTTAGAGGAATACAGTACTGAGCAAGAGTGTTGTTTCACCCCTCGTTTCTTTAAACTTTGCTGTCAAGCAGCCAGTTTTCTTGTAATATTTCAAAGTGGTCTTGCACAAATAGTTCTTCCGGCTTTCTTAAACTCTTTCATATATTTTATTTGGACATTGGCAGCTTTTGAATCATTCTCCATCCAGTACCTGATCATTTTCAGAGGAATGTGTTTTGTTTGTTAAGCCACTTAAATATTCAATTCAATTCAATTTATTTTTATTTATATAGCGCCAAATACAACAAATGTCATCTCAAGGCACTTAGATAGTAAGTCCAATTCAAGCCAATTGGAATTCAATTAATTAATAATAATCATAATTCATAAAATAATCCAATTCGTTCATATAGAGCCAATTCAAAAACAACGGCGGCAGCACTGTAACACCATTCAAAGGATATCTGTTGGACCAGGGAAACACGAGTTAATGACCACAATAATATCACATATACATAAAGAGAGTAAAGTGAGGAAAGGTGTGACAGATGAGGCCCCCCAGCAGTCTAGGCCTATAGCAGCTTAACTATGGGATGTTTCAGGATTACCTGAGCCATCCCTATTCAAGGTAAACACAAGAAACTTGTGCTAACGAAAAAATAAATAAATAAATAAATAAAAAAAGGACCAGACTCAGTGAGTAATTCCCTATACTCCCTATATAGATCTGCTCCTCACACCACAACAACCATCTTTTTACAGCCACAAGCTACCTCAGCCTCTCACCAACTGCACACCAGTCACAGCGGGGTGGGGATGCAAACCCTGGTTCGGGTAGGGGGTAATGAAAGTATAGAAGGTGCCAGAGGTGGAGGCAGGACAAGACACACATATTGTGACAAATATCAGTGTTTGTGCCCACACATAACAAACAACTCAGTAAAGAACATTTTTGTTCTACATTGTTTTTTTAGACGCTTTGTTACCAGCAGCCTGTTACAAAGACACACAATTTGTCCCTATTTCTTTTACTTCATCTATATAAAAAAAAGCTAAATATAACACAGTTTGACAAACATGGAATATATTTGTCAGGATCTGGGTTTTTTGTGACTTAGTTATTGGTATTTTTATTCAGTGCTCTTTGTGTGTTCTTTATTAGATCAGTCTTTGTTTCATCTTAGTTCTGTTTCTCTTAGTATTCAGTTATGTTTAATAAATCCTTGTTTATTCTTTGTGTTAGTTAGTGTGCTCTCTCTCGCCCCCTGTGCCATCTCTCTCTCTCTCTCTCTCTCCTCAGTCCATCTCATGCCCTCTGCTCTTTTCACTCTCACCTGCAACTGTTACTAATCAGCCACCAGTTCCTGCTCCAGTTATCACCTCCCATATGTTTTCCTAGTTCCACCACCCCTCGCCGGATCCTTTGTCTTACTCGTCCTATTCCACGTCTTATTCCGTCTGTATTCATCTGTATTCCTTGTATTACTCGTCTGTATTTCCTGTCTCATGGCCCTGGTCCATGGTTTTCTTCGTCAGTCCTGTCCCGCAAGTATTTCAGTCTGGTTTTGTTATTTTCTTAGTTTTATGTTCAGTTTAGTTTTTCATTGTTCCAGCTTTGCTGCGCTTTTTATTTACGTTTAAAATAAATCCGTTTAACTTCACTTTTGGCTCTCGTCCGTGTCTGCACCTGGGTCCTCCCTTAACGCACCATGATACATTTTTTGGCCACCAACAAGATGATTCTCAAAGAGCTATTATCTGAAGACTTGACATATCTCTGTGTTGTGTGAGGCCTTAGAAATGTAAAGAAACAGGACAAGTGGTTGATTAAAGAAGAATTTCCAGTTTACAAAAATATCTACAGTAGATGAACAGTATTTGAAAGTGATGTCCTTCAGAAATAGTAAAAAATTCAGCAAAGACCTAAAACGGGAGCTGAGAGATGCATCTGGACCTTCAGCTGATCCATCTACTGTTGGCCCAATCCTCATTAGAAATGGTCTCCATGGAAGGGTGGCTGTCAAGAAGCCATTCTTAAGGAAGGGAAACAGGAGATCAAGTTGAGGCTTACCACATGACACAAGAACCGGACCTTAACATTACTGAAGCAGTGTGGGATCATCTTGACAGAGAACAGAACAAAAGGCAGCCAACATCCAAAGAAGAGCTTTGGGGAGTCCTTCAAGAAGCCTGGAGAACTATTCCTGAAGACTACTTAAAGAAATAATAAGAACGTTTGCCTAAGATTGTTCAGACTATGTTGAAGAATAAAGGTGCTCAGACCAAATATATTATACAAACTCTGTTTTTGCTTTAAATGCTGAATTTCCATTTATGTTGTCAAGTTTTATTAAATTTCTACAGCTTTTTCCCATGCCCCAGGCAATATAAAAAGAAACAAGGCATGGCTCAAAACTTTTACACAGTACTGTAGATAATTTATTTAAATTTTATGTAACAGGGACAATACATAAAAGCAATGGAACATATGAAAAAAGTGCAACTGTAGGACTTTAGCAATGGGTAATTTGTAGACCTTGTCCCTAGTTAGTCTTCCAAGGAAATTATGATAAAGACAAGAAAAGGAACTAACAAAAAAACAGGATTTGTCTTAAGATAAATTCTTTCATAAATTTAAGCCAGCATGTTGAAAAATGCGGCTAAAGAGTAACCAGCCTGTTATTGTCAAAGGGTTATAATGCACTAAGAGAGAGACTCTGAGCCAGTAATATGATCTCAGAAGATGTTCACTAGACCTCAGTAAGCCATGAATAAAATACCTAACAACTAGCCATAGGCAGTGAGAAAAAAATGCATAATAATTTCACAAAACTGCTGAAAAGAAATTTAAAATGTTAAATCACTGAATCTCTTTAATTTTATGTGACAAGAACATATAACAAACCTTTTGCTCCAGCTGACATTTTGACTTGTCACAGCAGGAAAAATGCAGCTGTAATTGCAGCCCAGTCTGGGATCCGTTATTTTTATTTGTGTTTGAATAGAATTGAAAATGGACATAAAAAAGAGCAAACATTAACACACAAGACACTGATCCGAAATCGCTTGGTCTTTGGGGAAGCTTTTAAGGGGCAACTTGCCCCCTCAACCAAAACACACTTTCTTGAAGACATCTCCACAACAGTGCTATACTCTGAGCACTCTGAGAGGTGAATCACTTTCTCCTCACATGCTTTCTCAAGCTCTGGGTGTACACTGTCTGATAATATGACCATACAAAAAAATCCGGGAACTATTGTGCGATCGTAGCTACTGCTGCTGAAAGTATCATAAGAAAGAATTTGAGACCACTAGAAAATCTAGTTCCTTTTGTATTATAATAATAAAACCTATGTATATATAAGCTTCTGGTGACCTTTAAGCTGGTAATACATCATTTTAAATATAGAAACAAGAGAAAACATAAAAACCTGCTGTGGGCCTCACTTACAATGAGGTAACCATTTATTCAAATGCGCCTCAGCCCTCCTGTACTAAGCAGACTGGCAGATTAGCCTTATCATCTGCTCTTACATTGGGAAAAGAGTGCAGTGACAAGTTTTTGACATGCTGTTTTCTTCTTAGTACCACTATAAATAATCTTAAAAATATCTATAATTAAATATTCAGAAAAAAATGCACTATTTGTGCCTATTTGAATACTATATTTTGGGTGGGCTCTGATAAGAAGTATGTTTTTCCACGTTCAAAATGTAGAAGTGTGAAATGGCAATGCATGTGTGAGCTGTTACCAACAAACCTAGCTAGTGAATGTCATCAAATCTTGAAGATGTGGGTGGACGTTTAACCTGTAATTAATCATGTAAGCTTTTTCTTAATAAAGACAAAGCAAAGTGAGATTAGAAAATGTATTCATGGTACAATTTTTTTTATCTTTATCTCTGAACCTATTGCGCTATGGACCAACGTACATATTCTGCTATGACATTAGGTTGGTAATCGCCAACTTTGATTATAGCTGAGCTCAAATAAATGTCCCAAGAAGAGATGACTGTAAATCAGCCAATAAACAGTCATCATTAATGTCACCCCCAACCCTCCTCCTCCACCTCTATTATGCCATGTCTGCTGTGAAAAAGCTAGGTCCTGACAAAAAGGGTGCATCTCCTCAGCCCGGATGATCCGTGATTGCAGAGAGAGGGATGATGTAAACCTGAATGCCTATGTACAGGCTCAAGGGGATCATGGTAATTTGGACTGCATTTGCATCATTTTGCTGGTTTACACTAACAAATTGACAATGACTACAACAAACCAGGCCTTCATCTCTTCCGATTAATTGAAGTTGAACATCTTTTTACAGAAATAAATTATGTTGTTTTTATTCCATATCTCTGTGATTAACAACTTATGAAAGCTTGTATATTTGCATATAGGTCAAGACTTGTAACATTAAAGGTTTTTTATGATGACTGACAGTTTCTGCTCTAATTGGGGTGCATTTTGTCAGTTAGATCATGCAGTCTTGAACACAGAAAATACTAACATATTAACAACCACTGAGGGTTGCAGGTTGTTGATGAGGTGATACTGCTTGTTAAGGGTTGCATTTATTGTGGTGGTTCTGTCAGTAGCTGTTTGCTAACTGTTGTGGCTATTTGGCAGAGTTTTTTTTAATATCCTTGCAAAGAGATAGCAGCAGTTAATGTTGCCGTGTGGCTAGTTACAAAGATTTGTCGCTAGTAATTGATGGCGAGTGACTCTTAACCGGTTTACCTTTATATCACTTGCTGAGATTTTGGCAGGCTGTTGCCAGATGTGTGAGCTGGTTGCCATGGCAGATTTTGGATACCGATTATTCTGTATATGGACTCCTACTCATTATAAGTTGAACGCAATCTCAGTCTTAAAGGGCAATCACAACACGTGCAGGCCCTTTCATTTATTTTCTGTGTGTGATGCTCTCATGCACATATTGACACAGATGCTTCTCTCACCTGCCCACACATTTGGCCCTGCAGATCTTCCACCGGCGCTGTTGTCAGTCTCCTCACACCCCAGTACTGGCCAGATAAAACCCCAACCCACGTGCACTCAAGAAAGGCCAACACGGGTTTCATAATTGGAGAGAGTGAGGGGGGTGGGGTGGGTGCTGCAATGCAATCATACTCGGATAAGAACAAGACCTTAATTAGACATTCTTCTAGTTCTAACTATAGAAGCATTTTCTTTGAGCTTCTCTCTCCCTTTGGCTCAAAACCTACAATATCACTGAATTCTAATTAGAGAGCACTTGATGAGAATGTGTGCTTATGGTGGCCTAGATAGGCCGACTTCATCGGTATGAGCCTGCATGCTCTGGTGCGGTCGGTCCCCGGCTGTGCCATCAAATGAGAGCTTCAGTCTCTGAGGGGTGCTGGGAAGGGTGGGGGGGTGATGAGAGAAGGAGAAGACAGGGTACATGTAGAGATAACAAGACTGGGCATCGCTGCGGGTGGTGACAGAGGGGAGGAGTGTAGATCATACATAAGAGAGGCTGCATGTGAACATAGTATGATTGTGAAAATGGCAGTGTATGTATGGGTATGTTGTGTGTTAAGTGTGTCAGGCAATGGTGAGAAAATCTCCTATGGTTTAAGGGCTGGTCAAACGAGCAATACTTACAGGGCAGAATGAATGACTATTGTGTGACTTCTTTCACCGGAATCTTTCACTTCAGCTATTAATTGGATCTAGGCTGGTTTAACCAAAGTTAATTTGATTGCTATTCCCACTGGGAGATGAAGGGTTCATACACAACAAGATATATAATATGACAACAGATGTTGTCTTTCTACTTTTCTGGCCCTTGACAAGAGCTGTGTTCACACGTGTGTGAAAACACGGCAGTCCATCCTATTTAATTGAAGGCGGCCACCAGTGAAGGCTCTGTCAAAAAAATGTAGGTTCAGCCAGCAACAATAGTTAAACCTCAACTTCTGCTGCAACCTAATATCACATCAGATGAGGTGCTGTCAGCAAAACACAAGATTTCTAGTCATTCAACATGATATATTGGTTGTTCATCTCAGAAATGCTGGAATTAAAGACAAAATCATTAAGCAAAACTTCCAGAACAGTAACATTTCATCATTATATCATGGTACCTGAGGCAATGTGCCTGTACAAAGCAGCTCCTCACCATCCAGATTCACAAATCTGCAATTCCTTTGAAATGTCAAATGTTTGGCAAAGGTGTTAGGAGCTTGCACTACACTTTGTGATCAAGTTAAGGTGTATTGCTGAACAGAGTTTGTTAACCAGGAAAAAATGCTGCTCACTGCAGAATACATACAATCATACGGTGGCCGACACGTGCAAACGCATTGCAAACGGCAAAACAAATCCAACAGTATTGTAATGAAGGTAATGTTCATTACTGACTTTTGGTCTTGGAGGTCACAAGAGTAATATGTTAAATAACGAGGCACAAACAAATTGTCAAATGTTTTATTGAATGTGTGTATTGACAACATGTGGGTGTGCAGGTCCTGTGTTGCCCTGAACGGGGAATGAGGGGGGACCAGGCCTGTAAAGGGTAAAACATCCAGTTCATTAGTAGCCTGAAGGCTCTGTGATAAGTATACATTTAGCTAAAGGGTGTGATAAACTGTGACTATGCTGTCTGGTAATTGAAATATATGTGTAAAGTCACTCACCTATGTCTCCTCTCCTGGGTGCTCGGGCAAAAGAGTGACATTCAGTCTGCAGCATTTGAAGTTTCCAGGTCATACCATGTGCTGATTGGTGTAATAATAATAATAAATTTTATTTATAACGCACTTTACATTTACAATAAAATCTCAAAGTGCTACAGTGGGATAAAGGACAAATATTAGGTTCAAAAGCAGGGACAGTCAAATGCAAATAAAATACACAAATAAAAGTAGTGAGTCCTTTAAATGCAAAAACGAAATAAATACAGGATAGAGCATTTAAAGGGAGATCATTAAAAACATTGGGTAAAAAGAAAGGTTTTAGGGTGTAGGGGGAGTGCACCAGAATCAGTTAGGGGAAGTCTTTTTTAGATTTAGTACTATGGTTTAAACATGCTAGGAAGTATAATTGATTGATTTTATAATAGAGGGTAAATGTATTTTAAGGTTTTTGTGTGTTGTTCTCATGGGGATGTATAATGGGAGGAGCAGGAATCCCCTAGGGTTTGGTTGGTAGAGCCAGAGTAGGATATAAGGCTGCCAGTTGTACCACACTCGAGAGTTTTCCTGTTGCTAGTAATGCTGCTTGGACCACAGTGCTCCTGGTCCACAGTATGTGTCTATGTCAAAGTCTGTCTGATGTAAATGTTGGTGAATAAAACACCCGGTTGGTTCATCACTACCTCTGCCTCAAGCCTCCTACCATGCATATCCAGCCGCTACATGCCCATCTATAACGCTGCAAGAGAAAAATGCGGCTTTGAAGTTTGCAACGCATTTCTCTCTTGAATGTTTTTTGACGTTTGTTGCAACGCGTTTCTCTCTTGCATGTGTTTTGAAGTTTGCAGCGCATTTCTCTCTTGCATGTGTTTTGACATTTGTTGCAGCGCGTTTCTCTCTTGCATGTGTTTTGAAGTTTGCAGCGCGTTTCTCTCTTACATGTGTTTTGAAGTTTGCAGCGCGTTTCTCTCTTGTATGTGTTTTGACGTTTGTTGCAGCGCGTTTCTCTCTTGCATGTGTTTTGACGTTTGTTGCAGCGCGTTTCTCTCTTGCATGTGTTTTGAAGTTTGCAGCGCGTTTCTCTCTTACATGTGTTTTGAAGTTTGTTGCAGCGCGTTTCTCTCTTGCATGTGTTTTGACGTTTATTGCAGCGCGTTTCTCTCTTTGCATGTGTTTTGACGTTTGTTGCAGCGCGTTTCTCTCTTGCATGTGTTTTGACGTTTGTTGCAGCGCGTTTCTCTCTTGCATGTGTTTTGAAGTATGCAGCGCGTTTGTTGCAGTGCGTTTCTCTCTTGCATGTGTTTTGAAGTTTGCAGCGCGTTTCTCTCTTGCATGTGTTTTGAAGTATGCAGCGCGTTTGTTGCAGCGCGTTTCTCTCTTGCATGTGTTGACGTTTGTTGCAGCGCGTTTCTCTCTTGCATGTGTTTTGAAGTATGCAGCGCATTTCTCTCTTGCATGTGTTTAGACATTTGTTGCAGCGCGTTTCTCTCTTGCATGTGTTTTGAAGTATGCAGCGCGTTTCTCTCTTGCATGTGTTTTGAAGTTTGCAGCGCGTTTCTCTCTTGCATGTGTTTTGAAGTTTACAGCGCGTTTCTCTCTTGCATGTGTTTTGAAGTATGCAGCGCGTTTCTCTCTTGCATGTGTTTTGAAGTTTGCAGCGCGTTTCTCTCTTGCATGTGTTTTGAAGTTTACAGCGCGTTTCTCTCTTGCATGTGTTTTGAAGTTTGTTGCAGCCCGTTTCTCTCTTGCATGTGTTTTGACGTTTGTTGCAGCACGTTTCTCTTTTGCATGTGTTTTGACGTTTGTTGCAGCACGTTTCTCTTTTGCATGTGTTTTGACGTTTGTTGCAGCGCGTTTCTCTCTTGCATGTGTTTTGAAGTTTGCAGCGCGTTTCTCTCTTGCATGTGTTTTGACATTTGTTGCAGCGCGTTTCTCTCTTGCATGTGTTTTGACGTTTGTTGCAGCGCGTTTCTCTCTTGCATGTGTTTTGAAGTATGCAGCGCGTTTCTCTCTTGCATGTGTTTTGACGTTTGTTGCAGCGCGTTTCTCTCTTGCATGTGTTTTGAAGTATGCAGCGCGTTTCTGTCTTGCATGTGTTTTGATATTTGTTGCAGCGCGTTTCTCTCTTGCATGTGTTTTGAAGTATGCAGCGCGTTTCTCTCTTGCATGTGTTTTAGCGTTTGCGTTGCGTGTGCTCTGGTCATTTTGTGATTGCCGCATTTTTCTCTTGCAGCGTTTTACTGTTGGATTTGTTTTGCAGTTTGCAATGCGTTTGCACGTGTCGACCACCGTACAATCAGCCATACTCCTAATGATAAAATAGCCACACGTACATTTATCATTGACACATTCAGATAAATCAGAACACTTAATCCAAATGTATTCATTGTTTATCAGTTACAGAAATGTAGCTGGGGTTGACTGAAATACGCTTTTTGTTGTTAACCACAAAAATGGTTATATGTAAATTATTGCATCCTTTTGAATTAAAGTCACCTTGGTTTTTCTTTAGTTGTTTTGATTGATTTAATTATCTCACCAACATACTGTATCAATATAGTTTCACTAAAACAAGCCCAAAACAGCCATTTTAAAATTCTAATTAGTCTCTGTAGCTTGTATGCTTTGCTGTGTATTTTCTGACTAATTTTGCCCAAACTTTTCCTCACTTAAAAACTTTCAAAAACAGGTGTCTAGACTGGATGAATCTGATATGAATGCTGTTTTTGTATGGATATGGAAATTGGGGCTGAGATGAGATTGCTGCTCTAATACATACACAATAGAGAGCAAAAAAATTGCAATGGAAGGAAATAGTACGGGAAGAAAATAAAGATCAGTTCAGTTTGACGTTGATTCATTCTGAAGCAGTGGGACCAAGGATTTATCATTTAGAGCTTTCGGATCTTCGTCTGGTAGTTTGTTCCTCAGAACTATCTCTTTGACAGCGCATATGAGAAGAATACTAACACTAAGATGGAAGGAAGGAAGAAGGAAGCAAATTTTGTCCAATATGTTATCAGTTTGATCAGTCAGTTCTGAAGTGGATAAAAACTTAAACAACCTTTTTTTAATTTGTTGCATAATGTTAAGACAAACCAGAATCCAGTGGTATCACAGCTGGCTGTGTCTGTCATATAGTTACTCTAATGCACTACTTGATGTTTGTGGTTGATACAGATGCAAAGAAGAGAATTTCTTTCTTTTCAATTGTGCAAACAGCTTAGTTTGTACTGAAATGCTAAAGAAACTGCTACAAATATTTTTGCCATCAGACAACATCTTTAGATGCGGCTTAACAGACACATAAGATGAGAGGAGGACCCCGTAGGGGGTGATAAGGCTGGGAGGGTCAAACTCTGAAATGTTCTCACCTGTGTTAAGTCATTTAGCAGCGGAAGCTACAAGCTATTATGCTTGAGCTTTAGCCGTGACAATAATAATAATCATGAGATGACTGGGGCTGAAGAATCAAAGCACCCATTTAGCAGATGAGCTTCCAAACGACCTCCTGAAAAAAACAAAAAAAAAGGAATGGCACTTGGCCAAATAGCGTGTCAGGCTCAGCACTCTCTTCCTGCTTCATACTCTCCATCTCCCTGTGTGTTTCTCTCATCCCCGTTGACTCTGTCACACATTTAATGTCAAACTTTCTCTGAGTCACCTTTGAAAAGCAGTACACCAGTGAAATAACATGCACACCCTCATGCAAAGCCTCACGTGCACCACATTTACAACAGAGCAGACATAAGAAAGGATTTTTTCCTCACTTACTTTACTCTCACACACACATCGCACATGTATAGACACAATGCAATTTTACATTAACTAGGCAAGTGTGAAAAATTACAGGCTACTTCTTATAACGACCCACCACTGAAGACACACGGGCCCTCTGATTTGATCAAGAAAAAGAGCCCTCTCACCCTTACACACAGAACACAACCATTCTCCCTTGTGAAAAACCACACTCTGTGCTGCTTCATCTTGTGATGTTGCTGAAGAAGAGTTGCACCACACTAACTACCCCCTGCAGAGACAGAGAAGGGGAGAGGCAGAGCAAGAAAACAAGGCGTAAATTAGGTTGGGGAGACAAGCAAATTGAGCAGAAAAGATGAGAGATGGCTGTGTGTCTTGTATTGATTTATAGGAGAAAGAGAAATGTGTAGCTGTAGTTAACATTTTAACACACTGTAATAAGACAAATATAAAGGATGTACATTTTTACCAGTAATTCCTTTCTATGAACTGAATGCTATCTCCGACAGGATATGTTCCTTTACAGCTAAGCAGCGAGTTTAGTAAGAAACAGATTTTTTTTTTTTCTGCAAAAACATTATTTATAAACATAACGTTTTATTTTTATTTAGACATGATTGAAAAAAAAGAAAGAAAGCAAGATAATACTATGGTTTTCTTAAGAGCAAGTTCCCGATAACCTGAGATCTAACATAATGTGATTTTTTTAGACCCAAATCTTACCCTAACCTCAAAACTACAATATCAGATTGTTTGGCTCCTGTAAGCAGTTGAAGAAAACTGTGAACACTGCACTACCATATTGTTTCAGTTTATATGGTAAATGACGAACATTAAAGCTATGTTTAGATTATTAAGATGAAGTGACTCAAATCTGACTTTTCCCATCAATATGACTCATCTCTAATTATTGCTAGGGTTGTTTTGACACAGAAATGAGACGTCAGTTCAGATTTGTGCCACATCAGTATGTGGTCATAGATTATCTATAAATATATTTATTTCTACATACATACATATATATCTATATATATATAGATATATATGTCTAATATGAGGCAGTGGGACATGGCCAATTGCCAAAAAGAGTATGAAGCAGAAAATAACCAACCTGAATAATTTTGAATGACTTTGCTGACATCTGTATACCTGTTTCCAAATAGTATCCATCCATTGGTTATGGCCAATTTCACCTAAGTGCTTCTGTTGTCTGAATCTGTTCAGGTCTGTGGATGCAAGCTCCACTCTCTCATCTGATAGTTAAGCTCTCTTCAGTGATAATCCACCCAGCCACCTTCCGCTGACCCTGAAGTTGTTCATCATCTACCCATATGGTATAAATGTGGGCAATATTCGGTAAAAAAGTTCGCTGAACATCTTTGCCGGGAAACAGTGTTGAATATCAGCTATTTGGACACGATATAATAATTTTCGTTTTATTCCTTTGAGCCCATTCCTTTGAGAATGGGCTCCCTTGTTCATTAACTTCATTTTCAGATGTGGAAGGATATAAAGTGACTACTTCGTTTCTGTTTCATATCTTTTAAAAAATATACATATATTATTAGAAAGAAATATTAAAAACAATCCTCATTTTCAATATTTTTTCTACCTGAACCAATCACATGTAGGATTAAAATACTTTTAAGATCATTGCTTTCCGAGTGTATTTGTGTTCTACACATCTCTACTTTTTTAAAAATGGGAAATTAAATTTGTGCTAGCAATACTTTATGTATATTACATAGATCGTACCCTTACAAAGGAAGGTACTTATAATAACCTCTTCCAATCATATACAATGTAGCGAATCATCTGGAAAGTGAATGAAGCAGAGCATGAAGCATTCTAAGTGGCTGTGACTACTTTTTTAACTTTACATTTACTGCCTAAACCCTTTAACTGTTCCGTGTATATCAGTAAAGGCAAGAGTCGCTAATTATACAGCAGGTGTACTGCAGGTTTTTTTTGTTTAGCTTATGAATATAACATTTCAAAACAATTTGGCTTTACATTTCCCAGAGGCACAGGACATGATGTCAATACATTCATAAATTGATGAGAAACTAATTCTGAAAAAGTATGTGAGTGCACCGAAATGTGAATTCTGCACAGCTGGGAAAAGGGATTGAAGACGAGGGAAGATGACTTCAGTGGTGTGAAAAGGGTAACTGTATACAGACGCATTTGAGAAATATAAAAAGATAAAGAGATGTGGAGAGAAAACACGAAAAGGAAATGACAGGATCAGAATCAAGAGGCATGAATTACAGCACAGGTGCAGAATTACATGAGGAGGGCTATAGAGGATGAGAAAGTGGAAACAGCAAAGAGAGCAGACTGTGGCGGGGTGATAAATGATTCAAGTGCTGCGCGGGATGCTCTTGCCTCTTCATCTTATGCAGCTGACCTTGAGCTTATGAGCTGTAATAAAACGTAGCCAGGCACTCCTGAAATTGGTCCACTCGACATGATGCTTTGCAGCCTTCTGCTACATTAGCATACAGCTTTTATAGAGTACAGTGCATCCAACACATACAAATAATCTGCTGCGGGGACTGCGAGGGAGATGATGAGGGTGATGATTGAGATGATAAAGACAAGGAACGCAGCCAGGGGTCGACGTGCGATGAGGAGATGGGGAGGACAAGGGGAAAACAAAACATTAACAGTTTGGTGCGAATAAGAGCAGAGTAGGAATTATGTGATTCAGGTAATGATTGGGGAAGAGGAGGGTGAATTATTGTAATGGTGGGAGAGGCTATAATAAGGTGAGAAAAGAAAAACACTTAACCTGGGCAAGACAGTTAGACGGTGACAAGAAGAAGAAAGAGGAAAAGGATATATAAAGAAATTCAAGAGGAAAAAAGAAAGATAAAATTGAGTAACTGAAAAAGTAAACCCAGAGATTTTCATGGTCTGAGAGCTTCAGAGTTGTCTTAATTTTCATAAAGTGAGCTGCACTTTGCCAATGTCACATCAGTCAAGATGAAATTTGAAATGTCACATCTCAGCACAACATGTTCTGTTCCTGCAGTGGCGGCAGCTGTGAGTGGGAGGATGAGGATGAGGAAGGCAAGATTATTCCATCACTTTTTTAACACCTTCAAATTTCTCTTCTGTGGCCAGCATCCACCTCTCCATCATAATCATCCACTTCGTTTCCTCACAGGGACAGAAAAGGGGGAAAAAAAACCACCTTCATCTCGTTTTAAGGAGCTAATAACAGCGGAACAAACATCGTGTGTCTCTCTGGGCCTGGAACGTATTATCTTCAGCCATTATTATATTTCTGAGAGTTCTATGTGCTCCTCTCCTGAGGCTCCTGAGCATGAAATGGAGCCATGGTGAACTTGTACTTGCCCTATACAGATTAATTGCTCAATTTGTTGGGACAAATAATCAATTTGGTTCAGTGTAGGCCTGATTAAGTGAAAGATGGGGGAATGAGAAAAAGAACAGGGATTAAACTGAAATAACTTTGATGAAAAAAACTATCCTTGATAGTCAACATTTTGAAATTTTTTCAGAAATATCAATTAATTTGAAGGGAAGTTTGATTTAATTGAGTTTTGAAACGTGTGAGATTGTGAAAAGCTTCTTGAAATACAAAAAAATGTGATTTTTTTTTTAATTATCTAAGAATGTGGGCTTGTAAGGTTGCATGTGTTGCAAGGTCTGCCAGGAAATGTTGTACAAGTGTTCATGTTTCCTTAGAGGATGAAACCTAAAGTGTGACATCTCAACAGTTATCAGATGGATTGCCATAGAATTTACTACACATATTCATACCCATCTAAAGATGAATAATTGTAACTTTGGAGATTTTACATTTTTTTACAATCATTTTACCACTTGTACAAGTACCATGTCCACTGTTGCAAAACACTTAACACACACTTCCCTACATCAGTATACTATGTGAGCTAAGCTTTGCGTAGTTTTGTACTGTGTGATGCAAAATAGTTTTATTCACCAATTTCTCCATAAATACCTATCTTAATCAAAAGACAGTTTATAGACAGTAATACTCTGTGCAAAAAATTCAAATTTCAATTCAGAACTGAATGAAATTACGTAGGTGCACTGCACATTGAAATATGCTGCATTTTGAATGGGAAATAAAACAGTGTTAACATAAATAATTGGGATTCTAGCAGAAAACCTTCTAGATTAATATTTGTATTATTATATATTCATTTCTATCTTTCTGTTTATTTTTTGCTGCTTTCTTATCCTAATTACAAATCAGGTGAAACTGCTTTGAAATGCATCTATAGGTAAATTTTACCCTACTGTGACTGGTAGAATACAGACAACACCACTGATCTGTATTACTGTATTACTTATTACTAATTACAGTGGACTGTTTTATTTTTGTCACCTTACAATGACACTGCCAGTTTCCACATATGCTACATGCAGAGTGAGTTGGCATGGTCTTTCCTCTTTTGAAATGCTACATGAAAGATATTTGTGCTTAAGCAGAAAATGGCACACTTTTTATGTGCAGTTGACAATGTTTTAAGTTGTTCGTGGTGTTAGCTCACTGAACATTCCGGTCAAACCCAAATGACCTCCAACGTCGGATGTTTGAATCTGTGCGCACGCATCAATCCAAGCTCATTTCGTTTGTACATCCCAATCAACGTGGAATTGAGCGCACATTGGAGCACCTGACTCCTCCCTGTCCACTCCCCTACTTAAATATGCTAATAATATTTAAATTAGCCCTGCACCTGCGATTCCCTGCTGTGTACGATCAGAAAATAAAGAAAAAAGACTGAATAAGACGGGAAAAAAGAAGAACTTCACGGAAAGCGAGACGGAGGTGCTACTTTCTGAAGTGGAGGCCCGCAAAAATGTGTTCTTTGGCACGCTGTCCTCCGGCAGCAGCAAACACAAGAGGAGTGGGTGGGAGAGCCTGTGCGAGGCTGTCAATGCTGTGGGGTCAGAGAAGCCACACAAGCAGAGGTGAAGAAGAAGTGGTCCAACATTAAGGTGGATGTGAAGCGGAGACTGGCTACCCACCGCTGCAGTGTGGCCAAAACAGGCGGGTGACCAACTCTGTTTGAACAGAGAGTCGGCACAACTATGGGTAACACTGCTCCCTCTGGGGTGGTGGGAGCTCATGTGGGTGACTCTGATTACCCCCAAGGTAAATACTGATGTTTTTGTGTAACTCACGTGTTTATACAGTAACGTGCAGAAGCTGCGCCGGGGAAAAGGTGAGGCTGATGAAGACATTTCACACTTTACGCACGGGGTTATTAACATTTGCCCACAGAGACGATCAGGGGCTTGTTAGAAAGATCTTAAGCTGAAGTTTAACCAGCAAAAAACAGCAAGAAACTAACTTTAACCATCGACTATGATGCTGTGAAGACGGGATAGAAATTGGGGGCGCACATACTCAATGCACATCACAGGTAATAATATTAGGACAATTACACAATAAAGTTACTCACCAAGAAGACACCCATCACGCACAGTGCCACCCTGTAAGTCTGTTCCCAACGATGCTGTTACTCAGAATGTATGAAATGTGCGTTGAACCACGGCACCTCGCCACAATGTTGGTTAATTGCATTTACGCATCACATATGATCTGTACATCGATTGATCGAAAATGTTTCCTGTTAATATACAAATTCATCATGTGATGGCGCTTTTATAGCAATGTGTGCGCAGTCGATAGTCGATAACCGGCTCTCGCTTCAAATTGAGCTTTAAAGCTATAATGTGTAATATTTCACGGACAATGAATGTCTCCATGTCGCTCCGCCATTTTAAAACTACGGGATTTGTAGAAGGACATGTCCTTCTACAAATCCCGTAGTTTTAAAATGGCGGAGCAACATGGAGACATTCATTGGAGTGTAACACTCTTATGTACATTCGTATGCTGAATATAAAGAATATAAGAACACTGCACTTTTGTGATGGAGGTAATTAATAACGATTGAGGTAATACTTGTGAATGATAAGACTCAAATTTGTTAATAGACAACGTGAAATATTACACATTATGGCTTTAATGTTGGCCTGTTCAACTTCATTGTGGGAATTTGATATACGTGGCTGAGATGCGGATAATTCTGTCCCACACGGCTGGCATGGCTCGGCTCAGGGTAGACTGCACATCACCTGTGAGCACAGGCAGCGCATGGCTCCTCGCTGTGTTGCGCTCCAACGCCGGCCGCAGCTCTGCGCACAGTTCCAGGAGGATTTCCCTCAAAACGGCTAATGAGTCGCCATCATGTGCCAGCAAATCCTCTCTGTCTAGTGAACACTCGCTCTCTTCGAATTGCACCATTTGCAAAGTCTTCTAAGGTGCTGTTTACACATACCCGGGTATTTTGATAAACGAAGACCTTTCCCTTCGTTTGTGCCTTTCATTTATACACAAACAGAGTTTTTTCCTCCGAAAACGAAGCATAAAAAAAACTCCGGCAAAAGTGGAGATTTTTTAAAAACTCTGTTTAGCGTTTGTGTATAAACTGGTTGAAAGAGACAAAAACGGAGTTTTGGGCAATTGAGAATGAGGAGTTGTCGTCATAGTACAGAGCCCCGCCCCTATCCGCCATGTTGGGAGGATGCTAGCGTGAAAACGCCATTCTCTCCGTCCATTGTTTATCTGGCAAGCATGGAGGTACTAGCAGCATTTCTGTTGTTGAGAGCTATACTCGCTTGTGTGATTTTGAAAATTACAGTCATACAATTTTCAGGGCTTTAGCAGTTTTATAGTCCAAAGCAACGTTTAAAAGTAACTCAGTCTCACTGTCAGTCCACACACATGAGCCTGGCGCCATACTTTCTTCTTGAAAAGGATCCGGAAGTTCTTCCTGTCAGCGGTTCTCTATTAGGCTTCTGATTGGCCTGTGTGGAATTCTCATTGTTCTAACACTGCCACCGTCAGGCTTGGCGTAATTTAACAGCTCTTGATAGCGTATTTATGCTGATCAATGTAGACGTGTTTTTTTTTTAAAACGGGGCTGTGTGCACCTAGTTATTTTTGCAAACGAAGGTTAGAAAATATGCGTTTATCAAAATACCAGGGTATGTGTAAACAGCACCTAATACTGCTAAAGCAGCCATTGTTTTTAATGGTATGCATTGCACTACTTTGCGCTGCTTTTATATCCGCTCGTGTAATTGCAGACACATGGGTGTGTTAATTGTTTATCAGTATTAATTGTTCATGTATCTCAAATGTGCACATCAGTGTCTGCGGACTAATTGTTTTAACATTTATTTATTATAACAATTTCCCAACATCACCTCAGGTGTCGCCAAAGAATCAACAGCTGTAGAAAAGTGTGTACGCCAGCCCTGAAGTTGGCGTGAGGCACCGCACATTTCCACGGTCTTTGAGCTCTTGATACAGCTGATCCTTGACGTGAAAAGGTGCGTACGCCACTATTTTGTGCGTACGCACGCTTTGTACATGAGGCCCCTGGTCTGCTGTGACTGACTAATTGTTTAAGCAAGGTAGAAGGTAATTCACTGCTAAGTTTGAGTCCCATGAACATTTAGATTACTGAAATAATGATTGTTATTTTTTCATCATTCACCTGTAAAAAATGCAAGGGTCACCAGAGTTGAGGGTAATGCAACACATTAGTTTAGCATATTAAGAGATCAGTGAACATCACTAGTTACTTTGGTAAATATGCAAACAAGCAAGAAAAGAAGAAAAAAGAAATAAAATAGAAAAATAGTGTCTCTCTTCTGCTCCAGAAAGACAAGAGCAATGTTATGGTGAAAAGCATATCGTGTCTGAGTCATAATAAGTGTCAGTAGCAAAGTACATCAGATCTTTTCAGTGCAATCTGTTGGTTTTCTTAGCTAGGAAATTGTTTTTGAATTGGCTCTATATGAACGAATTGGATTATTTTATGAATTATGATTATTATTAATTAATTGAATTCCAATTGGCTTGAATTGGACTTACTATCTAAGTGCCTTGAGATGACATTTGTTGTATTTGGCGCTATATAAATAAAAATGAATTGAATTGAATAGATCTGAAGCACATCTCCACAGCGCTGGTAATGCTGAGGCTTGAGGCTGATAACAGTGAAGTAAAACCAGCAACGTATTCTGACATTATAACCACAGTGTGGAAGGAATTGCAAAGAGGTGTTTACTTTTGGCAACTCAAAAGAACTCTAATAAAGGACTTTTTCCAAGCAATGCAACTAATTACTTTTTTAACAACAGTGATCTTTTCATTTAATTAATTGTAAAATTCAGATTACAAGGACATTTAATTAATTTAAATTAAGGCCTATGTCTTTTGGTACAAATGAGCTGACGGACATATGTAAACACCTTTTTTCTTTAAATGCCTGCTTTCCACACTTGGGGGGGTCCTGGCTTTAAATAGAGAAGATGCCATCCTCTTGGCCTAAATTCCAGTCCTGTGCAAAACAGTTGGAGGCATTTCCATCTGTATTATATGCACTCTAAAAACAGGTATTTACTGCAATTCCAGAGTAAATATGGACAACAGGAAAGAATTTAAGCAACTCTGACTTGGTGGTCATGCGAACATTCATGCAGAGGTTAAAAGACTTGTGTTGCAAGAAATTCTGACTTGCCATTACAGGGAAAACATAAGCAGAATTCATAATGGCTCACTATCTGTCCCTCTAAACTGATACAGTGAATCAGTGTTCCTAAGTGGAACTGAATGCAGCATTAATTCACATTTGCTCTCCAGTGAACATGTGAAGCTTGATGCTAAATCAACTTTAATGTGTGTTTTACCTGAATGTCCAAATTAAACCTGAAAAAAGCCTTAAACTCCAGTGCAGGCTGCAAGTTCAGGATTGTTTCACCCTACAAAAATTTCCTCTCTGGTGGCTGCCTTGCAGGTGTTTTATAATTTAAAGAATCTGCCCTGCTTGTGTAAGGGAAGCACTGAAGTAATTCCACAGTGTATGACTGTGCTCTTGTTGTCCATGTCATTGCTGTCAACATTAGACATCTGATGGTTTTTTTTGTCAGGCTTTAATGTCTCAAAGCTTTCGAAATGCTATTTCAGAGGCTGTTCAGCACTGGCAAAGATACTTTTATGGAGAAAACCATGTACTATTTAATCAGACATTTTTGCATCATTGGCATCAATTGGTGTCTGGCTGTCTGTCTGATACAGGCTATTAAAACTTTTATTCATACACAAATTAGGTAGTGTGTTCATAAGGGGGTAGAGGGTAAAATACTTGAAATCAAGGAAATCTGAAAGGTAATTTGAATACTTATTCATAAAAACCAGAACAAACAAAATGACTGCATGGAGCGAGACATCATGGAGCCATAAAAACTATTAAAAACCAGGATTCATTTGGAAAAGGTGGTGAGAATTTTATAACTGAACAGTATGGGCTGTGCTGAAAAATCAGTAGTTTGAAATTATGGATGGTTGGGGGATCTAAGCTCTGCAGACATGGCGTATGAAATGGATGGGTCACAGATTTAAAAATGTGCAAAATCATATTAAGACTTGTTCATCATTAAAGTCTAAAAATGCTTTTGGAATTTAAAGCAACCTGTGGAGAGAGGCTTTAGCAGGTTAAATGTCATCTCATATTAGTTGTGGGAATGGAGCAGCTGAACTCTGTACTCACAGCATAAAGGCATTACTTGTTCAACATTTTCAACATTATCAAATTGTTATGGATCAGAACTTCAACATGTGCCTAATGATCGCTCACTATTCAGACAGACTGTTTTGAGCAAAGTTTCAGACTTTCTTGCCAGTGTTAATGTAAAGCAATCATATGTTTACCATACTGAAAAAGTATGTGAAAACATTAAAAACAGAAGATAGATATATATATATAGTAGATGTCTTACAGGTGAATTGGAACAGACTGAAATAAACCCCTCATGAACAAGCTCTTGGTTATTCGGAGTTCTCTGTAGCATCTGCTCAGGGACAAATTCAAATTCAGAGCAAAGCCCACGTTTAGTGTCAGAAACTGTTTGACAAGTCCTGCCTGATCTGCATCTGTCTGACATTTGTTTTTGCAGTCCTCCCTTAAATAGCTGCCTGTATTCACGTCCCTTGACAGTTTACTAAACTGACCAGGGAAAAGAAATATCACTTTTAGAAAAACTGTGACTGAAAAGTTCACAGTCCAGCCGTTTAATTCTGGTCATTCAGGTTCATTGTGAGTCCAAATCAAGCTCTGCTGAAGTGGTAGACATCTTTCGAAGAAACAGTTCAGCTATTTAACAACAAATGTTCTCACTTTTCGCCATCTACTGACCTCTAAGACTGACCAAGGGGACCTTACCTTGTGATCTGTGCTGTAAAAGCCTGCATGCATCCACTGCTGACATTATTCTGTCTTTTTGCAAATCTGTTTGCGTGACTCAAGCTTGAGATACTGTGCAACTGTACAGCAACTGTCTTCAATTATTCCTGTCACATACAGAACTACAGGCATAAATTTGGGAATACAAAATATGTCCTGGAGTTTTCCACTAGTAAGAGCCGATATTGTGGATACTGGGTGCCAACATTGTGTTGGCAAAACTTTTTTTGTTTGTTCGTTTTTATTTGTTATACTGAGATTTTTGTTGGCTTTTTTTAACTGTGTTTGATTGTTGTTATGGATCTGAAATCTAGAAAAAAGAACAGGGGAATGACATACTGCTAAGGCTTGGGCAACCGTTGCTCAAAGCAGTGGTTGAGGGCAATTTTTCCTGTGTGATATGCTCTCCAATGATCTTGTCATTGGGTTACCCCAATAACTCAGTGCTTTCTTTTTCCAATATCCCAATTTTTCCCCTCCTCCCAACAACTTGGCCCTCTCCTAGAGATTAGCATTAGGATTGGAATCACACACGTCCCATGGGACTCTGTGCAGATCTTGGAACAGAAAATAAACTGCGGTTCCTGCCGTGACAACAGCTTCTATACATAGCTGGCTAGAACCACGTCATTGGAATTATTATATGAAGTTGAATGGAAGATTAAAGCAGGTCTTTACAGTCTAAATACAGTGCTTGGTGGGTGAGTCAGAAAGACTAAGGGTGGAGCAAAAGTTAGCAGGTTGTTTCCACCCTATCAGTCTTGTGTTACATGCATGAGAGTTGCCTCTGGAATAGGATTGAGCAAGTCTCACAGGATCTGACACAAATCTTGTGGGAGCGGGCCTTAAACGACAGAAATCTCATGGGAGAGGGTGTGAGAATAACATGTATTGCAGGGGAACTCTGGAACCCTAACAGTCAGAAATCAACCAGGAATGGGAAAAGGAAAACAGTCCTGCTTTGGGCGTTACACTGTCCCTCCATTTTTGCACGCAGGGGTGGCATGGAGTAAGGTGTTTTTTCTCTAGGAATCAAAAAGTAGAAATCATATAATTCATCTAACTGTTCAAATGGCCCACATGACCCTGTTCAAGGGCTAGATGGCCATCACTCCAGTCAGGCTCAAAAGGACCTGAAAAGGACACCCTAATTTATCAGCACAATGCACAGCTGAGAGTGAAGGCTGCTGGGTGGGGGATTAGGACTGAGCATAAGACTACTTCGACTACCCCTGGTCTATCCAAGTGACATTTAAAATACCATGACAGAGATATGAAATTTAATACATATCAGAGATAGAGTGAGAAACTGTTAAAAACCTATAGTAAAGAGCTCTATATAAAGCTTGGTGTCACAGGTATTAAATTTTACAAACTAAAATACCATGGTGTATGCTGCAAGTATAGAATAAAGTAGGCCAGAAGTGAGCCCCGAGGTATCCTCAAGATCAGATCAGAAGCTGAGGAAGACATGTATTGAGAAGTCTTATGTCCTCTCATATCTTATGAAACTAAATGAAACTGCACTGAGTTTAAAAAAAGACATGCATAGGTTACATACAGCCAGCTGTTCCCCCTTTGACCGACAAGTGTAGTCAATGCAAATGCGGAAGGTCTTCAGTCAAAAAAGACTTGTTTACAATTGGTTCTGATGTCTGCTTTTCAAATAATAGCATGAATGCAGATCTTCTACCCAAAGTCTGGATGATGTGGTGTGTAAATTAACAGTCAATTAGCATGTTAAACTCAGAAAGAACTGCTAGTTTGGGTAGAAGCACCTGACAAAACTGTATTTTGTTTAATAATCTTAATAGATTATAGTCTTTATTCATTTCAGCATAAGGCTACTTTGAGAGACTTACCTGGACATATCTCTCTCTGGAGAAAAAAAAAGAAACACTGGCATTCTTCCATACATACATTAAAATGTCACCTATGACTTCAGTCTATTTTTCAGATCTGAACATCAGTTGAACAACACAAATAAACCAATTTTCTGAAAAACAGTTTACGCTTTTGCACCTACTGATAATTGTGTTGTTTTGTGCATTTTAGAACTGAATAATTTATCATCTAACTTTTGAAAATGATAGATTGCTGGGGATTCGTTTCTGTTGTTTATGTGGAAGAGATACATACATTTAAATGTCTTACTGTAAGTCCTATTGGTTTGTAGGTGTTTTCTCCTTTTGTGCAACAAATTGCCCTTTTGGGATGAAACAAACAAAGTTGAGCTTGAACTCAAAATGTTGCGTGTTTGTGCGTGTGTGCTGCTAATTACACACGGTTTGTGTGTGAATGTTTTTATGAGTAAGTGTTGTTTGTGATAAGTCTAGCTAAATAAGCAGGAGGCACACAGTCAAACTCACACATGGAAGGCTGCCTTCCAGAGGAGGTGTGTATCTCACAGTTTCCTCTTCAGCAACCAATGCCAAAAAGACAGAATTTCACAGCAACACAAATAAGTGCCGTTTAGTATTCTTACTGAAACACAACAGAGACTGTGCACATACAACACAGATATCTTTCAAATGACACATTCTCACATTAAGATGTTATTTTCTTTAAGCATGACTTTGCACCAATGAATCAAGGATGAAAATTCTGAATTGTAACAATTGTTGCAGTAAAATGTAGCTTTTTCTGAGCTTAAATGTTTTACAGTAAATATACTGAAAGCTGCTGGAAATTGTGCAATACTATATAATATAATATCAAATTGACTCAACATTCTAATCCAAGTTTACATTTTCGGTATATTCTTAATAATACACAAAATGCCTTCCAGCTGTTTACTAAGCATGAAATGTTATGAATATATCTTTTTTTTTTTAAGCGTATAGATTTTTTTGCCTATTTTTAAGCTTACAGAAAGATAAATTTGATATTATTTGATCAGATTTGAATATTTAAAATTGGAATAAATATATTTTCTCTTTTGTTTGTTTCAAAATATGAACTCATATAAGCTCCTCCAATTACAATAGCTTTTGAAATCTGGCGTAAAACTTAATTTTGTCCACACCAGTGTTAAAGTTGCGACTAAATCCATGACATTCATGTCAACAAAGTCTATTGAATCTAGTTTTTAAGTATTAGAATTCAAGTGTCTTGAAATTAACAGATAGCAGCTCTAATTCTCCACTTGGACAGCCTACAAGAAGAAAAAGACGTTGCATCAAGATGGTCATGCTCAAACTACCATGTATGTATTTCTTGTACCTGCTTTTGAGAGCACTAAACTACAACTAAACCTAACACCTCTAAACTTTGGAAACCTTTGCTCAAAACTGTTTAGAAGGGGCATTAAAATATCTTTCAGCAAATCTTCATTTGTGTGGGCAACACAGGACCTCCTGCTTCCTCTGAATGTCTACCTTTGCTTCTTTGCTTGCTTCATAAATAGTTGGATAGTGAGAAAATGTACGTTATCTATATTCAAAACATGTTCAAGTTATAGTTTTATGATGAGACTTCATCATGGACTTCAAGGGCTGATGCTCAAATTTAATTAGAAGGTATTCAAATGACCATATCCTTTTTTTAAAATGTTCACTTTTAACACTTGTTTAGAATAATTTGCTGGGACTAACTGTTATAAATTTGAAACCCATGGACATGACCAAAAGATTAATTTATGTCAGGCTTTGACAGGCTTTTACTGCAGCTGTCTTCTGATGTTTGTTCTTGGGTAATTCAATCTTTGGTTTTGTTTCAGGAAGTGAAATGTAGCTCAGTCAGGTTGACATCAGATGACTAAATCAGCCACTTGAGAAGATTCAAATCTTTTACCTCAAAGAAAAACTCCTGGGTTTCTTCTGGAATATGTTTTCAATCATCGTCCACCCCTGCTGCGAAACCCATCCAATCAACTTTACTGCATTTGGCTGAACTGGAGCAAACAGTACGCTAGCTGCTTCTGTCCTCTGCCACTACATACACCAAAAAACACAAGAGACCTAGTGCCACTGGGAGCCATGCATGTCCATCGAAGCACTCTGTCTCTACATGATTTACAGGTGATGTATGAAATGAATACTTGGTCATTCTTCACATCATTATGACACAGGTCGATCTCAGTGTCATCTGTTCAAAGCATGCTTCTCCAGAACTACTCTGGTGTTTAACATGGCTTTTACAAAATTTCAAGTAGCCTTTCTACTCAGGAGGCCTCTGAATGGCTTGCTTTTTTAAATGAACACTCTGAATTAGCTTTTATTAGGTCTCCTCTTGAGGGTAGACTTTGATGATGATATGTCTTCCTCATGGAGAGTGTTCTTCAATTAACTGGATGTTGTGAAGGGTTTTTCTTTTCCACAGAAAGAATCGTGCAATCATCCGTCACATCCACAAGTTCAGGCTTTTTTCAGTTGCCGCATTCACCAGTGCGTGTTCTCCTCTCTTTACAATGCATTAAACTGCTCTTAATCTACCTGTCATTTTGAATGACAGGAAGATTATGAATTTGAATTTGTTTTGTTTTCAGTCTAAGGATTGCCAATTTTACTTGCACAGAGAATTCCTTTGACTGCATGTTGCTGGTTCACCACAACAACATCCAAATGCAAGTGCCACGCATGCAGTCAGCTCTAACCTTAACCCTACTGATGAAGAAATAACATACGAACAACCAACACCTGTCCATGAAATAGCTTTTCGAACAAATTGCACAACAGCAGTCTGTACATACCAGCAGTCTTCCATGTTCTGTGGTGTGGTTTGAAAGTCTTGTACAAAATTCCCAACAGAAATCATGCACGTCACCGATAAATAAATGAGCATGTTCATAAAGTGCATGCACGGATATACAAGTCACTTATTTTTTTCTACGAATGACAAGACTGGAGAGCTGTCTTTGTGATCATTTCAAAAATATATTTAAAACCTTCTGAACTAAGAGCCCATTACAACCTTATTTAATTCCATAACCAGACTACACCTCACTTGTTAGACACTTGGATCAAAGTGTTAAATGATGATACTGCCCATGTCAGGTGGATACTGTTTGCAGTCAAACATGTAGTTGAGTTGAGCCGGACTGGACTGTACCATACCATGCTATATGATACCCTACCATACAATTAGCCATAAACATGATTGTTGCATGTGGACTAACTGCATGGTTAAACATTCACTGTCAGGATTGATGCAGACGTGGAAGTTGAGCTCCCTTATGACTCATCTTCCAAAGAAGGCCGATCAGGCCGCTTGTGTTTCTCACCCACTGTGACATATTGCAGCAATGCTATCATGTTCCCTCAGGCCACTGGAGTGTACAACATTCAAAGCAAACTGTGACATTACCAAAATTATTATGGATTTATGCATTGTAATACATGCTACAATAATGATGGCAAACATTGTTATTGCAGACCAGCTAAATTTGAATATTCAAAAAATAGCACGTATTGTACATTTTTCAGCAGATATTCTCTAAAATACCCAATTTGTATTTATTTTTTTTTGCCTCCTAAAACTAATTGTGTCTTCATCTCCTGCACACGGCAGTTAAATGAGTTAGAGGCTGAGGGTAGGAGATAATGGAAATTTATTCCACTCAGTAAATTGAGAATTACAAGGGTGTGCGCTTTACTCAAACAGGATGAAACAAAAATGGACATCGGCATTTTGGAAGTTAGTGCACAATCACTTGAAGGTTCGGATATCACGCTCTACTGATCTACTACTAATGCTTCGGCCCAGGCTGTCAACTAGGCCCTCTGTTTTAATCTGTTCCAACAGCAGAAGTGACAGAACAAACTCTTTGTCCATTCCTCACAAAGAAACACTCTTTCACTTTATTTATTTTCAGTTTAAAAAAAAGTGTGCAACTGAAAAGCAATGCACACATAAAGCTGGCTTACAAATATCCTGAAGCAACATGGATACAGATATTACACATTCACTCACAGGCCATATGTTTGATGTACACCCACGAACGATGCACATTCATGTAAACACAAGTTTGGGAATACATCACCATGCAAGCAAAAGTAAGGATGTCCAAACATGCATGTATATTCAAATATACAATAAGTGGGGCGTGCACACAGACACACACATTGTGTAATTTCAGTCGATCTCACGCACATAAACGTAAACTCAAAATAATACACACTGTAGCATACAGTCAGCTAATTTTTCTGCGAATGAAGATGTGAAGGGTGTCAGCGGCGACTGTCATGCCCCAGGGGATTCAGTCTGCTTTTAGCAGAGCAGGGGTTGTGAGTACAAGCCAAGGAGCAGAAGGTGGAGATGAAGGCGAGGGAGGAACAATCAATTTTCTGACATCTGTAAATGTGCGCTTGATGATGCATACCGAAACAGGCCTGAAATGGTCCACAGGGACAGGTGGAAGGAGGTGAAGGAGCAATGTGGCGAGGTACAGGGAAAGTGTGAGACAAGATTAATGAAGAGAAATGAGAAAGAAAGGAGATAAAGAAGGAACTAAGTTGGAGAGACTGCTACATCCATCCATGTGGGCCTTAAACAGCAGTTAGTCCTCTGAGGACTTGGTTTTAAGTGAAGCGGTCAGCCTAGCTGGTCGTTCTCAGGACCGCAGAAAATGAATAGGAGAGGTGAGGAGGTGAATACTAATGAAGCAGAGGTGAAGGATCGGCCAAACACTGGCCATGGGACTCATGAACACTCTCATCCTCACCACAGGAATTTACCATAAAGCCTCAAGAAGCTTCCGGAAACTCTGCATAAAGAGTGGGATAAGAAACTATGTGAAAACCTATTTTTCTTAAAATTATCCTTGAGGTATTTTTTAAACTTTAAAAAGAAATTGGGGATGATAGACAAAAGATAATGTAATGATTATTCAACTTAGTTAATTAAAAACACTGGTGGAAAATTAGGTGGGTTAAGACTAAATTTCTACAGTATATTCAGCCTGAATAGAAAGCATTTCAGGCATAGATCTTATATTTTCTGTGACCCTGATCAGAACTGTGATCATGTAAAGGAAGAACTAGAACATAAGAGCCATTTTCAAATGTGTACCACACAGAGTAAAACCAGCCTTAGAGCTCTTCATACTAAAAGCCATATTCTGTAACAAACAGATACATTTGGTTGAAAAGCAATGTGGTTTCGGATAATAAGCATTTAGTTATTTTTCTGTCACACTCACCAGCAATACATCATGTGACAATTAGAGGTTCAGCATCTTGCCAAAGCCCATTTCAACATACGGACTGAAATAGCCAGGGAATGAACAACCAACCATTTGATTAGTGGACAATCTGCTCTACCTAATGAGCCACAGCCAACCCTGAGATCTTTTTTTTCTATGTATTAGTCCAATTATCCCATAAGCATTGCATCTATACACTGTAACTTTCCTGACATGTTTTGATAAAGCTATAATGGAACAGTTTCATCCCCTAGAGGGATAAAAGAAGTCTAAGATAGCACCTGCATTTTATCAGAGGCATGGTTTTCATATAGTTTGACGATACTATATTTTAAAATATTTAAATACAACAGCAACCAACAGTCTGCCATGAGACTCTATGTGCACGAACCAAAGAAAGATGTCATTCTGTCTTTGCATTACAATCTAAGCTCCTCTGCGGTAGCAGTCCGTCTGGTCATATGTGCACGTTTTTTTACCACCTGATTTTTTTTTTTTAATTTTTTTATCATTTACATAGCAAACAACACAATCTTAATTCCTCATCACAATTGCTCAACAAGTTGCCTTAATTACAAACAACCTCTGAATACCGTTTGGAATGAGATCATTTTGTGTTTTGTACATTATCAGTGCAGAACTGACCTAATCTAAATCATTACATCTTTTAAGCATGCAATATGATGAATATTTTGTTGTTTGGTTCATAACAATCTGATCCATTTCTAAACCTATAGCTTTCTTCTGTAGCTTATAAACTGGATTAGTGTTGGTTTTGTTTGTCCCCAAACCTCCACACAATAGGTCATGTATGGTACTATCTGGGAGCAATATAGCATGTATAATGGTTTGGTTTTGATTTAAAATGTTTTTAGTTTCACATAAAATCGCAATAGTTTTGGACACTTTTGTTTTTACATTGTTTATGTGAGCCTTCCGATATAATTCAGTCAATTATCACTCCAAAAATTCTGGTTTCATACACTTTTTCTATTTCCAGATCATTCATCTTAACTTTGATCTTATTTCTTTTTATTTGCCTGTTATGAAATATTATGATTTTTTTTTATTTGCCATAATTTGAGGGTAATTCATCTGTGTCAACCAATTTCTTTAAAACTGTCAATTCCCTTTCCACTGTACTAAGAAACTGACCCGAACTTTTAATAGAGCAATATAAATTAGTGTCATCAGCAAAGACACTGAATTTTTATGTCTTAGACATATATGTCATTTACATACAGTATAAAGAGTTTAAGGCCCAACATGGAACCTTTTGGTACCCTACAGGTAACCTTTAGTAAATCAGAATCAATAATATTTATTTGAACATACTGATGTATCCAAGAATGTGCAATCCTTGTATACATTATCTCTCCACCTTTTTCTCCAGTAGTGCATGACCTATAGTGTCAAATGCTTTTTCAAAGTCAATAAACACTCCCACAGTGCACTCCTTGTTATCCATTGCATTTGCTATGCATTATACTGGTTGCATATGTGCAATGTTCTGTGGTGTTGATTTAGCACACATCCAGATTTCTTCTGAGTAAACTACCTTAAATGACTAAAAAGACTTGCATATAGACAGGATTAAGACCTAAATAAACCTTTTTCCCAAGATGGAGATAGATGCACTACTCAGAGTGCTCTGATTCAGTCTCAGTCTGTTTTGGACTGAAGTTATTTTACACATATTTTTCAAGTCAGTACTGATGGATTTTCCTTGTGGCTGTCGTGTGTATAAGTACAGAGGTGGAATTGGATGAGATGAAGTTTATCTGCTGGTGAAATGACACTGAGTCGGCAAGGGAGGTAGTCACAGCGGCTAAATAAAGCAAAATGATCTGTGTGTGTAAAGGAGAGCCAGCACTGCAATGCTGTGTAGACTGTGCAGACCGAAGTGAAGACCGAGCAGTCCCCTGCTTCCGAGCAGCAAACACCGTAACAGCCGCGGCTGTCGGCAGGTGGCAGCGTGCAGTGATACGAAGGGAGAGAAAATAGCGCCAAGCGATTGTGAGGTCTGACTTTTTCTTGGAGAATGATTTTGTGATGCAAATGTATTACTCTTGTGAACGCATATTGTTTTGAGAAGCAAAACACTTTATTTTTGTAGCCCCAGTCAACTGGCCGGACTACTTTTGTCAACACCAAAACGAGGCTGGAACTCGGCTCACAGCAGGGGGTAAAAAAATATTCATAAATGATATTACTCGTATGGGATGTCATACAGCTTCATGTCAAAAAAGGCCAACTATCCCTTTAATGGTGTTCAAATGATTTTTTTCTTCCACCAACCCTTTTTCAGAAATTCCATGTACAGTTAGTATACTCAATAAAAATGTGGAAGGTAGCTTACTCTTTCTTACGTTTCAAGCAAACATGCATCCAGTTTAGTTCTAAGTCACCTGAGTCACTTTAGTTCTTATCTTCATGACAACGTTTTTATTTTTATCCACAACATTTGAAAAAAAATATGTCATTTCTGCTCCTAACATTTTGAAGAGAGGATTGTTACTCCATGGTTATATTAGGTTTGGGGTCTCCTCTTTAATTTTGCACAAGTTCAAAGATATTTATTTTGACACTTTTCCCAGGTTGAAATACACACAAAGCTACAAATTTCTGTACCTACTTGTAAACACAAGATCCACTGAGCGGTCTTCAGCGATAACTCACAGCTGCTTGATTTTCTTCTTTCTTGGTTAATTTCAAAGCACATATTAACACATCTACACCTCTACATTCCACACAACCACAGGACAGACTCCAGCCAATCAAATCATTTGACTGATAGCATAACTGATTTTTGTTGCAGTTCCAAATTGCCCACCATTAAACGCTACCGCATCATGTTCAGGTGAATCCTGCATTATTTCTGTTGATGGATTTGTATTTGCTAAACAAATCACAAACTTCAGTCTTTCCATTAACTCAGATATGCACACAGATAGCCTTAAAAAGTGAAGGTGTGAAAAGTCATAATGATAAGACGGAGAAGACGGTTAAGATGGAGACTTGGAAGTAATGTCCATGGCAAGAAGAGCCAGTGACATAACATGGATGAAAGTAAACCAAACAACATTGTACTCAGGGCAAATTCAGATTCATCATCCATGACCACCTTTTTGAAGTTGTGGACTGTAAAAACTATTCCGTCAGTGTAGATTATTTTCAGGAAATTATTCTTGATCATATTTAAAATCACAAAGGTTCGATATTCTTCAGGTCATATTGCGATATGAAATTCATTTAGCTATCATTCACAGAGCTGGTGCAATTGTACTTCAAAGTGTTACTTCCTGCTTTATACTTAAGAGCTGATACTTTTTCATTTTCACTAGATTAAGTGGAAAGTTTGAAAGAACTTTATGTCTCTCTTCTTACATAACTATATATACTTCTTAAGTAGAGGTTGTGTGCACTTATAAGACCTCTAAATATATTGTATAATAACCCTGCGAACCAAAGAAGCCAAGAGACAAAAAATGCTTGATATGCTGCTTCAGAAAGCACAACTTCAGAAAAGGAAAAACCTTTGTGACCTCAGCCGGCAACTATCTCAGGCAGTGGAGAGAAAAATGCATTAGGACTTCAGTTGATGGATATTCAAGTCCCACTCTGGCAGAGAATGACAGAGCAACATGTATGTGATTGGAAGGCCCATTTAGCCAGTTTACAATTTTGCCAGTAGAGAGAGATTAATAAGAAGCTTGACCTTGTGTACAACAATGTGAACCACTGCTGGGGGATAAAAGGTTCAGAGCGAGACGCCCCTCTGAGAAAACATAACTGCACTTTAATTTAACATGTTGTTAGCCTGTGAATCACCTAACCAGACCAGACCGACTCTGTGGCATCTGTAGGCAAAGAGGATGAAATGTTTGATTGTCCAACTGAAAAGCAATGGCTTTATAAATGTTCTGTATACACTAACATGCTGAAAGCAAAAAGCATGTCAAACCTGATGCTTTACCATATTTTACATGTTTAATACATTTTGTATGACCTTTTATTTTCTCCTCAAACACTCTTTTTTTTCTTCAGCTTTAGAATGACGACACACCAGAATGGTTACACAGAAGAAATTCTCAGAGTTTTCAACAAACTTCTTTTTTTTTTCAAGCACTACACTGCAATAAGAAAGTGTGATGAAGGACCTCAACTATTCTCTCACGGCCGTCTGAGTGGAAAGGAAAGCTGTGACTCTGTCTTCGCAGAACACAGGCTGTGCTCTGTGTCTGGGTTCCTGCAGGGGACTCTGAAATATTCATGGTATAAATATTGCAAGGCTCTGCATCTAATAAAAGCCCTGGTCTTTATTAACGAGGTGACTGAGCAATCCATTGATCAAGCTTTCTGTTTTATGTCGTGAAGATTTTGTCCTCCAGTATTACTCTGTTTGTCTCACATTGTGACACTTTGTGCACCTCTCTCTTGCACTGAGTGTCTCTCTAATACACGTGTAGCACAAGACCTACTTGCTGCTTTGTGAGGCACATGTTTATAAGGCCATAACCGTCTCTCTTTGTCTCTCTTTCACTTAATCTTTTTATGTTTCCTGTCTCAAACTTGGCAGCAGCACTGGCTTGGTTGTTAAAAGCAGCCCAATTAGTCAGCCAGTCTGGTAGAGACCTGCCACTTTTTTTCTCATCTAAACAGTCGACATGTCGGTTAAATGAGGATACCCTGATATCAGAGTTCAGTGACAAGAAAAAGACACGCTGGATGAAGATGACTTGCTGCTAGAAATGTCTGTAAGCTCATTTTACTGTTGCAATAGTGAGTCGAAAGGTAGTCTAACTGTGACATGTACTCTATGAATGTGACAGACATGTCCAACAAAGTGTGGAGCAGAACTCACTGTACCGGGATCATGTTTTACTTTTCACCCTTTAGAATTGTTAAAACGGAACATTAAAAAAGTAGGCACTCCATAGTTCTCCTAAGTATTTGACACAATTGGGTTACATTAAACTGAACACTTAATGCAACCCATCAATGTAATTTTAAACCATTAAAGAATAATTTATGAATGCCGTCTTATTGTTGCTGACCCAATCCATCAGTCATCCAACAGTGAAATTTAGAGCTGGGCTTTTGTGCTACAAGATACTGGAATGTGACATGAATAATTAAAGCACAGACACATTAGAAAACTGCTGATTTGTTTTAGTCTTACATATTAAATCTTGGACTTCACTTTGTAGTTCTATTTTATCTATAGATACAGTTGAAAATAATGTTAAAAAATTGGAAATGGCACAAATTAATGCAAACTTTTAACTGTAGTAGGTGGTTACTTTGACATTTACAAAGCTTTGGCATTGTAAAAGATTTCTTATTAAATTTGGATGGTGAAGAAAAACTCGGAATTTAAAGGTGGGGTATGAGATGTTTTCTGGAGCATTTTTTATCATATTGTCTGAAAACATCCTCACGACCCCATTGCACCCACTAAAATAGAATGTTTGGAAAAAAATTAATATTTTAGTCCATTGTAGAGGGTGTAGCAAGAGGCAATGTCTGACCAATAGAAGTAATGATGAGAGTTACTTCTGTTGGATTCTGACATGCCAATCAACCGTCAGCCCCCCTCACCCCTCCCCCCCTGCACGTTCACAGACTCGAGATTCATTCATGTGTTTTGAAGGCGTGGTTTCGAGGGGTGGGCTGAAGGGAGAGGCAAGGTTGTGTATTTTCAAAAATATAGCTTGCAGGAACCATTTTTCCAAGATCTCATACCCCAGCTTTAAGTTTACAAATTTCTAACTGCAAGCCTTCACAAAACACACATAACTGGGGACTCATTTGGAAACCGCTTTTTACACATGAACTCAAGACAACATTCACACAGTCAGACACAACTTTCAACTCTTTGAAGGGACAAAAGAGAAAACAGTTACATTTACAGTGACTTAACTTTTTACAGACAGTATAAACTCAGACTATTTAATGTTTTTCTCTTTGATAATAATCAATTTTGTTAATATACAATGCAAGCCCGTGTCACACAAAGTAACACTATATTACAGAGTTATATCCAATAATGCCACTTAACACTTTACTGTGTGGATAAAAGGGAGACTCGTGTTATTCTTGTCCAGAGGCAGCGGCCTCTTCTCTGGGCTCAGAGTAATTTGGGATGAACCATCACACAGAGGGAACCTGTCTTGTGGTCTGCCACTCAGCATTCAAATGAAGTTGACCAAACAAAAATGTAAATATATTGCATTCATACTGTGCAAAGAAATTAAAGTAAACATAAATATAGGAATTACAGCATTTTTTTAAATTTACATTTGATTAGTCTATGGTTTTACATTTTAAGAATGCAACACAGTCTAATAAACCAGCATTGTTTTCCAGCTTGCTTACTTTGTTGCTGCTGAGCTACTGTGAGCTCATTAATCCCACTGATGGCTGGATGGATTACCTTCTTCTTGGAGTGTTATTTTAATCATTACTCATAACAAAATTTTTGGAAATTCTGTAGTAAATGTCTCTTCACTGTCCTTCAAATCCATTGAATTAGCCTTTTACTGAATGACCGACCTGATCAGGATGAAGTTCCCAAAACCTTGCTTCCTCCTTCTCTCCTGTTTCCTTCCTGTCCTTCTCCTTCACCCTCTGCCACATCATTGTCAACATCATCGCAGTAGATTGCATGTCTGAGACATTTTGTCATCCGCCGCATGTCTGTCACAGACAAATTATCTTCATCAGGGATAATCCGCAAAGTAGTGATTATGAGCTTCCTCCCACTTTGAAAAATCTGTCTGTTATGTTTAGGTAACTGAGCGGGGCAGCAAGGAAGTAGGGAAGGGGTGTGTAAAAGGGTCGGGAAATCTATTTCCATACTAATTTATGGACACTCAACAACAATGTTGCTCATACTCATAACTATGGTAAATTTAGAACCACCAGTTAACGTAACATCCATCTTTGGGCTATGAGAGGAAACTGGAGCACATGAGGAAACCCACACTGCCACCTTTGAACTAGGGAATCAAATTGGATTGTATGTAAGTGGAGTTTAATCAAACAGGTTTGATTCCCTTTTAAAAGGCCCTGAAAGCACTTCTACTGTGAATTAGTGTTACATAGATAAGATTGAATAAAAAAAAAAGCTTCTTGCTGTGAAACCACAACGCTACCCAACAAGTTATTTTTTGTTAACAATTAATCATTCTCAGGTAATCATAAATTCTGGGACAAACATAAATCATGTAAATTTAATAACTCAGGTGCTCTATCTTGCAGTAATTATGTATCCTCAGATAAGTGGTGAGAGTTTCGGCTTGGGTTCTGTCTTGAGTTTGAAAACACAGGGGGTTGATAACAAAGAGTTATCCTTGATGGGAAAACAGAGCATTAAAAGATTTGCAGAACGGGTGAAATTTAAAAATCAGTCAAAATGTGGAACAGTGAACAGTGTGGAAAGCAAAAAAGCCTAAGTGCAATTAGTAGAGTTAAAGAAACAATGGCAGCAAAAAAATTTAGAATGAAAAATAAAATGAACCAAAGAATCTGTAGACAACCTGCAGATTTCAATTATCAAACAGTCATAATTCACCATTAAAGAGGGGTTATACAAGAGATACACAGGAATAGAGCACAGTATAAGTTTTCAGTCCAAAATCAAACATGAAGAAAGAGAGAAAATGCAGAGCATTCATCTCACCTGTGTAGCATCTGGGATCTGAGGTCCGTTTCACGAAGCAGGTTTAGTGAAAACTCTGAGTTGATTAACCCTGAAATGAGGGAAACCCTGAGTTTTCCGTTTCACAAAGGGAGGTAACTCAACCCCGAGAAAGAGGGGTAACTCTAGCCTGTTTCACAAAGAGAGGTAACTTAACCTCACGGTCAGTTACCGGAGTAACAGACTCTCTGAACCTAACCTGGTCGGGACCAGGTTTTATTCAAGAAACCTTGAGTTTCTTTCTGTCTCCGCCCTCTTTCAGCCACACACGCCATTTGATTTCCTCATTCATTCATTTAGCAGAGCGAGTTCTTCTACTTCTATAAGTCCATTAGATACAGTAGGAGGCAACTTTTTTCACGAACATGTCCTTTTGACAATGATCCCGTGGATGAAGGTGCAGCATTATTGCGCAGAGAAATAAATATTCGTCGGAGATGGTTATCAGACCGCGCATAGATTTTTGCATTGACAGACAATTATCTTTTTGAGCGGCACCATCAGAATGTGTTGGGACAAAAGAAAAAAAAGACATAAAAGACAAATAAATATTTGTATGAATAGGCTTAAAAAAGACATATATAGGCCTATTATATTTTATAAAGGCACTCGTGTCTTGGGGGTGGACTCCCTCGGGGATTCCCTCAGCCACTGCCCTCCCGTTAGAGGTGGTGGCCACCACCCGTTTTACGGGCATCTGCCTTCTTTCTGTTGGCTCAGTAGAAATCTGTGTTAGTTTAAATAGGCTTAATTATTTAACAGAACATGATATAGATGATGACTCTAAATTGTCCTTCTGAGTGACTGTGAGTGTGTATGGTTGTTTGTCTCGTTTGTCTCTATGTGGCCCTGTGATGGACTGGCGGCCTGTCCAGGGTGTACCCCGCCTCTTGCCCATTGACCGCTGGGATAGGCTCCAGCCCCCCCGCGACCCGACTGACGGATTCAGCGGTGTATAGATAATGGATGGATGGATGATATAGATGAGAAGACATAAGCCCCTTTCACACTGCGACCCGCTACCTTAGCGGGTCCAAATTGCACCTTCGACCCGCGTCGAGCAATGTGAACGCTTGGCGTGTCAGGGTGACCCGTGTCGCCTGAAGCCGAGTTAAGGGGGAGTTGCCTAGTGGCAGAGCGTCACACGAAACACATAAAATGCTGGGCGTGTACAATGACGAAGGCACAAGCCATGCGTCGGAGGTAGGGTGAAATACACCTGTCTGCATCAAAATTTTCAAACAAACGATGGCGGGACACCTTGAGAACTTGTTTTTGCAATTGTATATGCAGTTCATGGAGATGTTACTTTACGGTGCATCTTGCTGCGTGGGAAACCGCGCTCTCCCATCTTTCTCGCCAGCCCTTCCAGCAGAGGTCCATCCTTCACCGTCCCCGACATGTGGCGGTAAATAACGTCCTCTGCTCGGAGGCTGAGGAGCTCGCGGACCTCCTTGTCTCCCCAGTTGGCCATCTTCAAAAATGTCTCGAACTTGATGTAGGCTAAAACAGAGGGAAACCTGTCCTCACCTGTCACTGTTGTTCTGAATCAGCTGTCCATTCTGTCTTTTAAACTCCTCACGTCACGCCCATGTCCGACCCGCGTCGATTGCGTTCACATCAAACTCGGCTCGGCAAAAAGACTAGGGTCCGACGCGGGTCGAAAGGCGAGTCGAGTTGACGCGGCAGCCCGGGTCGGCAGTGTGAACACAACAGCGGACACGCTAAATTCGCGAATTAAACGCGGGTTATTCGGCAGTGTGAAAGGGGCTATAGTTTATGTGTGTGAAAACAGCAGCCCCTTTCACACTGCGACCCGCTATCTTAGCGGGTCCAAATTGCACCTTCGACCCGCGTCGAGCAATGTGAACGCTTGGCGTGTCAGGGTGACCCGTGTCGCCTGAAGCCGAGTTCAGGGGGCGTTGCCTAGTGGCAGAGCGTCACACCAAACACATACAATGCTGGGCGTGTACAATGACGTAGGCACAAGCCATGAGTCGGAGGTAGGGTTAAATACACCTGTCTGCATTAAATTTTTCAAACAAACGATGGCGGGACACCTTGAGAACTCATTTTTGCAATGCAGTTCATGGAGATGTTACTTTACAGTGCGTCTTGCTGCGTGGGAAACCGCGCTCTCCCATCTTTCTCGCCAGCCCTTCCAGCAGAGGTCCATCTTTCACCGTCCCCGACATGTGGCGGAAAATAACGTCCTCTGCTCGGGGGCTGAGGAGCTCGCGGACCTCCTTGTGTCACCAGTTGGCCATATTAAAAAATATCTCCAACTTGATGTAGGCTAAAACAGAGTAAAACGTGTCCTCACCTGTCGCTGTTGTTCTGAATCAGTTGTCCATTCTGTCTTTTAAACTCCTCACGTCACGCCCACGTCCGACCCGCGTCGATTGTGTTCACATCAAACTCGGCTCGGCAAAAAGACTAGGGTCCGACGCGGGTCGAAAGGCGAGTCGAGTTGACGCGGCAGCCCGGGTCGGCAGTGTGAACACAACAGCGGACACGCTAAATTCGCGAATTAAACGCGGGTTATTCGGCAGTGTGAAAGGGGCTAGCATTATGTTGGGAATAAAATAACTGCACAGTCAAATAGCCACTTAATATTTATTTTACAGTGTAAAACATGATCAAAATGAGGTACCTCCATGCCGAGGTCTCACCTGTTTGAACAATATTTTTATATTTCATCTTAAACTGCTGCCAAGAGCGCTTCTCCCCTGCGGGATTGCACCTAAATGAAATAAATGAATGGGCTACCATTCAAGCAGTTTCCCTGTAATATTATTGTGATTGCAAAGGACTACATTTAAACTTACACTTTTGTTGCTGCAGCGGTGTTGCACTTATTTCTAAAAACGTATTGAAACTCGCCGTATGAGCGCATTAAGATTTCCAATTCGAGGTTGGTGAAAAACGTAGCCCCTCCTTTTCCCCCGTTGCCAAGGTGACTCGTCGAATCGGGGCTCCGTTGATGCTGGCTTTTTAAAGTTGTGGTGCACGCGCTAAACTCAAGGTGAACTTACTCAGAGTTGATTAACCTCACTCAAATCAGCGTTTCTGGAACCGAAAACTCAGGGTTTTCTATCTCAGAGTAGATCAACTCAGAGATCAGGAATAGACTCAGAGTTGGTTGAACCTGCTACGTGAAACGGACCCCTGGTCTTGTGATTGCAGCATGCACGTCTGCCTCTGGACCTGGCTCAGTGGTGTCTACTGATGTTAGTGATAATGGCAGCCAAATGAACTCGGAAGCATACAAAGAGATCTTGTCTGTGCTGTCACATATAATTAAGGAGTCCAATGGGAAGAAAGAGAGGAAAATATGGGCCAAGTCAGTTAGATCATTTAAAATGTGGTCAGGGGCTGTGTTTTCATAGAGCCTTTGTTTCTGACAAATGGTCAGTCAGACAATAAAAGCCTCAAAGTGGTGGATGACATATCAGCATGTTTCTGAAGCGAGATTTAGTTTCCCCATGGAGTTATTTTGGTTGGCCTAAATGCCTGAGATTCTGTATATTGTTAGGGCTTAGATTCCTCTAATTTAGTAATTAAAGAAGTGTTGTTTTGTCTTGAAAGCTAACAAAATAGACACACATTTTTATAGATGCAGTTGCTTTCTTTTCTTTTCTTTGCTCAAGAGTGACTGCTTGATTTCACTGTACGTGATTCTTGAAAGAAAATAGTCTATATTGTAAACAAACAACAGGGAATATTGGATTAAAGATCCATCTGTGTGCTCCAACAGAATTTGAAACTTCCATACAGTTGCCCTGAAGTGCAGAACACAACAATAACAGAGACAACACAACAATATTTCACAAAAATTGACAACTTTTACAATATGTGGTAAATGGTTGTTGTGTTTTGTGATTTATTGTATGTTCGTGATGAATTCTAAAGGTGTGGCTGGTGTGGAATCTCCTCATATCTCATCACCTTTCCCAAACACAAGTACTAATTTTGTATTTGCAGAATGTATACTCGTAGAATTTACAGTCTCAAACACTAGGATGCACACTAATGTCCATAGAAGGATGCTCTGACATTCAAAGGCTTTGGCAAATGACTGGAATGAGTCATGTGAACTGTATGGTAAAATATTCAAGATTCAAAAGCTTTATTTATCCCGAGGGAAATTGCTGTGCAACAGTTAAGGTACAAGAGGGAAAGTACTAAAGTAAGATAAAATTAAATTAAATTAAAATAAAGCTAACATAAAATAACATAAGTAACTGAATACAATATGTGCAATGTGCAAATTAGCAGCCTCAATAAAAAAAAATAAAAAATTTATACAAACAAAGTGATCTGGAGAAAGTGTCATTGCATAAAGTGGTATTGGGTAAAGTGACTGTATGTGCCTGTATTGTTCCTGATCCACACTCCACTCAAGAGTAATTTGCCCAATGCCTTACAAAGCAGTTTGTACTTTGTAAATCAGTGTTTAGTTATCACTATAGTGATTAAAGCCTCCAAAGTCGTGCGCACATTAACACCAACAGCAGCATGATAATGTGTGACTTGCTGTACGTAGCACTTCTCATTAAAAAAACAGCAAGCCTCAAGCGAACTGACCAGAATGTTCCAAGTACTTGTTAAGCATTGTAATATTTCTTGATAATTGCAGCTCGAAACTATTTTGATTGGCTTTACTATAATCTGCCTCGTACCCAGCTGTCGTTTAGACTGACCCTCAAGGACAGAGAGACAACATCACAACTTTGCACCAACCCCTTATTTTCACCTCTGAGCCTGGGTTCTTCTTGGCATTGAGCACCTTTACATGACACTAGAAAACAATGAATTACTGTTTTAGTCAGACCAAAGCCGGACTTTTGAAATACTTTTATTCATGTTAGTTTGACCCAAACTGTACATAATCAAGCTTCTCAATTAGATTTAAATGGATCTAAGCTCTCTGCACATGCCACAAAGTTTCCTCTTTTTGGGAAAATGGTAAAACTAAGTGTGAATTGATAGAATCACATTCCCAATAAAGCTGCTCTTATTAACACATTTTTCTGATTCCTTCATCAAACAGCTAAATGCATTTTAGATTGTGACTGAAAATCAGTCAATTAGGATTAAGTGTCAACTCAAGGTCACTTAAAGCATTTCCAGACTGTTGCTATGCTCTCATAAAATCCTAAAATAAAATGATCTGACAAAACCAACATTCAAGTTAACTTAAAAACAACTCTGAAGTAAATTCAGCTATACTTACAGGTACTATGAGAAAGTTAGACGTGCCAGAATGTTTTTTCACACAGTCCTCAACACTGAGGCATCAGACATACCTCGTTAAATAACTCGATTCCTCCCTCATGTGTGTATACTTGGACAGGGATGGTATTACCCGTTGAGCTGCAAATATAGTTAAAATCCATTGTGCATGTATCCATGATAATTAAATGGCTTACTACGAGTGATCTAATCGTCCCTGTTGGGATGTATTTGTCAGTTGCTGCCAGGTTGTGCTCATACTCATCTAACAAAATAACTACATCACAACCAAGGTCTAAGTTAGCTTTTATGGAACACCTTTGTATTATGACAGGGGCCGTTTGTATGAATTATCATACTTTTATATTTCATACTTGACCAATGTGTGCTTTTGACTTGATGACCAGCATAACATATTTTATTCAATATGAATTAGAATTATTAGGCAGTATCATTAGGGACAGAGACAGAGAGTGAAAGACTGATATGACGGATAGGAAACAATATGGCGTTTGTGAGGGCCCATCGTGTTTCCCAAAACCTTGATAAAGTGCAAGGCTTGGCGTTTCGATACGGCCGTTAATTAGCTTTCTCTCCCTTGTGGGGTTTGCCTGATTGAGCGACTAATGGTTTGCTTTAAAGTGCTGAATGAACAAATGTGCATGTGCACGCTTATCAAGCAAGTGCGTGCACGTGTTTCAACGTTCTTTGTTTGTTTGTTGTTTTTTTTTTGCATGACTTATTTTTAATGTGTGAGTATGTGCTGATGAGAGTGTGGCGTCTATACTGTGCCTGCATCAGCATTTCCAGACGCTTTACTAAGATTGTTTCTGGGAGGTTATGACGGCGGGGGACTGGCACAGCACACCTTGACTGAAATAATCCTGTGTTTTCATTTAATTGCTTTGAATTAGATTAGCTGGGATTTTTATGGGGGGGGGGGTTGGAGCTGGCTTCTCATTGCCATGCTGATTATAAATTCACAATGACGAACATTTAGATCAGCCCTCTAAATCTGTGCTAACACAGCTGCAATGTAATATTTTTTGGCTCGGGTCCATATTTTTTGGCAATGTTTGGACTGCTTTAAAGAATGAACTGCATCCATTTGCATATATTTTCCATTATGGGTGCCAATATCTAACAAAACATGAAACCACAACTGTGCTTTGTACAGCTTGCAAGTTTCTACAGTTGAATAAGCTTTATTTAAGTTTCCAGACACGAGTACCTGTGGATAATCAAATTGTTCGTACTGTCATCTCAAAAGGATTAAACAGATTTATCCTGTCATATTAATGACCACAATACTTCTTTTCCTACAGTGTGTGCTCTAGTGGGATTCTTGTATACTGTGTCGAGCCCTATATGAGTTGTAAACTACAGCCTGTTAAATCCCCTCACTGAAAAACCGCATGTCAATAAAGTATGCCTCTGTATTTATCGACTAGTTTCAAACATCGTAAGGATTTTAAATAATAAAATAGAAAGAAAAATGTGCACTGACGGTGAAAACAGAGAGTCGATGAATGGTAAACAACGTGCTTGAAAAGATGCATAATCAATTGAGGGGAACCAGATTCATTATATTCTAATTATCCATTTAGAGGGAAACTTAGTTTGAAAATTTTCCATGACCTGGTTGATCCGTCATAAATAAAAAGCAATTTTAGGAGTATTAATTGCAGGGCCTGCAATAAACTAAATAATAAACCATTTTACTCAAATATTGAAATTCACTGTGTTGTGTTGCACCATGACATAAATGTGGGAAAGCATTATCTAAAAAGTATTTTTTTTAAAAGACGTATACATGATGCTTTTTGTGATCATTCTGGAATAGCTGTCTACTCTTTTTTACAGTTAAAAGTTACATTTAAAAGTAAAAAAGTTATTATCAGTTATTTGTGAACTCCAACTCCACCTGAAATGAACTCCCACTATAAAATGCATAATTACTTTAACATTATCAAAATGATTTGTACTATACGATAAAATATTTGAAGCTACTTTGTGACAAGAGCCATGATTTTCTCTCGTAGGGTGGATGGGATTAATTATTTTCTTTTGAAAGTCTTTCTCAGGAGGATGAGCAGTCGTCTGCCAATTAGAAAGTTGGCAGTTTGATTCCTATTTTTCCGTGTCCACATGTTTAGGTGTGTTTTCTTGAGCAAGACACTGAACCTCAATTGTGTCTGTGATGTGTCCATTGGTGTATGAATGTGTGTGAAAGCACTGTGTAGCCTATAACGCTGCATAGACGAAGTATGAGAAGGTCAATGTGGCTGTAAAAGCACTTTGAGTTGTCAACTAGAGAAGCACTATATAAGTACAGTTAATTTACCATTTCAGGAGAGGCTATGCATGAAATTGGGACAGTGTATGAGATTTAACGAAGGGCATCACAGCTGCAGAGCACAGCTGCCTTGCAAGCCGGTGTGGGTGCAGGGTTATGGCAGAAAATAACAGGAGTGGCTATTTTGACGAGCGTTGTTCGGCGCCACAGTGTTTTGTCCTCTTGACTGTGTTCTTGTGTGTGTGTGTAACTACACACAGAAACACTGTTACAGCATTTATTTAAACTGTCCTAACAGGACAGGTCATCAATCTTAAAATACACCTGACTGACATACATGAGGTTTTTTTCCTGTTTGACTCTTCACTTTTTAATTTTGTGTTAATCCTCAACTTGTTCTCATTTGCCATCCATTTCGACTTTTGGTTTGGTTTAGGCAATGGAAAAAAATGTCATCCTCAAGAAAACATTGTAACTTTTCTTAGAATAGACTTTCTCACAACGTCTAACATATATTAACAGTCTCTTTTTTCTTGCTTACCAGTTCCGCCCTTTCTGTAACACATACAGAAGCAGGCCCAAAATAAACCTCCCACATTTATCCCATTGCCCTAATACATGCCTTGCCACAGTTAAATCATACAGGAGAAAGTTCCCCAGGCTTAATGCCTGTTTTTTGTCTTGAAATACAGCATGAATTGTGGGTTATTGTATAAACAAAGGTGTGTGTGCGCCTGTTACTTTAAACTGTGTTCAGTTGGTCCCGTTTACCACATGTGAACTTCAGTCAAGCTCTGAAGACATCTCAAGTTTAATTCAAGCAAATCCTCTCCCTGCAAATAGAAGCGCTCAAGCAAAGGACCAAAAAGTTCTTAGAATTGAAAGAGTTTCTTGAATGGTAAAACTCAATATTCTGTTATACAACATGCAGACCTCTCGATATTAATATTTTGATTACTCTACTTTTCTTCTGCAAGAAGCCAGCATGGACTTTCCTCTTATTAAACTGTTGTCTGATTTTAACAGAGATGACAGTTGCTGATGCGATAGGACCATATTGAAGCTCCATCTGACTTTACAGTGACACTGAGCTCTTCCTCTTGATATTATATTCATCCTTTTCTCCTCATTGCATAGTCTCTCTGCCCTTCAAAAATTGGTCACCCTCACATGCACTGGCAATTGCTCTGAAACTGAATTTGAGGGAAGAAGAAGTCTCAGAGTCTTTCTTCACACAAGCTCTTGTCAGGAGGCTCACAAAGAACTCTGTGATAGGAAAAGCAAGACTTCACCCTTCTCCGTCTTAACCTGCCATACACTGCCTTTCTTCCTCAAGCTTCCTCACTTAACCTCTCTCTGTTCCCTCTTAACTTGTCTCACTTAAGATCTCCAACTGTCTCTATTAGACCTGTTCCCACTAAACTCCATGCTTCATGTTTATCTCCTTTGCTGTCTCTCTACTCTATTCTTCTATCAGTCCTTCTTCGTCATCACATAATCACTGAAAGAGAGAGGCTTTTCTGGAACTGATTCTAAAGCAGCAGAACTGGATATTTGGTTTCTGTCCTCTGGGCTTTCTGTCTGTGTCATTTCATCTAGTTTTCTCTCTGTTTCTAGGCTCCATTTGAAATCAGCTTTGAAAAAAAAATAACTTTTTTCAACCAGAGACATATATTTGTTCCTCACTGTCCCTCCCTCTTCTCACTTTCACCATCATGGTTGTGTATTTCCCTCATCTAATGTCTGTTTCATCTTTCTGTTCTCTTTCTCTCAGTTATGATTGTCCTCTCTTTACCTTTGGGTCTACCTTTTTTATTCAGTTATTTCCTGACAGTTTTCATCACCTCTTCCTTCCTTAGTGGTCTTTTCCAACTACTGTGGACTTCCCATTGACTCTTAGTTCACAGTTTTATTCAAGTTTTGAACATTTTCATCTGCAAGCTAATCCTTTTTAATGGACGGGTTACAGGATTTAGGGGGATCTATTAACAAATATTCATTAGCTGTTGACTCATTTCATGCCAAATGCCCTCAGCCTCTTAGTTCACGTTCCATAAATATATTAACCTATGAACTTAGAGTGAGATCATGAGACATTGCAAAATTCTGTCTACACCATCAATGCTGTATGTCAGCAGGTGATAATCGTTTTACTTTTAGTGTGCTTTAGTGCATATGCCACACTGAAGTTCAACATTCACCTCCACATGAATACCTGGTTGCTGCATGCACATACTGCCAGATTGTAAACTGCTCGACACAGTTCTTCAGCCTTCAGATTAGCCACGTTTTCTGTCAAGTCATTGCTTCAGGTTACTTGCTTTGTTTCTCTTGTGCGTAAACTCACCGATACCCGATCCCACATGGATCAAACCTCTCTGATATCACTCAGGAAACTCCACGCCAAGTCTTTCTAGCTCTGGAAACCAAAGTCAGGCCACATCAACACTCTGGACTCTCAGTTATTACTTGCCTGTACATTCTTGTCCCTGTCAGTAAATCAATCACCAAATTAATGTTTTTTTTTTTTCTAAGATCTACTTTTGTGTCCTAACTTCTAGTTCATGACATTTTAAACAAATATGGAAGATGATTTCATTTTAATTATACAAATTGTAGATAAGAATAACAATATCAGTTTACTACACTTGCTTTTGCATTTTGTTGTTGAACTAACAGCCACTGTTTGTTCTCCCACACTCTTGTAAAACAAGATATGAGAGTGGCTATATAAATTCTCAGTTGCAACCTCCTATACTTTTATACTTTACTACTTAAAAAAGATATTTACAGTGTCTCAAATGTATCTAAACTTCATTAAGCTTTGTTTTGTCATTACATTTCAGAGAGGGTATAAAGCCCTTTATTGCATATTGAAATTATTGATATTGACATCCCTTCTTTTTTTTTTTACTACATTGAGAATGCATGATAACATTTTTGTAGGCTTATTTTAGTGATTTCATTTCCACATTTTAGTTGTTGTTTTTTTTCTAATTCAGTTGAGTTTAACTCAATAATACCATTTTAATCCCCAAAGAATGTCATATTGTTGCAATATGAAAGATAATTACATAATAATTGGAACAAATAGTCAGTGTTGCAGTGGACTTGAAGAAGCCTCTGACTGAAGAAGCTATTTAATGACTAAGTTGAGCAGAGGACATACAACGTTGGATGACTGCACATAAAATGTATTTTCTACCACAGACTTATGGAGGTATACTTATATTCAGCATCTTTCTGCAAACACTGAAGGACCTAACGATCCTCTGGTCTGTCCCTTCTTGTTGACAGTCTCAGTGTTGAAATTCCAGTCCAGTCTGCTGTCCAGGTTGAACATCAAGGTATATGCAATTTTTCACCATCTCCACCTCATTGACCAGTATGGTAAAAGTGTTCAGCTTATTGCTGGTCTTCCTCTGAAAACGGGACAGAAACAAGTCATGCTCTGTTCCACCAAATCCACACTGTTGGTGAAATACAACTAAACAAAACAGAACGCAATAAACAAAGCATCATTTATTTAGGCCTACATTTAATATTCAGGATATTCACAACAATTACTCAAAATCAGCAGGTGGATACAGCACGTGTGAAGAAAGGCTATCCTTTTTACTTTTGCTCTGCAAGTTATGCCAAGAATAGAGAGGATAGCCTGGTCTCACAAAAATGTGAAATAGTTACAAAACAAAAGGTTGTATCAGTGCTCATGGACACAAATTAAGCCTTTTCTTCAGATTCCAATCTCATTTTTTCAAGTGTCTGTTGATGTATTTCAGTGAGAGGTTTCATCAATCAGCACCATTTTTCATCTTTCCAGAGGTGGCTGAAAGTCAGTGTCAAAGTCAGACATGGCAAAAGGCGATTAAGTCATTTTTAATATTTACACATAATCATACAGCAACTGAAAATGGGGGTAAACACAGTTTGACAACAAAGATGTTAAACTAAAGTCATCTTAGAAGGAACTGGACCTACAAGAGACAAACTTACCTTCACCACCAAACCTATACAGCCTCCAAACACTTCCTTTTTTGACAGTTTCTGGTTCTGAAAGCTATGTTTCTGTATTTCTAAATGCAGTTAATTTCATATTCACATGCCCAAAATATGACAAATCTGATAGTTTGTAAGCAGTCACAGATTTTGTACCAGCTATCTTTTAGATTAGAGAGGCCACTGGTTCACAAACTTTTGTGGATTAGGGCTTTTTGCCATCCCCTCTGACCTCTAAACAAGTCTTTGTGGCCAAGTAAAAAGTGGCAACATGTGTAAAGTAGATGTCACTGTGTAGTAACATATATGGAGAAGCAGTATGTTGACTTTCTAATGGATCGATACCCAAGTCGTATCTGTGAGAGCCTGTACACGGAAACTGCAATGCACACCTCAGACCAATGTGAGACTGGGTTTATTTCAACCTAACTCTCATAATTTGCCCAACTTGTTGGAACTACATTACCAATTTCTGCAATGCCTGCTATACAAACTTAGAGTACATGGTTGAAAGCTGTGTGACGTGATTGATTACAAGCAGTTCATTCAGTCGTGGAAATCCAAAATATGGGTTTCTGTTAATTAAAACTAAATTTCTGAAATTGCCACTGTTGTAATACATTTCTGTCATATTTCCATAATAGAATTATATATTGCCTACATTAAGATTTTTAAACATTGTGATTATGATACACAAATCTTACATACAAGTAAAATGTTACACACTGAGGTTTTTTTTTCACCTTACCTTAAATCTAATTGTTTCCTTTTTTTCCCCTCACTATCAATCATTTCTGATGGTAGAAACAGTGACATCTCTTTTGGAATGAAACCCATCGACGTCTCTCACCGCAGACAGGCCAATCAGGCCTTTTCCTCCCCTTTTTTCTCTCTTCCTCTTTGTCAAGTTCAGATCCCAGAGCTGGTCTATTGGCCTGATAGTCAGCCAGGGTCCAACTTGTACATCAGGCCTGAGTCAGACTGCCAGTCGTGCAGTCTGTCAGTCAGTTTTCCCTTCACTCTCAACTTTGCAGAGGTAAACATTAGCAGGGGAGGCTGAATGGAAAAAACATTTCCCTTTTAGCCACTGCTCACAAATGAGTACATTAGTATTCCACACAGCGAGGCACTTTCCAGTGCTTTCTAATCGCTCAGCATCATGCAGCTTCTAACCATTGCAGAAAATCAATGACATCATAGCCACATAATTGCATGTTACCAGCAGAGGCACGAGACTCCAGCACCTTTTAGCATGCTTGTGTGTAAGAGAATGTGAGAACATGCTTGTGGATACACATTTGTGTTCAAATCCTTCTATATAAGCATATGCTCATCTTGTGAGGAAAACAGCAGAGATCATGGGATTCATCCTCTGAGCAGAGGCTTACCACCAGCCCCCATGTATGACTCTCTGGTGAGTAAGAGTGCTCTTTTGAATGACTCTAAAGATTGCGTAGAATGAAGTACATTCTCACACACTTGCTCTCTTGGGTTTCTTAATGTCTGCAGGCGAACACTGCACCATCTGCACTGCTCAGCACACAGTGGAGGAGGAGGAGGGTGGGAGGAGGAGAGAAAGATTACTCTCATAGTTGCATTAGCTCCAGTGCTGAGCAGTGACCTGCCACTCTGTTTCCAATTTCAAATTCATATGCAGAACTCATCCTTGGGGAACCTCACCTTCCCCCTCCTCTTTGTCTCCTCTCCTTCACTTCTCTTTCACTCCCTCCCTCACCTTTTCTTCTTATCCCATCCTGCTCTCAATTCGCTTTTTCAATTTCGAAACACTTTGAAGCTAACAGCAGCCGCAGGATTCCCCCCACCCCACTTTCAAGACTGAACTCTGGGACTCCTTACTGTTGTTTTTTTTTGTCCATATTTCTCCTTACTGTGTCATCAATCCTCCATAAAACCCCCATCATATTTCCAACCTGGTCTTCTCTATCTCTTTCCATCTCTAGCTCTTTTTCTTTTTCCACTTGTTCTCGCTTGAAAAACTGGTTTCTTGACAGGGGTGAAATAAATCTTTTGTGACCTATTATTCCCTGTTGGGCCTCTCCCTCTCTCCCCTTGGACTTTTTTAGTTAAGCCTCTCTCCTGAAACAGGCACCAACCTGTAACACGATACAGATGGAATATAGTATAAACAGTAAAGCTCCCTCTAAAAGAGAAAGGCCATCTGACCCCTCCCCCATCTCTGTTCTTTTAGCTGCACCCTCTTCATCCTTTCTTCTTGAACAACCACTTCTCTGTTTCAGCTGCTTTGTTTTTTCCTCTGAATCCGACACTGCATCTCAGAAACTTTCATAGTGTTTTTGTATTTTTCATGTGGGCAGGGTTATCTGTTAGACAGACTACACTTGATGTTATTCAATAGCAAACAATCATTTTCCTATTCAGAGATATAATCTTGCCTTAACAGCAATTATTTCGACTTGAATGAATGATATTCTAAGAAAAAGAAACTTAAGTATTGTGCATTTCTGCTGCACAGATTTCAAGCACCTGTACAAGGAGGCAAAGAGCTCTCAGTACCCTGTTTCTGAACGTCTGGGCAGAGACAGGGAGCTGTATACCCTGAAAAAAAGATATTATGGACCATAACACATGATTTTATTTATGTGAACAGTCACAAGTGAAGTGTGTTTAAGAGTTGCTGTAAGACCAGAGCATGTGGCTTGATGATATAGAAGGAAGAGAGTATTACCCATGATGGATTTTAACAGAGGAGAACCACAAGCTGCTGTTTGAGATAAGACTCAACATGGCTCTTATCTCATCTTAGTTACAACGTCATGAATTTAAACACATACAGTAGTGGGATACGTATTATGTTGCTAAGGTGGATTTAAAAGAACCATTGGAGAAAGGGCCAGTTAAAACTACATGGATAAATATAGTGGCATGATTAAATGAGTTGAGGAAACAAACCCTTCATCACCTGACTGATCCTCAAATGACTTCCCTTCAAAAGTTCCACGCCTGTCTGCTTTAAATCTACAAAACACTGATGAGTGTTCAGGTTAATTGGGTCACTTGAAATTAACATGTTAAATATTTACTCTTAATTTATTCATGTCATTTTTAGATATATTCATTTATAATGTAGCCATGCTTGCAGTTTTGCAATGCTGCACGTGGCCAGAGCAGACTCTCAGGTAGGGATGGGAATTGATAAGATTTTTACGATTCCAATTCCATTTTCGATTCTGCTTAACGATTCGGTTCTTTGTCGGTTCCCTTATCAATTCTCATTTGGAGAAAAAGGACAACAAACCGGTCGATTAGCATCAACTTTGTTTAGTTTAGAAGTAACACGAGTCATGACCTTACAAACCCAACAACGGTGAGGTCCACGTTGGTCTTTCATGGCCTGGGTCATTTTACTCTTCCCTGATCTGGTGAAAGGAGAAGCTGGAGGTAGACGTGAACTGGGGGTAGTACCACCAGCCTCTGGCTCTGAGCCAGTCAGACTCTGGCTCTCATGATTTCATCTAAATGTAATGCCTGAGAAGGCATTCATTTAACCGTTACTAATAGCAGGTTTTACAATGAGGCAAATGGCGCTAACATGATAGGCAGTGTTTGTTAGTTAGTTAGTTACCTGCAGTGTTAGCCGAGGACATGCTAACGTTGCTAACGTTTATGGGTTCAGATTCACCAACGTTAGTCTGGAGCAGATCGAAAACGCGACATTCATTCATAGTTATGTTGGTAGTATTTCCTCCCTTTGGTGAAATATTCACTTTGCAAGTTGCCCTGTTGTCGTCTTTTTTAGGGATGTGTAACCAAACTTTCGAGCGTTTGTACCGCTTGGGCGCCATGTTTACTGTTGACTGCTGGCTGCGCTGGACTCGCCACGCAACGTTGCGTGGTGACGTCATTCTCGCCCACTGGAATCGATAAGGGAATCGTTTGCAAAATTGCAAAACGATTCCAAGGAATTGAAACACCTGGGAACCGGTTCTCAACAAGAACCGGTTCTCGATTCCCATCCCTACTCTCAGGTAAATGAAAACTCAAATTGATATGTTGACATTATGGTGATAAAACATCAATGTTGATATTGCAATCAATCAAATGCTACAAACTGGTTCAACAGTTCAACATAGCGCATTGCTGTCATGCTCTGTAAAGTTCCCACTGTACAGCTATGTGAGTGCTGTGTACCTATCAATATAAAAGAGTTTCCTGTAAAAAACTGTCAGGCCCAGAGAACGGAGGACGCAGAAGCAGGAGATGATGTTTCACAAAACAAGCTTTCATGAGGAGCAGTAGATCACAAAACTCTTCAAGAGAGAAATAATCACAGGCTATGGAAGTTATCTATATATATACTTCTCCTAAAGTGAGAGAGGTATATCTATGAAAAATTATCAAAATAATAATCAGTCCACTAAAAGGAGGAGAAAACGTAGAGGACTATCAAAAGTTTAAGCTTAACAAAAAAAATCCCTCCTGCTACGGAGGAAAACAAAAACATCACTATGCTATGGAATATTACAAAACAAAAGATCACTCCACTTTGAGGAAAAACAAGAAGGCTATAAAACTTAAACTTAAACTTTAGCAAAGATAGATTATCAAAAGTTAACAAGAACAAAAAACTCTCTTAAAGAGGAATCAACCAAACAGTGACTTGGATCAAGGCTAGAGCTATGGCTTGGAATGGCAAGAGTGAACGCACGTTAGACATGACAAATACGACACACTGGCACAAGACAAGGGGAGACGCAGAACAGGTGGAATCATTCATACCACAATCAGACTGGAACACGAGAGGAAGGGCAAGTGACCTGAAATGAGAGGGAGAGTTAATCTTTCAAAATAAAAGAGGAAGTGACGAGACATGACATGAAGACGAGACAAAAACCCACTTGACCTCACCGCGGTGTGACAAAAACAAAAAACAAACAAACATAGACTGTATAATAAAAAATGGATGCAGTTATAATATTATAAAATATTACATTTTTTTCCACTATTTATACTTTACCACATGTCAGCATGGTGTAATCTGGTAGAAACGTTGACCTGATCAATATGCAAGTGGTCATTAGGTAAATATTCCCTAGATTTATTTGCATATTCATTTCCTAATAATATACATACCCCTCATCCTTCTGTCCAATAATGGTGTCTTCTGGCTCCAACCAGACCATTATGATTGCAGCCAAATTTGAGACTTTAATTGGCAGATCACAAACCACGAACAGCCCATGGTAAAAATTATCTCAGAAAGCCTGCACTAATTAGTCAGCTGCACTGTCTTAGGCTCCAGACTCCAGGATAAGTCATTAAGCACATTTAAAAAAAACACTAATTATTGCGTTCGTCCGACCAAAAACTGAACTTTTAAAATACTTGTAAACATGCTAGTCTGTCCATTTTTGAGTAGCTCGATTTGGTACAATTAGAGTCAAACACCCAGATAATGTGGTGGGGATGAAATTGCTAGTGCATGTATATGCTCAATTAGACTCCAATGGGCTTAGGCGCTCCACACCTGATCCAAAATTCCATGTTGTTGCATCCTTTTTTGGAAACTGTGACGAATTTGTGAATATTAATACAGCCAATGTCTTTACTCTAAACTAAAGCTGTCCTCACTGACATATTCTTCTGTCTCTTTTGTCAGACGCTGCATGTGTCAGAAATTGTGACTGAAAATCAGCCCATTAAGACTACATTTCAAATTTGCGATTGCTTTCAGATGCCTACCAATCTTTTTTATTGAGATAAGGTAGAATAGAAAGGTACCAGTCACACAGATTAAATGCATGTTGTTGATCAATCTGAGCTCTTATCCTCTTCCTAAGGCGTTTCAAACAGGGATGAAAATTTACCTCACAATAAATCCTTTTTTACATTTGACTTAAAAGCGAGAAAGGGCAAGAAACAGAGAGGTCACACGTGTGGGAAGGTGAGCTATAACTCTCCTCCATGAGCGTAGGAGAGAAGTCAAACTGATACTTTATTTGATAATCATGTTACTTGGTTGGTGATTGGATGATCTAAATGAATGTCATAGTGAGAATTACTTTGCTGACACTGACATAGTTGTCAAAAAGCAAATATCACATCGCATGTGAGGTCCCACACCATACATACCTTCGTGAAAATGGTATGATTTGATTGTAATGAAACCATAGCATATTTTATTTAATGTAATCATGATTGCTTAACAGTACCTAAATTAATTTCCTATCAGTAACTTTTAGTAAAATTAAAACCATTAAGAATTGCACAGTAGCTACAGTACAAACAGTCTAGACTTTTAAAAACAGCAGTTCTCAACCCTCTTGTTTTTGTTTCAGGTATTTTGTCAAGCAGTAAATCTCTAGCTTTAAAGTTTAAATTGATTTATTGGCCCTGAATCCTTTCTTGTGGTTTGTGTATCCTCTTGTATTTCCCAATGTGTCTCCTGTGTTGCATGCTGAGTGTCCCCCTTTTGAATGTGCACCATGATTTGTTGGCCTTTTCCATCTTGTGTTACCTGGTATGTAAGCTTTGAAGCACACTGCCTCCATGTTTAGCTAATGCCTACATACAACTATTTGAAACTTCCGTAGCGTGCGTAACCCATGTGTTTGTGTGTTTACCCCTCCTCACAATCTATTGGCCGTGTCCAGCCTATTTTCCAGCCAGCTAGACAGTTGGATCAGAGCAACAGGGCAAGCACTTCTCACTTGTGTTTTGGTAATTGTGTTTTTGTAAAAGCTGTCCAGTGCAGCTGTGGTTTGACAACAGATACTACTTCCATCTCTCTATGCTGATCTCATGTACTGAATCTGCAGCGAGAGTAACCAGGAGACAGTCAATGTGCACGATTGAGAGACTACATTTTAGAAGATAACTGTATTTTAGCAGGAGATGAGAGGAAGAAGGTGGGAGAGAAGGTTGCTAGAATGACTACATCATGATAGGGTGTATGCTGTGTCTTTTTGTGCTACCACACAGACATTGACAGATAGGAAAGGCTAGGAGGTGGCATGTAGATTGAATACAAGAACAGGCCGATTCGCAAGCAGAAAGACAAACTGAACGTCAGCGAGGAAAACAGATAAGCTGCGGACACACAAAGAAAGAGAGGAGATTAACAAAGCTGAGAGAAAGATGTACAAAACCCAACAAAATGGTAGAGTTGGAGGAAAAATGATAGAGAGGACGATTGTGAAAGCAGACACAGTAATGGGTGAAAAGGTAGGTGGCAGAAGGACAATAAAGGCACTTAGATCCAATGGGCCTTGTGTGAGAATGTACTGATATAGGGCTTAGTCGGAGGAGGATTTTCTCCCTTTAGTTTGGCTTTTCTGCTAAGTAGTCTTGTGATACAATCAACCACTGTACAGGCTGTGTGTGCGTACATATGGAATTCCATTAACCTTTCTGGCTTTGTTGGTTAAATGTCAGCATGGTGCATGAAATTGAATTGGTCATTGATTCAGAAGCAGGACATTTCTCCAAGTCAGTTGTGGACAAGTACCATTCTGTAGGATTGAATCTGTTTGTTCTTGGCTGGAACAAACTTCAGCGTAAATAAAAAGGCTCCAGGCAGCTGGATGTCTGAGAAGATAGCTGCCATGTCTCCTATCTGCAGACAAAAAAATTCCACCTATATTTACGTTGCCTTTAAACTGCCAAATCAGATCATTCATTATTAATGAGGAATTGTCAAATTGTCAAATAAATGTCGGACAGAATCTGCAAAAAATATATATTGAAATCTGAATAATGGATTGTTCTGTCATAGCCAGGAGGATATAATCTTCTCATCAGACAGCTGCCGTACAAAAAATGCTTCCCTGGCAACAACGCGTTTATACTTATGCTGTTGAATGTGTCCCTTTGTGACGGACACACTTGTCATGAACCAACAAGACTGTCTTGTCAAAGCTGACATCTCATTTCCGACTCCTGATTTATTCTTAATCAGGGTGGAGTTTTGTCTGTTTAACAATGAATCCTAACATGTGATTGCAGTGCATCTTCTAAAGTGAATTGACATTATAGGCATCTCTTTGCCTAAAAAGCACAGTATGTGCCTGTGTTGACAAGGGATGTTCTTTTTTCCTTCTTGTTCAAAACTTTGAAAAACTGTTTGCAGACACGATCCTCCTATTTGGTTTGTTAGGTAATTTCTGTGTGGAGTTTAAATATTTGTTCCTGCCCGTGTCAGTTTTAGGGGAATCAATTAACTGAAAGAACTCTTATGGCATGAAAATTCATAATGACTTAAGCAATATTTGATCTGACTTGGCTGCAGGCAGAGGTAACGGTTTAGCTGATTTGTTTGTTACAATGGCAGTTTAGGATTGACGCAGTAAGAACGGTTAGAATGTAACTGAGCATTCTATGTGACTGAAGGCTTGGTGTTTGTTCCTCGTCGGTAGAGGCTTTCCTTATGGTTTCCATTGTGTCGGAGCCAATCTAGATGACAACAGGTCAGTGTAAGTGGCCGCACGTTGGTTACCAATTTCCTAGTTAAAAACAGTTTCAGTGTTAAGTATTGTTTACTGATATTGTGTGTTATTACCCATGTAGAGGGGAGACAGAGAGCCGTGTGTGCTACGTCCAGGTGAGGGACGAGGTTCTTAAGCTACAAGCTAAGAACAAGTGAGCACATGACTTTGTTGTCTGATTAAAGTGTAATGTAAAATGTGTCAATTCTGAGAAGGATGGCTTCGAAATGTATTTATGTATGTTTTTTGTTTCCATAGAAATACGGCCACTGCTGTTGTCTTTTGTCTGTTTTCTTCTGTTTTTGTACTGACAGTTTAGTGCAAGTCAGGAAAGAGAGTATATAGTATGTTTTATTTCTTTTTATTTGACTGTGATAAACATTTGCCTCAAGATTAAAAGATTAATACTGTCCTTGTTTGAGGTCAGCCGGGGGAATAAAGATCCTACAAAATTATATTTCTTTGTGTCCGGTCCTATCCTTAATGATCTGGCCACACATATATTATCTACGTATGTTTTGAATATAATACAGAAAAATCTGTTGCAAAATGCATGACTTCTTACTATAATGAAGCTCAAGCTTGATAATGCAGTTCAGTTAATGATTTTACATACTTCACTGAACTTCTCATCTAACATTTTAAGCCGGTAACTCGAAGTATCCACCGAACAAAACAGGTGACAACTCCTTATCTTTGGAAGAGAGGACAAATACTTCGCATTTTCCTCTCTAGTATAGAACAACTTGGATTTAAACTTTTGACATTTTCAAAATTGACATTTAGCTGTTTAGCTGAGCATATGCGCTCTGCAGTCCATCCGGACAAATAAACAAATCCTGACCTTTGTACTCATTTGTGGGAGTTCAATATTAATGATAAGCATGGGGGGCGGTTGCTGAGAGGTGGCATGGGAAAGCTTTTGGAATATGCAGAAGCTGAAAAGCTAAAACAATGAGAACCAATAACAGTCCTGCAGCTCAGGAGGTCAACAGATCGATGTGTGAGGATTACATGGTGCGATGTGGATGTCGATAGGTCAAAAGACATACTGGCTAATGAAGCTGAGATATGACTCATTTATTTGGCTTCTGGCCACACATTCTGTTATCCGTTGTTACATTTGGCTTTCTCTTCTTTTTCAATTTTTTTTCGGTGAACCTATCCATTTCTTTCCCCTGTTTTCCTTTTCTTTCCTACTATCATACTTTTGCACTCCAAACTTTGTTTTTAGCCCACTATCTTGTTTCCTTCTGTCTTGCGCTCAATCGCACTGCTCTCGAGTATCTTGTAACTAAATCTCAAGGTTCTCAGTTTCCTTCCTGCTAATAACCTTCTTTCTGCCTTTTTCTTGCTCAGTAAACACCATTCAGCCACAGCATTAAAACTTCCGACAGTTGAAGTGAAGAACATTGATAATCTCATTACATTTTAATGGTCTGCTGGGAAATCTTGGAATCTGGCATTGTGGTTTGTGCTTCGACACATATGACACACCTCAACACATTCAGCTTCCAACAGCAGTAAAATTACCACAACACATCAAAAAAACTGGACAAGAACAGATCAAGGAACACACAAGGAGCTGAAGGCATTGACTCAGCTTTAAAACTCAATTAAAATTGATACTTTGATGCCAACTTGGAGCTTTGAATCTCTATTCAGGAAAAGTCTAAGATTTTCTTGTCAGTAAGCTCGGGAAAGTTTAGCAATCCAGACTTCTGTATTCGTTTATATTTAGCCAAAGGCTGTTTACGCTAGTGTTGTGTGGATCGATACTTAAGTGTTGATGTTTGCGATCCCAAACATACTTTCACAACTCTGCACTAATTTCGTGTCAAAGGGTGCTTTTTCAATGTAGTACATAGTTATTTAGCCATTTAAAGGACCTATTTGCCGCCGTTTGGAAGTGACTAATTTACATCTGAGCTGAGCGAAAGCGTAGTCATGTGTGGAGCTTTTTTACATCCGAAAATAAAAACAACGCTACATGCAATGTAGGTTTAGGGTAAATCTTGACTTGCTCGTTCTCGTTCTCATCATTTTGTTTTAATTTCTCCTATCATCATTTCTCATCTTTATTACAACTGAAAATGCTCTAATGCTCTATAAATAAAGAATAAGAAAGACAATCTGAGTCATTGGGTAGCTAGAGTTTTAAACACACAAAATTCCCCTCTTTTAATACATTAAGCTTTTCTAAGAATTATGTAAGGTGGCCGACACGTGCAAACGCGCTGCAAACGCCGAAACAAATCCAACAGTAAAATGCTGCAAGAGAAAAATGCGGCAATCACAAAAACGACCGGAGCACACGCGCTGCAAACCCCAAAACACATGCAAGAGAGAAACGCTGCAAACTTCAAAACACATGCCAGAAAGAAACGCGCTGCAAACTTCAAAACGCAACGGAAGTTCGCCAGGCCACTAGGCGGTCTCGACCTGTGGGATAGGGGATCGACTATGGGAGATCTACCATATTGATGAAAGAGAAGAAAGTCAAAAGGTATGTTGTCATTTATGTCTTTTTTAAACACTTGGCCGTAATCTTTTACCTTATTATAGAAGAGCAGCGGAGTTATGTCGCTATAATAAGATAAAAGATTACGGTCAAGTGTTTAAAAAAGACATGAGGACAACATATCTTTTGACTTTCTTCTCTTTCGTTTATATGGTCGATCTCCCATAGTCGATCTCCTATCCCACAGGTCGAGACCCCCTAGTGGCCTGGCGAACTTCCGTTGTGTTTTGAAGTTTGCAGCGCGTTTTTTTCTTGCATGTGTTTTGGAGTTTGCAGCGTTTCTCTGTTGCATGTGTTTTGGGGTTTGCAGCGCGTGTGCTGTGGTCATTTTTTGTGATTGCCGCATTTTTCACTTGCAGCGTTTTACTGTTGGATTTGTTTCGGCGTTTGCAGCGTTTTTGCACGTGTCGGCCACCGTAATTATCTGTATCAGTATCGACAAAATCAACTTTGGTTTTACTTGATATCGGATTGGAATGAAAATTTGTGTTATCATACATCACTACCTTAAAGGAGAATTCCGGCATTTTTACAAACATATCCCATCTGTTGGAGACCAAGGAAAGTTGGCCAAAGGGAAAAACGCGAGAAATTTTCATGCCCGCTGCGCAAAGTTGTCCGATTGCGCTGATTTCCATGAAAGCAGGCTCTATCGGGCAAGCTTTTAACCTTTCCTGAGGCTCTTAACGTGTATCAAAATACTTTTTACCGAATTGGCCGTGGTGTCAGTAGCAATACAATTCAACCCAGGGGCTAACCATACCATTAGCTAGCACAGACATTATACATTTTGAGATTTCAAAAACAGCGTACTTACCTTTCTCAGCTTCCGTGTTCCACAGGCGTGCGCACAAATTAATCGATCGCCGAAGTCATACACTATAGTATAGGATATGTTTGTAAAAATGCCGGAATTCTCCTTTAAGTAAATGCAAAAACTTTTTTATATTATTGCTCATTTATTGATATTAGACCAAGCTTGTACTTTTTCAACTTGATTTTCCTCAGAAAACAGAACTAAATAGCTAAATAACAAATTGCTTAAAACCAAAAAAGGTGGCTGATTTTATTCTTATGGCTGAACAGTCCAGATTTCTGCAGCCACACTTCAGTAAGTCATATCAGTGAAAATAAAGTCCTGCAATCTCAGTGTCATTGATCCCAACTGAGGGCAATATTCCTCCCACTGGTGATAGAAAATGTGTCAATCCAAAAAAAAAAACCTTGGAGATTGCTTTTACCTTTCTTGTGGTCTCCTGTTATGTTTCTCAACAAGAAGACAGACAGCAGTATATTTCTGTGTTTATATGTCTGAAAAAGCCACAACAATAAATCTATGAGATGGGAGTTGAAACACTTTGTCCTCAGAGAGGATTGTAGAGATGCAGTAATCTGTGTAATACTGGGCCAAATTGGAGCTTTTAGCACCACTTTCATAACCCATCTCTCACCAGACACTATTTTTGCTAAAACACTCCTTGTTTTCTGTATTCACATAATGGTGAGTTGCAATTGTTATTAACCTTTCCTTTGCATCGCCACTGAGCTACATTATGAGGGTCTGTTCAAAAAAAGCTATCTGTCAGGATGGTGACAGAGTGTCTTTTTACTCGAGATGCATATATGTCAATTGACGCATTTCATTGTGTACCAGTTGTGTGAATATTGTGTATATAAGGTCTATATAACAAATCGTTCGTGTTCTACCCCCTGTGCTCAGTTTGTTGGTGTGAGTGCATGCTATGAAGAATATAGGACAACTTGAAAGGACAGCCAGATGAACAGAGATATGACATTTCCAACTGAGTTTGGAGCTTTTGTAAAGACCATTAAAAATGAAAAAAGCTACAATGTGACATCCTCCAAACATTCAGCCCACACATAGTATTGATGTGTGCTGTATTTGTCTTACTTCACAGGAGAAGAAAGTGTAAAACTACAGATAATACAGAAATTCAAACATGCAGGGTTTTAGTAAGGCAGTGGACCTAAACATAGATGAGCCCTCAGAACAGTTCCCTGCAGGAAGGATGAACACCAATTTTCCAAAATAGATTTCCTGCTTTTCCTGTTTTAATGATGAAGGTGAAATGAATCATTTAGGATTTCAGGCAAACGTTTTGTATTCTCTTTGATATTTTACCTTTTTATTAAGCTACATTGGAGTTAAGCAGAACAGGAGTACCTTTAAATGATTGTAAGAAGGGATGTTGATCCATAATAAGACACGATGAGAGCTAGACAGCTGCTTCATACTGTTTTGAACAAACCAGATGGACTTGCTGACACAGGCAATAATCCCTCACTAGTTAGTTATTACACTCAGATTCTTTAAGCTTCATATTGTCTCTGAGGAAAATTATACAAAAACAGAAAATCTAAACTCTGCAATACTTTTTGGTCTCTTTGACAAAAACAAATGTGGTTTTTGTTGTAAAAGAAGTGTTTCAAAACTCATTTGCAGTGGTTAGTCTGCAAAACAAAATTTTAAAAATGGTTTGATTTTGATTTTCTGATATTGCTGAATAACAAAGAATGAAACCACTACAGAACAAGAGGGTTTAACGTCCTGTCTGTACATGCCTCACTGTGCCCTCTCTTTTTCCTACTGCACATGTTGTGCCTCCCACGGATGTGATCTTAAGGTTATCACGAATGTTTTACACTAAATACATCCTAAATTTGGATGGTCTCACAATGGAAGCAAACAGGATATGATGTCATTACACACACCTCTCTCTGTAAATATTTTTTCTGTAAATACTCTGATTAAGGAATGCCCAATCAAAAAATGCTTTGGTTGTCTTAACCATTTGGTTTGCAGACTTTTCTCAGCCGTGGCCCACCAAACAGCCTTTATGGAAGATTTTACACATGAAAAGTAGAAATTAATAGGCAACAGTATGCAGTCAATGATTTAGAGATCCTGAAAAAATAATACGGAACTGTGGTGCGTTGGCACAGGGAGATGTGTAAAGGAAGTTCTTAATTGCTGGGCTTTTTGCTTTCAGTTCTAAGACTTCCGCCCAGACCAGAGGATATACAGTATATGAAGAGTTGGCACCTGTCTTGCACACTTCAAATCATCCGAAAATGAAAAAGAATGAATACATCAAAGATAACCTGAAGAAAACGGCTGTGTGCATTAAGAGATGATAGCACTATGCACCATTTTACTATTGGAGCTGCTCCAGGTGGAACTAGTTTCAGGGTTTGGCCACTTCAAATCGTCATGTGGACAAATCCAACCTATCTAACTGGAATAGAAAGAGAAAAATACTAAGTTCATTTGAGAAATGTATTCCTCTCTGGGCCTGAAAAAGTTGATGAAAGGAAACTCTGAAGCCTCTCACGCCGGACAAAATCTTCAAACATTTACCACTTTACTTATGTCTTCAATAGGAAAGAATCGGTTTTCAGTCCACGGTCAAATTACTTTGAAGTACTCATGGGTACTCTTCTCTTGTATTTTGATAGAGACATTATTGCTCCTTACTGGCCTGGCATTTGTGGGAATTTCTGCACTCTTGTCTGGATGAAGATATTTTTCAAAGGGAGGAAAAATAATCTGTTTAAAAACATTCTGGAGTAGAGTAGTCAAGCCCTAAGAGCACAGGTAATGAGAGATGGAATCACCATTATGTAAATTCAAATAATATAAATTGAGCCAAACACCCAACTGATTTATAATTGATCCTTCGTGAATGGAAACCAGCCCAAAGCTCTTCATTAGCTGCTCATTGTCATGTTACTACTAACTTTGCTTCAGCCTGCAGCTCTGGTAAAAAATAAAGCTGAGCAACCTTGAATAAGAATAAAAATGTGTTGTCAATTGACTTTGATTTTGTAATTGCCCAACCTCCCTGATTCCAATTAAAAATTTTGAGCAATCTGAAGAATATAAATGATCTTTTTTTGTTGTTGATTTGTACCAGCTGTTCCCATTAACAAAACATATTTAGCAGAATACAGTGCAACACTGTTACATGCACAGTTGAGTCAAGTTACATTTACAGCTCAACTCGGCCATTTAACTCAGTCATCATCCTTGTCCCAGAATACATGCACAGGAGAAGAATCAAGTTTCTGGCCTAAGTATTGAGAATGAGGAGTTGTCGTCATAGTACAGAGCCCCGCCCCTATCCGCCATGTTGGAAGGATGCTAGCGAGAAAACGCCATTCTCTCCGTTCGTTTACATTGTATGCGTGTGTTTTTAAACCAGTAAGTTTAAACAGTGCGGAATTGCAAGAACATGCCTGGAAATCACTGCTGTGTGAAGAACTGTTCCAGTACCTCACATAATACGTTTGGGAAACATAGGAACAACGAAATACATTTTTTTCGGTTTCCTAAATGGATGCAGCATCAGGGAGAGCAGGCGTCTGACCTGACGAGGAGACGCCGGATTGCCTGGCTGGCTGGACCTTACTTTCGATTGCACCCCTCCGTCGATGAGAGTGTGTTCTCTGCATTTTCACTCGGGTACGTTCTCTAAAAATCTCTTTATGTTGTGGTCTCTTAAAGCTACGAAGTTACCTTATGTTGTTGCAAACCCTGAAGTGCACCTGACGTTGCTGCCTAGCTAGCTAACTAGCGAACTGTTGCCTCTTCGAAAATGCTCAATTTGCAAACTGTTGCCTCTTCGAAAATTAATGTTAACTACCCCCTAATGTGGCTAATGTGTTAATGTGTACCCCTTCAGCCCTTTTGTCATACCATGAGCAGCGTTACCCTCTCAAGGCTGAGTTATATTTCTTTTAACTGCCCTTGCGCTTTCTTCTTGCGCGTATGTTAATGGCTCGAGACGTTTATACTTCATTTAGCTTTGCCGGCGCTTGCGTGTGCTGCGTGGCGATTCACTGCCAGGACAGTAGGTGGAGTAGCGGGTTTTTTCAATGACAAGCCTACTATGATGAAAGCAAATTCACCGCCAGGACCTCTTCGAGTGGATTCATGCTTCTTCTTGTAAATAGCCGGTATTTTGTCAGATTTTCAACACTTTGGGGGTCTAAACGACTACTTTCTCGCCTCAAAATGTTTCAAATGTTGCTAAAGTTATATATTTACAGAGTTTATAGCTTAAGCGAAATCAGCTTTTCAGGCTGGCTGATTTCGGCTCGGGCAGGAGTGAAGTGCACTGTGTGTAAACGCTCTGCATGCTGTCTGATCGATGAGTATGCCGTTTTCAAGTAGTAGGCTTGCGTCTTTTCTTGCGTGAAGTTTAGAAAATTGAGGTGACACACGCAAGCTCGCAATGGGGGGCTTGCAACCGCGCAAGGGCTTGCGTTTCTTCTTGCGTCTTGCTTTGCATCTTGCGTTACCGACTATAAACCAGGCTTTAGTCTGTATCTTTATTTTGCATGTGTTCTGTGATGGGTTTGCCATTGATTGCATTGATTTTTTTCATAAACTATTTATTCTGTTGTAGGTGAGCCATCATATGAGATGTTGGAGAACCACGCTGACTGAACAAATTCAGATTTTTACATTCAACTGTACCTGTGCACATGCTGCTCAAATGTGAGGGTGAAAACCTAATGCCTTTAAATTAGATTGTCACTGTTTGCTTTGCCTTAACGAACATGTGCAAAAGTGTTGTTAGAGTTCATTCTTCATTACTTTTTAATTTGTTTGAAATAAATGTTTGAGTGCCTTGTTCATTACTTTTTAATTTGTTTGAAATAAATGCTTGAAACAACTTGATATGGCTTAACAATGTTTATTAACAGAACAGGAAAAAAGAATAAGGGCGCAAGGTGCAGAATGCAATATACCTCTAGGAAAAGTTAACAGTGCAAAAGAACATGTGTGCATTCAGAATAAAAAGTATAAAAATTTCCAGCATGTAAACATTGACAACAAGCAATAATAAAATAATACTGTTACTAGTGCAAAAGAACAAAGAAACACTATTCAGCACAAGAAGAGCAAAACCATGGCGTGTCAGCGGCGGGTCTGTCCACAAGCCCCACACAACTGAAGTGATGCCACTGGACTGGGTAAGTGGAGGCTCAGAGTCTCCATGAATGCAGGACCTGTAAAATAAATAAAGTTAAATAAACTAAACAGTAAAAAGCATTTATTTCAAGTTACAGTCTACACTTTAGACACATTGATAATGGCTGTAATCTAACCAGGACATGCACCTTGCATTCAAAATGTTAATGGCTTAAATCTAACCAGGAATGTACGCCTTGCAATCACACATAAGTACCCTAGCCAACCCAGAACTGGTTTGTTCACTTTGCAGCCCCCAACACAATAACCTGCTACAGTATGTGTCGTTGGGCTAAAATCAAATGACAACTAAATACCTAAACATAAGCTTTGGCATACATCAAAACATTGAAACGTTTGTGTACATTGAACATCTCATTAATCTAGTGTTTACAAAACAAGTCGCAGTTAATTACGTTGTCATTTTGGTTAAGAAGTGTCTCAATGCAATGTAATTACAACACACTAAAACGCATGACAAGAACCTTACCTTTGCCAGTACAACGCTGTTATCATCACCAGAGCCACCTGGAGGCTTGTAGATGGCCAAGTCCTGCACCCAGCCACAGCAGAAAGTCTCGTACGATTCCAAAGATTTGTGACTTTTAAACTCCTGCATAGTGTAGTAACTTACACCAAAGACAAGATAATTGACTATGTCCATATATGTGCGCGGAGGTAACTGGTCCAGGTCTCTGTGCCATTCTGCTGCAGGGAGCTCGTAAGGATCAATATTTTGGATGCTGGACAGTTTCTCCAAATACCGCTGCTTTGCGCTTGTAATAAGCTTGTCCCTGTAAGGTCCCTTTTCTTTCGCCTTATCTCTCTCCATTGCTTTGCTTTCTTTCTTTATTTTGTATTCGTCTCTGCCCTGCCGAAATGACAAATGCGGGAAGATATCCGTTAAGTTAATGGCGTTGCCCCTGGCAACCAATAGATTCTTCTGCCAACATGGCCGACCGGCTGACCGGAGTCACGTGACTCCTCATTCTCAATAGCAGATCCTAAATCCTCAAGATATTCTGCTGCTTCTTGCTTATTTTATTGGAGATCATTGTACATATAAGTATAGCCAAATGGACTGCACAGACATTATCTTTAAGTTAGTTTACTGATGATTTTGTCAGGTGCACTGTGGTTACACAATTAAACTTTTATTAGAGCAGAGCAACAGTGTGTAAACTGCCAATACTAACTTCTTCCTAATACTTTACTGCCAACAGCTCTTAAGTATAAAAAGGCACATCAGCCTGTCCAGAATTGCTTCTTTATTCTCAACACTCTCCAACAAGGAAAAGCCCCATTAATGTCTGTAAGGTTGATTGCTTCCTACCTAAGTATTTCACTCGTAGTTCTTTTTCTTAGTTTCCTTTTAGCCGAACACCAGAAACTTTTTCTTGAACACTTTCTTGGTTTTTCCATTAAAGGCTCCTCCGTCCTCCAAATTGCTGCTCTAAACTCTGTCTCCATGGCAACAGTTGCTTCCCTCTTCACCTCCCGTCAACATGGCTATGTGCTCCCAGACATGATAAATAAAGCTGTGAAATATAGAAAGATTCACCTACTGTTGATAGGCTTAATGACTACAACTCCTTTGAAAAGGACTTAACTGTTACTAATCTTCCCTTATATGAAGAAGTTATGCAGTCTAGGTTTAAGCCCATGCACCATCTAAACATTCTTACAGTATCACTGCAAGCCCAGTTCGGAGGCTGGGGGAGACAATAATACTGAAAAAGAAATATTTGTGGTTGAACTGGCAACAACTCTAACATTTAAGAAATGACAATGAGAACAATGTGTACAAAATTGATTTATTCATCAAGTGAAAAAGATCTCAAAGGTTCAGAAGCACTAGTTTGCTTTTTCTTCCAGTTAACTATCAACAAATTAACACTCAAAATTATGAGTGTAAAAGCTTCCCTGTTTTTAAGCAGCAATAATTCTGATACGTAATGCCCAAATCAGTGCACTTCCTCCGTAACGTTCAGTGTTTTAGCATCAACATGCTTGGATTTCCAACATTTAATGTGTGCTTTTGTCTAACTGCTGTTGTTGTCAATCCTTGAGTTTCAGCACCAGGCAGCTGCACCTGTCCAGTGCCAAACCAAATTACGCTTGACAAAAAGTGCCATATTACATTTATAAAATGATGCTTAAATGCTTCAACTATCAAACCTGGATGTCCTGGATTGTGATTTGGAAAAGTTTGTTTATACCATCCGTTTCACCTTTGATACTTTAGTGTATCAACTAAATCATAATTTGGCGGCCGTGGCTCAGTGGTTAAAGTGGGTCGTCCAATAACCAGAAGGTTGGCAGCCCCATGCTCCATGGGCACTGTGATTTGCTGCCTACTGCTGTATGGCATCTGTCTCCATGAGTGTATGATCCTGTGCATGTGTGTGTTCAACAGGTGCCAACCTAGCTAGATCAAATTCAGAGGAGTAATGTTGTGTGACTACATAACAATAAAGTAATCTTAATCTGAATACAGTGAATTCAGGAAGTTCCCCTTTAGACTCCCTTGAGACTCTGTTTTTCTTGTGACTTAATGCGCATTGCAGGGCTGTGAATCCATCAATAAATCCTGCATGATTTGGAACCCCATTTTTTCAAATCTTTTCAAACTTCACATTCGCTTTATACTCAAGAGGTTGCTGTACAGAAAAGGAATAGATACATATTTCTTTGCTAAGGCAAGACGATAGTTAGTTTCTAGAAATCTGTTGCTTATCGTAGTTCAGAAAGGGTAAAGAGTTCAGCTGCATCATTACAAAATGCAAATTGTCAAAAGAATTAAACGTCACTGAGAGCAAGGTCAGGTTATATGGACAACTAATATGCTAAGAATAATCTTTTCTCAATTCAAATTACAATTTTAATAAGCAACCACTTGAAGGTTGTCTCTTCTTTTGTAACTTATCATTTGAATTATGAAAAGCTGATCCTTACAGCACTGCATTTTATATTTTTTGCAAAAAGACATCATACATTTTTCTTGTCCTACCTCTCTGTATGTGTCTGCTTGGTTTAAGCTCAGCCAGCCTAACCTGCACTCTCAGATCAGTTGGACCGATGGGGAACAATGAACAATAGAGAGCTGACTTGATTTCCAATTATCTGAGCCAGAGCAACTCCTCTGTCTGTGGATTGGTACTATAATGGAGTGTAATGAGAGCATTGAGGTGTTTGCAGAGGAGTAGTGCAGAGCAACTAGAGTGGCAATTTCTTTATACTAGATTTGTTTGTTTCCCCCCTGAACCTGTTTCCTAATTGTGTCAGCTCCTAGTACTATCAAAGTATCACAAAATAGCAGATAGAGTATGTGCTGGTGTTTGTAGGATTTGCTTGCAAATGTATATGTATTTTTGTTTTGTTTTGTTTTCTCATCTGTTTCTGTTCTGTCTGGCCTATATCAGTTTCTGAGATTTAACCGCATTTCCTTGTGTCCTTTTTCTCCCACCATCTTTCCTCTGTCTATCTCTAACTCTTTCCATCCTCCCGTGGTCTCTGTCTTTCTCTCCCTCCCTCCTTCCCTCTTGACATCTCCTGTGGGGCTTCACTGGGTGTATCTTTCCTGTTTTCTTCAACCTCATCCAATGCAATTTTCCCTTTATCAACATTTGATTTCCACTGAGTGAGCTGTCCTCTGCTCAGGCAGCAGACAGAGAGATGCAGGGGCAGGCAAAAAAAAAAAACAGTGTTTATCTGACTCTCCCTCCCCTCTTTCCAATCCTCACTTGCTATTTATCTCTTCTACACTGTTTCACTTACCCTGTGTCTCTATCGTAGTACCCAAACTAAATTTAATGGGACCCCTGTTTGTCAGATATGACCATCAGCTTGTATCAAGTAATGTGATTGCCAACAGTTTCCCCCTGTGGTGCTTCTCCTGTCAAGCTTTCCAGTCTATTATAGTAATAACAGTATATGTAGTTTACAACTTCAAATGCATTGGGATTTATCAAAACAGGGATGTAACTATTCTGAAACTGAGATAAAAAACTGCCAAGTATCATGGTCCCATGTTGTAATCACTTGAGTGCATGAACTTAACACAGACACAAGGAGGAATTAACACATTCAATACTTACTTATCATATGCTGGTTGAGCAGTACATTTGCAAGTTCTAAAAATGTGAATATAGTGCAACTGGACTTTTTTTTCTTGGTTATTGAAGACATTTCACCTTTCAGACCTGAAGGAAACTTTCAAATGAAAGGTGAAACGTCTTTAAGTACCAAGAGAATGAGGTCCAAATGCTCTACTTAAAACTCTTGGAATTACTATGACCTGAATGACTGAGAATAAACACCAATACCTACTCAAGTAAATTTTCAAAGCAGTGGATACCTTTTTTCACACATAGGTACCAACTCTAAAGGTACATAATGCCAATTATTCTTCTGTGGCAATAAGTGGCTCACCAGCTAGGCCAAAAGTGAAAGCAGTGTCAGGAAAACGTTTTATAGCACTGGCTTATCAAAAAGTAATATGAACCTCATAAGGGGGTTAGAGGGAAGGAAGGGGGTAGACACCCAACTCACAAATATGACACTTGTGTTCAACTCCAAACTTGATGCTGCTGTTTTTTCCCCCACTTTCCTCATTTTGACTTCCTTTTCTCTACAACCGTTCTACTACCTGGTTAAGGTGAGGCATCAAAAGAACTTGGTGAAGGTTAGGTAATAAAACTTTGGTAAGGTAAAGCTTTACACATTTTATTATGGCTTTTTCTACATTGTCATGGTGACATCTCCTGTTATGTTACCTGCACATCCAAAACTGACACTTTGTTGATAGGCTGCATTAAAAAATAACACAGGATCCCAAAACAGCATCAGTATGTCATCAGTTGGGATTGAGAACATGTTGGAGAAGCAGAACAAGAAGAGAGGTATTGTTTAATGGAAAATAGCCAAGTTTTATGATTGATCTTTTTTTTAAAGCACAGTAGGATTAAACAACATGTCCACGAATATAATTTAAGAAATGGCAAACACAAAATACCCTTGGAGATAGCTGTAGTGTATATGCAATATGTTAATTTGAAGCTGTAGTTGCTTATGCTAATTAGCCATGTGGAGCTAGAGACATTTAATATTTAAAGGTCATTCAGATACAGAGTGCAACTGTAAACACATCAGAAGTGGGGCATTTGAGGTCAAGGTTGCTGGCTGGCTTTTCATTTGTAGATGCTAACCGTAGATTTTATGAGCTGAATTGAAAACCAACTTAGCTAGCTAATTAAGCTAATATTACCTTCACAAGCTGCACAAACTCTCATCCGCAGCATAACTTTTAATGTCATGCCTACTATTTTGAGATTATATTAAAAAAACTATGAAAGGGGACCAGTTGGGCTCTCTTTTTATTATTTTATTTTTTTATTGTAGTACTCAGCGGAAGTTGTACGGTAATTGGATTGCCACAAAAAAAAAAAAATAATCTGCAAAATAATGAATGAGGGAGAGGGGAATGGATGAAAAAGTATTGAAATGAGAAAATGTGTAAATATAAAGGGAAATTAAAAAAAATTACGTTTACATGAAAAAGTATGAAAACAATTTTCATTCATTTTTATATATTGTAATTAGTGTATTATCATGCTCCAACTGTTCCATATTCTTTCTACATTGATTTTATGTGTTGTTGGCTTTTTTCAGTAACTTTTGCTTGAACAATTTCGAAATTGCTTTTGCTAATTCACAGTGCTTTTGCCTTTTCTTAAATTCTTTGGCTATTATTTTAATCCTCAAAAGCTTGGATTGCATTTTGCATTTCATATTGGCTTTACTTTTGCCATGTCTCAATCACTTTTGCATTTACAACGACTCTTTAAAAATGTGCATGTTATATTTGTTTTTCCCCTTTCTGAATTGTTTTTGCTTTTTGTCTAATTTGTGTACTACTCTGAAAAAATTAACCGCTGCTAGCAGATCATACTGTTGAACTTGTAATCTCAAGCCTATGAGGCAGCACAGCTGACCACAAGACAAGTGCATATGTTCCAGGATATGCATTAAAACCCTGTCTATATAAATCCATCAGGTTATGGTCGCACAAATTTTTCTAATTTTTTAGAGCCACAGATATATAAATTTCTTCATTCACAAGCTGTGTATATGCAAAATTTTCATGTTCCTGCTACGAGCTATATGCGTGGGAAAATTTGCTAAAACCAACTGAATTGAGTAGAATTGGGGCATTAATGATTGTTTATACTGAGGTAATAAGAATAGTAGTATCTGTCTACTCCTTCTAGAACAGCAAGCATTGTCTGATCCATCCACTTAGTACCTATTAAACCTATTAAAATAAAAAATAAAAATAGAAAAAAATCTGATCTGGGTGTTTGTGGTTGAAATTGTTTTAGTAATCATCATTAGAATAATTAGAATTAAAGGACCTTTTCTCATATAACTTTGAAATACCTCCTTGGTCACAAAAAGTAAAAGATAATAGTCATAAGACCTAGGACTGACAAAGCATAGTGTCACTTGTGAAATTCTGCTTGGCTGCATGAGATATAGTTGGGTTACGTGAAATAAATGAGTTACCTTTAAGTAAACTACTGCCAAACATATTTTAATTGCAGATATATGCAGTGCTATTGTGTTTCTCTCACAGCAAAGCTACTCACACTACTTCAACATGTGGACAGAAACAGGCTGTCGAGCATACTTACAATGAAGTTAAGACTTAATGGTTGCTGTTTGGGGGAGATATGTTAGTGCACAATCGTGTCTGATTGCTTTTCCCCCTCTGTTCATTAAGGTCTATTTGCCATCTTTGATTGGTTTAACATGCTGAACCGCACCGGCACACAAACACTGACATACAAGCCCACACATACAAAAATTGTTGGCCATCCTTGGCCTCACTCTCCCAAAAAAGAAAATATATTTCTCTCTAATTTTGCTTCGATGCCTAAAGACATCCATTATGACAAATTCATAATTCAAAATCGTTTTAATGATGTGATTAAAAAGTCATTTTGTGCTTCTTTGTAACACCCACCACACACTCTTTCACACACGCACACACACACATACACACACTGACATTTTTCCTTTCCTTTCTTCCCTCCACATCTTGTCAGCATAGTAAAAGTTTCTAATTTGTTATTAACTAAAGCCAACTCATAATGAGCCTCTCACTTCCTCCTTCTCCAATTACCATTTTTATTTCTCTCTTGAGCAGCTTTGATCTTTTTATGATGCATTGGATTGTCCTGTGTTCAAAGACAGATGCAGGCCAGCTCATTGCTTAACAAAGTCCTCACTGAAGAGCATCTCACAAAATGCTGATTGTCAAGGTGGCTGCCAGCTGGAGCTTCTAATTACAGCTGGTTGTCATTTCGATTTGATCAAGTGTGATTTCAGTGCAGGAACTTCAGGGCTTTGTTGATGAGATTTTAAAAAAATATATCTGATTCAAAATAATACTTACACACTTATGCATTCCTTTCAATACTAACAACAACTGCTGCAGTAGATATGTCTTTAGTCAGAGTAAGAAACAAAACTGGAATACTGCATGTTGAGGGCAAAATTTGCCTTGACTTACACCATATTTGGTCCAACTAAACGATCACATATCAAAGCAGATGTTGTTGGTAAAAGATTCAAATCACCATAAATAGCTAAATGTTTATTATTTCTGATGGAATAATCTGATTCTGACGGATGACATCAAAAACCAAATTCTTAGTTGCAAAGAATACGTTTGTCATTAGACAGAGTCTCTCCCTGTATAAGAGGCAACTCAAGCTGCTCTGCTGCCTCCCATGTGATCTGTCTCACACCCTGCATGCAACTTATCAAACGCACCCCTCCAATCTGGGCGGACTATTAAAGCTAGCTCTCTGCTTCATACATACGGCCGTCACTGCTTCTGCCCCTCCACCACCCCAGCACCCACCTGTAGGCTCAGGGGCAAAATAAGAAAGGGGCAAAAAAAAAAAGAACATTTCACTCATCACTCCAAAATCTAATTGAGAAAAGTATGCATGAGGCCGGGGAGGGATGAGGCCGGGGCCAAGACCCCAAACTCAAATCAGAGACTTTAAGTTCATAAAACTTTAAACTAAAAGGTTTATAAACATCAACATGTCTGACTGAATTTACACTAGTGTGAGTACCTGTGGATGCCTTGGATTTTAGTTCTTCGCATTTTACTATGATTTCATCCAGTTACCATAAGAGAGAAAATTGTCCAATAAAGGTGAGATGATGTTTCGCAGCTGATCAAACTACTGTGCTTGTGTGTGTTGTGCTGTGTGTGTGTCTCTGTGTGTGTGGTGGTTAAGGTCAAGTCCAGGGGTTGAACTAAGCTGTCAAACTGGGAACCAGAACTAATCTTTTTTATGTTGGGAAATTTCTTTGCTTTCCCCTGACAGAACCAGGCTGACTGTCGCTCACATTTGTGTTTGCGTTCGTGAATGGCTGTATGTGAAAGGGCCTGTGTACATTTAAAGCATCATCACTCCCTGTGGTGTACACTTGTATTTGTGTATTTTTCTATGTCTCTCAGTATCACTGTGAATGGGTAGGGTGTGTGTGTGTATGTGTGTGTCTCTGCTGAGACAGTCAGATCCGTGGGCACAGTTTATGGAGCCGACAATGCCAAGGCGAGCCATTAATAAAACAGTCAGAGGCAGCAGAGGCCGTCAGAGGTTGGTCCCTGGGTGGCTAGTCTGGCCCTTTCCAGGGTGTGTGTGTAAGAAAGCACATCTGTCACTGAAGAAAGACCACAGTGGGTTGGTTAGAAAATACAGCAACCTTCTGCTACCAGCTCTGCCCTGCTGTCCCTGTGTGGTCCACTGACTCCTCTCACACACACACACACACACACACTGTGTCTGGTTGTATGCCAGCCCCCTACAGAGATGTGTGCATCCAAGCAAAGGTTGCTGGCTGACTGTGTGTGGTATAGGGGTTAAAGGAGTATTGTAGGTTTGGAGGTTTTTGTACGTGTATGCATTTGTGTGTGTATTACGTAGACAGCCGTGTGAATGTGTGTATCCTGTGTCCAGAGGTTAAAATAAGACAAAGCAGGAAAGGAACTAGGAAACAATCCATCCTGCAGGATGTAACACAAAGGACACACACTAACATAATACACGCCCATAAAAAAAGCATGTGTTGCAAAAACTTCACACTCCAAAAAAAAGAAAGAAGCTGAGACTCACACTTACTTCTCACCACCACACGCACACACACGTACACAAAGACATTTATTCCTGTCTTCCCAGAATGAACAAAGAGGCCAAGTCATGAGATAGCATCCACAAACACAAACATCGCTTTGCAACTCTGACTTTCACCCTCTCCCTTCTGTCAAAAAAATGTAGCAACTTGTCTGACATAATGCCTGGCCATGATGAAGCACTGCAAAACAACACCACTGAAATAAATGGTCAGGCTGTTATAGCATCAGTTAGAGTGACATCCTCTCTCTCATACACTTACACACATACATAGATCAAGCTGACTTTATTCATCCACCATTCAAACTCTATCGCTCAGTCCCATCTCCCCACAGACCCCTCCTAGCTCCTGTTTTGTCTGTCATTTCATCTTCTGAAACTCGCTCATTATGTCTCTCGGCAACAGTTCTGTCTTTGTGATCAATCCCTCCCATCCTTTTCCTTTATCCAGATATATATCCCTTTCTTTCTCTCCTCGTCCTTTTTCCCCTCTCTGAATTTCTGACTTGTCTGTTTGGCTTTGGACATAACTAATCACTATAACAGCATATCACACTTCTGATTTGGCTCCATCATTCTGGTCTTTGTTGCCCTCAGTGTGTGTTGTGTCTATGTGCGTGTAGGGGTTGGTTGTTGAGAAAATGGGCTCGGTCATGGTCAGAGGGACGGTGTCAAATCTAAACAGGGAGCTCAGAGATTACATTCCTGGTAGGGCAGCACCTGGTTCCAGCTGTTACAGCCCTTTCACTCTTTCTGTCTTGTTCTCTTTGACCTATATTCCCAGTGAAGTGAGGCAACAAATGTCACCTCCCCCCAACAGTGTTCAGTCTGGTCTCAGAGTGGAATCTCTCGTTTGAATTAGCTTGCACTACCAGAATATTCCTCCTAATCTCTAATGTTGTGGAAAGTCTCTGAAGAGAACGCTCATTGTGATGATTCAGTTCATTTTATCATCCAGACCGCACAGAGACAAGGACACCAAATAGTTGTCGGTTGTTCTCTGAAGGACTTTGGGTGCTGATTATACACCATTATGTTAACAAAGAAGTTGCTGACCTCATGAAAAGGAACAGTTCAATCAGTCATACATTGAGGTATCAGTCATGTGTCATGTCTACAGCTATCTTTGAATTGCCTTAGGCCTTCCTCAGTACAACTGCATGTCTGTTTTGATTGATGATATGTATGTGAGTCACATCATTAGTTCTTATGGGAAGTTAAGTGTTCTCCGAAGTGTCTCTGAACTTCCTCCTTCCTTGAGGACATTTGACAAAGCTATATGGAGATGAGACACAAGTTTTTTTTCTTGTGCATGATTTCTGAAGACAATCCCCACCCCTTAATGGCTTGTTACAAAAGCCAAATGTGTATTTATGATTCATGAGATACAAATATGAACACTTTAACTCCTCAAAGTAGCCAATTTTGACTTTCATCACACTTCTACATACTCTGAGCATCGTGGCAGTGACTTTTTTTCAAGGCAGCCTGATGGTTTTTCTCCACATATAGCTGGACGACATTCCACGAACAGTTGGGTATTTGTTGGCTGATTCAAACCCCTTCAGTCATGCTTTTCCCAAAAAGGTAATGTTAGGTTGAAGTACTCAGATGACCATATTACAAGATTTACAGCATCGTAGAAGAACCATAGAAGTCAGCAATTCAGGTAGCTGTTTGGAGGAAGTAGTTATATGGGGTATGTAACCTTAAACCCAGTTTTATTTTAATGTGACATTAAGAATTAGTGTTATACCATTCAATAATAGTACTTAATGTTGTAAAACAGACTTAGACAAGCACTGTGAGGCTTGGCTTTTTTAAAGATGTATTTATTCATATTTGACGATAAATCAGGAGTATGGTGTTTCCCTATTAAATACGGTATATTGGAGTGAAAAATATCATCAAAACACAAATACCTTAATTATAGTTCAATTCTGCACTTAAAGAACATAAAGGTATGTAGTTAGTTATATTATGTCAAACTGTCAATGTATTTCCTCAAAATTTATAATAATACTTCAATTAAGGACTTTTGCTTTTAAAAAAGAATATGGGTGACATGTCGATGAAGATTCAGTCATCCAGATCATGGTAATCGTAAGAGCTTGAATAGGGCAACTGGACTTCTTCTTGGATCGTGAAGACATTTCCCCTCTCACCCGAAAGGCTTCTTCAGTTCTGAACTAAATGCTGGGGAGTATCAGCTTTTAAGCAGAGAGGGTCGTCAAGCTTCCTTGAAAGCTTTTGATACTCCCGCACCATTCTGAAGGTGTTCTTCCCAAAATGCAAGGTAATATGCTGATGAAGATTGTAGGTCATCAAGTTTCTCAGTTATGGAAATCATATGGGGGACAACACCTTATTCTAGTTCAAAATTGTATGCTTCTCACGCCACTCTAGCCACTAGTCGCCACTGGAATACACATGGACTTTTTTGTTTACGTTGTCACTTTTTGTCATTTTTGAGACTCACTTCACGTCATTTATTTGTGAAGACATAGATAAACTTTGGAAACTGTGAGGATCAGTCGCTGATCTGGCTTGAACAGGACCAGCCCCCTGATCTTATTATCTACAATTACCATATTCCTTCTTGCTACTGACAGGACTTCACACACAATGCAAACCTTGCTTGGACTTTTTATGTGTCTCTTTCTCTCCTCAGATTTCCATCTTTTAACAGCAGCAGCTTTTCCGTACATAAACGCAAGAATATGTACTCTGCAGTACAATGTGTGTTTTTCTGTGGATGTGTATGTGTGTGATGATGATGGTGACCTAATTGCAGGGAGCTGGGGCTGGCTGTTTCCTGTGTTTATTTTCTTGTCATTAGCAATGCACATGGGAGGGGGAAAAAAAAGCTCCTACTCTTGGTCACTTCAGCACTCAGTTAACCCCAACATTTCCATCTCACTGGAGTTAAGGTGAAAGGCACCGAACAAGAACGCAGTTTTTGCTGGGATAACAAAATATTGGAAGGAAGGTTATCAAAATATTAGTCATGCTTATCTTAATTGATTTATTGCTCCTAACTGTTTCCAAAATACTTGTAGGAGTGTGCGGGTTGGAAAAACGGTCTTGTTATTTCTAGAGAGGGCTAAATCGGTTTCAAATAAGACAACGTTAATCCAAAAGAGTTAAAGGAAGTTCTAGAATAAAGTGCAGTTGGGTTTGAAAGCAACTCCACAGTTTAAACACAACTACCTTAGAAAATGGAAACCTGAGGATTGGAAACCAGTGGGCAGTCTGTGAGCAATTGATTAATTTAATTTTATCTCTAGTAGAACAGAGTTTATCTGTTCTAGAGTGTATCTAACCCCTTTTAATTCAATTTAAACCAAAAATAAATATCCCTTTGATCAATCCAATTCTCAGTTATTACAACAAGAAACAAGATGATTTACAAAACTCAGATTATCAGATTGATTTTGATTGTTATTCCCCCTCAAAAACAAACCACGACATGCCCACGTTAAAATCGGATAGGACTCCTGAAATACTTTTACATTAGCAGAAAATACTGTAATGGCAGAGTGTGTCTGACATTAAGGTCATCTGTAAATGATATACAGAGTTGACTTTTTTTGGAGAGTCCTGGAGTTATGAGTCCACAAGTGTGGATCATTTTGTCACATTTAAATTGAAGGGAAAAGCTGTTGATATGGTTGTTATGCACATAATAACAGTTGTCTGTCTTTGCAGGCTCGTATGGACTTGTAAGCTTGCATGAACAAATTGATATTGAAATTTGTGACAAAGGTGTTACAGTCAGGGCTCTCTGTTTTCACAGTAAAGGATAATGTATAAGCAGTTATTATTTGCTAAATAGAAATAAGATTCTTCATTTAGCTTTTTTTTTAGTTAATCATTTAACTGCAGTGTCTGTATGTTTGCAGTGTTTTAAGAATCATGTCCTTTTGTCTGAGAAGCTGCTAAAATCGCTTGTATAGTATGGTGCATTGTTGCCTAATGTCAATACTAGCACAGCCCTGGAGGAAAATATAGATCAAGTTTGGTATTTTAATTGTTTGGCAGGTATGCAGCTGCAGCGAATTATACTGAGTATCCCTGAGCAATTTCCAGAGGGACTGAAATCCATATTAAACTCTTGCTACATTGGCTCACCAGGAACCAGTTACAATGAATTATTACACTTATTGTTTGAAGTTATTGCTGATTGTGGTAACAAAAAAAGTAGTTTGTTCTTATGGCCCATAAGTAATTTACAAGTAAGGAACACATTTGGAGCAGTGTAGGGTTCAGTGTCTTGCCCAAGAGCACTCTAACATGTTAATTGGGGAGGCTGGGGATTGAGCCAGAATCCCTCTAACTGATGAACTACTACTTCCTGAGCCACAGCAGGCTTGTAAATGTTGCTCTATTTTCAATAGCTACTCTGTAATTGTCTGTCTGATACTGAATATTGGTTGTTCAAGATATGTTCCTGTAAACAACTGCTACACCTTTAAAGCAATGATAGTTAACCAAAAGAGTGAAGTGGCTGCAGCTTGCCATTGAGGATACGTTTAAATACATGTGATATTGATATAAATACAAAAACCCCAAGAAGCCTCATCTGCTTCTTGATGTACCATGAACAATAAACCAAGATTTTCACGGCACACTTTTTGTAATATGTCCTGTGTCCTCTGTGCTTTACTTAGGTATGCTCCAGTAACTGTGGAGTAAGTCAAGACTGAATAGTTTACACATCCTCCAGACAATTTCAGGTATTCCTGTGTGAAAATGGCTTATAAGTAGAAATTGAAGCAATTAAAAATGTCCTAATTAGAAACTAGCTAGTCTGTATTAATATTGTGAAAAGGAAATTAATACAAAGTGATAGATTTAAGTTCGGCAGGAACACCAAAGGGTTGTGCTTATGAGTCACCATGTTTTTAATATCATAAAGATCATAAATATCAAAAGATGCCTATTTTTTACCATCATAGTAACTTTTCATTAAAACAAATCCTGCTCAAGAGGTGGTGATCTAGAGTTTTCTGATTTCAGTCAGCCCTGAGTTTTAGTTTTTTTACTGATTACAATAGTCTTTATGAGCAATACAGATTTTCAGCACTGAGAATACATTTTTGTATACCAACCTGTTGATTTGAAACAAAGAAAGCTGTACATTTACAGTAGCACAAACGAATACATGCAAACACATGCGGCTCCTCAAGCTTTAATTGGTGGCTCGCACTCGCTTAGTAGCTTATGACAATATGGTAACAATAACAATACAATTTTTCAAATAACATACAGCGAGTACTGCACAGTATTAAGTATTTTTATTAAGTTTGCGTTTTTGTAGTTTTAAGTATTTTTATTAAGCATTAATTAAGGCTTAATGGTGTTTCCTAAAGGGGGCACTGTTAAACCTGGCAACGCAGCCCGCTTAAACCACCGTCACACTTGACCGCAGTGCACACTAGCTCCTTTAGCCACCGCGAGATGCAGGCACAATGGATCGGTTTTTAATTAGAAAAGAGAAGAAAACAGCACAAAAACACTGCTCATCTTTAATGTCTCACTATGATTACAACAACAAACTACAAATACAACATGAAGAAAGTTAAGGACATGCATGCCAGCATATAAGGCAAATATGGTCTTCATTGAAAATATATTGGCTGTGTTTTTTTGTGGAATGTTTTATATGTAGAAACGCATATTTGCAAAAGGGGACTTAGTATTTTGTTGTAAAAGTGGCTCTTCCTTTGATTTTGCTCTGCCAATGTAGCTCTTGTGAAAAAAATACTGAGGATCACTGGTATAGATGAAGTGCAGCGTAAGATCATGTGATTGGGTGAAGCACTTTGAGTGGTCAACTAGATTACGAAAGTGCTATATAAGTACAGTCCGTATATAATTTTAGAAAAATAAGATTACTTACATAGAATATCCAACCACTTCAAAAAGCTTCACTTTGATTGGGCCAGAAATAAAAGTGATATCCTTGTTTCTGTCATCATAGGGCAGTTTTTTTTTGCCAGAATTTGCAGAAAAACTCAGATACTTGGTGTCTTATGTTACTGCACTTGTTGTGTATTTTTTCATGTGACACACATGGAGTCGATTCATACAGTATATGGTATAAGGGCAGTTAGCTAAAACACACTCGTGAAACTAAAAGGAAAGCAAGACTAGCTATCCCAGTCTCACAAGAAAAAGGGTAATGTGAAAATGCGTTCCCCATATGGAACAGTTGTTATTGTGCAAACTCAAAGTTTATGATTATGAGATGAAAACGTAATGCCAACATTTTATTTTGTGAGAGACAGAAACTGTGACACACAAGTATTTAGAATGTGTAAGCCTTAAAATGATGTACTTTTTTAAGCTAGGCCTTGTATATTTCAGTAACCCTGACTATGTACACAAATTCTAACCTTGACTTTGTACCTTTAACTTTAACCCTACCATTCAAGGATAAGACCAACATTTAAAAGCAATGAATTGCAAGTTGGGGGGGAAGTAGAAAAGGGACAGAACTTGTATTTTTCTATAAACTTGCCTGTCATTGTTCATGGATTCAAGGTGTGTGTCTGTGTTTGCTTCTGTATGACTGTTGACCTTTCCGATTCCACCAGGGACACCTGAGCTTGCAGTGCAGCTTTTTCCCTGAAACCCTGGAAACAGAAAGACAAATCAGCATGCAGGCATCCATCTCTTCCTGTTGATGGAGCTTATTGACTGAGCAGAAATATCTCATACTTCTGCACTGCATGTAGTTCTCTGTGGTAAAAAATATGTCCCGCTAAAGACCCACAACAGAGTGTCTATTCTGAATCAGGAATGAGCATTCCAGCTGGGAAGAAATACAAAACCCAAAGTTCAGTGATGGGTCTTTTGGTTGTGCTCCATCACCTGCAGATACTTCTTTCCGCTTTCTTTACCTCCCTCTTTGATCTTGTTACTTCTTTATGTCCTTGCCTACAGGTATATATCCCTTGTGACTTTCCCTCTCTTTACTCTATTTCACCCTTAACACAACCTTTTCTGTCTTCCCTGCTTGCCTGCTTTCGACTCTCATTCTCTTCTCTGTCTCTCTTTTTAGCCTCCCCACAAACAAACTTTGTTCCTTCATTTGTACAGTATTGCTCATCCCCAGTAATTTATCATTGGGCTATCTACCCCTTCATAGACCTCCATCACGTTGTGCTTCTGAAACCCTTCTTCCTTCCTCTCTCCCTTCCTTATTCTCCTCCTCCCTTGCTCCAGCATCCGTCACTCTTTGCCTTCCTGTCTTTGTCAATCTGAACTTCCAGGAATTCATTTGGAGGAAGTGTTGCCCTCTGAACTTGATAACACCTCACCCACACTCAGCTGTTTCACTCACAACGCACATTAGTTTGTATGGCATCCACAGTGTATTGAACATTACAAGAACAGAGCTGCAATCATTTGGGAAAATACACTGATTCCATTTCTTTTGCCAATAATTAATACTACAATTTGATACCACTCAGTCTGAATATTTAAATATCTGTCAAAAACTGGTTTTGAATGTGTTTTGTAACCACTGATAACATTTCATTCTAGTGACTTCGAAGCTTGGAGCTGAGGAACAGGTGCCTACAATCACAGTGAAATTATTTCCACAAGTTTACACAGCTTCAACTTACTAACTTAAAATATATTTTAGAAAATGTATTTTTCTTCATCTGTGAGGATCAGAAAAAAGTTTGCATGATAAAGCACACTACAACATACAGTAACAACACATGGCAAACTGTAGAAATATTTCATGATGGAAACTGTAGGAGTGCTTCTGATCATGTGTTTAATATTCCTGTCACACCGTGGTGAGGTTAAGTTGGGTTTTTGTCTCGTTTCATGTATTGTTTCGTCATTTCCTGTTTTATTTTGAAAGACTAACTCCCCTCTCGTTCCAGGTCACTTGCCCTTCCTCTCGTGTTCCAGTCTGATTGTGGTATGAATGATTCCACGTGTTCCCCATTACCCCTGTGTGCTTAAGAGTCTGCGTCTCCCCCTGTCTTGTGCCAGTGTGTTGTATCTGTCTCTGTATAGTGCATCATCCTAGCGTTTTGCCAAGCCCGTTTCCGAGTTCCCGTATTCCCGTGTTTCCTGGTTCCCAGTGGTAATTATCCTCGTGAGAGTGATTTTGTTTTTTCCCAGATTAAGTTTGATAATATAGATCCTGTAAGAAGTACAGAGTTAATTTTGTTTATAGTCTTTTTGTTTTCCCTCCTGGGTGGAGTGGCCTTTTTGTTTGTTAAACGTTTACAGCTTATTTCCTCCGATTTTTAGGAGAGGCTTTTCTTTTCCTCCTCAGTAGGAGTGACATTTAGTTTAATAAGTAAAGTTTCATGGTCTTTTGTTTTCTCCTCCGCTAGTGGAGTGATTTTGAGTTTGGATAACTTTTATATAGATATACTTCTCCACTTTTGGAAAGTATATTCCTAGATTAATATTTCATAGCCCATTTAGCTTCTCTCACGAGGAACTGGTTGATCTGCTGTCCTCCAAATAAAAGTCTTGGAATTAAAACCTCCTGCATCTGCGTCCTCCATTCTCTGGGTGTGACAATTCCGCTGCTTGCAATGTTGTGTCCAGCATACGCTTGAAAATGGATCCACTCATATGGTATCAGACGTTAAGTAAAATAGGAAGTGCTCTAAAGTGCTGACTGACTCATGGTGCTCTCTCCACGACATTGGCTGCGTTCAAATTGCACGCTCACTTACTCATTATATTCCGTTAATGATGCAAAGGGCTCATTGTGGGTAGAGGTGGACAACTGCTACTGATATTACGGACACAACTTACGGGGGTGCTCTATGGTTGCTGTCCATTCATAATTACATGTACATAAACAAACGCAGACACATGCACGCCTATTCTTCGGTGACGGATAAGGAGGATGCTGTATTTGGTTGTAAACATGTTGTAATTAACATCACTTTCCGCAACACAGAAATAAAACTTTATGACACGAAAACAGTATACGCACATTTGCATTTTTTTTTATTATTGTACTGTATTCACCTACACACACTGTGACTGCAGCTGTAACTAAATAATAATAATCTCCTAAATTTGTATTACCCACAAAAACTAATAAAAAGCAACATCTTTTATATTGTATGTTCCTTTTTTGTGTTTGTGGCTTTATTGTGCTGTGTATTTGAGTGTAATAAAATGTGTTATTATTATTGATATTAATAAATATGTCAGAAGACAAAAACTGCTGGGAAACAGCTGTTTTTTAAAGCCACAGTGAACCCATTATTGCTGCTTGCATCAGAATAATAACTCTCTCTGCATCCTCATCGAACTTCAACATTTGTGTGCCTCAGAGGCGGAAAGTTGAAATTCTTGCTTGTCACCTAATATCATCATTTTTTTAGTTAACATGGATATGAGATAATGTGCTCTACCAGTATTTTGTTTTGTGTTTTATATCCTGACAAGAAAATCTGACCCCTGATTGGCGTTTGTTGATTTTCTACCAGTCAGAAGTTGAATATTCTGATTTTCATTTTGTCATTGAAAGCACCCTAAACTCACCACATTTGATAACAAGCTGCAAACTTTAGTGCCAGCTAGATGTGGGTAGTATTAGAGTGCATTATATGGTGAATAAATAGTTTCAATTGAACTTTAAAATAAAACTACGATACTCCTGACTCACTGTAGAGTGGACTATATGTGAACGAGTGGACTCTGGAACACAACCATTCACTCAGTCTCTCATACCCACTTCATTCCATTTCACATTTCTTGGGACCTGGAGCTTATCAAGGTTTATACCACTCGAGAGGCGAGATACTCCCTGGACAGTTCACCAGTTCATACTCAGAAACATCTTTGGCTTCATTAGACAACGATTCAAAATGGGTCAACTTCTCATATAAGATAATCTCTTAACATTTTCCCACAAGATATTTGAGTCGATTCACTTTTTTGGATCAGTGAGCAGCTAGTCCTTTTGAATGTAAACACTTATAGAATAAGTAAAATGGTGGACAAATGCAGAATAATGGCAACATCCTCAACTTATATGCAGTCTATAAGCTGTAGGTGTGGTTCTAAAACACAACCTCAAAAAACTGGAGCAGCAGAGTCTCAGTCCAGAATAAACAAACCAAAACTTAGAGTAACATCTAACTTAGAGCTACTAATCTCAGGAGACTAATGGAAAAAATGGTTTTATTCCTCTTTTTGCTTTATACTGTACCAGAGAAGCTCTCGAGCACTATGCCTGCAAGGCCAGGTCAGGACCACAACACAGAATGAATGGGCATGGATTATGGCACACACAAACGTGTGACTATGATCTCAAGTGAGAACATCACAGCTCTATATCTTCACATAACAAATGGTTCTTCACTGAAATGTTGCCATTAATACCCGTTTTAATATTTTAACAGAAGGAATTTTGTGGTTAGTCTATGGGATTTCTGGTCGCTCACATTAAAAGTAAATATAAAAAAAATCTTCCAACAGCCTGCTAGCTTAGCAGAAAGACTGTACACATGATACCAGAATATCAAATTATATCTCATTTGTGTCGAGGAATCTTTTTTTCAGGGTGGAAATATTCAGTATATGAAATTATGTCTTTACAGTGCTCTCATTATGGTTAAGATTCCTGGCAAGCAGCTGTTATCCAAGGAATTTAGTACAGCAGCATCTTTTTTTTCACATAGTTAGTGACATGGGTGTTATTGTCCAGAGTCTCAGTTACCTCATGAGTCAATGAAGAAACAGCAATATGCATTTTGCACCTAAAAGCTTTTTGATAGGATTGTACAACAATATGCCTTTTATCTATTGTGTTATAGTTTACCTTCAACATATGTAAGTATTTAATTGTGAAGTAAAAATCATGAAGGATCATTTTGGATATTAAAAGTATTTCTTGACAGTGTCATGATTTGGCCATTAAAGGTGTTAGGATGCTTCTGCTAATCAACTTAAATGAAGTTCTTAATAGGTTTTCATTGTCATGCCATCACCTTGTCAGAGAAGGTAATGTGCTATTATAACGGCAGAGAATTTTTTTAAGAAAGAGAAAAACTGTATTCTGTGGTAGATACAAACACATGCACAAACATAAGCACACACACAGTGACCATATGTTCATCTTTTATTGCTACCAGATCTTGTAGGGCAGTTCAGTGGTTCCTAAGTACTGAAACCTTATATGGAGCACTGACTGCCAGACATGATAGTAATCATTACTATAAAGAGCTTAGCTAAGCCTCTCTTAAGACGAAGCACAACATACCGACAACCCCCACTTCATCTAATTCTCCAAGTCACATGCTATTCTGCCAATTCCTCACATGTAATACAATCTCATATCTTGAAGCATAGCCAGATCATTCCTTCAAAAGAGGGAAGTGAGGTGAGAGCATTTTTAGTCCTATTGATACACTCTTTGAGGGAACAAACAAGTAAAATTATATCACTTAAAATGAGAAACAAATACTCTGATGAGAATGAACTTGGGTTAACTTGCACTTTGTTTTGTTCTTGGCCATGCTGCATGTCTAAAGAGGATAAGTATTAAACTTACAACAAGGGAAGAGTGGCCTGCAGCACGACCCAAAATGAAGATCAATCTTTTTCCCCAGACTTAACCTTCTTCTGTTCAGACACAAGTGAAAAGGTCCAGTGTGATGTTGTCACCAAACACCTTTGCAGACCCACAACAACAATACCTCTGGGCTGTGCAACACTCAAGCCTATTGAAAAATAGATGTTCCAAATTAAATATAGATGCCCTTGGAATTGTATAACAAGTGTACATTGCATACAAGTCTTTGGTGTAACCAACACAAAACTGTCACTAAAGCTGCCTCAGATTAAAAATAAGGGAGCTGCGGTTGCACTTGGTTTCAATGAGTAATATTAAATGTTGTTTCTCCATTCAGCTGTTATTCTGAAGTCAGTAAGAGGAAAATGCTTGTAGGACTTCTGTCTGGGCACGGTTCAAACATGCTGGAATTAGCTTCTAATTTCATCAGACATGGGTTGACGCCAGTCACCCACCTCTGGAACCAAACCACTATCTTTCCTTGGCCCTTTATTCCTCCTCACTCTTTCCCATTTATGGTCCTTTCAGTAACTTGCAAGCTTGAAATTGAGGCTGTTGCTCATCAAATTTGTATGAATGCCTATTTTTTCACTCAACACAGGCTTTGGGTTCAGCCTTTGTTTTTGTTGTCCTTGCCCTGGTCTGTCCCTTTTTTTTCTCATGAATCATATTCTAATATAACACAGTTTTCTCCCAGACAATCATTCATCCTTTACAAATCTATGAACAAAATGTAAAAAAAATCTATGTGAACTAAAACTTTTATTAAAGGACTCTTTCATCAAGAGGAAAGTTAGGTTTGAAGCTTTCGATCTATTACTTATCAATTCAACACTTTATTTAGAAGCATCCCACAGTGTTGTGATTGATCTTTTGGCAGTGGTAAAGCTACACATTTCAGTCATTTTTTCCTACTTTGATATTGTAGGAGTCCTACTGTCTTACAGGATTTAGGTGGAACAACTTTTGGTATTCATTTGTTGAGAGGACAGAAGGATATTGAATGTGTTATTCATAATAGCAAATGCTGTAAACAGTCAAAAAAATTGTTAATGACATTTACAAATCACTGCATTATGTTTTTATTTATATGTTACACAACGTCCCAATTTACTGTAATTCAATATGTATGTTTTTGTAACCACAATCCCAGTAACATGATAGAGTATAAAAAGATAACCTTGGAGAGGCAGAGTTTATCAGAGGTTAGGATGGTTGAACAATCTGGGAAAAAAAATTAAATTTATAAATTGTGGATTAGTTTCAAAACTGTGTAGCTAATGAGTAAAACTGCAAAGACTGAATATCTATCATTTACAAGTCATGATAACATCAAAAGATTAAGAGAATCTGAAGTCAATTGAACAACATTCCTCTCTCTAAGTCCAGCAGCTGGTCTCCTCAGTTCCAAGATGTTTCCATGCTGTTGTTAAAAGAAGAGGGGATGCTGCAAATGGCCCTGTTTTTGAGACTTGTTACAAGCATTTCATTCAAGTCAAGCTAATGTTTTTCATTAAATAGTAAAATATCCCACCTTCACCATTTTACATGTTTTGTAAGTTCTATTGTAAAATTAAAGCATTCATTTTTGAGATTTGAACATCCGTGCATTATGTTTTTATTTTTGATTTTACTCAGGGTCATGATTTATTTGGAATAGGTTCTAGGTTTTGATTAGTTACCACGTTATTAATGTCATACAATGTCAAGTAAGAAAATTTTAAATACTCTGAGAGTGAATTAAAGGGGTCCAGTGTGCATGTGACATGGTTCAATTATTAACGAAATATTGACTTATGAGAACTGCAAACAATCACCTGCTGCTTCTCATTGCAATTTATACAGCATCCCAGCTGGTAATATACTTTTTGTATCGACTGAGTCAAATTTTAAAGATATCGATGATATCTTATTCTACAAAATACTAAAAGTTTTCCCTAAATCCCTCTTTCATTTAAGACTGGATTCCTTTCACCTGCACCAGGAATTATTGATGACCGCTTATACTGATTTGCTGGAGGTGTGAGGAGATGATTTATAAGGTATTCACAAATTAGTGTTCCAGCCAGGAGATATAGATAAATAGATACATAAATATTTAAAACATAAAAGTAACATCAAGCTGTTTAATGTAGTAAAGTTTTGTAAAGTTTTATTCAAAACAAAAAGTAGGTAAAATGGAACATGATTTATTAACATTACATCATGTGGTGGTGGGATGTAATGTGTTCAAATTAGCTACTATAGAGAGTGACAAGCTTCTCTTTCGCTGACAGTATGGTGTTCAGAAGTTGTGCTCATTGTCTGCTTGACCTAAAAACAGCTGAATTAGATACCTGTGTGATTAGTCCAGGCCTCTGCATGTACTAATAGTTACAGTTACAGTTACATTATGTAATTACTTTTCTTCCCAGGGGAACACCCTGTAAGTTATAAGGTGTGAAGGAATGGCTTTACCCTATATCCTACAGGCTGTGGTGGACCACAATTTATAAAAAGTACAACTTTCTGAATTTTTCATTCTGTCATGACTGCATGAGTCAGCTTTGCACAGCAGTACTGAGAGTGATCTGCCAGCAGCTGAGCAAATGAAAAGTGAGTTTTGCTCCCCCTTGGAGGCCCAAGCTCAGCGCACTCAGTTAAAATCAGTGTGTCGACCTGGATGTTGTGTTTATAACTATGCTAATCAGAAATTGAGCTCCAAAGTTGGTGTGCCTGTCTTTCACAAGCCAGTAACAGCGGTTCCAGAAACATCAAAGTATAAGGTACTTACATGTTCCCATGGTTCATGTGTACCTTTCCAATTCAAAAAAGGAGACGGTCCAAAGAACAGGGGTAACAAAAACATATAACATACTGTTATTTTGACATGTCACATGGTGAGACATTATGGTGCTTGGATGAGTTTGCTAAGGTATCAGATATTTTGACACAGATCAGAGACTCAACCCAACCTTAGACTCAGTGAGTATGTGTTTGGTTATACAACCAAGTGGAACAGGGGAAACCTCTTTAGGCAGTCTCCACAGATTGCAAGTGGATCAAGGATCAAGTCTGTGTCTGAGAGGTGTTATCAAAAGAAAGCCTTGGCACAGAAGAGCAGCACGGGAAATGCCATGCCCTTGGCAGTGGTGAGCTTAGACTGGTATCTTAAGTAGGACATCCTAGATCAAAGGTCACCCAGCGCTGGCAGGATATCCTTTTAATTTTCCCTTCCACCCCACCACAAAGCCAACACGCTTCAATTTAACGTGTGTTCAATCCTTTTTTAGTATTAAAATAAATCCAATTCTTTTCACTAGTGTCTCATGAACCTCTTCACCATGTGAAGCAAATTCCTCCTCTTGTTACAAGATGAAGCAACAAGACAACAGTTGAACTGAACGAGCAAAAGAGTCCAAGAGCTGTTCCACAAAAATCTTTTCATTTGACTTTGAACAACTTGGTGAGATGGATTTTTTTTTTCTTATCATTACCAATTCCATTTAGATTACAGGGCAAAGTCTTGATAACAGAAAATTGCTGACAGATGTACAGTAGTGTGTGTGGGCAGGGGTGTGTGCCAACCTTTCAGCATGTAGTACAAAACTTTGTCTTCTTCTCTTTCTATAACTCTTTTCATTAAGAAATACTCAAGACTTCCAAGTCTGGCTATTGTGCCCATAACATTGCCACTTCCAGACACAACCTCTTCCTCAGCAGTCCTCACAATATAACCCTGTACTTGTAATTACTAACACAAGGCTGTATTACAGTAATTCCAATCACAGCATGGAGGGCAGACACATTCATAAACAAGCTTGTGACCACAGCAAGCAGCCATATATCACCATTACTCTGTTCCCCAAACACACTCCCACTGACTTACTGTTCCTTTCACAATTGTATTAACTAATATGAGAATGAATTATGAAGCCTCCAGTCAAACCTACTCATAGAAAACAAAAAAGCCAGAAACAAGGCATTAAATATTGATGTGTCGACCATTAGGAGTTTCCACTCAGCGATCTGACGAGCGATTACTCTCCATGACGGACTGTGAGCAGATCTCTTTCCCTTTTCCCAACATGTTTTTTTGTGAAAGCCCCCGTCTGTGGTAAAATCATTTCCATTATCGAGTTTTCAGTTAAAGCTTTCAGGATCACAGCTCAGACACGTCTTTTACATCAACTACAAGGTTTAAATGTTTACATTTTAACCAGCAGGTAATGAAAGATGCATGTATTACAGTACAAGTCTGAAGTAAAGGTCCCTTCTTAAGTTACACTGTTACACTGGCAGTCAGTCATGAATACACCTTGTTTTAACCTGTAACAGTGTATTTACATGGTGAACAAAAGGCACCTTCATTGGGGTACAGTCTTAGATGGGATTTGTTTACAGTGCTATATGCTTTCTTGCTGCCCACAGTGCTTACTCAAAGAAAACAAGTGGCAAACCTGCTGAGTGGAGGCTTCACATGTCTGATTTCCTCTGTGACACACTTTGTGTTTGTCTCAAACTGCTTTGTACAAAAGCAATGAACAAGCAGTAACTTAACATTTTGTCACATCTGAATGTCTCTCTGTGTCTTCTTTGTGCATCTTTTAAGTTAAAGGGAAAAATGATTGTCCCTGTCAGGGGACATCTAAAATATAGTTAGAGAATTATTCACAATGATGGATCCCATCTGATGTTAAATGAATGAGAAGACGCAGAGTTTGAGCATGACTGTGGTTTATCTTGTATACAGGTTGAATTACAGAAGTTACGAGAAAAGTTGCCCGCAAATAGCTTTATTATTGCACAGTACAATAGTTGTTGTAGAATTTTTTTAAAGTAGATTTTTTTAAATGATGCTTATTTCAAAGTTTTTTCAACAAGACAGAATTTGCTCTTAATTTTGCTCCTAATCCAAGATTAATTTATTTTACATTCGATGCTAGTCACCTGATAAATAAAACCAGTCAGACCTGCTACAAAACCAAGCTTTCATTATAATCTTAAAGTAGAATATCTTATATTTTTCGTAGATTTTCCCCAAAAGTTACTAAAATATCCCAAAATTAAGCAGTCACACTGAAATTAAACTCTCCTTGTGGTAACTGATACTTTTTTTCTGTCTAATTTTCTACAAACAAAAAACATTTTAATGATGTTATGATTCAGTCAAATTTCTGCACACATGCAGGCCTTAACTGAATTTAGATTTAACTGTGCCGATTTCAGAAATGTTCAAAAACTGTTGCCAATGTTCACTCTTCTTATATTCTGATGTGATATTCTGGTGAAGTGCCTTTAGTTACGCTGGCTTGCATGGAATGCATTTGTTCCATTTTTTAACTTGTTGTCCAGGAGGTAGCTCATTTCTTAACAGTATTTCACAGAGGCACTATTGGCAGAAAAGCAGAGAGGGTATAATAACGAGGTAATGAGAGAGAAAGGAGCGAGAATGAGGCACTCAGACACAAAAGAGTTTAATACAGAGAGAGACCGGCAGAGTTAAATATGCAGGGGCAGAGAACACAAAAGCAGTAGCCACAGAGAAATATACCTAGAACAATCTTCATGTTACTACACAGCGCCGTATCCCTGTGAAGCAGACAGCTCTGCAGGCCAAACAGTGTTTTATTCATGCGAGAGTCGTCACAAAAAAGTGCAGAGCTTCAAGGCTGTTTGGACTGTTGCTCAATTATTCATCAAGCGCAGAAATGTATCCTGATTGAAGCTGCTTTGAACTTGGGGCATCATTTTTCGCAGCTGTTTTTTTTTCTTTTTCTCTGCTGTGTGTAATGTACCACCAAACAGAACTGCATCGCACAACCCTCCTTCCCCACCGGGACTATGACTGTTAATTTATACCAATCTAATTTTTTTATGATGCAAAAACCCATTCTTGCTCAATTAAGCCCTCATAATGGTTTAATAGCAGTGAGCTATACCCCACTGCTTGTGAATAATATTATCACTTTAGACATGGTTAGGCATTTGATTTTTTTTTTATCTTTGATATGTTATGAATGTGGGATTATTATGCTATGTGATCTGTTTGTGGCTACTAATGCTTTAACAGTTTATAATTCAGTGTTGAATCATTTATCCTCGTTAAACAATTAGACACAATCACTTAGATGATAACGTTCCCTTTCTTAAGTGTTTCCACACTAAAAAGTCCTCAAAAGGATCGGCGCACTTCCTGTCTCTCCGCAAAATATTTCAGGATTCATTTGCGGATAGGGTAATAGAATTTGTGGTGACCTCGCATATGTATTTGTTTCATTCCATTTTCTTTTACCACATACACTTTTCATTCACATTTCCGCTTGCTATAGGGGAATTTAAAACCGATTTTAACCTAACTCTAATGTTCTGACACCATATTGGTCTGATGTCAAGCTACAGCTCCATGAAACACGATGCCACTGTGATGCATGCCTTCTCCTTTTCTCCCTAAAGCACAGTTCTCTGTTTTTGTTTCCTCTTGTCTTCTTCTCTCATTTTCCATCACTTTCCCCTCTCTGATATTCCCTCAGTCTTTATCCATATTTCCAAAGACAGGCTTTGTGGTGACTTCAGTAGGCCTACTCCCTTGAAGCCTGGTGTTCTGCCCTAGCGGTGGAATAAAAGCCATGTCATTTGGAAGTGATTGAAACAGATCCCTCCACTGGTGCAGAAGCAGACACAAGGCTTCCAATTAAAAGGCAGTTACTTTGGTAGGGGTACGCGGCTTGTTTCAGTTTGTTCACTCACTAACAGGCTAAAGGCAGGCCAAAGGGACATCAGTTTGCTAATCTCGAACTCAACACAAGTACAGGTTGAAGTTCTAGCTTGTATTAAGACGTCAGGTTAGAACCTGACTGTATTCAATTTAGGATAAAAGACGGAAACCAAAACATGTAGTAGTACAAAAGCCTCAACCCATCCTTGATTTCTTTATATATTGCCAGGAAAACAGACAATAAGTGCAGTCATTTATCGAAAATTGTCCAAATTTAAATGAAAATACAGGTAATAAGACAAAAATAGAGGTTGTACAATTCCAACAAGCTTGAAAGTCAATATTTGGTCTGAGCATGTTTATTCTCCAACACAGTGTGAACCTTCTTAGACAAGCTTTCTGTCATTTCTTTGAGTAGTCTTCAGGAATAGTTCTCCAGGCTTCTTGAAGGACATCCCAAAGCTCTTCTTTGGGATGTTGGATGCCTTTTGAGTTCTCTGCCTAGATGATCCCACACTGCTTCAATAATGTTTCCCTGCTTCCCTTCCTTAAGAATGGCTTCTTGACAGCCAGCCTTCCATGGAGCCCATTTCTGATGAGGCTTGGGCCAATAGCAGAACTAGGTCTGCCATTTCTTGTTTTGTCCTCCACTTGTCCAAATGACAGCACACCATGCAGAGATATGAGATAAGTTTTCATCTAAGAGCTCTTGCAGAAATACAGTTGTGTATTTTTCATTCTGGCCTAAAAAATGTAAGTAGAATATTGGTCCAAAGAGCCTAAAAATACAGTTAAAAACGGTTATTTGTTAAGCTGTCTGTTTATGTTGTCAAAATATTAGTTCATCCCTAGAATTTTGTGCTTGAATGGTTCAGAAGTCAGTCTTAAGTAGGTTAAACATTAAAAAAAACACATTCTACTGAAAAAGTTCAAGTACTGGACTGAAGATAAGAAAAAAATGTATTTGAAAGACCTTCAGAAAGCCTAGAGAACTATTGCTCAAGACAGCTTTAAAAGAATACAAGAAAGTCTGGCTCCTTAGTAGCAAAATATGAAGAAATGAGGGGTGGTTCAAGACTTGTACAGCACTGTGCCATGTTAAGAGCGGAGATTAGTTTAAACCTGTACACAAATGCTCTTAATGGTCCTGTCACAATGTTGCGTATGAGAGAAGCGTATGAGTTGCGTATGAAAATTAGTCGAGGAAAAGGCAAAAAAACACAAGAATCATTCTCACCCAAACCTGCTGAAATGCCTGATGCACCTGCGGCTGATGAGTTACATGCTTCTGAGCGATCAAGATCCCCAACTCCTCCTCCTGACCGCTCCCGTGAATCGTCGGTTGCCTCAGATATGTCAGTTGCCGCCTCCATCTCCGCCAGATGGGCGGAGATGGAGGCGGCAGACGGGCGGAGGCTATAAATACGCTAGCTGTACGGTACACCTTCATGCCAATGTATGGCAACTTATGTCCAGCGTATGCCTAGCGTATGCTTAGCGTATTAACCATACGCACAAAAGTTTTGAGCATGTTCAAAAATGTATTTCTGCCTCAGCGTATGCCAACGTATGCCAGCGTGCTTGAAACGTATACAACCTATGCCTAACGTTCCCCTAGCGTATGTCAGCGTATACCAGCGTATGAGTGATAATTTTCATGCGCTGGCATACGCTAGTGCCATACACAACAGTGTGACAGGGCCATAAAGCTGCATGTATGAAGTAGGTCAGGCTTGTCACCGTTCCTTCCTCCTAACTACAAACTTGAAAATTGTTTACTATCTTGACAGAAGAGATATCTTTCATGCGTTGCTCAGAAATCCAGCATGAAGGCACTCAGTGTAAAATATTTACGTGCTCCTAGGAAGTAAACAAGCACCCTTTGCTTGCATATTGGGACCAATCAAAAGTTTGGGCGAAGGACATGAAAGCCTACGACTGCATGTGGCATATGGAGTGGGCAGGGTGTTTGTGTGTATATTTGCATGTGGTTACATATGAGCTCAGTTTCTGTGTGAAAGCTTGCAGTGAAAGTCAGTGTGCATTTCTGTGTTATAAGCCACTATTAAAGGAGCAAAAAACCTTGCGTGGCACCCTGTTGATCTCAGGAGCCGGAGGCCTGTGCTGCTGCACTTGTCTCTGTGAAATGAGGAAAACATGGCAATTTCAAATGGAATTGCCACTCTGCAATCACAAACATGAAAACATACACTTGCAGTAATGTTTGATGCCCAACCTTAGCTTGAAAAATGCACTCGCTTAAATGTGCTCAGAATGACAAACAGCTTCTCTCCACAAAGAAAATGCGTGTTTACTGCATGTGTTGTCATTTTATTTAACTCACTTTTGTCACTATTTCAGTTATCTGGGAAGGATTAAATAAAAAGAGTTACAGATTCATTTTGTGGGTTTGGCTTGTGCGTTAGCACGGGAGTGCAAGTTTATCTGTCTGATTAGCATATTCCATCATGTTAAACAAATAGAAGACAATGAGGACCTTGGGGAAATGGGGCAAACATGTGCACGGCATACAAAGAGATCAATCAGTTCCCAGCGACATACAAAGGCCTATTGTTGGTTGTGCACTGAAGACTGATGAAGTTCTTCTGTTGTCAGACTGACTTTTACACTCACAGTGCAACAGCTAATCCTGTATAAGCGATGGTGTGACTGTGGTGCCCCTGGTCTTCTCTTCAGGAGAAGTAATTCTGTTGTATATCATGCAAACTGGAATACAAACTGCCAAAAGAAAACAAGAGAATCAAAGCGACAAATTGAAATGCATTAGTTTGTAGTTATTTCTCTGCTGAACACATTCTCCACATTCTACAAAACCTCATGTAAAATATACAGAGGTAGGTGAATATCTGGCGTTTGCAATTCAAAGGTTGCTTGTTCAATACCGTGCTTACCCAGCTCACATATCGAAGTGTCCACAGGCAAGAAATCTAATCCAACATTGCTGCTAATGTAGGTTGCTTTGGATTAAAGTGCCTGCTAAATTAATGTAATGTTATGTGAGTTTACATGCATGAACCAAAAAGAACTGGCAGGCAGACGTGCTGGCGATGCAGTTGACCCTTTAGATCCGAACAACAAAAAAGTGGATCTGTGCTATAATGTTGACACTCATATATTCCCAATGTTTTAACAGAGACTCTTCCAAAATAACCCAATGTGGGACCTCATGTTGCTATGACATGGCGTTATGTTAGATCTAATGCTTGCATAATATATGATTGTTCAGTGGATCTGATTTATTCTCTCTGCTTAGGTTTTTCATCCATGATTATGTTTTATTCATCATAAATAAACATCTCACATATTGTGCTCTTTGTCTTAATACAGCACAATATCTCTCAGACTAGCACTCCCACATAGTTTAAATGAAAATACAATTGAAGAGAAATGAGAGTGGAGTAAGTGACTTTCATCCTGCATCATGCATCTGCAACCATAAACAGATGGTTTTGTACTGACCAATATATATGTTCCAATATAGTTGGACACCTAGTATGTCAATGTGTATTGTGGAAATTGTAATGTATGCGGGTGTTGCACTAATTAAATGTATGTGTGGTACTAACTGGTCTCTGTGGGCACCCGTAGTGGCATGTATGTATACCGGAAGCCGGAACCGGCAAGGGGGCAAAAACAGTGAATAATCCAGCTTGCTACACACACCACTGTTTCGTGTGAGTCCTTTTAGAACACAACATGGTGTGAGGATGAAACTAAGGAATACGCCATACGAGACGATGTCGCAGTTGGGGCTGCAGTCGCCGTCAGCTTTGAGCTTGCAAGGGAATCTTTCCGAGAATTGGAGAAGTTGGATACGACGGTATGAACTGCATTGCATTGCTAGTGGAATTGACAGGAAAACGGAGGCTGTCCAGTTTGCTACATTCTTGCATGTTGCTGGCGAAGAGGCGATAAAAGTAAGCAACACTTTCGAATTCACGGAGGCAGAGACAGGTAAAATTGAAGTCTTAAAGGAAAAGTTTCAAGACTACTGTGAGCCTAGGAAACACTTGCCATATACGCGTCATTTGTTTCTCACATGCGCCCAAGGGCCGTCAGAGACTATAGATGCCTATGTTACGGATTTGAAAAGTAAAGCAAAGGACTGTGAGTTCGAAAAACTGTGTGACTCGCTGATACGCGACAGGATAATATGTGGAATAAACAGCGACCAAATGAGAGCTCGATTGCCGAGAGAGGATGGATTGACTCTGACTAAAGCTGTCGATATGTGTCGAGCAAGCGAGATTACAGCTAACCAGGTGAGAGCATTAAATGAAGAGGTCGAGGTGCATAAAATCCGCGCAGTGAGGGATAACAGAGGAAAAGAAAGATACGGCGCGGAGGAACAGAAAGGTCCGACATGCAGCAGATGTGGTTATAAGCACGATGCCAGGAGGTGTCCTGCATATGGCAAGACGTGCAATTTATGCCGCAAGAGTAATCACTTTGCCAAAATGTGCAACGCGCAGAGTAGGCCTAATACAAGAAGGATGAACACAGTTGAGCAGGACGAGGACAACAGTACCGATATGTTTATTGGCTCACTGGAGGTGCAGGAAAGGCACATACAGTCAGAGCAGATGATGACGTGTGGACAGAAAATCTGAAAATAAACAGGAAGAATGTAACATTCAAGTTGGGTACTGGTGCAGAATGCAACGTGATGTCGGAGAGCATGTACAGTTTGCTGGACATCAAAGGCAGACTGGCAGCATCTAAATGCAGGTTAGTGTCATACACTGGTCATAACATGGCATCACTTGGCAAGAAATCTGTCACATGTGAATACAAAGGGCAGAAGCACAGAATTGAATTTGAAATCATACAGAAAGATGCTCCTGCTATTTTGGGCCGTGATGCATGTCAGAAATTGGGCCTGGTGAAGAGAATGTATGAAATAGGGAAAAGCACAAATATTCTGAATGACTATGAATATATATTCTCTGGATTAGGATGCTTACCTGGGCAGCACCACATAGAGATAGATCACACAGTCAGACCAGTTATACATGCACCAAGGAAGATTCCAGTTGTTCTCAGAGACAAAGTCATTGCTGAACTACACAGAATGGAGCAGATGGGAGTCATTAAAAGGCAGACAGAACCGACAGAATAGGTCAACAGCATGGTGACAGTGGTAACACCAAAGAAGATTAGCATTTGCATGGACCCTAAGGATTTGAATAGGGCCATAAAAAGAGAGCACTATCCACTGTTGACTGTGGAAGAAGTTGTGAGCCGTATGCCCAATGCAAAGTACTTTTCTGTTTTAGACGCCAATCAGGGCTTTTGGCAGATTGCACTTGATGATGAAAGTTCAAAGCTGTGCACAATGAACACTCCAATAGGGCGCAATCGCTTCTTGCGCTTGCCTTTTGGCATATCGTCTGCATCTGAGGTGTTCCAGAGGGCTGTAGCGCAGATGATCGAGAACCTAGATGGGGTTGTAAACATCATTGATGACCTGCTAGTATGGGGAGACTCACAAGAGCAGCATGATACACGTCTAGTGAAGCTGTTGGAACGAGCCAGACAATATAACCTCAAACTAAACAGAAATAAATGCAAAATCCGGATGTCCGAAATCAAGTACATTGGTCACATTCTCAGTGTTGATGGGCTGCAACCAGATGATGAGAAGGTCAGAGCTGTGACGCAGTTCCCACCACCCACAGACAAGCAGGAGCTGCTCAGATTCATGGGTATGATTCAGTATCTGGCCAAGTTTATACCAAATCTGTCAGAGGTTAGCGCTCCACTGAGAAAACTCCTGGAGAAGGACACTGAGTGGGAGTGGGACCAAGCCCATTCAAAGAGTTTAGAGGAGATGAAAAAACTGCTCACAAATGCACCAACGCTGAAGTTCTTTGATGTCAACAAGCCGGTGATGCTGTCAGTGGATGCAAGCTCAGAAGGCATGGGTGCAGTGATACTACAGGAGGGCAAGCCTGTGGCATATGCCTCACGTTCACTCACTGACTGCCAGCGCAGGTACGCACAGATTGAAAAGGAGCTGTTGGCTATAGTTCATGGCTGTGAAAAATTCCACCAATATGTCTATGGCAAAGAGATTGAAGTGGAAAGTGATCACAAGCCATTAGAGAGCATATTCAAAAAGTCTCTCCATCAGGCACCCATGAGGCTGCAGAGAATGTTGCTGAGGCTACAGAAATACAATCTCAAGGTCACATACAAGCCAGGTAAACAACTCCATATAGCAGATGCATTAAGCCGTGCTTACCTCAGAGAGTCAGAAGAAGAGCTGGTGGAGGAAGACATTGTGGTAAACTGTGTGAGACGTCAGCTTCCCATGACCGAGGAAAAACAGGAGATGTTCAAGAAGGTGACATTGGATGATGTGGAAATGCAGACACTGAGGAGCGTTGCTGCTGAGGGTTGGCCAGACAAGAAATGTGCTGTACCAGAATTGGTGCAGCCATATTGGACTTTCAGGGAGGAGATCAGCTTTTCAGATGGACTCTTGTTCAAAGCAGATAAGCTCATTGTCCCAAAACAACTTAGACAAGAAATGCTAAACAAAATTCACGAGTCACATCTCGGTATTGTGAAATGTAAAGCTAGAGCAAGAGACATTCTATACTGGCCAGGAATGAGCACTGAAATTGAAGAGCTGATTGCACAGTGTGCAGTATGCAGTGAGCACCAGAACAGCAATCAGAAAGAGCCACTGATTTCGCATCCGCTACCAGGGCGACCATTGGAGAAGATTGGCAGCGATCTCTTTCATCATGATGGATCTGAATTCCTGCTGTGTGTAGACTACTTTTCAAAGTATCCAGAAATCTGCAAATTGACTGAGACAACAAGCCAAGGCGTCATTAATGCAATGAAGTCAGTGTTTGCCAGGCATGGCATTCCGGACATTGTCATATCTAACAATGGGCCACAGTATGCAAGTGCTGAGTTCAGAGCGTTTTCAGAAAATTGGGAGTTTCAGCACCTGACATCCAGCCCAAGCCATCCACAATGTAATGGACAAGCAGAGAGGACAGTGCAGACCATAAAGAGCTTGCTCAAGAAGTCACAATGCAGCAATAGTGATCCCTATATTGCTCTCTTAGAATATAGGAACACTCCTCTGGAAGGCATAGGGCTATCACCTGCACAGTTGTTGATGGGCCGACGTCTTAAGTCAAAGCTGCCGACCTCTACATCGTTGCTTAGCACGGAGAAAGCTTCACAGATTTATGAAAAGCTGAGACACAGACAAAGAACACAGAAGATGTACTACGACCAACAAGCGAGACCCTTGCCTGATCTTCAAGCTGGAGACGCCGTCAGGATGCAGAGAGGAGACACGTGGCAGCCTGCTGTGGTGGAGAAAGAACACAAGCTTCCTAGATCCTACATAGTGCGCACTCCAGAAGGGGGTGTGTACCGGCGCAACCGGAGGCATCTGAGAATAACGCTGGAAAAGGAGAGCAAAGCAGAGGAAACAGCTGAGGGACTGACAGCAGTAACAGCAGCGGAAAGAAAGGAAGAGTTGGAAGACTGCTCAGCCCAGAATGCTGAGGTCCAGGATCAGCAGGCACCAGTGCAGACAAGGTCAGGTAGGGTGGTAAAAGCTCCAGTTAGGTACATGGACTCTTAAGGACTTTTTAAAACATTTTTTTTTAAGAACTGAAACTTTAAAGCTTAATGGACACTAGCAAGTAGCCACAGACTTATGCATTTGAAATGTTTAAAGTAAATATGATAAAATAAGGTGGCATAGTCTATGACAGTTCTAGTTGGTTATTTGTTTGTTTTCTAAAAAAAAAAAAAAAAGGAAAAAAAAAGAAAAAAAAAAAAAAAAAGAAGGGGGATGTAATGTATGCGGGTGTTGCACTAATTAAATGTATGTGTGGTACTAACTGGTCTCTGTGGGCACCCGTAGTGGCATGTATGTATACCGGAAGCCGGAACCGGCAAGGGGGCAAAAACAGTGAGTAAACCAGCTTGCTACACACACCACTGTTTCGTGTGAGTCCTTTTAGAACACAACAGAAATGTGTTGCATTTATCCATGGTTGATTAAAATGTTGTAAAAATAAATAAGATAATAGGATAAAAGACAATTAAAAATATCGGTTCTGTTGTTTGATTCTGTTCATAGACTTTATGTACAGAATTTCTAAGCACAGCCAAGGCCAAAAGGTTTCCAGTCATGTCGGTTTAGAGTTACAGCTTTACTTTCTGGAGATGATGTGGTCCTGTTGGCTTCATCAAGCAGAGACCTTCAACTTGCACTGGGGAGGTTTGCAGTTGTGTGAAGAAGCTGGGATGAGAATTAGCACCCCGTACGTCTGAGGCCATCATTCTCAGTCAGAAAAGGGTTGATTGGGGCGGTCTGTGGCGTAGTGGGTACAGCAGGTGCCCCATGCTATAGTCCTCGCTGCAGCTGGCCCCAGTTCGAGTCGGACAGCCCTTTGCTGCATGTTGTTCCCCCTGTCTCTGCCCCCTGTTTCCTGTCTCTCTACACTGACCTATCTAATAAAGGCGTAAAAAGCCCCAAAAAATAATTTTAAATTTTTTTTTAAAAAAGGGTTGATTGCCCACACCCCGAGATTGGAGTGAGTCACTGCCTCAAGTGGAAGAATTTAAGTACCTTGGGGTTTTGTTCATAAGATGGGCTAGAATGAAACATGATACTGACAGGCAAAATGTCGCAGATGTTCTAACAGTCTGTTTTGGTGAGGAGAGAACTGTCAATTTACCAGTTGATGGACATTCAAACCCTTACCCGTGGACATGAGTTGTGAGCGGTGACCAGTAGAATGAGGTTGTGAGTACTAACACTGGAAATGAGCTTCTTCGGAATGGTGGGCTCTCCCTCAGGCATAGGGTAAGGAGGTCCATCTTCCAGTAGAGACTTAGAGTATAGTCACTAACTTTATCCGCGTTAAAAAGGCCAGGATGCCTGGATGCTTGGATGCCTTGGATGACTCATGGAGGAGGTATTTTGGATAAGTCATGCCGGGAAGAGGCCCAGGGATGAGTAGCCTCTCACTACAATCTGCAGAAAAGTGAGTGTGCCATTCAACTCCATCCACATCTAAGTTGTATATTATTTTTTCTTTAGAAGCCATGCAAACCAACCTCTAACCCCACTCCTATTCTGACCAATTGAACTGGATGTGGGAGAAGTTGGATGAGCTAACCATGGGCAAAAGCCAGACATACTTGCTTAGGGCTGACTCACTGGGGAGATTATATCTCTGACTTGGGAACACCTTGGTGTCCCCCCAGAGAAGCTGGAGGAGATGTCTCTGGAGAGAGATTACTGGTGATCTCTGTTCAGACTGCTGTCCTCGCCACCTGGTCCAAGTTACGCTGAAAAAAAATGGATGGACGGACGATGGATAGAATTGTGTTGATTTAAGTCTAACTTCTACTTAAAGTGGATCAAACCCACTTTAAACTGGTACTAAATCAGGGCATTATATTGTCTGTTTATTCAATTACACATTTCAGTACCTCCCCGTGAGCTGTCACCTTACCGTGGTGGGGGGGTTTGCGTGCCCCAATGAGTCTGGGAGCTATGTTGTCTGGGGCTTTAAGCCCCTGGTAGGGTCACCCATGGCAAACAGATCCTAGATGAGGGACCAGACAAAGAACAGCTCACAAAACCCCTATGATGAGTAATATTTTTGGATACCGTGTTCCCTTGCCCGGACGCGGGTCACCGGGGCCCCCCCCTGGAGCCAGGCCCAGGGGTGGGGCCCGCCGGCGAGCGCCTGGTGGCCGGGTCTGTGCCCGTGGGGCTCGGTCGGGCACAGCCCGAAGAAACGGCACGAGTCCCCCTTCCTACGGGCTCACCACCCGTGGGAGGGGTCATGGGGGTCGGGTGCAGTGTGAGCTGGGCGGCAGCCGAAGGCGGGGACCTTGGCGGTCTGATCCTCGGCTACTGAAGCTGGCTCTTGGGACGTGGAACGTCACCTCTCTGCTGGGGAAGGAGCCTGAGCTGGTGCGCGAGACTGAGCGGTTCCGGCTAGATATAGTCGGACTCACCTCGACACATGGCTTGGGCTCCGGAACCAGCCTCCTCGAGAGGGGGTGGACTCTCTTCCACTCTGGAGTTGCCCGCGGTGAGAGGCGTAGAGCAGGTGTGGGCATACTTATTGCCCCCCGGCTGTGCGCCTGTACATTGGGGTTCACCCCGGTAGACGAAAGGGTAGCCTCCCTCCGCCTTAGGGTGGGGGGACGGGTCCTGACTGTTAGTGCTTATGCACCGAACGGCAGTTCAGAGTACCCACCCTTTTTGGAGTCCCTGGAGGAGGCACTGGAGAGTGCTCCTCCGGGAGACTCCTTCGTCCTGCTGGGAGACTTCAATGCTCACGTGGGCAATGACAGTGAGACCTGGAGGGGCGTGATTGGGAGGAACGGCCCCCCCGATCTGAATCAGAGTGGTGTTTTGTTGTTGGACTTCTGTGCTCGTCATGGCCTGTCCATAACGAACACCATGTTCAGGCATAAGGGTGTCCATATGTGCACTTGGCACCAGGACACCCTAGGCCGCAGCTCGATGATCGACTTTGTGGTTGTATCGTCGGACTTGCGGCCGTATTTCCTGGACACTCGGGTGAAGAGAGGGGCGGAGCTGTCAACTGATCACCACCTGGTGGTGAGTTGGCTCCGTTGGTGGGGGAGGAAGCCGGTCAGACCTGGCAGGCCCAAACGTATTGTGAGGGTCTGTTGGGAACGGCTGGCGGAATCCCCTGTAAGGAGAAGTTTCAACTCCCACCTCCGGCAGAGCTTCAACCATGTCCCGAGGGAGGTGGGGGACATTGAGCCCGAATGGGCCATGTTCCGTGTCTCCATTGTTGAGGCGGCCGACCGGAGCTGTGGCCGTAAGGTGGTCGGTGCCTGTCGTGGCGGCAATCCCCGAACCCGCTGGTGGACACTAGTTGTGAGGGAAGCCGTCAAGCTAAAGAAGGAGTCCTATCGGGCCTTTTTGGCCAGTGGGACTCTGGAAGCAGCTGATGGGTACCGACAGGCCAAGCGGAACGCAGCCTCGGCGGTTGCTGAGGCAAAAACTCGGGCTTGGGAGGAGTTCGGGGAGGCCATGGAGAACGACTTCCGGACGGCCTCGAGGAGATTCTGGTCCGCCATCTGGCGGCTCAGGGGGGGGAAGCGGTGCACCGTCAACACCGTGTATGGTGAGGGCGGGGCTCTGCTGACTTCTACTAGGGACGTCGTGAGTCGGTGGGGGGAATACTTCGAGGGCCTCCTCAATCCTACCGACACGCCTTCCGATGAGGAAGCAGAGTTGGGGAGCTCGGACGTGGGACCTCCCATCTCTGGGGCTGAGGTCGCCGAGGTGGTCAAAAAACTCCTCGGTGGCAAGGCCCCGGGGGTGGATGAGGTCCGTCCTGAGTTCCTCAAGGCTCTGGATGTTGTGGGGCTGTCTTGGTTGACACGCCTCTGCAGCATCGCGTGGACATCGGGGGCAGTGCCTCTGGACTGGCAGATTGGGGTGGTGGTCCCCCTCTTTAAAAAGGGGGACCGGAGGGTGTGTTCCAACTATAGGGGGATCACACTCCTCAGCCTCCCTGGTAAGGTCTATTCGGGGGTACTGGAGAGGAGGATCCGACGGATAGTCGAATCTCGGATTCAGGAGGTGCAGTGTGGTTTTCGTCCTGGCCGTGGAACAGTGGACCAGCTCTATACCCTCCGCAGGATCCTGGAGGGTGCATGGGAGTTCGCCCAACCGGTCTACATGTGTTTTGTGGACTTGGAGAAGGCATTCGACCGTGTCCCTCGGGGACTCTTGTGGGGGGTGCTCCGGGAGTATGGAGTGCCGGACTCCTTGATACAGGCTGTTCGGTCCCTGTATGACCGGTGTCAGAGTTTGGTCCGCATTGCCGGCAGTAAGTCGGACATGTTTCCTGTGAGGGTTGGACTCCGTCAGGGCTGCCCTTTGTCATCGATTCTGTTCATAATTTTTATGGACAGAATTTCTAGGCGCAGCCAGGGCGTTGAGGGGGTCCGGTTTGGCGACCTCAGAATCGGGTCTCTGCTTTTTGCGGACGATTTGGTTCTGTTGGCGTCCTCAGGCCGTGACCTTCAGCTCTCACTGGAGCGGTTCGCAGCCGAGTGTGAAGCGGCTGGGATGAGAATCAGCACCTCCAAATCCGAGACCATGGTCCTCGGCCGGAAAAGGGTGGAATGCCCTCTCCGGGTCGGGAATGAGATCCTTCCCCAAGTGGAGACGTTCAAGTATCTCGGGGTCTTGTTCACGAGTGAGGGACGAATGGAGCAGGAGATTGACAGACGGATCGGTGCGGCGTCTGCAGTGATGCGGGCTCTGCACCGGCCCGTCGTGGTGAAGAAGGAGCTGAGCCAGAAGGCGAAGCTCTCGATTTACCGGTCAATCTATGTTCCTATCCTCATCTATGGTTACGAGCTGTGGGTAGTGACCGAAAGAACGAGATCGCGAATACAAGCGGCCGAAATGAGTTTCCTCCGCAGGGTGTCTGGGCTCTCCCTTAGAGATAGGGTGAGAAGCTTGGTCATCCGGGAGGGGCTCGGAGTAGAACCACTGCTCCTCCGCATCGAGAGGAGTCAGATGAGGTGGCTCGGGCATCTAGTGAGAATGCCTCCTGGACGCCTCCCCGGTGAGGTGTTCCGGGCCCGTCCCACTGGGAGGAGGCCCCGGGGAAGACCCAGGATACGTTGGAGAGACTATGTCTCTCGGCTGGCCTGGGAACGCCTCGGGGTCCCCCCAGAAGAGCTGGAGGAAGTGGCCGGGGACAGGGACGTCTGGGTCTCTTTGCTCAAGCTGCTGCCCCCGCGACCCGATCCCCGGACCAGCGGAAGATGATGGATGGATGGATGGATGGATGGACATTTCAGTAATGAAATTTGTTCTTTGGAGAATAAGCTTTTAGATTTCTTACATTTCTAAAAGGAAAAAATATAGGCTTCTCCTCAACCCAAGCATTAATTATGACAATCTGCTCATCTACAAACAATATAACTACAAATGGCAGTTTTTACATCAGATGGACTTCTACTTTTCACACTAAAAGAGTAAATAATTAGTAATTAGTTTATGATGGGGTTGCTTGTTGTAATGAAACCAACCCTGCAATTCACCTCAGCTCTACGGAGCCATCTGTCTTTGTTTTGTTTTTTTTGGATTTACTTCAAAGTTTTGATTAACTCACCGCTCCCATCAGTCTTGTTTTCAGACACATGCTATGCTTGTTTTTGGATAAAGCGTCTCTAACGAAGCCACTGTTCTTTACTTTCAAATGGAAAGCAGACAAATTTACCATCTTACTTAATGAAAACGGTGGAGATTTCAGGAGCTAAAAGGCCAGATATTTTTCTCAGGAGTCACAGTAAATTTGTAAGATGCCACCACAGCTCCACATAAATGTTAAAGTTATCATTCACTGCTTGTGCAGATATGAAGATGTTACCATGGACATTCAATATTTGTTCAATATGCCCACGTCAGGTTTTTAGCTTATCTTTTTTACTTCCTTTAAGGGGTGAAATAAGAGAAAAAAAATAGTTTATAGCAAGTCTTATGGGAAATACCGCCAAACTCCCTCATAAGGTTTGCTTACAATAGTTTGGGAATACTTCTGCATATCTAATTAAAAACTGATTCGTACAAATCTGAAGATTTTCTCTTCAGATCTCAACTTTGAAAATGATCAGAAAGAGCTTTGTTTTGTTGTGTCATTTATCTCTATTTGGAATACTAAAAACTTGCGCAGTGATCATGTAAAAGTTTTTGTTGTTTGATTTGTGAGATTCTGAAATAAATAAATGCTTAACACATTGCTGCAGCGTTACTTTAAAAAACTTCATAGTACAACTTTCTTACAACTAACTTCTGAACTTGAAAATCAACTGCAAGATTGTTACTATTGCTTAAAGGCATATTCCATTATTTCAAAAGTGGGCTTGTGTGTGGTTCTTGAGCAGTCAGTGTCTTATCTGCAGTATAAAGAGTCAGAGAATCAGAAGGTCTTCTGACAGTTCAACTCAGCTAAAACTACTCATTAGGAGTCCATGAGAAGAGTCTGGTTTTCATCTTCTAAAACAACTCAAATCATATATTTAATAGCAGTTTACTTCATGCAATTTTTGCATCAGATGGTGACATGGACTTGGGCCCATAACATGTGTTCTGACATGGTGTTGCAGCCAGGACCATATTACAACACGACGAGGACCATGTTGGAACATTAATGCTCTCCAACACAGATTAATTAAATGTTGTGACAAAGTGAACAACTAGCTGATGCAGAAGTGACAGTGTAAAAATCCCCAATTTAGCTCAAACTGATTTTGTTGTGTGAAGTCATTTAAATGGTGAAAAAACTACTGTGGACTGCAGGTAAAACACTTAGACTTCATAAGTACCTCACTCAGTACCACTTTAAAAAAAACTAAATAACCCTTTAAACCCATTTGTAACAAAAATTAGACGAGTGCACATGTGTACGTTAGATGCATTGCTCGGTTCTGCTTATTCAGATATATGTCTCTTTACACAAGAAATTCAGCATTTTAGTCCCTTTTTGCCTCTGTCACTCTGCCAAGTAAACCAGCTGCATGTTGGAAAAGTCTAACCACTTGACAGAGAAGGGAAGATCACAGGAAAGATACTGTACACCCCTCCTGTCGTTTTAATTCTGCCCCATTTCTCTAGGTAAACAAGCCAATAATTAGAGGTATGAGCTTCAATAAACAGATTGTTTTAACTTTCAAGTTGCTATCGAGTGATTACAGCAGAGAAGATGGAATCACATTTAATCGAGGATACGTTTAGTACATTAAAGCTTTGTACGGGCTTAATATTTTATTTGCCATGGGTTTAGATTTTATTGTTTTTCTACAAACCGATGCAGCAGTACCACAGTGAATAATCTAATTACACACTCATCCATCCATCCATTTTCTTAATGCAATTAAGGGTCACAGGAGGGTTGGAGCCTATCCCAGCAACCATTGGGCAAGAGGCGGGGTACACCCTGGGCAGGTCACCAGTCCATCACAGACACACACTCATGTATGTTTCATATTGTAGCAGAAACATCCATAAACTGGTGGATAAATGCAAAAAGGCCTAGTTTGAGATGCCAAGATTAGCAAGGCAAACTCTACTGCCACTGTTTCCTCTTGTTACATCATTGCTAGTCTTTGCACTTTAGCGGGACCCTACGGTTAAACTAATTCAGAGCCTGCTAAGCTGTTGCCTCTGTAAGACAAAGCAGTGTCAAGAAAACAAGAACTATTGATCCTTACAAATGCTTTTCGAATGCACCGTAATTGCTGTCATTTTTACACATTCATTTCAACTGCACATTTAATTAAAGTAATTTTATTTGGGCAGTGCCACCTTTATATCAAGCTCAAAAGGCCTTGTAAAGAGTTTAGTTTGAGCAATATGGTGATATAAATAGTATCTATATCAAAAGAGCCAAAGATGTAGCATCCACAAATTAAACCATAAATCCTGCCATGTTGGGGAGGACAAAGAGTAAGAAATGAGGAGATAAGAGGATGCAAAAAGGAACAGAAGAGGAGCAAGGAAGGAGGAAGGAGATCAATAGCAGGAGTAAAAACTAGCTCAAAACAATGATGAGCACAAGAGATGAGGATGTGGGAGAAAGTTGATTTCCTGGGTTTCGCCTCCCTGCTAGTTCAGACAGGGTGGAGACAAATAGACAGGGAGGCATTTGAAGTCGAGACAGGCTTTTCTTCACTGAAGTCCCCTATCTGATGGCAGAGAGAGGCGATGGATGGGGGGCGGGGTGTGGCATTCAGGAAGACTGAGTAACAAGGCTGTAAATATTAAGTAGAGAAAACGAGACAGTGCAGAGTAGAACAGTAGGGTGAAAACAAAATTGACAGAAGGGAGAAATAAAAGAGATGAGGTGAGAAGATAAGGATTTTTCTGACCCAAAAAAAATTCCAGTTTGGTAGGGAACAGAAATTAAAACAACTAGTCATACAGTATGCATTTACCACCTGTCTGCCTCAACTTGATTGAATTAAAAATTTTGTCACAACGTCTGTTTTATCAGCATGCCAATATATGCATAAGAGTATTATAATTGCTGCCTGCCTACAGAGAATATTGCTTAGTAATTTACGAAATAACTCTTTGCACAATTGGAACGCAATCATGGATGGGAGCTTCGGGGATGCTGCAAATGGTTACAATTAAACATATTAACAGGGCTCAGATTACACTACTATCCGCATAATCTCATTGCTTACAGTGCTTATCTGGTGCGATGGCTGTCTGTGAAGCTGATCTCCACCTCAGCTGTTATTACCAAGCCTCACATGAGGAGCTAATCTATTGTCATTACACTATCACACAATAGCTGTTGCTGCTGCTTACGTCAATAAAAACTAATTAGGCGTCCTTTAGAGTAATTTTTTTTTTCTTTTAAATGTGTATGATTAGGTTGATGCAGTCTATATCTATATCTAGCAGAGTAATGAGACAAGTGGCAGTGGGGAACGTTTGGATAATTCACAGATCTACAGAGGAGACTGATTTCCCCTTCTCTTCAAAGTTCAAGAGCAGAAGCCTTATTTGGTCACTGACTTATAGCCCTTTACAATATTTTGTTTATTTCCCTCTACATGCCATACTATACTACATGATACGATAAGAGCTGATACAATACAATATAATATGTTACGATATGATACATAAAAGGCGACACAGTACAATACGTTACCATACAATACATTATGATACGATATGAAACCAGTGTATTCTATACATGAGTAAGTCAAAATTAATACATTGATGTTAAATAACACTAGTTGGGATGGTGTGTAAAACATAACTAAAAACAAAATGCCATGATTTGCAAATCTCATAAACCAACATTTTATTAAGAATAAAACAGAAAACATCAAATGTTGAAAGTGAAACATTTTACTGTTTCATTAAAAATATTAGCTCCTCTTGACTATGATGGAAGCCACACATCTAAAAAAAAAAATGGGGACAGGGCTACGTTTACCACTATGAAGCACCCCGTCTTCTTTTAACCACAGTCTGTGGGACAACATGAGGGAGCTGAGGTTCCAGACCTGTGGGAGAAGAACGTTCAATTCTTATTTCCAGAAAATGTTTATGTTATCAATGCGTCAAGCCACCTAGCGATAGCCGCACCTGTTACAGTGTTTGCTGCTCGGAAGCAGGGGAATGCTCGGTCTGCACTTCGGTCTGCACAGTTTACATTGGACGCATTGATATCAAGGGAGGCAAAAATAGCGCCAAGCGATGTGAGGTCTGATTTTTTCATCGAGAACGATTTTGTGATGCAAATGTATTACTCTTTTGAACACATATTGTTTTGAGAAGCAAGACGCTTTATTTTTCTAGCCCCAGCCAACTAGCTGGATACCTTCGTGGACGCCAAAACTCAGCTGGAACTCGGCTCACAGGACGCAGCGGGGGGTAAGTCAATGTTCATAAATGATATTGCTAATATGGGATGTCATACAGCTTCATGTCAAAAGAGGCGAACTATCCCTTTAAGTATCTTTCATTTCATATACAACTTATTCAGCGGTACTGTATTTAATCTCGTGTGCGACACTCGTCGATAGTGTGATATGTATCAGTGTTTTTGGTTAAAACTGCTGTACCATAAAATAAGCTCACATTAAACTTTGGATTTCTGTAGACACATCACTGTTCAGATGACTAGTCCAACTCTGCAAAGCATATCATATTATAAGAACAAGTCATAAGCCTGCTGCTCTTTCTCACTTTTTGCCTTCTTTCTCTCGGGAAACGAGTCAGACAAACTGTTCATTACTCTTCATGCTGGTCGGGAGGCCAGTGGTTTCTCACTGATGAATTGTGGTAGAATTCCATAGTAAGACCAAGCTGGGTTTGATACGACACGAGCAAGCAAATAGCAGACATGTTGAGAACAGCACCCACACGCTCTTCCAGAGGAAGAGGTGTCAGATAAAAAGTACAAGTCCATGCAGGGCTTTGAAGACAAAACGTAGCCAGTTCTACTTATCAGGCTGGTGCTGACAGTGGCAACGAGCTAATGGGCTCATTTGCGAAGCTTATTGACAGCATAGCTCCGCTCAAGTCTGTGCCTCGACTAGTCAAAGACAGCGTTGTGCATTTTTAGAGGTGAGATGTGACAGTTTCAACACTGCTGTCTTACCATTCCATGTTGCTTGCCTTATTTAAAAATCTGACATTCATTCATTTTGCACCATCTCAGTGCTATTAAAAAGCTTTTCCTGCCTCAGATCTGAATTTTCTGTGTTGTTGGGTTGCAGGTGAAAAGGGGATAAAAGATACATGTCTTTTGTCTTCAGTTTAAAACAGAATAAAGAGAAAGACTCTTGAGACGCTTAGAATGAAAACAAGGAACATGCCAAGCTGTCAGTAAAGGTACAGGGAAAGGCAGTAATTTGTGCAACAAAAATGCCAAACTCACATCTCTGTGATGCAAAGAAAAAGGGAAACCTATGCTAGTAAGCCTGGTATATTTGTGTGTGTTTAATTCAAAGCTACTTGTGGCAGGAAATGCCCATGGAGTTTCCGGCTTGTTGGGGTTACTGGTCAATCAGGTCTCACCATCCCAGCTATTAAATGATTGAACTCGGGTGTTGAGTGCCACCCGGCCACTTATTGTCATCACTCGTGCTGATCACCCCTCTGTGTGTCTGGAACACAGTAAGTTTGCTTCTCACCTGTCATCAGTCTTGGTTCTATTAAGATCAGATTTATTGGTCATGCATACATGCATACACACATCCAGCTTGGCACCTGCTGACACACACATCATGTGTGTGTCAGCAGTCTTTGTCCTCCCCAACATGTTTTAACATGCACAGGGTCACACATTCATAGAGACAGATGCCAACCTGGAGCGGTGGGCATTAAAATGGTTTCTATAACCATGGTTGTATGGAATTAATGGTTTAATTCACAGCGCCCGGGGAGCATGGGGGTACACTGTAAAAAAAAACGGTAAAAGCACTGGCAGCAAAGATTCCAAACGGATACCGTAAATTTACAGTAAATAACTGGATCACAGAATTACATACAATAACTGTAAAAATACAGAATAAATTTTACAGTCAAAATGACTTAAAATACAGTATATTATAGTTGATGAATGCCATCATACTGTAAAATAACATACATTTTATGTAAAAAAAAACATTCAAATAAGATAACTTTCAGATTAATCTCTGTAATTTCGCTGTATACATTATTTATTTTAGGAAACAGCCCAGTCCATCTACAGTAATTTCATGTTAAAATACTATGTTTTCCATGTACAATAACAAAGTTTTAACATATAAAAACGAACTAGGTTCATAAAACTAAAGGTAAATGTTTGCCCATTTACAGTATTAATCTGTCATTTTAGAGAATTAGTATATTAAAAAACAACCATTAGACAGTGGAAAAACAAGCTAAATACATTACAAATACATAAAAAATAGCTACATTTAAGGTCAGTCCCTGTAAATTAAGGGTATTTTAGTATTTTTTTCATGGAATGGCCTAATCTATCTAGAGTAATTTCCTGTTTAAATATTGTTCTTTTATGTAGAATGACTGAGAAATAATGTATAAAAATGCTATAAATGCATTAAACCAGCGATAAACGTTTGCCCATTTACAGTATTATTCTGTAATTTTAAAGAATTACAAGATTTAAAAATGTTCATTGGACCGTGGGTAAAAAAGCAGAGTACATTAAAAATACATAAAAAATAGCTATATTTAAGGCCAATCCCTGTAAATTAAGGGTATTTAGTAGTCATTTCATGAAACCGTCTTGTCCATCTACACTGATTTGCTGCATAAATGTGGTTTCCCCAAGTAAAACAACAATGACACATGTATAAACAAAATATGCATCTTTAATCAAATAGGAATTTCTGCACATTTACAGTATTAGTTATTTTAGTGAATTGGACAATGGAAACTTAAACACTGTACATCAAAATACATTATGTGTATTTAAAGATAATATCTGTAAATTTATGGTATTAAACAATCATTTTAGTAAACTGAACAAAAACTGTTAAACAATTTAATTTGAAAGAAAAACACAAGGCAATCTCTGTAAATGTAAGGTATTCAGCAGTTACTTTATATAATTGTTCAATATAGTGTTTTACTTCCAAAATCGATAGAGCCACTTCCGGTTGACCCCTTCAACACCAAACTCAGGCATTCGAGAAAATGGCGAATGAAGAGCAAGATGAAGCTACGTCCCTCTAAATTTCGTATATTTAATTTGTGATGAGCTGCTTATTGCACAAATGCGATGCACAACGGCACATTCTCAATCGCGGTGTTTTTCTTTCCGATGGCGACTACAACAGGGAAACGATGGCGACTTCCGGTTCCCGACTCCGGGAAAAAAATCTCGAGCATGCGTAGAACGCAAAGTCTAATTCACCACGTGCATCAGCGTCTACAAGCAGGTTTAATTTCAACAGAGTTATCTCGGGGTCTTAATCCGATCCGAGTAACGGCTGATTTATGGTCAGAAACCAGGTCGTCTGCGTGTGTGTCGCAGTTAACGCAGACATTCCCCCCCCCCTTACGCAGACACTCTGGTGCACCTCCCCAAAATTGTAACTCACCACAGACATCGCCGCAGGGAGGAGAGAAAGGAGGCCTCTGATTGGTCAACTCTACATTCGCTCTACACTATGCGTATTTCCAGTTTGCTAACCGGCTAATGGTGACGCTAACCGTGCTAACCATGACGATTCTTTCGCCTCTCTGCCAGCTCCAGTAGTAGCAATATTTCTTCTATTTCTAGATCGATCAGCTGCATCTCAATCAAAGTGCGCATTCGTCCAGTCGCCATTGTTGTTGAATGACCTCCGTAACCGCATGACAGGCTGCGCAAACAGCGCAATCTCCGCACAGGGAGCGCCGATTTGCACCTGTCTGTGTCCTACTATCAGTATTTGACAACCTCTAGCAATGGGATTGCGCTTCAAATGCCCCGGAGTTCCCCTTTAAGTGAGTGATTTTGTTTTAGGTCTATGCATTTTTTTCTAATGAGTGAATAAGCTTCACACAGAATGTCCAATTACTGCAATCACTTTGTAACATGTTTTATTTATGCACGGGATTCTAGACTGGCTCCAAATCCTTGGTGTAACTGGGACGTGACTACGCTTGCCTGGCTGCTGCTGTAGCCTAAGCTACAGCCACGCTGCTGCTTTGCCCGACGCTACATTTTTGTTACCTGGACTCCACACAGACACTTGTTGCACGGCTCAGGTGCCGATTGCACAGCTGATCGAGTCGGATCATTGTTTGGCAGCAGATGACGCCGCTGATGGGTGCAGTGGGTGTTACTGACGTCATCATCGTGCTACTACCACAGACAGCCCACAGACCCACTTTACGACAAAAATTCAAAATTACAGTAACCTGGATTTTTTTAAGTAAGCGACGCACCTCCACGTTATCAGTGCAAGTGTACAGTAATTAATAAATTATAAACAGCATAGTTTGTGCCTGTATAACGTTGCCCATAGGAAACCGTTTCATGGCCGAATATCTCAAGAGAGCAGCCAGACGCCTCTCGAATATCTTCGGAACAGCTCCAAATGACCAACAACAAGCAGGGGTGAGTAGAACATCATGTTATAATGTGAAATCAAGGGCCAAATGTCAAAAAAACGGTCTTGTCCTTTAACAGTCGTTGCCTTATTGTTTTTTTTAACTTAAATCCCCAGGGTGGCATTGTCGGTTTTAACTGTAATTCATCTTATATACCCGTTGGTCTCAGTTCGCCACACTAAGCCTCGGTATGTTACTCTGTCGCTAACCGCCAATCCGACTCCGTGGTCATGCAGAGGCTATTAATCAAAGTTCTCCATCGGGATGTTGGATACGCAAGGCAATTCACCTCCCGATCAGTAGGCGTCGCTACGCTAGACGACCCAATCTCGCAACGTCTATCATGAAAGTCATTGATTGATTGTTTACCTTCCGGCTCCGTTCCACTCCTCACAGTGAACAATGGCGACCGAGAGAGAAAGACTGTTGTTGGAGTTGGAGCTTATTGATATTGAAATGAAAATAATTTTGACCAAATGTTCACCGGCACACAGTAAACTCTTTCAAAAATGGCGGTGTTGTTGTTGTGAGAGGAAGGAGCTAAACCGGATAAGGGATTCAGGAAATTATGTTGTTAGCCGACAAATCACAACCCTTGCGGTCTCCGTCTCCTCGACGGATAGGTAAGAATTTTGGCCGATGCACGCAAGCAACGGATAGCGTTTCTGGGAAGGTTTACGATGACGGAGAGGGCTCTCCGTGGCCTTTGCTGGACGGCTATAAATCAGGCTTAACATAATCATGCAGTGTTTGTCCTGAACATCTTAAGGCCCGTATTCCACTGAAAGCATTACTTTAAAGCTGCAGTCGGCAGGTTTCCAAAATTACGAGTCTAAAGTCGGAAAATTCGAACTGATACAACTTCCAGGTCCCTCCCCCAACCTGTAACAAGCTCCGAATCGCCCCCCAAACCCCTCCCCCTCTGTGGACGAGGTTGTGCACGTGAGTTCACACCAGTGTGAACGCACACAAGCTGGGGCAGACTCACGCTCAGCAGCGTGTGCACAAGCTGTGATTGACAGGTAGGATTCCTCCACCCTAACGTAATTGGTTAAAAACAGCCGGGAGCGCTCGGTTTTTGCAAGCATGATTACAGGCTTCAGAGGGAGCTACAGATTTCGTTATTTTTCCTAAACAGCCTATTTAATATTCTACTTCCAGAATCCCATGACAGTTCAAGCTAATATGACTAAAAAAAAGTTGCCGACCGCAGCTTTAAGATGGGATTTTTGTTTAGTTTAGTGTTTTACAAACGTATCTCTTTTCTGATGACCTTAAAAACTAACGGATAGTCCTAATGTCCGTTACATAAACAGGTTTCAAACCCACTTTGTGACATTAAATGTTTTTATTTTTAGACGGCATTCTCTTGCTGTAACCGGTGGCACATGACTGAGGTCCTGACATTTAGCAAAGCAAAATATCTAATCTCAAAAATGAGAGCAAATTTAATTAGGCACTCTCTGAATGCTGTTGTTGTTCGAGAAGCAGTTATAGATTTAGCACGCCAACGGGGATCATTAGGATTACGTGACAAGACGGCTTCAATTATTCATTATCCTCCAAGTCTTATTCCAAAGTGACAAAAAAAAGCTAATCATGATTAGAATCATTGAAACAAGCTATAACTGTTTTTATCCCTGCACCCAAGGTTGCATTACCAATTACTGTTTGCAGAGTTGTGGGCATAATCCCTGTGGAGGAGATGCACCGCTTTACTTCAAGCTGTCGTCTTCTATGTTCTTTCATTATCTGCACTAATCAGTTGTCCAACAGGAAACAAAGATCTCTGCTGTGTTTGTCTTTTTTGTTTATCCAAGTCAGTCTGACTTGCTGTTGGTAAAAGATGCCATTAACCAACCAAAAGGTTTATAGACAAAAACAAGATAGTGCTCAACTTAAACTCTGACTTTCTAAAAATTTTGAACCTAAACAGTTCATCAGAAGTATATCAACTTTCATATGTAGATATTCTCATAACTTCCTTGAAATAAACTACATTTTGCAGGTGGCTCAAACTTTACAACTTTTGTTGTGATGTTATAAAAACAAATATTTTTGGGGTTTGTGGAGAGGTTTTTTCTTTTTTAAAAATCAATCTTTTCTGGCTTTGATCACAGGCTGTATATAAGAATGTTGCCATTGTGACACCATTGCTTGTTTTGAAGCATTGCATAGGACTGTTTTAGGTTTAGCTGCACCATGGGCTTGGGACGGGACTTGACAACCAGTCCTGAACCGGTACTGCTCTGTTTTTAAAGTAATGAGCACCAGGACTAACTGTCCTGTAATCTGCATTTATATAAAGTAAATTCCGTCTACTAATGATGAGAAACCTGCTAAAGTTAGATGATGTTTAATTAACAAGTGTGTTTCCTGTCTGCAATCTCCACTCCACTGCACTGTCGCTGTATCTGAAAGTATGGAAGCAGATTTTATGGTCAAAACTGGTGCCCTCCATGACCAAATAACTCCATTGATCCTTGATTATGAAAACTGCCACCAATTTGTTGATTTCCCTCACTCTCTCAGAGTTAGAGCACAATGTTGACAGCATCTCATTTATACTTGGCTTATTAGTTGGGCTGGCTGAGTTCACTGAGATTGCAGATGTTGGATTTGGAGTGAAAACAGAAAACATGATTCCTCATATTAGCTATAACCAAGGCAACACATTTTTGAGACACATTTTACATGCAGCATGTGCCATATCTAGTTTGTGCTTGCCAGTAATTATATTAAATCCAAAGTGTGTCCAGATGTTCCCTTTAAGAAACACTCTTAAAATCTTGCATTCTTATCTCCCTTAGCTCTGTATTCTTTCACCATATCACCCATCACAACACACTATTGATATTTGAGCTACTTAGTGTAATTTATTCTTCTTCATTGGTTTTTGTGTAACATATTGTACTGTTGTAACTGTAACTTTATTATCACACTGTGCCAGAAAATCACAATTTAACAATTGTGATCTATAGATTTGTGTAGGCTGCAAATATTTCATTAGATTGATGCAGAATCAAGATGCAGCTAAGAATATCACACTTTCTATACCTCTAATTCAGATATCCAATGTTATTGCATTTGAATTAAAACAGAAAGGTAGCCTGGGAATTCCCATGCTGCTTTGCGCTCGATTTCATTCTCACTGCAAAGTCAGCCTGGAAACCACCACCCTTATTTTTGCTAGAGTTTGGGAACCAATCACAGAACGGGGGGGGGGGGGGGCAGCAAGACGATGTCTATGCGCTACACCGAAGCTTGTAGAGCTTTAATCCAACATGACAGCGGACACAACGTTACTGTTCAATGCAGCCTTAGAAAGTGTTTCGGAGTAGATTCACCCTAGGGTCATTTGAACCGTGATATCCAGCCAAGTAGCCCACCCGAAGTTTTTCCGATATTGGCTGAACATCAGCTGAGTTACTGAGTTATCCCGAATAGCTTAGTAGGCTACAAGCGCTAACGGACCCTGGCAGTATCTCCAAAATTACCACACTAAAATCACATGTCATGACACCAAACTTCTACAGTAGTACAAATATGGTCTGTACTCACCAAACGATGCATTTAGAAGTTTGTACATAGTCCAGGAGTTTATTATTATCATCAACACAAGCCTGATAGCTTTTCTGCTGCTAAAGCTTCGTTGACGTCACTTCTGGGAGCTTGGAGCTTCAAAGTAAGATGAGGGTTGATCTACTACTGTAGACAACAAAGCAAGGCTGCTCAATTTCTCCATTATTAAAATAAATTCACAACTCTACAACATAAAAATTCATGTAGAATATAGCATATAGGCCTACTTTGTTGTCAATTTGAGTAGCTTAGAGCGCAAGTTTACTTTTATTTTCCATTTTTTTCTTCTTCCTCGTCGAATTTCTGTCGTCATCTGGTATAAGTGATACAATTGGCTATGAATCGCGCGCAAAGCAGCATGGGAAGAACCTGACGTCATTTGATAGACATTCGTAGCGCCCAATAAACGGCTCTAGGCATTCGTAAACCACGCCTCAAATACGAGAAAATGCACACCTAGTTCCCAGACCACAATCTCATCGAGATTGTGGACGCGTCAGCCAGGCTAACAGAAAGGCTGGCCTGGGCACACAATGCATCTCACCTGGTGCAGATGAAGCAACGGCTCAGGAGAGCACTTTTAATTTCATTATACCTGTGACAATGACAATAAAGATCTATTCTATTCTAGATGAGCTGATGGATGCCCAGGGCAATGTCCTGCTTTGACATACAGTATACTCACTATGATTTGAGGAACATGACAAAGAGCTTAAGGTGATGATTTAGCCTTTGAATACTCCAGTTTGCAGTAAAATTGACATCTCCACAAACATCATTTTCCTGACATGTACCTATAACAATGATATATGCTACATTATCATTATCATTATTGTCTTTATTTTTACGTTGTGTCCACATTTAGAGAACAGCAACTACATGTGGCACATTTTCAAATGAATTAACCCTAAGTCTATACACTACTGGTATTTGTTTAATGGAGACTAAACTGAGGGCTTTTATCATAGTTTCTCTTTATTTTCTCATTCAATGTGCAGTAAGTAAAATATCCCTTTGTCTTCTCTATCATTTCACTGTGACTGCATCAAGATCTGTAGAAAACTATTACCATAAAAACAGGGGGAAGCAAACTTCACCATGTGATAATTATTTTGCATAATACCTTCATATGCCTGCTGAGCCATGGGAAGAAAGATCTGTACTGAATACAAATCAACCGTACTATGTTATACTATGATTAATCACATCTCTATCTTTCCACTTATCTCCGTTACTCTTTTTCCTGTCCGGTATCCCTTAATCTTTTCCTTCCTTACCACTTTATCTTGAAAAGACATTTGTACTGATTTTATGGAGTCAAGACTTCTTTGCCCACATGGACATTTCTGTCATTCTGCTAACTGCCAGTTCACTTGTAAGCTTTTCTGCACTGGCAGGGGCCAGCGGCAAAATCAGCTGCCTCTACAGTCAAAGGGGCTGTCTCTGTTTTGATGACTGCATGTGTATGTCCAGTCTTAGGTTTTATTTCAAAATAGCCTTTGTCATGTATATTTCTGAATATTGCCAAACCAATATTGACACAAACCGTTAAATTCAAAACCAGATTAGGTGGGAAATCAGACAACCGTCCGATCTGACAGTGGTGATTAGACCATCTTTAATCATTAATTTGAAATTTGCTTCATGGTTTGTTAGCAATGCAGTGGCTTTTTTTTTTTTTTTTTTTTTTTTAGCTTTTGAGTTTATATGTATGATTTACAAAGTTCCACTTAATTTTTTGTGATTGGATCAGCTTTCATCAGGTTAATGCAAAAATAGCCTACATCTTTATGTAAAGCACAGAATTGTGATATCCTTTGAACAAGCTGATCTCTCTTTCCTTTGAGCTCCAAGTGGATGCTGTTGGGATGCAAGAAATATTTCTTAAAGAGCTTTAACAATTTAATGATGACATAGAGCATAATTCTATAAAACGCTATGTCGGATTCTTTGTAAACTCAAGAACGTTGACGTCACAGCAGCAATCTGCAGTACCTGCGGAATGGAGGAATTAGCTGCTGTTTCCATTAACAAAACATGAAAAGCCAGTGATCAACTGGCTATGTTAGCCGATTATTGAAGAGGCCATCACTTTTCAAATTGTGAGTCACTTCTGTCTTCCTATTTCTCAACTTAGTTTAATTTTTCCCTGTTTCTTAGGCAGCCAGATGCACTCCTATACAGAGTCATTCTCCAATACTTGGGATCATTTCCTTCAGTATTCTGGCGGAACACTAATAGCTCAGAGATGCTTTTGAGATGACAAGGCTGATGTACAATTTGCTCAATGCGAAGAGTGCACTCGACTTCCTGTTGACTCACACCAAGCGGGAATCACGGACCTTAAGAAGGAGGGAAGAGAAGGAGGTTGCTGCCTTCAGGGCCAGTGGGAAAACGTGCTGGAAAAACCTGAGGGGTAAACTTTTTTGTAGACGTAACATCGCTCTAGATCAGATAACTAAAAATGATTTAATCTTTTAACATTGACGGAAACATTTCAAATTGCAAAGGAAAAACTTGCTTTCTTCTTATCTCCTCCATGTCCCAATTGGATAACAAGCAGCTTCTTGCTGGCGTTGCAAAGTTCAGAGGACAGAGGAAGGCTTTGCTCGGAGAGCTCATGACTCAGATTTTCCCCATGTGGTCTGAATACCATATCAGACAGTGGGGGGAGGAAAGGGTGGGTCTTTGCATCTTCCTTTTTTCTCTCCTCACAGGGCGTGGCAGCAGCAACACCTCAGGGCCCCCCCCCCTGTCTGATATTCTTTCCTGATCCCTCCTCTTCTTCCTCCCTCCTCCCCCAGGGCCCTCCCTGCCTATTGCCATTTGATCGCCCCTACGCAAGTTATAAAGCCTTATAGCAGGCTTGCAACTTTTTTCTTGTAAATCAAGGGGGGATGTTGTGATGAATTTACAAGGTACACAGGCAGACAGTCGGCAGGGTTGAGAGATACAATGAGAGGGAAGAGCAAGTGACTGTGAAGTTAATTAGAACATCTTGCATCTACGTCTCTGCTTCCCTCTCCCCCTCGTCTTTATATCTGAGAGGCTTTGATGTGGCTTAGTGCCTGGAAACGTAATGAAAAATGTATAATAGCCATTCCGTTTACCCACCCCCCCCCCCTTCCTTCCTCTCCCCTGCCTCCATGACATGCTGCTTTTATGCTACATGGACAAAGTTACTTAAAACTTCATAGAGAAGCTGTCAATTTACAGTTTAAAAATATGTTTCCCACCCATTTTTTTTATGTTGCTATGTATATCAAAAAGCCTACTTTATTTTCCACAGTTCCACTTATAGAGATCCATGATCGTGTCTACATTAAATTTGTCCAGGTCTGTGGCCTTTCATACATCTGTTGTTAAGGTTATGTTCACAGGCAGGATCCAACAAAGACTGAAGAAGGCAGGTTAGTCAAATGATAAGGGATCTATGTACAACAAAGAGCAACAGATGACGGATCCATAAAACGGATCCATAAAAGTTTCAGTACTGACTAGTAAGTTGTTGGTTTGAAACTCGGAACAGACTATGTGGTGGGACAGACTCGGATACATCCTGGTGGTGGCGATTACAGTGGCTGCACAAAGTGGCTTTTTAGCTGATAACGGTTTTGACGAGACACTGGTAGATCGGATATAGTCTTCCTGAAAGGTAGGCAAGGAGAGATTGTGACAAGGTAAGAGAAACTTGACTTGAACTTGAATACATGAAATAACTTGTTGTACCATTTAGGAGAACAAACAAACTGTCGATGAGAGGAGAGAAGCCTGGAGCTTTTAAGCCGATGACAGGATGATCCACAGGTGAGGATAATGAGGAATCAAGGCAACACCAGCCACCATGCTCACCAGGTAGCAGGAGCCACACACACACACACACACACACACACACAGGGAGAGAAACATGGAACATGGAACTGTGAACCCTGATATCCATCCTTTATCATTATCATTGTGAGCTACCTCATCCAAAAAGACTGGGTGCTTCTGGTTCATTATTTCTAAGTTTAAAAGGTTAAAGTTGTCTTAACTCTTTTATAATGTGTAAAGTAGTGTCATTTAAGTAGTTAATACCAGCCCTGACTTTCGCTTTGTGATAAAATCCACTTGAGAGAAGAGCTATCATTGTTGGAGTGGAGTTCCCCCTACAAGTGATCTTTAATTAAGTACAAGCACCTTCTTGTAGAGAGCCCACAAACTAGACAAGAGACAAGCTTAATTTTGGTCTGTTATCAAGTTAATTACAGATTTAAAAGCTTCCAGCAGCTTATTTGCTGCCCATTCGCCAGAATACAATGCTGGCATGTTGCATTTCTGTTGACCATGAACACCTAATCTTAATGTTTCTGAACCAAAGGAGAGCAGTCTCACTCCTACTTCTTTATATGCTAATGCTTGATCGGGAATGTACAAGGTTGTGCTCTTTCTTTTCCTACCTGAACCAACTGGTTTCTGTCCTGTAGCCTAATCTAGAGCGATGAGTGAGAAGTAACGTGACAGATTGAACAATTATCATGCATGGGACAAGAAACTGTTGCAGGCTATCCAAACTGAACCTGGGTACAAATGAAATGGTCTCACATTGGCACTGCATGTGGGTCCTACACTCTGATGCTGCAACTCATTGCTATGTGGACAGGAAGTACGTTTACATGACAATGAAAAAAAACGACTCTGCAAATCCAACTAAAACCAGACTTTTGAAATAGATTCTCAATAAAACTGATTTCCACCACATTTCTGTTTCTTTTGTCACATGGCTTAATCATAATCCTTAAGATTACATGTCAACTCACAGTCACTTATAGTATTTCCAGACTGCCACTCTGCTCTAATAAAAGCCTGATTTTATAACCAGTGTAACCCAACAAAACCACCTTCAAGTAACTGAAAGACAATGTCTGTGCAGTGAATTCAACTACTTTCAGATGTATGATCTCCCACTAAGAACATTTTGAACAATCACCTATATACTCCATAGCGTCATGGCATCAGACATACTTCAGTGAACTATTTGATTTCATTGTATGCATGTACTCTATACTAGGATGAGTCAAAAACCTGAGTCAAAAACCTACACTACACTTTGCAAATCTCAGAAGATTTTGAGATTAAGATTAAGATGATATGTTTTCAGAAGTATAAAATAGTGACTTTTCAATCCAACAAATTAGTTGGCATTTGACAAATTATGTCTTATGAGTGGCTTGACTAAAAAAACAAGACACTTTTGTATACAGAGATATAAAGAACAGAAATTAGCTTATGAATAAAAATAGATTGATACACAAATGTATGGGAAATGACAGAATGAATGCTTGAATGAATTAATGAGTGCTTCAAATCAGTGCACTTTGACAACTTCTAAATTCAGAGTTACTTGCTTAAGCAAATCATTTTCACACTCTCATTTCCCCTCAAATAAGCAGCGAAACAGCCAAGTGAAACTCATGAATATTAAAACACACAAAATATCATTTAAATAGGGAAATTACTTTACAGTGGTTTTATTTTAGTTACCAATCCACAATAACATGTCTGTTTCATAATACATGGAGATTGCACATTTAACTTAGCAGCCGCTGAGTGTGAGGATCACTCCACCTACTTTTAAAACAGATGAGTGAAATGGTCCGTCTCTGTGACTGAGGTTAAAAGAAGCATTTTAAAAAATGTGATCTGCTGCACATCCCTGTTTTAAACTATACTGTTAAGTCAAGCAAATGTTTTTTTCTGAATCTGTACATGTATTCAAATTCATCATAATCCTACCATGATAATAACACGTGAGTTTGTATGCAAGTCACTGTACACCCTGTGTTGTCAGGAAGCCACATCCTGCTTTGTTATTTTTACTTTATCCATTTAGCAGCCCAGTCTCACAACAGAACATTTAATAGCTATGTTGGTTTACAGCACAAAATATTATAATTTCATTATTAATGCTAAATCTTATCAAAGGACAATGGTTTCCCATTAATTTCCCCACAGAGATGGAATGAGGAGTGGTCAAAGGCTACTCTGCCTGCTCCCATGCTGTAAAGCTGAGCTCAGATCCCTTCCCACACGTTTTTCAGTCCGTTCACTTTTCCTTTTCCCATCTCATTTGATAATGTTAACATTGTGCAGATGAAAATACATACCAGTGCCAAAAGAGTGTGCAAAGATTTTGACTTAGTAGTTCTGACCATTCTAAGACACAACTCTTACGCTGCAGCAGTGCAAGCGTGTCTTTTCACTCTGTGGAGTGCTTGTCTGTCTGAGCACGGCTGTGGTGTGAACAAAGAACAAATGTCACTCTCTGTCACAACAGCTGATTCTCTACACGTTTCCACCCTCCTCCTGTTTTGACCCTCCCATTATACCCCTTCTTGTGTCCCTCCTGCCCTACCCATCTACTTCCTCCCACAGTGGTTGCTTTCTGCCAGTCAGCACATCTCTAGGCAGGGGAGGGGCATTTGATCCGAGCCTCTTCAACTCTCCGTTCTTTCCCTCTTTAGCTCTCAGTTTGTGTTTCCTTCCAGCTACTCATTCTCTGCTGATCCGCCACTCTCACACAGAGATGGTGTCCATTACTTACTGTCAAGTCCAGGTTAAAGGATAGCATTGTCTGAGTTTATCAAGGCTTATAGATTTGACTCTGTGAAGTTGCTTTAGTTGCAGCAGATAAATGAAAACTATGTGAAAAAAAAAAAAAGTTCTAATCTCATTTAAGGTACATGAGTGACATAACATAAGAGAAGGGACTGGTGTCAAGTGTAATCCATCTCTGTCGATCACCATCATTTAGCTATTAGCATACTCTATCTGTGCATCTGTGCTGGGCATCAAACAGGATGAGCCACCATCCACCCACAAGTTTTCTGCTTCTCACACATCACATGTTGTCAAATAATAGATGTTTTTTTTCTCACCTGTTAACTGTCCTCTTTGTTTTCGAATGTAGCTTTGCCACTGTACCTGTCCTCTTTCATTCAAATCAGCATCTCCCATTGGGATCCTCTAATTTCTATCCAACTCAATCGTAAAGTGGAGACTCAATTTTGCCTCCTCCCTTTTCTCTTCACCGTCTCTTGCTGCTTCACTGTATTCCTGAGTGTGTTTTGCTCTTTTAGGCACTGGCTTCAATGAGCATGTGCATTAGAAAAATCTGCACTTTTCCCTACTGCATTCTCTTCTTGACTCTCTCCCTCTGTCTCTTTCTCCTGGATGAGAGGAGCTAAATTTGTTAGCACATTTGTTTGCAGATTCATCTCCCTTCAACAAAGCTTGTCTCTGTTTGTTAGCAACTTCTTCATCTCAGTGCCTCTCGAACCAAGAGGCAGAAAGAATATTCAGTGCCTAGATATTTCTCCCTGCTGCAAACACCTACCTAAGCTCCCTTAATCCCTGTCTGCATATTAAAACTGCTCAACTTTCTAAGGTAGCAAGGAAAGAGTGGCATTTGTGGGGAATCTGTGTAACTTTTAGGTTATTGGATGTGACTTATGGAATATTAGCTCACAAGCACAGACACATCTTAATTTAAATGTGGAAAGAACATCTTTTCCTTCCTCTCTGTTTTTTATTCCCCTCTCCTTGCTCACTCCATAGCTCTCCTCCTCTCCTGGGACCCTTCCTCCGTACTTAACTCCTCTTCAAAGCCATCTATTCCACCCTTTCTCTCTCTTCACTACTTTAGTTTTATAGGCTGGATGTCCTCTGTCTCCTTTATGCACCCATCCACCATTTCAAAAGTGAAGTCAAACACAAACACCCCCGCCCCTTCCTTCTGTGTCCTCATCGGGTTGAGCAGAAGGTCGTAGTCATCAGCACTCCATTAGGGCACAGTGGTTGGAGCTGTGCTGCTCCGCCAGAGTGCAATGTGCTGTTCCGGAGGCAATGGGGGCAGAGCACAGAGAGGAGCTGACCCGCCCAACGCTTCCAGTAGACAAACACGGATGTAGTTTCTTCTGTTGGTGTGTGACATCATATTTTAGCCCTGTTTTCCTTGCCAGTGGCATGATGGGCCTCATTCTTTCATTCATTTAGTTGGCTCTTTAAAGTAAGAAAGTAAATATTCATATCCTCAATAAAACATACATTCACGTTCCTATTACATTAATGATCGGGGACGTTTTTACTGTGCACTGGCAACAGCATGTGAAATAGCTTCTACGAGCACTTTAGGCTCTGCATCACTATCTGTAATCAGTGAAATGAAAGAAAGACATTGGAGCAGAGGTACCATATTATAAGACTAGCAACAACATAAATAACTTGAATTGCAGTGAGGGTAGCCGGCTATGGAAAGACAATGTATACATCTGACATAACTATCAAAAGGCCTTGAGAAAGGCTATTTCTTTTTTACCATTAAGAGTTTTACTGTGAAATTGCATTTTACACAAACAAAAATAAAATAAAATAATAAACCTCTCTGCTAAGATAAGACGTTTTCCCTGATTTTTTTCCTCTTGGTCCATCTTGAGCCAGTCAGCCCTGTTGACCATCTTGAGCCATTTTGTCAAAAATTTTAATTTGTCCAAAACTTTTAAAACCATATTGAAAAAAAACTAATAACGTAGGAGGTTAAGTTACTTTGGAATGTTATAGTTTCGATTTAGCTTCTTACACTGATAAATATTTCATATGAATTAATGTTATCTACTTTTAAGTACTTTGCTTATTGACAGAGAGTACTGTAATGCTGACAGCATTTCCAAAGCTGACAAACAAGTTTTCTACACTTCGACAGTACAGTTCACACTCTGATGGCATTATATTCTTATGTATTGTTTGATAAAAGTCCTGTGACTTTCCTCTATCATCCATCCAGCACTTCTTACAGTCAATGATGGAGCACTTTCATGCATGTGTTGGAGCACTGAAACATATCTCAGAGATCCCAGAGCTAACAGTATTTTATGTCATGGGATGAGAACACACTGATAGTCATGTTCAAACCCCTCTTCTGATTTCTGTAGGAAACTTCGATTATGCCAAGTGCTGTGCATGAACACGTTAAAATGAGAGTGGTCATGAGTCGTGTTCACATTTGACATGAATTCTGAGCTGAATGAGGCACTTTTTAACTGAGGAAGGTGAAGCGACCACAGCTCCTTCTCGTAGCATCGGACGATGTTGACACTGAGGTAAATACATGTACAAGTAATGCAGCCTTATTAGGACAATGACAGAACTGCGTTTTAACACTCCCACTGCAGACAGAGCAACAGACACTGTAAAAAGCGGTGTTTTCTTATGATCTTTTACGTGTGTGACATGTTGCTGGTTGTTCTTAAATAATGTATTTATTTTTATCTGCTGCCAAAGTCATTCTCAGTGTGATGCTATTTGTGAGACTGAAGTGTTTGTGCCTCTGTTGGCTAATATGCTGCCATCAGTGTGGGAGAATGATGAAATAAAGTGGGCTATACACTGGAAACATTTTTTTTTTTCAATGACAGTGATTCTCAGTATCTTGATGGTTTGTAATAAACCAGTGAAAGCCTGAGATATGCATACATTTCCTCTGGTGGCCCTAGTTTCCATGTTCCCTGTCCTTAATAGCGCTCTATAACATTATGTACTATATACGAGGGATCATTCAGAGGAGATAATAAAAAAGTGAGAAATAAACATGAATTTAAAAAACACACATTAAAGTGTAGTAACTCCATTTTACCAATATTTACCAATTCAGATTCATTTTAAGTACCTTTGCATTTTTCATGCTGCTACTTTCAGCTGGTGCCAAACTCAATCTCTTCTCTTTTATCCTCCACACAATATCCGTGGTATCATTTCAAAAAGGTATTACAGTCGCAACCTTTATTTTGATTTGGAGTTTCATTTTGTTCATTATGGTGTTCTTTTAGTGATAATGGACAACCAGATCACTGCATAAAGTCTTCTCCACCACATCCCAAAGATTCTCATGTGGTTCAGGCCTTGAGTCTGCGGTGGCCAGTCTGTGTGTGAAAATGATGTCTCATGCTCCTTGAACCACTCTTTCACTATGTGAGCCTGATGAATCATGGCATTGACATCTGGGAATATGCTCATGCCTACAGTGATGAAAAAAATCTGTTGATGGAAAATCCTGGTCATTAAATATATTCAGGTAGTCAGCTCACTTTTTGGGCACATAGCATTGCTGAAAATAAATCAGACCGACAGAAAGAACCCCAGATCATAACACTGCCCCAACAGGCTTGTACAGTCGGCTCTAGGCATGATGGGTTCAGCATCTCATCCACTGCTCTTTTTACCCTGATGTGCCCATTAACAAAAGCCATTGAGTAGCTTATATGTGGTAGTGTTTTTGTAGCAGCAATTAATTACACTCCAAACCCTGGAGGCAGCTCCAGAGTCAAAAAATTCCTCGAGCTGCTTTAACAGTGTCAGACTCTTCATGCCACTGAATGATGGAGGAGAGGGAAAGGCTGAATCCTTCAACTTCAACTCCAACTTCATCTTTATTGTCCCCTGGGGGAAATTTGTTGTGCAGGCAGATAAAACATTAAAAACTTACAGACATTGAAACACAATCACGCACATACAGGGGCAACACTGGAAAGGGGGGTAAAAGCACTATAGGACCATGAAACATGAGGTGCAACTATTTAACATTCTGGTTTAGCTGGCTGATGGCTTGTTGTACAAAAAAGTTCTTCATTCTGTTTGTTTTGGTCCTCGGCACTCTAAATCTCCTGCCTGAGGACAGGAGCTCAAACTCACGAAAGAGTAGATGGTCAGGACACTGTATGATGTCCTGGGCTTTGGAGTATAGTCTCCTGCCAAAGGTCGTTGAGAGAATTGGTAAGTTCACTCCGACAATCTTACTTGCGACTTTTACAATGTGTTCTAACCTTTTTTATCCCCTATTGTAAGGCTACCGAACCAGGTGATGATGGCAAAGGTCAGGATGGATTCAATCGTGGAGTAATAAAACATTTCCATGAGTTTTTTGCACAGTCCAAACTAGTTGAGCATCCGGAGGAAGTGCAGTCGTTGCTGATATTTTTTATACACTGCATCAGTGTTGTCACTGAAAGACAATTTGTCATCTATAACCACACCCAGATACTTAAAACTGGTCACTCGCTCCACGGTGTCCCCCTTAATCACTGTTAAAAGTGGTTTGACTTCCTTCTAAAATGTATACACATGTCCTTGGTTTTTGTTACATTTACGTTTAAAAGTGAGTCATCACACCAATTAATAAAAATCCTTGATAGATAAGTGCAACTTGTTCCGGCACAACTTGTTGCTTTGTATATACAAACAATGTTGAATTTTTATCAGATATGAATTGCTGGCTGTGCTCATGAAATGCTTCTTTGTCATTCAATGTCACTGGTATTTGATAATTTCGTCGTTACTGTGAGTTGCTAAGTGCAGTGAATCATTTGATTAGCCATGGATGGGCATTTTAGCTGCCTTAATTACAAATTTTCAGCTACTTGCAAGGAATGTGACTGATATTTTCTTTTTTCTTCTTTTCTTTTTATCATTGTTTCTTTATGTTTTTGGGCGATCATCTCAGTTCAGCAGTCGTGTTCCATGACACTGAACTTTGTTAGGCATTTAGCCTGCAGCGATATCGCACCTGCGCTGAACATTTCTCACATATTTTGCAGTTTTAATTAGTTTTTATAGTCATTCTTAAAAGTCTTCTTTGGGCATTGGATACCTAGGATAGATAATAAGTGTGACTTAGTTTCACACTTATTTCTTAGTCAGAAAATGATTTTCTTAATGATTTTCTTATCAAAAAATAGTCATTGGTATTTTCAAATTATCCCGCCGATTGACCATCCTCTTAAAATAGTTCTTAAAAGCACCAAAACTACTGCGTAGCTCTAGTTTCATGAACAGACAAAAGTGTTGCTCCAGCCCTTATTTCATTAAATTTTGTTTCCAAGCTCTCAGACTTTCTCCTAATCTAATAAAGTGATCTTGAGCAACAGTCATCAGGCTTTCTGAAGGTCTTTGCTAGTTTTTCTAGTCTTTTTTTTTTTTTTAGCTTTTTTTATTTATTTACAAACCAGCCCTTGTACCTGACCATTTTGGGAAGAATATGTGTTTTTTTTTATCTACTTAACACTGAAACACTGACATTTGTAGCATTCAGAAATGAAAAAAGGTGCCACATGTCCTTGAGCAAGACACTGAACCCTACTTTGCCTTTGATCCACCATTTTTGAGAAATTTTGAGATAGAGGAAAGAGAGTACTGTGTAGCTTGTAACACTTTACAGCATAAGATATGCTGTGACTGCGTTGAAGTATAAAAGCACATTAAGTGATGAAATAGACCAGAAAAACTCTGTGTTTGTTGTCCAAATATTTAAGAAATATGGGTTGCTTCAAGACATTTGCACAGTAATGTCAGTTACAGATGGTCACAAATAAAACACTTATTGGAGCATTTTCTTGTCATATCCCAACATGTCCGTTGCACTTTCTTCTCCATGTTTTTGTTGACAAATTGAAATCTGCCTTAAATCAGCAAACGCACCAGCAAAACAAAATTCAGGCAGATAAGACAACAAAAAGGAAATGTAGTCATACTTTTTCATCAAGGCTAATGTGCCTGTCCAATTCTTGGAAACAAACATTAAATTGACTTTGTTCCCTCCAACACAGATATCGTTGAAAACTGGCATGTGTATTGAAGAACTCATTTAAATTGTTTTTGCCAACTGGAGAATGTTATGCTTCCTAAATGTGAAAATAAACAGTAAAGCAATGGTCCAGATGCTCCCTGAAAATGGATGTATTTATGTGACAATGAACTGTCTTTTATGACAAAAGGTAGCGATGCCTGTTGTCTTGAGTTTTACAAATTATCTGTTTTCCTTTGTTCTTTTCAGACACCACTGTAGACATGAAGTGACTTGACATTTTCCATTAGTGTATTTTGCTCCGAGTGTGTCTGTGTGTGTTTGTTTGTTTGGTTAACCACCTAATTAAAATTGTAATTTGTGCTCAATTCAATCAAAAACAAAGAATGTCAATATTCATAACCAGCTCTGCATCTGCATTCTTCATCACATATCTCAAACCGTATTTGAATCTTTTTAGATTTCGGTGTCTTGCGGACTACACTAACCTTCGGAAATGGCACCAGCTGTCCATTTCCCTGGCAAGAACTCCAAAAGAATGGAGTGTGCCGCCAATAAGGTTGGCTTGGCTCCCCTTCTGTCTAAATAACTGTGTTTTGGTCAATCATTCCACTCGTGTTTATGCGGGACTCAATTTGCTGTGATTGATTTTGCACCGCCGTACGCACCCGTATCTTCAATTTAAGGCAAGACTTTGAAAATTGGGAGCTATTGATTCTCTATCCACACATTCCCAATGGCAAAATTTGTCCTCACATTCTCGTCATGGGGTGAAGCTTAATTAGTTTAAGATTTGTTCTACTTGGACACAAATGACAGTTAATGGTTCTTGCGGGACTTTGCACTCAGTCTGTTGGGCTATTGGAATGGCTTAAAGCCCAGCTGTAAATGCAAGATGTCTTAATTTTTACAATGAGTTGCCAGAAGGCTGCAATTGATGAAATTCTCTTATTTTGGTCCTTGACCAAACATTGAACAATCTACGATCAAGGCAATTTTTAACATGCACTAAATAGATACTTAAATCATCGTCATTTGACTTAAGCACATGCATTACCTTGATGTTTAAAAGAAGTGGAGCAAAACCTGAAAAAGCTAATTGGCCAAACTTATAAGTATCGAAAAGGTGTGTGAGAGTTAAGGCAAGAGCAAAATGAGGTAAAAAGGTTTTTAATGGTTACAGGGTAAACTTCCAACAGTTAGAAGACATGTAAAAGTTTGGAATTCAAGCACCCAATTTGCCTTTATGCAAATTTCCCCCTGCAAGTTTAACAGTTCGCTTTTGAATAAAACACCTAGTTTTACACCTAAAACTCTCAGCCATTCGCAGACTCACTATCCTCACAATTGACCTTCTGTTGATCAAATGAGAGATGGGACTTCAAGGGTTGAGAACATAAAGCTTAGCTGGTACATCCTAAAAACTGGGCCACAATTTATCTTTTCATCCTTCACATATTTCTGGAGGACATACTGTCATGGGAGGAAAGTGTGTCAAAAAGGTGACTCCAATGCTTGTTTTTTGGAAACAATGCAGTGGAAAAAAAATGAATGGGATCTCCCCTCTCCGCCTCAATTACCTTGACACCACACCATCTTCTCCATCCTCCTTTTTACTGTTTTTTTTCCATTGTCCTCTTTTGCCGCCCTTCAACCTCTTCTTCCTCTAAGCTTTATTTTCTCCTCACCATTGTTTTATCACTTTCCCTTCTCTTGTGCAACTTGTGTCTCCACTCTCAGTCCTTGTTCTTCATCACTATCTCTCTCGTGGCTTCCTCCCCCTCTGCTTTTTGTCATGTTTTTTTGGCTGTGGTCTCCTATCCCCAATTGCCTAAGTTGCAGTCATTCTCTGACAACCCTTCTGTCGTCTTTCCTATCTCTCAGCCTGTCATCATCTTAATCCTCTGATCAGTAAATACCCTTTTTCTGTAAAAAAAAAATCCACTGCCTTTCTGCTGCACAGCACCTCTTCTCAGTGAATACTGAGGCTCCTTCTACGTCCTTCCATTACAGTATGACTCTGAGGGCAGCGATTGTCTGGGGCACCCTTCTTCACATACAGATACACAAAGGTCAGAACATTTCAATACTTTTAATGCAAGTCGGTCAATTTCTTCGAAAGTTTACATGCTGATATTTGCTGCAGTATTTCCCATTTAAAATTGCAGTAACTTGTTACCGGGATATTACTAATGCACATATTAAACACAATAGGTGTCATTTTTATTTTATTTTATTGAGTGTCTGTAAATGTCAACAACAGCTGAATGTAAGGCAGAAATTCTGGCTATAGTAAATACTTGTGGTTTATGATTTAAGTGCAGTACGTTTAAAATTATATAAGAAAGGGAATGATTAAGGTTACTGTTCATGCACAATACCATTAGTATGCATCAGTATTAGTATGTACAACTCTTTTCACTTCCCTTCACTGAGGATACAGTCCTTCCTGCATAAGGATGGGTACACAGGACCAGAGGTATCATTAAAAAGAGGGTCCCCTCCACAAAACGAAAAAAGAAAATCCAGCCACATTTACCAAATAAATCCATTCTAAACACTTTTAGTTACTTTCCAAAGGTGTTTGCTGTCATCGTTTCTCACCTGCTGAATAGTTCAGTACGCAACTTTTCTGTCAGCACCGAATGGTGACCTCTTCATGGTTGTCTTTCCCTCAATTTGCAAGCAAAGCAGCTTTTAACCACTTTAGTTGTCAGAATATCTTTAGGAATAGAGTTGCGATGGAGTTCCATCAAAAACTGGGAACCTTGGCGGCTGGTCCTGTGTTGGAGTATGTAGCTCTGAACATAGCACATACTGACACATCCATTATTGAATATTATTGAAGAATAATTGTACATTTATGTTGAAACGTGTTAAAGGTGCTATTATAAAGGTTAACAGTGGTATGATCTTGTTGGGATCTCCTCTTGCCATGTCACTAATGAAGAATTTATTGCATATTCTGTTGTCAAGCCATGAAGTAGCAAACAATCTGATGCTGCGAGCCAAAACCTGAAATTTCCAGTTTATTTATAACTACCCGTACTCATGATCCAGTTGTAGTCAGTAAAAATCTTCATTCTGGAAGGAATTTTACAAAACTTTCAGTTTCAGTGCCTAAACAGTGTTTATATGTGAATGTTAGGTGCAACCTTAGAGAAAAATATGCTAAATGTTAATGTTGCACATTATAGCTAAGAACTGAATCTATAAACAAGGATATAGCTAATCTAGTCCTAAGCCTTTGTCGTTGCGGTATAGCCTGTCTTTCTTATAGCACACATGCACATTACTCGGATTAAGACACTGCTATGTAGACACCATTTACTCATCACCTTAACCTGAATAAGGTCATATTTTGAATAAGTAATAATCAAATTGAGCTAAACGGACCATTCCAGTCCTCCATTGTGTAGACATGTAAACACTTTAATCGCGCCATTACATCCTCTCAGAGTTTTCAACACACATTTACAGTCAGTATAGAACATAATGGCAGCTGGATAAATGAAGACTTTTGTAGCATGGGATAACTTTATGATAGTCTGTGTTTTAAGGTGTGTGGATCTGATGCCTTTGGAAGAGCAGAAGCGACGCAGTGGCACAGAGGAGGTAATGTGGGTTTAAGTCAATAATAGCTCTATGCCCTGCATTGTATAAATGAGAATATGAATAGTTGGAACGTAGCCGTCCATGAAAATGTAGCCAATAAAGATTTCTGTAAACTCTTGTTTTTGAAGCAGTCTGTTTGATCTCATTTCCAAATCAACACAGAGAGAACTTCTCAGGGGTCCTTGGTGTTGGATTTAAAGCAAATGTTACATGATTAGCATAATTTTGACGTTGATAATTTCAGCCATAACCAAATGTTCTCTCCTGGTGTTGCAGGACTTGTCAATGTGGTAATGCAAAAAATGGAAGTCAAGCCCTCCAAAATTGTTAACATAGCCAGAAGTTGTATTTAACACAAATCATGCTTACCTAAATCTAACCAGGTATTTTTGGTGGCTAATACTGACCAAGTGCACTAAATACACTATTATAGAGTGAACTGCATTTATCCAGATTCATTGTATTATTGGAGAAACATTTATTTTCAATCAATCCATAATCCAATTCCATCCACTCCAGGGACGAGATTGCTTATATGGCATTGTAAGACCATTTTCCACAGAACTGTGGCAGCGGTGGAGAATAGTCTGGCTGGAAACCATAATTACTAGTTTAGGGAGGACAAGTATGTTTTTTCTGATTTCTTTGTGTTTATTCAAATGACAACTGTCTGGCAGACCTAATCCCAGGATTCAACAACAGTTCCCCAGCAAAATGCTGTTCTAGCAGAAACTGCTTTGATGGAACTGATGGGCAAATCCAGTAGGGTCAGTTACTTTGTGGATCTATACAACCAATCACACTGCCTTATCTAGTGATCCAAATCTCCATCAAAGCATACCCCTCCAGCTTGCTAACTCAGAGATTGTCATCGTGTATAAGATTATTTAAAAACACCGTGTAGTGTATACCAACAATTTGGAATATGAATTTCTCCAAATTGAAGCAGGACAGAGCTGGTTATGTTCGTCCACATTTGAGATAGCCCCTGTTAAAATATACTAAATGTGTTATGGTGAACACAGCTTGTTTGTAACATAACCTGTGACCATGCAAAATAACACACCAGAGCAGGAAGTAAATGTGGTTACTTCAGCGTCTTGCTGCACATGTCTGCTGCGCATGTTAGAGCAGGCAAACTTTTAAATCTGATCTTTAAGACTTTTGTCCTGGTAATTATGGTTTGGAGAGGATTAAGTACAGATCCCACCCAATGTTCAAATATTGCTGTTACTACAGGAGAATGCTCAGGCATCCAAAGAAATCCTAAACTTTACAGGTCTAGAGATTTAGAGTTGCTGCTATGGGTGAATGTACAGCCTATACCGGATACTCAGCAGCTACAGGATAGATTGATCTTATATTGCAAATAGACAAAATTTCAGTTTATTTGCGGCATCTTCCTCTCAAACCATTGTTATTTAGTGGCTTACAGTGTGGTATCACTTTAACTATACACGTCTGACACTGCTTTTTTTAAGCATAGGCACGACTCAGTAGGTACACAGGTACACTAAAGTATCAGTTATAATCAGATTAAGGTATTATCGTTCTTATTTTGCTAATTACTGCTAAGATGATTAATGTTAAACTGAAGTCACACACTTAGACATTTCAATTTAATTAGCTCCAAATTCAAGAGAGAACTTCCTCCTAGTTCACATTATCACACCAAGTAAACCAAAAACTCCTCTTTCTTCTCCTATAAGCGGTTAATAACTAATCAGTGTGCTCGTTTCTAACATAATTAGTTGCACCTTTAGCCCTGCGCCTGCAGCTCCTGACTCTAAAGTAAGTGTATCTACCAGAGGCATTAAGCCTCCATAATGAATCAGAGTGATCATGGCCGAGTAGAGGGGTAATATGGCTGAGAGATTAAAATGGTTCATCCCCATAATCGGGCATTAACCCCACAGGAAGATGTGCCAAAAAATCTAATCTACATTTACATCCAATCTACATCCAATCAAACCTCAAAGCAACAAAATGTCACATCTGCCAACAGATTGATATCACCAGGACCCTTAGTCATATGCAGTTTCTTTTAGTCGCAAATCTATTGCTACACACTGTGGTAAAATTGACACTTCAACCCCTGTGGTTAACTTAGAATCACCAATGAACCTGGCACGTCTGTCTTCAGATGAAAGGAGAAAGCTGGAGCATTTGGAGAAAGCACACACAGGCCCACGGAGAGCATTTTTTGTGTCTGAGTTGGTGTCTGTGTGTGTGGATGACACAAACACTGAAAACAGGCAATTTCTTTCCAACCCTAACTTTACAGTGTCTTCAAAAATCATATCAGACTTGTTGTAGCCATGGATCAAAGCCATATTACGCCAGTGTTCTTTTAATAATTCTTTAATATGTAACATTGTAGTCCCCCTGCTATTTTGTTCTTTGTGAAATGTTCTTTTTCATTTTCTCATTGTTATCCCTGTTGTCATCTGACTTTGTTTGGTCTTTTTTCTTATTTGGTGGTATTTCTATGATTTGTACTGATACTCAACAGAAGGCATTAAAACTTTTTTTAAACAAGTTGGACAAGGAGCAAAGTAAAACAACAAGCTGATTTTGTTTGGTATAAACATAAAAAGTACCTGTAAACTAACAGATTCATTAAGAAATTAATCTATCTATTAAAGAGAGTTAACCCTTTTTTTATTACCTGTTCCCACATATTCTTGCATCAAATTTTCCTCTTTCTTTTTCATGATTACATACAAACTGATTATGAAAAAAAAGCTATTTATTTAATTGTGTTCCTTCAAAGCACCTAGATACAGATGGTTGAGGTCCCAGTGTGTTAAATAACCACGTACTATGTAAAACTTGGCTTAACAAACTACAAAATAGTGTGGAAAAATTGTTCACATATGCAATCTTTCTTAGAAATAATGCCTTGGTGATGGCTTACAGAGGGCAGGGATAAAGTATTCTGGATTTGTTCAGCTGTCAGGTCTGATTTAAGAGAAAGATTAACAAAATGAGGATCAGAGACTGAAATGTCATTGCTTTTAGTTCTCTTTTTGAATAGAGTTTCAAAACACTGAATCCTACAATGCAACATCCCTTGAATGAAAAATGTTCCCTTTTAAAACATAGAAAACTAAAAGTAAACTTGGTGGATTATCCTTTTAATTAATCAACATTTATTAGGGATAAACCATTCTAAGAAAAATAACTAGAAATTGTAAACTGAATTTGTTTGGTAGTCTGGTATTTTTTCCAATGCAAATGTTTGTCGACTGTAATTTAAAGGCAGCATCAAGTGATGTATTACATTTTGACCCACTGCCTCAAGGACAACGTCATTCACAAGATTTACACAACTACAATTTTGCCAAAATCAACCTTCACATTGCATTGCTATCAAAAAAGTAAACCTACAAAATAATATCTATGAGTCAATTTGTAAGCTAGGGTTTCTTCACATGATTTTTTATACAAATCAATCAACTTCGAGTTTACTTATTGATTTCTGCCTCATTGTGCCTCGCACACTGTACACCGACACCACCAACACACGACAGAAATAAGAGCTTATTGATTGTTCGTATTTGCCCACACTTTAATGAAAAGCTCCAAAACGACGTTGCTCTGCATGCAGACACAGTCAATGTTTCTGATCTAGGAAACTGAACTTTATCACCAGGTGTAAAATGAAGAGCTGATACCAAATCAGTCAGCCAGACTCTGCCAGGCACTTTTGACTTCACCCTCACTATACAGAGGGGGTGAGGTTGGTACCCAGCAGATGTTTGTGCCTGTCCTTAGGAGGGTGTACCTATGTATTTCTCATGTTATTCATCCAGGCACTCATCACATTAGCCCACGATCAGCAAAGTGCATCTATCCTTTTGTCAGTATGTGGCTGCCATGGCAGCAGTTGTGGGGGCTGCCTTCAGTTGAATCAGGCAGAAACCTCATTACTTTCTTTAATATTAATCCACTGTATCACTGCATACTTCTCAATCCACTCCTCCACTCACTTCAAGGCAATGACTCATAGAGTCATTAAAGCAAAAAAATACATTTCACATGTACTGCGTTCAGAAATAAGTTGGAAGCACATGGCAGATGACATTTATTCTTGATGTATTTTTACCATCATTTTCCATTTTATGGTCCAACACTTACATATTTTGCTTGTCAGAAAGTGTCTCTCAAAGGTTTTGAAAATCTGAACACATTCAGAATTTAGTACATGTGCATTCAGTTAAAACTGGCAGAAAACAGAAAACAAAGAACTTTGGATTTGACATCCAATCTTTACATTGAAATCTTATCCAATCTTAAACAACCACACCTGTTTAAGTATATATTTACACATTAATAGTATAGTTTCTTTGGGGAAACCATTTGCCTGGACTGTATCCCTTGTACATGCAGTTAAAGTGATAGCATGACCTTTGGGAAAATATACGTGTTTAAAATACTGAGTAATGCAGGTGTTGGACAGAAAAGAGGCAACAGATGATGTAACAAACTGTTTGCTTACATCATTGTTATATATACATAAACATAAATGCTAAATAATATTTTTCACCATGTGGAAATGCATTTCTTTTTTGATGAATGTCAACTTCACGACAGTGAATAAGAAAGGTTATTTATTTTAGATACTTTTCTGCTCCAGTTGTATAAAATATGCTCATAGAATGATCTAAAGAAAAAAACAGCACAATCGATATGAGAGGTGAGATATGTTAAAAGAGGTTAGTCTGCCTGGTAGTCATTTTAGTCGTAGTCATTTGAATGTCAATGTTGTTTATAACATAGTGACCTATTTGACTATGAAGCTAGTATTCTGTTAGCCTGTTTGCCACTTTGTTTATCCAGCTTTCTGGTATACAATGATACTGATACAATACTGCTAAAGTTCATTATGGAAGGGGAAAAAAAGAAAGGAAAGCAGAGTTTTGCATGCTTATCTGAGATTACTCAGATTCCTTTAAAAATGAATAGACTAATAACAGCATTCATTGTGTCCTTTCAACAGCTTAAAATTATGCTCAAAATTCTCAAAATAATGTGAATGACAAGCAAAAGTGTACCCAAGGTGGCGTGCTATTTGTACACACTGCCACGATATCACTTTGATTTGTACACACCCTTTGAGTCTTTGGAAAATCCCATGTGTGTAACCGTCAATCAACATCGTAATACTTTCCTCTTGATAGATGGCAGAATCTTAGAAGTGGTTGTTTCCTCGTGTGCTAAAGACAGGGCACAGTCTACAGCACACTCATTTGTCTGTTTAGAGTGACACCATGACTCAACTTTGTGACAAGAGCCAAAAATACAGCGTTGGCATCCCAAACACCCAGAACCAAAGAGCTCATTGTAGAGCTTCCCGCTCTCCTCTAAGCTTATATTTCCACCTACATTTTTTTGCCTATCTAGTGCTCTTTTCCCTCCATTTCTCACTTGAGTTGAAGTGAGTTCATTTTATGTACATAAAAAGTTCAATTAGATTAATTAAGTAGAATTATTTTTGGCCTGGTTTCAATGAGAAAAGATCAGATTACCAAAATAACACATGAGAAACGAGAGAGACAGTAAGCAGAGCTGAAAACGTACATAACACAGAAAAAACGTAGAAAGAAAACATACATAATTATGTTTATGAACCACAGCACAGTCCTCTGTTCCTCTTTAGTTATCAGTAGATGGCAAGGAGTTATTTTGCTGCACTGACTATACATCTTGACATCCCCAGCAAGTAAATCCAGCCTCATTATTTATTTCCTTTTGTGTCAGTGTTGTTATGTTGCCAGTTTGTTTTGGAATAGGAAAAAAAGGCTTGTGATTTCTTTGTGCCTGTGTGTGTCTTTATCCAACTGTGGTTTCCCGGTGTTTTCATACTGCACTGTTTTCCAACTCGGCTGTAGTTTTGTGTGCCACCTTGATATCTTTTCTCCTAGAAACTTCCTTTTTCAAGATTTCTTGTAAACAAAAGAATGATTACATTTAGGAAATGACTTCTCTGGTAATAGAACAGTTTAAGTAAATGCTATTAACCTGGATACGGTCATCATAAAGTGCAGACACATTAGAGGTTCAAGGGTATGCAGGAATCTTTTATTGATTTTTTCATCAAGATACGTTTTTATCTCACCACCACAAATGCTGTAGTAACAGAGCCCAGGGGTTTCCATCTGCATAGTTATAGCAGAAGGAAAGGCAAATGCTATAAATCCTGCCGTCCTCCCAAAGAAAGAGCTTCTGAGTGGAGACAACCCCATACCGAGACACATTAAGCTACACACTTTAATTTGATAAGTTTGTCCAAGGCAATTTATGTTGAGTGTGCAATCATGCACATAAGCATCTACACAGTGGGGATCAATAAGAAAGAAATGTAATTTCCAGCATCATAAAAGATTTCAGTGAACAGCTTTCTGCAAACATATTGATTTGTTCTGCAGATGTTGATAAACAGGCCGCTCGGCTGACACTGAGACGCTGTGAGAATGTCCCTGTCAGTCTACTGAAGTGATTTCTTGCTTAGCATTAATTACCACCAGCGCTGAGTCTGTGTCATATACCACATTTTACTGACATGTACTGACTCTCACAGATGTGTACTGTCTCTCTGCAAGGACATGCTGCCACTGTTTACAGGTTCTGGACGACTGGCAGGTACCACTTTTGCCTTACATGTCTGCTGTTATTCAATTTTGTCTTTTGATTTGTTGCTGCAGTTAGACTGTGGCACTTTGTCCAAGGTTGGGTTCACAATGCCTTTCAACAGACTGGTGGCTGAAGTAGTGTTCATCGTATTTAACTGTAACTTCCTCCTACTGTACAATGAGTGGTTTTTGAAGGAGGTAGCTAACATTTCACAACAGAGGTCCGAATGAAAAGTGACATCTTTTTATAAGTGGCATTCCACTCTCAGAGACAAATAGCAGTGGCATATAAATGTTCCATAGTCTTGTGTGCCATTAAGAATAGTCTTACTGTACCCTAAGGGGTTTATGACAATCAGTGGGTCTTCATGATGAGGTTAATTCGATTACAGCTATAGTTGGATTATGTTCCTTATTTGGGCAACGGTAATTATCCTTGGACATATGGCGCTGAATAAATGGAATTATTGGCACAAAGCATGTTATACCCCGGTACGATATGTGGCGCTGTACCCATTTCAATTATTGCTAATAGAGCCACTTCCGGTTGATCTCTTCACCACCAACAACAACAACAAACTCAGAAAGATGGCGGACGATAAGCAAGATGAAGATCTAAATTTAGTTTGTGATTAGCATGCTTATTGAACAAACGCGATGCACAACGGCGCTCTTATTTGCAATGATCATGGAGGAAAGACGCCGCCGCCGCAGGGTCATGACCACGGGAAAAAATCTTGAGCATGCGCAGAACGCAAAGTCCAATTCCCAGTCCAATTCACCATATACAAGCATGTTTAGTGCGACTATCAACCGAGTTATGTCGGAGTCTTAATCCGACTGGGAGGAACCCGATCCGGTCCAAATTTTAGTCAAACTAAGGTTAATACATGAACTTAATAACTCAGTCTTATTGTAATTTAGCCATTAATCCGATAATTTACAGTGCCATGTAACCACACTGAATGAAACATGAGTTTATGTGTCATACGCCACTGGATTGGAAGAGCCTAACGCATAGGAGAACGTGATGCTAACCCAGAGCATAACGCTCTGAACCAGCAAATTGGCTTTAAAAAGTGTTTCAAACCAGTGTGATCATTTTGTTTTCAATTCAGTGACTGACAATTGTAATCTTTAATAAAATCCAAGGAATTTCAGTAATTACCATAGTTCAACCCAAACTGATTCCAGAAAATCCTGTCATAGATTGGGGTTTTGTTGTTTTTGGTTGGATTTTTTCTTTTGTTTTTCTTTAAGATTTATGTCAAATTCAACAACTACTTCCAAATTTTGGAATGTTAGTCTTGGTCTTATTATGTTCTTCAGTTGTTTTACTCTTGTTTACTGTTTAGTTAGTGTTAGCTCTATTTCCGTGCTCTGCATTGCTGAGTATTTCACCTCCTGTCTGACTTTGTAGAACTTGCTCCTCTTGTTCATTCATTCAAATTAGTTTTTATTTCCCGCTCCAGTCCCACACCAGTGCTGTTTGAATTTCCTACCCATTCATTAATTTAGTCATTCATTCGCTTTATAGTGTTAGCTGTATAAAGAACTCACAAGTAACTAGAGGCAGACGGCTCCTGATGCATTTCAAAGACTACTTTAATTTACAAAAGGATTTCTGTTTAGTCACATGTCACGTTAACAAACATCGGCAGAGTAAGTACACACCAAATATGAAGTGATGGGCAACATTGGGTAACTCTTTTTGGTTGAGAACATGCTGTAATTGATATTTTCTCCACAACACTGATGTAAAACGCTATGACACAAACACATCATATGCCCCATTGTAATTTTCTTTAAGTGCACTGTAAACACCTACACAATAATTAACTGCAGCTGTAACTATATAATAATTCAATATAGCAATGAATTAATATTACCCACAAAAATGATTAAATATGTTAAAACAAGACTGTTGGTAAACAACTGTTAGCAGAGCTACAGTGAACCCAGTGTAGCTTGCATTCAAATGTTTAAAAAAGCTGCTTTAGAATCCAGCACTCACATGTTTACTGCAATTTTATGCTCAGCAGACATTTTCAATGGGTCGGAAAATCAGAATAATAAGCTGCAAACATTAACAGCAGCTAGCGATAGCTAGAATTACAATGCTTTGTCAGGTCCTGGCTCCAGGGCGCAATGCATGATGGTCTGTTTATCCAAATGTAGTATGCTGCTTCTGTGAACTACATGGCTTACTGTGTATTCTATGATATATATATAACTTTAGTTGGCATTGGGGCAGCACAACAAAATGACCGACTCAGGTCTCACTTTGCTGATTACTTCACATTTGTTGTTCATTCTTGATTACTTCCCTGATTACTGCCTGATATTCTTTGTTCTGTGCCATATCACTGTATGACATACCTCCTACTTTGTTCCTTCTCTGGTGTGTCTGACCTTTGGAGACCCTGCCCTGCAGCATTTTGAATTCTATTTCATTTTATAAAGTATTAAAGTTCACCTTTTGTTTTTCATCTGGTGCCCTCCCTGCAGTTATGCTAATGCCTATGTAAAACACAACTTTGTCATGCTTTTCTTTTCTATCAATTTACCCATTTGCAATGTTTTCTTGTGTCAGTTAACTTTCCTACAACTTCTCGTAATTTCTCGTAATATTAAGGTTTTAAACGTTTCACTGAACAATACTGACGGATAACAAATATGATTATTATTATTATTTTGCTATATTTGTTTGGTCTAGCCATAAATTGACACTGAAAGAGCCCCTCATTGCCTTGAATAACAATTTGACTGCTGATGCTTTCACTTATTTCTGAAAAAGCTATTCATTTAGCAAGATTCTGTTTGGAAACCGGAGGCACAACCACATATATGAGAATATATGTGAGAAAAGTGGCAGGTTGATTCACTTCCCCAAGACCTGGGGTGGCCAACCCGCGGCTCCCGAGCCGCATGCGGCTCTTTGTCTGGTTTCATGCGGCTCTTACGTTCATACCAATTTTTTTTTAATTTTATTTTTTCCGCTTCGTATGAGGTCAATACGGTAGCGGTCTCCAACCTTTTTTGCTCCATGGACCGGTTTAATGTCACACAATATTTTCGGCCTTTCAGGTGTAGCGGTTTTCAACACATAAACCGTGATATTTTTTTTTTTTGCAAAGTTTAGGTAAAATATAGGCTACAAAAGATCCTAAATAAAGAGCCGGCTCTCGGAAAAGAGCCGAACTTCCCATCACTAACTAACACAGACTCTGTGGTATTTAGTAAATATAATAATAAACTTGAATCCACTGTGTACTTGTGTGTAACTTTATTAGCAGCGTCCTCCTGACGCAACATCCTCTCTGCCTCCTAACGCTCTCTGGTCGCTATGGTAACGCTTAAACATGCCTTCAAAATGCAGCTTTCTTTTTTTTAGTGGTCACAGCCTCTTCTTCTCTCTCCTCACTGGGAAGAAGCTTTCCAAACACGTCTGTTTTTGACTCATTTTGCTCGGTTCATGGGTTTAATATCAGCGTTGATGCGTCATGTGACCGAGACGAGGGCGAGTCAAGAACAGACGGATGGAACGGAGAGAATTCGGTCATTTTTTTAAAAATGTGGCTCTTTGTGGTAACACAGTAAAAAATGCGGCTCTTAGTCTCTGACCGGTTGGCCACCCCTGCATAAGACGATATCACCATCGTCTAGCACAGAGAGAAAGGAACACCGTTCTTACTGTTTTATTTCAAATATAAAAAGGGCCCAATTTAAGACAAAGCTTTTTTAGCACTGTCAACATGAACATTAAAAGTAAGCTCATCATTAAAGCATATGCTTAAATAATGATAAGATGAGACTCTTTATACACACACATTATCAAGTGATATCAATGTGCAACGAACAAAATGTGTCTGGATGGAGCTGGAAGGACTCTCAACCAATCAAAGCCATGGAAAGTTGGCATAGTAATAAGCCACATGGTTCAACGTCGCTCTTTTGTACAGTCTTAATGTATAAAAACTATCCCCTTGTCCCCAAAATCTTAGGTAAACAGTTGCGACAGGCCAGTTTATGCCAGGAAATTTAAAAAATTGCTTTGAATGGGAAGGGAGCAGATGCTTTCTGTCCCAACAAATGAGACATAATCAGATTCAGAACAGTATATGGGTCTGTGTTTAGATTCTTTCCAGGTTTACCTCAAAATGAAACAGATTTCTTATGTGATCTCAGACTTTGGGGCAACTTGTCATTCATACATCATTTTTTATCAGTATGATTTTAGTTATTTGTTTGTATTTCAGTTTTTACAGGGGCATGAAAACCCTTTAATGTTTGGCTGTGTAATATAACCTCTGTGTGGCCAATATGAGCAAGCAAAGACGAGGAAAAGCGATAAAAGTGGTTTCAGTTGTTTGTGCAGCATTGTGGTGCATTCTCTGCATGTGAAAGGTTTTTGAATCTTACAGGATATCTCCTGCTCGTCCATGAGCACCACTGTGCTGAGCATCAGGCTTATTTTTGGGTATGGTTTGTGTCTAAGAGTATATTCACCAAACACAAGAAGAGATGATGGTAGTCATCAAAGTGAACTTCCTCCAGCTGCACTCAAGATCAAAATGTTCATTCTGCAGTTTGCTCAGCAACAAACTATACCAGTTTGACCTTGTCTTTAACAGTTAATGGCTTTAAAAGTGGTGAGTTACACTCTCTGCTACAAAAGGCCACTCACTTTGAGTGTGTTTGCAGACACATACACACACGCTCTCCTTCACACATACACTTAAGATAAAACACTTTCTGAGCTCTGTGTAACCTTCTTTCTCAGTCTGTTTGCCTCTCTCCTTGCAATACACAGCAGCAACTGGACACATGCTGTACTCTAACCTTCAAAACACAGATCCTGATTTTTGTTGCATATTTAGGGTGGAAACACAGAGTGAGAAAGACTGTCACTATTTTAGATCTACACTTCAGGTTAAAAGTTGAGTTTAACTACAGGTAAACATCTATAATTTGTTGAAAAAGATGCTGTTTTTCAATATTTCTTTTTAATTAAAAAAAAGATAAATCAATTGTCATTTTGCTTCTTTCATTTTTTGGCTTATCGTAAAGGGAGGTACAGGTGTAATTCATTCTACTGACCAGAACTGCATTCTATTTTGATGATCCAGAGAAAGCATCTTTGTTTTGTACAGTCTTGCTCACTGTCATGTCTGACTGGAGCTCTTAATTGAGCTGAACCCTCGAAAAGAGAATTTGCCTCGTCTGTGTTTTTCATGAAAAGTCAAAGTGTCTGCAGTGAAAAGGTCTGTTTTCACCTCGATGCGATGCAGAGGTCTGCATTGTGGGATGTTTATCAGAATGGAGCCTGTGTCAAAGGTAATTCTTTCCTTTCATCGTGGGCGGTAGCACATTATGGAGCACATTATAAAGCAAAAAGCAGAGTGACAGTTTGAGTTTTCCTCCAATTCTTGATGTTATGAAACCACTTCAATCATAAGGCTTATTGAATAGACTCAAAAAGTTAAGACCGTGGTGAAGGTGGGTCACATCAGACACTGAAGTGAAAATTTACAACTGAAAGGCTTAGAATAAAGAATAATTGTCCCTTTAACTCTGACTGACCACACACCTGGGTAGGAGGAAGCTGTACTTTTGGCCCACATCAAGAACTGCCCAACTGTAACATTAATGCAGAGGTGAATGAAATCTGATTAGGATTTCTCTTCAAAGTTCTCGTTAAATGAACGCAGGCTGCATCGTGACTGAAATGTGATTGGTATGGAATATTAGCCATCCATAGAACACAATCACATTGTGAACAGAATTATGCTGTGCGGTCGCTGTGAGGGTGAAAATGAGGCTCTGTATTCTGGTCAAAAGGAGACAGTTTTATAAAACTGAACCAGTATTATGTGCAGCTTGATAAATCTGACAAGATGTCTTTGCACGTATTTCTTGATGAATCTACGCATCATTTTACGCAACTAACCCAGGCACAAAAGGAAGGACAGATAGAATATCATCCTATTCAGATACAAATCACACACTACCAGGTGTGAAAGGGGCCATGAGTTGGTGGCAGTCAACAAGTCTCTTTCTCTCTCCTCCTCCATGCAGTCAGATCTGTTTTACATTAACTTCCCTTTTAATATTTTAAGTTTACCAACACACCTTGAAACAAATTAAGCTATCCTTCTATATTCAACTTTTTTTGTAGAAGCCGACTATGAGATTTACAATAATCGCTTATCTGTATAGGAAGCAAATTTTATTAGAAATTCAAGTTACATTAATCCTTTTTTTTTCCCTGCATCCTTCTCTTTCCCTTCCATTCACACTGCTGCTTACTCTTTATCCGCACCCCCACCATCCCTATGTTCCCTCCTCTCCCTATTTTTGTCTTTCCTCTTCCGCCACACTGAGTGATGTCTTTTCCTGTCCTCTATTTCTGTCCTGCTCCATCTCCCCTTTTCTATTCCTCCCCACCTCACTTGCACTCGCCCCTCCTCTCGCTTCCACCTTCTCAGGGGTCCTGTTCTAATTCAGTACTCGTCCACCAACCTAGTTCTTTGCCTTCTTTAATCCCCCTTTACACTATAACTGCTTGTACAGACGTGTAATAGCAATACGATAGCACAGGCATCCCCCACATGGCTCCACACTTCACCTGTTGTCTTTTGCCCATCTTTTCATTCCAGTCCTCTACTGTCATCCACTCCCCTTTCTCTCTAATCTTCTTCTTCCTCTCCTCTTCTGGCATCACAAACTCATGGCTGGCCAAAGGAGCAGCTCAGGGAGGCTTTTCAGAGAAGCAAACACACTTTCTCACCGAGGAATTAAGGAGACAGCTGCTTATCCGCCCTCAACACTTTCCAGTCCCCAAATTCCCCTGGAGTAAACAACAGGGAGTCTCCTCTGCTTTGCTCCGCTGCTACTATCTATCCGCGCACTGTGACAGGCCACTTAACACACGCTCATATGCGGACACACAAACACCTGTCAGATATCACATAATACACCTGCGCACAAATTTGAGTTTGTCTTAGCTTTGCCTTCATACACTGGCTAAAACAACAAAGACTCGGGTCATGACTGATGCTTGACAAGCTGGGCAGGCATGTAATCTGTGTCGCTTAAGCGAAATTCCAATGACAATTATAAGATTAGTATGACATTTGCTTCGAATGGACACTTCTTTTATAATGCCTATTATAAGTAATGAATAATGTACATATTCTTTGAAGGGAGAGGGATAGGTTATTAGTAATTTTTCACATTAATCTGCTTCCCACCATCATGTTGCATCAGCTTTTGTGAGTAATATCCAGTAATCCATGATTTTCACTGAGGCTGACCTTGGTTTTATAATACCTTAACAAATAAAATGTTGAGTAGAAATAATTCAACCTTCTTCATAGCATTATTCCTCATCATGAGGTGGTATCCTTCCATCGCTGCTTTACTAACAAATTTTCTGAACGCACTGTCTTGTGTTACTGCTACCAGATCTTATGACAGATTTATGAAATAGCTACATTGGTCAACAGCGCATGTTTACCTTATCCTGTTCCCACAGATACAGTGTAAACTTCAGGTTGGACGGGAGATGAAAAACCTTGGACTTTCGGACAAAAGATCTTTGGGTCAAAACTTGTCCTGCACAAAATTTTCAGTTATCATTGCACTTTTCCACTCTCTAATTTGTCATTCTATCCTTTTTCTACTGCACTCTCACCTGGTTAGGGTTAGGAGTTGAGAGTGCATGTTAAGGGGAGAATTCATTTACATGATTATGTCTACATGTAATAGAATACATGTTAATTATGAAAAAATCTAAAGGCTCCATCCTCTTGTGATGCTCTCCCTGCATTAAGGAGGGCAAAGCCTTTATTGCTGCTGTCTCTACCTCATACATTCCAACAAAAAATTAGGGAGGTCTCAGAACTGATGTATACTGCCACCTTCCTTTGAAGATGACTGTCAGTCTCCAAAAAGTTCTCTTCAATCAGCCTGTACAGCTCTGGAAGCAAGCTACAGCCAATAACATCTGACTTTGAAAAGTTCAAGGTGGCCGAAGCCCAGCAGGTGATAATGCTACATAACAGCCACGACTAATTGGTCCACCAAGATGAGGTCACCATCCGCAGGGGACGGAAGTGGTCAGCAAGCAGGTCTGTGGCAGGTTACACCACAAAGACATTGGCCCTCATTTATCAAGCCGTCGTAGAAAGCATCGTAGATATGTGCGGAGAACTCGTCGTACGCAGAGGCTCAAGTGAGATTTACAGAACATGCGTACCACACCAATCCCATCGTAAGACCGAGCGGCTGTTGAGAAATCCGGCGGCTGAAATCCATCGTAATGATCCTAACCACGCCTTCTAAAAAAGGCTGCACCTCTAGAATTTGCGACATGGAAAGACGACAGGCGGCAAAGAAACGCTGTCAACGCTGTTGACAGCTGGGACGGCTGTCAACTAGCCTGGCGACGCCATCCTACGTACTTCCGCCCAAAGATTTTGGCTCCGCACATAGTCTGGCCAAATCCCCCTATCTCGGTTCGCTCAGTGTTTTGCCAATCAGCAAACAGTTGCGAGTGGTGACGCAGAACTCACGCGCGGAGTCCATTGTAGTCCATATAATTGTAGTTCAACCGCAGCGGAAATAAACATGGCGACGGAAGAACGCTAGAAGCTATCCATGAAGTTGTCTCAACTCTGGAGATCATTACACAATTAAAACGAGAGCAAGAGGAATGCCTCGTCAATTTTGTTGGTGGCAAGGATGTCGTAGCTCTCCTTCCAACTGGCTTTGGGAAAAGTTTGATTTATCAAATGGTACCGGTATAATGAAAGCGGATGTGGGAAGCGTGATTCGCGAGCTAGAGCCTCGCGAGAGTAAGCATGAACCTCGACGCATAACCAACGTCATTTCTAAACATCATGATTGGTTAAGGGAACTCGGTTACTCCAATGAATTTAAGTTGCTGGGTAAGGTCCCGCCCTCCATGGAAACGGATTCCTCTTGGGTTTTCCCAGACTGTTTGACAGAGTCAACAGTCGGCTTTCGCCCAGGCTAGCTGTCAACAGCGTTGGCGATGTAAATCGCAGACCGGACGAGTTATGTATTTTCCCCTACTGTGATGGTCAATAAAATGTGATAAACTCCAGATTAAATTAAATCTAAAATTGAACGATGTTTTACTTTTTCTCCAATAAGATCAGGAAGAAGTGGTCCGATATGAAATTTGCAGCTCTCCGACGCAGCATGTCACAAACGGGGGGGGGGGGGGGATTGTTTGGATTTGAGTGCCTTGGAGGAGAGGGTGGCTGGCCTGATCGGAGCTACGTCTTTGCGTATGCGCAGTGTTAAAGCGCCTCTCCTGTATGGCTCATAAGCCACTCATCATTTTCTCGAAAGAAATCTTGGCGGTCCCGGAACACTCTCTCGCGCCTGATGCGCGCGTTCAGGTCCTCTAACAAAGCCAGATCTGCCATCGTTTCGCCATTACCGCGCAGCTAGAATCACCTCTTAAATAGGCGGTTGAATAATGAGCCATCACTCTTCCAATTACGGAGTTGTACTTGTTTAATTTTTTTATTTATTTAATTTGCGTTTATGTTTATATTTATGTTGAAGTCAAATAAAACATGGGCCTTCTTTGAAGTGATAAGTCTGTAATTTTAACCTAGGGATTTGTTGCGACTCATGAGGCACGCACTAGTGACGCTGCTGTTTATGTATGCTATTGCAGTCACCGCAAGTCAAAATGGAAAAGTGCGTACACTGCTTCAGACCTGTCGTGGCGATTTCATCTTTCCTGCGCTCACGATGGATTTGATAAATGCCAACCTTTGCGCAGAAAAGAACGTACACACGACCTACGCATGTTTTTCGTCTTACGCAAGTTTGATAAATGAGGGCCATTGTGAGGACGGTCAACCAAGGCAGGCTTGGCCTAGGAGTTATCACCATGGCAAGGTGGAGGGATGTAAACATCAAAGGTCACTGCAAGCTAGTCCAGGAAGAGCTCCATATGGTGGAGGAAGACAGACAAATGAGAGCCCAAGGCATGAAGCTCAGTTGGTTGGACTTGTGAAGCATGAGTGTTGGCCATCATCCTCAAGAATTTCACCTTTCCATTGAGGTGAGAGAGATGAACATATCGTATCACAGACTAGTACAGTACAACCCGCTACAGTACGGTTTGACTTGTTTGTACTGCTTTTCCAATTTTTATTTTTTTCCATTGTAGACAGTATCTCCTAAGTATGGGCATGATGAACCGTTTATCAATCAAGTTTGTCTAAAGCTGCATTGACACAGGGACCAGACACACAACTTTGCTGTGTGTGTTTGTTACATTAATGTTAGCAGACACTTTTAGCTGGAGGTATTTCCAAGTGAGGACTACAGAGTGAATGTTGGAGTGTGAGACAGTTTTTAAGTTTAGAAGGGTTTGAATATGTTTTGAAACTGATCATAATGACTGAGCACAATTAAACCCAACTCTGTTCAAAACAAAGATTGGTCTGTAAATCCACACTCATTGTTAAGAAATAACCAATTAAGAGGCTTGATACAGTTACAAAGTGGTCTGTGTGTGTGCTGATACAGAGTTGTTTCAGACTGCAGCGTTTCCAGAATGGTGTCTGCTCGGTTCACTCAGAACCTCAGCTGAGGTAGTTCCAAAAAACAGTTTGTGTCAGTTATGTGGTGTTACCTAGAATGGAAACAATGTTTCTGTACAATGAATTGGAAAAATACCATTTCACTAAAGTTACCCCAATTGAAATCCAGGACAGCTTTACTTTAAACGGGTAATGATGTCAACCTTAAGCCACAATCCCAGTCTATCAGCTGATCTTAATGCCAGCTAACATTAGCTTTACAGTATAGCCCTCATCACAACACATCCAATTTGGAAATCTTATGGGGGTACTATTTAAGCTGCTTCCTAAGCCTGGCCACCCTTGTCGTCGTCTCTGCAAGCTGCTTTACAACCCACCTCCACCCTGGCACTTCCGCTTCATGCTGTTTCTGATTTAATCAGTGCCATGTGTGTTGTCATAGATGCCTGCTCTGAACCATAGAGGTTTTTGTTTCTGCTCTCTCAGAACAGGCATATTGCCAAGTATAAATTAGTGCAGGTGGAAGTAATCATCTCTTTGACCAAAGTGGTCCTGACTGAAATTTCAACAGTCCAATGTTGTTCTCTTCAGTTTGCTATTTGGAGGCAATGGATTATCATTTCACAAAATGTTTATGCATATTTGTGCACATTTGTGAAGAACTGTCATTTTCAGAGTAACAGTTTTCATCTTGAGCAATTTTCTGCAACTTTGCTTTAATCTTTTCCCTCTCATTAGTTGTAGCTTAAACAGGAGAAGACAAAAGTCACAGTACTTAATCATTTTTGCAAGCAATTGCCATCCCCCAGAAATAACCATACATGCCTTCTTGTATTTGATTATGATGTATGATAAGGAACTGTCAGGCAAACTGGATGTCTCTGACAGTCTGTTGTTGGTGGTTACGGAGCTGCATGAGTGCATCTATTTGCACATGGGGTATGTTCGACCTCTGATCCAGTGGACCTCAGAATAGCAACATAAGGTGACATCTGACTTAACAGGATTTGTACGCATCTCATCCCCCACTGAGCATTCTGACCATTTACAGCAGTAAATTTCATGAAGTGCCAGTGGCAGCTTGTTGCAGTGGCAGACATATCGCAGTGACACCATTTACAACCAGCCCTTACAGCTGGCTAAGCAGTGTCCACAGTCATATCGTTTCCATGTTGTCACCAGTCATTCTTTGTTTAAGCTAAGCTTAAGTAATTGTGGCTGCTTGACAGAAAGTGCCCGTGGCGATGTGTACCGCCAGCGCTGCCTGCTAACTCAAATGTAACACTATGTCCTCCGTCTCACCCCCACCAAGCTGGGACTTTGAGGCAGACACATAAGATGCAGCCGAATGGCTTCAAGAGCTGGCAGGTCCTTAGAGGCTTTTCAGCCAGACAAATGGAGCCAGATCAAGACTGGAAATGAAGAAAAAAAATTAATGACGAAAAAAAACAGGCATCACTTTGAGGGAGCAAAGATTGTGAAAAAAAAAAGATGGGAAAGATAGATTGATTAAGACAGAGTTGTGGTAATGAGAGAGTTGTCCTTCCTGTGTTGCCTTGGTGGAGAACTGCCAACACCACGTGAATGGCCTGGCTGATTAGCCAGACAGACAAATGGATGGGGGATTGGGCATTACTACAACCAAAGATGAGGCTCTTAGAGGAGAACAGGCGACCGAGGATATCTGCGAGAGACATGATAGTGTTGTAAGCCAGGAGACTGTGGCATCCTCATTTCTCTCTTAATTAGATGGCAGGTCCAACTAAACCATCCCCTCACTTGAGTAAGGGAATGCCAGGGGGCAAATTGTGAAAGTGCTTATCATAGACATGTTGACTATTCAGCATGTACTGTTAAATCCAATTCTTAAAACATAAGGGACATTTGATTTGAATTTGCGAGTGTGCTCAAAAACTGAGAGGTTGAACATATTTAATTGTTTGTGATGTGTGGGTTCTTTCTCTTTGCATACATTCAGTAAAATTTAATTTAATTTTCGGGGTAACATATTGCTTCTTCCCTTGATGCCTATTTTGGAGCTCTGCTCTAATTATCCTTTTTTCCCTTTTGTCTTTAGTATGAAAGTGTAAGCTGTCTCTCACTGCATAATTCTCTGTTCTCCAATTTTAGCAACAGATAATTAAGTCAGTGTATTTAATGCTGACATCTCTCATACACTTGATGTGCATACACATGAATGCTCTGCAGAGTTATTCGAAAACTAAGAAGTTGGATGCACTGAAATGTTTGTGTTATAAATACCAACATTAGCATGCTGCCATGCTGGTAGCAGTTTAACATGATAATTCAGCATGCTGACATGCTAATAGTTTTTATATTACAGCAACACAAAAACTTCTAAGGTCAGTGGTACTGTTGTTTCTGTAAGTGTTTGGTCATGAATGAGTGCAGAGGCCAAAATAGAATTTAGATTATTTCAGTCTGAACCATAAAAAACAGCCTCATGGTTTCACTGTAGGGAGAATATGAGTATCATCTTTTGTGCTGCGAATTCCACACAAAATGATCGTTAGCATATGCTCTGGACCAAAGTTGTTCACTGATCAACTCCTGGATCAGCAGTGGTATTTTGAAAATTTCTAATTTTTGACTTACTGAAATAACTGAGATTATTAAAATGTCCCTATCTGTTACATGTACGTATATGTTTTTAGGATTCCACATTGCTGGTTGGGCCATGGCATAGGGGCACTGCTGCAGACACACACATCTAGCACTTTGAATTGCCTTGTGTACAAATTGTGCTCTACAAATAAAATTGCCTTCCCTTGCCTCTACTTCCAACAGATGCTGTTTGGTCACTTTTTTAATTAACTTCCAAACAGTTGCTGACTCCGTAGCTTAAAATCATTGCCTCGTGTTGCTCCACATGGATGATGCAGAAATCTGTTGGCATGTTCAAGAAGGGGACATCCTGTAACAGCCCCAGGAGGTTTCTGAGGTGCTGGTAACCCAGTCTGTTTGGTGCCAATGATTGATCCATGTTCAAAGCAGCTTGAATTGCATGTCTTGACCATCCTGCAGTAACTCACACGCTGGGCATGTCATAGTTTTACTTTATGCTGTCAGTCAGGACTGTGTGGCTCACACTTTGTTGCAGTGAATCCATAAAAAACCCTACTCTGTCATGCGTGCAGCCATATTCAGTTTCAGCCGCCTGATGTGTGTATTGTGTGCATGCGGCTGCTCGCATTCAGATGTGATGATGATGGTGGGAATCTGGCTGGACAACAATTTCAGTGTAATAGAGCCCCATTCAGAGCTCAGACATCCTTCCCAGAAGCCCTCCTGGGATGTGCCTCCCTCCATCAAAAGAGAGAAGAAGATGGAGAAAGGCAGGGAGGGTGAACACACAGGAAGTCGTTACTATCTGCATAGAGATTGGTTTGACCTCACTCTCCACCCCCTCACCATCCTGCCCAAAGACTTACTGGACACAACAGATGTTAGTGGAGGCGGAGCCGAGGGATGGGGGGGGAGTTGACAGCTGTACATTGTCTGTCCGTGCCAGTCATTGTTTGGAAAAGAAGGAGGGTAAAAGAAAGAAGGAATTGTTGAGGACTAGTGTTTGAAAGTGCATTTTCTTTAGTGCTTTGGCTGAAATGCCAATAAAGACATTAAACTAATAGCAGAATGAAAAGACAGCACAGACAAATATAAAAGATTAAAAGAGGTAGGGAAGGTGAAAGAGCAACCAAGTACTGTGTGGAATTACTGACTGCTCTTTCGACACAAGAATTCTCGATAATAATGGATGCTGAAGCACTTAGAAAGTTTCCAGTATCCTGCCTGTTGTTTATGGAGGTCAAGACAGTTTCATACTGTTAATAATGTAGCTTTAATGGTGTTTTGCCAGGCCAAGTTTGGTCACACAGAGGCAATTGTTTTTATAGTGATTAGGCGACATTTGATTACAATTTTTTTTGTTTTTTTAATTAAGAATGGAAAGAAAACATGTTTGATGGCCCATGAAGGTGACATGTTTCTCAACAATTGTTAAACAGATCACTATTAATGAAAGACAATGACATGTGATATGTATGTCACTGCATTAATGAATGAAAATGCTTAAAAACAGAAGCAGAACAAGGTCTGATTTAAATGCATTTATTATGCTGGGTGGGTGCTGCAGAGGTGGATTAGTACCAGAATGTTAAAAACCGATTAGAATAAAGAAAGAAAAGGCAGGATTAACGGAGTAAGAGAGACAGAGACAGATGGTGGAGTAAAGGCAAGCTACTTGCATTGTGGACAGCCAAGGCTGACAACTTATAGGACACAGAGAGAGAGAAAAAAAGCGCTGGGTAAGGAGAAAAAAGGACGAAAGACAAAATGACATTCACATCCCATCAGCAATATCAATTTACCAGAAAACTGAATGGAGGGGGAATTCAAAGACAGGGCAAGAAAAGAGAAGGACTGATGATATTGCTTTTAATGTGAGTACAAACCCCAGTACAGAGACAATATTTCCAAATAGCTCAGTGCTGGAGCCAAAGATGGGAAAAAGCAAGCAGCAGAAGTCTGGAGGAATTGAATATGACAGAAGCAGGCTTCTCCCAAGGGAAAAAGTGACGAAAGTTGTTCCAAAATCAGCTGTGCAGACATAAGCTCTTGCCAATACTGTCCAACAGCAGACAATTAAAAAAGAAAGATGACAGGTTTAATAACCTAGAATCTTAGTCAATACATCTCTTTTTTGCAGAAACTGCAGTATGAAATGGGCTGATATATAATTGTTGCACTTTAAAGCTTGATACTCTGACAGAAAGTTGAAGCTAGAAATTAAGTAAATTCACACATTTGATGTGCAGACATCATTCAGCTTGTAGCTTCACAAACTACACTTTTACTCTTTGCGTTTTACTGTCACCAACTTCTTCAGCTGGCTGACTTTGGTGAGTCCATTGTATGTTACTTACCCAGAACCACGTAAATGAAAAACAAAAATGCTGGTGTTGTTTGATGGCCAACTGTCAGCTAAGACATCCAGGACACAGAGTTAATAAAGAGACAGAGAGGTAGAGAACCACTTTGTCACATCAGGGAAAAAAAAAATTCTAAAACTAAACGAGCTAACCTAACCGAGAGAGACTATCCTCTGCCAAAATATGGGCTAAATCAGCTTATAATTATGTACGTGTAATATATCTTACATATGTAGAATATGCCATCTCTAGTGGTTGTAAGAGAAACTGCAAACAAACTGTAAATAAAAGTCTACAGAAGGGTGTTGGTCAGGTTTTATAAAGACTCTATGTTAGTCCTAACCATGATTGTTTTTTAACCCTAACCAAGCCAAGTGGATAAATCCAATCAGGATGTGACAAAGTGTATTTTCAATTCCCTAAAACAAATGGTTTATATCCAAAGACATCCTTCTCACCCTTACAAAAAGATCCAATAAGATTTGACCTGTAGAACATGTAGAGCACAGGCCCATTTGAGTATAATTGAGTGTATACATGCAGGGGCAATTTATTCTCCAACTTGGGTTTATTAGTCTGGTTTTCAGAAGCTCGATTTTGTACATTTTCAGTTGGACAAACATTTACATAAAAGGAAAAGTTTAAGTACAGTTTTGGTCTTTTTTTTCTAGTGTCATGTAAATGTGCTGTGTGCCAGGCATCAACATAGATTCACCTAAAGTGTTCCAGACAACCTCAGAATTTAGCATAAGCAATCAATCAGATCTGAATGTGTCTTAATTATGTCCTGCATCGACTGTGCTGTCCACTTGTGACCGAGGAGATGTTTTGCAGTGCCAGACAGACTTTGGCATTTGTTGAGCCAGTTTATGATCAGTCCCTTCTAGGCTACTGAAGTAAGATTATGGAGGGATGAGAAGGGCGTCTTTGGATATAAACCTCGTAATGAAAACACACGCATACATTTTTGTTTTCACACACGTCTACACAAGCAAACATATGAATAGTACACTCTATTTATGTCAAAAGACTTTTCATCCATAAACTTTAACAAGACAGTTGAGATTAGAAAAGTTCTGAAAGGTTTTTGTGTTTATAATCAATGTCATATTTACAATTTCAGTCATCAACATTGCTCTGCTATGTTGAAAGAAATCCCTTTTAGATAACTGGTTAAGATGGTGCCTCATGTACCAAGGCTGTAGCTCCTCAATGCAGCTGGTCCAGGTTTGAGTCCCATCCTGGGACCCTTTACAGCATGTCTTCCCTCACCCTCTCTAACCCCTTTTCTGTCTACCTACTTTTAAATAAAGTCAAGTAGCGCCCAAAAAGCCTTTAAAAAAAAAGAAATGTCTTCAGTTAGATATAACTTACTTTTCACACCCCTTCCTTGCATCTTATAGCACACTTTATTGTGCCATTATCCCTCTGTCCCACAAACTTAATAAATCCAAAGAGAGAGAAAGACCAATTTACCAGATTTATTTGCCTCCTATTTTACTGTCTCTCACTGTCTGTCTCCTGGCCAACTGCTGTGCGAGGCTGCTTAGTCATAACTGTCAGGGTGTTCACTTCTGCCTCAAGTCTAATGCAGGGCAACAATAGCACATGGATAACATTAAATATTTACAACTACATCTTCTCCCCCTTTCCAGTCCAATGCCCTTCAATAGTCTGGACAAAGAGCTCAGTAGTACATACACACACACTTCATACACACATACAAAGGAAAGATTAACTAATGGTAAGCACATGTATTGATCAAATTATACACAATCTGGAGTAATTATTTTGTTTTCTGGGGGGAGGAGTTTAATGTTTTCTCAGAAATTTCTTTTCAGTGTTAAAAAATAGCAAAGTGAAAATTTAGATCTGCATTTTCCCACTCTTTATGAGCTTTAGCAAAATGCTCACATGGCTTCTTTTGTAGCATCATTTATCTATGACACTTACAATAGAAAGAAGTGATAGTGACGATGTTATTCCAGTTCATGGAGTTTTTGGAGTCTGTTTCCCCACTTGCTTGAGAACAAAAAAATGAATAAATAAATAAATACATCTCAGCAATTTAAAATAAGATGACAGCTTTGCATAGCATCTTTACTTCTGAGACTAAGCAAACATCACAAGCCTTGTCACAGAATGCCATGACAGGGCACTCAACAAGGCAGCCCGAAAAAATACTTGTGAGAATCATATTGACTATAAGCAAGATTCTGACAGGGGAGAGTTAGCCTATAGTGTATGCCAGATAAAAGATATGGAGTATGCCCTTAAAAGCAAACAACACATTTACCTCTTAGCTAGCCGTTTAGATGAGCCCAGCTTTTGAGATAATGGCAAAATGGCCTTGTTACATGCTATTTTCTGTGTTTACTTTTGTTCACATACCAATCTGAAACTGTCAAAGGCAAAAGCAAGCACTTTTTTTTTAGATTGGATGATTACTTTGATATTGTGGTTCTAGCTTACTTACCATATATTCTCTCTCTCTCTCTCTCTCTAGGTCGTCCTCAGACGAGCCTTCCATCGTTGCTTCCAGTCTTCCCGATTCTCCATACATCTTTTCAGTTCGCTGGTACTCTGGACTCCTGCGTCCTTCTTGAGTATGTCCACATATGTTAGTGTGGGACGTCCTCTTAACCGGCACCCACGTGATGGTTCCCACAGCACCAGTTTGCTGGCTGGCAGTTCTGGGTGCCTTTGGCAATGTCCTGCAAGTCCCATTCTCCTTACAGCAATCTTATCGCTCACCCTTGGTATTCCCTCATACAGGATTTCGTTGGTTACATGTGCACTCTTACTGATGTTAAGCACTGGACGCAGCATCCTGGTGTAGCACCCATCAAGGGACTTCTCTAGGGTTGGCTTCAGGGTCCAGCATTCACAGCCATAAAGGAGAACGGACTCTACTGTCACGTAGAAGAAGCTGAGTTTGATTTGACGGGGGAGATTGGAGTTCCACACACTGGATACCATATATTGGACAGATTCAAAAGTTTTTTTTTCTCTTTGGTATTAGTTTCTTTGGATGGATGGAACGTTAGAGCTGTCATTCATAGTAGTGATGCAAAAAAGGGCCTTGAACTTTTACAAAACCACAGAGTCAAACAAGTTTGAATGCTGCTGTTCATATGCACTTAGTTTAACATGTGAACACACAGAGACCCACACGGACTCCACAGCTACAGCACCGCCCATGTTATCTACATCCTGAGGTGCCATTGTGCACAACCACTCAAGCAGGTAATTTGCTGACAATGAATAAAATTAGATGTAATTATTTTCAGGCAGTCACTTGTTGGGTAAAGCTAAATGGATTGAGAAACATATGTTGCTCCTGGACTCCATTATGCGCACGTCACTGGGAGTTTTACGGTTGCTAGAAAGACAGAGGTTAACACATTGCAATTAAATTGTATGCCAGCAAGTGGATTTGCCGGTAGAGGCTGGGTGGCAGAGGATCGGTAAGATGGGTGTGTGGCGGAGCTGAGGAGATGGGGAGATTTGAGGGAGGTGAAAAATATGCCTCTGGCTATCATCACAGGAAATGGCCTGAGACATCCACTTCTCTGTCTCTCTGCCACCCACCTTCCTTTCACTATCTCTCACACCGTTGCTATTTATCTGTTCATTCGACCTTATTCTCTTCCTCTGCCTCTTGAGCTTTCTTTCCTTCTCTATCTATTTCTCTAGCCTTCTTTCTACTTCCAAAGATAGCTTTGTAATTCTGTTTCCATCTCTTTTTCTCGCCACGTCCTCTCGGCAGCAGTTATCTGTTTTTCCCTGGGAGAGCTCCTGTTCTCCTGCTCCATCTCACTCTGTAGACCACAGACTTTTTCCCCTCTCTCTCTCTCCCCACATGTATTTTATTTCAGCCCCTCCTCACTCTCCTTATCCATTATTTTCTCTTTCTCTATATCTCTTATGTTCTTTCTATCTGTTTATGCTCCCCCGAGTGTGCCAGAACAGGTGGAGGACAAGCTTATAAGTCTCAGTCTGATGTCTTCTAACCGGCATCCATCACCTCTTCTCTGATCCTGTGTTATTAGAAACACACCTTTAATTCATCTGCGTTCATATGCTTGCTTGGATCATTCAGTATCTATATGATGGCAACAGAGCTGGGTGAGACCCGCCCACTGGCTTTGAACTGCTCACACAAAGGCAGCTCTGCCTTGCATGCTCCGCCAGAGGAGCAATTCCAGTCAATTTCATCCTGTCCTGTCTTGGCAATTTGCATCCCTTTTCTCAGCTGCTATCTTTTTCAAACAATTTTTCACCGTCTCTCAGCATAGTGTCTTTCATCTCAAGGCTGTGTTTAACAAACACACACATACACACACCTCTTGTCATAGACACATCGATGAGCACACACTTAGGATCGCTTATTGGTTTGAATCAATCAGGTTGAGCAGAACTGGACTTAGATCGTTTAACATATTCACAGGCTCCAAGGGGTTTATGTTTGTGCCTGTGCACTCCATTCCCGATGAGTGGGATTCCTATAGGTGCTGTGCTAAATGTACTAAATAGTTGTTTCACATTTATTTGTTTGTACTGTTTTCCTCATGAGGTGAGGCCTGTACTGCCATTTAGTGCAAAGCAATCAGTTGTAAGTGATATACCTGTCCCACTAACATCATTGCAGAGGTTATGGTAATAGTTGTTTGGAGCTTTTTTTCCCTCATTGAACTAACAAATCTAATGTTAACATTCGATTCAGTCAGCCCAGCTCTGTAGATATCAGTCGCACATTTCCTAAAAGAAAGTCTTGAAGGTCTATGAAGGTGGCTATTACTTTCATGGAAGATATCCCTAAGCTTAATCTCCTCAAATTGCTGATCACTTGAAGTGAGAACATGACACCACATCCATCCATTCTGAGAGTAACAAATGCCCCAGATCCAAAGGAAATCAGTTTGATCAGCAGTTTCCAAAAGCTATGCACAAACTCTCCAAAGATGTTATTCGTGAGGCAAGCTGACACTGCAGACTCTGATCAAATGTCTAGATATGATAGATATTTTTAAGGAAGAAGTTGGTTAATATGTTGTCAGCAAGGAACAACACAGATTAGAGCACAAAAGACGGGGCGAGTGGACACAAGAGGGGGATACCAAGAAGAGGTATACAACAAGCAAACATTGCCAAGAGCATGGCAATAAAAAGGTCTGCTAGAACTTTCAGAAGAACACCCATGCCTCTTTGATGCTTGATGCTAGTGTGCAATATTATATCAGGACACAGATTGATGCACAGAAAGAGAACAGCTAGCTCTGAATAACTTGGGAAACCTAATTTTAGGGAATCGAAATACCACTAAGATTATAAGACTCACAATCACAACAATAGCTTGCCATGTAGTGTGGCCATTGTTTCAGATGAACACTTTAAAACAGATCTATTCAGCACAGAAAGTTTTGGTAAACTAGAACAATTTGTAATCTATATTCCATTTTTTATGTAATTTTTCAGTATTGTTAAAGGGAAGTAATATGACACAAACAGAGGCTTTCAGTATATCTTTAATACACCCTAATAGAGACATGCAATATGGTAACAAACACACACACAGACCAACTTTGTTACAGTAACGAGTCACATTGCTAACCACACTCAAGTCAGCAGTGCATTCACATGCTCTTTGGTACAACAAGACCTCTATGCTGCTGCATCCGTTGGGAGAGGGGGTTCAAAATGTATCCAAAGGGCCCCGGCTGAGACAACAGAGGCCCGTGTTCTCCTGCTGCTGCTGCTGCTCTGCTCCTGGGTTGGTGAAGGGGAGCACAGGGGCTTCTGATGGAGAAGAGTTTCAGGTTTCAAAAGGATTTTTTTTCCTTCCCTTTTTCTACCCAACGGGATCACAGCAAAGACAAACACGACACATGGGTGTGTACGTGGATCTGTACTGTGGGTGTTTATTATCACAACTGGAGCTGAATTTGACCCGTATACACACGCACACTGGTATAAGCGACCAGTGTGCGTGTGTGTGTGTGTGTGTGTGTGTATATTTGTTGATCATATTCAGGTCTCCGGTACAGTTGCATGCTCTGTTCTCAACACCACCTGATCCCACCAGAGTCTGTCAGACAGCACAGCAGAGCATGTGCTTTTCTGTAAACAATATCAAAATGTGTATATGAGAGTGAAAAAAGTCACATGGAGATGTTATGTCACGCAGTCAAAGGCCCGATCCCTCCCATATGTGCTGTTTTAACCCGTTTTCCACTCACTGAGCTACAATAGCTGCCTGCCTTTTGAAACACCAGTACAATGTGCGTCCATCACATGGTGAAACTGATACCGAGTCAGCGGATACCACCCCAGGGATTGATGGAGTGGGGATTTAAGTTTAGAACCAGGAAGTGTTTTGATGAAAGCAGCAGGACCTTGGGGGAAGTTTCTCCACCCCTCCTCATACATTTTACTTTCTTGCCAGCCTAAACACATCTGTACTGGCCTGACCACCCACCCCAAAGCTCTACAGCTGGATCCTCTTGTCAATTCCACATCCAAATACTTAAACAAAATACTAAAATTTGGTTTCATAAAATTTAACTGACCTCTACAACGTAAGAAAAATAACTGAATAGTTCCTTTGCTATACTAAACACAAAAATATGGTACGTCTGATGTGGCAACATGATATTGATTAGATAGAAGAACTTTGGGAGAAGAAAAGAAGGATAGTGCGATACGACATAACAGAACAGGAAAGCTGGGAAACCATGACAACAATTGCATGACTGCAGATATAACGAATCGCATTTAAAAGACGTTTTCATGTTTTTCAACTTTACGGTTTGCAAGTCTTTAACGATAAAGCAGGTTCTCTATAACTAAGTTAAGGGAGCTTTGCGTACATTCAGTCAAGCCTGTAGAAATGCTGGTTCTTCATTTGGTGATAATGTTTTTGAAAAGTATAGTTTAGCTTTTCAGCCTGAATATACTGAGCTTATCCATCGTCACTAGATCCCTTATCTTAAAAAGTGAAAACAGAGCAGTGCTTCAGAGATGTCTTTGTATTTGCCAAATCAGCGTTACCTGAGAGAGGTTGCTGATTATTGGTGGTGTAGCGCCAAGCGCTGAGCAATTCAGCTGCCAGGGCTCTGAGACCTACTTCATTTTACTTGTATACATGATGCACTTTTTTGTTAACGTCAAGCATCACTTCATTTCAAACTGTACTCTCCCTTTAAGAAGGTGTTGTTCTGCAACAGGCCAAGCAGTCCTGAGCTGACAGGAAGAACGGTTTACCACTGGAAGAACTGTAAACAGGCTGGTTGCATTGTTTATCTCTGTCATTATGCTGTGTTGTCAAAAGTATTAACCATGACCACAATGTTGTGTGTTTTGGCTTGATTGTTAGTCTCAAAACTATAAGTATCCAAACTCGTCTTCCTTGTCTTCTTCTCCTTGTCTACAACTGTTTTGGCAGTTGTTAAAACATTTATGGTGATTTCTCTTTACAGTGTGATTCAGGGTCAATCTTTTTATACTTGTTGTGCTCTTCTGTAATCTCTGAGTTTCTTTGTAAAATACTTTATAGTTCAAATTACTTGTGCTCTGAAATTACATGAACGTTGTTCTACTCCAAGTTTTCTAAAATCTGTGTCTAAGCTTTTGTGTCTTTTTCTTACCTCAGTATGTAGGGAATACATGGTGGCTTGTGTTGGGAGGTTACTTTGTCCAAATTAACCCAAACTTAAAGCATGGAATCATTATTTTGTTGACGCCTTATGACCAAGAGGCTTAACATATTATTGATTATTCTCTCTCTATCATGCATCTTCATACCATTTCTCTGCTTTACTGGAACACACTAGAGACATCGGTCACCTTGTATCTCATTTTCAAAGCTCTCTCAGTTAGTCTTTGGGGATTTTTTTCAATTATGCTTTTCAAATGAGTGGCTCAATGATCCCTCAGTTTAGCCCACCAGCTCTCAGTCCACTGCTTTATGAATATTTTATGGATAGAGCTTGATTAACTGGATAGATAAATTGTTGAGAACAAGCTTGTGTGGTGAACAACCCACATAGTTCCTGAAATAAATTCACTGCAATTGCAAGATGCTTGTTATATCAAATTGATTACCCATATGGTACATTTCCCTTGCATCAAACCACTATATCATTTTCTTGCAAGATGTTTCTCTGGGAGCTTTCAAGTAAGCTTGCTGATATCTTGGCTTCCAGAGAAGGTGGTCAGGCATGCTTGCATGACTTTGAAGGACACACAACATTGTTGTTGTAACCCAATCTTTTTCAGATTTTATTGCCATGTGACTCTGCTCATTTGCTCCTTTCAGTCTGTGTAATGCTTGCTGAGATTGTTTCAGAGCATCACTCAAGCAGACTTCAAGCCAAATACTAAAGTGTGTCAGGTTCCATCTGACTTAACATTCTGACTCAAATCTGTTATTTTTCACTTTTGAGTATAGAAAAAACTTGTAATAAAACTTGTAAATGTTTTTCATGAAATGTGTCATGTAGGACACCTTGTGCATTCTCGTAGACGTTACAGGCTCTCTCAGTACAGCAGTAGTTGATGCCCTGAGAATGAGAAAGTAGGTAAGCAGGGCTATAACTTGTGCAGGGATTTTCTTTCTGCAGAGTGACAAAGACACAAACTGCCCTTCTCTTTCTGTATTTGGCTTAATATTCTTGTCTCACTCTTCGCGTAGCCCAGTCTCACAAGAAATTGAGGAACATGAGTCACACATCCAATATCTAAGTTTCACAATCCAGGCTTAAAAATTGACATTGTTTCGGTAGGCAGTAGTTATGTCAAGAAGCCTCACGTCCCACAATTGGAACCAGGACCTACACTATGTAGTCTTTGACCATGTATAGTTTTCTAATCCCCATGTTTTGTTTTGTTTTAACATCTAACCTTTACAATTCATACTGACTCCAGCCATGCACTTTTAACTCCTGACTTTGACCAGCTGCATGCTGGAGTGAACAAGAAAAGTTAGTAAAGATGGAATATAATGGAAGTAAAAAAGTTAAACAACTGTGCAAAGGATTGTGCTGGACAGGATTGAACCAGCTCTCACTTGAAGGTTGGAGGTTTTAAACCATCCTCCAACTCTTCCGTTCCCCCAAATGCATCTTTTTTTCCAGTCAAGACAGGCAACTGTCGTTATAGTAACGTTGAAAGCCTCATCGTAATGATAGGAAACGCCATCTTGTTTTTCAAGACGTTGAGTTTCTCAAGACTGTCCTCCACTCAAAAATGACCCAATGCTTCAATAGTTCATATAGACAGGGACGACCTTTAAGTGTACATGGCACGATCATTTCCAGGTATTAACTCCTAATGTTGGGTACCTCTAGATTAGCTTTGCCCACTTCATAACTCCAATAGTTTGTCATTAGTTCACAGCAAGCAAGGGGTTTCTCATAGAGTAGTCATAGAGTTTTCATAAAACTATCACCTTTGAAGTGTAGCAAAGAAATCTGAACCTTTTTCTGACCATGTTGCTGGCCAGGAAAATCAAACCGCATCCGCTGATCCAAGATTGCTGGGTCTTTGTCATCTGTTGGTCCCACAGTTGTAGGCACATGGTGGAAGGAGCTATGGGGAACTGTGTCAGCTCCCACAACTCCTTGTGTAGTGGCAGTTAGGGGGGGTGTTTAAGAGTATGAACAAATCTGTTTTGTTCGTTTTTGACCAGCTAGATTAAAAGCTGGCTGTGACCAAAGTTAGCCTGAGTAAAAGATTCTTCTTCATCCATTTCCTGCCTATCAAAGCTGTGTTTCTCTTTGTTGATAAGGGAATTCTAGTGATTCCCTAAAAGTATGTTGCACAGGTTGACAAAACTTTTGTCAACCTGTGCATCTGTGTACATTTTGTCAACTGGGTACTACTTTTCTGTCGTATTAGCTTGTAGTATTTTGTGTAGTACTTGGTAGAAGTGTTTATATTAGGTACTAAACAGTTGAAATTGACTTCCAACAAACCATCCTTTATTCATGCAAATGCCACATAGTTATATCAATAAATAGCTTAGCCCCTAACTAACCCCAGCAATATTAAAAGTCTTGGGCACTGTATGTCCTTTCATGCTGAGCAAATGAAGACTGCGTCAAACCCTGGCTTTATTTGCCACCCACACTACTTTCAAAATTAAGCATGCACCTCTAGTGAAAGTAGGGCAGGTCTGGCTTTAAGCAGGCCAAGTCTACCTTCAAGTGTTCCACATAAATGTTTGCTTCCAGTCATAAATATGAGTTACAGCAGAACAAAAATTAAGTACTTTTGGTTTACAAAAACATCAGAGCCAAAATAGGTATTCCCATTTCTAGATGTGTAAAAGGACACGGGTACGTTTAGATTTTACTGCAAAGTTGGCATGCATGAATAATCAAATTAATGAAATGTTATAAAACTGAAGTATGACATATACGATTTAATTGAAAAGGTGGGACATATGGCACTAAAAGGAATTGAAAGGTGGAAAACAAGGCCTCGGACTTGCCAGCAGGCATTGGCAAAGATTTGCTGTTTTATTCCTCCCTCAAGGTCACACCTCTACATTTAATGCTGTTCATATGCTTTCATTCCAATATTTCCACCAGCATTTGAAGGCAGCATAATTGCTGAAGCAGTGCTACCCAACCCAACAGCCCACTCTCCATCCATCCACAGGCCCCCTGTGCCCCTCCCAGGGTCTTACTTGGTTGTTAGAGAACTGGCCGTGTTTTCTTTGTGTGGCCAGGCCTCGCTATCACATTACTGCACACATGCTGATGCAGCAGCTCCCTAAAACATCGCCACCCCCTCCAGCCCCATCCCAGCCTCTTTTACAGAGCCGTCCAACAATGGAGTGAAACAAATGGCGATTTCAATTTAAGTAATGCCACATTACGCTTTCCAATCATATAAATAAGTTTCTGCTTTTATCATCACCACTTCTAAATATAAAATTAAAAGTTGAATTATCCAGGAACTACACCCCCCATCCACCCCATCGGCGAGCCCCTCTGATTAATTTACAGCAAATTAGTCGTCGTCCCCTCACACATCGTGCTGAGCTTGGATGAGAAATGGGGAAAAAGTCTGCTTTGCCTGGAGGAAATATTCTCTCAGCTTTGATTTTATCAGGCACTACAGAGAAGACGGGAAATTAAGTTCAGTCCCACTTTTGGAGGATAAGAGGATGCAACTGACAATTTTACAGCAATGATAACAAAGTAATTTAGCGCAGCAAAAATGCTTTTTCCAAAAGACTGATAAGCAAATTAATATATTACTTTTGAAAGAAGTCCAAGTAGTTTTGAATTACCTTACCTGGTTTATTAATCATGTTCCTCTTTGGCAGTTGCTCGCCCATTCACATGCAATGATTTAACTGCCTCTCACGTTGATGAACAAGGAAACTAAACAGAGAGGACAAAGGTTTAAAATTAGGGACCACATGGATGGAAATTATTAGTGTGTGAATGTGTGCTGAATTTGTTAAATAAGCAAAACCCTCCCAAGCTTTAATAACATTTTCTTTGGAACCTGCCATTAGGTTAAAAATTCTGCGACTCTTCGCACTTCAAAATCTTGAAATACATCAGTATTCAACTAGTACAGCCCGTTAACAGTGGAAGGAGAAGTTAAAATTCTACTTGCTCCTAAAGATCTACTAAACACTAAATCCCTAAAACACTCACATTCAATATGTTTTCTTTCAGGGTAATAGATGCAATTTACAATAAATAAATCTTTACAGCAGGTTGTGTTTGTGTTCGCATGCAAAATCAAAGGGATGTGAAAGCAGTCATTCGTGTTTGAAAGTGCAAATAATCTGGAACATATGGCATATAGTTTGCTTAGATTCAGCCTTGTATCACCATCTTCTACTGTATTAGACACAAAGAAGCCTTTAAACTGTACAAACACATCTAAATGTGACCTTTCAACAAGATAAAGCAGACAGGATGGAAAAACCTGCAGCAGGGCCGTCTGTTGCACCAGACTGAAGCAAAAGCAAAAGGAAAAGGATTGGTAAGGGTGTTTATTTTTCCTCCCAGCAGAAAAGCCCTTCATTGATGGTTTTGGATATGCTGCCCTTTTGGAGACACAGAGCTGAATTGACCTGGCCTTTCTTTCCTTTTTTTCTTTTTTCTTCTCTTTGCACCTCTTTCCTTTCAGTCACACAGGAGCTGGAGGGGAGCTTGTAAAGTCAGCAGCCATCCATTGTGTTATAAAAATAATCCAGGTTTTATTGGGATTGCCATGGGAGGGTGGTATGGGGGGAAGTGAGGTTAAGTGGGCATAGAGCACAATTTACCTCTCTTACCAAAGAAGAACTGCACTGTTATATACTGTACTGGCTGCTTGACAGATACACTCACATGCTAGGGGACAGAGGAGCTACTGGAAATAACAAGAGGTGTTTTCTTGGAAATAGGGCACAGAGGTAGGAGTGCTGACGTGTACTTGTATGTCCATGAGCATGTGAAGAGGCAGTATGTGTGAATAACCGTGTGGGGGTATTAACAACATGCTGGTATTTATCTGCTCCTCTCTAACAATGGGTCTTAAGTCTCTTCCAGTGCCCACAGTCTGTCTGCTGGTACCAGTCCCCTCGCTTACACAGCAGGATTGAGACACTCCACTAGCTTTACAGAGTGCCAGGAAACGCTCAATATCACAGAATGATCCTATGGAACCTTGTATAAATGCCACGTCCGGCGGTAAGGATCTCGTTTTTTTCTTGTACAGTGTCTTAACGTAGATATCAGAGAAATGACAAACCCTTTTTGTAACAGGGAAGCTGGTGTGCCAGGATGACTTCTGGGAAGATCTCAATCATGGTGGTTTTGGCTGAAATGTCATTGAATAAATTCGCAGATGCAAGTTCAGACATGGTCTCAAGCATTTTCAGGGTGATAATATTACAGTTGTGAGAAGCCAGGCCCACATGTGACACAGCTTGAAGGACAAAAGGCTCTTCTAGAAATTGATAGATGAGAAAAGGGCATAGAGAGTAATTTGTCTTTTGTTTTCCCCATCAGAAGCCTTTAGTGATGCCACGTTGCTGAGGACAACATTATAAAGCATGAAAGATTGCCTAGCTTATGGGCATTTATGGCAAGTGTAAGTATTTTGACTGTTTTTCACGGCTGAGTGAGTCGCCCTTTAGGATTTGTAGAGATGCCTGGGGAAGGCACTCCAACGCCCAGGCACCAGAGAATGGAGGATATGGAGTGAGAATTGGTGCCTTGGCAGTCAGAAAGAAGCTCTGTTTCTGTCCGTCGTCCAGACATCCAAGGGGCCACTTGAGGTCACAGCACTGGAATATTCCCTCTGTGGGATGGGCATGGGTGTGGGAGGTATAAGCGGCTGTCTGCAGAATTCAAACACTGTCAAGCCTTCACATCTGTCTCCATGACGAGATGAACCTGCAAAATTAGCCCACTGAAATGGGTAGTGGTTATGGTGGGAGTGTGAGCACTGTGACAGGGATATTTGTCAAGAATTGGATTAAAGCAGATGGCCCCCTGAAACCTCAAACCGGTGTGATTAGATTTTCACTGCTGAACTCTGACGGTCGGATGATTGCATTAGATAACACATGGAAGGAAAATACACTCAAAAACAATCTTGAATTGGGCAAGGTGGCAGGATTGTAATCCTCTTTGTCCTGTTGCTTGTGCACAGATGCCTTTACCAAGCATGGTAAAAAAAATAGCTCAGTGCTATTTATGTGTTGTGTACATGTTGTATTACACAACACATAAATGTCAGTTGTAATGCATCTCTTATGAGTGTGAAGTTGTCATAAGTACATCACACAACCACAACTCACTTAAAAAAAATTAAAAATTAAAAATCTTTTGTCCCTATAAAGTTTAAGTTTCCACTCATTCAGTTAAATATTTCAACGTATTCTCACTGGAACTGCCAAAATAACAAGAGACATTTGTAGTCCCGAGACTGTGTCTGAGCACACCAACAGCACAAACAGGAGCTCTTCGTTTGCACACCGACTGTTTAAGTGACTTAATATCGTCCCTTTGCAACAAGCACATGTTTGATTTAGTTTTTTGTTTTGGAACAGAACAGTATTAGTCTTGTTAAATCTGCCTGATGTGATCAGAATCCAGCTATGGAGGAGAAATGCATGGTCACAGAAATACAGTCAATACTGGAGCTGGTAGAGCTTGTCGTAATTCACCACTCACGACAGCTTTGTCCTAGACAATAAGTGGACACAAATTATGTGCATTCGTAGCCAACCACCAACAAGCCTGAGGCAGAAAACGGCCTTCTGAATAAATGCTCCTTTTTTTTAAACCAAGGACTGATTTCATTCAGATGCTTGCCGAACGTTTGGCATTCCAAATGAGAGAATCAAAACGTAGGCATAACCACGGTGTATATAACTGCTAAAGAAGATTCATGAGGCAGAATATGCAGCAAAGAGAATGATGAATATTAGGGCAAGTGAAGGCTCTCACATGAAATGGTAGACCGGTTTGGGCCATGGGCGTAGCAGATAGATGGAAAAGAGATACAGGGTTCCAGGTTTCCCCACCCTGCTTCGCTCAGCAGCTTTTCCCTCTACACTGACATGCAGCGAAACTGGTGGATGAAGAAATTTAATAAATTCCTGAAACTATCCCTTTTCACATAATGATGAATTAGCATGCTGGTATCGTTTTAAGAGAGAAAGAACAGAAGCAAGGCAATCTATGCAGAGATCCGGGTTAAACAGAGATCCAACACTGATTTATAGGCTGGAGCGGTTTCGTGAAATTAAGTGAGAGAAATTCAGGGCAGAACCAATGGTTTATCTCTGTCATCAAGCTGATTTATCATCCTGAAATTTAGGAAAATTAAGATCCTTTCTACTGTGAGAAAAACACACTTCTAATGCGAACTACCTCACTTTCATTCTTTTCAAATCAAACCCCAGAATTTGAACCGCAGGTCAGATCAAAAAGATGAGGCACGTTTATGAAGTGGTTAATGAAGAGCGGTTCCTTGACGATTTTATTCACTCCCTAAAAATGCTGTGATGAAATCCTTTCTTGTCACTCCTATCTCTCTTAAATGAATATACAAGTTAAATGAAATGATGTTCAGTTGAGCTATAATTTCCTGACGGAAGAAGGAGGGAGTTGCTCATCATATGGGACATGCTTTAATACTCTCATCTCAATAGATATTAACCACCAGGCGATTGCAGAGGCAATGAAACATCGGGGCCATTCATCTCAGATAAAGACAGGAGATTTATTCACTTCGCTCCACAAATGTTTACCCATGAAATTGCAATGAGATGAAATGTGACAGATCAGCAGCGGCAGAAAGCAGTTTTCTGTCAGAAAGCTAATGTTGCGGAAAGACCTTTGGATTGATTGTGACAACTTTGGTTCTTTGTCGTTTAGTATCAAGTAAAAATAATTCAGCCATTTTTATTTCAATATCTTTATGATCCAGCTAATATTCTTGTATTTTGATTCTGTTATAAGGTCAATCCTGTCTGTTCATGTTGGAGTCATCTCTGTCAAGCAGAGAATATAAATCCACACACACACACACACACACACACACACACACACACACACGAGAGCATCTGTTAGAGTTTGGATTTAAATAAAATTTTGATATTCTAAATGTATGACTACAAGTAACGACAGACTTAACAAGCAGCTGCAATGTTGCAAAAGCTAAGAATATCTATTTACTTTTGTAAACTCTCCCTGCCACTGTAAGGTACCTCAGGCAAAATGAGGTAATCGCCCAAAATTACTGTTTCCCAACTGCCAAAGTAAACCCAATGTCTCGCTGTGATGAAAATGTCCAAACAGACCAAATAGAGAGGAGCGAAAAATGAGCAAAATGAGCAGCGGCCTGTGGGAATTCACCTGTGCTCCGCTTTTAATGAGACTTTACCCCACTTTCTCACAGCCTGTCGAGCTTTCTATGTTTGCCAGATGTGCTAAGTACTTCTATCTGTTGTTGGTTATCACTCATCCAACCTTGGTGCTGCTTGTTCTGGGACAGTAGGGTCTGAAAGAGGAGCAAAACCGTGACTGTGCATTTTAGAATCCAGCGATCTACAATATGAAAGGAGAGATCTTTTTATGTGTGCCTGTCAGTGTTGCCTTAAAGCTTAAGCTCTTTAGGGTTTAGTTTCCATCAATACCCACAAAATCTCTCTCTGTGTTGTTGCCGGGGAAAATTGACCTGATTTGTGAATCACTAGAGATAATCCCTCCTACATATACTATATGAAGAGCTGGATTTCCTGGGCAGACCATTTTAGGAGCTAACAGTGCAGATTAAACTGTTTACTCCACAGGGTTCATGTGTGTATACACATTATATATTTTTTTTTAATATTTTGGCTCAGTAGATTCAGATTCAAATTCAAACTCAGATTCAGATTTCTTTATTTTTATTGCAACGAGTACAACAAAAAGTTGTATTCGTTGCAGTCCTTTCAGTGTAGATTTATAAAAATTCTGCAAACAGTACAACTATAAAGGACAGTATGACTATATAAAAAATAGTATAAAAACAAATTAAAAAATAATATTAAAAACAATATAAAAACAATCTTACTATGTATTAAAAAACAATACATTGCACTTCTCACCAGAAAAATACTATATTGTACTTATCACCGTGCAGAGTCATTTATGGCTCTGACAGCAGTTGGAAATAAACTATTATTCAGTCTATTTGTCAAAAAAAAAAAATTAGTTGGCAAATTAATCTGCAATAGAAATACAGTTCCATCGTTCTGTTCCTATGGATAAAAAAAGGAACTTTGTGTTTCCGCACCTTATGCGGTTTTAGTTGGGTTACTTTGAGAGCTCTCATTTGGACTGATGTGGACCAAACGGTCATACCAAGACTGAGCTTGACAGAAATGGCTAACCACTCCACCCCATGGGTCTAAATTCCTAAATTGGAGCCCCTTTTACACACTTGAACACCAGAGAATTTTCACACATGCACGACACAGCAGAAGAGTCTGCATGAGATGATTCTTCACAGCTTGAAATACTCTGGAGTGGAATCAGGTAGAAGACGGGTAAAGGGGGGTGTGTGTACGATATTTAGCTATAAGGGATTATTATATGGGTGCTATAAGGCACCGATTATTACAGCAGTATTTTGCCAGGATGGACCTTAAAGAAAATAATTTGGCTGACGGGCAGTCAAAAAAAACATAATCAAAAAAAAAGTGTTTTCATAATACTATCTTTCAATGAAGAAAAAATGTTTTGTATCAATGTTTCAGAAAACTTTTATGTAACTTTTCACATGAAATATTCTTTATGTAAAAAAGACTGCTATCAGTTAATGATATCCTATTTGCAGATAGGCCAGTTAACGAGCTGAAAATGGCTGATGCTGATGTTAAGCCGATATATCTGTGCATCCCTAATAAAAATCTTATCAACATGTTTTCTGAATCGACAAATGAATAGAGAGCACCATACAGACATAGAAAAAAAAGTATAAAGTTGCAACAGTCAACATCACACACACCTATGAAGAGGAATAGTCTGAAGGATTACCGGCTATATTCACATGTGGTTTTAATTTTATTACAGAACTTAATTCTAGCTGAATAAATAGTGCAAAAAGTCTGGATCATCAGATGTGGGCATTTTCAAATCCCCTCCAGAACACTTCCCAAGAATTTAGTGGCTGCTGTACATGTGTGAAAATGGCTACTTTAACAATTCTCTGTATATCTAACAATAATTCAACATCCCTCTCCAATGTAATTGTTTGAAAGAAAATGTGTTTCATTCTGATTACTGAAAGTCAAAAAATTTGTTTGGTTCGGGTTTGAGAATGATCTTTTTTGATGACTCAGTTCCTTTGACCCATACTCTCTCATGGATCTGTGGGTAAACAGATGGATGTTATGATCACAGTTTTACTGAAAAATGCAAATTCAAAAATGAAATGAAATAGCCCGTTTGCTTTTTGATCAACTGTGGTGAAGAGCTTATAAATTCAATGAAAGGGGTGTGCAACAAAGTGCAATTGAGCACTCTTTCAACTTTGTTCCATTGGTCGGATGATTTAACTTTTTTTTTCCCTCTTTGGGATTGGCTGAATGATCCCCAGCTGGAGAATGAGCTACATTGTCTGTGTATACTGATGCACAAAGCTTCTCATTTCTGCATGACACATGTGGATGGAAATGTAATTAATTTAAACTTTCTTTTAACGTTCACAATTTGCACAGTAGAGTTTCTGCATTGCTTTCCACTCATAGCGAATTAACTGTCCTATAGGCTGCCCTGATATCCTCCAGATTGACAGGTATTTGTCTATTTTACCAGCATCTTCATTCACTAGAGGGTTTTTATCCTGCAAAGATAAATACAACGCTTAGTCCTCATTAAAACTTAAGAGTCCTGCATTCACCTTCTTCTTCACATAAGTAATGTGAGAAGCTGAACTATTGAAGCTTATGCAAAGTAAAGTGCTAATTTCCTTTTTTTTGTACCATCTTTTAATTTCTTTTAAAAAAAAGAACATGCAACAGCAAATGCTCCAATTAGTTGCGCATCCTTGTAATTGTTTATCAGATGCAGTGAAAAACAGAGTAAGTGAGACCTTAGAGCTGCCGACTCACTATCGTGCGCTATCTTTCTTTGCCGGTTTGTCAGCCATTAGAGGGTAATTTGTGCTTTCACTGTGTCTGGCCCTTGTGCTCAAAGCCACGACACTGGGGCTTGTGAGAAAGTTGTTCCTTCCACTCTCTCATTGAATGGTAAACAGAAACGCTGTCAACATGAGTGCTCCTTTTCGCCCACCGCAGGTGTTTGAACAAAAAAAAATTAAGCTTAGAAGTGCGCTACCATTGGAGTGGAGGTGTGAATTAAACTCCAGGGAAATTTAGCATGAAATGTGGAACATTTTTAAAGGAAACAGCCAATCTGACTGAGCCTGCACTCAGATAGGACAGCTAAAACACACATCTCTGACCAACTACCTAAAAATATATGATTAGGTATTATGTGATCAGAAAAACGGAGTTGCTTCAAAGACTTTCAGCCCAACAGAGAACTCTAAATTAATATCTGAATGGTTTTTGCAGGTCAGAAAATAAAGTCTTGCTCTGGAATAGTAAAAAATTGAATTTGAGGTCAGGCATAGAACTTTACACATGACTGCCTCTTCCCATGACACACCTGAAGTGTGTTTTAGCCAACCTTGCGTGCAAATAATCCATGCAAATTCCTTTTCAACTGTCTTTTTCATTTTCAGTCGTTATTGACTGGTGGAGGCACTAAAATGATTAAGGGAAGGTCGAGGTCCACAGCTGACTGCTAGTTTTAAAGTGTCTCTCCCTTGTATTTAAATTCTTAGAAGGACATGCTCACCATACTAAGAACAACTTCAGAGGAAGAAAAAGAAACCCACACATTTTCTCTTGATGTGGCCCGAGGCCGTGCTACTTCTCCTTTCTAGTGCTGAGCTGTTTTTACTGCACTGCCAAAATAGAGTTTGACTCCAAATTAGTGTCCTAAATCCGAACTCATTAACCGTCAAACCAATCAAATCTGTGTCAGAGTGTCTGCTACCCGATGTGTGTTTCAGATTATGGACTTTTAAAAAAAAATGATAGTCTTGTTTTTTCAGTAATCCGTCTGTGAGAGGATTTGGGCAGTTATCTTCCCGTCTTGTTCTATCAGGAAGCATGTAACTTCAGAGGGTGCAGACATTTGAGCATCAGGTGAGACTGTGAGGTACCAGATGTTTACAGATGTGAGAAAACAGCAGGGACATTTCTGAATGTATCCCTGCAAAAAACACACACATTCATATTTTGAATAAAACAAACAGAATGTTTAATATTCTATGTGCTTATCCACAAGATTATTGTTCTAATGTTTTCTCCTGATCTGGACCCTTAATCTTTAGATTGCAATCCATAATCTTGCATATTAGTTTATGTTTTTTTGTCCTAACTGCTCCAGATTATATTTCATTGTCAGATTTATTCCCTCTTGATAACCTCAGTGGTTTTATAATAGCAGAATGAAAACAACAGCAGGTCACAATCAATAAGCAGGGGGGGTTCTAGCATGGTGCAACATAGCAAAGCACATGAGTATCATTCCTTGGGTTCTGCATTGTTACTGCTGTTAAACATTATGTACTACGGTGTTCCCATTGTTTCTACTGTACAATTCCACTGTTGTTGCGGTCAGTTAATAAAGGGGAACTTATTTTACATATTAAGTTCAGTTTTCAAAGCCAGCAGGCTCATTCTGTGGGAACAGTTGTTATCTCTTATCTATGATGACAGAACTTTCCAAAATTAGATTAGATTATCAGTCCACTATTCATTGCCAAATCAGAAAAGCTAATGGCGTGTGCTCAATTCCTTCATATCGAAAATTGCGTTTAACATTTTTCTCCTTTTTCCTGATCTTAGTGGGGTTTTTTTCAATGTAAACATTAATGAGTTATAAATCATTAGATTCAGAATGAATTCTGATAAATCTGACAATGACAGCTAAAACCTGAACGCATGTATTTCTCTCCAGGAGTACAACTTATGGCAAAGCTGTTGTGTTGGATTGCACTTGGTTGCAAATGTGTTCCTGACAAACTGCTTAGTGAATGTAAATAGACACTGTTGGATAAAGTGTTGCTTCTTCCAAGAAAGGCTTGGACTGAATACAACAGAACCCAGATTGGAGTAGGACACTTATTTTAGCTTCTTGGTGATCATTTCAGTTGACATAATGATCGGTCACATTGATTTAAAAAGTAACTAGAGGCTTTGCTAAATTAAATTTAATGTAACAAAACACAGTGGACCATAATAGTCACAATAGCTCTGACAGTATTTCCCAATGGCTTTAATTAAATATATTCCATGTATGTTTACCTTATCAGTACTATTTAACTGAACCTTCCGTGTATTCCACTGTGAGGAAGTCTAAACATCCCGAAGACCCACATTTTAAACAGAAAGCCTGGAAGTTCTATTGAATTAATTTAGATAACTCTTTTCAGAAGAGACTCCCTTATTTTATGGACATTAGCCTCTTTGCTAAGATAAAAGAAAAAGCATAACAGTGGTCCTTCAAAAACAAGCCGTTACTTTCTAATTGTAGTTATATAAAAGGGCAGTTATCTATAGTCAGTGGTCGGTGAACTTGGGTGACACACTGAACCCCACATTGCTCCCAAGGCATTCATGAGTGTTTGAATGTGTGTATATTAGTGAAACAAGCTCACTTTCTAAATGTGTGTGCAAACGAGTGCATATGGTTTCTTCATTCATGTGCTCTGAGTGATCCAAAAAGTTAGAGAAACACTTTTTTTTAACAGACCATTAACCATTTTTGTATGATCCCATCTGAAAAAGATGGACTGTTTCAAGTAATTTGGACTGGTAACAGAAGTTACCAGATATAACTGGTTCCGAGTATTCTACACAGAAATGGGTGGAGATGTTGGAGGAGATGGTTTGTACACAAAACAGTCTCACAGACGTTTATGAGACTGTCATGAGAAGTAACCTGTTTATTCGTGCCCAGGGTCACACCTTTTTTCTTTGCATGAGTGTGTGTTTGTGTGTATGTGTACTTGTGCACTGAAATAAGACAGGAAATCATCAAGAAAATACATAGTTTTAGGACATAATTTGTCCAAAAGTTTTGTCATAATTTCTTGTGTCCATATGTAACCATTCCAGCTTGTAAAATGGCATCCATGATGATGATGACGGTCACATTGTAAAAACAGTGTATTCTAGCTCAAACAATCATTGTTTTGTAATTGTACCAAAGTAATGTTTTGTCGAAATCTAAGACAGCTCAGATAAGGAAACACTTATATAAGGCATATTTTCCTCATGCTGCTTGTAGGAACAGTGCTAGAGGGTGGAATTATGATTCGTATTTTCGGGTTATGAACAAACAAAATATATGACCGTTTCAGTAGGTGGATGTGTTGAGCCTACGAGCAATTACATTATATATTTTTGTTTCACTGAGGCATTATCTTTAAGCAAAGTAGTACCATAAATTCTAGGCATGCTGCAGCTATGGCTCCATGTCAATCTTCATGCATAAATTAGACTGTTTAGATAGTTCTACAAAACACTGTAAACTATGTGTCCCTAATGCAGCGAGCATCATTGGGGTAATTGTCTTACTCTGGGGAACATTGATGCAGGAGTTTTAAACGCCAACCTTGTGATTTTTGGACAAACAACTCTTAAACCTGAGCTACATGATTCTGCCGGCTTCATTTTTCTTGAATAAGATGGATACCAAACCACCAGAAATGGATTTTTTTAATATGACCACATTCAGTAAGTGTTTTCAATGTAGTCGATAAACAAAAACAGCCACAATATTCAACTGTATTAGCAAACCTTTTAAAGTGGAGGGGAGCATAAAAAACAAAACATAAAGAAGAGACTTGTAATAGGATTTTTAAGCTGTTTTATTTTGCTGCTTTTACCTCTAACAGATATAAATCCTTCTTCATCAATACCAGTACTACTACTACTGCACATTTGAACTGCAGGCAGCACATTCTCTTTTGTAACTCATCACATACCACAGCTTGGTCAAAAGTCTTTTATGTGGGTTCCAATTAACAGGGTACTGCTTTGCTGCCAACTTCAAACACAAAGGGAACGTTACTGCTATGCATTGCCACCCATCTTTCAGGCATTGAGTGAGGCACTAGTTGTGTGTGCCACTAGAAATTGCCAACATGAAAAATGTCATTCGACAGGATTGGCTCGACTTGTTACACAGATCCCATAAGACCCATTTTTTACCCTCACAATAGCATCTCTCTACAGTGATCTTAGTCCCCCTCGATAGTCATCATTTCATTGCAGTCAGAGAGACATGCAGTCATCCAAAAAGCTAACAACGCATAGATTCCAGAGATGATGCCACAAGTTGATCGAACACTGACTGGTTGAAGGATAGCTTGAGCTGGCTGCAGTCAGAGAGAGGCTGACAACCGATTTCACAACAAAGAACATGCAGAGCCAAAAACACCATACACAGCAAAAAAAAGTACAGGTGAAAAGCTCAGAGAACAGCTGCACTGGACAGTCTTATTTATCTTAATACTTTGTTTCATTCTATCACAAAGCAGATCTTTATCCACTTTGACTTCTGTCTTGTACACAGCAGAGGAGAGTTAAAGGAACAACAACAGAGTTGACACAACGAAGAGCAGCACACAGCACAGATCGTTCCATGTATTTTTGAGACAGTGGCAGCAAAATGCTATAACACATATGTGTATGTTTGCGAGTCCCCAACAGAGAGCACATGAAAAACTTCAATTCAAGTTTTAAGGAAGCTGGAGGGTAAGAAGGGAATAAGCATCCAACTTCCAACCACAGGATGCATGTTTGAGTCCTACTTTGAGACTGCTGTTTTTCCCTTTTCTTGTTTTTTTTCTTTATTTAGTATTTGCTCTTCTGCCGTTAGCTGCACAATAAAAGTATTTGCTCAAGGTTAGGAAAACATTGTGTTTTTGGTTGAAATACATCATAGAATACATTTCAATATAGAAGACTTTGTTGATATTTTCCACACTGGCATTGCTCTCCGACACTGTTGTGATACCAGCTTAGGAAACCTTGCACATCTGAGTGACACTTTGGGGTTTGCCCAGCTGGCCCCGGCCTTACCATGTGTCAGTACGAGATGAGTCTGGAAGGAGAACAGATTGCAGCTGTTCATGAGTAGCAATTTAGGTTTCCAGAAAAATCAATAAACATGTATCACTAAATTGTACGGAGGAGGCACTTTAGGCCACGAAACATATAAAACAGAAATCTGACTATGGATCCTTTCTTGAAATTAGAAAAAAAAATATTTAAGGATGAAGTCCTGAGCTTATGCATCAGGACTTCATCTGAAAACAACATATTTGACCACGTAAAATTTGTTCAGTTCAGTGCCATAACACCAAAAGCAACAATAATAATGATAACTATGCCAATGCTGCAAGAAGGACTTTTTCTCCAACTCTGCAGACTGTGTTTACCACAGAGCAGATTTTAGGGTTGGTGCCTTGCTCATTGGCTCCTTATTAGTGTAGGACTTAGGGGTGAATACTAGACTCTAGACTCTTTAACCACCAGCAGATGCCCCCCATCCAAATGCTGATTGTGGTTGCAACGGCCTCATTAAAAGGGACCTCTGTGTGTTTGAGGTCAGACTCCAGGTTGGGGAGCACTACGCCGAAACAGACATTCACTTTCCACACAATGCGAATGTTTTAATCAAGTCTTGTAATGGCTGCTGTGGGGGCCTTCACATGTCAGGGCCCTTGCTCATGGGCGGAGTCCTGTGTGTGTGCCTTTTTTGAAATCCTTCCAGGTCCCTGCTGTGATGCGTACTGCAGAAGTAGGCTGGGGGCGCACGCACGCTGCAGCGCCACTCACCACACACGCATCATTTCCAACGGAGCCTGGCACAGAGACGCAGCGCTACATCCACTCACATATGTCTTCTTGGTGTGGACTGCTGAAACTTCTGAGGCAGAGAGGCGGATAGATTATTCTAGCTCGTCCCACTTAGTGGATTAAAGTCTCGCTTTCTCTTCTTTCTTTGCTTTTTTTCCCCATTTTCTCCTCCTCCTTCTTCTCCTCCTCCTCTGGTTTCGTGTTACAAAGCCTTGGGAGGGAGTTGCGCGGAAAGCCAGTTCTTCTGTGTAGAAACTGAATGACAGGATCATATGGCTTGATTTGCCTTGTTGTCCAAAGATTTCAAATCATAAAAGGCACTAGAGAAAAAAGGAGAAGAACCGCGGGCCGTTTCGTCTAAAAATTGTTGAGGATGTGGAATAATTTCTAACTCAAATTCAAAAGCAAACGCGAGATAACGGAGAGAGAAGAGAGAGGCAGAAAAAACGGATAGTCAACTGGATCTGTGGGCAGAGGAGGACTGGGAGGAAAGCGCAGGACGCGGCGGCTGTGATCATCACCACCATCACCCTCATAATAAGGTAAGTTTACCACCGTTATTTATCTGTATTTCTCTCTTAGCGCTATGAAGCGGACAAATTAAAAGTAAACGAAGGAATAAGAGGTAGAAAACACCCAAGTCAGGAGCGTCCGGGTCTCCAACTGTTGCCACGAAGCCCCCTTCTTTTCTTAGCAATAAAACAATTGGAAATACAATGGGTTGTTTGGATAATTGCTTTAGGTGTTGTTGGTTGCCAGTTTGGGGCTCGGTGCAATGCAACTTTATCTCCTTCTCACGCACAGTGAGCAGCGCACTGCGGTCAGGAGCAGTTGGAGGGGAATAAACTCCGGGATTTCACTGTGGTCTCCGCATACTCTGTATGTGCTGCTCCACAATCAATAAACTGATGCAACTGTACTGTATAATCTACAATATAAAGATCATGATTTACTGTTGCTGCCCCATCATGTGTGATTCACACATGACTGCGTCGTTCTCGTGTTGAACGGTTACATCTGCTTGTGATATGTGTCCAAGTGTCCTGTAATGAACTTTAAGACTGTTTTTTTGTTGTTGTTTGGAACTGTTTGTACTTAAAAAGTGGGATAGAATATGGAAATAACTTATATCAAGACTGCTGCTGTCAGTCTGAAGAGAGTTTGCAGAGGTGTTACAACAAATCCATAAGTAGGCTATGCTTCACTTATGCAGATGTTAGTTACAGATGCTGAGGTTTAAATTTTCCAACCTCCCGTCAATTGCTGTATTCCCTGCTTCCTTAGTTTACAATCAGATATTAAACTATTATGGAGATATTTTAGAATTGGAATATCACTTCTCTTCCATTTTTTCCTCCTTTTTTGGCTTAATGAAGTAAGTATTAGCCTCGGTTGAGTGATTATTGTCATTATTCTGGAGGGGGAGGGTTGGAGAGGCGTGTGTCCACTCTGGGCAGTGAACATGGGTTTGTGTAAAAAGGTGGTGTTTTAAATGGAGGAGGAGGTTTTTTTTTTCTTACTTTTACAAGCTCAATGGTGCCAGCACCAGTTAACTAACAGACAGTGCAGGAGGGGGTGGTGTAGTGTGCAGCAATGCTCTACACAATAAAGACCCTTAAGGGTTGTGGGAGAAGTTGGTGGAGGCATGTTACTGGCAAATGGGTCGATGGAGGTGGGCATTATGCGAGCATCATCATGATATTTGTGCAATTGTCTCCTGAGGTATTTTATCAGATTTGGTTTTCATAAGGTGGGTGGACGGATAGTTCGGCATGCATCTGAGTATGTGTGATTGCGTGTTCCACCGTGTCTTTTACAAAGATTAAACAAAGAAATACCGTATTCTGTATTGTGTATTCCAATACAGAATTCAGTTAGTATGTTAGAATTTGCATTATAGGAATATAAGGATGATCCTGCTAAAAGTTACTGTTCAATTTGTGGAGTTTACAGAGTGTCACAATGCACAAAATCCTAATTCTAAGCACATACTCTTAATCATGTCTTTGAAACCAGTTTGGTTGTTAAAGGATCCCTCCTAACATGCATGCACAGTCTCCCTTAACACATATCAGCCTGCCGGCCCCAGATGTTAATGCCTCCGCTGAGAGAAACACAGGACTCCTGCAGACTCGATCTCTTCATTGTCGGACAGACAATAGACTCCACATCCTGACAGCTAGCGTCCTTCCAATCTTCCCTCACGCGCCCCTCGTGCTGTCACACACACACACACACACACAGTACAACTGCAGACAAAAAGCACACATGGAGGCAGCCTTTCTTCGGCGATACACATGTGCAGCTTCAAAGCTTCATATACTGTTTTTTTCTTATATTCTTAGTGGCACTTGAGTACAAACTTGAAAGAACTGAAAAGTCACAGAGCTTTTGCATCTCCAGCAGGAGTGTATTTATGTGGGCTCAAGTCCCATCTGAGTGTTGTGTCATGTGTCGTCTGTGCTGCTGTCTGCCTCAAGGAAACGCTGCGATTTATAATCCTTCCTCTGAGAAGCCGAGAGTCTTTCGTTAAACTTGGTGGAGAGGTGGAGCGTGTGAAAAGAGACATGATATTAACTTTTGTTGGAGATTACCCCCGTAAAACCTGCAAAATATGTCACCAACCTTGGCAGAAGATTGCGCTACCCAAACGCACTTTTAGTTTTCCCAACAATTAGGTTGTTGTGGGAGAATACTTGTAACAGAAAAACGACATGCAGGGTAATTACAAGGGAAGATTTTGAAATTTGTTGATTTGTTTGGTATTAAATATTCCATTAAAAGGGTTCAAATTCCTGCAGTGGTAAGGAAAAAATGTTTGGTATTTAGCTCTACTTCACAATCATTGTATGTGTCTTCCTGTGTATGTTTATGTATTCTCTAACATGGCGGGGAGATGTGTTCAAAAACCAAAGGGTCATCATTGCATCACAGTTACATCGTCACAGCACCAGATGTCTCCTGTCTGCTCTGTGTGTGTGTGTGTGTCTATCTGTCTGTGCTTAATTGTCATCTATGTGTCACATGCATCACGTCAATGCAGCGGGTTCTGTAACTCACATGGCGGGCAGCTGAATGCACTCTGAAATCCTGTGATAAGGATCGTTGCTGATTATGTAACTCACGTCTGTGTTCCCGCTCGATGAAGTGTTTGAGTGAATGCTTGGAACTCAGTCAGCGAACGATAATGTCTTTTAGATTATGGGAGAGGTCGTTTGTCTCACATCCATTGTTGAGCAACAGTTGATGTGCCAGCCTCTCACCGGAGGCACTTTTTCAGAACAACCTTTTTCATCCAACGACAGATTTAATTCTCGATGCTTGTCTATTCTTTGTAATTCTCCTTCAGAAACAGATCTGGTTTCAAATTTCTTGTTTTTCCTGCGGAGATGAATGGGGTTTAAATCTCAAGCTTTACCCTCTGTGCTCTTTTGCTGCTCAAACAGAATAGAAACTGCATTTTTATGCTCCTCAGTGTGTGTTTGTTGAACAGAGATATAGTTTATAGAAGGCCAGATGCAAGGTCTGAGGAGCTGAAGCAGATGGGTCGTGTGTGTGCTTGAGGGGAGCAGCAGGACACGGGCCTGGGCTGAACTGATGTTTAGAGCAAGAGTAAGGGAGGAGGTTTGTTTACAACAACATCATGCTAAATGGACTTTGGTCCAAAAAACAAAGTGATACAAACATTATTCTTAGAGGCTTTAATTTAGCATAAGCCTGTATTATTATCGTGTATCCTCAAGTACTCAATCGGTTACATACAGACGAGGTAATGTGTGTGTGCACAGCTGCCTCTAAATCCCAGTGACAAAGAAATGTGAAGTCACACTCGCACACATGAACAAACAAACATTAAGGCTACGGCTACACGAAAACGAAACGAGGTTTTTTTTGAAAACGGGTACGAAAATTCTTGCGACCACACGGCAACGCGCTGCTGTAAAGACTCAGGTCCAGACGAAAACGGATGAAAACGATGAAACGATGCAGTACACACGCCACTGTGTCACGCCACGCTGTGAGACAATAGAGAAGTGTTAAAATTGGCTCACAGCATCAACGTTTGACTGACGCAAAAACGTTTTAGCTGTAACAATGGAAACGAAACGAGGCCGTTTTCAAACTTTCCCACTCTGGAACCCGTTCTCAAAAACTATCGTTTTGGGGTAGTGGGAACGCCGGCTCCGTGTGGCCGCGACAGCGAAACGATAAGAAAAAGTATCGTTTACAGTGAAAAACGTTTTCGTGTAGCCGCAGCCTAGAAATGTTGCACATTAGCATATCATTAGCACATTAAGCACGGAAGCTGAACCTGGTTTATTAACAACAATCAAAGTAAGTTTAGTTATCTTCGAGTTAAGAACAAAAACCAATGCTCCTTCTCTGATATTGCCTTGTTTCTCTTCACCCTTCCCAATAAGAATGAATAATTTATGTCGAATGTCTGTTTTTTGGGTTAATCTACTGGCCTTTCTCCTTTTTCACCATCTGCTGATTTGGAAAAAGGTTTATCTCTTATAAAACGGTGAATGCTGTGTAAAGGATGCAGTGATTTCAATGTGTTAAATTCCTTATTGCATTTAAGATGACACAATAAATCCTTTTTGGAAAATATGGGCTTTTTTTTATATCTGTGATGTACCCCCTGGTAGGCTGTGGCTAAGGAGACCAAGCAGTCGACTGTTGGTGGTTCAATTCCTGGTTTTCCCAACCCACATGTCCAAGTTTCCTTGGGCAAGACACTAAAGTACACACATTTAACAGAGAAAAATCCCTGCATAGGCAAAGAAGTGTTGTATAAATGTGTGGGGGTATGTGTGACTGTGGCTTGTAGTGTAAAAAGGCTTTGAGCGGCCATAAAGACTTGAAATGTGCAATGAAAATTTAAATGTACTATTTGTGAATCAATGCAGGAGGAAAATTACTACACCGAAACAATGTAGAACATCTAAAGCATGTTGCAGCACCAGGCAGCCTAAACCAAAACAAACAAAACCGAAACAAATGTCAATTTGAAGTCCCTTTAGTTGTCCTCAAGGCTTTCTGTGTCAGGAAGGCCACACTGATGCATAATTTGGTTTTAACCTTCTCTTTTGTAGAGTCCCTTTCACCTGAAGAATATTTCTAAAGCAGAGGAAAATTTAATAGACAATAACCTCCTGCCGAGCTATTGCTGTGGGAGATCACCTGAATGTGAGACACACATGCACACAAGGCTTGTCCAGCAACCAAAACACAGAAGCTCGGATTACAACACACACACGGATTGTGTGTGTATTCACTATGACTGTATTCTCTAAGGACATCATCATTCCATTATATCTTTATCTTCCAAATAGTTATTTGCTGCTACATTTATTCTCAAAAGATTAAAAGATCTTGTATTAAGTACATTTAGGAAAACACGCTGATGGATAAAACACAAGCCGATTAAGAAACGTTCATGATTTTTATAGATAATCTGCCACGTGCAAAAGACAAAGTTAGCGAGTTATAACACAACAGAGATTTTATGGCGACATGTCTGATGTGATTTGCATTGTGTTGTCCCATTTACTCTGCATGCTCTTGATGAAATATGCAGTTTGCTGATTTTGAAGTTACTGTATGTCAGAACCACCAAAGTACCTTTTGATACATTTTAAATAAATGTATCCAAAAATTCTACATATAAGGCTTCCCAGGGTCTCAGCTTTTCAGTCACTATCTCACTATTTTGTATATTGGATGTAAAATTTGCCCCAAGCATGTTGCATTTCTTCTAAATATGCAGAACTCTGACCACTGTAATGCACAGTCACTACTTCCTCAAGGATGTTGGTTGTCTCAGCAAATTCTTCAGTTCTAACTAACTGTTGAAATGCTATTCGTGTAACACAAATTCTGGAGCACACGCAAACGTCTCCACAACCTCCAGCTCCGCCTCAGTGGATGTGAGGCCTGCTGAACAGTTTCTGTCAAGGAGCGAGGATGGATTCAGGGGGTTTTGGCAGCAGCTCTGATTGCAGTTGTTCCAAAACGTGAAGCTTTTGCTCTTCTGCAACTTCTCCTTCTCTTTGAGCTTCCTTTTCGTCTTTCATCCTCTATCTCTCTCACACACTTACGCATACAATTTTTTTCCACTTCCGCTCATCTTGGCTCAGTTCGGGAAGCATAATGAGGTCATTTTTACATGCCAAAGTGTAAGCACTTACCACTTATATAGCTCAACTTTAATTGAACAAACAAGTGCAAATTCAGCCTATTATGAATAAAAATTGTGCTAGGATACAGGAGGAGTAGGATAATCCTTTTGGTTGTTCTAATAGTTGCACCAGTACTCCGAATGCCCCGAGAGCGGTCTTGATGGATTATTCTCTTTTTCTCTGAAAATCAATGTGCTCAAATTAAATGAAGTTGTATTGACATTACTGTCAAAAGTTAACTATATCACAAAAAAATGCACTAGGCTTAGAATACAGAATAGAACGCAGTGATAAATATTTGTCACCAGCTATGAATGATGTAGCCCTCCTTTGAGGAAATCAATAAATAAATAAGCCCTGAGGGAGGGGAAGTGTTTCCAGGAAAGTCAGACTGGTGGAAAATTCAATATGGAGCATACTGACGTTCCTGGAGGCAAATATGTGGGGCCAGTATATCTGAATGCACAAAATCTTTTCCATTCTTGCACTTTGGAAGTTTTTATCTAAGCTTTTCCCTCTGACCTGTAATATTCTACTTACTAAGCTGATCAGTATAATTTTTCGAAAAAGTCAGATCATATTGGTGAGAGACGTCACCTAAATGTATATACCATTGTCTGAAACCAATGAACAAACAGAGGGACAGTTATTCTTCGCTCCCAGTCATAACACAAATGTTTGTACTTTTCCTAAGTACAACAAACTGGAGTATGTAGAGAGAACTGAGGCCTTTAGAAGAGCTGCTCTGAGTGGTTGGGGTCAACTACATTATTAATGAGTGGTAGAATGGAGATGCTGGATCCTGACCTGCTTGTTTGTTTCTAGCTGACCACGACTGGCCATCTGTTGCCCTCCAGTCTCTCTCTATCTAACTATCTGTTCTGTAATCTGTGTATGTATATGTCCATCGTTGAATATCTGGGTTTCAATCCAAGGTTTTATGTAAAACAGGGCGCTTAATCAAAGTTACAAAGTTATATTTCTGCTTCTTTGACAAAGAGTACTTCCTATAAAAACAATGTCATAAATGACAGTAAATATCAACATGTGGGAGGTTTTGCAGTGAGCAGTGAATATGTTACTTATGTTTCCAATGTTATAGGTAATTAAAAAAGTAGTTTGGAAATTTTGGTTGAAGTTTGAGGAAACAGCTGTTTTTGTTCAAATAAAATAAATGTGAAGAAAATTTGGAAATGTTTTCAATTACTTTGTTGTTGAAATGTAGATTGAATGAACCCTGAATGATACCATTGAATCAGGGTTAGTCTAACTGCCTAAACTAAAACTTTCCATAACCTTTTGTCAAAGTTAGCTTGTGAAATAAAGGCTACATCTGTCCCATACAACACATTTTACATATTCCAATTTAAGCCCAGCTGATGACCTTTGGGCTACATCTTGCCAAAATTCACTTGCCAATGCCATCGCTGAGCCATAAGTGCTAAAAGTAGCCCACAGAGAATCTTTATTGTGTTTAATACTTGTTCTGTAACCTGCTTTTCATATGAATTCTGTCCTGATGTTATTTTCTGCTTGTGCTTGTTGTTTTGTTTGTCCCGACTCAGCAGATGTTTTCTGGCTCAGTTGTCCACACTGTGCTTTGTGTACAGAGGACTTATTGGAATCTTTCTCTTTTTTTGCTATTCTGGTTTTGGTGACACTGACACATCATTGCTGGGCCCAGAGTGAATGTGGAGGTTCCTGTTGTTCATTGACATTAGCAATTTTTCTGTGAGCCTATATGTGTGAACTCACTTGCACAGAACGTACTGAATGTCTATTATGTAAATTCAGCTCTTGCATCTTGAGTTCATTTACTGTTTCCTGGACAGGATGTGCAAATGAGTGCAAGGAAGCACCAAAAGATAACACTTAAAAGATACTTGCTCACAATCTGTATGTCTGAGATTGTGTGTATTTGTGTGTGCATATGAATAATGATGCAGATGTAGTCCAGTAGGGGGTGTGTAAAGGAAAGTAGGTCCCAACCCTCCTCTTCCCTGTGCTAACCAGAGCGTGGTAGTTTGTTTTTATGACAGCCCTTTTTTTGGCATTGTTCTGGTCTGATAGAGCTTGCCCTCCCTACCGTGGGACTGGCCGTTAGTGGGCAGGAAGTGCCGGTAGTACGCAACTTGAACACATACACACACACAAAGGGGGAGTGTGAGTGCTGGAGTATGTATTGCAGACTCCAACAAACAAAGCCTGTCCTGAGCTATCGCCCCACACTAGCACATAAAGTTTTGAGAGGACAATAAAAAAGTTGCCCTGTGGCTCGCAGGCTGGTAAGCTCCAGCTTATCCAGGAAGGAGCTGCAGCTGGGCTAATGGCCTCTCTCCAGGGTAGGCACTATAGACAGGTCCGTGCGGACTTATCAGCAGCAGGAGGGCCCCAACATGACTGCACTTTGAGATCTCCTCTAAGCGGGTGTGTGGGAGTAGCTTAGTTTTTGTAGCCGCTAGAAGTGAGAGGGCTACCCTGCTTATTTCCTGCTGTAGGAAAATCAAAGTTGGTAATTAGCTGCTATTAGATGAAAATACAAATGTTTGCACAATGTAGCACCTCTAATTGGAAATTCAAAGTTATTTTAGCGTTCCGAATCGCATATTACTGGAAAGTCAAAGCCCCCCTTGATCGTTGAAAAATCTGTGATGGTCCAATGTGCCTTTTACCACCAACCAAGCACTTCTTTTAAATGTGCTCTTTCAAAGTGTTCCATATTGTTCGGATATATTCTAAGCAGAGTGGAACTTTTTAGCCCTAATTGGAGATGTCTCAGTAAAGAGCTAGTGTGAATTGTAGAGAATAGAGAGAACCCTGTGAAACAACTTCAGCATGATCAGAGCCCATTAATCTATGCTTCTTTTTTTATATCTTTGGTGAAGGAGAAAATACTGTGATTTTCACAGCAGCTCCACAAAGAAAAGGCTTAAATTCAGTCCTTGAACAAAATGCAAATGCAGGTTGTAGTGTATTATGCCTGCTTATCTTAACTGGCAGTTTGCTTTTGTTTATGATGCCACTGCCGCACAACTTTTCTGCTTTGTATGTTTCCCATAATAGATGGGATGAGGTCCTAGAGATAGGAATACCATATTGAGTAAATTCTAAATGAAAGTAGGGAGATTGACAATTGTTTTTTTGTTTTTTTTTACCAAGTGGAAATGACGCTATGAAATGAACTTATGGTATAAAAACTAATTGCAAATTATTTTCAAATGACATTGCCAGCCAGCCAGCCAGCACACTGGGATCATTTCTTCTAGATATGTTGATAGCGAAAGCATCAGTAAGAACATTAAAGAGTCAGTGGTCTTCTTTATGGCTGATTTTTTTAGTCATCTGATGTGCTTTTGAAAGAAATTGTAGAGATTGTGTCATTAAGGGTACTGGGAGCTGGCTCGTTTCTCTCAGTCAGCTAGTTGGGTTCCCATTGATGTTTTTGATTCACCTTAAGAATATGCGAATCGCATCTGACCTGGCAAAGATTAAAATGAGTTTATCCGCTATTTCCAGTCTGAGACGACAAACAATAAACTCCCATGACAAGACAACAAATGATCATATAATTTTCCCATTTTAAAGGTCTTCCCCCACACTATCATACTAAAGCATCACTGCTAGCATTTTTAACTCTTTGTTTATTAGCGTTAGCTCTGGTTAGCACCTAATTGGCCTCACCTCAAATCCAGCACCACAGCCTCCTCTGACTCCAGCTGTATCAGCAGCTGCAGTGACAATAGTCCTGTTGTTGAGGTGTTAGTCAGGATGGTGTGCTGTTGAGGGGGGGAAAGAAAGACTCAGATTCTGTATATTACCACTCACCCACCCCTATCCTACTGCAGACTCACCTTTGACCCCCACACTCCCAACCCCCATCTCCTGCTGCTCTTTTCTAGTCCACTGCTCTCTGCATGATGTCTGACTTGTCTGAAGAAAGGCATTGAAGAAAAGGGAAAAAAAGAAAGATGCTCAGATAGATGATGCTACAATAAGGGGACAAAAGGGAGATAAAAGAAGAGAGGGACAGTTATTGGGGGGAATTCAAAGGCTTAGAGAAGAAAATAGAGAAATGTTCACAGGTTGCCAGGTTTGTTCCACGCCTAGAAAGAGAGAGACAGAGATTGTAAAGCAAGGAGGAAGCCATCTCGCCCAGACGACAACCCTGAGAAACCAAGATAAGAGCCGCCCAGCAGTCAACAATTACACCATCAATTTCCAGCCCAGCTTTTGCCTTCTTTACTCGCTACCTTTTTCAGTCTTTCTCATTTTTTTGCTTTTGGTGCTCACTTTTCTTTTCTTTTTTCTCCCTTTAATCCTGAATCCTACTGTATTCTTGTATTACACATTCACAACCACCCTGTTACTGACACTTGTAGATATTATCTCTGTAATGCTCTCACATACAAAGTCTTGCTTTTCAAAAACATTTTGTGGAGTACAGCACGTATGTACAGTTAGAAGGAACCCGTACTTCACTTATCAGTATCATACATTTCTACTTCTTCATAGTACTGTTTATATTTGAACTATACTTTTGCTATAACATAAATGTAGCACTTATATGTTGATTAATTCAACAATTCATAATAGTCTTCATAATCAAATACATGTTCAAATATTAAGATATAAATAAACATGCTTTGGTGTCAGTATTTATATATTCTTATTTATGTAAAATTTCAAACAGTTTTAACTTTTAGTGGAGTATTTCTAATCTTCATATATCTAAAAAATGTCAGGTTTTTGAGTGCTTATCTTTTCAAGAGTCTATTTCTCAGAAATTCAGATGTGTTTTTATAGATGCTTGATGTCGTGACCCAATTAGTATCCCGGAGGGTTTATCTGAAGGTAATTTGAGGCTTGAGCATTAAAAACTGAGGATTTACCCAAATGAGGTTTCTGTGTAGGGACACATCCTAATAGCCCTACACATGACCATGGAAAAACTAATCTCATTGTTATGAGAGTATACTTTTAATTGAAGAGAATAACTTCCTCCTGTACACTTCTTTCACATTGCTTCAGAGCTCAGACCAATATGGAAGTCCAGGTGCATGTTTTTTGGCACAGGCACTCTCACCTGTGCTAACACATTCACACGTTACTTGCCAAATGTCTGTGTTTTCATGCTCACCTCGGTAAGCTCGGAACACTCTAATGTCTCTATCTTCTCTCTTGCACAAACACACACACACATAACAAAGGCATATGGAATAGTTTATCTTACAGTGTTATTTTTTGTCTCTTTTTTTTCTGTACCTATTAGGCAAACTTTTTTTTTTAGGAACACCGGAGAGGAGAGAACGGCAACATTTTTATGTGGTTGGACCAGCTGCACACACACTCACCCACCGACACACATGCAAACACTTTCTAATTCTATGCATACATAAAAATCAATAATCGCTCTTTTAAAAGAGCCTGAAAACTAATGCAAAGAGACAGTGAGGGAGTGAAATAGGGATGCCAATGAACCCCACCGATGCGCTCTTGCTACAGGCTCACTCTGCTTCTGTCATACTCACTTTGTCTGCCAGTCATCTACATTCAGATAGATAGATAGATAGATAGAAAGATAGATAGATAGATAGATAGATAGATAGATAGATAGATAGATAGATAGATAGATAGATAGATGGATGGATGGATGGATGGATGGATGGATGGATGGATAGATAGATAGATAGATAGATAGATAGATAGATAGATAGATAGATAGATAGATAGATAGATAGATAGATAGATAGATAGATAGATAGATAGATAGATCAAATTGAAGTGGCATAGTTTAATAGCCTTCCCTTTTTAAAATTCATTGACCGTCCATCCTTCATCTCTGCAACATCCCTCCATCCGTCCTGTTCTCTCCTACTTTGCAACTGCATCGTTCTGATTTGTGTATCAGGATTAAATTCTTCAAATTTGTCTTTCATTCCCTGTGGGAGAGGACTATGTTTTCAATTAATTGATTTTAGAAGTAAGTTAGCTGCCGTGTGTGTGGGTGGGTGCGTCTAAGTGTTGGTATATGTGTTTTTGGAAGCACCAAGGTGGGTGTGGTTATGGCAGTGTGTCCTGATGCTGAGCTAGTGAAGCTGTCGGTTAAAATTATCTTTCGATAATATTATCTGTGGCTCGTACATTGTTGATATTGATGGAAATTATCTTAATGACAGCAAAACGATCTTAAGATGAAAGATAGGTTTTGCTTTTTTACTAAAATATATATAGGTGTATTAAGACATTTAGGTTTTAGGATCAAAGTCATATTGACAGAAACGCTGTTAAGTTTATGTCTAATTTGTGTTGAACGCAGAGTTGACAGCTTGTGAACAGATGCACACCCAAGCTGCAGCGATAAATCGTTTTCAGAGCCTTTGTAAAATAAATAGATAAATAAATCAAATTGAAATAAAAGGCTTCTCTCAACATGATTACAGGCTTTTACAGCTCTTCTTCCAACCACCTCTGCCTCTGTCATCTGTCAACCTCCAGCTACAACACAAGAATTTAGAATTTTCTTGCTTAAAAGAACAAAAACAAAAATAAGGTGCAGGCTTGTTATCCTTGACAGATCTCCTTTATCACTCTTAAATAAACGTGCGATAAAATGTACCAGGCAATGGGTCTTTCAAGAAAATGCTTAAAAAATGTATAAAAGCTCATTAAACACATTGCTAACGTTTCTTAACCAGAAAAATCTCCCCTTAAAGCCCTGAACACTCCACTGTGCTCTTTGTGTGTGGATATGAGTGTGTGAGTTTTCTTCCTATTGCAGCCACGTGGACACCACAGAGTTGCATCTTGTATTATTGAACACACTAAACCATCGTCTCCAGAGCCACGTTCGCCATTGCTCAGTGCCTTACAGCACTGGCGGACGATCTGCTGTGTGCTTTCAGGCCCAAGCCGTCTGTTGCGGCGAGTGTTTGTGTGTGTTTTACTGGGATTAATATTTTTGTGTCTTCCTTTGTGTCTGTGTGTGGGCTTTTACCATTGTGACTCTCAGCTGGTGAGGTTTTTTCTTTGTGTCTGCATCTGAGTGTGTTCACATTAACCTGTGTGCATCTTTAGCTCTTTGTGTCTGAATGGATGTGTGTGCATATTTGTTCCACCACCAGTGTGTGTCTTTATATATTTGTGTCCTTTGCTTCTCTTGTGTGAGTATTTCTGTGTGTGAGGGTGTGTCTTTGTCTGAGTGCTCTCTGTCTGTATCTGCTTTAGTCTTATTAATTATATATATGTATATTGCGTCTGTGTGTGTATTTGAGAGTGCTCCCGCTAGACTTTATTAACAATGCCCACCAGAATCTCTGCTGAGGTTGTGTAAGCTGGGAGATGAAGATGTGTGCATACACTGACGAGAGTGACTCATCAAATCAATGTGGTTTTGGGAAAGAGAGTGTTTGTGAGTCTTAGTGTGTGTGTGTGTGTGTGTGTGTGTATGTTTTTTTTCTGGGGGGGGGGCGTCATTGTAAGATCAACAAACACATGCGTTTCAGCATTCCACCACATTTACACAGCATATTCTCACATATTATTGTTCTGTCATACATACTGCATCACACCTCACACACTCGCAGAGGATCTCAAACAAAAACACACATTCACCTTCAGTTTGTATTTGATTAAGATGTAAATTATGATTTATTTGTCTTTTCTCACTGGTGCTGTAGCTGTAGCATGTATGGGATACCTAGTCACGTTAGAGAAAAGAGATAAAGACATCAGTGTGTACATTTGTGAGTATTTGAGGTGGTTTGCTGCAGCCGTAGCAGCCAATAAGTCAATATACGTAGGGTTTCCAGCAGGGGTAATGTAGAATTGATTTAAACGGAGGGACAGCATGTAGGGTTAAGTGGGAATAGTGGAATGAATACTTCTAAATACTTCATTGCATTTGGTTGTACTAGCTCAATGTGATCACTGAGAGCAAGATGTAACTGCTATTTTCCGGGAGAAACAGTACACAAAACCCCTTGCATGGTCCACAAAGTCTTGGTTTGCCAAATAACAAATTGTTTTCAAAAAGAAGAAACAGTTGTAAAACATTACAAAAAATTTTTGTTCATTTCTTTTGAAGCAATAACAAATTAAGCACGACAAAGCTTCTTGATTTCAAGATATAGTGAGTGCACTTTTTTTATTCTTGTCTTAAACTGAGCTTATTTTAAAATATTTTATATCCATATATTTTATATAGAAAAAGAAACATTGCCTTCTAACCTGAAAAACAAAGCAGAATAATAGGCGTAAACCTACATTATGTTAAATGACCAGCAGGGGTGACTCCTGCGGTTTTAAAAAATTGATATTCCTCTCTCAAAAATGGCCCCACGGGTTGTTTATTCATGCAAGAGCAGCAGATAATTATACTCATAGATAATACGTGTCCTCGAGCGGTCGTGAGAGCAACTGCATGTGAATTTGCATCCATTGAAGTAATAGTGGCGTACCAGTGGCCACAATGAATGAACCAAGTAATATTATTGCCTACACCTAATCTTGAAGGTAAGAAAGTTTTTTAGTAAAATTCAAGCCAGAAGTGAAAAAGCTGTTCTTCTATCAAAAATATAACATTTACTTTAACAAAAAAAAAAGTTTTCCTCTGATTTGTCAATACATTAAGATACCCATTTAGAAATTATGGCCCCATTGAGAGTAAAACAGATGATAAGGCAGGGTATGCTTAGAATATGTTTGATTCGATGCTGACTTGTCACGTCTGGGTTGAAAATATCAAGATAGTTAGCCATTACCATCCACATGTTTCAAAATGGCAGTGAACATGCCAGTGGGCTATGTCATGTTGGCTGTCCATTTTTATATATAAAGTATATGGCTGAAGCTGTTTCCAGCTTTATACAAAACAAACTTTGTTTTCTAATTTTTCAAATTATAAGGAAGCAAATGACCACATTTTCCAAGTTATACTGAATGTTTATTATTTAATAAGAGTGAAAACAACTTTTAGGGAATAATTCCAAGAAATACATGAGTCCACTTGCATTAAGCTGCAAACTGTTAAACATGTTAATTTGCTCCATTACAAATGCTGGTAGGTAGATAGCTAACTTCTGAAATATCAAGAACAACTGGTGCCATATTTTTGGTCATTATGCTAAGCTAGGCTTCCTGTCACATGGATTTAGCTTCATATTTTGCGCAGACATGAAAGTGGGAACAACCCCCTGATCTTTGCAAGATTGCAACAAAGTGGGATTCCCAAAGTGTTGAATTATACCGTCAAAGAAAAGTGACTCATCAGAGACAGACACATGTACCGCTGGGGAGCTAAATAGACTGGAAAAGTAAGTAGCAAGAAAGCAGACAGGAAGTGAAGCACAGAAAAAAAGGACAAAGGAGCCTGAAATGAAACAAAGAATGGTGAAAACCTATCATAACAACAGGAGCCTTGGTAGTGTCTGCGATGATGAAAAAGAGTCAAAAAAAGTGTGATAGACTGGTGCAGGCGTAAATAGGAAAGCGGGAGACACTGCAGATCAAAAACACAGAGGCAGAGCATGTGATTTATTTTTTTTTTTTACCAGAAGCCTTCTGACTTCTGCGTGGTGACCACAGGCCTCCTCTGCACTTCATTTACTGTCAGTCTTTATTTGATTTCTTTGTAGCGCTGTCATTCCCCCCCCCCCCACTCCCATTTTGCCACCCAGACACCCTGCCGCTTTTGTTTTTCCACTGCAGCAACAAAATTCTTCTTCTCTCTGACCTTGATTTGAAGGGCCAAAGAGGCGTCTGTCAGTCTTGGTGAAGCTTTTATTGAGTTGTGCTTTTGAGTAAGTTTCAAGTTCCAAGGTTTTTTTTACAACTTATGAAACATTTTCTCATGCTGTGTTTGATATTGATTGGTGTACTATTGCAATTACTTACCACAGTTACTTCTGCTTTTTAAATAAGAGGGTTGTAACCCATGCTTTCCTTTGAATGTCTCAGCATGTGTCTTAATTTCCATATAAGGTGACAGAAAAGAAGGATAGATGCATCTCCATTTTGACTCATCCTTTTATGCACACCAATTTGTATTAGCATGCTGCCAGTCTGACTATAAAGTCAGCCCACCCCTGGTTTTGGTTGTGCGCAGATGTGGCTTCCATTTACCAGACTGAAGACATTTTCCATCTTAAATTGACTGCTGAGCTTTTGATTCAAGGACTGACAGCATGTGTCACCTACCAATGAGCTTTGCATTTATTAACAGGCAGGTTCACTTATGTTGAGGTTATTCAAAATGGTCTGCAATTTGTGACGCTTGATGAGAAGTTTAAATAGCTGACTCTGAAAAAAAAAAAAGGAAAGATGCCTCTGATGTCAATTTGCATGAATAAATTCCAAGTTCCAGAAGCTGATATGTATGATTTTGTTGGAGTAATATTGAGAGGATTTTCTTGTGACTGCGCTGGTGATTGTGAAACTTGCTTCAAAGAGTGGCTATCCCACCCTAAACAGTTTCATCTGTCTGTTTTTTTACTTGTTGCATGATGATGAAAAGGCAGCTTTTGACAGTTCTGACAAGAATCCTGTTGTTCTTTTTCACTGACAATCTGCAGCATTGCTTCAAAGATTTCCCTTACCTCTCTGTTCCCTAATCCTTCTTGGTAAAGAAGATTTAGTTTTACAATAATACAAGGAAAGCATTTCTGCCCACATCAAGCAGCCAGTTGCTGCATTTAATAGGTAGCGCCACACTTTAACACGGTTTCTAACTGTCCATTACTGCACCATTGATTTCAGTTAGGCTCACATTGGAAATGGATAAAATGTTAGTGAGCCGAGGATGTGAGTGGAGACTTTCAACTCGTCTCCCTGCGGTCCTGACAGTTTAAAGCACATTGAGCAGTTGGCTTCAGGCTTGCCGGGATCTCATGACGATCATGATATAATCCGAGTTGGTCATGGTGTCTGTGCTGCGAGTTGTTTACTACTTATCAAAAGAAAATGACTGTTTTCTACCTTTGAACATGCAGCACAAATGGGTGCTCAGGATTGAGATGGGAATGTTAGAGGGCTGTAGAGGACTAAATGGTGTCCCTCATAACAATGACAAAGTGTGTACAAGTTCAGGTGGCAGCATTTGTGTTTGGACACTCACTGTCTATGCAATGTCTCCACTTCAATGCATCCAAAAGCATGAATCCCATAAAAACAGCCTCACTGAGGTGGAAAAAGAAATTGCTTCTTAACCAAATGTTAAATGTGACCTAACCAGAGCTAATGGTGATATGCACCAGATGTTCTGGATTTAGAGCAGGACGATCCACTGAAGTTGAAATGTGTCACATGCTCTGTTTCCAAGCTCCCTTGACACTCTGGTATGACTTGTGATTTATCTTCTTCAAATTGTACTGCATGTCTCCTAAAATATAACTCTCTGCATTTACTGTAAAAAGAAACTTTTTCCACGCAACATTCACAACACTCTGATGATGAAACATACACTGAGTTTGTAAAGCTTTTATTAGTTTGTTTTTCTTGCGCTTTGCAGTAGTAAACACTGCGTGTTATGTAAGTAATTCCTGTGAAAGATCCCCTGGAACAAGCGGCATCACGGGAAGCACTGTGTCTTGTATCTGGCAGCAGCAACAGCAGTTTGTCTGAAGTTACTAGAAAAAAAGATGCATCGTGTTCAGCATGAGCGTGACAGCCGCTGAGGATTTAAAAGGAGAAGAGTGCCACCTACTGAGACCCCTCACATCCAAGCAAAGAAGTATAATCCCAGACAATCCTCAGAATGACATGAGCTCCGCTCAAATATACAAAAACCTCTTATTTATTTAAAGGGCAACATTGTGTTGGTACATAGTGGAAGACAGGATGCAAAACACTCCACTAAACATGAAGGGTCCTGAAACAAGGTGAAGGTGGAGTTCAGCTGAAGTGAATGGAAGAGAATGGTACTCTGGTTTCCTCCCACTGTCCAAAGACATGCATGTTAGGTTAATTGGTGTCTCTAAAATTGTCCCTAGGAGTGAGTGTGGTTGTTTGTCACATTTGTCTCTGTGTGGTGCTGTGATGGACTGGCGACCTGTCCAGGGTGTACCCTGCCTCTCGCCCAATGACCGCTGCAGCCACCAACCCCCCCGCAACCCGACCGACGGATTAAGCGGGCATAGAAAATGGATAGATGGATAAATAAGAGAAATTATATTGTTGCATTATATACAAATAATAGCCATTAGTCGTTTTAAACAGTCATTGCATAGAGCTATTGGAGTGGAAATGAATGTCCTCATTCTCCAACTGAGCTGTAAAAGCCTCTGACTGAAGGCACTCTGAACATAACTGTCTGTTATGTAGAGGTTGTGCAGTGTTGTCCATTAGTTTTAACAACTTGTGGAGCATTTGTCTATGAACAATCAGCTTCAGGGGCTCCAGGGCAGTACCCAGCACAGAGCCAGCTTTCTTCCTCAGTCAAACCTCTGGGTTTTTTTGAGTCACTGGCTCAGATGCTGCTGACCCAACATCCTCAAGAGGTAAAGTCTGCTCTGTTCCTTCTTTTAAATAGTCTCAGTTCTGTTTCTCTAGTCCAATCTGTTGTCCATGAACACACACGTAGACTATCGACCCCTACCACCTCCACTTTTTCATTCAGGATGGAAATAGTGATCGGCTTAGTTCTACTTCTAAAATCTACAACCGTATCCTTTGTCTGATTCACTGTCAAGATGAGGTGATTGTTCACCCACCAACCTTCAAATCAGTCCACCAGTTCCTTGCACTCAGTGTCTTCTTAGTTTTCGTTCTTGATTTACAGTATGATCTATGTTGACTTCATCCATGCTAATGAATTTTGCTTGGCAACAGAAATTAAAATCATCATTGAATATAAACTAAAGAAACTTGGCTTCCTACTTCGCTCATGTTTGGAATCAGTTTAAGTGCCACATTTAGTCCAAAATTAACAAATGCAGATCTGTTTTTGACTTTGGGATGCATGTGGAGGTTAATGGGGACACTGGCAAACATGACCAAAGGATGATTTGAATCACTTCTTCTTTGAATGTGTAAGGTCTAAATGAGGTAATTTGGGAAAACTAACAAGGAGCCTCCCTGTTTGCCTCCTTATAGAGAACTGTTGAGACCACAGGACAAATCAAGAATCAGCTGAAACTGTTCTCTGAAACACCTCAGACTCCACCAGAGTAGATTAGGAGATGGGGGACACACCTCTACTATCCTGACCTTGATAAAAACCTGTATGAAAACATGAAAACTCTTCCAGGTTGTCTTGCAGCATCATGAACACCTCTGAGAATTCATTAAGCCCTAATTTATTGCATCTCATCTTTTTCCCAATTCCTGTGTCAACATCGCAGTCTCTTGTAACAAAGTGCACCGAACACCCGCCTGCAAGAAAGATATTTACCTTTTCTGATGCTCCAAAAGTTTCCTTTTCTTAATTCTCCATCACAAACCCTGCAGAGCACTGCAAACATTACGCACAGACACCGCTATGAGCGCCTGCATTAGCATAAACACATATTCTGAAGCTTTGATTCAAATTTTAGCTCTCTTCCTCTGCTTCTCCTCCTCTGCCTCGCACACACTCACGTACACACACACCTGTCCTCCTCCCTTAGGCATATCTGGTAGAAAACGATCCCTCTTCTCTCCTGTCAGTGGGAACAAATGAGCCGGTGCATGCTTCTTAGTGTGTGAGTCTGTGCGTAAGTGTGCAGGGCCAAACTTCCTGTCTGTCTGGCCTTCCACTCCCTAGTTACTTCCACCCAAAAAGTCACGCATAAACACACACACACACGCACCTGCTCTGCACCGTTACCCTCTGACAGATCACTGACATGCTGTCTCTAGGCTGTGCTGCAGTGCATAGGTGTGTGTGTGTGGTCACAGGCACCCCCCCCCCACTGTGTCAGTCTGGTAGTTGCCATTTCTCAAGGAGCTGTGGAAGGGAGGGAGCGTGGGGTAAGGATGGAGGGAGGGCGAAGGCCTTGATGTGAGTGTTTTTGTTGTCAGAGGGTTTATTAATAAAGATGACCTCAGCCAGTGCTGCCCAGAGGGTTTAGTGTGTGGGTTTGTGCTCCTTCTTTCTTTGCTCTGACTCTTTGATCTTGCCAAATAATTATTATTTGATTAGCCAAGAGAAAGAATTCAGCTTTTAAGTATTCATAGATTGTAATAGCCACTCCTCTAGCTTTTTCCTTTGTTATTTAAAGGTGGTTGTACTCTGTTTGTGTGGATTCGTAATGCTTCTCTGCACTCTTTGCGTGAATGCAAGTTTATCTATGTGTGTGGGTAGGTGTAACAGGGATAATCCTTCACGATATAATTCCTTTGTGTCGCAGCGTCTGTGGATGTGATTATGTCCTTCATTATTTCAGGCTAAACAGGTTGAGTCCTCTTCTTGCGTGTGCAAGGTCAGTCCCCTGCTGTCTTTGTCGGGAAGAACGGATGAACTCAAAAGGATACAATCATGAGTCATTTCCTTCAAAGTGCTGTCCATCATTGCTGCAACACAAACTTGGTTAATCGACAGAGCTGATACACTCAAATTGCATTTTTTTCAACCCATCTTGTGGTCTGACAGTGAAGAAATAACAGGAGAGGTATCTCTTTCAGTTTTTATGAAATTTTTTGCCAGTTTATGTGTATTATGCACACAGCCAGGATGGTTCCGAGTGCTTCTTTTGAGCACAGGATTTGAATTTTGGTGGATAACAAAGCAAAGCAGAGTTTTGACTGTCAACTAAAGTCACTAGTCACTTCTTGCTTTAGGTCTTGCACTATCATCTAGTGACACAGAGACCGTTGCAGCCACTATAAAACATCCTTTCCTTTAGTACCTGCAGGCTTTTCAACAAAAATTTTAGTTCAGGGTAGAATTCTACCACAGGACTGAAATATCAAGGACTGTTGCTGTAGCCCAATAGCCAATGAAAATAACTTGCTGTATTTGTTTCTACAAATCAGTGATATATGTAATGTAATGTCAGCCTTGAGGCTCTCCCACCTTGTCTTGAACATGGGTTTGGAGGACTATATTTTTCATCAAACCAATACAATACCTGACCCAAACCAATCACTTTTTTTACAGCCAATATACCAAACTGAGTGTTTGGTATATTGGGCTTCTTAGAATACATGATAAGTTGCGTTTTGCTGTGCTGATGTGATGCAGTATGATTGCATGGTTTGAATTCAAAGAGGGCCTCTAGTTGAAAGAAAGCGGTGAACTGTAATTATTCATAACTGTGGCGATTTGGATGAAGTGAGAAAAAAAGGTTGGATTGGTTTGGGCTTGGTGACCTTCTCAAAGAATGACTTAAATTGATGGAAAAAGCTATGATACTTTGAAAAAATGCGGTAAGTGAGGGGAGGCTCATGTAAATGTTTGTGATTGAGATAGTAGAGGTGGGTGATCTAATTTGTTTAGCTACTGAAAGCTCCCCACTGTACCTGTCTCTGAGGGCTGGAGCTAGAGCTGGAGCCCGAGGAGGACAGCCAGGCAAGCGATGGGCCCCCAAGGGTCTGTGAGTTACCATGGAAGGAGCTGGCTCTCAAGCCGCACTGAGCACTGTGGCCTTTACAAACGAGGTCACCCTGCAACCTGTCACGAAAATGACACACAATGAACTCACACTGTTACACACACATCACATCACGTGTGCAGACACATATGTTACAGTGTACATGTATTTACATCAAGCTACACACACTCATATCATCCAATAGGAATATGTATGTGATTCAAATAGGAACACACAGACATAACACACATTCCGGGGAGTAGATGCATGAATTGATCCACGCTCACATACATTACGCTTCTGCCTCCCGCTCTGTCAATAATCTTCCATCCATGTTGGGCTGCTCAGCTTTTTGCTATTTCAGCTGCGGCACCGAACCTGAGTCTGGTTACATTTTGTCGAACAGACAGCAGCAGCACTATGAGAGGAAAGCTAATGAAATAGGGTATCCCTTGCCTCTGGTTATTTCACAGCAGAAGAAGAAAGATCAGACTCACTTTGACCTTGAATGAGTCTATGAAATGATAGACTGTGCTCTGAACAGCTGCTTGTTTATCCAGTTTACTTGTTCGCTGGCGGGTGCTGTTGTTCTTCAGGGCCCACGCAGGACCTGAAATGCCCTGTACTCCCCCATAATGGGTGAGGGCCTCCTTCAGGGAGACTTTAACACATACCGCTGCCTCATCTCTGGAGTATTCAATCACATATATTGTCAAAACCAACACTGTGAAATTGCAAAGGGGAAAACTAACTACTTTTAAAGAATGCTTCTTTTTTTCTGTCTTTGATGCCTATGTTCACTGACAATGAAGAAGATTTTCTTTAATAAACCTACCAGGTCATGAAACTTTGTGGCATAAATGACTGAGACATCCCACAGCAGAGAGCAAAGTGCGTCTGTGTGGGAATTCAGTGATGACAGAGATGTAGCTCAAAGGGATAAAAAAAGACAGTAAAAAGATTCTGTGAGTTCATTCAAATTCCATTCACAACAAAGTTCACATTCAGTAATATACCACACTTTATCTATACATCACTTATATCATTTAGCTGCTATTTAGGTGCTGTGGGTACTAGGGATGGGTTAGGGCATCAAGATAAGCTGTTAAAATGCTGACTTTTGTTTTCAGCAGCACATTTCAGCGCTCACAAAAATAAGGCCTTTCACTCGATGGAAAATTTGACTTGTGAGTTGACTCCCATGAAGTGCACGCAGTGAGAAAAGCAGAGATCCAGGAGGGAAAGTGGTGCAGTGAAAAGCTGTGTATGGAATATTGTGTTTTTTATTAGAGGGCTCCTCAGCAGGAGGGATTTGTTTGACTTTACTCCTTTATGAGACAAATGTTGGGACCAATCTCCTCATTACCCTCATCGCTCTGGGACTTGTTGCGAAAATTCTAGGGCCAAAGCCAGTGCTTTACCATCACATCCTGCCATTTATGTAAACAGATGTTTTACTACAACACATACCTACATGTATGCACACAGAGACCTCATAACACTTGTACCCAACCCATTCATTTTATAGACCTTTCCTCAGAAATAAACTTCAATTCAAGAGAAATAACCTGAAATCATTCTAGATTTATTCCGGTTTCAAATTTTTTTGCTTAGCAGTCGTATTCGTGTTGTGGAAAAATGTGAGAATCTTTCTTCTCGTCTGTGTATCCTCCAGTTTAGCTCCTACACCAGGTGCTGTTCAGTATCTCGTGTCCACCGCGGCTCCTGTGGGCTCTGGCACAGTGAGAATAATAATCACAGCTCCTCAGCTCATACCAGCATCAGATGCCAAAAGCAATGACGCAGGCTCTCCTCTTCACACATGAAATCAGTGGCTGATAGTGGAAGAGTCCTATTTCACAAAAAAATATATGAAAGACAATCACTTTATCTGTCAGCTCAATGTTTTTATTTTCTTTTATCACGATGCAGAGACAATAGGGCTTGAAAGTGTTCGTTCACACATTCCAGAAACCTGGACAGCAGGTTCTGACCGGCCGCTGTGCCAGAGGCTTTGATAGCGTCTGCGCTGTGGATAGCAATGACAAAGTTTGGAGCTGGCAAAGTCAGTGTTTTCCTTTGATACTGGTAATGTGTGAGCAGTCATAAAATAGATTAAAGATTTAAAAAGTTTACTATCTTCTAAACAACAACAACAATCTGTCTGAGAGAGGCATTACAGAAAAGTCAGACAGTTTGCATCTAGGCTGCTTTACAATTAAGTGAATCGTTTATTTTTTTAAGTGATTTTCCCTTTTGCAGATTTGGTGTCTCGAGTGTCTAATTTTTAGATAACTTAACAACCTTAGAGATATTCATATTATTCATTATTCACCATATTAACACTGAAAAACACCTGTAACAAAAGCATTGTGAAGTGTTATCATCACCATCACATCCCATTGCTCTAGATAGCTTATTAATACTCTATGATTAAAATTATACCCCACTATTATAGATGGACAAATGCCAAGAAAAAAGAGCATCAAAACCAGCAACTTTGTCTTGTATTTTCCTAACATACTAGTTCTGAGATGGGGCCAATGAGAACGAGTAAGCTCACTTTTATTGACTCTACTCAACAAATTTATTTCATTTCACACCCGTGTCTTCATCCCTAATGGTTGCTAATTCAATTTAGATTGTTTTAGACCATTTTTATTGAGCTACAAAAGGCTTGTAATTCTTTTCAGATGTGCATTAGTATTCTCTGACTCCTGCTAAGTCAGCATATATAATCTTTTTCAAATCGACGTTTCTTGGGCAGGGTTGTGAAAAATTTATTTACCTGGTATTTTTCCGCCATTTTTGGTGCTTAAGATATTTCAAATTATGGTAATCCATCATTAGACTTTAAGATGTCTCTTCTTCTTTTTACCTGCAAGTAAGTGGCTACATAATCCAGGCGAAGGGGTTTTTCACAGCTTGGCTATCCAAAGGTTGCTGATGATATCACTGACCTATAAAGTCAGGGGCTGCAATTTACAAAATTTATTTGAAATATTAGATTCTAAAATTGACAAAATCTTTCTTTGTAAGGTTATCAGCCCTGTCATTATGAACAATCGCACATCTCTCAAATTATGTAATATATAGCTATATAGAATATATATGTGGAGCGAAGGCAGAGGACGACCGTTTGTTGTGTATCGGTCATATTTAGTTTACACTGGATAACTGATCCTTCAGCTGACTGTTGACAATTCTAATGAGGGATCTTAGTAGGAATTTACTCTTTCATTCAGTCAGGCTGATAATGGCCCCAGCTAATGGTGTCCACCCTAATTTTAACTTGTAAATCAAAACCTGTGGGTAATAGGCACTTAGAGGTGTCACAACTCACAAGTAAATCACTCTGGGAGACAAAACCCTTTGAAGTCAAGTTTTGCAGCTCAATCGTTTTTTACTTTTCAAAGGGCTTTTAGGTTTGTGCAACGATAGAAGGTGGCTTTTCGGTTGGCTTTCACTGCTCAGCTCCAGCTCTGCCCTTGGCCAGATGTCCACCAAGGAGAGCATGTATAGCTCTACTGTATGTGTGTGTTTGTGTTGTTAGCCAGGTTTTCTGAGATTGCTTGCCTCTAACAGGCACTGGCAGGCTTTTTGCTGGACTTTATTGCCACACGCCTCATTCAATCCTGCCATTGATTAGAGCTGCCACTGCTGGCATGCAAATGTTCACGTGCAGTCTTACTAGGCAGAGTTTGGCACATTCTCAAAGCCCTGGTCTTTGCATGTGATTAGCATCCCATTGCGTTGTCTTGTGCAGCGATCAAACAGAGTGTGGAGTTGGGCTCTTGTCTGGGCTGATTGGAGGAAGTGCCGAGTAGAACATCTCTCCACTTTTATTCTGCTCATCAGGGTGCTGTCAGCTCAGACAATGTCAAATCTGCTGCAAAGCAATTAAAACCTTGGGCTGTCACAATTGAGCCTGATAGAGAAAGCTCATATAGTGGGAACACGCAGGCAAACACATCAACACAGATTCAGGTGGACAATGCCTTGCTCACAAACATGGGTATAGAGCATATCCACCTACACACATGCACACATATTTTACAATAAGCATGCAGGCGATTAGCTTACAAAGTGCAGGTTTAAACAGTTAGTCATTGCTGATTCACAAGCGGCTGGCTGGATTCCACACAGCCACTCACCATGCTTCCTATCAAACACACAGGCAGCCAGCAGCTGGAGGTGTGTGTGTGCACGTGTTCATATTTATGTGTGCAGGTGTCCTGCTCTTTAACTAGATCCCTCTGCTGTTCATCTCACTCCTCTTCCCCCTTTCATTGTGGCCTCATGTGTGAATGCGCATGTGTGTGTGCTTATAGCTTTCTTTATTTTAGGTGTAGACCGTGTGGACGTGTATGCATATTTATATGTGAGCTTGTGTGGAGCTTGGCAGGGCTTCGGCTGCTGTGTTGCCCTAGATCAAGCCAATGGAAAGCTGAGGTCTGGATGACTTTCTTATTGTAGGAAAAAATCACCAAAGATGGCCAGTCTGCTGCTGTACTGTCACATACTTGTGTGTGTATGTGAATCTATCTGAATTCATCCAGCCATATAGGTAAACAAGCCAGTGACCTCAGTAGTAGTGACATGTTTCATTTTGTCGAGATTTTTTTCCCTCTAAGTGTATTTTTACCCCCTGCTGCTGTTACAGCTTCAGCAGATGTGCCGCCGGTTTAGTCCCAGGTGGGGATACTAACTGAAGGGTTAAACATTTTACCAGAAGCAGTTAGCACACACATGGGCACATGTGTACTCATATGGTGACTTACTCAGAAGTGCGAGGTTCCAGATTGAGTGTAAATTCATTTACCAGCACATAACCTCACTCTATTTTTGAAGGAACAACTGTCAAATAGAGTTTCATATTTTACGTGACTCGCTTGTTATTTTCTTTCCACTATCAGAGTTCATCCTGTCCTTGGATGTTCTAGTGCTTTAAAAAAAGCCTTTCAGAAGCAGGTTTTAGATCTTCTCTGCCCATTCAAAACCATCAAAAATCCAATTAGTTTTAAGATTTAAGAAGAGTCTTAAATTAGATGGAAAATATTTATTTTATTATTTTATTGGGTTTTTTGAAAATGTCTTTGTCAAAAGATAAAAAAGATTTAAATTTTTTATTTTTTTGGCTCATTAACTTTTATTTTTTAATCTAAAAAATCACTTCCACATTGTACTGCATTCCAATAAGGTTAAAAAATGTTGAATTCAAGAAGCATCTCATTGTTTCCTTTTTTATGAGAGTTCTGTTCAAGGTTCTGTTATATTAGGGCACACGTGTGGTTAAATCAATAAAGTTGATTATTAAAACCGTTTTCCAGTCAATAAAGTGGAGCTGAGTTTCCAGTGTCTGTTCTATTGACAGCAGTGACTGAACTACGACGGTGTCAGAGGTTTCAGTGTTGCCTTTGTGTGCTCACTCTTTGTAACTCTAGCCGGCCCATATGCTACTGACAGAATCTGCTTAGCCATCAGCGATCTCATTGTTATTAGTGTGCCATTGATGTTGACATGAATCTCAGGCTCTGCACAGCAACATGAGCAGGGACATTACAATTAGTCATGCATCTTGAACGATGAGGTCCAGTGTGTAGGTATGGATGGCTTTGTATATATGGGTGTGCCTTTCCTTTTTCTATTAACTTCACAGCTGCAATTAAAGCAAAATATCCAGTAATTCCACTCTGCTCAGCTTAACTGGATGAGCATGCACTGTATTTGTGCCGTAGCAGCCTTTGAAGACACAGATGCTGGAGAGTCCATTGTGCAGGAATTCATCGTATCTTGTTTGTTGTATGGCATCATGCACTTTTTTCATTAATAATCGTCTTCAAAAATGAAGAATGATTTCATCTTATGAAGTCCTACATTAGAGAAGCGTGATGGAAACGACAAAATGAATTTTCCCATACGTTTTTAACTTCTTTTAACATGTTTGTTTTTTTTACCTTTTATGAGGAATTATTGGAAGATGGAAATACACAAGATACATGGTCAGTACCAAGCGAAATAGAATACTTGCTATAGTTTCTGAGGATCTTTGTAAATTTTTCTGCAGAACCAAAACGGCCATTTTTCAGTCAAAGTGGAAATCTTTTCACATTTTGTGGACATTGTTAGATCACAAAACAAGATTGGTTGCAATCCCAGCTCTCGGGATAGCTTCACAGCACAGTAACTCATTCTTAATGGAAAAAAAATTCTGAAAGGATCTTTGCAAACCTAAATTTGGTAGAAAGTCACTCTGCATATTTCTGTGGTGGTTAAGGCTGAACAAATTCTGAACAGGTGGACCATCAGAAATTTGCACAATAGCAAGCAGTGAAACAACAGATTTTCATCCTTTGCAAACCTAGTTTGGGGACAAAACTTGTTAGCATCTCAAGTAAGTGCCAGTACAGTTGTCAACCATTTCTGGTGCAATTCAGCTGAAGTCTCCTCTACTCTCTGTGTTCACATACATGTTCTTACTTTCAAAGCCAGCTCTCTTGTGGCCATAATGTCATTAACGGACTACCTTTAGTTCTACAAGCTTCCACAGATCAGCGCAACCTCTCTTAAGTAAAACTTCAACCATTGTTATTTTAAACAACAGCCAGTTTTATAGCGTTTAAGAAGACTGCTGTTTTACATTAAAACTTCAATATGTCTTACAGCTCGAATGAACATATAATTTGCTTTCTTGCCGTCTGAACACAGTGAGTGGGACTGATATACAGCACAGAGCAGCTCAACATTTGTTTTTTTTAAAAATCCCTTCATTTACAAAGTCACAATATTAATTTTGAAGTTCATGTTTAAGAGAAACCTTGACTTTCAGCTTAACTAAATAAATATTCAGATAAAGTTTTGAGAAATATGTGCATAGGGATTTTACTGCACCACATTCTGTGTCTGTCTTCATGTGCATGTTGGATTTAAATTTAATTGTTGCTCTTTAGGATTTGCATGTATATACTTTTGTATGTGCAAATATCTTTACTCTTATTATTTTTGTACTTGAATGGAGAGACTGATTGCTAGGTCTTTGTAGACACATCAAAATAATTAAAGCTGCATTGTCTCTCTCAAGTGCACACACACACATACACACCAACAATCATTACCCCTCTCTTCTTTTTCTCCTTTAGGCCAATGTGACCTTCATCTGAATCAAGTATCGCTATTGAACATCCACGGAGAAGTCGGGAACAGAAAAACTGAAAGGGAGATTAAAGAGAAAGCACACAAGCGCGCAAGGGAGGAGGAGGAAAACAAGTAAGAAAGCACAAACTAAGGGTGGAGAAGAAAAATGCAGCACCGTTTTTTTACTCTCCTCTGAAATCTTTTCTCATGAAAGAGAATAACTGGCTGTAAGAATCAGGGAACTGAACAGAGGGAAGACAGGAAGAGGAATGCTAGGGCATTTAAAATGAGAAAAAAATCTAAAGACATAAGAAAGTGAATCAGAGGAGGGAAAAGAAAAGCACACAGGAGGGGAACAGTTGTCAAACCTGGACATAGAAATTATAATCATTGTCAGGAACTCCCAGAAAGAAATGACTCCCAGTTAGACAAAGAAAGAGGAAAGCTGCATGAGCCATTTAAGAGATAAGAAAAAAGAGAACAAAAATTAGAGAAAAGTTAAATTTGTGTCGGAAATTGGATTTTAGATTTCAGAGACTTTTGTCAGGAATTATGCTGAAGGTTATCTGCATTGGTGTGTGTGCGTGTGTGTGCATGTGTGTGCGTATGTGTGCGTGCGTGCACATGATGTGCACACATCACATCCGAACAGTATTTTCTGAGTCAAAGAGAAAAGCGACTGTATTTCAACTGAATTCCACATGAATGAGATAAATGTGTCAGTTCCAGAATAGCCACTGTGAATAAATGTTGCCTTAATCTCCATCATTTTCTACAGTTTAAACTGTAACAAATATATTTCAGTGAGCTTTATACTTACTGAAACCTTATGAGAAGCTCATGAAAATTTATATCCACTCTTGCCTTCACAAATTTATTTGTGCAAGGCCGTAGAAGCAGCAGGAAGTGTTCTATGGTTTGTCTTCGCCCTTGGTTTCTATGTATAGGCGAAGCTACACTATACACCTAGTTACATTTTTGAGAAAAAAGAGTTGAGAAAAATGAGTAATGTCACTCTAGTGTCTCTCAAACCAACGTGAGGCATGACACCGGGGGCAGTTTTTGTAGCTTGGCATGACGTTGCCCCAAAATGGCAACTCAACTCCCAACGATTATGTGTTATGTGCCACATTAGGTGTATATTTTTTTTATTTTCAGTAATTTTTCAGTTGTAATGGTTGCTACTTTACACAAAGCTTTGTTTTTTCTCATTGTGTAGTATTCGATGTCAATGCATGCGTTTCTGTGTGTTAGTTTGTGTGTGGCCACTACTTTTGAAGTGTGTGATGGAGGGCTTTCTCACTCACCATCAGTTGTCTGCCTGATTGAGCGACTGGGAGCTCCAGCAGGCTGGAACAAATTGCCTCCGATAAAAAAAAAAAAAAGTCATTTGTATCCTAACTTCTGTGGATAGAATACAGACCAGCAGAGGAAGAACGTACTTAAACACAAACATACACACACGTATGGCATAATAATGAGAATGACCAGGCCATGCACAAATGTAGATACAAAGCTGCGGCCTCAGATGCATTCTTCTGTTCCTAAATCTTAGTTTTTTTTCTTGAAGTATCTATTTCTCTTTCTAGCACAGGCACAACACATTCATCCCTTGTTCGTTCTAATAATTTTCGTACAAGCTATCTGTGACTCTCACGGTGTGTGTTTATCTCAGTGAGGATATTGGTTGCCGATCATAAATAGCTTCTCTCTGATGGGGTGCCATCACAGGCAAGCGGAGAACTCAGGGGAGGAAAGGAGGGGGTGGAAAGAGAAAGTGAGGTGTGTGTGCGAGGGAAGGGTGACGGAGGATACAGAGAGATCAAGAGAGCGATTGAAGGAGGAAAAGATAGAAAAAACGCAAGACAGATGGAAACATGGGTTATCTGCATCACGGCATGTGTGACAGGTGTCAGGGATGCGCTCTTAAATGCAAACACCCATCCGCCAAGCAAGAGAAGCAATGTTAAGGCACTCAAACACAACCATGCATGTGGATGGAACCGCAACACAAGCTGATGCCATGAAAACGAAACAGTAAATGGGGCTCCATTCACTGCAGTGAAGCTACTGTTGTTTTAATTTTCAGTTCATGGTGTTTGCTTTTAATGCAAACCGTTCTGCTGATAAATTCAGTTTTCCACATTACTGCACATTACCTCTGAGCTAATTAAATCATTACACTAAGAGTCATGCCACAATAACTAATCTTCTATTACACAAATATTGTTTTGTTTTACAGTTTCAAGGAGTTTCCAATTAGCAGTTTTATCGATTACCATTGATCGCCGTTGAAACCAATTAAACTAACACCTGCAAAGTTTTTACATTGACACCTCCTCTGCCATACAAAGCATGTAACCCTCTTCCTTGTAGACTTTTTTATAAGAAGTTTCCTTGATGGAAGATGGAAGTCTAAAGTAATCCTGGCTTTGTTCAAATTTAGTAAAACCTACAGTGTCAGCATTTTAAAGCTCACTATTTAACATGTTTTTAGAATTTCACTCCATCTGGCCAAGAGGTATTTCCAGCAAGTCCCTGTACACAAAATAAATATATACAATATATGTATATATATGCATCCTGATGATTGAGACATTTTCTAAAATGTAAAAGTGCTGTCGTGTCAAACTGTTCACTCAAATGCTCATTTATTCATTCTGAATCCCTCTACTTGGAAGTTTGTTTCATTCTTTTAACATTTCCTGAAACAATGTTCAATATTAAAAACCTTTCAGCTCCTCAAAGAGCTCATAAACTGCATTTTCTTTGGGCTTTGTGAAGCAAGCAGTGTTAAGTTTAACTGGTGATGAATTAAAAAAATAGCCAAATAAAGTGAATTAGAGCGTCTATCCATTTGTTTGGTTACTGTTGTGGAAATTCACATTCTCCTGAATGTACCCCTGTATGTATTGGAGTAAATGCAATGTTCCTGTTGATGTTTTTTGGCTTTGTTCCTTCATGCTGACCACAGTTTTTCTCTCATATGTTATCTTCATATTATATCGGAGGAAATTCTTGCCAAAGTGCCGAAGCACACAGACATGCACAGGTTTCCCTCCATCGGGTTTGATGAGCTGAACGAGCGTGAGTGCTCTGCATCTTGCATTCCTCCATCCTGTCTCTGCACGCTGCAGCAGTCTTTGTCCTTCGATCGATTCCAGCTTATCTTCCCGTAAAGCAGGACCTCTTTTCACTCCTCCTCGCTTCACCACCTCATTCCCTCCTCTCCACCCTTCTCATTGCTATCGATCAGCCTGTGTGTTCAACAAAGAAGAGAGCAGGCTGTGGTTAATGTAGAGCCAGGCTGAAGGAGCCTGCCGTACGGTTCCTGTATCGCCTCTCACTCTTAATGGGTCCAATCAGATTCTAATAGACCCTGGCTTACAGCATCAAGGCCCACCACTCTCTTCTGACTGGTCTCACCTTTCACTTCCTTAACTTTCAGCAAATTTCTGTCTGCACTGTATAGTATATCAGCCAAGTTGATTTTTTGCTGATCGGGGGTGGGGCATACATTTGTTCACCCATAAGGTATTAGCTTCTGCTGAGTGTGCACAGGCTTTTTCAAAAATGTCTTGCTTTGCATTTTTCATAGTGATGCCCATTCATTCACGGGAGCTGCTCAGTAGAACCACAGTTGGCTAATTTTGGCCTCTGGGAACTGCCCAGTACCCAAAAGCTCAAGTCTTTTATTATGTTCAGACTTCTTTCAGTCACTGAACTCATAGGCTCATAGTTGGTTATGCTTTTTGCTTCATGGCAGAATAAATGCTGTTGACCCAGGGGGAAAGTGACGCTCAATTTCCTTCTTACCTTTGAGAGATTTGAATTGCTTGAATGGTTGATAAACAAGTGGAAAAAGGAAACAAGCATTAATCTTTCTGAATTCAGAGAGATGAGGGAGAAAAGATAGCATGGTTATAAAAGTAGACATTTACTTATCTTTACTTTATTGTGAAAGCAATTTTACAAGAAAAACTAGAAATGATTACGCTATAAAGTTACTTTTAGCTAACGATGCTAATGTTAGCCAAAAGGTTATATATTTTTACAATACATAAAATATTTAATTAATACCTTTTTAGCTAACTTTTTAGCAAGATTTTAGCATTTAGCATTTTCCCTCAGGGCCACAGGGTACCTTAAATACACATGTGGTCTTACATTTTATCGATCAGTGCTCCCTAACAAATGGGTCACAGCTTCTAAAGAGGGCTGCAAGGAAACTTTGGTGACTTGCAACGTTATCATAAAGAGATAAAAAATGAAAAAAAATCTGCTTCTAGTAAATTCCACGCATTATTTTTTAACATGTTTGCATTTTTCTTGGCTTTCGTGGAACACAAGTTAAAATTTTTTATGTCCAAACAGACAAACAATATTAATGAATCTAAAAAAAAAAGTTGTTCTTCTTCTACCTCTCATTATAATTAATCTAAACAACTGTACCTGTTTAAGTTTCACAGTGCGGCCATTCTGATACTCTTCAACAACTCTGAATAAGAAGCAGTTTAAATTCAACTGCAGCAGCTTTGCGCTGGTCAGCAGTCATGCTTGCTGAAAGAGTGCTTATCTTGTTAAAGTGCTGGACCACACAGTTTAGCGTTTTGCCGATTTAGTTTGTAAAAACAGTATGGCTATACTGTATAAATACATACACACACTGCTTTTCCACTATCACTCTATAAGGATCTCTCCCCGGCCTGCCCACCACTGAGAGGTGTGTGGGCTGCCGCTGTATGAGTCCAGCTACGTGTAACCTTTCTGCCCTGTGGCCCCTCACTGGGATCCAGTGCTCTGGACTCAGTGTGAGCTCCTCCCAAAAGAAAAGGTTTGAATTGAGGAGAGAAGGCAGCGAGAGCGGAAAGGAAGAGGCAAAAGCGCTACCGGACAATTAGCCCCCCAAGGAGCATAGTAGGTGGTCTCCCCAAGCCAGAATATACTACGAGCATCTCAGAGACTGGCAGCCACCTAGAGAAACCGAAGTGAGAGGGAGATGGTGTGTGTGGGGGCGTGTGTGTTGTGCTGATTGTAGTGTTTTGCATTCACACACCCAGCGGTTGTTGTTCCGAAATGAGACAGTATGTCTGGTGCCCCTAGGCATCAATACGACTATTTCTATTATTCAGAGCTGATTATGGTGCTAAATCATACAGCAGTGAATACTTTTTAATGAGCTTTGAAATAAAACAGAGAAAGTTTGTCAGCTTTTATTTTATTTCCAGTCTTATTCTGACTGGCGGGGAAAAGGAGCATATCTGAGTGATTTGATTAGTGTGCTGGTGTGTGAGGGGCAGGTTGCAACATATGTGAATAATAAATATAAATAAATGAGTATGTGTGAGAAAGACTGCGGGTGTGCATATGACACGTGATAAAACATCCCTCTCATGTTTTTTTATTTCTTGTGTACAGAGCATGTGGTGTTTCCACATGAATTATAGATGCGTGCACGTAGCAGACCGTATACATGAGCCATTATATATCTACATTATATAAAGAATGTAGGTGTAAACAAAAAGCTGCGTTTGTCTGAATGGAATTTTGTGTGTTTTTGTAAGTGTGTGCGCTAGCCTTCTGATCATAAGCCAGTCTGTTGCCTTGAGCACGGCAGATCGACATGTAATCATGGACTAGTGTGCACACACTCATGCATGTGCATCGATGATAGGTCAAAGCACCATCCCAACATCCCCCAGGCCTGCACACAGGACAGGCAGGTCGAGGCAGGGCAGGGCACACGTGGTTTTTATGATTTCTCACTGCACTCATGAGCTTGTCAGAAACAAGAGACGCCATGCTGACAGCAGAAGGCCGACCAGAGAGAAAAAGGGATCTAGATGGAGAGGCCAAGAGATTAAAAAAATCTCTTTTTCTACACATTGTGTCTGCTTGCAAATAAGTGATTATTGTATGCTTTTTGCAGTGTTTTCCTTTCTCAAATGTCAAGTAAAAAAAAAAAAAGTCACAATAAAGTTAGAAGTTTAAGAGATGTCTTTTACTGATATAGATCCTCAGGATGTTTTCAATTGGCTCTATATCAGTTATACTGAGAAGTGCTGAAATAGCCGATAACATCAAAGCAGACGTTCACCCAATCAGTCAACCCAAACTCCGGTCCCGACATGCTCAAACTGCGATTAATTCCGAAAAAATTTCTGATACATCACTTTGATAACCAGATTAAATTTATGATAATGCATACATGCTCTGTTTACATTTTAGCTTTCATTTTACCATATCTAAACTAACTCATCAGAATGTGGTAAATGCATAATCAGTAGACCAACAAGCTTTAAAAATAATGTTGTCCAAGCTTGTTGAGGGTTTTTAATCTAATCTAATATTCTGACAAGATCTGCTCATTTCACTGATTATGGATTTAATCACAGAGGTTGATGCACTGATGGAATTCTTTGCTCCAATGATTGGCTGGAATTAAAACTGTAGACCTCCAGGGCACAGAGTTGAGATCCAACTTGATTAAAGCTGTTTATGTGCAATGAAAACTCTATAACTCAGTGTTTGGTCTTGTCTTGGGTCGGTTGTCATCTCCTCGAGGCTTATAAGAATGGCAGCAAAGGAGTTTCATATATTCAGTCAGACATCCGTCATATATCATTGACAAAGCTATTTTGTTAGCACTCAGCTGTCTTTGTACACAACCTGCAGACGAACAGAAAAAGTACCATTCATTTGGAGAAGTATTCATCATTCCATCAGTCTTTATCATTTTCCTTCTAGCTCTAACTCAAACATCAGACTTTTCTGTTTCTTAAGGCTTTGTGTGCGGTTTGGGCAGCTAGCGTGCAGTGAATTTAGAATATTTTTGTTCATTTAACTCAGCCACCCGCTGTGGATGGCAGCAGTGGTCTGAACTAAAATGTATTGGTTAAAAGTCTCACAAAAATAAAGATGGTTCAGAGGTTCAGTAATCTGCAAAAAAACTGACTAAAATAACGTTGTATGATAACCGCAAAGACTTTGAATATTCCATCATCTACGAAATATATTATCATCAAAAGATTCAGAGAATCTGGAGACCTCTCCCTGTGCAAGGGACAAGCAGAAAATGAATAATGGAGGCTTTTGATCCTCTGGCCGTCAGGCAGCACTCCATTAAAAAACAGACATGATTCTGTCATGGAAATCACATCATGAGCTGAGGGCACTACCAGAAATCACTGGCTGTGAAAACAGTTCATCGTAGCCTCCCCCATAAATGCAGATAGTTCTCTATCATGCTAAGAAGAAGCCATATATAAACATGTTTCAGAAATGACACTTTTCTGGGTCAAAGCTTATTTAAAATGGACTATGATGAAGTGGAAAACTATTCTGTGGTCATAATAATTTAAATTTGAAGTTCTGTTGTTTTGAAATAAATGGACACTGCATCCTCTGGACTAAAAACGAAAGGAACCATTCAGTTTGTTATCAGTGCTCAGTTCAAAAGCCTGCATCTCTGATGGTAACGGGGATGTATTAGTCTCTATGGAGCTGGCATTGTATTCTGTTTTTAGTTTATATTTCACACATCATACCGACTTCATAGAATAGAGATTGTATACAACAATTACATGAGTCAACTCTGGCATTGCTTTAGGATGTTTTTTGAGTTCAGTTGTTGTGCCCAGTATCCCATCTGCCTCCATCACATGTGAGTCTGTCACCGCAGACCAAAAGCACAGATGGTCCCACCGTCCAATTCGCTGGACATCAGTCTGTCCAGTTTCATCTCACCCTCACCCCCTCCTTTATCACTTCCTCAGGTCTGAGCAGGTGTTTGGCCCGGAGTCAGAGCCCAAATCAGATCCATTTCATCTGTAATCAGCTGGAGCCCCTGGCACTGATGGAAGAGATCAGAGCACTGATCAAAGAATTATAAGCTGGCCACGCCTGACCAGCCGACCATAACAACAAGAACAAGGCGGCGAAGCGGACTCGGGGGTGGGGAATGGGGGCAAGTGAGCAAGAGCTACAGTGCAGAGGGGATGAAAGGAGAGAAGATGGAGATTTGAAGGCTTACAAAGTCTCTCAGGGCAGGGACATGAAAGAAGCAGGGCTCTGAGGGAGGTAGTGGTCAGGGAGGCTAAGAAATTACACAGCCAGCTCTCATGGGTGTTTCTTTTTTGTTTTGGTTTTATTTTTTATATTTCAAGTCAAATGCCATGCTGAGTTCCTCTTCAAAATGAGGTAATTAGGATGAGCAGTGAATTCCAACTGCTAAATTGATAGATTTGAAATGCTTATTGCCCCTGACCTAGTTTTCTATACTTAAGTGTGTGCAAATCTAGGAAATCATTTGCTCAGATGCATTCAAATTAATAGGCGGTGCACGTATTGATGATAGAGGTGTTAAAGGGGATTTCAAGTTGTTTTTGAAAAAAATGAATAAAAAAATAGAAAAGTATTGAATGTTTCAGGGGGACAGAACATCTGTCACGATCGTATGGTCCTTTGCATTCATCTTCTGCAGTCATATGCACTCTGTGCAGCTGATCAAATCCCTCTTTGATTATCAGCCTTTCATCTGTGCCAGCTCAACACAAACACACCACACAATCTGCCAGCACACTCAGAAGGCCACAAACACAAAGCTCTTTAATGTCAGTTGGTCAGCATAAAGCCTTTTATTTCCACCTGTATTCACAGATATGCTAGTTAATGCTATCACTTAGCTGCAGAATGGCTCAGGCTCGAGATGGCTTTAAACTGTCTGCCAAGACCCTCAAACACAAACACACAATACGTGCTTTAAAGGCCTACAGAAAGGTGATTTTTTGCACAAAACTGAAATAGCAGATCGATTCCTTATATACCATGGAATTTTTTTATGATTTTAAAATAATTTTAGGCCCCTGGATAGTCCTGATTAGGCCCAATAAACTATCACCACATTTGACTCGAATTTGGCAAACTGGAACGACAGGTGCGTGACGTCACGAGTGCCAGCTGCTGGAACAATCACCATGTCTGATACTCTAGTTCTAGTAGCGAAGCCAGCAGTTTGCCAGACCTGGACAGCTTCTTCACGGCAAATTTCGATGTGTGCCGCGGGACGTCGCTTGGAAATATAAAACGTTGGGTTCAGTGCAGTTTTTATTGCGAGTAGATGTACGAAGTGCGTGTGTTGCCCTCAGCACCAGCAGCTCACACCACCGGGGACAGAGGAAGCAGAGAGACCTGCGGTCGGACAGGAATCCACCTGGCGGAGAGCGAACACACTCTCCGCCAGATGGAGAGTGGAAATCAGCCGGCAGAGCGATCATGTCCACGTCGGGGCTCTTGATGATCGCTCTGCCGGCTGATTTCAGGGCAACCATCCCGCGGTGTGTCCGCTCTCCGCCAGGTGGATTCCCCCTGAGTGTCCGCACCGCAGGGAGCTGAACACGGCGGGATGGCTCCGGCTGATTTCACCAGAGAGGAGGCAGGCGGACAGGGAGGCACAGACACAAGTTCCGACCGCAGGTCTCTCTGCTTCCTCTGTCCCCGCAACATTTGAAACTTTTCAGGTGAGAAAGTAGTCGTTTAGATCCCCAACGTGTTGAAAACCTGACAAAATACCGGCTGTTTACCATTTTGTTCCGACGAATTCGGCGCTGCTAAAGCTAGCCGCAGTGAGCAACGCACTTCCGGTTATTTTGACAAAATAAAATACCCGTTGCCTCTATCATAGGGAAAGACATTACGTGCTGTTGTTTTGAAAACAGGAAGTGAACCTACCCTCGTTGTAGCTAGCTTGAAACTGCGGTTTTGACAGGAAATGACGGTATGCTGGGTTGCCGCCGTCCTGCAGTGCTTCTGTCTCGGCTTGTATGGTGTCGCGGGACAACTGATTTGTCACTCACAAAACAAGTTAAATTGTCGCTAGATTCAGCCAGATTGAGCCCGAAAGTCGCTAAGTCGCTAGATTTTTTTTTTTTTGTCGCCAGAGATGGCCAAAAGTCGCTAAATCTAGCGACAAAGTCGCTAAATTGGCAACACGGCAGCCAGGAAAAACCATGGCACTTGTGACGTCGCACGGAAGCCCCGACCCAGTCTGGAATTCCAGGAAGGTTTCCTAGCGGCAAATTCAAAATCGCAAATTTCATGCGTTTATGAAATGTTTTGGTGTAGAGTCCAATGATCATTATTGTTCCTCTGTGTATGTATTATCATTATGTATTGGGTGTAGTGTCAGCTTTCTGTAGGCCTTTAAGTGTCCACCTGTCTCTTTGTGCCAAGACTCACAGACGCTGAGTGTGCATGATATCAGATGTGTGCTTGTTTCACTGTCAGTGGAGTGCCCATTAACTCCACACTCTAAATGCAAAAAGCCCTATATCAGCTCTGTTGCCTCCATGTTTCTAATCACTGTTCTCCTGTTGCAGGCATGGTTCACAAACATGAGTGAAAGGAATATCTGAGAGAAAGAAAATGGCAAGAAAATGCACACATCACATCCCACAGATCACATCATCAATTTTACAGGAAGTGCTGTAATACATCTTTTTCTTGTCCAATATTAAAGTCATTTTGCTTTGGACCTACAACCTTAAAATCACTTTAGTGATGCATCCTCATCCAGTATGTTTTTCTCATTTTTATTCCAAAGACTTAGCCAAAGCTTTCATGCTGTTTTCTTCAAATCTTCAAAACTTATTTTGCTGGACCTTCGTGTTTTTAAAAGTTGTTCTCTGATTTCATCTGTAAAATTCATTGAAAGTGGTGACACCATGATACCTTTTCTCAAAGGCCCTCTGGTTGTTTCATAGACTCTCAGATAGCATTTTGAACCCTTCAGAATACATTTGAATCACAAAGATTTAAACTGGGTAACTCTAAAGCTTAATTTATACCTCTTTTAACTGCCCTTGCGCTTGCATTTTGCGCTTGCGTTAAAGTGATGGTTCGGAGTAGATTCAACCTGGGGTCATTTGAACCGTGACATCCAGCCAAGTAGCCCACCCGAAGTTTTTCCGATATTGGCTGAACATCAGCTGAGTTACTGAGTTATCCCGAATAGCTTAGTACAAGCGCTAATGGACCCTGGCAGTATCTCCAAAATTACCACACTAAAATCACATGCCATGACACCAAACTTCTACAGTAGTACAAAAGTATGTACTCACAAAACGATGCATTTGGAAGTTTGTACATAGTCCAGGAGTTTATTATTATCAACACAAGCCTGATAGCTTCTCTGCTGCTAAAGCTGCGTCGACGTCACTTCCTTGATCTGGGAGCTTCAATGTAAGATGAGGGTTGATCTACTACTGTAGACAACAAAGCAAGGCTGCTCAATTTCTCCATTGATAAAATAAATTCACAACTCTACAACATAAAAATTCATAAAAATTCATGTAGAATATAGCATATACTTTATTTTAACATTTACCAGATGTAAGATTTTAACAGGGTGTCAGTACCACAACAACATCAAAAAAGTATTTTCAATCAGTTCTAACAGCCTTTGTAATTATCATTTGAATTAAATCAAAATATATTTATTTATTACAATAGAAACAGTCTTTTTTCCAGCATTTTTTTTTCATTCTGGTGCTTTGTGCTACCACATTTCTTCTCTTGTATTGTCTGTTTTAATACTGGCACTCATTTCCAAAAAAAGTTAATTTGTGTGGATAGCATGTTCAAGTTATTCAGAACGAGACAAATCTTTCTAAATAAATACTTTTGTCCATGTCACTACGTCAACACGTCACCATAGTAGCACGCCAATATGCTAACATGTCTCTATGCTAACATGTCACTCTGCCAACATCTCACTATGCTAATATGTCACTCTGCCAACATCTCACTATGCTCCAGATTTTAGCAGGTAAAATGTTTGCCATGCTGACAATTTAGTTTCACATGTTAACATGCTAACATTACCACTCAGCACTAAAGGTGAGGCTGACATGGTGTGACTGGATTTGCAGCTATGTGTTCATAAACCTGCTTATACAATTTTGATCAATGAGATCAAGATGTATATGCAGTTATGATCAGTGTTGGTCAAGTTACTTTTAAAAAGTAATTAGTTATAGTTACTAGTTACTGCTCCCAAAAAGTAATTGAGTAAGTAACTCAGTTACCACATTGTAAAAGTAATTAGTTACTCAGCGAAGTAACTGTGGCGTTATTTTTTGTGTTCTATAACGCTGTTACGTTCTATAACATCTTTAACATCAAATATGTTTATATTAACTGATTGAATTCATTCAAGGTAAACACAAGAAACTTGTGCTAAAGGGAAAAAAATGGACTCAGTGAATATTTCCCTATACTCCCTATATAGAAGATATAAAAACACTATATACAGTAATTTAGAATATTCTGTATTTATTTGAACTCAATAGATTGCAGCCTGCCATATGATGCATAGAAATAAATTAATAAATCAATTCTGACCAGAAAAATCAAGTGTTGTTTGTTTTCGAGTGGCTCCGCCTCCTTCCCTGGGGCTCACGCTAGCTGCATTTGGGCTTGGTGTTGGGTTAGCTAGCTGCATTTGGGCTTGGGGTTGGGTTAGCAGCTGCAGAAGCAACAAGTGCTTCATATTCGCATGGGATGATGTAAGGTGCTTCATTAGATTTGAGTTACTTGAGGTAGACGTGGATAAAGTTTTTTTACCTGGGCATAGCGTGCATGTTACATACACATTCTTGCCTTTTATCTCCACGGGTGAGAAGTAGTGCCAGTAAATACCGGAGCCGTACGGCTCTGGAAATTCCAGTTAGAGAACGCTACCTGTGAACTTCCCTGGCTTGTCGCCGCTGTCTTGTGTGTGTTTAGCGCGTGCAGTGAGACAGCGCGAGTAGGTCATCCGCCCACCCAGCCAATCATCGTCGCATTTGCAACGCTGTCATCATCCCCACCCCTGCTCTCTCCAGGCAGCATGCAGCTGATGTGTAGCCGAAAGCCTACAACCAAATTGTAGTAACGCGCCACTTTATATTCTCAGTAACGATAACGGTGTTGTAACGATGGGGAAAGTAATTAATTAGATTACTCCGTTACTGGAAAAATAACGCCGTTAGTAACGCCGTTATACTTAAACGCCGTTACTCCCAACACTGGTTATGATATCATTTAGTTTTATCCTCTGGAGAATACTCATTTCCATGAAAAATTGAACAATAGCTGTTAATAGATTTAATTTTTTTTTAACTTGATGTAGGTGCTTGATGAAAAGTTAGGAAATTACTGAAGTCCTCAGTGTCTTTCCTCTGCGAATCATGAATGTCTGTAAAAACATTTCATAGCTATCCTTTGAATAGCAGTGGAGATATTTCTGTCTAGCCTACTAGCATTGCACTCAAAGCATTGGGTTTTTTTGTGTACTTGTGTGAATATTATTTGTTTTAATTATCATTGTTATTATATTATATCATTATGATTTCAATAAACCCTACTAGTAGTTATTAGTTATTGATTTAAGGATTATTTCCTGTCTGAAAAAATGTGCTAGGATATTCAGGAGACACCCTTTGTGAAAAGTGAAAATTAGCGTTGACAGTTTTCAAAAACCTGTACATGTTAAACCATTAATGCAGCAACTGCTCCTGCTTCCCACTGTGATGATTTCAAAGTGAGGAGAACGCACCATAAAAGTCCTTGAGCTGCTCTCACTCTTTTTGTCCACAAGGTGTGAAATCGTTTGATCCAGCTTATTCCATTTAGCTGAAACAGCCTTTGTGTGTGAAACAGTTTTCATTCTGGGTGTGTTTTGAAATGCTGCTGACACAATAAAGGATGTTGGGAAAGGGGGGAGGATGCAGGGTAGCAGTAAGGAAGGAAGGAAGGAAGGAAGGAAGGAAGGAAGGAAGGAAGGAAGGAAGGCTGCTGATGTTAGCCTCTGTGTTTGTTTTGCATAGAGGGGAGGTAAAGGGTGGGGGCTGTCCAAATCCATCCTGTCGATACGTGTGTGTGTGTGTGTGTGTGTGTGTGTGTGTGTGTGTGTGTGTGTGCGTTGTAGTGGGCAGTTACGGGTTAATGGATACTAAATCTGCCCTAGTGTGATAGTCACAGTGGAAGGTGGATGACAATACACTCAGGCTCTCACAAAAAAATTATAGGTTGAGGTTAAAAGTCAAACAATGCTTGGAAGAACTAACAGTCACTTGGGACTGCACCAAAGATCATTGTGTCTATGTGTGTATGTATGGTGGGTGAAAATGAAGGACAGGAAGAGAGCAACAGAAACCAGAAAGACACAGCAGAGATGAAAAGAGGACAGACAGATTGGGGTTGAAAATGTTCTTCCTCTTTTTTCCTACCTGGCATTCTTTTCACTTTGAAACAATCCTGCGTTGCTTCTCCCTACGGGGACTCATGTCACCCCTCAATTTCCTAAAAACGATGCTGAGCACACACACACACACACACACCATAAATACTCAATGACGCAAACTGACAGACGCACACAGGAGCAAGGCAACCTAATCAGAACATGTGGCCTATTTCTCTGCATGTTTTAATGAGGCCTTCATTGTGGAGTGCAGAATGAAACTATTAGGTTGTTGTGTCGCAGCTCATTAGCCAAACCAGGCACACCAACACTAAAAGATTTGATACCACCTGCAGAGTTATGCGACACCGTAGGACCTTAAAGAGCCTGCAGTGACAGACTGAGCAACTGACTTAATTTGGTCATCAGGGGAAAGCCATACTGAATCCCGCTTCTTATTACACAGCAAGGGATCATGAGAGTTGGTTTGATGGCAAGAAAAAGAAAAAAATCATCATAAGCCGACACCAGCTGTCTCACTGGTGGCTCGTAAAGTTCCCTGCAGATGTGCCTTGAAGATTCGGAGAAAACTTTAAGCAGCAGAGTCGTGTCAAATGAAGTGAAATAGTCAGCAATGAAGAATACAACTGTAAGTAACTAATTTGGTTTTACTTATAGGGAATAGCTGAACTTCTCTATTAGTACTGGTATATGCTTTTACTGCAGCTAGTACAGAGTCTACCGATGCAACCCTCCGTTTATGATCTTACTGATCAAGCTGCTGCTCTCACTTGTATCACAGGGGAGTAGGAGACATTAAAGTTTAAATGCTGCGTTTTCTACTAACAGAAACTTAAAGAAAAGGAGCTGAGTCTGCCTTTCAGAACACTTTATTAATATTAATGTATGTGAGAGACTTTGACTTTTATAGTAGTTTTGCAACTTTTTCTCTTTAAATCAAAGACTGCAAAGAGTTCTAATTCAGTCATTAACCACTGTTTATGAAGCCTCCTGATGGCAGACTTTACTATCCTTTTCCTAGACCAAATCAAAGCCAAGGTGAATGTAAACATTGCCTTTAATCTGTTTGATTAATTAATCATTCCAAAGAAAATGTGCCAGCTTGAATTTCATGAAACATGGTGAAGAGTTGGAACATGTAGGCCAAGAAGGAAAACAGTAAATTTAGGTGGGGGTTGGGATCATTTCATTAAAATCTGCAAAACTACAGTGTTGTTTGGTTCTCCTTACATCCGTGTCAAATCTCTTTGTCACCGACATTTACAGTCGGCCTACCTCTTGTCTGTTTACTCATTATGTGTTGTGTTGCACTGGATACAACAAGGGATTTTTGTTTCTAAATGCTAACGTCCAATCCTCGTTGATTTAAATTGATCTTGAGTGAAAACTTGTGCGAAATCTTAAAAACAATCTATCATTTCCGTGTTCTCATTTAGGAGTCAACAGACCTCTTTGTTTCTTGTGGAAATTCAAAGATAAGGCTTAAGGGTGATAAGTGTTTTCTAAAAGAGGAAAAGATCAAGAATGGGGGAAATAAATCATATAAAAGCTCTTAAATGTCAACCTTTAAGTCTCGAAAGGTCTTACTTTAATTGTAATCATTACTAAATGTTATATTTGAATATTGAAGGGAATGGGGTCAACGGTTAGTTTGCCACTAAACGTGCACACCACCGCTGAAATTTTCTGGATATTTTCTGCACGTGAGAGTACAAACGTCTGAAATTTGTGTAGACTTTACCCAACAAGTCTGTATTTTTAAACTAATTAGCCCTCGTGTGAAGCAGGTAACCCTCTAAATATTTGCAGGTGAGAATGTATGGTGATGATGTTCCATACTTCCATACATTTGTCATAAAAACAGTCACTGATAAGAAAGAAGCCTGATGTCCTGTCTTCCCTCTTCATTCTCTCACTTGCAATCTCCTCATCTCCCGTGAAGTGTTTACATGCTGGCTCTTCAGGGTGCCCATTTTACTTCTTTTTTGTCTCAGCACAAAGATGAAAGAGTGGTTGTTGAGGGAGAGTTATTTTGTCTTCATTTTTCTCAGTGGCTCTCCCTCTTTTTTACATCCTTTCGGCCCTTCATCTTTCTCCATCTCCTTCTCAATCTCTTCTCCGCTCACTCGAGCGTTGGCCCGGCAAGGCCTTCCTCATCGATCCAATAAAGCCAGTGGCTGCCACTGCGAGGCTTGAAGAGCTTTATACCAAACCAAGCATTTAGGCACGCTCTTTAACAGCGTGGTCTGATCTGGAGTTGAAGGTTTTTATTTTTTTTATTGTTTTCTACTCAAATACATAATCAATAACAGTCACACAGGCTGAACCTGAACACACAAACACGCAGAAACTTACACACACAGGTTTCTGAATCTCAATTACCCCCCATGCCAATCCACCAAAGAGACTTTTTCTCTGCACTGAAATTTCTTTTCACATTTGGAGATAGGTGATTGAAAAAGAGAAGTCCAGTATGTTCACTCAACATACTGAGATAGTTTTATCATTTTGTGCTTGGTTAAAGGTTGACATTTAGTGCCTGGTAAAAACTTAATGGGTTCTCTTCTCCACTCAGCATGCATCATCAAAGGCTGGTGCAGAAGGGGGAATCTTACAGTGTGTTTCAATGCGCTTAGTGTATATTTCCATTCCTCTGGGGAGGTTTTGTCTCCATTATAGCACCAATATTCAGAGGGATCACTACTATTTCCTTCATGTGTTACATTTGCCAAACAGAATGCAGTGATTTGAAAATCTCATAAACCAGTAATTTATTTACAATAAAACATGGGAAACATCGAATGTGAGACGATGTTGAAAGTGAGAACTTAACTGTTTCACAAAAAATATCAGCTCATCTTCAAATTTAATAGCAGTAACATGTCTCAAAAGTTGGGACAGATCCATGTATATCACTGTGTAGCTCTTCTTTTAACAAAAGTCCTTAAACATCTGGGAGACCAGTTGCTAGACCTTTGGGAGAGGAATGTTGTCCCATTCTTGTCTTATATAGGATTCTAGCTGTTCTACAGTCCTGGGTCTTCTCTGTTGTATTTTGAATGTTTTGAACTGGTGAGAAGTCTGGCAGGTCAGTCCAGCACCCGGACTCTTCTACTACGGAGCTCTGCTGTTGTAATAGATGCTGTATGTGGTTTAGCATCGTCTTGCTGAAATATGCAAGTATTTTCCTGAAAAAGATGTCATGTGGATGAGAGGATATTTTGCTCTTGATACCTTTCAGCATTGATGGTATTTTTACTGGCTGCCTGGTCTATAGATGCTAATGCGCCCACATGCCATCAGAGATGGAGGCCCCTTCTCCTCTTTCTTCAAGAAGATCTGCTGTCCATGATTTCCAAATAACTTAAAATTTCATTTAATCTGACCACAGAATAGTTTCCCCCTTGCTCTAGTCAATTTTATTTGAGCTTTGGCCCAGAGACGACAGTGGAGTTTCTCAGTCATGTCCACATATGGCTTCCTTGTATGAACAAGCTTTCATTTGCATATGTGGATAGCAAAGTGAACTGTGTTAACAGCCCATGATGATATTTCCATTACAGAATCATGCCTGCAGTGCAGCCTCGGGGCACAAGGATCATTCAACATTTATTTTCATCTGTGTCCCTTACACACACGTTTCCAGATTATCTGAATGCTTGAATGATCACTTTCACTATTTGGTATATGTTCTGTTTTCTAATGTAAATAAAATACTGCTTTATGAGATTTGCAAATCATTACCTTTTTGGAATTGAAGTAAGGTGTAACTTCTGTAATTGTTTTAACATTAATGAAGAAATAATTGGACACTACATTAACCTTATTGAATGGAGGTTTAATTGGTACTACCGTAGCTAAATTTCAAATTGAAGTTAAATGTTCAGCCCTTTAAGTTACAAAAAGCACTTGTTTCTTTGCTCGATAGTAGATTATGATATTTGAGGTGTCTATTTGTGAGATTTTTGTTCCAGTTTAAATGGAAGAAAAGTGTACTGACTCTTGTATGTGAGAATAAGGCACTTGAAAAATGACATTTAAAACTGAGTTTGTCATGTAATCATGGGGCCTCCTATGAACAGTTCTCTACTTGAAAAATAGTCATAAATGGCTACTGTGGACAGAACATTTTGTCAGTTCCCATTAAGCTTTGAACTCAGCTTCCAGAGGTGAAATCGGAAGCTTTAGATTTTTTTTTTAGAACCTTTCAATATAGACAATGTTGCCAAAAAAAAAAAAATTCTTCTTGGGTAGACTCATGAATCCTTTTGTTAAAAATCAGCTACAAACCTTTTACAAAGTAAATAAAAGTATTTCCAGGAGTAGATGTTGGAGTAAGTAAGAAAAGGTTTTTTTTGTCATTTGGCCCAGTGGTCACCAAGTCACCCAGTTTAATCAATTCTCCACTTTACCTAACATTTAATTCCACCTCTAATTTGTGTTGGTACAAAAACAGCATCATTCTTGCTCTGTTGGTTATTGCGGTTTATTAGCTTATTGTGCTACACACCAAATCAAGACCTGCAGTGAAATATGATTTAAAGAAATAGTGGATTTTGGTGATTCCAACATTGAAGTAGAAGGTACTAATCAAAAATTAATTTGATTTTATTTGGCTGCTTATGTCTTATTTTTCAATGCCTGACAACCTTCTTGAATTTGAACATACTCATCTGGGGTAGTAAAGGTTTCAGGGCCAGCAGGTCCTCACAGGCACGCACAAACAAAGTCTGTAGAGTCTCATTTAAATGTGATATTTCTTCTGTTACCCTGTGTGTTCGTCTCACATACAGCACAGTAACAAGTCAATCACCCTGTGCTGTCATTGGACCGTAATGCTATGTTTTAGCCGCATGCTTGACATGTTCATTAGGTATAAACCGATTCATTTACAACACTGTGCTATTGGATTGTCCTTGCCTCGACATTCATTTCCCAACACACTGGTTTTTGATGCGTTGCCAGTGCCAATTAACTCTGATAACTCAGCACCAGCTTAATATACTGCTGCTGAATTGGCTTGACAAGACTGCGGCGATAAGCTATTTCTGAGCTTTCCAAAGCAGCGATAGCTGAATTATCACTTAAAGTCAGGGAGTGGCAGGAAAAACTTTCCTGTTTGACCTCCCAGGCCAAAAGTCATTAAAATATTTGCTTTGTTTTTGTTGGCAGATGCACACATAGGCACATACACTGATTACAACTATCTGTGAAGGCTTTAACAGTTTGCATAACTCACTCCTGCTTTATCTTATGAATTTTGATGACCGTGTTCAGTTTTATATACATGTTTAATTGTTTTTGCAGCTTAAGTTTTGTATGGCTTTTTTTTTTTTTTTGAAAATGCGCATGTTGTAAATACTGCTCTGACAGAATTGTTTCTCATATTGAACCGAGCCAATAAAGGGAATGAATTGCAACTTCCAGCTGATGTGTTGTTTTTCTCTCGCCCTAACTCAGCAGGCTGCCAGGAGCTGGGCTGCTCTCCCAGTTCTCCCGGATCAACTGACTGGTCACTCAATCCATCGCTCTGCGGCAGTTCCAACGAATAGGAGCTGACATGGGAGCCATCGGCAGGATGACGATCTTGCTCCTGGTGCTGATGGTTGGATGGCAGAAGTCACTTGGTCTCAACTGGAACCCAATCCCACGCAAGACTGTTAGATACCAAGGTGAGTGAGCAAACTTATCTTAGCTTATAGAGCTAAAAACGTCTCTTTTAACCTCAGGGTTGCATTTACAGAGAATGCAGTTTTAACACACTTCTGTTTGGACATTGCATTCACATTTGATGCAGTCTGTGGTCGAAACTAATGCAAACACGTCAGCATTGCCTCTACATTGCTTGTTTGCTAACAAACAAGGACAATAAATGAATAAAGCTAATTCAAAATCCACATTTGTACCTAAAAAAACATTAAAGGTTTCTCCATTTTAGATTTCAGCATTCATTCATAGGTCAGCACTGTACAGACAACAGCAGTCAGTTTTGGATTTGTGAGTCGACGGTCATCAAAGTTGAACTTCTCAGGACAAATGAGTTTGAATTCACTTAGCCCTGCCATCACATCCACTGAGAGCAACAGTTCCATTGGAATTAAGTTATTTTGTCTGGAAAATAGTGCTGGGGATAATGCAGATTTATTAGACTGAATCCTCGGGGATAATGTATCCAATCAGACATCTGGTTCAAAACCAGTAATCGCAAAGCTGTATTCCATTACAACAATCAGGCAAGATTTTCTCTTTATGTCAGAGGTGAATGGTTTCAGGCTTTTGTCAAAGCGACCCACTTCAATAAAACAATACATCAGTCTAATCCTCTCACTCAACTGTATTCACAATCTTTATCTCGGCCTTCCCCTGCAGCCAGACTCAGCTTTCTTCGGCGAACAATGCCAGTTGTTATAATTTGAGAAAAATAACTTTTTTTTATCTTTCGACAGGGAATTTATGCTGTCTCCCTCTTGGGGATTAGGGAAATACTCTAAAGAGAGTGAAAAATATGAGGAAAAATTGTTATTTTCTCACCTCTCTCTTGCTCATATCCCACCTTTCATGCCATATCTATACTGTCTTTCCAGTTTCCTCCTGCTGTTTCTTCATGCTGTCTATCCCTCCACTCTCTTCTTAAGCTATGCGCGCTGCTCATCGTATGAACCTGAAATGCTCTCATGCCGTTTTCACAAAGGGCTCCAATTTCAGCCGCTCTTGAAGAGAATGGCGCTTGGCTTTGGCAGGTTTCAGAAGGGTGTGGGGACAATTCGAAAGCTTTCTCATGTCGCTATCACCCACTCCCCATCCCTTTCCTGCTTTTTTTTTCTAATCCTCTGTCTCTTCTCCTTTTTCTCATCAATCCACAGTGCACTCTTCAGAACTGTTGTGGTGGAAAGTGAGAGGAAAAAATGGGAAAAAAAATTTAAAATCAACAGGGTGTTGATAGTTTGTGGTGAAATACTCCAGTGCGGCAAAGCCTGAGTTGGCAGAGAGCTGCCTAGATCTGAGCTTCTTTTTGGCCAACACACAATTGCTTTAAAAACACACCATACAGGGGAAACAGAGACACACACGGTGTTGTACTGTATATGGAAGGAGCAGAAACAAATGTACTACAAAGAAGTAGAAACACAGTAAACAAAGACAATGCAAAGCTGCACCAGAAACATGGGGTTATCCCTTGTTTCTGGTGCAGCTTTGCATGTTTAAGAACTAAAAGCCTTGTCATTATACTTTATCATCCGTGATTTGAATGTTGCACTTGAGCTCAGAAAGATTCTTAACCCAGGATGATTAACAATGGAAACAAGTAGGATTATCCCACCCGCTGGTAGATTTCAACACTGGGTTAAAAAGGAAGGAGATTTTCAGTTAACTAACTTATATGGCTGTGTTCTCACATCAGTGATGAGGAGCCGAGACAAAATGGGTGGTGGGGTCTGCAGAAAGAGAGGATAGGGTCAAAACAAAGAAAAGAGACTGGAGATGATTTCTAATGGAAAGAAAGATTAGTAGAGAGACACAGAAAGAGACTGGAAGAGAAAGACCAGCAGCTGCATGCCTTAAAAGGACAGACAGCAGCTTCAGATTATGGACAGTGATGGCAGAACACACACACACACACACATACGTACGCACCGCACTGAAGGCCGTTCACCCCGTGTTGCGGCACAGCATACACATTAACATGTATGTGTGTGTGTGAGTGATTTACTGTGTGCATGTAGTAAGACTGACACAAGAAGATAGGCAATGAAAAACAAGTGAAAGAGAATATGGGGTCAGAGAGGGTGTGTGTTTACACCTATTAGTGCAGCGACTGTGTGCGTGTGTAGCTGTGAATCTGCCTATCTAATCCTCCTTTGTTTATGTTAGTGTGTATGTGTGTGTATTGCTTAGGCTGGCAGTCTGATGGCTTTGGAGCTCTGGGAAGTATAGGAGTTGTGTGTGTGTGTGTGTGTGTGTGTGTGTGTGTGTGTGAATTAGGTGGGTTATGCTGGGGCAGAGATGGTTGAAAAGATAATATTTACCCCCACCCACCACTTCCAACCCCTATCCCCACCCTGCAATTACATGAGGCTTACATGGGGTTGCAGAAGAAGAAACACAAACATCCTCTCTTCTGTTTCTCTATTTCCCTCACTATCTATCCACCACTTCTATTGCTTCTTGTTTTCTCGTCTTCTTTACTTCAGGGAAAAGAAATCACTGTTAGCCTCTAATGAGACATTTTATGTACACACAATATATATAGCCCTCGTAGAGCTGCTAATGAGCGCTGCAAATTTACATACTTTTCATTTTTCTTTCATATTTTCCTCACTCTAATCTCTGACAAAGAGCATGTATCTTGATTTCGTCCCACTTTTATGTGGATAATATTTCATATTTATGTTCATAATGTACAAGTCTCTCATTCATCCTTTTTTGCTGAGGTTTTTCTTATCCTTACATAGTGACATTCTACAATTTTTTCCTTCAAAACTGCCAGAAATAGCTATAGCTATTGTCGGAGCGTTCAGTGCAAGTTTCCTGGACGACCTGAATCTTTAATAGCAAGTCATGAATGGATCTTTTCCACAATTACCTAGATAATTTCGACACTGTAGTTTTTAGTCAAACTTTCTAAATTAGGACTAATGGGGCCTTTCTTGGGGTCTATTTTAAACTCTGGATTAATTCACATTCTAAGCATTTACAGTTGCAGGACTTTGTATGTGGGATCATGAGGTGCAACAGTGTGGCAGTCAAACCACATCTCACACAAGATATGCTTAAGAACTGGTAACACAAGCAAAACTCATAAGCAGGATTCAGGACAAGTCACTGCTTTTCAACTTATGAATGAGTTTAACGTTGGGGTATGAAACCCCACAACAAAAAGAATTCAAGTAATAAGTGACAACGTTTGGCTAGCCTGACTGCTATTTATCCTGAGACAATATCTATTAATTATTGATTAATTATCTTACTTTGTTTTTGACACAATATTGCTATATTACAGCTTCTCAATCTCAGATAGATGACAGCATCAGTTGCTAATGGATGTAAAATATGCCAAGCTAGTGTTCTCTTTTCTATAAGGAAAGTTTATTCAGTTGAGTGGAAAATCTGGAATTTCACCTGCTTTGTTTTGCACAAGGACTCGCGTGTGGTACCACAGTGCTACCAAGCTGGGGTTACAACACACATAGAAGAAGACTCACTCACTTTTGTTTTCTTTCTTCAATTCAGTTCAATTTTATTTACATCGTGCCAAATTACAACAAATGTCATCTAAAAGGATTTTAAAAAATACAATCCAATTCTACCCAATCAGAATCCAATTAATTGTAATCCAATCAAATCCATCCATCCATTTTCTATACCCGCTGAATCCGTCGATCGGGTCGCGGGGGGGGCTAGAGCCTATCCCGGCGGTCATTGGGCGAGAGGCAGGGAACACCCTGGACAGGCTGCCAGTCCATCACAGGGCCACACAGAGACAAACCAGACAAACAACCACACACACACTCACACTCACACTCACTCCTAGGGACAATTTTAGAGACACCAATTAACCTAACATGCATGTTTTTGGACAGTGGGAGGAAGCTGGAGTGTCCAGAGAGAACCCATGCATTCACGGGGAGAACATGCAAACTCCACACAGAAAGGCCCCAGCCGGGAGTTGAACCTGGAACCTTCTTGCTGTGAGGTGACGGTGCTAACCACCACACCACACCACTGTGCAGCCCCCAATCAAATCCAATTCATTCAATTCCAAATGAGTCAATTTTAAGAAGGTTGCTAAGATTGCACCAAAACGATCCAATCTTGAGGTGACTGTGGAAAGAAAAATGTTCCTTTTAGCTTTCTCTTGTTGGTTTTACACACGCACACACACGCACACACACGCACACACACACACACACACACACACTTTGACCCCTATGCCCAGCCCAATGACAGAGGCCTGCAAGCTAAAACTACGTTACAACAAAACACAGCGACTGTGGTTAAACAAAGAAGTGAAGAAAAGAAAGAAAGGACAGAGTGGGGTGAAGCAAGCAGGAGAAATGGAGTCCTCAGACATGTGATACTTTGCCTGAAAATCTAGCCAGCTTTGATGCAGCAAACGATCCCTGCATCTTTAAAGAAAAGCCAAGGCAAATTTGTGCCTCTTTGTTTGGAAAATGTAAGACAAAATGAGAAATGGAGAGAGAGAAAAAAAACTCAGATTGAGAGAGGAAAAGGGCTGGGCCTCTGACCTCCAGAAACCTTTCTCTTTTTCTCAATCTTTCTTTTTCCCCTCCTTGCCTCCCTGCCCTATCTCCTCAAACCCTCCAATTACAGTAATGAATGGTTGAGAGTGAGGCAGAGGAAGGGCCAGAGAGGCTGTGCGTGACTTGGAGGATAGATGGGGGGAGGAGGGAGGCAATGGAAGGAGGAGATTCATCATCACTTTTATCTGCTATGAGTGTCGCTCATCCCTTGACCCAGTGCTGATTGGTCAGTGAAGATTAACAGCTTGGACCAGCTGTCAGGCCCTGGAGTGCTCTCTGTTGTCATTCTGACTATGTGAGAGCGGATGTGTGGGCAGGTGTACATGTGGATTAAAATGAAAATGCCACCCTGAGGCTGCTTTTACCCAAAGCACCCTCTTGTAGCGGTAGTCTTACATTTGGATTCATGCAGTACTTTTTCCATTATTGGCTTTACACTTACAATCTGTTGTCCACCACGGAGATCCTTAAAACAAAGAAAATGTTAATCATATGCAAAGTGCTAAGAGCCACGTTTGAAAAACACAAGATGGCCGAATTAAGTAAATGTTCCAAAAACATCAAATTCTGATCAAAATAAAAACAGTTAAGTCTAAATTTCAACCAATGATTATCCATACATGACAGACTTACTGTACAGCTTCTTTTTGTGCAGTTCATGACGTGTTTTAGTGGCATTTTCTTACAGGACACCTGCCGTTCAAGATGAAAACTGCAAGAAGTGCAGCATGCCGAAAGTTACAACAAAGTTATTAACAGTTACAACCCTATGTTATGTCTCAATTTGCTTTCTCACTGATAAATGCGGTGAGCATGTTCACACTATTATGATCTCTACCACAGAGACTATGGGGAATGCTGCTTGCCTGCCTGTGAGACTGCATTTCAGACAGGCAAAAACTAGAACCTTTTAGAACAGTGACCCAGATACCCACAATCACTTCCTGATTAGGTCTTGTGAGTGACTGTGGCCCTTATCATTGTGCCAGTTTTCTGGCATTTCCAAACTGTATTCAGATTTGACAGACACACAGTGATGACCAGAGCAGCAAACAACAAGTTAAGTAAAACCAGTATAATCTGGTTGTTCACAAATGTCAAACTAAATCATCTTGTGGCACTGTAGGGGGGGAGTCTTCTGTACAGGCACTGCTAGAAGAAACTTCCCGTTGGAAAACTAAGTCACAACCATAATTACGGATGTTTAGTCGTCTGTCCTCAAGATTTGATTAAAGAAGTAAATCTGATTTTCCTGTTGTGTGATTATAACCAATTCATCATGCTCCTGCAGTTTTTTCCTTTTAAAACTTCTCTGTGTTATTGGCCACGATGGCCATCTTAGTCTTCTGAATAACATCCACTAACAGTTCTACCAAAACAAAAAAAAAGGGAAAAACTCCATGTCTCGGTTTTAATGATTGCTGGGTTGCATCAGTGGGTGGAGAGTGGCAGTTTAAGGTTTTTTGACCATGACTTTACCAGGTTTCAGTGTAGTTCTAAATTCCATGGTCTTTTTGTTTGTGTATGAATCACCATCACAGTCATTCAGTACATGTAAATTCTTCAGTGAGTCAAATTCCAAAACTGCTACAGTGTCATTGAACCCTTCAGGCTCCTCCCTATGTCACTTTGTGTGTATTATCACCAGAACGTTGTGCAAAAGGGCCTAAACCTCTCCAGCTGGTGCACCAGTAACACAAGCTGAACCATGACGCTCGGGCGGAAAAGCCTCACTTGTGGCATCAACCAGCTCCTGATTTGTTCAGCTTGTTGTGGGTTGCAAAGGCGACCCCCCACTGAGCTAGGCTGTTTCACCTTCCCCTCCCGACACCCATGCTTTCATCTTTCTTCTTCACACCCCTGAAACTTTCCCCTTATCGGCCTCCCTTGTGCCGTTGTTGTCTTAATCCACTTATTCCCCTTCAAGTTGTTTAAACTATCTTCCGTTTCGGTTAAATTCTAGGACTCTATTACCGTGATTCATCAAATAACAATTGGTCATTTTTATAAGGCTCGACAGGAAATATACTGTAGATGCTCCATGCAACAAGCCCGCTAGTAAAGATATGTGTATCTCTCTCTTTCTTGTTTATGTCTCCATGCTCTCATTCTGTCGTACACCTGACTTTCCTGTGAACTCCTCAAACAGACAAATCTTGTGCATCCACGTAGGAGTGTGTTTGCCTTTGTGTACAGGAGTGTTGTATTCTCCCTCAAAGAGAGTACCTGCTCAGATGAAGGTCTGACGATGCTGTGCTTGCACTTCTTTCTGAATGTTTTTGCGGCTGCCTCACAATGTTACTCCCTCCCATCTGCCTGCCTCTCATTCGGCGTTTGTCGCCGCTTCAAAGCTCTCCCTAAAATAGGCCTTTAATCATAGTTTGGTGTGTGAGTGGCCCAGCGGTTAGCAGCTATAAGAGGAGGCTGGGTGTATTTATAGCAGACAGCGAGAGGGAGGCTGATCACAGAGCGGAGGTCCAGATTGAGAATTTTTTTGGCTGGACACGAAGCAACAGGCGCTCACTGTTTCCCTTCTGTCCAGCTTTGCACAGCAGTTTGGTTTGGTCTGGTCTAGTTTGACTCTTGTCAGAGCTTGAGAGGATGATGAAGCTGTCAGAAGACCCTGATATTCATTACAATGATGTGTGCACATCCACATCTAGTACCTGCCTTCATGCAAGTTTAGATACCTTTGACATAAATGACCTCATAGCTGTTATTTCCATGGAGTCCAGTGACTTGGAATCATGACCAACAAAGCAACTTTTAAAATGAACAAATCCCGCTATCATTTTACCTTACCTTGTTTGTTTAGTGTTGCATAATTTGGCATACATTTGTATACAGTATAGTTTGCTTCTGCTATAGCTTTCCACACAATTACATTCAATCACTATGGAAATTCCTTCAGCTCTTGGTGTCAGTTCATTTAATAGGAATATTGGTATACATCAAAACAAACATTTTTGTCCTTTTTGATGCATTCCAAGAAATCATTGCATTAAGTGCATCAGAATTGGCAGTTGATCTGCTGCCTTTTATCACAAGAAAGAAAAAGATTCACATAGTAGGCTACTGATGTGTGTCCCTCGGAAAGAAAAACATCTGCAATAATAGTTATATAATACTAATAGATATGATAATGGACCTATAATTGGGAACAAGAAAATTATGCTCTTCATTTCACACAAAAAGATCTGAAAATAATTTATTGTCATTTTGCTAACGGAGAGCTGACAGTGTGCAAATCAGCCATAAAACTTTCAAAAGTCACAATTTCTTAACATTTTTAATTGATGTCATGAGGTCTATAAACAACCATGTTGAATAAAAGTGTTTTTTGTGTCATAAAGTGCAAAAATACCAAGAAGTAAACCTTTACCATACAGCTAACAGTTAGCATCTGTTAGCATCTAGAGGTCTTGTTAGGGACACTTTTCCACAGAATCAAAACACCGTTAAAATGTTTTTGAATTACAAAAATGTTTTGAGTCAGGTTAGCTAACAAGTTTGAGTTGGAATAGCAATTTTCCTGCACATAAGTAGTAAAAAGGTAATTACTATTTCAGTTAGTTTTGTGGCAGCTAGCTAGGCTGCTGATGGATGCAGATTCTGTAAATGAATGGGAATCTTACATAGATTTGAGTAAATGAGCTAAAAAAAAACAAAAGTACCATCAGATCCACTTAAAATGCCACATATAGTAAAGTAATATTCTACAGTATTAGATACTTTGATGCAAGCTTGCGTTAAGCATTTAGTTAATTATTCATAGGTTCTGAACTCAGGTCTGAGGAGATGTTAAAAGCTTTATGTCTGTTTTTTGGAGGGGTTGAGTTTCTTTATGTGGCTCCAAGCATGTGTTTTATCGACACAAATACAAATCCCAAATGCCTCTCACGCCCCCTTTGTCATCTGCTGCCCTTTTTTATTGCCTTTTTATCACACTTCTATGGAAAAACACAAACAGACACACAGTAGGTGCCAGAAAAGAGGTTCTGTTGTGCAGTGATCACTGATCATCTCTGTTGTCTGTGGTACTGACCCCGGTCAGGCCCTCTGAGTTGTCTTGTGTTTTGTATTTTCTCTTTCATTCGGTTCTCTGTGTTTCCTGGTTGTTTGTATTTCTTCTATCTTCTGTTGGACTCATTACACCTCCCCATGTGTTTGCCCTCAATTTCTGTTCGCACTCTTTTATTTATATTCTCTCCTTTCTTCTACTCCATACAAAGAGTTGTTGCCAAGCATCAAAGGCCTTGTAATTTAACCCAAACCGCACATAGACATACAGTCACTAGGTCTTGATGTGATGGAAAAACCTTAAAATACTCCTAGTATAAAGATTTAAAGGGTACTTAGCTTTCTGCAACACAAAGTCAGAGCTAATTATTCTCTGATTAGAATAGTTCTCAGCTGCCCTATTGTCCAGTATGTTTTCTTCATATTTTGGACTCTGTTGATCTTGATATTACTATTTTATTTCACATTTCTACTCCTTCCCTAATCAGAACAGAGACTGGCTTCAATTTTAATGTTACGTAATTTCAAATTTCTGAAACCTACAGATGCTGATTTAGTTAGTTCGGAACTCTCTCATACAGACACACACAATTGTTAACCTGCACACAAACATTGATGGCCTACAGCTGTGGCCATTCTTGTAGCTGTTAAATAGACAAAACCACACAGAGCACAGCTTCACACACACTTACACAGCATACAGCCTCAGGGCTGCCACAGTGTGGTGGCAGATGGTAAATGTGTGCGCACGTATCGCTTCTTAATGACAGAGTGGCTGATGACTTCAAAACAGCCACTCAGAGCAGAACTTTCCCTCTGCTGGTGAAGAGATGTTGAAGTCACTGAGCAGGTACTCTGGAGAGCTATTCAGGACTGCATGCAAGTGTTTGTGCAAATCCAGTGTGACTTTTAGCTTACCCATGAACTGTGTAGACTCAGTGTAGGTACACGTGTACAGATGTGCACTTTTGTGTGTGTGTGTGTGTGTGTGTGTGTGTGTGCGCCTCAGCGTTAAAGCTCTGGAGTTTTTTTGTGCGGCTGTGTGGAACACAGCAGATGTGCTCAGTTCCCCCCTGAGGATGTTGCCTCTCTCTTCACTCACTCTCATCTTGCTTCCTCATCCGCATATACACTCCAATGTTTATACGTTGCTGCTCTTCAGATAATAAGCTGACTTCAATACTTATCCCGCTTTCATTCCTTTGGTTCCTCACTTCCCCTCTCTTCTAACCTCTTCTTCCCTCTCTCTCTGCCTCTTAGAATTTAATTTCACCCGAACTTGACCAGATTTTTGTTTTTCAGTGCTTTTTTGGGGGTTGTTTCACGTTTATTTCTATTTGTTAATTGGCACATAGGATTATCTTTTGCAAATATGTTACTTGCTCAATACAGTTTTACTCCAACTCAATCACAATGGATGGGTATGCGTCTTTCTTGACTGGGACGGAATATATATATTCTAGTTTAAGATATAGCTCAAGATTTCTTACCAAGAGATGCAGAACAAGAAAACCAAGGAGTACTACTCTTAAAAGATCAAATGATCCCTGTTCTGTCTATGCACCTGCAACAGATTGTTGTGATTCCAGCTGGCTAGTAGGCTCTGTCCATGTGAAGATCCCATCTGACAGACTAATAGTGTACTCTAAGTCTTTTTTAACAAGAGGATTCGCTTACAAGAAGTGAAGCCTTGACCACCCAGACTGCAGATTTTACTTTGTTCAGTCTGCACCCATTAGCTGGGTTGCTCACTCTACCTAGCCACATATCAGACTTAAATCATGAGAAAAGAAAGGGATTTTTACTTCACTTTTCCCGACGTTGGGGCGGCTGAATATGACGTATGAACTAAAATATTTCAGGGTTCAGCTGGATTTTATTGTGACATTTGTGCAGTAGATATCAAAATGGTTCTGGTCAGACCGGGTTGTTTACTAATATTTCATGTGAAATGTTTATGTGCCGGGGTTTTTGCAGCACCCGCGACCTGACCGACGGATTAAGCGGGTATAGAAAATGGATGGATGGGTTTTTGCAGCATTGCTAGAAAACTGTATGATAACCCCAGGGGGAAATCAGAATGGGGACAAAAAGCAATTTTATTTCATGGACCATCTGTAACTGTAAATATTTAACATGAAAATGTTTCATTGGCCTGTGGCGTTAGAAAGGACAATGTCATTTTGCTTCCACACTGGGTCTGAAATTGCCAGTACAGTCAGGCTTTGTTAAAAAGGTTGCCTTTAAAAAATAAAATCTGTTCCTCTCTTTGAGGTGCAAAAAGAAGATGCTTTGTATTCAAAGCTACAGAAAAAAAAGGACAAAAGCTTACAGAACATGGCGTTGAATTGAATGACGTCTGTCATTCCAGTTTTGTGAATATTCTTACAATAATGCCTCATGCAAAGATCCAGAATCTTTTAGGGGTCTCAAACTCAGTGACCCAAAGATCTGAGAATTGTTGGTCATTCACGACAAGTGATGATTTCAGGACTAACTTCTGAAATTCAATACTTTCTCTATTTTTGGTCCACTAACTCACTTGGGTTAGGGTTAGGGTAGCATTCAGGGAACATTCAGCATATCACATAGTCTTCATCAACATGATGACTTTGCAGGTTATTCTGACATTGTAAATGCTCCTCGTTGCCATTTTTCGGAGTCCTTTTCAGTCCCTGTCAGCCTCAAAGATCGGATATTCTTTCATGGACCTCTGTGCCGCCTTTAAGTGCATTTGTATACGATTAAACTAATCTGAGAGCATTTTTGTTATTTAAAATAACTTATGTGCGCTATTAAAAAAAGGATAATTTTGTTTTTTGTTAACAGGCTTTAAACTGAATAATTATCATGTGGTACTGAGAGAAAAAGTTCAGTGGCATCAAGGCATGTTAAGAGTTGAGTAGTTATATCATCAAGCCTATCAAGCTTACAACATACATACTTGTACGTACATTTTCTTTCCTTGCTCCCTCTTCACACACTCATACAAACACTCTCACTGCTCCTTCATCCAGGCCTCTCTGTTTATAAGTCTATTCAGTCCCAACTAGGCCACAGCATCACATGAGCAGTTAGTCACACCATAAATCACACCAGTTCCTGCCATTCCCTCCCCAGATTTCAGCTGCTATTTTCAGTCACCAAAAAAAAAAGAAATAAAAAAAACAAAAACAACGGAAGATCTGAAAATATCCATTGCATAGAAAAATAAGACATGTTCTCATTCAGTTTATGGATTAGCTTTAGATGCAGAGCGTGTCGTCATCGTTGTCCGCCTATAACGTGAGAGCAGGAGGAAGAAGCTGAACAAGGTGACACAAGCAACAAGAGTGTGGGGAATGAAAACTAAACACCATCCTTTTTCTATTTTTTCCCTCTCTGTCTTGCTTTCTTTGATGCTCTGCCCCACTGGTTTGTCTGTATGCTAATAGGGGGATTTGAATGTTTTGTGGGTGTTTGTGTGATAGTGAACAGCAAAACAGCGGATGCATCTTTTTAGAATTTTGATGGAAAAAAGTCAGCCTCTGTTTTCCCCCTGCAGATGGGAGTGTAGCGAGAACATTTGGGGATCTTCTCAAATCACATCAATTTAGCTTATTTATTAATATAAAAGAATCAATTACAGGTTTGGCAAGGAAGCCAACATGCTATTCATTTCCCGACGGATAGCTTGAACCTATAAGACCTCTTTCTAAGCTTTGTAAGAAATTGCAGCCTCAAGGTAGTGCAGATCGAGGTAATGAACAATCTAATCACCCCCGCAGATTTACACCCATTAGCCTATTAGTGAGCATTTATAAGCATTCTTATCCTCTGCATTCTGCCCACGTCGTCACTTGGATCTCATTTTCTTTTGGCAATAATGTTATGAGGTCCAACAAATCTATGTGGTGTTGTGTTCAGGTGCTCTGTGGAGCCTGGTACAAGCTGCTTCTTTTCCATAGGAAACATTAATGTTACAATACTGACTTTTTAACAATCTGTGCTCTATGAGTGGCCTTAAATTGACGAAGTGCACAATTTATGTTGTTTTCTAGTGTAGTCGATTTTCTTAATTTGGACATTACCAGCCTTAATGGAACTTTTATTGAACAAGCATATGAAAAAACACTTTTTGGCACTAACTAACTCACTTTTAAAACATATTAAAGCACAAGCTGTTTGAAACTGCTGACACTTAGTTTATTTTATAAATAAGAACATACTGACTCTGCAGATTGTGCACTCATGCAGTCTTTTTGAAGGAAATAATCTGAATTCTTAATCCATTTTTACTTTAAAAGCTCTAGATTGCAAGGTTTTTTTGTTTTTATTTCTTCTCAGGCCCATCACTGGCAGCTTTAATGCTGCAGACCACTGAACTCTTCATCAAAACAAGGGCTGGTCTGAGAGAGCATCTTGTTTATTTGCACAGCGTTTCTAAATATGTAATCACCTTATCACGTCTGTCATGCAGATCTGGAACTTGCCCTGAAGACAAACTTCTGCTCCAATTTTCTAAAGTAAATACAGATCTTGGGAATCTTTCTGTGCAGAGCTGTGTCCTGCATGAGTCATTCATACAGATCTTGATAGATGATGAGAAAAGTTCTTATCTGTCAGATTAGAGCTTTTATTCACCATACCTTTTCATAACTTCCATTTTCATGTTTTGATATTCTGTTACACTCATCAATGTGGTCAAAACTGGACTTTTACTCAAGAGTAAGCAGTTTGTGTCCAGTTGTTTAGAGAAAGACGGTGGGACTTGTCACAGTATCTTAGAAGCTTGTTTGCTTTCCATGGTGCCATCATATAATCTTAGCACGGATTGAGGCTTTACCACCTCTTACATCTGTTGTTATGAGAAGAGTATCATTTCTGTAAGATTAGGCTTTGTCCAGTAGACTCTTGACAGCTGGTAATGTTAAAGATTCACCATCTTTTTAGCTGTTTTTAGATTTTTCTCCAGCTCCAGAAGGAAATATCGGATTTATTTCGTAACAGTTGTTATACTCAAGCTCAAGCTGCTGACTATCTGTTATCAGTAAGCTGAGACAACTCGTAAAAAATTACACTCAGATTTTGTTCTCTCACCGAAATGTCCCCATCAGTGCTGTTATGTAATGATGTAACAATATGTCTTCATCTAGATGTGCTGGACAGCATGGCGAGGTTCAGCGTGCAGGGAGTGTTCAACTACAGCATGCTGACTCTGTCTGACCACGAGAGGGTTCTGTACGTCGGAGCTCGTGAGGCACTGTTCGCCCTGGACCCCAACGACATTAGCAAACAACTACGGCCACAGGTAACATACACACGTGAACACACAAACATTTCTGGCACTGCATGTGATTAGAATATCTACAAATTCAATTTAGACAAAGTAGGATTTTGAAAAAAATGAATTGCTGTCATTGCAAACACCCATGCTCTGTGAAATTCCTTTGTCAAAATGTAACAAATTAAATGATAACATGACATTTAATGTCACTGGGCTTTATGATGGACATTCCCCGAACACAAGGAACACAGCTTTGTCACAGAGATAAACGTTCAAGAACAAATTTAATTATGACATCGGTTTGTTTTGAATTATTATGGTAGGGTTTGATTAGGAAGAAAACATGTCTATCTCTGCCACAGTTTTTAGCGGCCTATTAACTTACAGACTGGCCTTTTTTTATCCTCTTTTTTGTCTGATGACAATCAAAGAATCTTGAAGTACAATAGTTTAAATTGACTATACTAGTTGTGGGGTCTTTTGTCTGCTTGACCTGTATTTAATTGACTCTGCAGGCCTTCATTTAGCTAATACTGTACAAACTGTCAAGTAAAATAATACCAACTCAAGGTTACTTTCTGAAAAGATCAGAAGCATAATAACATTCAGATTAACTGCTGTTGTAAGAGCTTTGTGCTTCCAATATGGCAACATTTCCAAAGCAGATATATCCTTGCTTTTAATGTGAACCGTTTATATTTTTAGCTCAATTATTTTGGATACGTTTTTGAAAGAGTAAAGTAATATACTGTCATAATGCTGTTTTTTTGTCAAGCTTCCAGAAAACATCCAAACATTGCTGCCGAATTAGCTAAACGTATGCTAAATTCAGCAAACTTTTCAGAGAGGTTTAGCTTTTATGATCTGAAAAAAGACTGAATTTAGCACATTCACAGATATTTTTGCTACCAGGGTTGTCCACCATGATTCTATATCAATAAGCAGTGAATTGTAGTTAGCATAAGGTGTGCTGACTGGTGTGGTTGAAACACGATAGCTATATTGGTGTAAAGGCTAGTAGTTGGATTGTTTACCCAGTAGTTAGCATAGTATTTTTGCTCTTAGTTAACTAAATATAAGAAAGGGTTTAAAGCTCTACATTTCTTTTTACAATATTTCTTTTAGTAACAAAACTAAGTTAGATGTATTTTAGACCTTTTTCCTAACCTTTTGCTATATTCAACATATTCAGACTGACGTATATACTCATAAGCTTGAGGAAATATTTCAACCATTATATTTTGGTCTGATGTAACACTTTTACTTCTTCTATCTGTTGCTATAAAGTTCACAACAATAGAATAATAAGCAAAGTGTCAGATATCAAGATGGCAAAGTGTGCAAATATTGGAAGCAATATTACAATTATGACAAAAACATCCACTGTGGACACACAGGAGTTAACAGCCACTCCTGTACACTTGTACATACCCTTGCCCAGGCTTTAATCCTGTTTCTCAGAGTTTATAATACACTCATTCAATTGTGGATTTTTTTATTTTTTTATTCGTGTTTCTTGTTCTTCTGTGAAGAACAAGAAAACCTTCTGGGGAAAACCTGTTTCTCTCTATTAATACCCTCGACTTGACCTGCAAAACACACTCTTGACAGAGCTAAACCCTCATAGGCTCAGTCTAGTTTTGATTCGCTCCCTCCATAACTGGTCCATATGTGCAATCAATACAATTACACTGATGCAATGAAGGTGTAGTGGCAACCTCCAGTGGTTTGGGGACTTCTGTCTGATTTACTGCTGTAATGAGCAGTTATTAGATGCACACTTACACATACCCACACACTGTAACACACCACCCAGCAAATGGCTGTATGAGTAAGGGTTATGAGTCTTATAGTAATAATAAAACCACCTGTTATCAGCCCCCAGTGTGAAGTATATAAAGAAAGAAGTCAACAAAGACAAATGACTGAGCAACAATTAGATAGTCTGTCCCCTCTGTCACCATCTGTCCATCATTCTTTCTCTCCGACTCCTCTTTTCTTTCCTTAAGTGCTTATTTTTTGTTTATTCGCTGCTGTCTTACCAAATGTCTGTCTTCATGACATTCATCACTAGCTATCTTCATTGGATATCTCCAGGGATGGTTTTCTACAGGATGTAGACATTTTGATGACAAGCAGCTCTCATTTGGGTTTGCAGTACTTTCTTCTGCTTTATTTAGCAGTACTGTTTTTAATTACACCCCCCCCCCCCCTTCCCTCCGACCACTGTGGTTTGCTTTTTATTGCTTTGCTTATTAATTTTCATTATAAATTTGCATCCAAATGCACCAGTTCACCATGTTCCAGCATTTCAAGAAGAGCCCTAACCCACAAAATAAATCACTGCTTCAACAGAACCTTTCTTAATTTGAATACCTAATGAAACAGAATTTTCGAATTGTCTTAAATTAAATTTGTTTCACATGATCAACAAGCAAGGCAAGGCATCTTTATTTATAAAGGCAACTCAATGTGCCCCCCCCCCCCTTATAACATGCACACACACACTCACGTTTTTATTCAAAGTTGCTTCTCCAACTAACACTCTGAGTGATTTGCTAATCAGATTAAAACGTTAGAGATTTGCACGTGCCCTTCAAAATGCTGCAACCAAATCATTCACAGCATTTTAATTTTTAACTTTTTAATTATTTTGATGACAAATACTCTGACTTGTATGTAAATACCCGGTCTGAATAGAGTTGCCTAAGAGCTGCTGCTTTTTGTTAGTGATGTACATTAATATGATGTACGGTGGATTACATTTATTTTGCTACGTATGTCTTCTATGTGATGCCTGCCACTACTGCTTCGTGGTATCATATCTAGTATAACACATGGTCTATAAAGAGAACATGACCAACAAGTTTCGAGTGATTAATCAAAATCATTTTGGGAACAAATTTAAAGTAGCAAAAGGTGATGTGCTTAATTTTAGTCAATCTTTTTTTAAAACTTAAGCTCATTAGTTAAAAGCACAGGTCCTACAGGTGATTTTTCATAACCACTGATCCATGAATAATTCATTCAGATATTAAATTTTAACCATTATTAACTCCATCGTATCATCAGTTATGAGAAGAACTCTCTTCAAATTAAATGTGGATAGTAATCGACAGTAGTAGGAAGGTGTAAGGTTAATACACTTCTTGTAGCTTATCCAACACATTCTGTAAGATATATACCTCTGAGCTAAAATATGCTATGCTAAATGACAGACAGTTAATGAACCAAAATGCCTTTTTTTTTCTAAGACCATTAAAAGCTGGAGTTGCTGTGATATATGACATCCATCTATATTTTAAAGTGAAGTTAATTGACCATTACATTATGCTGCAAAAGTGCATTATTTGATTGTAGCTGGTTTAAATCCAGTGGAAGTAAAGTTTAAATTTGCAGCAGCTCTGAGGCTGTTCTGGCGAGCATAATTATTTCTAATGGTGTGGAAACGTCTCAGTAAACACAGGCAATTCTTTGGACCTCCTTCGATATCGCAAAGTTCAGCCATTTTTTACACTCTCTGCAACGTGTGAAAGAAAACACATTTTATTAGCTTTGTATTTCAGTACACTCCTCTCCATCTGTGTTCAATCCTTTAAAGCAGTGTCTTAATCTCTAGATATTTATTTGCATTAAGGCCCTAACAGTGTCCTAACGACCACTAGCAGTGTGTTTAATGGAGCCAACGTAGTAGCAAAAGAACCACGGAATTAATTTTCCTTGTCCCAAGCACTGTGGACTGTTTTGACTAAATCTGTAAGAACACGTGTAACTGATCTTCCTGAAACTCGGAAAAAGTGTGGTTATATTATTGACTGAGCAAGAAAAAAATAATATTATTGACTGAGCAAGAAAAAAAATATTTGTAAAAGTATATTGTTGCTGCAAGTCTACGGTTGTTGCTATAGTTACAGTAACCAGTGGTTTACAGTGCAGAATACTCTCTCTGAAATGGCAATAAGCAAAATTGGAGTGCACCTCATTGGAGACAAATGCTGTTATCTCCTCTAGTATCTACATTGTTCAACATAACACACGTGTAGAAGTATTTACTATTTATCAGTAAAAGATAGAACCTTCCTGCAGCATCTGACATTTCTCTCTGTCTCTTCTCCAGATCGACTGGCCGGCTCCCCAGGATAAGAAGAGGGAGTGTGTTGCCAAGGGGAAGAACAATCAGGTAACGTGGATCTGAGCTGAGAGAGTCCCACAGTTCCTTAGGTTACCTGCCCTGTTTATAGGCAGCATGGTAGTGGTTTTTAAAGCAATAGCTTCCAAGTATATAATTTCTCTCTTCTCTTAATTACATTTCGTCAAATCTGTCTGGGATTTCAGACTGGAAACCTTCCAGTCATTACATTAGCACAAAGGGAAGTGCATTGTTGAGATCAGCACCTTTTAAAGCAGTTGGATTCCGCATTGGTTTAGTCTTGAGCAGCAAAAAGAAAATTGAAGTCACACTCTAAAAAGGGCTGAATGTGTGGAAGACTTTGACTGCACCACAAAACAACAGGGTAGAACATGCATGTAAACAAAAAACACATTAAAAAGGAGATTTGTGAAGAAGTGCACAGAGTTTATGCATCCATTTAAGTTGGTGTGGTGTGTGATATGTAGATGAGAAAAGAATGCAATCAATTGCAAATCTCATAAACCAACATTTTATTCACAGTAGAACATGTAAAACACTCCATCATCCCAACTTTCTTCTGCTTTCTTGCTTTTATAGTAGAGGCAGTATGTGGTTTTAGCATTGTCTTGCTGAAATATGTAAGGCCTTCTCTGAAAAGGGTGTTGTCTTAATTGGAGCATATGTTGATCTAAAACTTGTATGTAACATTCAGCAGATGTGCAAGATTCCAGTTCCATAGGCACTAATGACCCTGCATGTCATCAGAGATCCAGGCTTTGGACTGAGTGATGATAACAAGCCGGATGGTGCTGGTAGATGATATATTCAGTATTCGACGTCTTCACAATGTTATGTTGAGGAACATAATTCTGAGATCTCTCCACTATTTGTAAATAGTTTTCTGCAAATCGCTGAGCCTTTGCCCACCTTTACTTCTGAGATACTCTGTCTCACTAAGGTGCTCTTCTCTTATGTTCATGTTACTGACCTGTTGCCAATTAACCTAATTGGTAAAAAAATTTCAGTAGCTGTTTCTTTTTATTACCACTTACATCTCTAGCCTTTTGTTGCCCTGGTCCCAACTGTTTTTGGACTTGTTGTTTCCATCAAATTTAAGATGAGTCATTATTTTGCATAAAATGACGACTCAAATGTCTCACTTTCAACATTTGATGTTTTTATATGTTCTGTGTATTGGTTTAGGAGCTTTGCAAATCATGGTAATTCACACAGTGTCCCATCTTTTTCAGAATTGGGGTCGTTAATAATGTTGTACCTTAAAAGGATTTTTGGGATGCAAATACAATATGTTCACTTTTTTCACTTTTTTTTCTTTGCCAAGATACAGTCTGAAAAGTATAGCAACAAGTAAAAAAATCTCATAAAAGACATTTCACCCTTCTCAAATATTCCATACTGATATTCAGCACAGAAGTAACGATGTGTGATTTAGCATTCTCCAGGTCTCATCGTCAGTTATGGTACATTTACAAAGCCAGACAGCAAATTGACTCCAACCAGCTCTGCAGTTAAGCCTCAGCTGGAGCTGCTGTCTGATTAGCCTGCATATTGTGCATTTGCTTGAAGTCGAGGTTAATATTTTGAATAAACTCACAGAGCTTCGGGAAATGGAGCTGAAACGTATTGCAATGCGCAGCAGTAACTGCTAATGTAGTTTCCAACAGAGGGGGAAATAGTTAATTGGATTGCAGTAACAACAGCTCAGCTTTACTGGCTCCAAGTAGAGTGATGCTGTGAAAATGTTATGAAAGAATTATAAGTGGACTCTGGTGATCTGAACTACTCATTACAAGCTTATATAATATAAACTTCTGGAAATTTGACAGCTTCCTCTTTTTTTTTTTTTGGTGTAATTTTGAAAATGACAGTGTGATAAGCTGTCATCTATGTAGTTGTGCGGATCATTTATTTTATTTTTGTTATAACTTGTACTTCACACATACTTTTGTCCAATCACAAAAACTGTATTTTTAAACAACATGGCTATGCCTACAGATGGTGCTTACTTGCTTACTATGCAAGTGTAGCCATATGGTATTTACATTGCCCGCCATTATATATAATCACCAGACTTTTTATTTAATGTTGATTTGTCTGGACTGTCTGCCAGACGCTCCTCATCCTGATTACTCGCAGTGATTTTGGGAGTTGTACAACAGAATTTTAAAGAATCACTCTGCTCATATTGCAGCCCTGAGATACAAACACTGTTTTGCTGTTGCAATGCCAATATCAACTGGATGCACTGAATTATTCATTCATCTAGTATGCATTATGTCTGAGCATCTGTTTCCATTTCCATTCAAAAAGCTTCCTTCTTCGTCACAGTGCTGACATGAAAAGGCACTTATCAAAAAGCACTGCATCAATTATTCTGTTAATTATCCTTTTGAGCGATCTGTCACTTTCTTGTTCAGCTAAGAGATTATTCAGATAATTTGTCACAACATCATCTGCTAAGTGATGTCCTCAATAGGATGCTGAGCACTTCTGTCTGAGTAGACAGACAAAGATAAAAGATAGTTCCACACTTTATAACGCTGATAAGGATATCATCAGTAAAGATGATAACAGTTTACCAAGGTTTTCCCTACGGCTGAAGGTTTGAAGAAATAAAAGTGAAGCACAGGATAAGACCTAAATCTCAGAGAATGTGTGAGCAGACAAAAAGTTGTCTTGGAGAAATAGACTTCGGATTGAAGTATGACAAAGCAACTTTTCTTGTCCTTATCAAGGACAGCATCATTCAAAAATCTTCCTCCCTCTTTCACAGACGGAGTGCTTCAACTACATCCGGTTTCTGCAGAGCTACAACCACACACATCTCTACACCTGTGGCACCTACGCCTTCCAGCCCAAATACACCTACATTGTAAGTATGCATGTGTGTGTGCTTCTCTGGATAGAGGCATGGCGAGCCAGTGCTGACAGGTGTCAACGTGACACAGCTGACCTGAGGCTAAGACCACAGTGTGATAAAAGGAAAATAAATGCAATGGAAAATAAGAATATCACACTGTGCTCCACTGAATGTGTGAAGGATGCTGTGGGTACATGTGTGTCCAAAAATGTGACACTGATGCAATTGGACAACATGGCGAGGGGGTTCCTGGCAACAGACAGAAAGAGCTTGCAGCTCTGTCATGTGGGTCGTAACACATACTGACCATGAACCACCTGTTTACTCATTTTTATTCTGTATGTGTGTTTCCAGAAAATAGACGATTTTACCCTCGATACCGCACTGGAGGATGGGAAGGGAAAATGTCCATATGATCCTGCCAAAGGGCACACTGGACTCATAGTGGGTAAGCATATATGGTCATTTTGTCCTGAGGCAAGATGTCCTTATGAGGAGATCTATAAACATCCATTATCAGCAAGAAACTCACAGACAGCTGAAATTGTTCCATCTGTGCACACTGAGCAATGTGGTGCTGTTACAGCTCCATAAACAGATCCTACAGAAATTCTCATCTGTTTTCCAGCCATAATGAGAGTCCAAATTTCCAATTTAACTTTCACGCTGCATTCACTTCATTGTGGACAGCTTCACTGTGCCTACAAACACTCATTCTGTATCTTCTTTTGTGTCTTCCTGTTGAACTGTATTGTTACTGAATTGTAAGCCTTCATGTTTGTGTCAGGACAAAATGAAAAAAAAAGTAAACTTGCATTTCATATAGATAAGGAGCTGTACTCAGCAACACTCAACAACTTCCTGGGTACGGAGCCAGTTATTCTAAGGAACTTGGGCCAACAGCACCACATGATGAAGAGCGAGTATTTGCCTGCCTGGCTCAATGGTAAGTCAAAAAGAAAGCTTGAGAGATACAAATGAGAAAGAAGTGATAAGCATGTGTAAAATAGAGAAAGAAAGAAGAAATGAAATTTGAGTGAAAAATGACAAATTACTTACAGTTATGATACAAATTTACAATTTTGGGGGTTTTTTCTAGAAAACAGCCTTTGATATTACCGAATGGGTCACTGCAAGGTGCAAGTCTCTGTCAAATGTGATGACCGAGTGTTTACAGCTTTTGGAGATAATATACATATATATAAGATAATAGACCAGGGCCACCCTCTTAAAGTTTGGAGTTTGTAAGTGGATTATGTTTCATTCCAAAGAACTGCATGCTTACTGGATGAACAAAAGACATTTGGTTTTGAGAATTAGAAATGGACTGATATATGATTTTATAGACCGATCCTACAATTTCAGAATAGAAACACCCTCTTGAAGTTAAATTCAGGGTCACTAAGTAGTCTCAGTAGACAGTCTCAGAGCAAACGAGGATACACCAGGGCATCCAAACAAACCAACATTTGATGTCAACTTTGTATTCTCCATACACGTAATTGATTTTTAAAATTTAGATTTTTTTTTTTACCTTGAAGTGACATTACAGCTATTTCTTAGAATAGGCCCCAAGGAAATCATTTCTTCAGTGCAAACATTAAAGGTTTATTCTTATTTCATTTGTAAGCAATAGAAAGGGGCTAACTTGTTTTCATCATGGGCATCCAGTTACTAAACATTGTAAAACCCAAAGGTATTTGTTAGATACACAAAGCAACCTTCAGGGTCGCAACATCTAACATTTAGAGGGAGGAGGAGTGGCACTGCAATTTGAGGGCTGTCATTTTGGTCACTCGGGATTCAGCTCTGGTTTATGGTAATTTTAAAATGTAAACACCATCTCATTTAACAGCCAGCTAATTATATGCTCATCTACCATGTTTGACTACAGTAGTAGGCCGAACAGTGTTTGCACTTTGCATAGCTTACTGCTATGGCTAAAAGTAAGCTAGCTTCTTGCTAATGCTAAGTTCTGTGTGTGTTCTGGCTTTGGGGGGGACAAGAGTGGATATAAGGATAACCAGTTTGACTATAACTACAGTTATACATACATTATGTCTGACTGAGGCGTTGCTGGGTGTGTTGAGAAAATTGTCAATTGTAAACTTGCTTTCCTTTATTTTATTTAGAAGATTCAAAATATCCTTTCATATAAAGCCTACTGCAGTTGCATAGAATTTATCTAAAATATTCACCATCGGTACCGAATTGAGCTTTTTTTCCTCACAGTGGTATAGGGTTAGTGGTATATATTAGAAATGAGCAGATAACGTTGTCTCTTCGTTTTTAACAGAGTTTAATTTAAAGGGAAAAAAAGCAGGAAACCAAAAAAAATAGATGTTGCAGGAGACCTCAGCTCCAAGGAAGGATTGTTATCTTTTTGGGGGGAGGATGTGGGGAAAAGAGTGAGCCACTTGGAGAGAAATGAAGGGTAGAGAAGAGGATGAAGTCTCAGCAGGAAAAATTGGGTGATGAAAGAACAGACATTAGGACTGGTGATGAAAAAACAGAGATGAGGGGAATAGAGAAGGGACGGGGAGGAAGGAGGAGCATACAGATGAGGCAGAGTTTTAGACTGATATGTCTGTTTATTATTCATGCTGATATGGAGCTTTTAAGGTAAAAAAAAAAAAGGAAAAAAAGACTTGCAAAGAAGCTAGCCTCATTTCAATTTAAGTAATTTCTGCCCAGTCTAAAAACATTGAAATGGGTCTTTGTATCATTGAAGTGCTTTTTACAGAAAAGACCAGTACATCTGGGGAGGCTGTAAAAAGACACTTATGCATGAAAAAGAATTTAAAGCCCAAAGCAAATGCGGCTTCTGAAAAAGAAACATTCGCAACCTAATGAGGCCTGGATATAGAGAGACTCGGAGAAAGACAGCAGTGACTGGGGAAGTGGAAAGCGCAAGATAAATCGCTAATAGTTAGCACTGGAGAGAAAGAGAGTGAGAAATGACTGGAGAACAGGTGAGGTGAAGTGATGAAAGAAAACAGACAAAGAGGTGAGAAAGGGGAGGCAAAGGAAGAGATGGAGGTGTCAAGCTTCTGCATATGTGTGTGTGTGCATCAGTCCTGCAGTTTAAGACTGTTGCATTGTTCCCTTGTGATGTATGTCTTAACTGTGCACGTCTTGACAACCCTTCTGTGTATGTTGTGTGCGTGCAGAGCCAGACTTTGTGGGCTCAGCCCTTGTGAGGGAGAGCAGCGGCAGCAAAGACGGGGACGACGACAAGATCTACTTCTTCTTCAGCGAGCGAGCGTTGGAGCTGGACTGTGACACAGAGCTCACTGTGGCCAGAGTGGCCCGCGTCTGCAAGGTAATACACCAAGCTATAATTAGATCTGATCCCAGAACAGATTCAATTAGCATTCCTCTAGAATGCTTTAGTCCCACTCTCTGTGTGGTGTCAGTGTTGGAGTTAATGAGGAAAGCGCAGATTCAAACAATAATCAGTCTGTGAGTTTTCGAGAAACGCACAGGGAGGATTTGACTGTGAAATCATGGTTTCATGCATACTTGGCAGAGAATTGGCTTTTTTCTACTTTCTCCAGCTGTTTTGGCAGCTGTTTTTGAGAACTTAATAATGTGAGACAGCGCTTTCAAGCAGTTTGGTCTTCTGCTGCCAAACCTGGTAGAGTCAATAAATAGAATAATACGCTGCCTGCCCCTACCCCCAAAGAATAAAGTCACACACTATTGGATCACCTTCAGCTTTGATTACGGCCTCCGTTCACAATGGCATCATTCTGCTAAGCTCAGGTAATGTCACATCTATTTCCATTGATGTGACATTACAATCTTTCATTATAATCTTGTAGTGGTGATGGGAGAGTTGGACAGCTGAGTGAGGTCTTCTCGAGCACATCCCAAAGATTCTCCACGGGGCTAAGGTCTGGGCTCCCCAGAGTGAAAATGATGCCTGCTTCTTGAGCCACTCTTTCACAATGCGAGCCTAATGAATCCAGACAGTGTCATCTTAGAATATGCCAAAGCCATCAGGGAAGAAAAGACCTACGGATGGAAAAACGTGGTTATTCAGCATATTTAGGTTGTAGATTATCTCATTTTGTTGGGCTTATAGCTGAATCTGGACTTGACTAACTGAAGCAGCCTCAGATCATAACACTGCCCCTACAGACGTCTACAGTAGGCTCTATGCATGACTGGTGCAGCACTTGATCCACAGCTCTTCTTATCCTAATGGACCCATCGTTCTTGAACAGAGTGGATTCATCAACCCATCTGACCTTCGTCCATTAGTCCAGAGTCCAGTCTTGATGCTCCCTGGCAAATTGAAGCCTTTTTTTTCAATTAGCCTCACTTATAAATGTTTTTAAGAAGGCTACAAAGCTGTATAGTCCCAATACTTTGAGTTCCCTTCAAACTTTGTGTGGAAATGCTCTTATTTTTCTTTTAGAATTTGCTGTGTTCTGCTTCTTTTTAATTACACCACATGTTCAAGTGACCTCAGATCTTGATTACTCAAGATTTTCTTGCTAACACTTTATTCATCAAAGATGATGGCTGACTAATATCCTTCTAGGTTTTAAAAATGCACTAGATGGTTCTTCACACAATTTTAGTACTTCCAGCAGTCTCCTTTGTTGTTTCATTTGCTTGTTGCAAACCAATAATCAGACCTTTCTGAAACGGAGTATAATCTTTTCCACAGCTACAGGATGTGTCTTCCAATATTTGAGGCATGAGAAACTCCTCATTGCATCAATAGGGGTAACTATCGTGTTACCAGCAGAAACATGTTAATCTCCACTGAGCTTTTGCAGTGGGAGGCACTTCTGTTTGCTTTGTCAAATCCAGGTGGTGACAAGAAAATAGATATATACAGTGATGCATCACATTGTCTCTCACAAAAAAAAGTTAAAACAATGATGCTTTACATTAAAGACAGACCCTATAATCTCCCAGAACAAAAGAACACACAGCTTTTAGGACGGCGAATACGGGAAGCGCAGATCTCTATTTGAAACTCAATTCTCAAAAGATCAGTAATGCTTGGCTGTGTCATTATTAACTACTTATGATCCTCTAGTCTTATTTCTTCTCTGTAGGCTGATTATTCTTCGCATTTAGTCATCACAGAACTCCCATCAAACCATCGTAAAATTTTGATATCAACTGCAATGCTCTCCCCATGATTGAAACTTTTAAGCATGAATACAAGGCAGAGTTTACTTCCATACATGAATAAAGGACAAAAGAAATGTTGCTCCTCTATGATTTAGTTTGACCCACAGCAGCAAGAACAAGAGAATTTCAGAACATTGCCAGTGCACTCCCTTTGCATTCTTCAGAAACAATTACAATGACACAGATATTTCTGGTAATTAAGGATTCATTTACTTAATTAATGGCCTCATTTGGGTAACTGATTAGGTTTGATACACCACAGTCATTATGACCACACATCCGAAGTGCTTTTTGTTGTGAGGAGAATTACTCAGTAGACAGCCGGTCTTTTCCTCACATGATGACTTCTCAGCATGGCAAACAGTTCAGTGTCGTGTCACATTTCCATACTCAACCATATAATCTCAGTTGCCTGTAAAGCAAGCAAAGTAGACACACTAGAGCCTTAGCTGAGATGTGTGCAATTAAGAGTAAAATATTCTGCATGCTCTGGTGTAATTCGCATATAAGAAAAACACTGTGATAATCAGTGCACCTCTTTGAATGATATCAGAAACAGATGCTCACACACGATGTGTGCCACAGCAGTGAATAATTTAGCACATGTTTCTATTGCAGCAGCAGCACAATGTCTGTCTCACTGCTGTAATATGCTTTTTCACAGCTCCTAACATCACTAAGTGTAAAAAGGATGAGAAAGATAGGCCACTTCAGCACATGTAATAATACATGAAGATATTTCTTGTATGTATTTATTGTATAACTGTAAAAATATAGTATTTCTAAATGCGTCCGAAGGCTATTTTAACCCAGCATTCATACTTTCTTTGACCCTCTGCACATGGAGAAAACTTATTCATGAATAGATAAAGAGGGAGCACTGTGAGCTTAAAGATTGAAGGTTGAAAATTTGAGTTTCATACACTAGCATGCCATGTTTATTCCGTGAGTTTAGCATCCACAACAACAAGTATCAAAATCCTTCTCCTCTTCTGGAAGTAAGCCATCTGTAGAAGCAATGTGTGACATTTTGGTTACCACAGTAACGCATCTATGTGAGGTACAAGATAGAAGCGATTTTACACTGATCAGTCTGACAAAAGCAGATGTCTGCTGTGTCCTCTGCGGACTGGGAGTCAGGCCATTACGGTCCCTGATTCAACTAAAAAGTCCTTGAAAAAAGTAAGAGCAACGTCATTAAAATTCACCAAAAGAAGATATGGAAAAAAAAAACAGGTTTGAGGAAACAAAAATCTTGAATTTGATCAGATGTGATCTTCTGCCTTTAAGGGGGATCTGGGTGGTACAAGGACCCTGCAGAAGAAGTGGACCACCTTCCAGAAAGCCCGGCTGGAGTGCTCCCTTCCAGAGCGCCATGTGTCCTTCAACAACCTGCGGGCCGTCTTCACCCTGCCGGGGCAGGACTGGAGGGGCACCACCTTCTACGGCATCTTCCATGCCCAGTGGTGAGTAAGATGTGGGCTGTGCGCCACATGTCAAAAAGGCTAGAGATACGCAACACCATTTTCAGTGTCAGTGTGAGTTAGTTAGCACATTAGCGAGTCTATGTCACTCGCCTATATGTCACATCACAGAATCTTTTAATAAAATCCCTGCTAAGCTTTGATTTAATACTGATACAAATTTCATACATTTGTTGTGGATATGATTGATTTGTTTTTCCTCTGTAAATGTTTTGTATTGCTTTTATTAGAGATTGAATGCAATAGGGTTTTATTGTAGTTTCAAATGACAGTATTTGCTAAAAGGAATCAAAATTTCAATTTGTCCACCACAAAATACAAAAGAAGGGGGCTATTTTTCCCCATCAGACTCAAAGCTTTTGAAAAACTGCACAACTGTTCTCATTTTCTCCTGGCAACAGAAATTCATCATACCACCGGTAATTTTAGGCCCGCACTAAATTACATCTCCAACATTTATGAGACTGAGAGATTCGCTTGAATAATTAGTTTTTCTTTGGGTGTATCTCTTGTGAAAACACATATTAGTATGCAAAGATTGACATTTGTTGCGCCATTATATATCTGTAATGTATTAATGAGTTACTTATCAAGAAAGCAGTAGGAGAGGGCGGATGGTTTTCTTTTTTAGAATTAGAGATGTTCTATGTCTCCAGGCAGTGCCCTTTGATGTGAGTCTTTTGTGTTTTTCAATAAGATATCATATCACAAACTGAGCCAGCTTTGAACCTCAAGCTTTGTTTCTTCATTCAGGGTTGCTGAAGCTGCTGAAAAGCCTAATCCCTCGTCTCTGTGGGACTCGCTAGGGATTCCTTATAGTCACCTGGCTTTGATAGGGTTAACATTGAAATAATCTGACGTTATGTTCAGGCCAGAATGTGACTGAATAAGCTGTTTTGTTCAACTTGTTCAGACATCAGCGCTGTCTTTAAGTTTTGAGATTCACTTTATAAAATCTGTGTCCCTGCTGCAGACTACAAAAAGTTCTCCCTACACTGGATAAATCAGGTGAAATGAGTTGATGAAATCAGCCTTTTCTTTCCTGTTTACAGCTTTCAAAAAGCTCAGCAGTATGCAATCCATTTAAAGCTAAGTTTGGAACCGTGTACGCCAATAAGTGTTCCAGCAAAAAACAGCAGGAGCTGAAAATTGTGCCTTTGCTTCTTGAAAAGAAAATTGTGCCTTTGCTTTTGAAAAAGCCAAACAAAATGTTTGGCTTTTTCAAAATTGTATTGCCTGGTTATCACAGTCCATCAAAAAATCTGCTTTCTTTCCATTAAACCAGGATGGAAATCAAATGTGAGAGGAGGGCTACAAGCATAATTGAATGTGCCTCGGTCATGTGTCAATAATCAATTTCAGCCCAGCTTTGGGTCTGAAAATGGGATTTTAAAAACGTCATCACCTTGTGCACCCCCAGCCTTCCCATTTAGAGAAATACATTTCCTGACACTCAGCACCAGCTGATTGCTTTCACTTGTGTATTTGCATGTACATGGATTTGAACATGAGCTTTTTCTTTTTGCTACAGAAAGAGCAGAAATGTATCAATACAGCTCACCCAGTAGAAGGATTTCTATGTATTTGCAGCAATGAGATTACTGAGCTGAGTATCCAGTTTAAAGCACATCTGCTCACCATGACAGCGTTAGCCTGTTGATTTTCAGGTCACATTCCACAGGAAGTTGGAAGACAGGGAAGTCATTTCTCAGTTATTACTGCCGCACATCACTGATTCCCTCCTTACCTTGTTACCATGTTTCAGGGGTGATGTCGATGTGTCGGCTGTGTGCCAGTACCAGATCAGCGATGTGAAAAAGGTGTTTGAAGGGTCCTACAAGGAGTACAGGGAGGTATCGCAGAGATGGGGACGCTACACAGGTCCTGTCCCCAGCCCACGGCCTGGATCGGTAAGAAATTGAGAATCCAGCGCTGGCTTGTGTGATGCTTGATAAATGCAATTTTCAGGCAACTTCAGAGAGCAAGAAAGTAGTATGCATAATGATGGGAGGGATGTGAGGGCAGAGGTGGGATGGAGCAGCAATGTGGGAGGAAGTAAAATAAGAAATAGAAGGTGATGTGGAGCAGAATGGAGGCTGGCACGACACGAAAAGCTTTGGACATAATGATCCCACACAAAAGGAAAGAAAGTAAAGGAAGGAATGTAATGAAGGGAAGAAGGGAAGGGAAGAGGGGGTGGGGGCAGCCATCTCCAAGCCAACTATCCATACCAACCTTGACCAGCTCCAGCTAAGAAGTTGCCTCCTCTTCTTCCTTCTCCTTCTTTGCCCTCTTGCTGTTCCCTTCTTACTTTCCTTGATTCTTTTCTTTGCCCCATTTCCTTCCCCTGTCTCTCTGTCCTGTCTCTACACTGCAGTGCATAACTAAGTCAGACAGGGAGAACGGCTACAACAGCTCTCTTCAGCTGCCTGATGCCACACTCAACTTTGCCAAGAAACACCCGCTGATGGAGGACAAAGCTTTAGGTCGCCCCCTGCTGCTAACCAAGGGGGTCAACTTCACAAGGCTGGCGGTGGATCGGGTCAGCGCCCTGGACCAGCGGGCATACAACATGCTCTTCATCGGCACAGGTATAAATTGTGAAAAGGGATTTCCATATCTTTAAAAAGCTGATATTTGTATTGAAGCCAGCAAAAAGTCTTTGAATTTCTTACTTTTCATTTGGTTCATAGAACAATACAATGACATTTCGACTGCAGTCACAGATTTGATCTCTTAACTTGTTGTTGATGTTGAGTACTGCCTCCATACACCCCGGTAGTGTAAATACCCACAAAGGTCAAACTTGAGATCAAACTTTCAGTCTTTATACCTCAGCTGATTTCAGTTGCTCTTGGGTCAGACAAGTCTATTTGTAACTCAGCTGAAGCAAACAACTCCCATTCCCCTATTCTGACGTGTTTTTAAAGCTGCATCTGCAAATAGGGTACACACACTGATAAGCCTTTTCCATTTACCAATCAATCTTGCAATGCACTGCAGGCCAAGTGAACATCCTGTTCCCCAGCTTTGAAAAAACAAAAGGCAATAATGTTGAATCATCTCCTTAATGCGTGAATGAATAAGTTAAGCCTTACATGTTACAGGATAAAGCTTGTATTTTATGCATGGTTATTATACTAGATTGCATTATTGTGTATAATATTCCTGTTATTTAGCTTACCCTCTGTAGTAAGGTGTTTAAACCATGACAGTGAAAATACATACTAAGCTCACAGTCTTGGCATGTAATACGAATTCCGTTCCTGTGCATGAGTGTGCGCCTGTCAGGGTGTGTTAAGGGATTCCACAAAGAGATGGGAGCGTGGCAGCAGACAGAGACAGGTACTGGCATTAGGTACGGTGGCATGAAAACAACATGCCATCTGGTTGGACTTCAGCTGGGTTTCAATTAAGGCCTTCATTAGAATGCCAAGATCTATCTTCATGCATCAAAGGAAGCATCCATGTATGTGCAACTTAATTAATATCGCTAGTCAGTAGCCATAGGGCCCATATGCTGGTGTCATGTTTTGGCATAAATCCGAAATTAGCTCATCCTCCCAGACACTTAATCCTGAATAGCACAGCTCCGACAGTGGATTGCAGGGAATGGGAATTTAAATGCAGTCCATCTCATGAATGAGGAGAGGCTCGACTACTTACCATTCAGATCACTGCAGAGGTAGAGTGACTGGGGCAACACTGACTGTGTGATAAACAGTGGACTCTGGGCTTCTCTGCTGGCAAACAGGGAAGACGGTTCAGGCACACACGTGGACACTACAACACACACACATTGCTGACACACTTACAAATTGACACACACAGATGCACGCTTACACTCGCCGAGCCAAGCGCAGTCATCCCCGCTAGTTGTGCTTCACAGCACAAACTCAACAGGGCCCTTGGCAGACTTGCGTTGATACTGCCAGTTGGGCCGCAGGCTTGATTAGCTATTAGCTGCAGCATAGCGACAGCTGATGTGAAAAGAGAGAACGGGGGGAGGGCTTGTCAAGACTGTTTTTTTTTTTTAAACTGAACTGCAGGATTGAGGGATTAGCTGACACTGGTCCCTGACGCAGGGAGAGGCAAGTGTCATGTTACGCATGCTGCTTTCTATGCCTCAACGTGCATTTTTGTGTATTTGCTTCTCTCAAGCCTCCCTTTGGCTGCCGGGTTAGCTTTTCATATTTTCCGTGACAGTTTCTTAATCGTCAGGACCACACAAGACAGCGCATGTCTGCACATAACACCATTCCTCTCACATAGCTACACGGACAAACACCAAGGTCACCCCACCAGCTGTGCCTGAGACGTCTTTCATCACCAGGGATCTAAACTTGTTCACGGTGCCTTACATGAAAGGAGCTCAGAATCTCCTCTTCCTCCTCCGCCAGCATCACCTCCCCATGCAGCACTTGAAAAGTCTTCAAGTTTCTCTGACAATATGACTGCTCCCAAATGTACTTAAGGGCCACGAACAGCATCTCCATTCTTTTAGAATCACCTTTGGATATAGTCTGCTGTTGAGGAGCTAGATGTTCTGAGTGGCTATTTTCTTGTTTTTCTCAGTTGCACAGTAGCGTAAAATTTTAGTCCCATTCACATTAAATTTTCAAAAGCTACAGAAAACTTGATGACACAAGTTATTTGCAGTTGGCTGCAAGCTCACTTTCCATTTAACATATTCTTCTCAACACTGGTACAGATTTTCTCAGCAGACATCTTTTCATTTATTTTCTTTATTTTTCAGGTATGATTAATAACATTAAGTCAAGTTAGTTGCTCCAGATTCAGGGACTTGATATTTGTATGCTGACTCTACAGCATGGTTAAGTGGACCAAATATAATAAAAATTATTAGTTTAGTTTCACCTGGGCTTCGCCTGCAGTGACAAGTCGAAAAGCCTTAGGTTAATTTCAGACTCTGAAAGGAGCAGCAGGAGCCAAGAGCAAATACAGAGGAAAGACAGTCAGTCAGCCCTCAGTATGGTTCATGAAGCGGCAATAACTAAAGCAGGGGTGATGTTTTTCAGTCTTTGCTTTAATATTTAAAGACTCAACATCAAAGCAAAGTGTCTGTATATAATCATATTTCACCATTAATATGTAAATGAACTCATTTACAGCAGCAGGTGTGTCTTTGTGAATTTATTAGGATATCATTAATTTTTAAGAGAAATACTTTGCAGTTCCTGGTGTTTGTAGAGGGAGGATTAATATTTAAACTGACTGGTATACAGCCAGGTAGATTTATTGTAGGATATCATTATTATACAAATTAACTGCTTTGCTATAGTGGGTATGGTATGTTAGTGAATCTTTTCTAATATCGCATCAATGATATTTAAATGAGTTGCTCGGCTGTGGGAGGTGGGAGTTTATCTGGTTTGTGTCGAAGCTATCTGCTTGAACGTATAAATTCTGATGGATATCATGAAATATTAATGCATTCCAAGGCGGATGATGAATGTATATAGTACTGATTTGAACTTAGATTTAATATGTAAATGAACACGGCAGGAATAAAGTGAGCTTGTTCCCCTTCCTCACTGTGCTGCAGCGGAGGGCTGGCTGCAGAGAGTGGTGATCCTGGGCTCTGAGACTCACGTGATAGAGGAGATCCAGCTGTTTGAGATAGCCCAGCCTGTGGACACCCTGACTATCTCCCACTCCAAGGTAAGAAAAGTTTGACACATTCAGTCATATGAATAATAAGAGTACACCCACTTTTAAATCTAAGGTTTTACGTATCAGGACAATAAAAAAAATCATCCTGTCTTCACCAAGTCTTGAAATGACGTAAATGCAACCTCCAAGGAACAACAAGACATATTACAACGAGCCATTATTTGTTTAACAAACCTAAGCGAAAATCCAAAAGGAGGAAACACAATGCCAAGGAGGAAAGACATCAGCAATAATCTTAGAGAAGCAACTGTTGAGACCAAAGTGGAGATGTTTGGTCATAATGCACAGCAGCATGTTTGGAGAAAACCAAACACAGCATATCAGCACAAACACCTCATACCAGCTGTCAAGCACGGTGGTGGAGGGCTGATGATTTGGGCTTGTTCTGCAGCCACAGGACCTGGGCACCTTGCAGTCATTGAGTCCACCATGAACTCCTCTCTATACCAAAGTATTCTAGAGTCAAATGTGAGGCCATCTGTCTGACAGCTAAAGCTTGGCTGAAACTGACTCATCAACAGGACAATGATCCCAAACACAGCAGCAGATCTACAACAGAATGTCTGAAAAAGAAAAGAATCAAGGTGTTGCAATGGTCCAGTCAAAGTCCAGACCTCAGCCTGACTGAAATGCTGTTGTGGGACCTTTAGAGAGCTGTGCATTATCATATGGGGGGCAGGGTCTGATGATGTTGCCCCCTGTTATGCTGTTCAATTGGAAACAACTTAAATAACTGCAGGGCCATTTGAAACACTTCCCATCCATTTAGTTCTAAATAGAGTCTGACTTACAACAAAAGAAAATCATCGAGTCATCACTGTCTGCACACTTCCATGAAGAGCACGTTAATAGACCAGTTTCGGAGCAACAAACTGAGGCAGAAGTGTGTATGATATGGGCAAAGCAGCTCTTCATCTTTTATGTTATCAAGTATGAGCTTCCAGCTACTCGAAGATGAAGCGTGTGCGTTATATCGTCATGGACCCTGACGTATTGTTTTAGTTAATGGTTTTTTCTTAAAGGTCGCTTGGGGCGAAAAATGAAGTCTATTGACTGTTTCTGTAATCTGCTTGGCCAGCACATTTAGCACATTGCTGTGCGTCATCTTACCATATTCCTGTGGAGCTTAGGAGATCTTTTGGCTTTCTTTGTCATCGTATCAGTTGCTCATTGGTATTCTCTTGTCGCAGCGGGTTCTCTGCTTTTGTTCATCTGTAAAGCCTTTTTTTGCCAGATGCTTACATTCATAGATGCATTGACAACAGACTGGTAGTCAGCACTGTGCTATTCTTCAAACACCACCAAGCAGATGTTTTTATCAAGGCCTGACTTTTTGAGATAAGGTGTCACCTCATGAATCCAGTCACCGCAGCGCTCCGCAGCAGCTGAGAACTGAAGCGCAGCCCCTGCTGTTTTTCAGGCTCCGCAACATCAACAGAGCCTGTGCGCCGCCGGGTCCCAGTGGATCTACAAAGTCCTGTCCACCAATCAATGCACTTTTGATGGGGCTTTCTCACCACTAATGCCCACTGCTTATCTCATTAATACGGGCTTAGCCAGGACCAGACATATTTTATAACAGCTTTTGCGAAAAGGGCACAAACCAGATTGGATTGGAAGAGGGTCGTGTGTTATTGTAATTGAGAGCGATTATTCCATTATCTCCTCTAACCCATAACTCAGTCACTCTCCCCTTCTCTCTGTTTATCTTTCCTCTTCTTTCTGATCTCTCTCTGGTTTCTGTCTCTGGGTGTATGCCTGGCTCTGTTCTTTATCCTCTTCTTTCTTTATCCTCTCTCTGCCTCTCTCTAGAAGTACTTGTACATCGGTTCTCGTTCTGAGGTTCTCCAGCTGCCGTTGGCCAACTGCAGCCGCTATCAGTCTCAGCCAGACTGTCTTCTCGCCAGGGACCCCTACTGCGCTTGGGACAACGAAGGCCGGGCCTGCGTCCGCATCGACCTCCACCGAGGGTGAGACGAGTGCCGGTTTGCCCCCACGCATTTATTCTGTGCTTGATGAGGCTTTGCGTTGCTACTGTAAAAGAAGCCCCTGATATACAGATACTGGACAAGCCTCTGAAACAGTATTTGAGTATTATGTGCCCTTATTAAGTTATAAAGTTTGACATCCATACTCATATTTTAGTTGAATACATAAAAGCAGTATATTTTTGGCAGGTTTCAGATAAGTTGTTGAGGAAAACCCTCCTGTTTCACATTTTAAACACAATATACAGGAAAGAAGGACATTTACCAAATCTATTTTGAAGGTTGTTGTGTCTGTCTGAATATGTTTGTAACTGAAAAGTCAAAATCTGAATAAGTTCTGATATATTTTTAACATTCACTTGCTTTGTGTCATTAACCTTATGCCCTCTCCAAAATGCATTAACAGATGTTGCATCCGGTATTATTATACCAGTTCTATCCTCATACTATTCTAATTCTTCTCCACTGTCTGTCAACTTGTCTCCAGGTCCACCTCCTCCCTTTCACAGGACCTCATGTTGGAGAGGTTTAATCGTGGAAAAACCAAGTTTGATAAACCAGTCTCTATCCCCAGCCCTGGTGAGTATGGGGCCCCTCACCTCACCAGTGGCCCCTTGTGGGCGTTCGCTCTCAGTGCAGTAGTGAGTTAGTAGTAAAAAAAGACAATTGAGTTGATTTGGCAAATACATTTGGATTGAGCTGAATATTTGAATTAAGTAGAGAGAGCTGGCTATTGCTGAATATCTATTAGATATTTTATGAATTGTGCTTAACCCTCACTCCTGTGTTCTCTTCTCCACATTCTCCACCCCTCCTCCAACCTTCCTGTCCCTCTGCAGAGCACTCCCGTCTGAGAAATGTAACTGTGGTTGTGGGGTCTGATATGGTGCTGCCTTGCCAGCTGGTGTCCAACTTGGCTCAGCCTTGCTGGATTCTGAACGACCGTGAGCTCCAGCTGGGCGACCCGGAGGCTGGAGGGCCTCGCTTTGACCGAGCCCTCAAAGCCCTCGTCATTCCCGAAGCAAGTCAGATGCAAGCGGGCCGCTATATCTGCTACTCTGAGGAGCAGGGGGTTAAGTTTCAGACGGAGCGCTACCAGGTGGCCGTTGTTGCGAGTGCTCCGGTGTTCATGGAAGCCCGGGCTCCAGACAGCAGCATGGGCCTCTTCTGGGTGCTCGTTATCACCCTCGGAGCGGCGTGCCTGCTGCTCCTTGTAGCTGCCCTTTACCTGCGCAGGAGGCTGAAGTTAGCACTGGGAAAGGGAGCTGACATGAAGCCTCTCGAGAGCACTCTGGTCTACCCCATCACCCTCCCCAAGGAGCCACCCACCTTTGTGCCCAGTAAGATGCCCAGCGATGAAGACCGATTCTGGGAGACTGGCGCCAACTACTACTACTCAGACGGCTCGCTGAAGATCGTTCCCGGACACGCCCTGGGGCCCAGCAGCGTCAGCAGCACGGCGTCACCCAGCGCCATTCCCGGCCAGCCCATCCACTCCCCCAGCCGGCTCAGCCTCACCAACATCCGAGGCTCTGGTAGCAACGGCTACATCCGCCTCAACATGAGCACAGCAGGGGAGGAGAGGGCTAGCGGGGCTGGTGCTGGGGGCGGTGGGCTGGGAGGCCTGAGCGTGGGCGGGAACGACTACTCCAGCCCCTTCAAGGAGGAGCTGAGACGCACCCTGCAGCAGAGGAGCGTCCTGCCCGACGCAAACCCAGAGGAGTCATCTGTCTAGGCCTGTCTCCTCTGTCTCCATTCCATGAGGTGGAAAAACAAAACAACCAACCTACCTCCCTCCTTTTGAGGATGCCTGCTCTCTCTCTTTTTCAGCGACATGCTGTTAACTCCCATTCTCTCTCGCTCTTGCTCTGCCTACGCCTGATTGGTTCACTATAAACATTTATAGCACTCAGCATGTTAAATATACAGACTCATACACCATGTTCGCCAACATGAGTTCCTTTGATTACTGTGTGTTTGGCAACATGCACCCATAGTTGTGACTTTTCTCTGCTTCCACTGTGCAACTGTCACTTGTGTAAATTTTGTATTTAAAAAGGATGCACACAGAGGAGACCGCCACGAGCATGGAAATCCAACAATGGCGTAATTTTCTCTGAGAGGGGGCATTTCTTTTACATTGAGTTTAGCCCCCATGCAGAGACCAGCCATTGACAAGGGCAACTAACTGGAAATGCTGAACTGATTCTGTGCTTGCATTCATTTGAGACTTTTTCAGCTAACTGCACTTAACAACTGGAAGCACGTCTTCCCTTTTTTGTACTTGTGAGCCAGGAGTGAGAGAACAGTATAAAAAGACTAATTAATCTCCAAGCAAGACGACAATCATGTCCCCGTGGCAGGAGCTCTGTGTGGGATTGAAAAGAGAGGAGAGACAGAGACTAAAAGAGAGGGAATTAAATGGAAAATGAAGTGAACTGAAGTGAAAGGCGCAAGAGGGGTGTTTCTAAATGAAGGACAATCTCTCAAGACTTTTTCTGCTTAATTTATATTTCCTCTTGCCCTGTGTCATATTTGCCGCTGGAGAAGATCCTCGATCCCTTCCACTTTAATTTGATGTGATGGTTGGTTTGATTTTTTTTGGCGTTCTTTTTCTGTCTTTTATGGACTACAGCAGTGTTCAAACGGTTAGCGAGTTACTAATGGCTCACCTCTGTGAAAGACAATGTGAGGGCAACACGCTTAACATTACATTACTCCCCGCTCAGTCCTGCACAGTGACCTTCAAGTCCAATACACTACAAGTGCTCTCCATATGACATTTATTAGAGTGTATAGTAGATGGGTGTTTTGATTTAGACCTTTTGGATGCTTGTTCATCTCCTTTGAAAAGAAAAGGCTATTTGCATTCAGCTCGTGGCAGCAGAACAATAATTGCACAGTTAATTCCAAATTGAAGCCGACATAAAGACATTAGGCACAGAGAATGTAGTTGAACCCTCATTGTTGTGACCGCTGTGGATGTCTCAATAAGTGCTTTATATTTTATGTTTGGTGAGGGTGGTAACTTGCACTGCCAAGAAGGAAACTACCACTCCAACATGCACACACACACATTCACAGTCTCGTGAATCCCAGCCATCCCGGACTACGGCCCGATTGTGATCCACCCTTAAACCCCATAAACCCCACCCAACCCCCTTAGCCAACGTCCAGAGACTGACCCGGATATACTGTGGAAGAGCACTGTACAACACACCGACACAAAAAGAACGCACACAGTGATGATGGAAGAATGAACTGACTGACAGACTGATTGCTGCCTTGCTGACAAATGACTGGCTCCAGGCGAGAAGCAGCCGTGAACGGGGAAAGGTATATTTTCCACTTGATTTAATGCATGAAAACAGATATCAGGAACGTTATAAGCTTTTCTAAAAGAGTTTTTTGCTATCACTACAGCTCAGCGTAAGGTTACAGTTTCCTGTGGGAAATTATCTTGTTTGCTTTTTGATGATGAAAAATTTTATACCATTACAATATCTGTGGGTACAGTCAGAAAGCGGGTTTGCTAAACTTAGCATGAAAACTAAGTACATTTACACAACGCAAGGTCCAAAAGTGGACTTTTAAAATCTATGTACCCATGTTTGGCCAACGGAAATCAGAACAGGACTCACACACCCAGCTAATGTGGTAAATGCTCACCTGAAATTAAATTGATCTAGGAGCTCCACATGGGCACCAAACCTCCATGTGTTTGCATCCTTTTCAAATTCCCAATAAAGCTGCTTTCGTTCTTTTGTCAGACAGCAAAATGCGATGAAACTATGGCTGAAAATCATCCCATTAACACTATGGCCACTTACAGCATTTCCAGCCTGTCGCTCTGCTCTAATGACATCCCAGTTTTATAACTGCAGTGTCATCTGATGAAATTTTCATTCGAGTAACTGAAAGACAACATCTGTGCAGTGAATTTAGCTATACTTACATATACGATCATCACCTGAGATCAAGTTAGAAGTGGCAAAATTCTTTGAACAATCATCAGACTTAAGGAGAAAAAAGTCAATTCTTCTCATCTCCAGTTAGTTAGTAGGTCCAGTTAAATGGCCAAGTCAAGCTGTAACTGCAGCTCAACTCAGCTGTGCTGAAAGTGACTGGCGTTCACTTCTTCACTAGATTTCTTTTTTCCCTCGTTTCTTAAGGACATCACTATTTGTCAGCTGTAGGTAGTTTTTCAGGCCTGTCTCTTCTTCTTTTGTCCTCCACCTGTCTAGTTTCCTCCTTTTTTAGGGACAAACTGCCTGTCATGCTGAGATATGTTAAGTTTTTCGGATAATAGCTCTTCTGGAATCACCTTGTTGGTGCAAAAATACTATTTTACATCTGTCAAACTGTCTTATCTTTGGCTTTCTTTTAGATGCAATGAAATAAATGGGAACAGATTATGTGTTTTCGTGACAGGATTCTCATGACGAAGTGCTTAAAGACACAATTTAAAACTGGTACTTTGAGAAGTCGTCTATCGTGGTTCATCCCTTGCTTTAGATTTTATGCTTGAATGATTCATCGATCAGTGTTAAGTAGCTTACAAGGACTGAACTGAAAATTGAGAAACTCTGAAAAACCTTCAGACTCAGTTGTACTCATAGATATGTGTAGATAAGTGTTGTAGAAATGATTGTGCATCATTTGACCAGTCTCCCTCGCACTGAAGATGTCCTCATGCACTCTTTTATCAAAGCTTTTAGGGAGAGGTGCATCAGAAAAGGTGATTTCCTGGCAAAAGATAAGAAAAGTATTTTATTAAAAACAAAAGTTCCAGTCTGACAAGCTTCAAAATAAGGTGACCCAAAAAGGACCTCCGTCTGAGTGAAGCAAATGTTTAATAACAGTGCTTCACTTCCAAGATTCATACCAAGCTTCTGCTACAAAGTGACAGATCTAACAACATCGGGACAGAGTCTGCTAGTTCTTGTCACCCAACATATTGTTTATATCATCCTTTTTGCAACAAAGAGCAGCTCATATTGTAAAATCCTCCAATAGGTCAGCCTGACCTGAAAAAAAAAGGCTGAACAACTTTTTAATGTGTTTTTGAGCTTTTTAAGCCTTTTACTATTACTAACTTCAAATATCTTTCTCCCCTTTCAGGACTTTGTCCATCAGGGCAGGCTTTTACTTTTTGAAAACGTGTCTCTGGAGACCAGAGGAGCACAGCATGAAGGAAGGGCGAGGACATAAATACCTTGTTTTATTCCCACTGTGTACAGAGCGCTGAGGGAGATGTAGAATATCAAAACGATCCCAATGCTGAGGAAGTGATCAGCCTTCAGCACTCCATCCTAGTGTTGCATGAGCCTCTCTGCAAGTGGACTGCACATCTTTGATATGATCATCCTTGTACGAGTGCAACATTTTGATCGCTCTTTTTTGGACTTTTTCAGATGTTAATGTTGTGCAACACTAATGCTCTCTTAAAAGACAAAAAAAAAAAGATGTCTGATTTTATGGCTCTAAAGTTGTACAGGACTTCATGGCTGCATTTCAACTTGTTTACTTTTTCTGTGCCTCTTCACCTTTTGGAAAAGCCAAAGTAGACTGCAGTTGCTTTCTCTCTTTGAATTAATTTATTTTCGGTTCCAAATGGATATTGAAGTCTCAACAATCCGTCCACGTTGCTTCAGCAAGCCGATGCCGGCAAACTTCCCGCATATTTTATCTGCAGATAAACTTCCCCTCGAGCAAAAGGCAAAAACAGCCCTGTTTACATGTCAGTGGTGATCTGCTTATCTTTCATATAAATATGTTTTTATTCTCCTCTTTCATTACAAAAAGCTAAATAATGCTTTTTATTTTTTTCCAACCCCCTGGAAACCAAATATATGGCTGCTGATTTGAAGCAGATCGCTGACTAAATGTTCACTTGATAGTTTTAGATCCCCTGAGGCAGAAAAGTAAAAACAAATTAGCTCTTTACACTGGTACTTAATTATGTCTTAATATTTCTCCCCTCTGCAACCAGGTTTTTCTTCTATTCTATCATGTTGCAAAAACTAAAAAGATAGAGGAATACAGGTGTCAAGCTTGAAGAAAAATGCATGTGTTATGTTACTAATGTGTAGTTCTGCATTTTTTCTTTGTTAGCTCAGAATATTTTCTCTCACACTCTCACAAGGCTTTAAGTTCTGCTGTTTTCTTGCATTATCATTTGTATTATTCTAATTTTACTTTGCCCCATTTTTGCCTTTGTTTTATTGGTCTGTTTGTTTTGAAAATATGTTCAGTAACTTATTTCACTTGTACAAACATGTTGATATTTATTATCACTGTACATATGTCCTTATTTTTTATATGTGTATATATACACAAATAAAAATAGAGATATGATTCATGGTGTGTGAGTTTGGTTTTTTTTCTTAAAAAGGGAGTTACAGATATAGACGATAATGAAGCCAAGACACCTCAGAAAAAACAGCTCCTGATAAGGCTCATTACATTCTATCCATCTTTATCAGTAAAGGTGAGTTCTTCTGTCTGTGCAGCTTTTTGTTTGGAATTTTGATTTATTGACACATAACAAGGCAGTGAGTCAGTTTTAAAATGGTCATGAGCTGCATGATGGGAAAGGTTATAATGACTTTATGGGCATGCAGTACCAAATGTCATAAATAACCCTGCCCCCCTTTCATTTACAAGCAAGTGATTACAAACCCAAGTGTACAACCACCACAGTCAACGAGTAATTACACAGTTCAGAGGGAAAATGGATCGATCTTTTCACCAAGCCTGAGACCTATACTAAAAAAGCATTTTTACTCTTACAATAACCAGCAAATCTGAGACAAGTATAACATTTGAATAGAATACAGAGTCCTTGTTAAGTGGTTCCCATTCAAAGTGGAAGCACAAATACTGACTCAGGCCCACTGATTATCGTCATCGTCATGATGAAACACTGAAATGCATTAAATTACTATTTTAATCAAGGCTTTCAAACAAGATGGGTAGTGATTACATTTTTCTCAAGATTGATTGTGAAGAGCGGAACCACTGGAGTAACACACCGTTTCTTGATGTCTGTTACCCCTGAAGTGATGACTCTGTCAGCCCATTGCCCTGTTAAATCATCTGAATTAATGTTTTATGTCTTCAACCATCATCAGAAACATGCACCTGGAGAATGCAAATAAACTATAACTCTCAGCCCACAATTTTTAGAATAACAAATGATTGTCAAATAAATGATAGCTTTCATCTTTGAGTCTTATCCCATCTGGACTGAGACTTGTACGGGGTTGTTTCATTTCTCATTGTTTCAGGCCGTTTCATGTCTCCAGCCTGTGCAACTTGCCTGGTTTCAACACAGGAAGGCACATGCTTCATGTGGTCTGCAGTCCCAGCTGTGGGAAGAGGCTCACAGTCGCATCTGTTCTCAGTGTACTCAGCTGCACAACAGACTCCCAGACCTCACAAAAGGAGCAGGTCTGTGTTTGTTTGAGATCAAATGTGGGTAAGGGTTTACTGAGATTTGCAGGAGGAGGCCACAGTCCATCCACCTGTTTCGGTTTACAGATTTGTCTGGGCTAACTGAAGTTCCTTTAAAACCATTGTATAATTTACACAAGAGTGCTGTAATTCATGACTAAATGCATTACTTATTTTACTATTCATCATCAATAATCAACTGAACATTAAAGCTTTTTAAAATGCCGCAGTTTCATTGTCAAAAATCAAAAGCAGAGATCAAAAACTTTAATGTTCCCCTGTTATTTTGCCCCAAAGAATAAAGAAAGACAATGTGAGTGTACTGCTATTACACATCATATTTGCAAAGTTTGATAGCTACCTGTCTGGCTGATATATGGGGGTAGCTAACTTTCAGCAACAGATCAGTCATCAACCACCAAGCCTCAGCTGGTTGTATTCAAGACACCCCACAGCAGATGGGGCCCGAGAGTAGAGGAAACTAAGTCCAGTCCAGCTGGATAACTGTAAAAAGAATGCTTTTATATTTTACGTCTGTATCTGTTCATTCTTTTTTACAAGATTCTGGGATATAAGTTTGGCTCAGTATCAACTTAAATGAAAAAGGAACTTCCTGGTTTAATACGTCAATAAATCTTTTTTTTCTTATTATTGGGGTCAGGTTCTTTTTTTTCAGGTTTTCTTCTTTTCCTCGGGTATTTTCCTTCTTTGTGGTTGAGGCAGGGCCGTTTCTTGCTATTCTTTCTCGCCACCAGGGGGCCACCAGCCACCAGGGGGCCCCAAAGCTGCATGTTCAGTCTCATCTGAGGCAAATTAAGATGTCCTGTATTTATCTGTAGCTATCTCATGTATTTATTACATCCCTTATGTTCTTAAAAAAAAATAAAAGTAGGACATAAAAAAAATAAACTGCAAAGATGAACTGTGGCTGGTGTTTTTGTGGCATTATTAGGTCATATTTGTTGGACAGCACTGTCACACCTTGGGTGGCGTAGCGGGCCGCCGACAGGTATGACGGGAATGATTGACAGCTACCCATCATTCCCTTTAGCGAGAAAAGTAAACAAGACAAACGCCTTAATGGCACCGAAAAGAAGTTATATTAGTGGCGCGGAAAAGCGGAGGAAGAAAAACAGTCTAAGGATAAAGGTATGGCATGTGTTGAGTGATGTGGGCCAGATAGCTGGAGGTGGAAGGTTTTGTGAGTTTATTTTTCCTTCAAGCGAGCCTCAGATAAATGTTATGTAGCTGGATAGGATTTGTTCATTATAAACTCCGCTTTAGTGTTTGCTTTATAAAAGTTTGCTTATATAAGATGAATATGTCACATGTGAATGAACAGTCTGTCCTGCCATGGGAATGACTGAATGACTCGACCCGTTTATTTAGATTCTAGCAGGGAGGGATGGCATATTGTCCTGCTCTGTCATTGTTCGTGGGAAGTTGTCTCTCAGATTTTTGATACTTAACATTATTTTAGCATTATTAAGGATTCATTTACTAAATTTGGTGTGTTATTTATAGGCCTCTAATTAGAAGTGTGTTACTGTTTATAATTAGTAAAGAATATTTTAAAGGTTTGTTTTTTAAATTATGTACAAATATTAGGCATCATGTTGATTATTTTAGAATATTGTGGCAGTGGATCATTTTTCTTAGTTTTATTATTTTATCTAGTACAATGTGTAAATTAATGCAGAAACTTCTTAAAATTGACAACTTTGTAATTGGGAAAAAGCTTTAAATTGATGCTGCAAATTACAATGTTTAATATATTTTTAAAACATTCAAAATCTGTTTTATTTATTGATTGCTAATTTCTTTGTATCATAGTGTTTTTTTTAAATCATTTTAACTTACCTGAGCGCTTTAACTTAAGATGTTTAATTTTAACTGTAGCCTGGTTGCTCATAAAGTGTAATAGATCTTAGTGTGTACCATCTAAATGGTTAGGAATCTCTTCATTGTAGTTTGACAAACTAGGGGCCCCCCAAACAACATCTTGCTTGGGGCCCCCACAAAGCTAGATACGGCCCTGGGTTGAGGAAAGGTGGTAGGAGAAACTCATAACTTTGGAAAAGTCTATCGCGCTGCAACGAGAACCATACCACACTTTTGGTCAGGTGGTACATAACTCTTCATTTCTATTGGCTCATTCATATTAAACGAGTTCCGTTTCCGTTCAGGCCGTTGAACAAACAGAAGTTAGTTCCTACGATAGTTTTCTTTTTTACATATATATATATTTAATTTACATTATTTAATACTATTATCGTTTGATTTATATGAGAATAATGTACAACGCAATAGAGGTTATGTTTGAAGTTTTAAAGTTGTTTTTTTAAGCAAGCATTTATGAGTTTTTTTGGCGGAGGGATATATACACTGCTGCTTAAGTGTGGAGGGTGATTTGAATCACTTACAACGCCACGTCTTTTTTTTTTTTTTTAAAGCATATTTATTTTTGCGCAAACGTTTATTGAAAACGAAACTAGTAGCATTTTATGGTTTTGTGTATATATTTTAACTCGTGTACGAGGTAAGAACCTAATGTCTGTGTTATTTTTAACACTTGCTGCTACTGTTAGCCAATAAGTATGGTTCGTGTGTCATCCCAGGCTTTCATCATCAGCCTTTAGCAACGGTTAGGACTATTTTATTTTCACTTTGTTTCGGTAGTAATTACTTTGTATTTCTGGCAAACACGTAGCTGTAGCTTCTAAAACATTGGCGAACCATTCGACTACATTAACGTAACCTGAATGGTAGAATGTTCTTTTATGTTTACAAGTATTAGCTTTGTTAGCATATTGCTAAAGTACGTTTCTTCCCCCTTTCTGTATGCTTTATGCACTTTGGCACAAAGTTATTTTCATACGTAAATGTTGAATGATATTTTCTGTCAGTTATCCTGGTCTGTGCTTCTTGGAACAATGTACATTTTTATGAAAATGCTCTCTTGTCATCCATGCTTCCCCTTAGTAACCTGCTCTTAAATTGTATGATGCGTTCATGTTGTCAAGACAGATGGCTACAGTAGAGACCATCACTGCTGACACTAAAGAAGATCAGGAGAATATGTCTCACTCAAAGGATGCCACACCCTATGTTCTAAATGAACCATCAGTCCCCATAAATTTCTCTGAGCTCACACCTAGTCAGTTTGGAATATCTGTCGAGAGTTTTACCACATCATCATCATCATCATCAAACCCCAAAGGTGAGTGGACTGATTCCCATTACCTGCATATGCAAGTATTTACTCATTCAGCCAACATTGATTGTTTAATATCCATTAAACCATTTCAGTGGACAAACAAATGCTGAAAATGTTAAGGAAGTTTGTATTTGTGCATATAGTACCGATCTAGTGTTTCAGAAGCAGCTTTATGCTCCCTCTTGCTGCAGATAAGTCTCGTGTTGCACAGATAAAAGCAAGGCGAAGATCCAGTGTTGGTGTCCGGGGATCTCCGGAGACAAATTCCCTTATCCGTTTCATGGCACAGCAGAGGATGAAAACCCCACCAACTTCACAAACTCCACAGGTGAGAGGCTCCTCAACTTGCAAATCTGGCACAGCATTACATCAAACTGGACAATGAGGCGGTGTTTAGATTTCTGTGGCTTTTGATTTGGCCTCTGTATTCAGTACCAAGACCGCCATGATATGTCATGACATTTTAATTGATGACTGTTATACAAATAATCACATTAACAAACTTGTCCTGTCTTGTGTTTCTGTTATGTTCCCTTAACATTTTGTATTCGTGGAGTTGTGCCACCTTTTACAGCACACTTCACAAATCGCCTACTCCTTGTTGTTGGGCTCCTCTTTTAGCCTAGCAAGCCAGACCCGTACAGCAAAAAGCTGTACAGGGGTCTAGTGACGCTGGATAGCAGTGTGGGCGGGATAAACGGCTGTCTGTCAAGTTCAACGCCACGCAATAGGATGGCGCAACAACCAATCAGAGCGATGAAGAAGTTTTACGTAGTCAAGGCGACGTGGTTTGTAGTCTATGGCCTGAAAAGCTGATTTCTCTTAAGCTCTAAACTCTGTAAATATATAACTTTAGCAACATTTGAAACATTTTCAGGCGAGAAAGTAGTCGTTTAGACCCCCAAGGTGTTGAAAATCTGACAAAATACCGGCTATTTACAATTTTGTTCCCACGAATTCAGCGCTATTAAAGCTAGCCGCAGTGAGCAACGCACTTCCGGTTTTGAATGCTCTCGTCCCGTTAACGGAATTTGACCGTTCAAATGCCTTACCGGAGAGTTTTGTCAGCCCTGAGACGAAGATCGGCCCGCCGTCTTCGGTATATCATGCTCGCAATCGACTGGGGAAAGCCTGTTCGCCGGGCGCAGCCATTGTTTACCTCTCTCTGGAACTTTTTTTTCTTTTTAAACCTCTCTCTGGAACTACACACTGAAACGTCGCACCTCTGTCGTCACGACAGAGGTGTGCCGGCCTCCGACCCCGCTCCTCACGATTTGATTGGCTCAATTAAGTTTTGATTTGGAACCTCGCAAAACGACCACAAGTGACTAGACTAGCCCCGGTGCAAATTCCATTTGCGGCCGCTAGGGGCGTCTAGATTTCTAGGCTACTCCTCTTTTGCATTTGGCTTCAAACCGAAATGTTTAGATGTGTAGTTTTATCTGTGATGTTAACATCGATTAGATGTTCATCAAATGTATTTTAAGATTAGCGTCACTGGATACACATTTGGTGATTCAATTTGCCAGAAATGGGAAATATCTCCCAAATTTTGCACTGCAGTTTTTATACAGGAGAAGGTAAAATATGATAGATTTCATTCAAAATGGTGACACTCTGAGATAATGTCTTTCAGTCCACTCACACTGGAACTGTGACAGGCCCAATCACAAAAAGTATTTCTTTTCTGTGCATGAATCTTTTTCAGACTTTTAAAGACCTTTTATGCTTGACACGCAGCGCCACTCAGTAATGTTCAACTGCATAAGCTACTTAAATGTTAATGAATTATTGGCTGCCTATATATAGTATATAGATATTTTCAGTTCTCTTAGCACTGGCCTCACTTTATCAGCAATGCCTGATTAATAATTAAAGCAGTAAGTTGCTGTGTGAGGCAATGATAAACATTGCCGTTGTGGAACCCCACATCATCCTCAGTGAAATTAACATATCGTGACCTGAGGGCAGACACACTATCATGTCCAACTTGTTTAACACAAAAAGACACAATTGCACTGAGCTGCTGTGAGCAGTACAGTAATAATCATCCTACGAAACACACTTTGAAAGCTTTGATACTGACTGTAGCTTATGCATCAATATGAGCTCAATTCAGCTAATGTATGGAGCAAATGAGAAACTGCTGGACCACCTGCTGTTACGGTGCAGCATGAATGACAAAATGACTGCTGGTAAATGGTTTTTGAATATTGTTTATAAAGGATTACTGTGGCACTGAAGAGCTTGGACGCCTGCGACATGTGATTGATTTGACATCAGTTTGATGTTATGTACTAAAGATGTTAACATAAAGACAACTGAAACCTCAGCTCTGCCTCACTTGTAAACATTAACGTGGCTCAGTTTACATTAGGTGGTCTGAAGTGAATATATAAAGCAGAGATACTCATTGCGCGGCTCCTCAAGCTTTAATTGGTGGCTCACACTCGCATAGTAGCTTATAACAATATGGTAACAGTAACAATACATTTTTTTCAAATAACATACAGCGAGTACTGCACAGTATTAAGTATTAATTAAGGCTTAAAGCGGAACTCCGGGGCATTTGAAGCGTGTTTCCATTGCTAGAGGTTGTCAAATACTGCCAGTAGGACACAGAGAGATGCGTATCTGCGCTCCCTGTGTGAAGATCGCTCTGTCCGCACACCCTGTCATGCGAGGCTAATACGTGGTGGCTAAGGGGCAAGCGCTAACCCTTCCACGTAAAACAACAACTTGCACACTGCAGAAATGTCACACCACTTTATAAACCATCCGACAATAAAGTCACACGCCTTACCATCAAAACCATATGCATGGTTCTCACATTACTGGCATGGGGACGTTACAAAACAACTTTATAAACAGCAATTCACTCACCGGCTGGTTGTAGGCTCGCGCATGTGAAAGCCCAAAAGAGTCGATGGAGGATAATCCCATATACAAAACAATTATATTCTCTAGAAAAACTGCGTTCAAGTATTTAAAACATTACAACAATACATGCCCAGTAATATTGTTGTAATGTTTTAAATACTTGAACGTAGTTTTTCTAGAGAAGATAATTGTTTTGTATATGGGATTATCCTCCATCGACTCTTTTGGGCTTTCACATGCGCGAGCCTACAACCAGCCGGTGAGTTACATGCTGTTTATAAAGTTGTTTTGTAACGTCCCCATGCCAGTAATGTGAGAACCATGCATATGGTTTTGATGGTAAGGCTTGTGACTTTATTGTCGGATGGTTTATAAAGTGGTGTGACGTTTCTGCAGTGTGCAAGTTGTTGTTTTACGTGGAAGGGTTAGCGCTTGCCCCTTAGCCACCACGTATTAGCCTCGCATGACATGCTGTGCGGACAGAGCGATCTTCACACAGGGAGCACAGATCTGGACCTCTCTGTGTCCTACTAGCAGTATTTGACAACCTCTAGCAATGGAAACACGCTTCAAATGCCCCGGAGTTCCCCTTTAATGGTGTTTCCTAAAGGGGGCACTGTTAAACCTGGCAATGCAGCCCGCTTAAACCACCGTCACACTTGACCGTAGTGCACACTAGCTCCTTTAGCCACCGCGAGATGCAGGCACAATGGATCGGTTTTTAATTAGAAAAGGGCAAAAACCAGTACAAATACCATGCTCATCTTGAATGTCTCACTGTAGCCGCTTTCGGACAGACCGTTCTAAGAACGCAGTTATCAGAACTGTCCTACTCGAATTTCGTTCTGATAACTGTCCTTCTGTTTCAGTCTGCATTCGCACATGAGTCGGGACTGATGCGCCGCGCGCAGCCGTCTTCTTCAGTGACGTGTTAGCCGTTTAGCGCCACATTCAACAACAAAACAAAACAAAACCTGTAAAAGTAAGGAGAGTAGAAAAAACACCACAAAGAAGCTAATATGGAGAGCGGGGAGGCCACCGTGTTCATGGTCTGCATGATGGTGATATTAATCATGGACGATCACATCAGGCGTCTCACATGGAGGCTGGAAGAGCTCACAGAGAGAGTCAGGAGACGATACTTTTTCATTTCATGAAGGAAGAAAGGAGAGCAGAGCGCCGCAGACAAATGAGACCAGTGTAAGTTTAACTTATTAAACACCCGCCGGTTGTGTCTGTGTCTATGAGGAAACATTTCAGCCGTGATACCATGACATGGGGCGTAGCTACCGACCACCAAACACCTCTGTCATATTCGTTCTATAGAACCATGAAAAGACCCGACCTCGGAGAAGGAGCTAAATAGTTATAGGAACTAAGGGAGATAGCCCCGAGTTCCTGTATGTCCGAACACGGGAGAAAACGGCCCCGCGGATTAAAAGGTTATTAGAACTGCCAAAGGTTCCTACAGTCCGAAAGCGGCTTATGATTACAACAACAAACTACAAATAGAACATGAAGAAAGTCAAGGACATGCATGCCAGCTTCCGCTCATCCCAGTATTAAGGTAAATGTGGTCTTAATTGAAAATGTGTTGGCTGTGTTGTTTCTTTTTTTGTGGGATGTTTTATACGTAGAAATGCATATTTGCAAAAGAGGACTCAGTATGTTGTCGTAATAGTGAGTATCACTGATATAAAGGATACATTTTGACCCAACGTCCTTATTAATGAAATGTCTGTGGCGTGCTTTGGTCAAAATACTAGAGAGATTGAGCACAACAGCTTGCTTTTTCACCAGGTCTTTATATCTGTTCACAGCAGCTGGTTTTCAGGTGCGGAGTGAACACAGTCCGTCTCTGACAGCAGTGCGATGAATATTGTGGTCTTGTGCAAGTGCTGCTATTATCGGTAGCCAGGTTCCAGGCAAGTTTTAGGTTGAACTAGGGACAGTTTTACGCAGGGCTCCATTTAGAGGGTTTAGGGAGACTATTACAGCTGCAGAGATTCTATATAATCTGCTGTTACCTGTGGGACAGACTGTGGGTCATTTTCACTTTAACAGACTGTTTTAGCTATGTTGCTATTGTATTATTACTGTATCATTTAGTGTCCAGCCAATCTGGTACCAATGATGAGGTTTTCCTACCTTTGTTCTGATCATTTCTGCCTAACATGTCATAGCCTACCACTTTGGATAGACAGTTCCCCTTTAAAACAAATTTATCTTCCATTTTCCTAGTTCGCAGTGTGACAGTTTCTGCCCATATGATTGATTGCCTGGAGGGAAGGAAAAACATGAAAGCACCAGCAGTTTTGTGAAAGGTTCAGAGTTTAAACTAGAAGTGCTTAAAGCGGGTGGACAAAAAAATTGGAGCTCTCTGTAAAAAGACAATTGGTGCAGCGCTTTTCCTGTAAGTGGCTACAAACACCGTCTACTCAGTGGAAACAATTGAAAACAAATCCTGGACAGATGCACGTTTTCTGACTTGTGTTAATTAAAGCACAAGCTGCACTGGATTCGCTTTACACCCTGGAGAAAATGTTGACCCCCGAATTATTCTATTATAATCTGAATTATCCCAGACAATAAGATTTTCTAAAATAAATGCTTAAAATGGGATTTTTGCTTAATTTTGGGGGAAACTGATAGACGATGCGATGTCTGACTTTAACAGCACTTTAATATAATCCCTTCAACTGCAAAAGAAATTATAATATTTTTTATTTTATTTACTATTTTATTTTACTATTATAATCTTTTAAGTCAATTTTTATTCTTTAAAATATCCACATTTGGCAGAACCTTATTTTGACTTGCTGCCATTTCTTTAATCAGTTTTGCAAACGATATGATCGAGTCATTCTGGACTCAAGTGACTGAAAAAATAAACAGCAATTTAATCATCAACCTCATGTTTAATAATAATTCTAATAATCTATTAAAGCAGTGAGATGTTTCTTCATTGTATTTACATTTTTACATGCATATTGTGATTTAAATGTAACCGTTTAAGTCACAGATGTCAGTTTTTGTTGCAAAACATGAGTATTTAGTACTTTTTTTCATCAGTAAAACCTCTGAATTCCACTTCATCTACAGACTAATTTAAATTTGAAGTGATGAGACCATTGATTCACCCCTCACCACTGAAACAAGCGTATGAACGTGATGATTCAAAGATCCCGTCGAACACGTTAACTTTGGCCGGGATCGAGAACATGGTTGATATCTGCTCTTCATCGCTGTAATCTCTCTCATTTGAATGCGTGGAAGGGTTTTAAGCAATGTGATGGGTAAAAGAAATCTGTCGGTCAACTGTACATGAACTCATTATTTATTTTTATAAAGTATTTTTTGGGCTTTTTATGCCTTTAATGTTAGGACAGTTGGAGAGAGACAGGAAGCAGGGGGCAGAGAGAGGGGAAAGACATGCAGCACAGGGCCGCTCGGTGCGGGAGTCGAACCGGGGCCAGCTGCAGTGAGGACTGTAGCCTCTGTACATGGGGCGGCTGCTTAACCCACTACGCCACCGACCGCCCCATGAACTCATTATTGACTCAAACAGAAAATAGGTTGAGATATGAGGTGCCGTGATTTGCTGCTTCAGATAATTTTACTTTTGGCCTTTGTAAACTGTCAGTTTATTCGACCAATAATGTAACAGAAATTAAGTTTGAATCCACATGTAGAGACTGTAAGTGCACTAGCTGCTCCTGATGTGTTGATCATCTGTAATACAGCACGTCGTATTTACACAAAAAAAATTCTCCCTTTTTCTGTTCGGGGCAAAGTTTTTATTCAGTAAAAAGCTTATTGCATGTGAGATGACGTCTCTCTTTGTGGGTTTGTGTCATGGAGTACACAGGATGATCCAAATGGGTCCTTCTGAAGGACATCCTGCACATAAACACTGCATCTTTATAATTGTTGAAATATCAAGCAGTTATGTCATTTCGACAGCGGTGACTTGCATACAAATAGTTTGCATGAACTTTTATGCCACTATTATGCTACAAGCCTTGTACTGATTTGATCATTCAACTAACTCCAGGGCTGTCCACGACCAAGGATTTTGTTGGTCGACCAGTGGTCGTCATTTACTCCGATTAATCGACTAATCGACGACCCCCCCCCCCCCCCCCAAAAAAAAAAAAAAAAAAAAAAAAAAAATTGAAAAAATTGTGTTTTTTTTTTTTTTTGTTTGTTTGTTTTGTTTTTTTTGTTTTTTTTTTTAAACAACAACATTTACCTTTAATGCTCGGCTGCCGCATCTATGCGCATTTACCAAAATGTTTCCTGGTTCGTCTAAACACTAGGCCTATAGCCTACACAAAAATCAATTGACTGCTCAGTTCTTCTCTCAGTCGGAGAAAAAACCCGACGTAAAGGCCCATTTATGCCCTACGTTAACTACGGAAACGGACGCTTTCACCCGGTTCCGGGGGGGCGTTTCATCCGTCAGTTTGTCCGTAGGTCAAGAGCTTAGCAATCCGGTGAGCTCTGGGCGAAACGGAGCAATACCAGAGGAATTCGTGGGGGCAGTAGAGAGTCAGGAGCGTGTTGGCTCCGGAAGTTATGGAGGAAGAAGAAGAACGAAGAGTAGGAGATTAAAACATTTTAAGATTTAAAAATGCCAGGTAATGGAGGAGAGAATTTGTGAGATGGTCAGGGGGTATATACATTTGTATGACTGCAACTTCCTCAATTGACGCCATGTTTCTCAAACCCGCGGCCGACAATGACTCAATATATAATACCGCCCTCTAGAGGATTTCTTAGGGACGTGCGCAATACGGACGGAGGCATAAACAGAAGCTCCGGGAGCAACGTATGGACCGGACAGACGAATTTCGTCCGGTTCCGTAGGGCATAAATCGGGCTTAAGTGACCATTGGCTGACAAGCAGAATTTTACAAGCGCACAAGCCGGGTGCTTCAAGTCTGCCCTCTCTTTACACGGGCAAATTATTTCAGATTTTGACATTCTGAATGTGTCACAAAAAATAATCAGAAAGACAGGGGGAGTTTGAACATTCTGACCGCGATTTGGATCTCACCACGGTCCATTCTGACCGCGATTTGGATCTCACCACGGTCCATTCTGACCGCGATTTGGATCTCACCACGGTCCAATGGAGGATAACAGATAGTGTCGGTGCTTAAGCCGATGGTCACACTTACCGAGTTGCTTTCACAAGATGTTAATGCATCTCTCTCTGCCACGCTGCCCATGCTCATAAACATGAAAAGACGTCACCAAAATAAAATAAATAAACCTGTTGCTGCGCGAGGATGACAGCGCGGCCGTGATATGTGCGTGGTAACAGGGTCGGAAAGTACAGCGCTGACCGGCCACCTCTGTTCCAGAAGGCGCTCCAACATGCAGTGGAGTTCCATCTCGTGGAGACATCCTGGATGAGTTTGTGTTCAACAACGTTCTGTTGTATTTGTTTTTCAGTGAGAGCCACTGTAGCCTTGGCACTTTTCTTAAAATGTCCAACAAGACGTCTGGCAGCTGCTATGACACGGCAAATGGGATCTTTTTTAAGAGCCGCATTGATGCCCCGCTGCAAAGTGTGCCCTGCAACGAACTCCTTGGACGTTACCCCAGGACGGGTTAACTAACTGCGCTAACTGATCGTTCTGTCCTTGTGACACTAATTTACCGTTTTGATTTGTTTGACGTCTTCCTTTGTCAAGCCTTTCAAATTAAAAGTCCCGGGAGCCCTTTGACGAGACGCGGCTTTTTTTTTTCCTGCGACCAATCAACCAATGGAATTTGGTCGACTGGTAATTTTTTTGGTCGACCAACGACCAATCGATTATTTGCCGTCAGCCCTAACTAACTCCTATAAAAAAATTAGACATTAATCAAAATAAATGTATATGTTAAATACAGTATATTTGCCTTTCAGGCTTTCTAAACACATTGCAGTTTAATTCACCGTGTCCACAGCAGCGAACGTAATTATTCTTAATATTTCCCATTATAAAAATATTAAAAGTAGCCCAAATCCAAAGTAGAAGAAGACCCTGCTCAGGTTTCCTGTCCCAGCTCAACCTTTGTTGAGGATGGCTTGTTACTGACCAATCAGGGCCAGGAGGTGGGCCCATATAAATACAGGCCAGTGTCAGGAAACTGCACACAAGCTCTTATGTGTTAAGCATTGAAATGGAAGTTGTGCTCTTCAAATGTTGTCTGGCAGCTTTCTGCATGTTTGGAACATGAACATTAGCATATAGTGGACTGTACACCATGCTGGAGAAGTGGTTAAAGAAGTTTCTATGTACTTTAGGTACTTTTTTTTACTCTGAAATCTACCAGTTCTCAACTCTCCATGGGGTGAGTGAGTCTGATAATAAAGCAGTACATTTTTCTAATTCTACATGATGTATGTCATTTACTAATGCTTTGTACAAGGTAATGATGATAATACTCGAGCGTGTGGCTTACTGTAAAATTGCCTGGGAGAGATGCTCATCTAAGCAAACCAAGCACCTGAATTGTGTGTGTGATGGATGGATTCTCAGTAATATCACTTTTGTAATTTCAGAAGTTTATGACCTGTCAAGCTGCATCACTGAGTAGATGTGTTTATTTTTGCCATCTCAACTCCCAGCTTGTTAGAAGTAGCCCCTTGGTTCCTCGGGTTGCCTCCACACTGAGGCAGAAGATGGCCTCTTTCCAGAGCCTGATGGATGTTGTGGAGAGTGATGCCTGTGATCCAATGCCAGTGAAGGACTCCAACACTGGAGGATGCATCAGGACAGGAGATTATCTTTCTGGTGAGGCAGCCTCATCACCACTAGATTAATAGTTCAATTTCTCCATGAGGCTCTATGCCAGTAGGATTTCTTTATGATGTCTGGAGGCATCGTTCAAAAGCAGTGGATTATTACATTTCGCAGTATAAGCCTCACTCAGAACATCTTACAGCCGTCATTTCTTCTGAGCTTGGTCAGCTGCTTAAATGGGACACTTTCCAAACTGAAATGAGACTTAATCTCCAGGCCTTTGATCAAGGTTTTCTAAGTTGTTTTATGACGTGCTGATTTAAATGTCTTTAACTGTGCTGTCCTTAAATCCTATTTGTTTGTTTTTATTATGTGTATGGAATTTTCCCTTTTTCGACGGATGTTTTTTCCTCTATCAGATGCGATCAGCTGTAGCGCCGGGAAGGAGAACAACCCTCCAACAACGCCCACACCCAGCAAGAGGAGGCGCCTTGGCCCCCTCGAAAGCTGCAGTGTGGAGATTAGCGAGGCCACTTTTCCTGTCCCTCTCTCCAGTTTGAAGGAGCAAGAGGTTCGTTCACTCAGACTCACTTACTTGACTGTTGTAAATAATTTAACTAACATGCAAATTACTTTGAACTCGTCTCTACATGGCAGATCTCTGTGCTAAATGTGAAAGATTGCAAGTCTCTGAAAAACAAAAAAATAATGCACTCAACAAAGCTGCGTTTGGGTTGTCCACTGGTGATGAAATAAGACCAACATATGGGTGCCTCTAAATCTCTTTCTAGTTCCATCGGTCAGAAAATTTAAAAAGGATTGTTATATTTTAACAGTCACTCTCTGATCTGGTTCCTTCTGTGTGACACAGACACCGTTAGAGGTGCCAGCTACAAGCAGAGGTATTTTTAACCTTATTAAATGCTAGTTGGGTTTAAATGCTGAAAACACACGCATGTAGTAACCTTGATAATTTTACCATGCTGCCATAACGTTTCCGCTAATAAACCTTTAAGGTTAATCGATAACTGAATTGTGTTTAAACTTGAATGTCTGACCATTGTGGTTTTCTGTGGAGCCTTTTTGAAGAAACCGATTCAGGTTGCCATTAATTAGGACGGCAAAGGAAACCCAGACGTTTCCCATCTCTCAATGTTGACTTTAAGCTGATTTAAAAAATAATAATTAAATTATTATTATTAATAATAATTAAAAAAAAATATGGGTATCAAATCAAACTTATTTGTATAGCACATTTCATGTACAAAACAATTCAAAGTGCTTTACATAAAATAAAAGCATTGCAGCAGAGAGTGGAAGAAGCATTCAAAATACATAAAAGAATATAAAGAGAAACAATTAAAATAATTTTAAATTAATTTAAAAACAGGCAACAGTAAATTAAAAGATATCGTGCAGATATCACGATATCATAGACACATGAGAAAAGAAATGTTTTTAACCTGGATTTAGAAATGTCTACATTTGGTGAAAGTTTAATCTCCACTGGCAGTTTGTTCCACTTATGACAAAAATGACCCCTTAACATTTTCCCTCGTGTTGCTGGCATCTTTTCACAAATATAGCACTTGAAGAAACTGCACAGACATTCAACCGCATAAGGAAAAACCATCCATGCTTGCACTTTGTAATGCAGAAGGAGTCAGTTTTTAATATGCAGCACCGTTCTTACTCAGTTAGGGTTTGCTTTTTTATGTCGAGACATCTCAAAAACCTGTGATTCAAAGTAAACCGTTAATGTGTAGAGGTCAGTCGTTACGCTGAGCTGCCCTTCAGAGTGATCTCTCTGATCAACATGTTGATGCTTTCATGTTCGTGCAACAGAATGAAACATCTTCTGTATTCTCTCTTAAACAGGAGGCTATCTGTAAACCTCAAAGCCCCGGCCGACCGCCCTGTGGGGATACTGCAGGTGCTCCAGGACCCCAGCGGTCCTCCCCCTCTCTTCCTCCTTTGGTGGAGATGAAACCTACAGGTAAACACACACTGTGGCCTTACTGGGTCGTTGGCCTTTCATCTTGGTTTAGCTTTCCCTTTGAGGCTCGTTGCTGGTGCCGCTTTTTTCCACTTGGACTGCAAGGCTTCATTGTTATGGACTCAAAACTCTCATGATAAAGTGCATTTTAATTCTCTTTGTTAAAGAACATCATGCATGTTTCTGTCTATCTGCGGGGTGTTAACTACATAATTGTAGGCCATCAACAGACAGTTGATGCTTAAATGACCATCACTGTAACTTGGAGTGGCAAATTCAGCTACCCCAGTGCTGAAATGTTGTTGATGTGTAAAAGATTTTTTCTTGTGTCTAGTTTACAAGAATAGTTTTCATAAAAGCAAGAATGACCTAAATCTTTTAAGTATTGAAATATCTTTACTTTTGACACTGTGTAATAAAAGGTGAACGGCTTATTCATGCGTTTAAGGTTTTGCTGTCTTACAGGAGAAGACGATTCCACCAGAACATCGGCAGTTAAGAAAAAGAAGCAGGTGCGCTTTGGAGGTCCCCTCTTCCCTGAGTTCTTTGATAAGAACTTGCCCCCCAGTACTCCATTAAAGAAGGGGGGCACCCCGGCACGAGCACCCACCCCAGGTGGGAGCTTACAGCTACGCTCGGTGCTGAAGACGCCGCAGAGGAGTGAATCCAAGACACCACAATCACAGCCTCAGCTGGGCAGCCCCGCTGGGTTTGGTGCCTCCCCGACACTTGCAATGCCTTGCAAGCGCAGAGCGCCATCTGAGGGAGAAGACGGTGCAGGAACGGATGGAAAGGTAGAAAACAGTCCGGGGGTTAGTCTATGCGTGGCAACGTGTATGTAATGATAGTATGGAGGTTACACTGCACATGTCAAGTGATGACAACACTGAAAGTTTACATTGCCAAGTTTTTTTTGTCCTTAATATTGATTAAAAGTTAACTGACACTTGATATAAGAAATAAAGTGTTAGCGCTTTGTGTTTTATTATTGTTAGAAAGCAACTTTTTCTTGAAAGAACCATGTGACTGTGTGTATTATAGTAAGGACTAAATGTTTTTTTCTATTTTGTGGTCTTAGATCATTTTCCCCTCAATGGATGAGATTGACTCTGCAGGGACATGTGATACAGGTTGATTGTTACATTTGACTGATCCTGAGAGTTTATCATCTCTGGAATCCAATCCCGCTCTGTATGATAATCGCTCTTTCCATTTGTTGCATTTTCAGAGTGTATATTTGATACCCAGCCGTTGAATTTAAACTCTGCTTTCTACGAGGAGTCGCTTTCTCATGTTCTGACAGGTAAATTGTTGTTATGCTCTGCCTCTTTCCTGCTTTCTGCTGTTGGTAGTTCACTCAAATGAATTACATTGTAGCCTTATTATGATTATTTAAGACTATCACACTTCATTTTCTTGTTTAAATTGCCTCTATTAACCAGTATAAAAGAACAGCTGGAGGTCTATATGTAAACATAATTTCCCACAGTTTTGAGCTTTGACTGGAGCTCTTTTTATAATGGTATTGTGTTATTTTCCAATGCTTTGCCATTGCTCCTGAGAGAAATAGTCCCTCCAGGTCTTTTATTTCAAGGCACTTAAAGTCCATATGAAATCTTTCTGGCGCCTTTCAGCTTTTCCACTTATTGTTATCAAGCTCAATTTAAAATGGATTCGGTTAATGTTGTTTCCTCATCAATATTCACACAGTACTCCACAGTGATAATTCAAAAACTAGTTAAAGTGTTAATTTATTATAGATAAGAATGAAATATCCAATTTACATAATTATTCAGACCCTTTGTTACGGCACTTGTAACTGAGCTTGGCTGTGTTCTGTATGATTGGTAAACATCACCACATCCGACACATATCAAACAATACTTTTCTTTTTTCTTTTCTTTTACTTTTAGAGTCAGGCGGATTAACTCCTGTGTTAACCTGTACATTTTTCCTCAGAGTTGGACACCAAACCCAGTAAAACCTCCCTGATGGATGTCCTGGATGAGTGTGAATTTGCACCAGAGGAGGAGCAACCCAAGGCAGATGTTGAAAGTCCAGCTCCAGCTCATTCCAACAGGAGAAGGAGAAAGGTCTGCACATGTTAAGAATTTCTCTTTTACACACTTTCTCTGAAGATATGTACAGCACCTTGCTACATTGAAATATTACTATAATTTAAATAATCCTTTTACTGTATTTTAAGTTAACAAACACTTCTGAATTTTTGTAACTGCAGACCAGTCCAGTACAGGAACTCACCAGTGAGGCTCCAACACACACCAGCAAGCGAAAGAGAAAGGTCTGCTATTACCACCGACTCCTCTCAGCTTGATCTCACTTGTTGAAATCTCCATTTGGCAGACAAGATGGTCTTTTTTAATAATTTAGAGGTCATAACATGTTCGTATCTAATCTACTTTTTAATTCCACTGGATCTGAACCTAATCACATCCAGAGTTCCACTTTGTCTGTGTGCAAGAGACAGTCTGCTTAATGTATGCTCAGGCCACCTCTCTGTTCCTCCAGCAGCCAGAGGAGAGCGAACCTGTGAAGAGGTCGACACGGTCTGCTGCCAAGTCGGCCTGTGGGAAGATGAAGGTGAGTTGGCCGAGTCTGCTCATTTGATTTCTCTTTACATCACATCACAGAGGAGTCAACGTGTTTCTCTCCTGAGGGCAGTCATGGAGCTGATGTCTGCACAATCTCACTACAACTTAATTTGTATGCGTTAAAGATATGACATATCTTTAACTCGGGCAAAGAAATCTTTATACGCCCAAGTGTTGCCCCTACCTGGGGCCTTAAATTGCATCCCTACATAGATCTGATATGCATGCACACCTTATGATTGTACTTTCTTAGAGTTATATAATGTTGCATTCATAAAGTTGCCTGTTGTGAACAAATCACACTGCTTTTTAATGTAATGAGATTGCAGAATCTAAGTTCTAGCAGGTCTTACACAGAACTCCTATACCTCATGAATATGTGTCTGAATGTCTTATTGGTCTACTTATCCAACGAGTGAGAGACGAGCTGATGAAATGTATTAAAAGTGGGATCTAGGTGCTGTAAAATCCTGTCTGAAGCACAGTGTCATTCATCTGACGATCCTATCAGCCATTTACTCACCATGGTCATTTATTTTGCCAAGAGCAATTATAGATTCAGAGTTTTAAAGTTGATATCATGGCTTGATGTATGTCAAGCCTATTACACAAACCTCTTAACTTCTCAAAATCTCAGTGTCGTAACTTTAGAATGACCTTTGAATAATCATCATTTTCACTTTTCCACCAGTTAGTAGCCAGGTTTCCAGATTTTTGATGAGCAGTTGAATGATCTGAGTAAGGAAAGGTTAATGGACATGGTAAAAAAAAAAAAAAAAAACTAAATTTATATAAAAATGATTTTATATGCTCACTTAAGGTGGTTTTGTTCAGCTTCAAAGAACTGTTGATGCACCTTTAATGTGGGAATGGAAAAAAACTTTGAATCATGTCTGAATTGGAATAGATGAAAATGATGTGACTTCCGTGGTGTTTCTGGTCTGAGTGAGCAAACTATGAACTCGCATGAATGAATGGCCCCTTTCCTCATATGATCTGATATCCCAGATATTTACAGAGATTAAATTCATTTCTGAATGAAAGTTTTCACCATTTTCCTGCTGTAGATGTCCACTGCAGTAATTGTCAGCCAAAGCATAAGAACACTGACGGGCAAAGGGATGAAGACAAGTTTTTTCACTTATGGACGTTACTTTGACAGCAGCTTTCCACCTAAACATTTTTAACGCTAATGATCTTTATTCAATATGTAGATGTTTTAGTACTTGAGGACAAAAACAAAGTTGTGGACGAGAATTAGTTCCCATCCCTTTTTAAAATGAATGATGATCTATATGAATAAATGGATAATTGCCAGCCAGTAACAGAAATTCGGGTGATCTGTCAGTTGAAATTTCTTTTTATACGGTGCTCTACAGGTGACGTCCACAGCTAATCGACGCTGGAACAAAGACGTGGACCGCTCTCTGTACGGCTCACGTGCGTACGCCTCCAAGAATCCAACGCTGAGTCCCATCACAGAGCGGCTGTCCCTCAGCAGCCGGTCTCCAGCAGCACGCCAGGCTCTAAGCTGCCCAGGTAAAATATGCAAGCAGTAACGATCTAAGCTCAGCTGTTTTTGAAGGCCCATAAATAACTGTTTTCTGAAGAATTTTTCAGTCTGTGAAACAAATTTTCCTGAGATTTTTTTTTTTTAAATTTATTTATTTATTTTTTTCTCATCAGCCCCAAAGCAAGAACCTGTCGACATCGCTGACTTGGCGAAGGACACTCGAGCAACAGGTGATCCTGCTGTGACAAAAGCACTGGAAAACCGGTCACAAGATTCGGTCGCATCTCCCAAATCTAGTGACGCAAAGGGAAACCGGCTGCTTGGGTCAACGGTTGGAAAAAGAGGAACGAAGAAAAAGGTCTGTGCTGTTGACAGTGAGGAGCTGCTGGACCGAGCAGGCGGGGAGACGGAGGAGCATTTTGAAGATCAAACCACTTTCCATCTTGAGGTTTTAAGTGGAAACCCATCAACCAGAGAAGTTGATGTTAAAGAACTTTGTATCCAGATTTCTCCAGACACCTGTTGCACCTCAATGTGGCCAGGGAAATCAGATCATGTTCATCTGGAAGTATCCACCTCAGACTGCCCAACTTCACCTGAGGAGTCCAGGAACACGGAGCCAGTGCTGAAGAAAGTCAGGCGTGGGAGAAGGAGCTCAGCTCTACATGAGCAGCAAAAGTACACAGAGGAACACCAGAGCAGCTGTGATGTGGACGAGAATGGACCGGGAGACCAAGCAGATGGCCGGCACCAGAAAATCCAGTCAAGCTCTGCTGGTCTGGAAGAAGTGGGGGTATCCTATGCGGACCTTGCCCCTTGGCAGGCTGACTTTAATTTTGAGGATGTGTTCAAACCTGTCGCCACTAGAGGGCAGCGTTCAGTTCGCCGCAGCTTGAGGAACCAGAGCAACACAGAGCACACCAGCAAGAGTGCGGGACTCGCCTGGCTGCCTCGCACCTCCCCTGAGTCAATTAAAGGGGCTCGCAGGAGGACCCGCGGACGACGGCCCAGTGCTGCCCTACCTGTCCCCGAGGAGACGCAAGACGCCTCATTTAATGAACTAATAGTAAAGACTGATGACTAATCATTCCTTATTCCCTCCTAGACGTCCCTGTTTTCCTAAAGTAAAATGGTTTGATTTTCCAAAGAGACCAATTGTTTTCCATTAGCTAAAACATTGATGATTTTGTTCACAGTGAATTATTGGTGCAACCAACAATTTCTAACCTTTTTCCCTCTTGTAACCTAGCCAGTCAATACACTGAGAGCCCAATCATTTCTGCTGACCACCTCCAAATCAATATCCCACCACTTAGCTGGTAATCACAGTGTATCTTCAGCATTCCCCTCCAAAGTCACTAGATCAAGCATCAAGTCAAAATCTAATTCAGTGGATAGATAAAGATGGCTGTACTACTTAATATACTCAATTTGTTGTTCATTTGTGCTACCTGCGATGGTTATTTTTCTATTCTGAACAGGTGGCTTAATGTATTTTAAGAGTAATGAAATGTGAAAATGCACCTTGCTAAGCTCCACTTCTGAGTAAATGCTTTGGTTGTGTGTGTGTAAAGACAGCACTTTAGACCAAGCTGTGTTCATTTACCCAGATGATTTAGTCTCATTTTGAAAGAATTCATCCAAACAATAAACAGCCACTCTCCTTCTATGTGGTTCCAGCTGTGTGGTCACTTTAGTTCAAGTACAGAACCTAACTGAATGAATTGCTGTGTGTCTTGACCATTCTGATTTACATTTTGACCACATCCAAACACAAGTAAATTGACCTTCAACCTCTCATTCCACCAGTTATAGATTTAAATCAGCTGCTCTTTAGTTCCTCAATCTGTCTGTCAGAGCAGAAAAGGGAGAGCAGAAACAAATTGAGTTTCAAATTCAGTTCACATTGGAAAATTGGCTCCCAGAATGATGCATGACTGTAATCTATCTACCACTGGATTATTGACTACCTCCCGGTACATCAAGTCCATCACTTGGCTGAAGGACGTGAGAGGGTTCTGGCTCCCAACTGTCTGCCAAAGTCTGTATCTTCGCTGCAAGATGGATGGACAAAATCATAACAGTAATGTGGCGAGTTGATGCAGTGGGGATACACTGCCATCTGGTGGCAGCTTGAAGGAGTTTCATATAACCAGGTACCCGTTTGTCAACTTGATCAACAACGTTGACTCGAAAGAAGTCATAAGAACTGTTATGAGAGTTGAGCAAAATATTTTTGTTTTTCCTTTGTAAAAGTTGTTTTCTAGCTTTTTTTTTTTTTTTTGCTTTTTTTTTCAATGTTTGGAGTTATGACTGCTTGCCCCTGTTTGATCAATTCTCATTTTAAACTTGCACCATCTTTTGTGCCTAGGTGTTTTTATTGTTTTGAGTTAACAGCCAAACTGCTGCACCTCTATACAAGTGGGTGTTGGGTGTGTTGTCTGTGTGGAAAAGACGCGGGAAAGTGTGTGTGTGTGTGTGTGTGTGTGTGTGTGTGTGTGTGTGTGAGAAGCCCCTGTCCCTGGCAGACGGGCATAGTGAAGACGGCTTAACGCAAGAACAATGGGGTCCTTTGACCAAAACGACGCCCCCAAGACATGTGGCCTCCTGTCACCGTGGCAACCCCCCATGGGACGGAGAGTGGGGTGACAGCTGGAGGGGAGGACTTACAAAAATGGAGTCTATTTCTTTCCACTGAAGCTGTCCTGCTCTATATCTTTTGCCTCTTCTTCCTGTCCTCCTCTGCACTTGGCCCTTATGAATGTGGGTAACATCTCTCTTTACAGCTTCATGTGATTGACCTTATGGGCTTGACTCCCCACCTCCGGCTCCTGCATACAAAAAAAAGCAACGATAAATCAGTTCTTTACAGGCTCTTGTTGCTGTCAGTAATGAGAAAGCATTGAGCCGATTGACAAATATGGGGCTGAGCCGCCAGATTTCACTCACTGTACACTTGATTTTACGCCTCATTTTAAAACGGATGAGCACTTTCTGCAAAGACACAAAGAGGCATAATGAGTCATTTATACCTCCAGATTTAGAGACTTTCGTCTTTCAATTAGTTAATTAGTATCTGAATGGTATTAAGTTGTCCCGCTGCCTTGGCCCTTTCTGTGCTCAGTTTGGTGAGCTTTTATTATTGATGCTGAGAGGCAGGATGTCTAAGCCCAACACAGCTCTCCTACGGAGCGCAAGACAGCAGGAGGAGGGCAACAAAACAAAGGCAGCACAACAACAAGAGACCCTCAAGCTCCTCGGTTTGGTTTGCTGTCACACTGCGTCTGCATGCTACAGCTGTGACTGGTTCAAACCTGCTTCAGACAGCTGCCTCTGCATGCAGCACTCAGACAACAAAGTGTACAATGGGTTTTCTCATATTTAAGCCAACCAAAAATCAGCATAGTTTACTGGGAAAGAAGCCTTTATCTCACAGAAGCCAACGGGCACGTTCACACTGTATTGGAGCTTTTTTTTTTTTTTTAAGCCAGCAGTCATTTTGTAGGCTGCCAAGATGTCTTGGAGCTTGAGCTTAAATTTCTAATATTGGATATATGAAGACGCATTGAGATAGGCTGTGAATGGAAATACTGAAAGTAAACCATATTGTTTGAGTTAAGTGCAGAGTGATTGGTAGCATACCTGCACAAATGTCCCTTATGTCTGGAGTCCCTTTGCTCCCGACTGTCACAGATGAGCAGCAATACCAGGAGAGAAAAAATCTGATCCACTGAATTATCGGCTGGTCTGTGTTTTGTAGGAGTATAAAATTCTTATCAGGGAGCTTAAGCGGCGACTTTGCTGAATACAACCTTCAATGTTAAATGAAAAGGATATGTCATTTTCAGATGTGATGATGTAGCTGTTTTACATCAGTTTCCCCCCAGATTTGGTGAGATGTTTCAGTAACCCAATGCATAAGACCAGGTTGGTGCAGTGCAGGATGAACACTTACCTCAAATCACGAACGAGCAGTTTTTGGGCGTGGGCTGTGAGTTCTCCATTTTTGTTTACAATAAGAGCCGAACTCTTTTTCCGAGACAGACGGGGACATGCAGAAGATTTTTCGGTGAATAGTAGAGTGAGAATGCAATAAGGTCATCTAAAGTTAAATATGAGACGTTCTTTTCAATGAATGATTCAACAAAGCAAAAGCGTAGTTTCTTTATGCCGAGTTAACACGATATACAGCCGTGTAAAAGGTACACCCTCTTTCAGTTGTAAGTATTTGCATATGACATGATGGATCATTCCTTCTTACTGTTTATTTAACAGAAACAAAGCCAAAATGCAGAAAGTGTGTCAAAACAAAAAATAAATAAAAAAAATAGACCTTCACTGCTTCCATTGGACTTAAGAGTGTCAGCAGTTTTTTTTGATGTGAAGCATTCAGGTGTGTCCCCCAGCAAGTTCACCCCAAGGTCAGACCGTGCAAAAATACTCAGAGAAACAGCTAAATAAAGCTACATCTCAGACTCTACAGGCCTCAGTTAGCATGTTGAATGTTAAAGTTCATGACAGTACAATTAGAAAAAGACTGAACAAGTATGGCTGATCGGCCCATATATCCACTGAGCTGAATTTGAGATGTTCTTCTAACATTTTCTTCTATTTGTAACAATTAGCAGAGAAAGAGAGATCTCACCAAATGTTGAACAAAAGCTATTGAAGGACAACAAAGGCTTCTTTTGCACATTTTTCTTTCTTTTTTTTTTCAATTTAAGAACAGAATCGTTGAAGGTAACAAGTGCATAAATTGCCTGTCAAGCTGCAATCACAATGAGTAATGAAGTACAGTCAGGATGTTTTGAGTTTCTAACACCTATGCACACACGTTGGGAATTCCACAACAAAAAGCCAGTCATTGCAGACGCACTGCAGTGTGGTTACTTGTATTTAACTCTGTGTATTCTCTGTGTATTTATCCACTCGCTGAAGCCCTCTCACTGCCGGAGGTGACCCGATCAAGATCTGCAATGGCAGACTGGCTCCTGTGTGAGAAATGAGCCAGGCTGACATGTGTCAGCCATGATAAATGAGCAGGTGTTTGGGTCAGTGTTAAGTAAATGGAGTCATTATTGATGACCTCTGAGCTCCCTGAGTGTTGCCAGTATCAGTGAGGACTTTCAGGCTCCTGCTGCAGTAAAAAGAGTTTGTTGTGTTGTGATTTTTGCGGGTCAGGGAAGGACCCGCAGCCTCGGGGGCCAAGCCACACTGTCTGCCCCGGCGAGGTTAAGTTGACTCGCTTAGATTGATGACCCCAAAGCGGGAAGTTCACTGGCACTGGAGCTCTGTGACCACCTCCATGAAGACTGGCTGTGACTTGATCCTGCCATGACAGTTGGGGCAGATCCTTTCATGCCTAATCTTAAGAAACAGCAATGATGTTGTGAGTTATTGTGGTAGTCCACCGGGAAATTAAGCTTCTCAATACCTCACTTTTGCATGTCAACACTCAACTAGACTTAAATGGCCAAAATGCTCCTCATGTGCTCCAAAGTTCCATCTTTTTGTAACTTTTCATAGAAACGGTTAAGTTTACATGTATATTAAACAGCCACATTTTCAGTAAAGCTCTTCTCATTTACATATGTTACTTTAGCCAGGCGGATCAACGCGTCGGAAACTGTCACTTTGCTCTAATAAAATTTTGGTTTTATAACTGCAGCATCACCGGACAAAGTTATCATTTAGTCATCTGAAAGACGACATCTTTGCAGTGAATTCAGCTGTACTTACATGTGCGATGAGCTTTCATACAAATCGAGAAGGTTATGCACAGTTTGTCCATGTTATGCTTAAAAATGGAGCTAGCTTACTGTGAAGTACAGCAGATCTGACTGCCGGATTGTCCCTACATTATTACATGGATGCTAGTAGGGAATTATCTTTATTCACTTTCCTTCAGACAAACTCATACAAATCTGAGATTCTCCTTGTTGGTCTTAACAAGTTTGTTCCTGAAGTGAAACCCTGTGTAACCAGCGTTAACCCTTGTCATGAAGCCTGGTCGTCATCTTTAAACAAAATCTGATCTTTGAGCCACACATAAACAGGTTTAAGGAATCCTGCTTGTTTCAAGTCCATTATCCTTTGAAAAAAAGAAAAATCAAGTCAGTGCTGTCTTGTATAAGTCTAGGTTTACTAAAGCACACACAACCTGATTTTTCTCCCACCTTTGCAGGGTTTCCGTTACCGTTTCCATTCACATTTATGAAATTTGAACAAGAAAAGGTGAAGAGAACAATACCATCAAAAACTTTATACAGCTAATAAACGCTAATCTTGGCAAGCTAACGTTGAGCAGTGTCTCCCATTAGTTCAACATTTAAGCATATTGAAATTGTGCAGTTATCACAAACTACGGATGAAGCCGCTCATTTGACACATATCTCATAAATCATTGTGCTCATGATGGCAACGAAGGAAACATTAGGGGATTAACAAAGGTTTCACTCGTTTTTATAGTAATTTAAGTAAGTTCAACTCACTACCACAAATGTGAGATCCCAAAAGAATTTCATAAGGTATTTTATTAAATATATAATGAGACGTTCCATTAAAAAACCTCAGATTTACACCATATGGTGGCACTAAATGAAAAGAGATTAGCTGTAGAGTATGTGAGAAAATGTTCAAGTCATTCCACCCTTTCAAACCTTCTGTGTGGGAGTTCATTGCACATGTAAGTATCGTAAAATCCACCGCCCCCAGTAACTCACTTTTAAGGGGTAAGGGTGCACTTAATATTAAGGGAGACAGAGTAACACGACCAAATGTTTGTAGATTTATGTGTTCTAACACATAGCAACTCCAGCAAATAATTAGAATTTATCCTCTTGGTACCATAAATCTGTGCAAACGTTTTTGTGGCAGTGTGTCAAAAATGTGAGTCGGAATCACGGTGAATCGACCAAGCCTCATGCCGGGCCGCTTTGCTAGCACAGAAATATCTGTAATATAAGCCTAACAACGAAAAGGAGAAGAAGAAATGCAAATGGCAATAAAACGTATGTTAAAAGCATACAACTCCACACTAAACTGTGGCTAAAATGTTTTCCTCAAACATAAAAGCTGAAAACTTCCTCAAGCTGAGTTCATCTGGTGCTCCGTACTGTTTCCAGGCAGCAAATGTGTGCTCGGAAATCCGGGATGGATGAGATGTGATGGTATCATCACTCTCCGCAGCAGTTTTTGTTGTTTTTCTCCATATGAAACATACGGCGAGCCCTCTGTCTTTGTCACCTGGACGAGATACAGTTATCCAGAGGCACCTGAAGTATTTATCGCCTCCAGCATGATCTGTATGAGCATGTCACCTTATTACATGTCTATTTGGATAATCTGCAGTTTTCATGTACACCGATATGATTAGATAACATGCTCCATCTGTTGCCTCTTGTTACTTCAGCACAGAGGGGGAGACAAATGTACAAATCTTTACACACACACACACAAATCTAATTATTCAGTTAGGGACAGTATTGAATGGACTTATTTATCACAGTTTACATAATAATGAAGCAGATCATTACTGCCTCTGTAATACAATTTAGTACTACCAAGCAGGGTTCATCATTCATGGGAATGTACACTTTTTGATCCCATTACCCAGCAGTAATCTGCAAGTGGTATCATTAATATGAATGACTGTGAAGTGAATGGATTTTAATATATATTACGCTGATTAGATAAAGGAATCATGCATCGTTTGCTTTCACCCACCCATTAACCAACATATCCTTTTTGACATAAATCTTGTTCCTGACTACTAATGGAACTGATTGAAGAGGTCTTGATGTTCTGGTGTGAGAAAGGCTCGTTGTCTAAGTAAATGAGCACAGAAAGGTCGGGGTAGCATGAAGATGGGGGGAGAAGTAGACAAAGCCTGCTGAGCTCCAGAGGTTAGACCCCCCACCACCACCACTAAACACCACCAGGCCTGCAGGAATGTGTGTGTGAGAGAGAGTCCTGGAGGCCGCATTGTTGTCTGTGGTCCATCCTGCTCTGCAAACACTGCAGAGCTGCTTTTCTCCAAGACTCAGGGACTCGGACTTGGGAAGCAGCTTGTAATGTGGGAGGTCTTGAGAACCAAACAAGGCATCATGTGATATAGCTGCTGTTTGTTGTGTGAAAGCAAAGAAAACCCTCTGTGGCGCAGTTGTTTAGTGGCAGATAAACTTCTCCACAAGGGATAAAAAAAAGTTTTGGATGTGATCTAACAACGTTTAACGTGATACCAACGAAAAGGCTGTAACTTATCCATCGCAGTCTTTTAGCCACCCTCATTTCTATCTTCTTTCTTTTCACTTTCCGTGTTTAAATCACAGAATTTTGATTGCGTGTGCTCTCGGTGCTTTGTGCCTCAAGACTGGTCTGGTTTGTGGGCAATTTTGCCAAAACTGCTGCTGGCAGTGCCAAGAAATACCAAGGCGAATGAGGCTGCCATACTGAGCATTGGGGAATAATAACAAAGCAGTGTCTCATGTTACTGCAGACGTGATCAGGACTGTCAAAAAAAAAAAAGAAAGGGGGGAAGGGGAGGGGGGTTGTTGGAGACAGAAAAAGAGAGAGAGGGGAGCCTGAAACCCTGTAATCCAAAAATCCAAAACGGGAAACATCTACTGGTATTTATTTTTTATCATTTGAGGAATTATGCTAAGAGCAATGAAAATATCAATCTGGAGCCATGATGCAGCTTGCTTATACTCTATATTTGAGTGGATCTTTGTCATCTCTGTAACATGTTGCTTATAGATTATTAGTTGTTTTTTTAAACAGATTGAAAAATGATTATATGATAATTAACGAGCTGAAGAGCTCTGGGCAGAGCTATGTTAGCTGTTTGCTTCTGTTTCCAGTTTCTGTGCTAAATTAAGCTGACTGGATTCCGGAGACAGCTTTTAATATCTATAATGTATGGATATAAATAATGTATATTTTGCTGACAAGGCAAAAAACTTTTGGTTTGAACTTTCTTGTTTCATGCAGATCGTTTGGGTAGAGACCAACAATGTTTGCGTGAGCTTTGGTTGTGTGCAAGTAAAGAATCATCTGGATAGACAAAAAGGCAGAAATCACTGAAATAGATTCTTGAAACCAGTAGCTCTCTTCTTACAGTTATTTTCTGTTCAAATTTTTATCTCTATTTATATTCTTAAAAGAATGGCAAAGTGCTGGTTGCTGTAGCAAATGTTGAATTTGCTGAGGCTACACTTGGCAATGCCAGCCACTGATCTGGCCAACGGCACACCAGCACTAGTAAATGTTAGACTGTTGAGTTGAATGAGATTGAATAGTCAGCTGATGTTTGCATCTCTGTGGTCTAAGAATACACACTGAATACTGAATTTGGAGAACTAAATTCACCGATACAGAACTCAATTTACGTCAATTAAACATGCAGTATTCATCTTTGTCCAGCTTCTATTTCTCAGCATTTCAGTGAAACTGACTTTCCCAAAATTTCAGACTATTCCTTCAACAATAAACCTTATTTTGACCAAAATGATCTCTCAGTATGAACGATGGTAACTAACGGGGCTTTGTTTCAGCTCTATTCTCTGCCCATATTTTGCTGTTATAGTCGTCTTTTTCTTATTTTTTCTTTTACATTTACATTTAATTCAATGAAAATCTTTATACAAATAATACAATTGAATGTGCCTCAACGAATAAAAACAGAAGTAGCCCTCCTGCATGGAATTAAAAGAATATTTCAACCTTTTGCATGACATATGAGCTCTGTCCATCAAAAAGTTGTACTTAATTCTTTATAAACATGACATTGTCTATGTGGCTTTATTAAGATATTACAGATATTTCATGTTTGCTTGTTTACTTGGCACATTAGGTGTATCAAATTTCTTGTAACTACAGGTCACCTTTTAATGATTACTTTGTCTTAGATATACATATTATGGCTATATTACTTTAAGATATGTTACTTTTGATTTGGGTTTAAATGTGTCATCCATAATTTTTTGACACAAAACGACCATTTCATGAATTCTACACATGTTTCGTATTGCATGTCTGACAAGGGTTCAGATTAACTTGTGACTCCTGCCTCTAAAAGTAAGAAGCAGATGTGTCTGGGATGTTTCCTTTGTCGGTTCTATCTATTACCACAACTGTTTCCTCCTCTGCTGTACTTAACAGTCAGAGCTATTTGAGCTGAGCATGTTAATGGCCTTCTTTCAAGGCCCAGTTGTCAAATCTGTGTACACTTAAAACAACAGTGAACCACAGGAGAACAATTGATTTGGCAGTGAAAGTATCCTTCTACATTTCCCTTCCCATCTCTCTGCTGCTGAAGCCCAGCATTTAAGTGTACTCCTCAGCTTTCTTAAGGACCTCTGGGTTTGGGAGAAGGAGTTGGTGTTTTCAGGGAAATTTCAGACAGGGGATGTCTGGCTTGACTTTCAGCTCAACGCCAACAAGCTGCACTTCACCTCCCAGCTGCTCCCTGTCCCTTTAGATTCACGAAGTGGGAGAGAAGGGGCCACAGGGAGGGAGGGAGAGAGGAAGGAGGAGGTGGTAGTGGCAGAGGGAGGTTGCAGGACGGGTGGAAGGGGTGGAAGGGGTGGGCGCTCTTGGGCGTAGAGGCCCTGGAAATTTCCGTTGTACATTTCAATTCTTTTCAGGATGGGTGGGGTTTGGAGTTAAGGTTGGAGTTTTCTTTGGGGGTGGGGGGTGGAATAGTTGGATTGGGGTCTGGGGACTTGGCAACCAGCCAGTCACAGCAGGAAGCTTTTGCTAGTTTCACACGGAAAAAAAAGTAGCCCTGGACACTGCCCTGCTATCTGAGAGCCGCACTCCAGTCATCACCCAAAAGAACAGGAACTTAGAAATGTGTTCTCCACGGTTGGTGTCACCGACTGATTGCTGCTTACTTACAGCTGCACTCCAAAACTCCTATTTCCCTTTTTTTATGATGACAAAGTAGAAGGCAAGAGCACAGAGAGGACAGAGAGAATCTATTTCCTTTTGTTCAGATTACATTCAGACATCATTTTATAATGGCTGATTCTTCAGGCCTGATTTATTTGCCCTATTTAACACTTTTCCAATATACAAAAGTAACTGCCAGCTGTCAGAACTGCAATAGATTCAGTATGGGTTAATATTGATTTAGTCATGTGTCAGGTGGCTTGTCGATTTGGGAGCAATATGTGTATACATTCTCATTTACTAAGCCTAAACAGAAGATCAGTGAGACCCTATTTCATGTGCATTCAGAGTACGGTTTCTGCCATGTCTCTTAAAAAGGACTTGGAGTAAAATCAACAACAAACCCTATTCATAGGCAGTGCAGCCAACTCATAATTAAAAACTACAGCAACAACAATAAAACAAGCACAATAATTAGAGGGTTTTTTTTCCTTACCAAGAGGATGTTGAAAGTTTATTTGGCTTGGCAAAAGTCCAGCTTTTAAACCAGTGGAGGAAAGAAGAAACAGAAGGTGGTGCTAAGCATCAGGTGGACGGGATGTGTGTGTTTATGTGTGTGCAATGAAGGGGAAACCCTGAAGCAGGTGGGCAGTGGTGAGGCTTGCTTGGGGCTCAAGGCTCCTAGCAGGTGGATGCTCAGAGAATTTTTTTTTTTTCTTTTTTTCAAGAGGGATTAAGGAGATGAAAAGAAGCTAAGGATTACACGTCTCCTTCTCTGCACCAAAAATTGAAAACAACCCATAAATTTCACACAACAACTTCCATTCAGTGGTGGAGGCAAAATGTGGACACTTTTTTATATGCAATGTTGCAACAGCAAGCAAATAGGCCACGTCAAAATGCAACATTTTAACATCAACAAAGTGATCCAGTTACAAGCGACTATTGATTTCATATTTCAAGATTGATATAGCTTAAAAGGTGTGAGAAAAGTGGCTCATTTCAACCACAGAGCTAATGTGAATAGAGCTACATCACAAAAATATTTGACACTTGCCTCAATTTCATTTGAGTTCAATTTTTTTCTAGCAGTATCAACAGACCTATCCCACCAGTGAATCCACCACATAACGTTAGCTACATTACGTGCTAAGCTAGCATACTTATTTTATGTAAATTACCATGACTCACAATTTAGCAAAGGTCAAAGTCGAAGTGCTTATATTACTTGCAGATATGCAGCATGATCCTGTGCGTCTACACATAGTCATCAAACTGCATCTTTTGATAGAGATTCCTACCAATAAAAATTATGTTGTGGGTTTAAACATAAATAAAATGTAATAGGCTAGTAACATGACTTTTACTATCAGTTAGCCTATCCTTGTTTAGATTACACGATCTACCTAAAGTAGAAAATATCTCCCAAATCAAAAAAGACTTTTTCTAAACTTTCCTGTTGCTTGACCATGTTCCAATCAGCCCGGGTGGAGCGAAAATACGCATTTTCATGTGTAATCAGCCTTACTAATGCCATGTACACTGAGAGCCACTACGCCATCAAAGGTGCTGATGCGTTGTAATTTTAAACTGGATGCACCATCTCCTTTAAGTTCATGATTTGGAAAAGAGATATTAATTCCCTTTATTTAGGTTCTGGATACGGCCTCTCTGTGCGGAGTTTGCATGTTCTCCCAGTGCCTTTGTGGATTTTCTCTGGGTACTTTGAATGGATTTATCAGTCCACGCAAAAGTTTCCCTGCATTTTTTGTTTAGTTGAAAACGATGTTCACTGGCAATGATTTTCAGAAGCATACCTGAGCTTATACAGATGATTTTAATACAGGGAAGTATCTACTTTCAGCGCAGTGCTATGTGAGGGCTCAGAGATCAAGTTCATTCATTATTGGTTTTCAGTGTGTTGAGCTTTGGGATTTCTCAGGATTCCCTGAATCTTTTTACAAATGTTGCTCTGTAGATGTCTTTGTTTTTGATTGAGACACTTTATTCTTTAATTGTTGAACTGTCTGCCCACACTTTCCCTCGCAGAGTGGTGACCCTGTTCCCTCTTTTCCCTGTAAAACCGTCAGCCTCTCTGGGATACCTATTTTGTACCGACCGTTTGCCAATAAACCAATAATTTGAGACGTGGCCCAAAAAACAGCTTTTGTTGTTTTTATTTTCCCCATTATTTGTCCCCTTTTCAGCTTTTTAAAACATGTTGCTGGCATAAAATTAGAAATTGGCTTAGAGTTTACAAAAATCAGCAAATATTTCTCAGTTCAAACACTTGATATCTTTTCTTTTTTTACTATTCTTAGGTATTTCAAATGAGTTGTTCTGTTATTTACATTTAACACAGCATGCCAACTTTGTGGGCATTGGCTTATTTCAGGGACTGAGGGCCTCTACATCCCAGCCCTTCATCGCTTCAGGTGCTCATTTGGGATAGGTAGGCCTATCTGAAAATCCTGATGATCTTATCAAAATAAAAAATGCCTCAACCCTCATATCTCCCCCTGGTAAGCGTGTGTCTCTTGTTGCGTGATGGTGAACATGGCCTCTGCAGTGGATCATGGTACACAGCATTATTTATTCATGGCCAGGACCCATAGATGTAGTGCAAGCTTCTCCTGAGTATTGTCCATCTGTTAGCTGGCCTACTGTACACACTAATGTAATACGAGTCCTCAGGAGGTGTACTAATAGCCCTGCATGTGTTAACGCTTCACACTACTTATCCCTGTAATAACAGTACCGTTAATTATAATTAGTGCCCCGTCAATGGAATGTGATTTATCTGTCCCTGAAGAAGTGCAAGATAAACAGCAAGTAAAGTGTGACCTTACTGGTTTTATTTGATCACCAATGTGCTGACAGCAGTTCACCCTCTTACAAGACACCTCTAACATGGGAAAACATCGTGTCTAATTGCTCCCTATAAGACACTATAATCTGTCTCTGAGGACTGCTGTACAAATCATTTTACACAAACCTCCAGATAATTTAATTTACACTCAGGGAGCTTTCGGCGTTACGCTGTAATAGATAAGGAAGATTGCTGCCAGATTAAAAAATAAAAAAAACAAGAAAAAAGTGCCGCTGTACCAGGATTATCGTGAAATGGAAGCTGCAAAATCAGTTTTCCTCAATTGATTGTTTCTATATGGATACGTAGAAGGTTGTAATGACATTTTCCAAAATAATTCTCAACATCAGAGTCATAAATCATGGCTCAGCTTTGTTTATAGATAATAATCTCTTTATTTTCCTATTTGAGTTTTTTATTTTATGCAACAGAGGGATTCAAAGTATAACAAGTGCACATTCACTGCAAGATTGACATCGTTCCTTTACACCATCTTGCTTCAATGTCACCAGATGCCATAATTGATGTTCCACAAAGAGCTGCAAAATGTCTTCTTTCTCCTGTTAGAAATGATGAGAAAAAGGTGTTGGATCCAGCTGTTGTTTAATCAGATGCACCATGGTGGATTGGCTGCAGTTAGTCCACATGATTTTCTTTCTCGGAGAGATAATTCTGTTTCACAGCCTGACGAGCAATGCACGAGCAAACAACTCTGCAAAGGCAGAGAGGCACATGCTTTCTCACATACAGTAATACACAAAGCTACTCACTGCAACATCTGATCATCTCTTGGGACTGAGTCTGTGGATCACTGATCAATTTCAGTTTAAAAACACACACAGCTACTGCAGAACAATAGACTGCTGTGGGGATGTGTAAGAGTAAGAGTGTCTCACTTTGATCTTTAAATACCCTCTAACGTTAAGGCATGCTTATTGGCTTTGATTTCTTTTTCCTTATACAACTTCTGGGCAAAATGCAGACGTTCCCTTGCATCTCCTGTGTAGCTGTCGCACAGCAGAGAAAGCGAGAACACCTATCTTCTCTTCTTATTTATTTATTTTGTTCTTCCTCCAACACCGCCACCATCTGTCCCTTTCTTCCATTTCATGTGCTCAAGCAATATTCACACCCCTCTCATAGCAACAGCACGCCGCCGCCGCCCCCGCGCCTTGCAGTGAATTTTTCTTCCCCTGGATCTTCGCCTCGCACCACTCAGACGGTCCCTTGGCCCTGCCTGACGGTTCAGTGTTCCCCCCTCCCCCACCAGCCGTGCTCCTGTTTCACTCAAAAATGGCGTCGGCTCTAGAGCCACTGGTCTCTGGCTGCATTTTTAGCCTTGTTGTTGTCTTCGTTTCGCATGGTTCTGGCACCTTCTCCACGTCGGCTCGAACCGAAATTCCGGTGAGTAGCAGCGGAAGTCTAATGGGAGCAACGGAGATTTTTTTTTCCTCTGTTCGGTTTACCCGGGCTTACCTCAGAGACCAGAACCGGACCAGCTCTAGCTTTCTGGGGAACCGCGAGAGGTAGCGGGAGAGAGGGGTACGGAGGGATGGTGATCGCGGAGGTGGGTGGGGGGCATGGAGGGGGGAGCCGAGGCCTAGCTACTCCGCTCTGGCGGCCTTGTCTTCACCGCACCGCAGGCTGAAGCGACATAGGAGGGCGGTTGATGAAGGGAGGAAGTCGGTGAGGTGTGGACCGCTTGCAGGAATACATCTGAGCGGGCAGAGGCTCCTCACTCATGCTGAACACTGAGAACTAGGCCGCAGAACATGTAATGCTGCAAAATCCGCCGCTGAGATATCTTCAATTTTGCACTTGCCCGCTAGCCGAGATGGCCGTCTGCAAGTTGCATTGTGCATTTTACAAGGCCGCGGATGGCACGTTAAAATCAGTATGACATTCAGAATGAGATTATTCGCCATTTTTGATGCGATGTGATGTTTTGTTTTGTCGTAAATATCGGCAGAATGGGGAAATGTTGTCTTTATGTGCTGGAGCGCTGCTAACCTCTCGTTACATGCTGTTTACGTTTTGGGTTAGCGAGTAACGTTAGTAACAGAGTCGTAACGTTAGCACATTGGCTAGTTCACAAGGTTAGCCTCCTAAACAACAACAGTTAGCGGGAAGTTATTGTTGTTAGGCTAATAATACACATAGGAATATACGCCAGTAGATAAGATTACAATACGACATTTGACTTGGGTTTGATTTTTTTTTTAGCTAGCCTCTAAGCTAATGTTTGCTAACAGTATGTACATTCAGTACATCATGTTTACGTTTGCAGCTCAGCTGGGCAGGTTGTCAAACTGGTGGTACAGTTTTCAGGATACTAGTGTTTATTTCGTTGATACACCACAAAGATGCATGATGTTGTGAGACATAAGTGCTTTTCTTTCCACTTGAAGTTATGGTCCTATTTGTCAACTACCTGTACAGACTTTTTGTCAGAGTGCATAGCTTTTTATTCAACATCGAGTGTATTAGTGACAACAGGTATCGGAACAGAGCTTGCTCCTCTTTCTGATGTCCAGCTTATTTTGTTGTGGGTTTGTTTATGTCTGAGTCGAAGCAATTTCTGGAGATGCTGTTTGCTGTGAAAGCCTAACCCTGTGTAAGGTTATATGTGCCTCAATCTAGTTATGAGCTATTTGAGGACTTAACTGTATTCCTGTCAAACAACTGCTGCCTCAGTATTATTATTATTTTTTTCGTTTCAAGACTCCTCTAATAATTTTCTATGTGTTTGTGTGTTTTTGATATAGTTTTCGTCAGTGCAGTGGCAATGAAGGTGATCAGCCCCGACCGCTCCCTGGGCTGAGATATCTGTTCCGTCCCAGAGCTGAGAATCCCACATCGCTGGAAAAGAAAGAGACTGTGGAAAAGAACAAGTGGAGACAAGAGGACGTGGATGTGGAGTAAAATCCTTGTCGTCTGGAATGTTATAATCTATCAAGACATGTTTGCTGTATTCCCAACTGATGTTGCATCGAAACACTAATTATATGTTCTGTGGACTATGAACATCTCTCGCGACTCGCTCTAAGAAGAGACTTTGTTACCAGTGGCGGGAACTTGGCTGAGCAGTTTTTCTTCTCTCTTTTTTTCCCCCCAACTGTATTCGTGGAAAACATCCAATTTCTTTTTTTTTAAAAAACATTTTTAAGCCCTCTTCTCTTTAAGATTTGCTGTACCCTGTGTTTTGTGCTGCAGGAGTTAACGTTGTTAACAGACCTGCTACTTCCTCCACTCCCACTGCATCTCACCAGGGACCTTTACCTGGCTGGGAGTGGGTGGTGGGTGGACTAGATTTTACTGGGTGGAGGGTTTGCTCAGGGGGATTGTGCTATGATCAGCTGCTCTTTTCCGTGTTGCTCATTCTCAGCTTCTGAGGGACTCTCAGTGCGACCCCAGGACAAGGGATAGTAAGCAGGTAGAGGGCAAAAAGGAGGAGGAGACGGCAGCGCTACGGCGCAGGCCAGGTATCTTCTTGGCTCACGGTTCTCATTTTTTGTGTGTGGTCCTTGCAGTGAGGCCTCAGGGCTGCTGCACCCACCCAGACCGCAGCTATGGTGAAGTTGGCAAACCCAGTTTACACCCAATGGATCCTAGAGGCCATCAAGAAAGTGAAGAAGCAGAAGCAGCGACCATCAGAGGAACGTATTTGCAATGCAGTTTCCATGTCCCACGGTCTGGACCGTAAAACGGTTCTGGAGCAGCTGGAGCTCAGTGTCAAGGATGGTACCATACTTAAGGTCACCAACAAGGGTCTAAACTCCTACAAAGACCCAGACAACCCTGGGCGCTTAGCTCTGCCGAAGCCCAAAGGTGGTAGCAGCTCTGGAGGAGGGGCAGCATCAGGTGGAGGAGGAGGGGGAGCAGGAGGGGGAGCAGGAGGAGGAGGAGGAGGAGGAGGAGGAGGAGGAGGAGGAGGAGGAGGAAGCAGTGGTGGTGGTGGTGGTGGTGGTGGTAGCGGCACCAGCACCAGCAGCAGTGGTGGTACATCTCATTCCCATTCAGGGAAGAAACCAGGACTTGATTGGAACAAGCTGATCAAGCGGGCACTGGAAGGGCTCCATGAGCCTGGTGGCTCCAGTTTAAAGAACATTGAGCGCTTCCTCAAGTGTCAGGCTGATGTCGCAGCCTACCTGTCAGGCAGTGGTTCTATGGGGCCCGGCCTCTTCCACCAGCAGCTAAGGGTAGCTCTGAAGAGGGCTGTCGCCCATGGACGCGTGGCCAAGCAGGGTCCACATTTCCTACTAATCAGCCGAAGCAGCTCCCAGGATGACGGAACCAGGACTGTGTCTCTGGAATCACTGCCGCCTGTTCGGTTGCTGGCACACGAGAAAGACAAGGTAACGTCCCTGCAAACCTGTACCACCAAGATGTAACGCTGTGTGTGTGCACCGCAAATTTAGACACACTGGTAAAACACGGTAAACACCACGTCACCTTTATGATGAGCTCTGTTTGTGTAATGTGACACGCTGTGTTTGTGATTTATATTCTGGATGTTAATATAAAACAAAAACAATAGTGTTGCTGATTGTTTAGCTGAGATTAAGCTGATAGAAGGAGCTTAATGGGTGTAAAGCTCTGTTGTCTGCTGGCGTCAGATTATTCTGATAGAACCACGGATATCCTGTTGAAATAACAGTAGCTGAGGTTGTTGTGACAAGAAATCAAGTCTCACGTGCATCTCAGTTAACCCTTTTTGGAACAGCAAAGAGAAAGGGAGCATGATCTGTGAAAGTCAAGAAAAATCTCATACCACAGAATGCCTGAAACAGCGGCTGTGTATTTTCTCTTCTTGTTCCAGGTTGGTCATGGCCCCCTCCACCCTCCCCGTGTCTTAGACTGTAATTACTCCAGGATAGTAAGGCCTTTGACTGTGTAAATGGCGCACGGGAATTTTCCTCCAGTGTTTTTTGGTTCACAGTTGGCATATTGCTGATTTGTTTTAGAAATGTCTGAGAATTGGGTATATGACAGCATCTTTCCACAAATTTCAGTGCTTGCTTCTTGTGTTTAAGGTATCAGTGTTTTGTGTTTGGGAGGGAAAAACTCTGGGGTCTGATACACATTAGAAAAGACTAATTGTCTCCACCATGTGGGTATTGTGCTGCTATGCTGGGTTGATGTGAGAGATAGAAACTTAGATGTGTTTGCTGTGGTCCAGGCACGCACTACACTGGCATGATGCTGGGCGAGTGGCTGTCGGGTCAGTTTTCAGTAGTGCTGGATGAGGAGTGGGTCAGAGGAGATGGTCATATGGCACCCAGCCTCCTGCAGGGAGTGTGGACCAGCTGCAGGGCTGCTCCCTGTCAGGAGATGGGAAGAATAAAGAAAGGAAACGAGGGAAGGGAAGGAACATGGACAAGCAGGAGAGAGTTGGTCTGTGCCAGAGGGAGAGGCTTGCATGACGCAAACCTTAGGCTTCTGTAACCAGAAAGACGCAGAGAGGCAGAGACATACCATGAGAGGAAAGTGAGTGAAACAGAAAGAGAGGGAGAGGCAGACATGCAGGCGACAGAGGAGAGAGGGAACACACCCACCTCTGTAACCTGATCACAGGGAGCAGCCGTCTGCTAACCCCTAGTTGTAAGGTTCAGAGACATGTACACACACATGAGCCCACAGTGTTGCCTGCAGAGGAGGAAACTTGCGTATAAACTTGAATTGAGAGCCAATATCATAGAAACATTAGTTAACATGCCATAAAATGTCTTCAGATACCTGCAGGACATTTAAAACACGTTTTCTCCCAAACAGAACATAGATAAAGTTCTACAACACTACCTGCCATCCAAGCATGTGGGCATATATGTCATTATACTGCCATTACAACTGGAGGACACAAAGCTGGTCTTAATCATGGTTTTGACTCGTTTTAAGCTTGGTCTGGGTCCTGTAGGAGGGGTTAGTCAGAGGGTTTCCTGGTAAAGATGCTTATAGTCATACATATACACACAGAGTAGGATTACCCTAGAAAGTAAGCTGCCAGTCACTTCTGCCTAACACAGTGACCTGCTTGGCTGCTGATCTCGCAGCTCTTTAAGATGAACAGAGATCAACTTCCTCCTCTCTGACTCAGCTGCCGATTTTTCTATTTTGGTGGCTCCTTGTGTTTATGTTGGTTAGTAATGCATTATAGAGCTCGCAAATGATTTGTATAGTAAGTATAGTGGATTTTTTATTTGCAAATGATGGAGCCAAAAATTCAAGGCAGTCTGAAACTATAAATGACATGCTTTGCCTTGGATAGTGAGGCTTTGGTGAATTCTGGCAAGGCTTCAGACTCGACGGGCCTTGAAGAAGCAGCTGCAGCAGTGAGGAAGTCAACATTTGTGTATAACATTCACACAATCCTGTGTTCACTTCTTTACTGCCTTTATATTCATTTTTTTTTTTTTTTATGTTGGTGCTTTGATGTATCCTTCCAGGAGACAGTCGTTCTGTAGCTGCATGATCATGTGTGCTTTTGTGTTGGCGTGCCCTTGATGTATGTTAGTCTGCATCGCTTCAAGTGGCATATGCATCAGAGATATGAAACCGTGTGCAAGAGAGAGGCCAAGATGGGTGTTGCATAATCACTGAGCTGTGCTCAGTGGTTCTCTACCAGCGCATCATTGCTGTATTGCCCCATGTGATTGCTAACGTTTATGATTTCCCAAGGAAAGGGGAGGGTGATATGGAGGGGGGGAGGAAAATCAAAACAAATGGCTAAGCACTAGCAATGACCCCATTTGCAGGGAGATTTGTGTACTCAGCGCACTGATGGTTGCATGAGGGCTCTCCATTCAAAAGGGATCCCTATTTCTGGCTGTCTGTCTCCCTCCTCTCTCCCTAATAGGGTACCATGGCCAGGTCACGAAGGGGGAGATGAATGGGGGAGTGAAGTCAACAAGGGGTCATGGATATATAGATGGTAAACCTCATTGCCTCCCTGAGCGCCCCTTAGCACTATGGAGCTACGGCCATTAGGTGGGATGGGCGTAACATGCTCTTTTTTTTGTATGTGGTTATATAGTTCAGTGTGTTGGTGTGTGTGATGTTAATCCAATCATAATAGGTAAAAGCAATCTTCTTGCCCGCCAGTTGCCCTCTCTCCAACAGCTGGAGCGTGGTGAATCAGAGTTCTCGGCGTAGTCGGACAGTGTCACGGCGAGGACGTGTGAAAAAAGGGACCCAACACACTCTGTGTTGTGGTGATTTCCCTCCAAAATGTCCCACTGACCTCTTAACAGGTTTGGCTCAGGTTAGCATTTTTTTATCTGATGCTTAAGGAGCCGCCTTACCTGTATTTAACTTTACACACTCGACAACACAGCTTATGGCGGCTGAAGGCAAAGACTTTACACTTCACACTCAGTGGACAGAGCGTGCAAAACTCCCACAGACTCTGATTGTACATTGTATTTTAGGTAGGACCTTTTGGATTTTTTTTTTCATCTCCCAATTGCTGCCTCATCATCTTATATGGTCTCGTGACAAGCTTGTGTCTGTTCACCGGATGGATGGAAGCGTTCCCAGGCTTTGTGCCACATCACAGGAAGAGTGGGAAATGACTAAGTTGGATACCATGAAATGGTTTCCCCTGGTCTCTTGTCAGCGCTTCTTTGATTTCAGACTTCACACTCATAGGGGTTGAAACTCTTTGTTTCTGCGTTCCATTTTCTCGACGGCCATCAACTGTTTTCACTTTGCAGGAGCTCTGGCCTCAGTGGACTGTTATTAGAGTTTCCATACCAATGACTCCTACGACCCTTTGATGCTTTAACCTCCTGCTTTGTTGCTACCATAAACTCAGTTCTTGTTTGACAATTAGCAGCACACAGCAGCCGAGACATGAAAAAACTGTTGGGATTTTGCTTGTTTAAATAGGCCACGCTCCTGACTCATAATAGAAGTGCTGGGTTAATAATTTGTTAGTGAAAATGTTTGTTCTCTCGCTCTTTGTTTTCTTCAGACTGTTGTTTTTTTTTTCTTTTTTAGAACATTATTTAGTTAATTGAATTGTTGGGAGTCCTTTTCATTTATACAAATGTTCCATTATGTTTGTATAAGTTTGAAGCATTTAATGTGTGTGATTTACGACTGTTTGTTGTAGGAAAGTGCAACTATTGGATTTAGATTTAGTATGGCCAGTCTGAAATTATTCAATCAATTGGTATCTAGAACAAAATATCTTGATAGGGACATCCCCAGTTGGTCAATTAAAAGACCGCTGATAACTCGAGCATGTGACAGATGTTATGGCTGTTTTTTTTTAATCAATGTAGCCTCAGCAGAGGTCTGCCAGTACGACCCTACGGACAACAGAAGAACCATCGGATAAAGCTGCAGCTGGCCATGAGCCTATAGAAGCCACATTAGAAATGATGTTATCGCCCGGGGGGAGCCGTTACCTTGAGCTCACTATCCAGTGATTGTGATGTGAATGGTATTTGGCACGGGGAGTGTAGCTGTACGAGGTCTTGCGTACGGCTAACCTCGCCACTCTGCAAATGGAGCCAATGTGTTGAGCAGCTGTGGAAGTGATGACTGGAGAGCGGCCAGCCCCTCTCCGTTTGATGCTGTGATTTAGCTTTGTGCTCCGTCACTAACCTCCCTTTTTTTTTTTTTTTTTTTCTTCAAATCGAGGGAAGCGCTCGACTGGAGGCAGGGCGCTCTGGCACAAAACGGGGTCTTCTACATACCGCTTCACATGTCACGTGAAGTTGTTAAATGGTCACTTTCGAGCCGTTCCCTGGCGAATGGCGCCGTAGGAGTTTCAGATTTGAGCTGCTCTTCACTCAGCTGATGTCCGTAGTGCATTTATGTGTGGAATTGGGACGATGCCACCTCGTCATCATCGAATGATTTTTGGAACAAGTACACGTGTGTTCGGGAGTTGTCTGTGTTTGCTCGTCATGCCTCATAACAGTTGATCAATGAGTTTGTGTTGGAGGTGGTGGTGACCATAAGGGGGGGGTGCAGTGCAGTGAAGCTGAGCTTGGGCTCCCATGTTAATGAGATCCTTGACTTGAGAAGAGACAAGGACAGTGGCAACGCTTTTCTTTCTTTCTCTTTTCTCCCACAGCCAGATTCTTTTCCTCTCCCCTTCTCCCCTGTTTTTCCCTCTCCTGTTGTCCTCCCTCCATTGTTCTCTCCTTCCTGTCTCACTCTTCTGTCCTCTGTTTTTGGATAAGGGAAGTCGGCATAGAAAGAGTGAACATGGGTGCAATTGCTTGTTTTCCACCTCAAGGTCTCAAATAATGCATCATGTCTCGTAAAGAAGTCATTTAGAAAATTTAAACCAACCAATTTAAAAACAAAACTAGCTCAGTGCTGCAGGATTTGAGATTTAGGTTTGACTATACTGTCCTTAAATGATCCATAAAACACAGGTGGGTGTGTCAGTTGGGTCAGACATGGGTGTGTACAGCCATCCCTTTATGTTTGGGTGTGTATTTCTAAGAAAGCTGTTAACCTGTAAGACAGGTTTGCATGCTGTTATGGTGGCGTTTTAAGGTTTCCCTCTCAGTGCAGCATGTTGCGACAGGCGTGTCTCTCTGTCTTTATCAAGAATTTTGTTCCTGAAAATCTTAAACGTTGGAGAAAAAAAGATTACCTCATGCCAAAACATGCATACACTTTCTACACACACGCACGCATACACCTCAAATGAAATGTCGGCCATGACACCTAAGGCTACGGCTACACGAAAACGAAACGAGGTTTTTTTTGAAAACGGGTTCGAAAATTCTTGCGACCACACGGAAACGCGCTGCTGTCCAGACAAAAACGATGAAACGAGGCAGTACACACGCCACTGTGTCACGCCACGCTGTGAGACAATAGAGAAGTGTTAAAATTGGCTCCCAGCGTCAACGTGTGACTGACGCAAAAACGTTTTAGCTGTAACAATGGAAACGAAACGAGGCCGTTTTCAAACTTTCCCACTCTGGAACCCGTTTTCAAAAACTATCGTTTTGGGGTAGTGGGAACGCCGGCTCCGTGTGGCCGCGACAGCGAAACGATAAGAAAAAGTATCGTTTACAGTGAAAAACGTTTCCGTGTAGCCGCAGCCTAAGTCAAACAGTAAGTCGATGTGAGGAATTTCTACAGCGTTGCTGGGGTGTAACAGTGGTCTTGGCAACGAGCGCAGGCTGAGGTGGAAAAGGCTGAAATGGGTGGGAAGAACAGCTCTCAGGAAGAATTTGAAGATCGTGTTGTGCAGTTCCAATATCCCTGTCATAGAAAGAGGATTAGCTTTTCATTTTTTAGTATCTGCTGGGGATTAATTTATAGTGGCAGCCAGTAACTGAAGCCTGATTGTAGCCTGGGTCTCTATACAAGGGGTGTGTGTGTGTGTGTGTGTGTGTGTGTGTGTGTGTGTGTTTGCGCGCGTGTGTATGTGTGTCCGTGAGAAAGGAGACACTCACTCGCTTCCAGCTTGTGTTTATTCGAGTGCTCACAGTGCAAGTGGGAGCAGTTGACCTCCTCCAGCGGGGAAGGGGTTAAGCGTCAGGAATGATTGAGGTGTTGTTCGCAGGCAGGCTGCTCAGAGGACTGCGGCTGCAGATTTTCTCCCTCTTTACTCTTTCCATCTCCTTGCCCTCTGGATTGTTATTTTTGTCCTCGCTGTCTTTTTTTTTTCTCGCACTCCTCTCCTCCTCCTTTCTCTTTCCTCTCGTTGCTGGCTTCCATTTCTCGTCAGTGACTTTTTTTTTTTACACACCATAGCTGTGTTCTGTTCATTCTCATTATCTGCTTTCATAATGCGCTCACATCGCAGGGAGAAGGAATTATTATTTTTATATTGTTATTATTTGCTTTTCGCTCGTTGTAACGCAAATGGGCAAAATTTAACTTGAACAATGATAATAGAAAGCTAATGCTCACATCTCTTCACTGGGAAGCCTCTATCTTCCTCTCAGCACTCTGCGTGTTTCTGCTTATCTCCCCTCTGTGTTTACCTCTTACTTCCCTCGACTCTTGCTGTATCCCTTTTTTTTGTTTCTCCTTTTTCCTCTTTCTCGAGTGCTGTGCTATGTTAGGTGGGTAACGGGTAGCAGGGAGCACTGGAAGCAGGGAGTCAGAGGGAAATGAACCCAATAAATCAAGCTCTTGTCCCCATCTTCTCCCTGCCTACCTTGCTCTCTGCAGCTACATGCATTTACACTGTTGTGCTGCAGAAAATCCCTTGAATTCAACAAATATTATTGTTTCATTAGATTGGTGTTAGTCACCAAGGACCACCTTAAAGGGATAGTCGCCTCTTTTGACATGAAGCTGTATGACATCCCATATTAGCAATATTGTTTATGAACATTTTCTTACCCCCCGCTGCGTCCTGTGAGCCGAGTTCCGGCCTCGTTTTGGCGTTGACGAAGGTAGTCCGGCTAGTTGGCTGGGGCCACAAAAATAAAGCATTTTGCTTCTCAAAATGATATGCGTTCAAAAGAGTAATACATTTGCATCTCAAAATCGTTGTCCAGGAAAAAGTCAGACCTCACAATCGCTTGACGCTATTTTCTCTCCCTTCGTATCACTGCGTGCTGTGTACAACGATTTCCTGGACAACGATTTTGTGACGCAAATGTATTACTCTTTTGAACGCATATCGTTTTGAGAAGCAAAACGCTTTATTTTTTTTAACCACAGATTATTCACAGGTGTAGTAACCTGCTACGTACGGTCAGGGGCGGTGCACTTCGGCTGGGGTGCGGGGCTGAAAGCCTCATCAGTGAAAAATACATGGCAGTTTGAATTTTTGTTTTTAAAGTGCAAACTTCTCTATATTTGAATGCAACTAAACATAAATGGCCAATTAAGAAAAGTCCTCGTTTTTACTCGGCCTAGTTGCTCACCGTTGTATTACGGCATCCTGGATCGACCCGTGTCAGTTTTCCTCTCAAATCGTAGGTGAGGCTTAATTTTGCTGCAGTATAGCAAAGATGTGTTGGTTGGTTCCACAAACTACAGCTCAAACAACCTCAGTCAGATTGAATAAACTGTTGATTGAATAAACAAGGTCATCTTATTTAATGTGAATGCTGAAAAAATATTAATTCACTCTGATACTGAGCTGATTTTACACAAGAGGCATTGTTTGATGTAACTTAGATATGTGTTGGTACACATTATAAAAGGTTGACCTTTGTTATGCCAATAAAATCATTCCATCTTTTGTTGTTATCTTGGGTTGCCACTGGATTCTGTATTTCCTGACATAAAAAAGGATTCAATTAAAAGTCAGGCCTCTTTTTAAAGCTGTGGATGGAGTTGACACTAACAGAGGCCGGCCCCTGATACAGGCTGGGCAGGAAGGAAGAGGGGAAAGAAAAAGGCACACCTGTCATAACAAAAAAATTCAATCTATACCGCTTTCACGTGTACAGTTCATTGGAATAAACATGGTGTTCTAAACGTGTCATATGGGTATGAATACTTGTCAAAGTCTTTGCGTACTTGATTTCTTAAATGACTCCGGATGAGTCCCTGCTAAGAACGGGGGATAGTTTTATCCAGTCAAGTCAAGAGGGGGGTATAATTTGTAGTTTCTTAGCCGCTTTGCTACTTTGTTTGTTCAACTTTTTGAATTTCTGTTTGAAAACGGGGGCCAAATGTTTTTATGCACCGTTCCAGGTTTAGTTTGAAGCATTGCAGAAAAACATGACAAGTCGTACTAAGAATAATGAGAGTTTAATATAAAGGCCTGCCTCTAACAGAGGACTGATATCCTAAGTTGTTGAAGTAAATAAAGGCCTTGAGCCCCGTGTGAAGAAATACCGTAATTAATGGGATACTTTGGGCATCACGCTGAACACTGATCACAAAGTGAGTTGAACTGAAAACAGATCTCATCGGATTGAGTCCTGGATTCTGTCCTTTCCACTCCAGAATGCTTCAAAGCGTTGGGTTTATCTTTGCCTCTGTCCTCCGCCTGCTGCACGTTACCTCTCAGATAATGCTGTAGTCACTGGTGGAAAAGAATGTTTTAAACTTGGACACAGTGTGTGCGGATCAGGCCAAATGTAAGAGTTGGGAACGTTTAAAAGCTCGGCCTCTCTGTCATCGGATTCTCGTAGAAGCTTTCTTCGCTTTGTTTCTGATTTTCCCATATGGCTGCTTGTAAACACCAGCCCAGATGTCATGCAAGTTGTTTTCACCGGTGGCTTTCTCTTTGCTGCTCTGCCGTGGAGCTGAGATTGAGGACGCAGTCAGACGACAGATGCTGTACACATAGCGTTCCCCATCTGAACCGTGGGGGTATGAAGCCCATCCAAGTGCCCGTCATCAGTGCTTCTCTCACACAGAAGCTCAGTTTTTATTACAAGCCTTGGAAATGTTGTAGTCCGCCTTTCTTGATGGGCATTTTTGAATAGTTTGGAACATTTCCTTGTTCTCCTGACATGTTCAGCTACTAAAGTAAGTTAACTATAGAATCTCTCTGCATGCTTCCATTAGACACTGATGTTCTGAATCCAGGACAGTGTGCTAAAACCCAACCAGTGGTTATGTCTTAGTTGCGGTTTACACTTGTCTTTGCATTAGTTTTTAGATCATTAGTTTTTGTCAGTCTCACATCACCATACAGCAGAGGAACAGAATTGGGAAAAGAATAGCTCAGGCTATCTAATTGTATGCTGGACATTTGGGGCATACATTTTATTCCCAATACACACAACCAACTTATTAGAGCTCAGTAGACAGAATGTGGTGTAGTCTCAGGTAGAAGTAAGCCATCACCTCCCCTCAGGCCTTCCAGGCTCCAGAAACTTTGAAAGCTAGTCCCATTTCCCTCCTCTCTTGTGCTTTTTGTCTGTGTGAGGTGTACCTGCAGTGCTTAAGGGATGTGATTTATTTCTTTCTGTTTTTTTTCTCCCAACTTGGGTAACATGCTCGTCCTTTTCAACATCTATCAGCCCGATAAGTCTCAGACCCCGTTGGTTTCACGTTTGAATCCACACCTGCTGATATGGTTCATGTATTCATTGGAGACTAAAATATTTATGCAGCTGCAGAACTGACTGTCTGACGGCGTGCTTCAGGAACAAGTGTCAAAACGGGACACGTTTGAGTGGAGCTAACCTCCTCAACCAGTCAGCCAGAGGATCTGAGTTCCAGCTCGTGATCAAACGGCACAGGAGCCAGCAGAGGCATTGACACACAATGGCAGCCTCTAACATGACATGCCACATAAATTATACAAGCTCGGTCATCACAGCAGCTCCCATGCTCCTCATTAGCCTAAACTCTCTGTTCTCACATAGAGATGCTCTGTGCCGTCGGTGTCGTTTTCAGCCCGTTGTTAGCTCGTTGATATACACAGCAACAGTTGATCTGTGGCAGGACACACATGGCCTCTTTGTTGATTTCATTTTAATGAAGCCGTTAATTGGCTGACCCTCAACTTTCCCTCCTCTGTGCCGTGTCTCTCCACCAGCCCGTGGCCGAGCCCATCCCCATCTGCAGCTTCTGTTTGGGGACCAAGGAGCAGAATCGCGACAAGAAGCCGGAGGAGCTCATCTCCTGCGCTGACTGTGGCAACAGTGGTGAGTGTTGTTTTCTGATCATTTAAGGCTTGAACTTTGGTAACTGACTTTGTTACACTCTTCCATTTTTACTGTAATTCAAATAAAGGCAGCTGCAGTTTAAAACCAAATAAAATCACAATTTAATAGACTCCTGTTGTAGATTATATTGGGTTTTAATTTGTAGGAAGCTGCACATTCGATCATATTAAAGTACACACACACACACACACACACACACACACACACTTTCTACTTCAACTGATAGTTTTACTGCTTCCATCTCCTATTTTTGAACTTGATGTTTAATGGATTTTCAGTGATTACTCTTTAGCTAACCCTACCTATCACACATAGACCAACCATGTGCCTCTAGATGCCTGAACTTGGGCAGAATTGGCACCAATAGCAGTTTTCTTTAGCATTGTTTTAACTGTAATTTCACCACATGTAACTACTTACTGTACAAGTGGTTTCTTTCCAGCAGCATATTATACCCGTTTGAAGTTCCTTAAAGAACTATGTTTAGCATTGTTCTGCCATGTATCCCCATTTCAGGGCCAGAATGAGAATTTTTTCTTTGTTTGCCTGAAAACTGTCTGTTTTATTTATTTATTTATTTTATTTTTTTTTTTACTTTTTTACTGGCGCAGCCTTGTATTTTTTCAGGAAAGGTACAACATGATTGTTCTCTAGAATTCTTGTTTTCTGAGCTACACAAGGTAGAATTCTTGCTAAGACCTGACACTACATTTGACAGCAGAGAGGAGCTGGTGCTCCTCCTCCCTCAGAAGGTTTCTGTACCAGACGAGGCTGTCTTGTTTGTTACTCTTCCAAGAAAGCAAAAGCACAACACTGACAGACTGTCATTTATGTTTGAACACTCTTTGCAGCCAGGTTTGATTCAGCAAGGGCTTTCAAATCCAAAAGGAGTCTCTTTTTTTTTTTTTTTTTTTTTTTACATTGACGCAAGTGGGTCAGGGCTGTCAGTCAGCAGTGACCAAAAAAAAAAAAAAAACACTGTGGGATGTTGACGTCCTTCTTCCTGTCTCTGTGTGTGTTTGTTTGTGTGTGTCTACCTGCAGGCCACCCGTCCTGTCTCAAGTTCTCCCCAGAGCTCACGGCGCGAGTCAAGGCTCTGTGGTGGCAGTGCATCGAATGCAAGACTTGCAGCAGCTGTCAGGATCAAGGGAAGAACGCGGTGAGAAACATGGCAAACTGGCAGGCAGACAGCATCTCTGTACACTCTCTTCTCCACTTAAATGCTACACAGTGATGCTGATGGACATATCTGTTGTCCCGGGATTGAGCTATTCTAGTCAGCCTCTGCATGTTTGAACTCTTTTCTTTTAAGAGACGAGTGTTCAACCAAAATGTCTGATGAGGACAGAGACCGCTGCTGTGTCAATAATGTACTCTTTTGCATGACTGTGTGAAAATCATCAAAGAGCTTTAGATCAATGCTATTTGACACTAACTGTACTGGCTGACCCATACTGACTTAATGAGAATAGAATTAGTGGTTTCATTAATAGTCTAAAACCCATGAATCTGTACCTGTTTGTGTCTGTGCAGGACAACATGTTGTTCTGTGACTCATGTGACCGGGGCTTCCACATGGAGTGCTGTGATCCTCCCCTCACGCGGATGCCGAAAGGTAAATGAACAAGAATGCCGGTTGAACTTATAACCTAACTCTCCAATACCTACTTGTAGCCTCCACTAATTCAACTTCTTCTTCAAATTCAACCTCTTAAGATCCCTCAAAGCTCCTACATTACTATTGGCATAGAAGGGTTAAACTTTCTCCTGAGTAACTTAAATATGTCAGTAATAAGTGTTAAATACTTCTAAAAACACCTTGATATTTGCATTCAAGCCGGTCTTGTGTAATCCTTTTTTTCTTTCCTACCCAGGCATGTGGATATGTCAGATCTGCCAACCCAGGAAAAAAGGAAAGACGCTTTTACATGAAAAGGCAGAACAAATCAAACGGCGCTACAGTGCACCACTGGGGCGGCCCAAGAACAGGTACTGAGCTTCCTTCAAGTATTTACATCTTCTGTGGACAGCCACATACAAAGCTAGGGGTTGGAATCTTTAGGCACCTCACCATTTGATAATAAAAAAAGGTTATTGATGGTTTTTTAATTTATGTATATTGATGCACTTTTTCACAACGTTTCTTTTAGTCTCATTGAATAAGCATTCATTTCGGGTGAAATGGAGTCTCCGGAGCCTCCGCAGCAGATACAGAGCTTCTATTTTTGCCGAACACCGAAGCACAACGCAGCAGCACAGAGCAGATCGTGCGGGACAGGAAGTCGCGCGCAGAAACAAAATAAAAGACGACGTGTTTTCCGCTCCCCATAGTGTCCCGGAGATGACCCGTACCGCTCTTCTTAGTTCTGCATTTTAGAACTGTCTGTTTTACTTTATTTAAATAATCGAAATTTGGATGTTTGTGAATCGATCAGAATCGTCCACCTCCGAATAGCGATGCTTCTAAGAATCGTAAATTTCCCCCACCTCTATACAAAGCTGCCACAAGATGCCATGAAAATGCTGCTCTGCCGTAAGAGTAAGCTAATAGCTACAACATCTACTCCCCACAATAGGCTTACAATCATTTGTATCTGTTACTATCATCAGTTGTAGGGTTGAGTTATCATCACGTGAGTAAAGTCGATATTGTGCTGAAGTTTTCAACAAATGAGTGAAATAACGAGGCTTAAATAGATTCTATTTTTATTTTTTATTATACGTCATGTTTCAGATTGTGTTCTGGGTGGATTTGTTTGCCCTTTTTGTACTTCCTGTTTTCTGACTGTTTTTGTAGCGCTATCGTGGTTTCAGATGAATATTATCGCTTGACACAATCTTAACCAGACTTCTGACTTCCTCCACAGGCCTGGCCGGCCCTTTAAGAAATTGGGAGGGCGAGGTCGGCGGAGGCGCTCCACCTCAGCCAACTCTTCCTCCAGCTCCTCCTGCGAGGGTTATCCCGGCGACGATCGGCTGCTCTTTTCGATGCGCGGAGACGACGAGCATTCACATGGCAGCCTGCGCTTCAACAACAAGACCAAGGGCCTCATTGATGCCCTCACAAAGTTTTTCACACCGTCACCAGAGGGCCGTAAGGCCCGGCAGGAGGTGGTGGATTACTCGCAGCAGTGTCGCATTCGAAAGAAATCCAGTCGCAAAGAGGGAGATGACAGGGGAGGTAAGGCTGAACCTGTGTCAGAATCCTGCTTTAGTCGGTTTATCATTAAAAATACTATTCATTTTGGCTGAAATGTTGCTGGATTTGGCATCATTATAAAAACCAACCAGCTGTACAAAGGCCATCGCTGGATTTGCGTTCATGTCAACTCTGTTTCCATTCCTAGAAAATCAGGACGGCAGCGACTGGCGTGACGAAGATGAGAAACTTCCCGGCCACGAGAACCTGACGGAAAAAGACATCGAACTGTTCAGACACATCCAGGAGCTGGCACTACAGGTACACAGACTGAGAGACTAATAGTAAGTGGTAGAATGTGGTGAATGAAAAGAGAGGCCAACGTTAGTGAGACCGCAATAGCACAGGAACCTGGGAGTGAGCTGAGGCTCTCACTGAGGCTGCCAGGCCGGAGTGTAACAGTGATGTGTGGAGCCAGACCTCAGTTTCAGTGGTGATGAGAATGTGGTCAGAAAGAGCAGAGTCAACAGCTGGTGGGTTGTAAGAGATGAAGTCAGTGGCCAGAATTTTTCTACAGGATGCATGCACCTCTGTGGGTGGAAAAGTCATGAGCTATGAGTTTCAGCAAAGAAAGGAAATTAATTTGGCACGGAGCAGCTGCGTGGTTCAGCATGGATATTAAAATCATCCATTACCACTGATGCAGTGCAAATTGGCCTGAGCAGAATGATGAATGCAGGACACATTTAGGGTCAAATGTTTGGCTTTAGCACATTGAGTTGCCTGTGGTATGAAATGCGCTATATAAATAAAGATTGATTGATTGATTAGGTGACCAGTTGATGCAAATTTCAAGGGGTTATTGTAGGACAAAAGCTTTGCTACAGGTAATTACTCTGTACCGTTGTTGTGGGAAATTTGCTTGAACTTCACGTTCTTTTATTGCAAACTTTGCAGTATGATTGGGAGGACAGGGCTGGTTAGAGTAAATATACCCAGGAGTGAATCTCTGCCTAATGTAAGTTAGCTATATAAAATTTAGTGCCAGTGTCCTGACAAGGTTAGGCAGTATTTAAAGAGAGGAAACATAAATTCACCCCTTTAATGTTCAAGGCTTATAAACTGACCAGACAGTGGGCGTTTTGCCAGGATCATGGGAGTCATATTAAAACGGTCTAGATCCTGACCGGAATACCCACAGAAGTGTGAGAGCAGTTATTGAACTGCAAAAAGAGTCAACGTTATTATCAAGACTGAGAAGCTGTGGAGTGGACGGCATGATGGTCATAAACTGCAGGCGGAGATCTTTACACCACTCTGCCAGATCCATTCAAAGCTCCTGCATGTTGCAAGCAGGTGGCCCGGCCCTTTTGATAAAACCTGCCTCTGTCTTTCTGTGTGTGTCATCCACGAGTTGAAGATCATAAGCCACTCAATGCCGGTTTCTAAACTGTCAGCTCAACTATTATCTGCTTATCCCTCTTGGAGTGAACCTAGATTTGACCTTTTCCATCTCTCCCTGCCTTTCCCGCTTCATCTTCACACTAATAGAAAGTCGGGGTGACGGGTCCGCCAGACCCTCAGATGCGCTGTCCATCAGTTATCGAATTTGGCAAATTTGAAATCCAGACATGGTATTCATCTCCCTACCCGCAGGAGTACAGCAGGTAAGCTAACATGACATATTCGAACACAACAGCATGATGCTCTGACTCACAGTCCTGCTTGTAGTGGTGGAAATTACCACCAGCTCACTTATAAGGCTGTTTACATTAACACTTACTTTGGCAGGTAACCTGCCTGGGCCAGGTAGGCTATTTTGTTTCAAACATGCCAAAATGCTTCAGGTTAAATAAACTGTCATCTGCTGATAAATGCAGTCTAAAACTCGTCCTCACGTCTCCTTTCATTTTGTTTCCTTTTCCCTTCCCAGACTACCCAAGCTCTACTTGTGTGAGTTCTGTTTGCGCTACATGAAGAGTCGCAGTATCCTCTACCAGCACATGAAGAAGTGCAACTGGTTCCACCCTCCTGCCAACGAGATCTACAGGAAGGATGACGTCTCCGTGTTTGAGGTGAGGAAGTGTTCAGAAAGAGCAACTGATGGTAGATTACATTGTAACTGATATGACACTACACAAGTGCTCAGGTTGATTTTTATTCCACACTAAATGTCTTTCTAACAGTCTTCCTAAGGGCCACTAAATGCGGTCTATCACAGTGAAAGTGTAAGCGTTTTTGGAGAGTGATCGCAGCATTGCTTTCCACCAACTTTATGATAACCACTACAATTCCCAGTGGTGATTAACTGACATCCCTTCCTACCAAAGAGGAATATTCTTTTGTTAGTATCATTAGGGAAATCGATGGTTATCTTTGAAATGTAATAGTTATTTATCTGTTATGTACAGTTAAATGTTCTTTAGGGTCTTGTTGCACAGTTGCCCATTAATTGAGTGGATTGTTGTCTGCAGGCTCTGTCGAATGCAGCGTCTGTTGTCCGCTGCTCTGCAGTCTGTCCTCGCTCATCGTAGAGCAGAGATAACTGGTGCTCTGCCAACCTCAGTCTGCCTCCTTTTTTTCTCTCTCCACCACTCATTGTTTCTCTCCTTCCCTCACTTGTCAGGGTCTCAAGAGACAGAGTGAAGATCATACCCTCCCTGACTTCTTCACCATTTGCTCTTTGCAGCACCTTAAGCACATAATTCTTCCCTCTGCAGAGTCTCAGGCACTTGACACTTGCCTCTTAAGAAAAAGAAAACTCTGTGTGTTGAACTGATTGTTGTTTTTACACCAATTCTTCAACAGGTCGATGGAAATGTGAGCACAATCTACTGTCAGAACCTGTGTCTGTTGGCCAAGCTGTTCCTGGACCACAAGACCCTCTACTATGATGTGGAGCCCTTCCTTTTCTATGTCCTGACCCAGAACGACAACAAAGGCTGCCACCTCGTCGGCTACTTTTCCAAGGTGGATACCAGTCCATCCTGTTCAGATTCCCATCAAAACTCTGTTCAGAAGGGAGTTTGCATCCCTCCCTCTATTTTTATCTGTGCTTCTTGTTGATTTCCTGACACAAGCTTATGAGTAGCAAGAAATATATATTAAAAAAAGTCTACTCAGATTAAATCACAATGTGTCCGCATCACTGGTGCATTCTGACAAACTTGCAGATATTTTATTCTTCCTTCTGCCTACCTCGTGATGTGTTTTTTTTTTTTTTGTTTGTTTTTTTTTAACTTATGGTTAAATGTGTCTGTGTTTTCCTCTTCTCCAGGAAAAGCACTGTCAACAGAAATACAACGTATCATGCATCATGATTCTTCCACAGTACCAGCGCAAGGGCTATGGACGCTTTCTCATCGACTTCAGTAAGGACGCCATTATTAATAAAAACACAGTGAAATACCTATAACATCCATTAACACCTTTTCCAGCCACCCATCCATCCACTTTCTATACCCGCTGAATCCGTCGGTCGGGTCGTGGGGGGGCTGGAGCCTATATTAACACCTTTTCCTTTTGATAAACAAGTGAACACCTTAAAAGGTTATATATTTGGCTTACGGTGTCTTTCTTTTTTTCCCCTCTCAAGGCTACTTACTGTCAAAGCGAGAGGGACAGCCAGGATCTCCAGAGAAGCCACTATCGGACCTGGGTCGGCTGTCCTACATGGCGTACTGGCGCAGTGTGGTTCTGGAGTGTCTCCATGAGGTCCGAGACCGGCAGATCGCGATACGACAGCTGAGCAAACTGACGGGGATCTGCCCACAGGACATCACCACCACCCTACACAGCCTCACCATGCTGGAGCAGCGAGGAGACAGGTCAGTGTATAACTTGTAGTTTTCTGCACGGCATGTTGCCAGACAGTGCTCAGTCACTGCCTGGGGAAATATTAAAGGCAGCGATTAATGGCCTGTCCCTCTTTGACAGTAATAACTTAAGGAAAAAGTGTTTTTTGTGCTATATGGTGATCTACAAAGTCAGTGGCAAGGCAATTTTATTTGTACAGCACAATTCGTACACAAGGCAATTCAAAGTGCTTTACAGCTACATAAAATCACAAGAAGGCAATAAAATCATTCCAAAAAAAAATAAAAAATGTAATCATTAATTAAATCATTTAAAAGTGAAGAGAGCAGATAAAATACTTTCTGGTGTCAAATGCACAGCTAAATAGAACTGTTTTCAGCCTGGATTTAAACATTGTCAGAGTTGAGGCCTGTCTCACATCTTCTGGAAGGCTGTTCCAGATTCTAGGAGCATAAAACTGAAACTGATCCTCACCTATGGTCACGAGCTGTGGGTAGTGACCGAAAGAACGAGATTGCGAATACAAGCGGCCGAAATGAGTTTCCTCCGCAGGGTGTCTGGGATCTCCCTTAAGCCTGATTCTTACTCGGCGCAACCTCGCTTTGACCCATTCTTACTAGCTGGTCGCAAATGGCGCAAACGGTCACGTGACCCAAAATTCCGCCACGCCCCCCGTCGCAAGCTAAAAAATTCTCACGCGTCGCAAGGTCGCGCACACAACTTTTTTTTCTGACTTCGCGCGAGCTCAACCGGAAACAGCTGACCAAGAGAAAGGAAACATGAACAAAACAAATGAGGTCTGGTTGTTTCCTCAACAGTGACGTCCGCTGGTCTGGAGAGAACTGCAAATGTGACGCATACTCGGCGCAAACTGCGCTTATGAGCTGAAGGAACTGTGAAAGGGGCTGGCGCTTTCGATGACGTCATTAATGGTTCTCGAGCCAGAACAGTTGCGCGGTTGCGCCGAGTAAGAATCAGGCTTTAGAGATAGCGTGAGAAGCTCGGTCATCCGGGAGGGGCTCGGAGTAGAACCGCTGCTCCTCCGCATCGAGAGGAGTCAGATGAGGTGGCTCGGGCATCTGGTTAGGATGCCTCCTGGACACCTCGGGGTCCCCCCAGAAGAGCTGGAGGAAGTGGCCGGGGACAGGGATGTCTGGGTTTCTCTGCTTAAGCTGCTGCCCCCGCGACCCGATCCCCGGACAAGCGGAAGATGATGGATGGATGGATGGATGGAAACTGAAACGCAGCCTGACCTTGTTTAGTCCTGACTCTGGGCACCAGCAGGAGACATTTTCCTGAGCCCGAGTTGGTTCATATGGCTCTAACATGTCAGAGATGTACTTTGGCGCCTGACCATGAAGAGACTTGTACACAAGCAGAGCTGTTTCAAAGTCTATTCTCTGAGCGACAGGAAGCCAGTGCAGAGACCTGAGCACTGGACTAATATGGTCGTATTTCCTGGTTCTAGTCAGGAATCAAGCAGCAGCATTCTGGATGTACTGCAGCTGTCTTACAGCCCATTTAGAGCCCAGTGAGCAGAGTTAAATTATGTTACTGATTTAATGTGGCTGTTAAAGTTCAGAGGTCTGTTTCACGAAGCAGGTTTAGTGAAAACTCTGAGTTGATTAACCCTGAAATGAGGGAAACTCTGAGTTTTCCGTTTCACAAAGGGAGGAAACTCAACCCCGAGAAAGAGGGGTAACTCTAGCCTGTTTCACAAAGAGAGGTATCTTAACCTCTCGGTCAGTTACCGTAGTAACAGACTCTCTGAACCTAACCTGGTCGGGACCAGGTTTTCCTCAAGAAACCTCAAGTTTATCTACGTCTCTGCCCTCTTTCAGCCACACACGACATTTGATTTCCTCATTCATTCAGTCAGCAGAGCGAGTTCTTCTACTTCTAGAAGTCCATTAGGCACAGTAGGAGATTACTTTTTTCACGAACATGTCCTTTTGACAACGATCCCGTGGATGAAGGTGCAGCATTATTGCGCAGAGAAATAAATATTCGTCAGAGATGGTTATCAGACCGCGCATAGATTTGCATTGCACAGACAATTATCTTTTTGAGCGGCACCATCAGAATTTTGTTGGGACAAAAGAAAAAAAAAACATAAAAGACAAATAAATATTTGTATGAATAGGCTTAAAAAAGATATCTATAGGCCTATTATATTTTATAAAGGCACTTGTGTCTTGGGGGTGGACTCCCTCAGGGATTCCCTCAGCCACTGGCCTTCAGTAAGAGGTGGCGGTGCTGGGCACCACCCGTTTTACGGGCATCTGCCTTCTTTCTGTTGGCTGAGTAGAAGTCTGTGTTAGTTTAAATAGGCTTAATTATTTAACAGAACATGATATAGATGAGAAGACATAGTTTATGTGTGTGAAAACAGCATTATGTTGGGAATAAAATAACTGCACAGTCAAATAGCCACTTAATATTTACTTTACAGTGTAAAACATGATCAAAATGAGGTACCTCCATGCCGAGGTCTCACCTGTTTGAACAATATTTTTATATTTCATCTTAAACTGCTGCCAAGTGCGCTTCTCCCCTGCGGGATTGCACCTAAATGAAATAAATGAATGGGCTACCATTCAAGCAGTTTCCCTGTAATATTATTGGGATTGCAAAGGACTACATTTAAACTTACACTTTTGCTGCTGCAGCGGTGTTGCACTTATTTCTAAAAACGTATTGAAACTCGCCGTATGAGCGAATTAAGATTTCCAATTCGAGGTTGGTGAAAAACGTAGCCCCTCCTCTTCCCCGTTGCCATGGTGACTCGTCGAATCGGGGCTCCATTGATGCTGGCTTTTTAAAGTTGTGGCGCACACGCAAAACTCAAGGTGAACCTACTGTTGAGTTGATTAAACTCACTCAAATCAGCGTTTCTGGAACCGAAAACTCAGAGTTTTCTATCTCAGAGTAGATCAACTCAGAGATCAGGAATAGACTCAGAGTTGGTTGAACCTGCTTTGTGAAACGGACCCCAGGTCTCAGTCCAATATTACCCCAAGATTTCTAACTTGATAATTAGGTTTTAGAGACTCTTTGTTTCTGTGGGCCACAGACAATGATTTCAGTTTTGTCTGAGTTTAGCTGGACAAAAATTGTTTTGCATCCACAAACTGATCTGTTCGATGCAGTGACACAATGTATCTACAGGCCCGTAGATAACACCACCATAATACAGGGAAATTGAAACTTTGTTTGTTAAACGCATAGTGATGAGCCTTTTGATGTCAGTACACTTCGCTATGCACTCTTACAAAAAGCCGTTAAAAAGCATCTATGCGGAGTCGTAATGCTGACGTTTGTTTTTGCCGCGTCTCTACAGACTCGTGTTGGTGCGAAGGGAGAAGCTGGTGGCCAGTCACATGGCACGTCTGAAGGCACGGCCACGGCAGCTAGAGGTCGACCCCGAATGTCTCCGCTGGACACCGGTCATCGTAACAAACACCGTGGTCTCTGACGCTGACGTAGATGATGATGATGAGGAGGATGAAGAACTGGAGGAAGACAATCATAAGGAGGTTAATATGTTGAATTTGCAGAGATGATAAGTTTGTTGTCATACTTTCCAATTGTTGAGTTATTTATGTTGTATATGTTTAATTTTGCAATATGTGAATAGATCAAACCAAGTCACAAGGTTCCACCTGTGCCCTGGCAAATACGGCAAGGAGGGACGAGGGACGACGAAGATGAGGAAGAAGAAGAGGAGGAGGAGGAGGAGGAAAGAAAGTGCTTCCTGGGGTTTCCCGTTAGTCACAGCTCCCCGTCTTCCCCTCCTGTCCGCTGTCCACCACCTGTCTCAGAGCCACCGCGACCACCTCCACCAACAAATGGAGAGCGCAGACCCCGGGGGCGCCCGCCCAAGAACTGGCCTTGGGGCAAAGTAAAGAACAGCACACGGGTTGGACGGCCACCTAAGATCCGCCCCGTGGAAGATGAGGATGATGAGGATGAGGAGAGCACAGGGGGAGGAAAGTTGGCAGCATCTTCCAGCAGCCCACCCTCCCTTTTCTCCTTAGACAGACAAGCAGACTCTGCAGCCTTTCACACGCTCGACATGGCCAGACACCCGTCCATAACCCCAACACGAAGAGGGCGGCCCCCCAGGAAAAAGAGAGGCCCCAAGCCCAGGCTCACAGAAGGGCTGGGAGAGGGCCTCACACAGCTTCCTGTGATGTCCAGGCTGAACGATCTCAGGCAAAGCTGCCTCTTTGAAAGCAGTGGAGAGGACGAGGATGACGACGATGAGGATGATGAAGAGGGTAGAGCATGCTCCCCTCCCATCCTCACCAAGCCAGCCATGGGGCTCAAATGCAAGGTAAGAGAAATGTGTTTGCTGGTGCTGGAAATTTTCCATCGCTGGAGTGAGAAAACAACAATCCAGCCCACTCTGGGCTTTAGGTGTGCAGTGGTCATTTTAGGCAGAGTTTTAAAGGCACAACTAATTCCATATCTGTGTTTGTACCCAGAAGCCCCTGAAGAGGCCTCGTTTTCGCCAGCGCAGTCACCCTCAAAGCAGTGTGGTGACAGAGACCATTTCTGAAACCACCGAGGTGTTAGATGAGCCCTTTGTGGACTCGGATTCAGAGAGACCTATGCCCAGACTGGAAGAGGAGACGTCACTGGGCCACCCGCTGCGTCGCTATCCTCCGGCAAGATCTGCCCTGCGGTTATGTGACCCTTCACCCAAGAGGGGCCGCCTCTCCAATCTCACTGATTCAGAGGAAGATGGTAAGCAGGCAGGCTTTGAATGCAAGACAAGGACATTGTATTCATGATTGGTTGTATAAATACATGTATATGTTTAGCTTGTCTAATCCTGGTCTGTCTTACTGTCTTCTCAGAACTAACACCTGTGCTGAAGCCTGTAGCTGGTCTGCCAGCAACTCCATCAGAGATGCCACTGGCCACCCCCGAGGTCCCAGTCAAGAAGAAGAAAGGCTGGCCAAAGGGCAAGAGCCGCAAACCACTGCACTGGAAGAAACGAGGACCTGGAAAACCACCTGGTGGTGGGCCCAACCAGCAAGCCACTGTAGATAGCCAAGCCCAAAGCAGGGATCCTCAACCTCCTAAAATCAAGATGAAGCCCGGCCGTAAGCCCCGGAGCTGGTACCTGCAGCGGGCCCAGGAGGAGGCAGAGAGGCAGGAGAAGGAGAGACAGAGGCTGTTGGAGCAGCAGCTGGACAAAGATCCTCAGCTGCTCCAGGGGGATGAGCACACCACCAGGCGAGCCTGCAGAGAGAACAAACAGAAAGACTCGGATGAAGAGGATGACTACTTCCCCAAACCTGTCGAACAGAAGGTGCCAAAAAGGCGAGGAAGGCCACCCAAGAACCGCAACCTCCACCAGCCACCACAGCCTGCCCCCAAACCACCTCCAACCTCTGAACCAGATGAAGAGGAGGAAGACGATGAGGAAGAGGACACTGAGAGAGCCTGGGAAGAAGACAAACCCAGCCGCCCACCATCCCGTCCCTTGTTATCCCCCTCTTCCTCATCAAACTCCGGGCCTCGGGCCCCACAGTCTCGGCCTCAGGACGTAGACATGGGTGAGAGGGAGGAAGATGATGATGATGATGATGAAGAGAAGGATGAAGAAGACTGCGGCAGCATGGGCAGCGGAGGCGGTAGTATCAACAGACGAGCGGCGGCCACAGCCGGTTCAGGAAGCAGGCGCAGCGAAGATCACGACGCCGATGATGAAGGTGATGGACACTTGGAAGACAAAAGCAACAGCAGTAAGAGGAGAAAAAGCCAAGAATCAGACGATGAAGAGGATGACGAAGACGAGGAAGAGGAGCCCGCTTCGCAAACAAACTCTCCCCCTGTCAAAGAAGAACCCCAAGGTGGAGAGCCTTTTTTAGACATGGAGAACAGCGTGGCCGGGGACTACGTCAGCAAGCAGGAGGAGGAAGAAGAGGAGGAGGAGGCTGAGGAGGAGGTGCAGGACGCCAAATGTCGGCCCTCCTCAGCCGACCCTCAACAGGATGAGCGGCGGCGCAGAGAGCAGGAGGAGTCGGCTGCAGCAGCTGCAGCAGTGGAAACTGTCACGGCCATGTCTGCTTCTTCTGAACCCATGCAGCTCCAGTCTCTGCACACGGAGGACAAAGACGTCACGCTGTTGATGGAACCTCAACACACACATCCACACTCCCACCCCCACCAGCACTCTGACTTCAAAGAGGAGCTGGCCCACCATCACCCGCATCACCCCCATCACCACTCCAATGAGCTGGACCTGGAGACTATGCAGGCCGTTCAGTCCCTGACGCAGGGGGAAGCCCAGGATGAAGAGACTGAGCCACAGCCACATCACGGGGCTTACCAAGACTGTGAGGAGACCCTGGCCGCCTGCCGCACCCTGCAGAGTTACAGCCATACAGGAGAGGCCGAAGAGGAGGCGCTGGCTTTAGTGGAAGAGTGCGGGGCCTCGCAACACAGCAGCCCCCTCCCTAATCCCCCAGTGCCGCCGCCTCTGCCTAATCAATCTGTGCGCTCAGTCAACAGTCCGGGCTTGCCCTCGGGCATCGTGGACACAACACCAGCCGGACAGAGAGGAGGAACACCTGGTCCCACTGGTTCAGCGGGCAGTAGTAGCGGTGCCGGTGGCGGCTACACCCAGATCACGCCAGAGCATCCTAGCTCTCTGTCTGCCCCTTCCCAACAGAATATGGAGACGTCTCCAATGATGGATGTGCCATCGGTGTCGGACCACTCGCAGCAGGTTGTGGACAGCGGCTTCAGTGACCTTGGCAGCATAGAAAGCACTACAGAGAACTACGACAACCCCAGCAGCTATGACTCCACAATGGGTGGAGGGAGCAACGGTGCAGGGAATGGGGGTAATGGAGGTGGGATGTCAGCTGCTGTGGTTGCAGGAGCTCCTGCAGCTTCGTCATCATCGTCCTCTTCCTCAACATCAGCCACCCCATCCTCATCCTCTCAGTCCAACAGCTGCTCCTATGTGCAAGCTCCCAGCCTCTCTTCCTCCACAGGAAGTGGAGGATCCCAGCTCGCAATGGGCAGCTGCAGCCTCATTCAGCAAGCAGGACCAGGGCCCAACAGTGGACCAGGGGCCAGTAGTGTGGGCAGTGCTGTGCCCCAGCCCCCACCACCCCCACCACCTTCCAACACACCTAGCTGTGGCATTAAGTCCCCTCAAAGCTGTGGTGTGATCGAGAGGCCCCCCAGCACCAACCAGCAACAACAGCAACCGCAGTCCCAAAAAAAGGTTCCTCAGCAACCTCCTCAGCAGCAGCAAGCCCCAAACCCTCAGCCTCCACCCTCAGCCCCACCGCCACCACAGCAGCAGGCCCTGTCCCAGTGCAGCATGGGTAATGGTTTTGCCTCCACACCCATGATCATGGAGATCCCAGAGAGTGGAGGCGGAGGAGGGGGTCGCACCCTGTATGAGCGTATGGGTCAGGACTTTGGCACAGGGGGCTACCCCCAACCTTCTGCAACATTTAGCTTGGCCAAACTCCAGCAGCTAACCAACACCATCATGGACCCTCACGCCATGCCCTACTCTCACTCTGCCTCTGTTACCTCTTACGCCACCAGTGTTTCCCTCTCCAACCCTGGGCTGGCCCCTTCACCTCACACTCCTCTTCCTCAGGGCCAGCCTTCTATGACCTCGCCTCCTAACCTTAGCTCTGGCTCCATGAACCTGAGCTCGCTGCAGCTGCAGTGCAACATGCCAACCACCAACATCAGCCTGGGACCACCACACACGCAGCGGCTGCAGGGCCAGATGACCACCGTCAAAGGCCACATTTCCATCCGGTCCAAAGCCACTCAGCAGCTGGCCCCGGCCACACACCAGCAGCAGCTCTATGGCCGCAGCTCTGGGGCCGTGGCAATGCAGGGCACCCCACGCACCTTGGCCGTGCAGCGCGGGATGATGCCAAACCTCATGCCCACACCGGCACCGTACAATTCCATGAACATGACACCTCTGAATGCCATGCCAGCTGGCTACAGAATGCCCCAGCCTATGATGAACAGTGGTTATCACAGCAATCCTGCTTACATGAATCAGCCAGCGCAGTACCCCATGCAGATGCAGATGGGCATGATGGGAGGGCAGGGTTACCCCCAGCAGCCTATGCAGCCCAATCACCATGGGAACATGATGTATACTGGCCCCTCTCATCACAGCTATGCTGGAGTCCCAAAACAGTCACCGTACATGAGTAGATGAGCAGCCAAGAACTGGAAAAGGAGACACGGGGCCAGAGCTAATGCTCACTGAACTCTAAATGTCCATTACTCCTGTAATCCAGTGCCTCAGCAGGCACCAGGGAGTCCAGGTGATTGGAGACAGAGAGCCTGTTTGGGTTTCCTGTTTTCTGTGTTGTCATTTTGTCCCTTTTCTTTTAATTTGGGCATGTCCCCCCCCTTCCCCCTCCAGCTGGCTGTGTTTGGGAGCAGTTGGGGTTGGACGTGTACATGGACCTCAGCCATGCTGCGTCGGGCCAGGCCTGCACAGTCCCCTCATGTGGCTTCGCACAGGCACAGGAGGAGAGTTGGAGGGGATGAGAATGACCAGGAAATGACAACGAAAGACAGTACAGGTTTACCTTGCTCTTTCAGACTAAATGGAAAAAACAGTGGTTAACTGAATATATTCAACCATGCACACAATCTTTTAATTGATATAGGAAGCCTTACCTTGAAAAAAAGAGACGGTGAAGCATTGTAGGCGGACTGTCGTTTTGTTTTGTTAAACATGATGTTGAATCTTATTTTGTTATCGTTTCTGTTGATTGTTTTTTTTAATACTTGTGTGCAGTCTGACCTCTTATATGCTTTGGTCTTTATATGTGTGGCATTCTGAAATGCACTCTCAAAAAACTCTCTGAGGCTGCTCTTTCAGACCGCTCCTCACACGGTTCCACAGAAGCCTCAGAGCACGGCCTCAGGTTGTCTGAGGTGTCGAGCTGTTTCCAGAGTCTCTGTCTTCCCAGATGGACAGTGTTGTACCAAAAACACGGTAAAGACACACGAGAGACGAGCGTGTTACTCTATTATCTATCCATAAATGAAGCAAGTAGCATTATTTTACAGTTTTCTGCCACTCTGACATGTTTAGATGTAAATATTCTGGTACTTCCCAATATTCAAAACAAACACACACGCACACACACACTGACTAGCTGTTGCCAATCAGTGGCTAGCTCAGGAAAGTACAACATTCAGCTCTTTTTGTCCACACTCCACAGACAGATGTACAATGTCAGCCTTTTTTAGCAGTTTAGGGATTGCAGAGCAAACAGTGGAATTTCCACTTAACTGCTCAAAGGAAAGCCGGTTTATTATAGCTGGCCGTGCTTTCTCAAGTGTTAGTGGCCCAAACAGGTCGACGAGTCTGCTTTCGAATGGTGTATTTGGTTAAAACTGTAAAAAAAAAAAAAAATCTTATTTTTTTTCTCTCTACAAACTTCTGCACTCCCATTGACTAGACATACGGCAGCAGACAGTTAGCCTTTATGAAAGGTGTGCCTAAATGCCGATCTAGTGCACGGTTTGGCCCTCGAATGGAGGCTCACTTATAAAAGCAGGGTCTGAGGCGAGTAAGTGTTCGAGGTCATGTTGGTTGTGGCGCTCAACTGGTGGGCTTAAACAGTTGATCTTGTTGCTCCATGTACCAGTATTCAAAGTCAAAAGGGGTTTTGGTTTTCTTACAGACTCGACATGCATTCTTCCTTTGTGTACTGTTCTGTTCTGTACGTCTTTCCTTTTGTCGTTTCTTTTCTGAATTTTATCAGACTGGGCAGCTTTCTTTTATGACACAAGCTGACTCTTTTTGACTTTAGAAACCTATTGTAGAGAAAATGTTTTTCTATAATATAAAAGGAAATTCTGACATTGATATTGGTACTGTCATTTTTTTCACTTCTGTTTCAGGAAACGACAACAAGAAAAAAAAAAAACGACATATTTTTTAGCTCGCCTCTTGGGTAATAATTACTATGAAATTGAAAATGTAAAAAAATTACCACTCACTTTTAGTGACTTTAAGATGCCTTTAACCTCTCCATTCCATCTCATCTCTAGAGTTTTTCTATCTTTGTGTAGTATATTAATGCTATTTTAAAGAAAAAGGACTACAAGATATCTAAAGGTCACTTGGCATTCTTTTCTTTTGTTTTTGTTTTTTACTTGTGTGTGTATAGGATGATTTCCTTACATTTAAGAGGCATGTAAAAATGAGCTCGATATATTTGTCTGTTTATATTGCTTCCCTTTTTGTATCCTTTGTAATTGTACATGTTGCGTTGTATGCTAAGAGAGAGCGCAAACCAGAGACGGGGTGACAGACGAGCACACAGTGAAGGTTGATTTGCGCTCACGCACCTCAGCTCTCTACTCTGTCCCTGTATGTATTTCCATTTATTCGTTTTGTTTGTTTATTTTTTTATTTTTTTTCTTTCTTAGCAAGTACTTTCAAAGAACTCTGTACATTTTAACATAAAATGAAAATAAATTATGTTGAGCCACTCATGTTTCCTTCTTGCTATAGTAGTTTTTCTGCTCGGTTGTCAAATTTGTCGCACATTTTTGCTGCAAGCGGAGCCTTTAATACAAAGTGTTCGCAGCTGAGCTCCTGACATGTCATTTTGATTCATGTAATTTGGTCGATTGCTAAAATTGTGGCAAATTTACACCATTGAGGAACAACATATGCTATGACAGGACCCCTCTTTTTGCAGGAGGAGTCAAACTTTTTTTCCCGTTTTTTTAGTTTGGGTGTCTGATATCACTGCCAAATAATGCAACTCTCACTTTGTTTGGGGGTGCCTGGGTTTGAAAACGTCTCATTCAGTGACCGGTCAAGTTTTGCAGTGGATTTCAACAAAACTCTTAAGCTCATATCCAGCCTCCTCATCTCTATCTCCACCCAGTTTAAATCTTGCTCCATTCTCTATCTCTGAAGTGGGGCGTGGAAACTTTGGCTTTTTTCACTTTGCTATTACAAATTCTCATCATAATAAAGCTTCAATATCTGACCTCTAAACAGTTAGAAGTTGGAAACTGATTTCCAATTTGTTATTGAAATTACCACACAGGGCACCGTCACTACTAAAATAAACTTGCTAACTTTGGTGAAAAGTTAAGTGACTGATCACAACCTGAGTCTGTTGTTCGACCCTTAAACTGTGACCTAAATAATACTGAACTCTTGGTGCCAGTAATCAATATACCAGTGGGCCGATACTGATCTGTGGCCTTCTAAATCTGTCACTTTACTTGTGGAACTGCTTTAACAAGGTGTGACCACTAGATGTCGTTGTAGAACGCGTGTTATCCCCTCTCACAATAACATACAAAAATCCAGACATCCACGTCACATTGAGTGAAATCTCTCCAACCAGAGAGAGTCACATCTGTTAAACGGATGCTAATGTTTCATGTTCGTTGACAGCACAGCTGGTGAACATCTGTTTAAGTGTTTAAATGCTTTGCCATCTGGTGGAAATAAATCAATAAATAAATCTAACAGTAGTTCAACTACTTTCCATTTCAAATGGTTGGTCTGACAGAAAAGGCATGCTCTCATAGTTCAGTACAGACCATACCTAATGTCAGCATAAGTATTCTGTAACTAGTGTTTACTTGTCTACTGTAAGAGCAGCTTCCCATAGAGCAGATATAGGAGATCATTTGCCTTTATCTTCCTGTCAAACATCGCCCTTTTGCGTCTCTCTGCTTGGCATTGTTTTTTTTACTACAGAAGTGAAATGTCACGTGCATTTAAATGTGATATCTTTGTGTCGCATAAACAGCATGTAGCTTTACACGGCAGAAGAGTGGATATTTGGAGCAAAAATCGAAAGCTAATAAATCTTTGTGCTGCATCTTTTTAAAATGGCTTTAGCCCTTTTGTTTGATCATCGACCGTTTTGTTTTTTCCCAACATCCATTTGGTAGAGCACCCTACTCCCTAACTGTACTGTCTTATTGAAAACTTGTGGACAAATGAGTGCGTGACCTATCTCTACCAATCTGTTGAAGTATGTGACATGTAAGAATGAGAAAGAAGAATGCAAAGACACAATTTTCCATTGTTTTTTGTTATTGTTGACATTAAAGCAACACTAAAGAAGTCTGTGAACTTTAAAACCACGAGCTTCTGATGAGTTTTGGAGTACACTGACTTTTCTTGTGCACATTCCCGGGACACCACAGTTCACGAGCTCTGCACCACATTGTTTTGCTTTATGGTCACTTGACAACAAATTCATGTGTATGGCTGTACATGTGCAGGGTTCATACAGAGATTTGTTTTTATGATAGTGGTCACATCCCACAGCTGGAGGAGCCAAAGAGCAAAACAAATGACAAATTCTCTTGTTTTCCTTTAAAGGGTAACATAAAAACCATACAATTAAGCTGTTAACCTTATTAACTTGTCTATTTTTTAGTTTGTTTTTTCTTTTAAATGTTACAAGACATATCATGAGTATAATCAATCATCAGAACAGTATCCCCAATATCCCAGCTGACTTAGGGCGAGAGGCAGGGTACACCCTGGATAGATCGCCAGTCCATCACAGGGCTCTGGTCCAAACATTTACAACCAAATTAGTCCAATATTACAAGTACTAAACAGAACATAGTGTAAGCAGAGTTAGAGCAAACAGAATAGGCAGGGTCCTCTGCTGGTGGGCAGAAACATGGATTAGCATTCCCATTGATTGGTTTTGAAGAAAACAAGCCATACTAGAGCCATGAGAGCTTTTTGTCATGGGAAAAATGTAGATATGTGGAATTTTGAAGAACACAAATTAGTTTTTTGGGGATTGATAACTGGTGGACTTTAATGATACACAATTTAACATTGCATAGGCCTAACTGATGGAAAACACGTCTCCATCAGAAAACTGTTGAACTTCTGACGTTAAGTAGATTAAAATCTGACTCCATTTTAAATCAAATACTGATAATATAGATTTCATTACTCTGGATTAATGGTTAATAATACAGGAGAATATTAACCAGTATTTTCTGAACTGATGAGTGTTAATACAATCTACATTTAAAACATAGTTTGACTTTGTCACATGGCTTTGTGCAATTTCTTTACCACAAAGATGTTTGTGATTGTAACAGATGGACAAAATCTTTCCAAGTTCTAACTTATTCCTGTTTCTGATTCCTTTCGGGTGAGACATAGTTAAAAATCATGATAGTGTCTATTATTCATCTATCTAGCCTGTGTATATGTGTGTGTGTGTGTGTGGTTTGGAGTCAAGATGATAATAGCAATTTTAACTTGATTTAATTTTTTGTGCGGGAAATTTCCCTTCCTTTTTAATGTAAGAAATTGAAGCCGTTGTTGAGGAAGTCAAAAGCATTTCAAACTCAACTCTCTGTTTGAATGGACAGGATCTCCACAAGATGAAATCTGATACTGGAAACAAAATGTCAGACCAGGTACATGTCAAAGCCAATCAGCGCACAGTTTCCCCTGATGTTTACTGTTTCTTTCCAGTCATAGACCAATCACAGTCCAATCACGTGCCACTAGCTTCCGCATTGTTAACCAATATATCCGCTGAGTAGGCGGGGTTTTAAAGCCGTTCTGGCCTCTGATTGGTCCCTCAACAACGGCTTCTGTCTGGCATCAGGATCTGCTGTCCACCTAACGGGAAGCAACGACGGCTGTTTAATCTTTCATTAAAAGAAAAGGCGAAAGGCGAGACGAAAACGTCAAAAAATCTACTTCGGTAAGTCAGTTGTAGTTTACGAGTGGCTCACTTGATAAACGGTGTTTTTAGCTGCCAGAGCCCTTCCGGTGTTTTAACGTATTTTCATCCCGTGTGCCTAAGACGGGGCTTTTCCCCTGTCATAAGACTGAGGCAGGAGGTGGGTCGGATGTAGCGTCTTGATGTTAGGAGATTGAGGCCTTCATGTGCTACGCGTTATAGATGGTTAGATTGTTACTCGCTTGAGCCGTCCTTTTTTAGTTTTTATGATGACAGTAAGAATTCGTGGCTGTAATTTGCTCGGTTAAGTTATACCTGGCTGAACTCGATAGCTTGCTGCAGTTTTAATGAGTATCCCGGTGTCATATTCCCAGCAAGCAGCAGTGTCATGTGGGGAGAGGAGTTTTCTTTCCAACATTTATCAATGAACTCTTTTTGTGTGTATGTGTTTCTGAAATGACTGATTGACCTCCTACAATAGGACAATTAATTTCATTAAGCTGCTTGCAGTTTTAGGGTCCTAATGTGGAGCAAGCTCTTTCATTGTCACATCAGGGTTTACTTTGAAAACATTTAAAATAATAGGCCATTGTTCACGTTATTTGTAATGCATAAATCAACACCATTTCTTTCCTTTAACCTTTAGCCTCTCAGCCTTCGGTCAAGATGATCCACAGCTTGTTCCTGATAAATGCCTCTGGGGATATTTTCCTGGAGAAGCATTGGAAAAGCGTGGTCAGCCGCTCTGTGTGTGACTACTTCTTTGAAGCTCAGGAGCGTGCCACTGAGCCCGAGAATGTGCCACCAGTGATCCCCACACCACATCACTACCTTATCAGTGTGCTCAGGCACCGCATCTACTTTGTGGCAGTCATCCAGAGCGAGGTGCCACCGCTGTTTGTCATTGAGTTTCTGCACAGAGTCGTCGACACCTTCCAGGTGGGGCCCTCGTGTGTTTCTCTAGCCACTTTTAGTGAAACCCTCAGGCTTTAAATACCCTTACATCCTGCATGTTTTCCTTGTTCTCAGGATTACTTTGGAGTGTGTACAGAGGCGGCCATCAAGGACAATGTGGTAGTGGTGTATGAGCTACTGGAGGAGATGCTGGACAACGGCTTTCCCCTGGCCACAGAGTCCAATATCCTCAAAGAGCTTATTAAGCCTCCCACCATCCTCCGCACGATGGTCAACACCATCACAGGTTTTTTTACCTCCATCTGTCCTATCAAATAATGGTAGTTTTATCAGATGAAATGTGTGCCAGTGTGCATGTGAGATGTTGGTGTTTGGGCCTCAGGAAGTCCCGTTCACACTGTAGTCACTGCAGCCTGAACAGTTACGAAACGAGGCAGCGCAGGTATTAACACATGGCATTTATTCATGAAAACACCTTTAAGTTGAATGTGGTGTTTTTTGTGTCTAAGATCGAAAGAATTCATTCAAATTAAAAAAACAACACCAATAAATCGACATGTACAAAACCTCAGTATTTTGTTTCTTCACAGAATTCGAATCCAACTTCAGTTCATCCTGATTTTACAGCAGCTCATTTATATTTGCTGTGAAAATGTCCTCTGCATACATTTTCTTTCTACTTTACAATTGCTTGATGGTTGATTTGCAGGCAGCACCAACGTGGGCGAGCAGCTCCCCACCGGCCAGCTGTCAGTGGTGCCGTGGAGACGCACCGGGGTCAAATACACCAACAATGAAGCCTATTTTGATGTGGTGGAAGAGATTGATGCTATCATTGATAAATCAGGTATTGCTCTGTTGGGCCCTGTAGTGAAACGGTTCACTCTTTGCCAGTATTAAGCCCTTTATACCTTTGAAATCACTTTGACCGCTTATTTCTATAGGTTCCACCATTACTGCAGAAATCCAGGGAGTTATTGATGCCTGTGTAAAACTGACAGGAATGCCCGACCTCACTCTCTCATTTATGGTGAGTTTTGTCTCTTTTGATAATTCTTAAGCAAATTTCAGCTAAAGTACTCTTTGTTTTTATGCGCTCAGTGGAGTGACACTCCCAGACGAACATGGGTCATGAGTATATTGTTGAATAATTCCAGTTTAAATCCAAAGAGAGTCAAATATCCTTGCTTAGAGGAACACCGCTTGTGTTTTCCCATGAAATAGTACGACATCGCACGGTAAGGTTTGACTCTGAACGGCTTTTCCATGCTTTGTTTATCAGTCATAAGATACTGTAAAAAAGGTTGAACTAAAGGGGGGGAAAGGAAAACAAAGGCAGAGGAAAGATGATTATTTTTATTTCTCAGTCAAACTGTCCTGACTGCCTCAATCCCTCCCTCAGAATCCTCGGCTGCTGGACGATGTCAGTTTCCACCCGTGTGTTCGGTTCAAGCGCTGGGAAGCTGAGCGGATCCTCTCCTTCATACCACCTGATGGAAACTTCCGGTTGCTCTCCTACCACGTCAGCTCTCAGAAGTTGGTGTTTATTTATGTCACATTATTGAGAAAACGCAAGTAGATGCATTAAGAACACAAAAACCGAAATGCTAATCAAAAGTTACACTACTGGCTTTTCTGAACCGTATTGTGCGGTGGTCTCCTTCTTCTTCTTCTTCTTCAGCCTGGTGGCCATCCCTGTCTATGTCAAGCACAACATTTCTTTTCGGGAGGGAAGCTCTCAGGGTCGTTTTGACTTGACCCTTGGCCCCAAACAGACCATGGGCAAGGCCGTGGAGTCGGTTCTGGTCAGCAGCCAGCTGCCGCGCGGTGTCCTCAACGCCAGCCTCAACGCGACCCAGGGAACATACACCTTTGACCCAGTCACAAAGGTATTTAGACATTGTTTCAGTCAGATTTTGTGCCAGGAGGCAGGAAGAATGAACCGGTGTGCATCATATTAAGAATAAATACAGTGGTAATGGCTCATGGTGGGTTTCGCTCTAGCCTTAAATTACCATTCACTTTGGTGGGACCATTCTTTTTTTTTTTCTTGTCTGTAAACCCTTCATATCGCCATTTTAATGTTTGTGTTTTACCAGTTGTTGAGCTGGGATGTTGGCAAGATCAACCCACAGAAGCTTCCCAGTCTGAAAGGCACCATGAGCCTCCAGGCCGGAGCCTCCAAACCTGATGAGAACCCCACCATTAACATCCAGTTAAAGATCCAACAGATGGCCATCTCAGGTACTCACTCACTCACACACACACACACACACACACACACACACACACCATCTGAACCATTCATCCTGATCCAGCTCCAGCAAAGTATGTCCATGATTTAACTTTATTTTTACGACCTATAGTCTGTGGCATGTGCGTACAACAACCAGGCTGTTTCAGAGAGTTAGATTCATAGTTTATCGTTCATTTCTGATTAGATTAAGGGCAGAAAATGACCTCCACCCCTCTTATTCAAGCAGCTTTCATCACAGAGGCCACTCAGCTGACAACCACCTGACAATCTTTGTTTGACATGCGACTGGATGACCACTAGATGGTGCCAGATGTAGCAAATACCCCACTCACATGACATCAGAACTTAAATCTAAGTTATGCATGTATAGTAGAGTCGAGTTATGGTTGCAATGATTAATCACTTGTTGTAGACTGCTGAGTTATAGTTTTAATGCACGATGATGCACGAGAGGTGCTGTTTTAGTTTTTTTGACCAATAGAATTATGTGACACGTGCGATTATTGTGTAGCTACTGTACAAAGCAGTTATTGGCCCAAAATCCCAGTAAAACCAGTATTTACTCTTCCTGTGGATGGTAAAATATTCCATTTTGAACTTCCATTTACAGATTAGTATGGCATCGCTTGACATGATAATCTGTGTTTTTATATTTCACCAAATGATCTTATTTTCAGAAAATCAGGTGCTTTATGCTTCAATTTGAATGTATCAGAAGTTCTGAGTTGAATTGGGATTTGTTTTGTATTGGGGTGCTTTGTGGTTTCAGGGTCGCTGTGTGAGTGCATAGGCAAAAAATATGAGTAAAAAAATATGTTTAATTATTATATTACACTGGAAATCATTTCTATGTGTATAATATTACAAAACCCACAGGCGACAGACATCTTTTTTTTTTTTTTTTTTTTTTTAATTTTCAGAGATTTTTGTGACTCCCAAGTGAGTCCCAAAAGAAATTCAGCCACCACCTCACAATCTTAACAACCCTCCTGAAAAGTGGAGATATTACAAAAAAGGCAAATGGCTCCAGAACATGTACGCTTTGAAGAAGGCCTGTAGTTTCATTCTCTTTGCTTCACTCATTTATAAGTATAACCATTTAAAGGAAATGCATTTGTGAAACATACATTAAGTGTAGTGGTGCCTCAAGGAGTGGATATTCTCTTAATTTCTGGACCATATATACAATATATGTATATACTCTATTCTGTTTGCCTATCCAGCAAAGGATAAATGTCCTGAGTTGTAAACGGGAACATATAAAGATTACTCTCTAGAGGTCAGTTATGTATGTCACTTATCCGCTGCTGCTTGACATCAGGCAATTAGCATCAGTATGAAATTAGTGCTCTAAATCTCATGCATGAACCTAATCAATGCAACCAATGAAGGCACTTTATACTGCCTAGTGAGATGGAGACACGGGCAGGACATGTCTTTGCCTTCCTAGTACTGATTAGATGCTTATAATTAGAGTAGATTTAGACATAGGTACACTTTGTGTTGACTACAAAATAAGTGGGTATACCTGTGTAGACCTTGCACTACACCCCTGATTGCCTGTGGGAAAATGGGAGTATAAAAGGCTTGATAAACTTAATTTTAAAGTCTTGTTCCCATAAGAGGCAAGGCTAACAGAGACCCCCAGGCTAATTGATTTTCTTCTGTTAATTTCATAGTTGGGCGTATAAATTACCCCATAGCTGTAATATCCAGCTATGGTGTAATTCACTTTCATGTTGTGCTCAAACCACCAATATCCTAACAAAGCTGAGAGATTTCAAGCTAGCTTAGTTTACTGTTTTTACTGTTCCCATGGTGCCATATTCTCAGTTTGGGAAAACTTTAGCGAGTCCAGGTATACACAGTTATGGCATTGTTACCATTGCAGCGAGCATGAGCATTGCTGCACGTCAGAGCCAAGACTGAAAGGTGTCTGCCAGCTGTTATAGCCACAGAAACTGTGGCGCTGGATGGCTTTCAAGCTGAGATAAGTGTTAAGTAAGAAGTAAAAGTAAAGTGTCCCATGATGACAAATGACATGAGAGTCCCAGTTTAATTCAACCCCTGACAGGAGGACTACAGTCACAGTGGATGTAGAGTGAGGTTGTATTGAAGTCTGTCCTAACAAATGGGTTCCTAATCATTAATATTTGTATTTATGTCTTTTGACAGGGCTGAAGGTAAATCGGCTCGACATGTATGGTGAAAAGTATAAACCTTTCAAGGGCATCAAGTATATGACCAAGGCTGGCAAGTTCCAGGTCCGGACTTAAAGACTGCTGCTCTGGGACCGCTGGACCAAACCACCAAGAGACTGTCTGGGGATTCAATGGGGGGAAAGAGAGTTGATACATTCCCTGTGTTTATGCATTTACCTGTCAAGGTTTACCCACGCAAATTGGAGGGTCTTTGTAGCACTTACGAGTGGACCATTGTACATATAAATGAAACCTCTGTTGTCAACAGGCTAGAGCTCTGGACAGTTGGACCAAGTGTCCTAAAACATTTCCATCTCTGTCCAGGCCAAATCCAACTAAAATTTCTCCCCTAACTCTATTTTCACTGACAGTTTTTGTCAGAACAGAACTAAGCTCTCACATAAGAACTTTGTGTCATTTCAAGCTTTGATACAGAATTACATTTCAAGCTCTCTGTGCCCTCAAAATGGTAAAAACTGGATATTTTGGGAAAAGATTCTCTTGACTGGGTTGTTTGATAATTCTATATCTGACTGACAGTATATCAAAACAGTGCGTCCTAAGGGGAGATGATGGCTTGTGCCTTACCTCTGTAAGGGAAAACAAAAGCATTGCCTGACACAAGAATAAACTACATCAGGAAAACTACTGACACAAATTAGATGGATATGCTGAAAAGCCCTTGAGTTAAAGATGAGAGGTGCCATTTCTTAAAACTACGTATGCTCCCAGATGTTACAGGATGAGCTCCCCTATAGTTCTTATGTACTCCAAAATGTCCTCGCTGTTACCTGCTAATCAAAGTCATCACTGTATTTCTTATCTGTTTTATTTCTAATCGCTTCTCCGTCCGTTTTTCGTTTGTCTGTGTTCTGAGTTACAATGACTTGATGAATTTGTCCCTGCTCTGGTGTTCGAATGCCGACATATGAGAACGAGACACTGGAACCGTCTTAAATCACGCACTTTTATGTCTGCTGGTACTAACCTTTACAAACGAGATGGATGTAGAGTGTCTGAAGCTGTTTTAGACACGAATGTTTCGGAGAGAAGTTCAGGTACATGTTCATCTGTTTCATTCAACTCCAAGCATTATTTATTAAACAACATTTTCCTTTGCTCAAGTATTGTCCCGTCTTCACGCTTTCATTAACTTCTCAAAAGATTTAATTCTTGTGAAGATTAGTCGGCAATATTAACTTGACAGTTTTTGATTACAACATATTGAACGAGAAGGATCATTCTGGAACCGTAAGGTTTTCAGACTGCATCATCCCTCGCTGTCAGAGAAACTGCGTAATGTGCATTTTCATCATAAAACATAGAATTTCGAATATCGTCATGGCAACTGAGCTTATTTGGACGAACTAGTACAATGGAAGCGAGGGAAGTGATCCATTCATGCCTCTGGGTCTCTGCTGAATTCAGCCCACTTTTTGCTCTCTTAAAGCTGGCGTACAGACTCGTGGATGCTGCAAACGTGGTGATTAACTTATCAAACGAAAATAAGATCTGAATCAACGTGACGGAATTGGGTACATTCAGAGAAATGATAAAGGTTTGCATTTTTTGTTCGTGTTTGCTTTACAGCCTCCAATGGAGTGTTTAAACGGTGTAAAGAAATAAAGGTTTAATGTACTATAACTGAGTAATGACACTAATTATTATGTTTAAATAGGTTCAAGTTGAATTTTGTGTTATTAGTTATGAAATCCTTATCATTTTATCAGTGTTTAGTAGGATCATGAAAAAAATCATTCTAAAATGTCATTTGCAGTGACTGACCTGTGAATTTGTACTCACGTCTTCTTACTATATGACTTATTTGTAGTTAATGCAAAGGTCCATCCAATCATGTTGAGATAGTTTAATATAGATGGAAGCAATCAGTAAATACCAAGATATTGTGATGACAAACTAATAATCACTGAGGAATGAAACAAACAAAATTCTGACAATTTTTAACCTCACATGCTGCAAATCAGTACAGTTAGAACTTCTTGAGGGCTAAACTAGCTGTCAGAAATGTCTTTGGGAGCAATTCTAAACAGCGACAGATTCCACCATCATCAGTTTAAACAACTGAGTGCAACAAACTGTGACGCGAGTAAAAGTCAGTGGGTAGTGCTCATCATATCTAGATGAACACCCAAACTGTCACTCTCAGCTGAAAGGAAATGAGTTTGGGTGGTCAGGAACAACCCAGAAACCACCAAGATACCACCAAGATATGGGTCTGCTTTGAGCTGGAAACTGTTGGGTTACCGGTGTCGTGGTCTACAGTCGAGCATGTTTCATGCTGTCAGTGAGAAGAAGAAAAAAGCTTGTGCTCAAAAATCAACACCTTTTAAGCCAGAATAAAGTTAGCAACTGACCACATGGACAAAGACAACAGAAACACCTAGAGTAAAGTTTTATGGTTAGACGTCTCGTCACTGTGGCCAAATATACCACTGGCTACAATGACTAAAGGTATATTTAGAGGGGTAAAGGTGAGGCATTCAACTCCAAGAAAATTGTACCAACTGATAAGCATGGTGGTGGTAGTGTTATGCTTTTAGCTGTGGAACTAGTGGATGAAACAAAGAAGTCGCTCTGAGAGTTTTTCAGTGTAATCTCATACTATCAGCTAGAAAACTGTAACTTGGGCCCAGAAATGTTCAAACATGAAGTCAAGTTGTGCATTCGAAATAGGCGTGAAGCCTTTTGGACTCCCTTTCCAAAGTCATGCCCTCAGTGCAATCAGAAATAAAGAGACTGTGCTGAAAGCACCTGGTCAATGGGCAGTGTCCTAAAGGAACCTTCAACCTTTACAAAAAAAACCACGATGAATAAAAATATGTATACCTAACTGTTGTTTGGTTTCCATGTCAATCTGATATAGTCAATCTGCTCCGTAAAAGGCACAGTTAAAGTGAATGATAGAAAGTTAATTTAAGGCTCAATATTGCAATTTTGATGATGCCAAACGTATGACCTTGAATGTAAGAGGAGTACCCATATTGAACTATGCCCAAGCTTTTGTTGAATAATTAGTAAAATCATCTTTATTTCTATGGATTTATTTGGACTAAACAGTACTGTTTGGTACAGAAGCCCAGAGCGGTGGTGGTACATATAAACTTTTTTTTTATGGTTTTATCGAGATAACAAGATAATTATGTCGTTATCTCGAGAAAACGATCATTTTTTTCTCGAGATATCGACATAAACTTAACACTTTATGTGTTCGCAATTTGTTTGTCTTGTAGAGATAACTTTCATATCAGCCCGCGTCATTTAAGGAGACGGCTGGCTCGACTGCAGCTCAATAGGCGTTTACACCTAAGTGATCTTGTTGACATAGTCAACTGAGGGGACCAGGCCGTCTCCATGGTTACCGAATGATGCACGAGAGGTGCTGTTATTGTTTTCTTGAGATAACGAGTTATTTATCTCGTTATCTGGAGAAAACGAAATGCTTGTCACACCAGCGGCATTTGCTTTGTGCATTTTCACAGCAGAATTGTTACACAAACGCTCCACATTCCATGTTTGATTAATAGGCTTCTTTATTCAGTTTTCAATGAAAGGGGGGTACACCTTTGCCAGAAATACATATAAACACATATAAACAGGGGCGAACTGGGGAGAAAAAGTGGCCTCGAAAACCATCGGTAAATTAACTTGTTATAAAATTGTTAAAACACAATGATCGTTTTCTCGAGATAATGACATAATTATCTCGTAACCATCAAAAAAAAGTTTATACGTACCACGTCCGCTCTGGGCTTCCGTACTTTGGGCTATAGTTTGGATGATGCCACTGTTTTTTTCAGCATAACTGTTATTCTGCACCTGAGCTTTGTGATGACAATAGAACTGACTTTGAGCTGTGGTACCTGAGCTCTGTCAGCCAGGGGCCGTTGATGGCCCTCCTCTGACCGCAACCCACCCCCATCCTCTCAAGGTACCGTCACATCTGGTTTAAAAACCACAGGTGACATCACAGAAGCTTTCTTACAGCCCACTTTTTCTTGGTGTCAATGAGGACTCATAAAGACCATTTTAGATCATCTAATGATGCCCTCACCGGTTAACCTCACAGGGGCCAGTTTGGACCCTCAGCTCCTAATCGTGTGACGTCACCCCTCCCCCTTTGCTCCTGCTGGCGGGACTCCACTCCATAATTTACTGATGACTTCAACCCTCTCAAAGGAAACTACCTTTCCTCTCACGCTCTCGCTCTCTCCATCGACCAGACAGCAGCCTTGAGGCAGTTATATCGCTGGGCATTTAACTTTATCCTTCCCTTTACTTTCGTTAGTTTTTTAGTGAGGAAAAAATGTGAAATAGTTTTTTCTCTAAAACTATTTGACTTTTTTTTCTTTCTATCTTCTCATACTTTCGCCAACATTTATCTTCAGAAATTAAAGGCTAATGCGAGGGAGAACGAATATCAAGGCATTTGATGGTAAGTTATAACTATTTTATCATGTTTTGAATGTTTTATTTTTCTTTGAACACATAGATTCAGTCCCGTTTTAAAGTTCTGAACGGTATAAACTGTTGTCAGTAAACTGAAGGGCGTGGAAATGCTTTTAGATAAATATGAAAGGCAGTGGTCATGCTTTTTGACTTGTTCGAGGTGGTCACGCGAGTGTAAAACTTAACGCGTGGTCACGGAGAAAGTGCTGTTTTTGTCACCTTAAGTAATAAGCCGCGTGCCCAAACCCACGGCTGTGGATGTGTACCGCGGCACAGATAACAGGTGGTATCTTAATGTAAATCTGAGGATAGCTGTTAGTCCTTATCTGAGTGCTTTGATCAGTGTGGGCTGGCCTGGCCCCCTGCAGGGATCCCTGTCGCAACGCACGTGGACATACAGTAACAAAAACAACAGTAGCGGAGGGGAGCTCGTTATTGACCTGACAGTAGTGACTTCGCGCGCACATTAGCGCGAGCTGATGAGGCCACGTGTTCAGTGATTTATAGCTTGCTGTTAAAGAAACCCCAACCGTCGAGTCAGCGTTTTACATCGGAGGACACTCGTGTAAATAGTTGGATTAAATAAACCCACGGCATAAATAAAAAGGATGTAAAATTAAACTCCCCTGCAATGTTTCACTTGCAAATGCATAGTGTAATAGATAACCCAGTATTTGTGTCATTATAAGGCTTTACCTCTAGTTTGTATGTAAGTGACAGTGGTTTTTTTGCGAACTTTAAGTTCCATTTAATGTTTGCTGCACTGTCACATTTGACCAAGTTTTCATCCCAAGCTAAGTCAGTTTGAAAGGCTGCTTTTAAAAAGCACCAGATACATGCCTAAAATGGTGACAACTAAGCACTAAGTTTAGCCACAGAGGCTCAAGACACAGAGTTTTAGTTGCAGCCCAACTTATATTAATAAATGTGAAATATATTGAAATGACTCACCAAATATTTAAAGCATTACGACCACTAACAGAAGTAGAATTTGATTTATTTATTTATTTTTTGGCAATAGGGGCTTTTAATATTTAAATATCTGATGACAGGAATGTGGGTGTAGAAAAAGGGAAATTAAATGAAGGAAAAGGGCCACAGACAGGGTTTTGAACCCTCAACCAGCTGAGCTAAGGAGCACCCCACAAAAATGATTTTTTTTTCTGAACTTCAAACTATATACCTGCTAAGTACAACCATATTACGGCTAAGATGGCCGCCATACTACCCAACGTTTAACTTATCCCCAAACTTTGATACGTGAAAAAAAGCCTTCTTCTCTGCAGGATGTGAAACCAGGCATTAGAAAGGAAACACTGGGTTTTCTCAGCACAATTCACTTTACTGACGGTTGACTGGAGTGCGCGACCCCGAGACAAAGAGGGCTGTTCCTGGCATCAACCTATCATCCCCCTCTTTCATTCAGGGAGACATAAACCCCCCTGTCCAAGTGGAGTCTGCCATTAAAACACAGTATCTTCTCAAACTGTGCACGTACGCCTGTATGGCTATGGGCCAACACGTTGCACAGCACTGACAGCTGTGTCTTAAAACCAGACGATGTCCAGACAACAGTTAGGTGTGTGTGGCTGGACTTTAATATTGGGAAAAGCATCCTAACATCATTTAAAGGGACACAGATACCAAATACACTGTATATAAGATACAGGAGCGTAAAGTTGGGTACTACTGCTTTTTCTTTATGTTAATTTGAATTGAATATAATTGATACTTTTTGTCATTTTCTTTGTGATCTCCACACAGTTCCAGACAATACCCAGGCTGGGCAGACGATGTCATGAATCTCTGAGCTCCAGCAATGCTCCCAACAAAGTGGTTGGCCGCCAACCATTCTTCAGGGTAGTTGGGATAGATGGATTCCAGACACGGATTTTCCACGGCCACCCATTTGACTAAGAATACCATAGTACACTTTTGCTCCCGGAAACAAGATGAACATTCAGCTAACTTTTTTGGCAACAACCTAAAGTCTTGTGGAAGTGAGTTGGTTGAATATCTAGACTAATTCAAGACTATTTTTATTTTTTATCTGACTGATCTTAAGACAAGACAATCTTGCAGCAAGTGCAGAAAAGTATTAATGCTGCATTTGGATGGTATATGGTGATGATCTTAGACATTTTAAACAAAACTGTTTTTATTGATGTTTTGTAGTGCCTGTAATTTTTAGACATAATAGGCATAAGAAAGGAGAGTCACCATGCCTAGACAAAGGGCAGGACCAGGTCCTCCACCCGAAGACGTTTATGAGTTATCCATGGATGTGGAGGAGGCTCAATCCCTCTACTTCCAAAGAAAAGGCTGCGAGAAGACGTCTCCTCTTAGCAAATACATCGAGGCCGAACACCAGCAGGCAGGACTGTTCTCTCTGTCTCCATTCAGTGCCATCCAAGATCCCAATCTTGACCTCCAGAAGAAAAGGAGGAAGAAATGTGGAGCCTGCACCCCCTGCCTCCGCAAAGAGAACTGTGGTACCTGTGTGAACTGTCTGAACCGCAAGACGGGCAAACAGATCTGCAAGCAGCGCAAATGTGAACAGCTGAAGAAGAGAACGATTGAATCGGATGTGAGTGAGGTATGTGGTGCCTACAATCTGATCATTATGTAATACATGAATAATAGATTACTCTCTAAAGCCAAAGGGACAGGAGAGAAATGGAAAAAAACTAAAAATGAGGCTTGATGATGGAGTAAGCAATATCTGAACTAATAGGTGTTCACCAACACTATTTTTGTTTAAAAACATCCATCCATCCATCCATCCATCCATCCATCCATCCATCCATCCATCCATCCATCCATCCATCCATCCATCCATCCATCCATCCATCCTTTAATCCATCCATCATCAGTTTATCCTAATAACCGTTTCATGGGGGCATTTACTGGGCAACAAGATAGGAGGACCCTGGAAATTGGGGTTCTGCAAAGTTGAAACAGAACAATCATGTTTCTTGAGCTTAAGACTAAAAGAGAACCGGAAGTGCATCCTTTCTACTGGCAATAGTACATCCACTGCAGACGTCACAAACATCTTGTCCACTCAGACATATACAATTGAACTTCACGGCTGCAGGTGCTGCTAATTGGCAAGCAAAGACTCGCTACACCCTAAACTACTTAGACCCTGCCATTTTTGCAGCGTTTGCATGTGTGAAAGTGCACATGTGACACTTGCATTAACTAGACTGACACATGCACTCTCATTTCCACTAAATGTATAGATAGAGGGAGTGAATGTGAGCTTGCTGTTGAGTGTGTCTGCTGGGTATGTAGAAAATATTTTAATCTTTATGGTAATGCAAGTCTTTCCCATTATATTATTAGGAAGGAAGACGATTGTTTTAAGTCTCTTTTAACAGGCTATGAGTGAACTCTGTTTGCATGGCTGAGAGACTGAGGGCTACCAAACAGCAGCAGTGGAGAATTCCTGCAGTTGCCTTCACGTTGTCCTTTGACCTCTGCGGCTTCCAATGAGCATGGGGGTTAACCTTAGGCCATTTTGTATTTGTGTGTCTGTGTGGAGGAGGGAGTCAGTGTGTAAAGAAAGGGAGAGGGTGCGGGTTCTTAAAGTGTTTTCTTGTGTGTTGATGGAGGTGTGCATGTGTGGCCATGTGTGTTTGTATGTGCACCAGCATCTTAAAAAGGGGGGGGATGGGCTGTGAAGTCAAGGAGGAGGACGGAAGATGGAGTAGATGGTCAGCAGGAAAAACCAGAATAAACTACAAAAGCATGTCCAAGCAGTGAATTCATGCTGGTCCCACACAGGCTTATAAACAGCAAAACAAGCACATGCCTCTGTTCCTGTTCCCACACTCTCACATAAACGCAGAGGCAGTGTTTAATGTTTTTTTTCCTGTGAAAAGGAAAGAAGCTGCCTTTAGTCTTTTAAAGGATACATTAAGCATTCGATCAGCAAAGAGTAAATCATGTTATGGTCTAATGTCTCTTGGTGTCACAATTTAGACAGAATTTCAGAGTGATCGTGGTATGAATAATTTAGCATATGTAATATCAATGTGCCTCAGTTAATCATATTTATATGAAAATAACCAATTCATGCCCTAAAATGATTCTAATTTAGCTTCAACTTTGTGTGAATCTATGAATATGTACATTGATATTAGCTTGAATTTCAAATTCTTGCCGAATAAAAGTAACTGAGTTAGAGGAGGAAGTGCAGATTGCACAGTGTAGCTTCAAAGACAATGTATCAGAATGGCAATGCATTTAACATTTCTGGACTATTACTGTACGTTTGCCTTCAACTTTCATGTGTTCAAATACAGGTAAAAATGTGTTAACATTAAACATTAAATACAGCTTGTATCGTTGGATAAAGCGTGCAAGAAAGTAAGTCAGGGTTATGAACCAGCAAATTGCACTTCAAGAGGTTCCCAAACTGTACCATTCATACCAGAAGCTGTTGTTTGTTAAAAAAATGGTAGATAACAGAACCATTGACCCCTTGGGGAGCTCTTCTCCTATTCAACCAAACTCTCTCCATCTATTTGATCTATCTGCAATATAACATTCTCAGGGCGTTACTGGTAAGGTTTATCTCCTCATCAGCCTTTTGCTCAGTTACTTTGGTCCAGACTGATACATGTCGACTATCTAATGGAAGGTGCTAAGTTCTCACATGATGGTACAATCATGTTTAAGGAACAAAGTTTCATGGTGATCCCCTGACTTCTTAAGTATTACCACTTACAGAGTTTCTAGACTTTTATTTTTGTACAAATACACAGTTATATGTGTATAAAATTGGATAATACTCATCACCTGCAGTAATATCAAGTTACATATTCTATTTAATCAAACTTTTGAGTAGCAAGAAATTTCATCAAGGTTTGGGTCAGCATGTTGCTCTCTATCTGTTTATTCATGCATTTATATTCCAAGACAGCTATTCAGCTCAGGCCAGGATTGTTTGCAGCCTCTTTATGCAGAACTGTAACAGAGAGACATTCATTCAAAAACAACACTAACATCCTTCTATGAGTTTGAGAATTGGAGAGTTTTCCTCATGAAACAGCACTGGAACCAAGGATCCATTCTTTCATCAGTACCCCTCCTCCGCAGTCTCTCCATCTCTGCCCTCTGACCTTTGTGTGGACGTAGCAGCTGAGTCCCTTACTGGCTGCCAGCCACATCCTCCATCTTCTGCTCTGCAGCTCACTGTTGCATAATGACACAGACAGCAGCTTTAACCACTTTCGGTACAAAACACCAACTACCGTCCCACTTCATGCAATCCATTTAACGCACCGTTCAGTGCACCGTAGGCTGTGTCTCTGTGTGTAGTGACAGGTTTGAGGAGACTTGAACGTCAGAAGGTTGCAGCGAAATATAAGTTTTGAGTGAATGAAATGAACATGAATGATGATGTTTCTTTGATAATGCTCAGTCAGTAATTGGCAAGTGTCTATTGGACGGTGAAACGAAGGCGCAAAGATGTGCCTGATTGTCCTTTTTCCCTTACGATCATGCTTTTTTTTTTTCTTTACCACAAAATTATCCATTCGTCTGATTTGTCAAATGATGAAATTACTATTCTCTTACTATCGTTAGTTCATCTGATATTTGATATCTCTCTAACTATAGTTACTTCAATCGCACCAATATGTCTGTACTGCAGTCACGTTGTTACTACCGCTGTCTTCCAGTACCACAACTACCCCGGCCCACCTGCGACAAAGCGCACTATAGCCAAGCAGCCACTCTGGCTGTCCAGCTTACCACTATCACGCCTCTGCTCACATATAAACACACACATTCACACACACACGTGGCCTGGCTGACGTCAGAAGAGGGGATTTCCCATGCCATACGGGAGCGTCAGACAGACACCACAAATGCTGTGTCAGTGTGTGGCTGCCTCTCCTCACCGTGCCACACTTCAGCTCTGTCTCGCTTTTCGATTCTCACAGTCTTCCCTCCTCTCGCTGTCCATCCGTCGTGTCTTCGCCAGCGTGTCTGAACTTTCGTTGACTTTGTCCCATCCCTTTGCTGCTTCTCGCACTCCACTGCTGTTTTTTTTTAAATGCATTTTTTAAACGATATCTGAACAGATGGGTTTGCCACACCATTATCGTTCAAACTTTCCAGTTCACAAAAGTCAGTCGGTGACAGTTTTTTTTTTATTGGGAGGAAAGAGAAGTGCATCTTTGCTGCGGTAACTAATTGCCGATGTAGACAAAACAATTCCCCCTCTGCTTTCTGGTTATGCTCAACGCTCTGGCCAAGGCGTGCGCTAATGTTTGATGAAAAGATGCAAGCGGAAGATGATCTTTCATACTCAGAATGTAAATATTATGAACACAGGCCTCTAAAATATGCCCGGTATGTCATTCTCACGGAGACTGCAAGTAGAAAAAATGTGAGCCTCTTGCAGCGTTTCCCTTAAAGTGAAAGGTTGAGACAGCTTATGCATGCGTTTGCTTTGCAGATCACGGACATGTGTATGTGAACGTAGCGCTAGCTGACTCTCTGCATAGTTGTGACACCTTTGCTCGTGCAGCCTCATTTTGCATTTTGTGCGCCTTCGCTGGCTGTGAGTCAGCATGGTGGGCTTTGCTGTGTAATTGTGTTTTTTTGCCTGTCAGGGAGGTGCTGGTGTCTCTTTGAGAGGGGTTTTTGGGACTGTGTGTGTAGGAGTGTGCGTGTGTATGTGTGCTCGAGCTGCACAGTCCAGTCCAGTTATTGCAGGCAGCCCTGACACAGATGGTGCTCAGTGATACCACATACCAGAGGCATTGTTTAGGGAAGGCGAGTTCGAGGAGATAATTGACAAGCATAGAGAGGACCCATCCCCCCCACCCCCCCCAACACACACACACACGCACACCTCCCACCTACCTTCACTTTGTCTCTTTATGTCAGCCCTTCTTTTATGGTGCTGCACACATACACACGCACACACAAACCCCTTTGTTTTTTTTTTTTATTTCAACCTCCTCTTTCTACTATTTTTCTTTATCTCTGCACCGTCGCTTGCTCTCCTCCAGTTTCACCCTAGCAGCAGAGCCCAGCCAGGCCTCTGATTGGTGGACAGGCCGTCTTTGTGTGCTATCTCTGGTGTGACGTTTCTCGGGCGACCGCTCTGTGCACGTGTGTGTGTGTATGTGTGTATATACATTTGTTCACGAGTGTATATATGTTTAAAGAGCGATAGGGGGAGGGGGCCAATGAGGGGATGTTGGCATCATGTATGCAGAGGCAAAGGAGGAAAAAAAACTGCTTGAGTGGGAGGAATGAGTGATAGCGGTCACTTAGAAAAAAAATCCCTCTTGCGTGCGTGCATGTGTTTCGAATGAGCGTGTGTGCGGTAGACCAATTGGCATACGAGCAAGAGGGAGAGAAAGAAAGAGGGAGGGGGGAGTAGCGCGAGAGAGAAAGAGAACGTGCGTACGAGGGCTCATGTAAAAGCAGATTAAAAACACAAGATGGCTTCCTGAATGGGCTGCTGGAACACGGACGACAGAGAGAGACTGAGAAGGAAGAGTGGGGAGACACAGAGAGAGAAGAAAGGGACGGAGGGACAGGGCTGAGGACGAGGGGGAGCCGAGTCTTCTGATGGGGATTCGGTCAGTTGACGGTGGAGTACGAACCGAGGCAGCTCCGAGGCTTGGAGGGTAAATATTCATCACTCCAGACTATTTTAGGATTGATAGGTGGGTGGGTGGGGGCTTGGAGATGGGGATGGGGGGAGGGTGTGTGTGTATGTGTGCGTGGAGGTTGGCGGGACTGAGGAGCAGCCTGAGACAAAACACATAATTTAACATCGAGAAAGCCTGGGCCATGAAGACAAGGGGGGGCCACACTGAGCAAAAAACAAGAAGATGCTCGTGTTTAACAGTAATCAGCCCTTCTGATGGGCCACTTCCATCTCTTCCACATCATCCTCTACTAACCTAATCACTGACACTTGTGCATGATTTGCCAGTTTCCTCGTCATAAAAGCTGACTTGTGAAATGAAAATATCTGAAAGCTGCGGCAAGTTGGGATGGAGACATTACATAATTCTGTGAGTGAAATGGAATCTCATTTGATGTCCCGGCAGCAGACGAAAGTGCCGCCTCACTGTTAGAGTACAAATCAAAGAAAAGAGATCTCCATGCACAGCTGCGGTTTGATGGTTGCTGAGGATGACAGGCGTGATGAGGAGATAACGTGTAGGATGACATAGAAGTTGCGCTGCCATTAATAAAACACCCACAATAAAGGTGAAGCATTTTCTTTGGCCCTTGTCGCATTGTTCTATTGATTGTTACCCCCCCTCTCATCCCTCTCTGCCTCCATCTCTCCCCCACACCCCCCCCCTCTCTTGTTCTGTTGAATGGCTGAAAAGGTGGAATACTTTGAAGACAACAGTCGAGGCTGCTTGGGACATCCTGAACTAGCAGCTGAGGTAAGAGAGGTCACTCGGTTTATGTTTCTGTAGTGTGTGTTCGTCTGTCGTCTCTGTCGCATGTCCATAATCTCTAATATTGCTGTGATTTTTGGCTGTCAGTTCATCTCATGAGCTGTAAACGTGTTGCTTAGTCGACACAGCGACCAGTTCTCTGTACATGTGTGTCAACATCATTGTTTCGGTTGTTTGTGTGTCTCCTTCCGTGAATGGGTTGCTAACCATCACACAGACAAAGCTGTGATTGTCCCAGCTGTGTTGCCAGGATGTCATTTGACTGTTTTGCTGCTCTCCACGGCGACTGCATGAGCTCGTTATTTTAGCCCTAATATCACCACTGGATGGAATACAGGTGCTTTCGATCCCTGATGGCATCACTCTTCCCAACCAAGTGTCACAACTTCCAGGCTGACTGTTTTAAGTCCAGTTACTACAACTTTATTTCTAAGCCGTGTTGAGCTAAGAGCCTCAGTGACGAAGCGGGCAGCATTCACAGTTTAAAGCGTCCCACGCTGCCCGCTGATTGGTGCCAGAACCAAACATGTGTAGATACAAGAGACGAGTGAAAGGAGGAGGGAGGAGGAGGAACCCTGCGTGCTGGCTCAGAAGCCAGGGAGGGGGCCGTCCTGCTTCTCCTAGGTTCTGGAGTCAAATGAGGTAAAGGGAGTAAAAGTTAGTGGGTCATGCATGCGTACGTGTTTGATTCTTGGGCGTAGTAACCTGTGGCCGCTGAGAACTGCCGATCTCTTGTTTGGCTTGTCGAGGCACGCTCATGTGTTTATATGGGGAACTGTGGATAGGTGACGAAGTTTCGTGAAAAAAAGGACTGAACATCAAACACGCAGTTGACAAACTAAAAGGATCTTGTGACGCTTTCTCAAGAATATGACAGCAAACTCTTCAGTATCACAAACCCACACACTGCAGTGGCAATATATGACATTTGACATCTGCAGTCACAAATACGTTGACCAGAGTCACAACAGTTACATTCGATGTAGTTTAGTCAATCAACTTTAGATGCCATATATGGATTCAGCTCTGTTCTTTGACCTTATCTTTAAGCCTGCTTTAATCCCTGTCCTTCTGGAGCTGCCCCTTTATCTGCAAAGTATATACAGCCATCTGGTTTAAAGGGAACAAAATCATCCAGGTTCTCTCCTGTGTTAAACAAGTTTGCATTCTTTGCCTTTTGGCTGTGCCGAGCTCCACTTTGTAAAGGTTGCTGTGAATGTCCTGGGTGGAGCGTTTATCTCATCTGGATCTGTTTCCGACTCAAACATTTCCCTGCCTGTGCGAAGACAAACATGGAAAACACACTACAAGCTGAAGGCACCAATTTTGACAGTTTAAATAAGCTGTTATGGAATATCATTAAGTTTGCAGCTCCCAACACAACAGCTTCAAAAGGCTGGAACACAGGAGCACAGCGTGACAACAGACATGGTCGGGCAGCACTTTACATGCTTTATTTCACTTTCATGCTTTATGCACCGTTTCTTATTGGCTGTTCAGGAAACAAAACTTTCTTTAAGAGGTTACCACAACAGGTTACAAGACAGACAGACTGCGCTCGTGTGATTTTTTTTTTTAGGTTTTTTGTTTAACACCCATACACAGGATTTCCTCTTGAACTCCACACAGTTACAGAGTTGGGAAGGAGCCAGAAGCAGAGCAGAAGCCTTCAAACCAGCGATGGCGTGGTTGCAGATGGAAGTTTTCTTAATCATGTGTTTAGCTTTTGCGTGTGGAATCCCCGTTCTCGTTCGCAAAGGGTTAACGCTGACCTAGATTCCATGGCAACACTGAATGTCTGATGACATCACTGCTTTAATTTTAGCCCAGCATTCAAGGTTGGTCACGTGACCAGCTAGCCAGCAACACATGTGTATGTGTGTAGTAAGCGGTTTGGTATATAGTACAGACTCAGGAAGTGGAGGGTTTGACATCACCTCTTCCATTCAGTGTCAGCTTTCGATGTATTTGCTGCTCTGTAAAGTTTCCGCTCAATCAGTGAAGAGCTGAAGTCTGGTTACCCACATCCAGTGACACTCCAATAGTTATCTGTTCATTCTTTAACTTTTAATCTTCACCGAACGGTGTTGACGATGTGACGTTTAAGATTAAGTTCAACGTGAGCCACGGTCTGCAGTTAAACAGCTGACTGAACACATTTACCTATTTAACCTTGATGGAGGACCTGCATGCAAACCAAAGAGGAGGCAGCTCCTTCGTTGTATCTAAGCTGTATCATGTATTGTTTGTTTTCTTTCCAAAGAACCCTAAAGCATTTCAAACATGCTACACATCCAGGGCCATCACGTGAAATTTAAGCTAATTATGAAAATATTGAGTCTTGCCATGCGCTCCAAATTTGCCATATCTAGTCTGACAATAAGGAAACATCTATTGTCAGTCCTGTATGTGTCACGAGGAAAAGTAGACCGCATGTCCGATTACTTGAACTCGTTGGCATCTAGTTGGTTGTGCCTGTGCTTCACGTCGAGAAAGATTGTCAGCCGCCTGGTGCCGCAGTTAATAAAAAATGAATGGAAAGAGGAGGGGGAGGAGCCCTCAGCTGTTGCTCGAGCTCTTTAACTCTCACTTCTCTGGCGGTGGCTGTGCTGCTCCCACTGGGCATAGAGTTTATGCAGTCCTGAATCCCTCTGCTGCCAGACGCTGCCATGTTTTATGTAATGCAGCGCAACAGCTGTTGGAGCTTCAATAGGTTACTAATGAAACAGATACTTGAAGATGTTGATTGCTCAGGTATATTTGGAATAAATCTAGTTGGCTGCTGTATTGCAATATTGGAGGATTGGTCTGATCACAGTGAGGAATAAAACTGGCTGTAGCTCAGAAATAGATTGAATCACTCAGTTCTTAAACATCTCATTCAGTCATCAACTGCTGTGATCTTAATTTGAATTCCTTTAAGGCCATTTTGACCTTGTTTATACTTTTGTGTGTTTAAATGTGTGTACCGCATCATAGTGAATCGTAGCGTACTGGCCCTTTAAGTCCAGCTATGCCTGACTTGAACATATGGGAAGCTAATCTTAGCCCCAGTCCTGAGAGACAAGACTGGCAGCCAGCCACTGTGCAGGGCTGAGAGAGGTTTCTCTTGCTTTCTCTCTTTTCTCCAAGAAATTTAAGGTTTAATTTACCTCAAAAAGCATTTCCCAGTTTCTCAGGCTGTATGTGTCACTTGTCATAGATACTTATACAGTGTGTAGCATGTAGCAAAGATACATCATCATCTAATCAGATTTGACTACTCTGATCTTCATTACTTGGCACACATGAGGCTGGCAGGTAGTCGTACACAGTCTACCTATTTTGCCTTGAAGCATTTTCAACTGTCTTGTTCTCCATCAGTCAGCCCCCCTCCCACCTGTTCAGTGACTCTCTTTGTTTCAGACCCAACATTTTCTATCAGAAGCAGATCTGTATATTGATTTTAATCTGTTCCTTCTTTTCATTTCCCAAACTACAAGCACAAAGAGCTGCCTCTTAAAAACAGACCTGCCCCCAAAACCTCATTATTTTTTTGTGGCTCCACCCTGACAGCCACCCCACCTATCACCAACTTTCCTTTTTTTTTTCTCCTCCCTCCGTAACCACTCCTCCCTTTCTCTTTGTGAGGAGTAGCGATGGGGGTTTTGGAAACGGGGGTGGGGGGCAGGCTTACCCCAGCTGAGCGAATCGTGCTGACTTGCACGTGCTGAATGTCAGGAGATGTGACTCAGACCTGACGCCCTGCACTCACTACTATAATCCACACCCAAACACACCTTGAACCGTACACCAACCATCCTGGGGACTGTAAATAGGAAGGAGGTGACAGTCGCCACGGTTAAAATAATAAAGCAGCCATCGTTCTGTTTGGATATTGGGTAACATATTAGTCTTATTTGTTCAGTCACGTTGACAGACTTTGTGTTGCTTCTCCCATTTTAAACCCAATGTGCCCTGCAGCCCCTTGTTCCACCCACCGACAAACCCAGTGACCCTGGGTGAACAATCCATTACTGTGTTCATTCTGGAGTGTACTGGATGTGTGGAGAAAAAATCATTAAAGCTGGCCTCTGCATTAGTTGACAGAGAGAGCCTTCCGTGTCTTTACCTCTGCGTGCATGTGAGAAGAAGCGGGAGGGCGGGTCTTATGTTATGTGAGTGCGTGTGTGTTTGTGATAAAGTTAGCGATGACGAGAGTTGAAGGAAGAAGGGGGAAGGGGGGATGACAGATCAGATGACCTTGATGCTATTACACTGCGGACAACGTGAGCTGTGGAAAGGGGTGTACAGAGGTAGATGGGGGTGGGGGAAGGTGTCAGCTGACAGGAAGAGATGGGTGGAGGGTTAAGGGTAAAACTCATGACCTAGCCATTATTTTTCTGTGACTTTGTTAATGATTGGCCAAAAAAGAAAATTATACAGTGTAATGCTATACCTAACTGGTAAATCACTTTAGTTATTAAAAAGAAAGGAACAACTCGTTCCGTACTGCTTTCTGTTTGTTTCAAACACACAGATACCTCCCACTAGTTATGTGCCGGTAAAATTTTAAAAGCCAGTTTCAATGCGTGAGGGTTTTAAGTCAGGACTTTGTTTAGAAGAAAAGAGAAAGATGACTCAGGCTTAGTCATATGCAAGGCAACGCAACACACACTGCTGAGGATGGACTTTTGTTGTCAGTCATCCCTCCTACAACCAAGACCTTTCCTCCATGCTGCTGAGAAACAGCGAGCGCAAGGCAGAGAAGTGAGAGAGATGGAGAGAAAGAGAAATGGAGAGAAAAAGAAAGACGAGGGCGTGAAACGACTCATTTGGATTACAATTTGACTACACAGTGAGATGAACTGATCGATGGAAGATTAGGAGCCTTTGTTATACTGTCCTCACGCTCTCTCTCAATGCCGGGTTACAGCCAATTTACTGTAAGTGTGATTTCAATTTTCCCCCCAAAACAGTTAGTCTTATTGTTATTTTTTTCAAATGTCTTAAAGTGTTGGTTTTAAATGTGATGGAGATGAATTGAAAGATACAGCTACAAACAGCTTTTATTTGTAATGTCATCTGTCATTGAGCTGTGTTAGTAGAAAAGTTAGCCATCTTTTTTAAAGAAGAGTGAGAGGAAGCATTGACTCCTTATCACACAAAAAAAGCCAAGACCATACGATACACTTCCATCACCGTTGCTCATCTAAATTCTCTGGTGAATCGTTAAACTTTGTTCTTTTGAGCCAAAACTAATTTTGGTAAATACCTGAAACATCGAGTAATGTTTCATGTGAAATGACATCTGCTTCCTGCTGATGATTATGAATCATCATGGAGCCCATGTGTTTGAATCGAGAATTCTTACTGTAACTCCCACAAAGAGTAAAAGGTGTCATATGTATTTACTGTGTGTGTGCCTGAACATGTTGTGTTTCAGAAACAGCAAAAGTTGTGACCTCGGACATTCATCGCTTCATGTTGATGTTTTTGATCAAATCTGATCAAAATGTTCTATTGTTTTCTAATTTATAGAGAACTGAAACGGCCATAATCAAAATTAAATATGAAAATATACAAATGTCTTAATTAATAATATTACAAAAATAAAAGAAAAAATACGTATACAATAATGCAACAAACTAGATTATAAGCTATACACACAGTATGGAGGATTGAAAATACATATAAATACAATAAATATATTGTAATTAAAAATAAATACAAAAATATATAAATGGCCCCAATAAATAAAGTAATATGCCAATAAGTAATAGAATCTGCAACGATAAATGAATATAATTTGAATTAAATACATTTTCTGCTTTAATTTGAAGCTGCATTAATTTGAATTGTGTTACGTATATTGTTACTTAGTTATATAGTTACTTTGCCATTTTATTTTTATACACTTTTTAACAATGCATAATTAAGCAGAAATTACACGAAGGAATGTGAAAACACAGAGAAAAAAAGAGAACACTGGGGAAGTTATATGTGCATAACTAAATTTTCCAGACAAAAAAAGTTTAGGAAAATAAATAGAGAGAAAATGCTGAGGTAAATAATTGATAAATAAAAGTAGGGCTAAAACAATGAATATATGAATGAACTGACAATGAATGAGGGCCGTACGGAGGTGTAGGCCAGGGCCAGTCTGCGTGGAGCTGGCTTGTTCTCCCTGTGAATGTGCTGGGTTCTCTCCGGGGAATCCAAAAACATGCAACATAAATTAATAGGGTTATTAACACAAAGTCACTTTTGTCATATAACTTTATCTATTGAGACATTTATATCTTTTTGTATTCATTTTCAATTATGGCAGTTTCAGTCCTCCATTCTCTCCAGCTTGTGTTTGTTTCGTTTTCTTGTTGTTTCTATTCATTTTAAAACAGTTACAGCCACTTTGGACCTTGTATTTCTTTATTTTAAGAATTGAACCTTGACGGGACAAACTTCTGATAAGAACTCAGAGTTAAATGGACTGAAAAAAGGATCTCTGTTATCAATGTGGATGAGGAACTGTGGGTAGAGAGCATGTGACTCAGGGGTTAAGTCAAGCCTTGAGCAAGAAACGCCGTGTCACTGCAGCTGGAGGAGTGAGTGAGCAAAAACCAGTTGGGTGAATAAAGAAAGATGTTTTCAAGTTGGTTGGTGTGTTGATAGTAGTGAGTGGGCATGTGTACGATGTGACATTTGCCCACCCAGTGGTGAAGGCAAGTGTCCTGGTGGGAGACACGGGTGATGACGATGCAGCTGCGTCATCACCGCATGTGTTTCCTACCTCTCCTGCTCACCGCTCTTCCTCTCGCTCATTGGTACTTCTTGGTCATGTGACCCAGTGCTCTACTTCTCCTCTCCTTCCCTTAGACAGTTTCGCCTGCGCTGTTTCTCTTTGGGATTGACGCTCATCTGTGTGTATATATACGAATATGTCTAGCAACAGCGAGGCAGACATTGTACAATTTGGAGCGAGCGCGTCAGAAAATGTTGGGACGGTAATGCAATAAGCTACTCTAGAAGGAGAAAAAGGCTCAGGAAACAAAACAGAGGAACAAATCGAGTGAGGAAGGCAGAGGCAGATTGAAAAAGCTTGAGAAAATGAGAGATCAAGGGAAACCAAGAGAAACAGAGGAAGCCAAAGTAAGCGAAGCAGGAACAGGCAACTGAGGTTAATCCAGTCTTAGCACAGAAATATATTAGAAAAATACAACGCAAGAGCTTACAGCGATCTGCATGGGGGAGACAGCCATGTCCCCCCTATCCTCCTCCTCCTCCCTCCTCCTTCTCCTCCTCCTGGTCAAATCTGCTTCAAAACTCCAGCAATGTACGAGAGAAGAGAGGACCACAAGGCCAGTCAGCCTGCGAGTGGGCATGAGGAAACATCCAGCGATGATGGCGCCGCTGATAAAGATAATGGCAGTTATGGCAAGGCAGGATAATGGTGAGGAGACAGTATCAAGAGTACGTTATCGTAGGCTGGCGGACAGGCGAGTAGTGAGGCTTCGTGTTGTCACTGAACACAACTCTAATGTGTTGATTCTGGAGGCTGCTGTCTTCGCTTGGCAACAAGCTGCCGACCCTTCATCTGTGTACTCCTTTTCGTCAACATTTTCTGTGCACTTCCAGAATCAGTTAAAAGAACAACTGAACAACTTTTATCGAAAGAGAATGCCTTCTCAATGTCTTCCTCTTTTGCCGTAGCATCATCCTTTTCCTCCTGCTTGCTGTTGTCATATTGTCATTCGCTGTTCCCTGTCCATTGCCCAGTGAAACGGAGATGGAAGCTCCTTTACCTAATCGTTGCCTACTGTTCTTATCTTCAGGTGTAGATGAGTGGGTTGAAATCATGGAGTTTTGTTGAAAGCTCGAGTTGTGTCTCTTACGTCAAGAGACCCAATTCCTGCCGTTAGAAACCTGCCAGCTCAGCTGCATCCTTTGGATCTATGAGGAGGGGTCAGCAAGACCTCCAACAAGCCAGCTGTCTCTCTATCGACCAACACTCTTGTACATGTAGGCTTGCTACAGGATCAGCCACAGGTGTAAACCTGAAGTGTTTTATTTCAAGCGAGAAGTAGGGAGCCGACATGCATGTAGACGAGGAGGAAAATAGAGATTGAAGAGCCATTCTCGCTGACATCTGCTTTGGCCCACGACTGAGCCGAATCTAGATGCGCAAACAAGGAATAAAATCAGATCAAGGGGAACCAGATGCTGTTTGTAGAGAGCATACGAACTAATTGAATTAATGTCGGTTTTTATTTCTCCCTTTTTCTTTTTCCTACGGAAGCCATCGTGAGCTGAGTTTGGCTAATCACTTTGCAGCCCCTGCTTCGTCCCTGCAGTCGAGAGCAGAGAAGCTCGGTCATAGCCAGAAATTGTCAGTTTTGGGGCTTTTGTAGATAACAAAAACATACATATAGCCTGATATGTAACGTCATCGAATGCAGCACAGCAAACAGTGCAGAAGGGCGTGGATCGTCGGAGAGAGCTTGTCTCATTGGTTGTAGCTCTGCTACACTGAGCTGTTTCCTAGGCTGCTGCTACTAGCGTCTATCCCCCACTGCTCTCTGTGTTTCTGCTCACTGCACACTCCTCCATTCCATCGTACGTGCCCGCTGTGGCTCAGATAATGGCCTCTCGCTCTGCACACACTGAAGAGAGAGAGGAGAGGAGATGGAGGGGGAGGCGGCACGAGAGGGAGGGAGGGATAGAGAGGGGAAGGTGGGGGCTGCGAAGAGAAGCCGACTGCATGTGTAGTCAAGAGAAAGAAAGAGGATATTGAAAAAGGGAAGGGAGGAGCAGACAGATAATGAGAAAGGAAAAAGGAGAGAACAGAAAGCATTGGCTGTAAGAGGAGGCAAGAGAATGAGAAACGTGTGTGCTGTGCTGGGGGGAGGTGTGCGGTGTGTGTTTGGCTGGCTGTGTGTGAGTGTATGCATGTGTGTTTTGGTGCTTGCTCTGTCTGTGCGTTGCACAGACGGGAAGGAATAAAAAGGAACACAATTCAACAACGCCGTATCGCTTGTGGACTGCTGTGCCGGCAAGCAAGTCTCATGCTCCTCTCCGTCTCCTGTCCTGCTCTCTGCTTTTGGACCGGCTGCTCTGTCTGGACGTCTAGAACGGTGTAAGTATGCGTTGCAGATCCTCAAGGCTCTCAACCGGCTTAATATTGTCAGGATCTCTGCTTCATGTTCCTGCTCGTCACGGCAGCAGAGGAAGGGGTGGGGGAATAGGGGGGGCGGGGGGGAAGATGGGGTGGTGTTGTGTTTGTGGGATTTAGGTTCAGCTGTCTACTCATAAGCTGAATTTAACCCCCTCAGCGCCAGCACGACTATCCTTTAATGCTTTGTCTCCTCCCTCCAGATTTTTTGTGCAGTGTCAGTGTTTCCTCCCAGACAAATCTGGAAGGACCAACTTGTTTAAAGGGCTCCTAGACTGTCTGGTTTACCAGGTTTGGCAGGATCTGATCCGGTTAGTTGTGTTTTTGCGATTAGGTACACATTGGAGCGTGGGTCAAGTCTGTACAAGCGTGTTTGCGTGCAAAATAAGGTAACTTGTTTCAAGAGATGACAAAGATACTTTGCTCTGTCATGGTGTAAATATTTGTTAAAGCACGTGGTCTGTACAGGCAGACTCACAAAAGTGTAAAGCGCTGCAGGTGTCAGTGCAAAATTTCAATCCTGGACTCCAAAAAAACTCCCTTAAAGTCCGATCAAAGCTCAGATTATAGTTGTTATTTCATGCGTGGTGAGGTGTTTTGTGCACAAACTGGGTCAAGTCCATTTATTCTAAATGTTCAGTGTGAGATGATTTAAACCCACGTGCCTCTTCTCTGTGGTAATGTTTTGTTTGCGTAACTGTGAGAAAAAGAGGAAAAGACAGTGTCAGTGAGTGTCAGTGCACAATTGTGGGATGTTTGGTTGTGCAGTGTTGCAGTCACCCTGTTTCAACACACTGCAGTTCTCATAACTGCCGCACACTGCTGCTAAACCCCCCACCCGCCTCGTCCTCTCTTCCTCTTTCCCATCTGATGCCGCTGATAGTACAGACATGGGGCCTCTCACGTATTGCATGCCGGCTATTTGCTGCCACCCCACCTCCACATTACTCTCTAGCTCTTGAGTATTTTTTTACCAATAGTATCAGCACCCCTCCTGGGACCCCCAACAGACACCCAGCGCAGAAGGTGAATTCAAAAGGCTCAAGCATGCAGCCTGTCCGGTAATTAGCCACTTCAAAGGCTCATTTCAATAAAATTCAAATGATAGGGAAGCTGGACGTCATACTCACTTCTGCTGCTGTGGACTGATGGATCCACACGCAGGAGCCATCTTTCTTTACTCTGGTTGGACAAGATAGAATCTTAGGTGACTCACTTCTCTACATTAGGAACTACTATATATTTATGTTTGGGTGTGAGACATTAAGCTGGGTCGGGGTTAATTTGTTGATAATTACATGATTACTATGCATCACAGTGGCATTATGTTTATCAGGTTGTGTTATGTCTTCTGAAGCGGAACTTTTGCACATGCAACAAGAATGTTAATGCATGGAAGTGTGTGCTTTGGCTTACTGTATTGTGTCAAACACACAGCTGCCTATTGTGTAGGGTAATTTAACTGTTTCTGGTTGACACAAATGAATTCACATTATTACATCTCATGTTATGAGGCTAAATCAACAACTGTGTTTTTATAGCAACTATGCCATTGTTTTCCTTTAACAAAGGCCATTGAGCATGTTGGAATACACAGTTTAACCACAACATGAACTCTGTCAATGATTTCTGAAACTGCCCTTGGATTATCTTTGTTTGCTCTCCCTCTAACTTGTGTAATTTTAATCTATGAGGAGCAACCCTGGGCTGAATACTGTTTGTAAGAAACATCTTAGGTTAAATGTGAATGTGAGCACCACAGTTGGCTTCAGTATGTCAAGATAATTCAGATTAACAGTCGTGTACACACTTTTACCGTTTAACAGTCATAAAGCACTTTGGAAATGTAATTTCAGACAGGGACATGTGAAAGATTTGCTAATTTCAGCATAATTGCGTGCATGGTGACTGTTTCAGTTATGACATAGAGGGGAAGTGAGATATGTGGCTGCACTGATCAGCTCATGATTACTGTTGCCTCTGAAAATTTGCTAAACCAGCTGAACAAGTTTTCTTATGCTGTATGCAAGGGCAAGAAAAAGAAAGGAACAAGATGCAGTATTTCTCGAGATTACATGTTTTACCTGAGAATCTGCTAAACTTCCTTCAAATTATTTGAACATCACAGTGACTGACATGTAATGTTAAAGTATGTTTTTCCATCCTAAAACAATCAAGTTCAGTCAAGCTGAGGTCTTATGGCCATGACAAGACTGAACTTTGAGGTCTTTTTTTTATGAGGTCATGCAGGTCTTCATAGTTTAACACAAGCTTTTCAAAATGTCATATTGGCTCTGTGTCGCATGTATCGTCCAATATTCTGCTTGCATCCACTGACTCTAAACTTTGCATCACAACTGCCCCATCAATGCCTGCTTTTTAGTTTTTGTCTCACCTCCAGATCACCACCACCATCCCTCCCACACTCCACCCTTCATTACTATTTAGTTAAAAGTTTATTTAAATGTTTCTTGAGGGAAAAAAGCCTGCTCTATTTCATCTTATTTAGTGTATCTGCTGGGAGCATCAAGTTTAACTTCACTGTGTACTCCAAAGGCCAGATCTTTAATACAAGTGTCATGACCAGATAATTGTAATGTTTGAACACCATGGGTTGGAAAAGACTCTCTATCTCAGTATTGATAGCTCTCGACTGGCTCATTGACTCTTTTGGATTAATCTTATATTTGTACTTTTATCATGCAGGGTATTGTAACTTTGTTAAGCTGGCTTTATGTATCCTTAGTATCTGAGATGTGGCATTCCTTATTTGAAGACACATTGTCTTAACATAAGTTGTTCTTCAGAAATAAAGATCAATAAATATAATGAGAAATTGGAAATCAACAGAGGCTTTCTTTGAATATTGAAACAGTAGCACCGGCAACAACAGAAAAGACCATAGTAGCGCATTCAAGACCAGTTTATGGTTGAAGGAAAGCACTACATGTGCATGTGAAATCAGACACATGTGTGTTTTTGTTTTTAACAATAAGAATTATGCATTTTGAAATTCTTATTTAGGGCTTGAAAAAAAATGTATAGTATCTATAAAATATATAGTTTTGCTCACTCCTTACTTCTTCCTGAATTTTCTTTTGCAAGTTTTGTAGGTTTATGTCAGTTAAACTATATCTCATAACAGTTAATGGAAGTTAACTTTATTTTGGATGAATATAGAGCCCCACCACTGCCACACACAGCCACTTAACATCATGGCTGACGTGTTCTCACTCTAACAGGCTGCTTTGCATAGACCAACTGATCTGGAGCATAACAGTCTGTGATCAGTCTGACAAAATGCTTGCCTTTTGTGAAATCTCTCTACTGAATACTGGAATATATGATCGAGTTTTTATTGATCAGACCCAGGAGCAAGCAGTGCTAGCGTATGTATATGTGAGAGGTGGGAAGGAAAATCTGGAGAAGAGCAAGACATAAGGGAATGGAGCCTTGTATTATTTTGTTGTCACTTTGGTGTCAAGTAAATGTATGAATGAAAAATAAACAATAAAAGACACCTACATGTATGATGTATGATGCTGTTTTGTGTCTTTCTTGTTTTTTTTTTCTTTTTTTACTAACCTTTCTCCATGTTTGTCTTTCAGACTGTTCACAAAGTCACTTCAGTGGATGGCCCCAGAAGTGGAGGCCAGATGGAAATTGGGTCACATGACCGCCTCCAGGAAGGCGCGCTGAGCCTGGAATTAGCCAATGGGGTGAACCCCTATCCTAATGATGATGAGGCATCTATGGAAACAGAACAACAAAGGAAAGGAAGCGTGCCTCCGAGGCAACGCTGGGTGCCAGGACATGGGAAAGTCAGTGACACCCAACAACAGCAATCACGTTGGAGCAGCAACGGAGGTACAACCCTCTCAGAGCCCATCCACCATGCAGACATGGAGGATGCTCACAATCTGGTGGCTTTTTCTGCTATGGCTGGCTCCTTGCCTCCTTCTTCTTCCCCCTCTTGCCTCCTTGTGCAGCCTAATACAGCCCAGCTGTATGAGAAGTTCACCCAGGAGACAGGTGCTGGTGGGGCCCATTCCAAACTCTCTGCAGGGGCTTCTGAGGGAAGCTGTCAACCTCTAGAGGACCTTGACACCCTACAGAAAGCACTGAGCCAAGCCAAACATGGGCACAAGCCTCCTAACTGCGACTGCGATGGACCTGACTGTCCAGACTACCTTGAATGGTTAGAGAAGAAGATTAAATTAGCAACCAGAGAGGATCAAGGTTCCAGTAAAATAGCTGATGGTGTCACACACATACAGCAACCCCATTTGCAGCAACACCCTCAGACTTACCAACAGGCAAATGGTGGCCACCATATGTCTACTTCATGCTCACAGCAGCAAGAGGTAACTCAGGGCCATCACCCAGACCAAGTGCCCTGCTCCAAACCTCCTATTCCTTGCTCTCCCCAGGTGCTTTCCATAGCCAAGGAAAAGAACATCAGTCTTCAAACAGCCATTGCCATCGATGCTCTAACACAGTTATCTGGCACTAGTCTTCACGTTGTCAGTTCTCCAGGTCAAACCCCATTTAAAAATAACCTTCACAACCACCAACACACCATGAACATTACACCTGGCGTGATCCCATCCTCTCCTGGCAGCAACTCATCTTCACGTTCTCAGTCCGTCCCTCCAGGACTGCATGTCAACCAGCATGCTCCAGCATCATGTGACCACCACAGACCCCAGTCCCAGGGCCAGCCGCCCCATGCTACACCTCTCCCTTCCGCTACCTCTCCTTTCCCAGGTCAGGGAAAACCTCCAGGCTTCAGTCCTAATCCCCAGCAGTGGCAGCAGATCACAGGCAGAAGCTCTGAACAGAAGAATCCATGGATATATAGGAAATCTGAGCCGCAGTCTTGCTTCGCCACTGCACTTCACAATAGCTCAGACCCCATGTCACAGCTGAAACAGCTGCTTGGTGACACCAGTGGCAAGTTCAGCAATGTTCCTTTCAACCTTCCAGTCGTACAGCAGCTTAGCTTGAACCAGAATGGGAGTATTCAGGGCCAGGACAGCCCAGCATTGGCCAGAATAAAACAAGAGCCAGACTCTGGGGAGCATTACCAACAGACTGCCTCAACAGGACATTATGGAATGTCTAATGGTCAACAACTGGGTCAGCACTTCCTTGGTAATCCCATGTCTCCTGGTCAAGCAGCCATCAGACACTCCACTCAGGCAGCTCTGCAACAGCACCTTCACTACAAGAGGAACCTCTTCTCTACCCACCCCTCTGGCTTTGGATCACCAGGTCCACGTGCAGCTCTGGTTTGTCAAAACTTGAAAAAATGGTGGCCACAGATGGAGGCAGGTTTGCCACATCTGGTGATCAAACAGGAACCCAAGGAACCTAAGAAGAAAAAAAGTAGCCAAGGATCTCCTGTCATGAAAGCTACAAGTGGGATGCTGATAGGCCCTCCTCTCCCCAAACCCAAGCAGATAGTCATCAAGAAGACCAAGCAGAAAGCTTCCATGCCAACCTTCCTGCCTCAAACCCAGATCACCGTACAAAAAACACCTGTCTATATGATAGACAGAGCCCCAGCCTTGACCAGCCTGCAAGTATGTTCTCTGCCCTCTCTGCCCCTTCATAGTAACGCCATTCAGGCTGCTACTGCAGGCCTTTCTGCCCCAGCCCAGTCTCAGGTATCCATTTCCAACACCTCAATGACTCCCTCTTCAACAGTATCTGTTTTACCAGAAAACACTCCAGCTCAAATTGGCCTTCTGCTTTCACCTGTGGCTCCTGCAGTCCACCTTAAACCAGAAGGAGTGGGCAATCTGGCCTCCAGTAACACCAGCACTGCCACATCTGTTACCTCCACATCTTCATCCAGCACCTCACAATTACAGAATCTCATGAACATAGATCCGAAGTACGAAGACCTGATCCGTCAGTTTGAGGCTGAATTTGGAGACTCACCTCCAGATGCACCTGCCACTCAGCCCGAGGAGGAGACAGCTACAGCCCCTAAGCCAGGGAATCGATCCCTACTAAGCCCTCAGGACTTCAGTCCCACATCATCCCACACCTCTCAGTCAGTTCCCTCAGTTCCCACCACTCAAACCAACTCAACACCTCATTCAGATGATCAGGAGATGGAAGTCAAAAACCATGTGACAGGGACCCAAAGTGAAGCAACCATGAGCCCAGTGTCCGCAGAGAATCCAAGGGAAAAGCAAAATGAGGGGCCCGTTGATCATTCTCTTGACCAGGAGACTGTGTTGGTCAAGCAGCAGCCCAGAATGTTAGAGGATACATTCAGCTCTCCGATGCCAAAACGCATGAAGTTTGAAGCTTCGGGGGACATAGCAGTACTGTCAACCACATGCTATTCAGAGGAGGATACCCCGACTAAGGAAGGTCTACCCTCCTCGCCTTCTCTTAGGGGTTTCCTAGACTCACCTTTGCGCTACCTGGACACCCCCACCAAGAACTTGCTGGATACTCCTTCCAAGGATCCACAGTCAGAGTTCCCCTCCTGTACCTGTGTGGGTAAGTGTATGCATCAATGTCAGACTGTGCTGTATGTACAATTTGCAAGTTGGTTTCTACCTGAAAAGGTCTTTAGCACTTTTCAGACACACATTCAGCAATATTCAAACAAAAATGTCATCCACCCTTTCATGTATACTTGGACAGTGGTCCAATTATTCGGCCCAGTCAAGCTGTTACTTTAGCTCGACTTAATTGTGCATGTATGTTCAATGAGTGGATTCATAGATACCTCCCTCCAGCACCAAGTCTTGTCTTGATATTTTAGAGTGTCTAAGAATGTGTGTGTTGCCAGGGTGTGTGACTGCGACCAGCCAGACAGTGACAGCGTGAAGCACTGAAGGCAGGAGGCAGGAACAATAGCAGTGGTGGCAGAAGGAGCCTTTTGTGTTGGTTTGGCTCAGGCAGGCAAGCAGATCACTGCCTTTGTTTGACAGAGAGCAGTTTAGTCCCATAATTTGGTTTGCACCCTGTTCATGGTAGTTATTTACAACAGAGTAGGTGGTCCTAAAGTTGAAATAAAAAACCTAAAAGCACTTTTTAAAGCTTTTGCAAGGGAATTAGCTTTGGTTATAACATAATTATATTGTGTCCTGTCTCTGTCCATGATGCCATTAATTTTACGACTTAATAAAGCAGAATATTGCGGCTGGATTGTTTGTGTAATAGTAATTTAACCAACCAATTTAAAGTCTGCATTCTTAGAGAAGCTATTGAAATATTGAAACAATTTTATTGCATTTTGTGGGTTGTAACTGTAGCTGAAGCCTTGCAAATAGAGCCTTTCTGTTCCTATTTGAGAGGATGCATGGGGGGGTTAATAGTTAACAACAAGCCTTAATAGTTAAGCTTATTCATACATGACATCACAAACTCCCTTAAGAGACTGCTCTTGAATGAAACTGCCTGCAACACACACACAGATTAAAGCCATGATTAGCACACCCAAACACATCTGCACAATTTTCACATAAGAATCTAGTTTGACTCCTCCACTTCCTGCCATGAGCCACGCCCTGGTGCCTCCCTGCACCACCAGGGGAATGTGACCTCATGTTGCCTTTAAACCAGAAACACACACACACATCACTGAGTCGATTCCCACACTTGTGATAATCATCTGGTGGGAAACTTACATTTACAGAATTTATCTGGTAATCAGAAGTGTGAGCTACATTGCAGATGATAGAGAGGAAAGAGCAAAGTGGTAGTTATTCTTGGAAGTATAGTTTGGAAACACATCGCAAGCTCTACAAGCTTTGCAGTGCAGGCTTGTAGAGTTTTTCATTCAATGTGGTGTACATTTACCTGCACAGTATCAAATACCAAAATTAGCAATAGTTCACTAGAGACCCTATACACAATAAGAACACTAATGTATGAAGCATGGAGACAGACATGCTCCCACATACTTTTGCATTCATCTGTACCTCCCAAAGTATCACCCAACAGACCACACCCTGAACTTGCAGCCCACTGTCTGAGCCTGGGGAGACTATTGTGTGTTCATGTGGCTTTGTGTGAACTGGATATTGCATTCAGCTGCACATTCATAAACTCTTCAGTTATGAATTGGCCTAATCTACAAAGAGAATGGCCCTAAGTTTGCCCAGAGACACATCAAAGCACATCTGCTGTACATTTTAGCCTTTATCAAAAGTCTGCACAAAGTGAGATGTGATAACATGCAGTCGAGCTCTACTCTTTGCTGAGGTCAGCAGACTTATACTATGAACTGTTTACAGCCTTAGAGACACTGAGTTCAAAGAAATAAGCACTTCTTATCTGCAAGCAGGAGTTTATCAAAAAAATCTGGTGAATATTGATACAAGGCACATACGATATGATGTTCAAAGCACTGTGCACTTCAGAGGGGCACTGCTGGTAATATTGACACAAAATCATGTCTCATAGTTTAGTTGTGTTATAGCATAGTTTAAGATTATATCTAATGTCTGGGCAGATTTTTGGATAAATATCCAGCAGAACATGATATCCATGTACACTTGACAGCTGTGTTGCTACCCTCTGGTTCTATTTTAAGTTTTATTTGACAGTTTTGATGTTTCATCTTAAACACACAAGGGTGGGATGTCACAGTCAGTAATAGAATAAGGAAAACATACTTACCGAAATTAATGTACTTTTTGTTGTAGTTGTTTATGTCAAACTATGTTTTGTCATTGGGGTTATTAAAAGTTTTATATGTTTTTTTATCACTACTTTTTGTTTTCCTAGAGCAAATACTTGAGAAAGATGAAGGACCCTACTACAATCACCTTGGATCTGGACCTACTGTAGCCTCCATACGAAGCCTGATGGAGACGAGGTTAGGCAACTCTTCTTTTCTCTTCTTTTATCTTCTCTTCCTGCTTCCCTTTCCTCCTCTTTCGCTCCCACCTTTTGCTTTCTCTCCCCCCTCCCTTCTCCTCACAATTTGTCCTCAGGGAATCTGTGACCCAGAAACTAGTCGATGGAACAGGAAGTATCAGCATCATCAGAATATCACAGGCAGAGCAAGAGGCACGGGCATAGCAACAGATGACAGCTGAGAACGGAAGAAGAAGGAAAATACAGTTACAATTAGATGTGAAATTACAGAAAAATACAGAGAAAAATATGGAGGTGAAAACAGAGGAAGGGAGGGGAGGGAAATAAAAACTCTTTACCTGCAAGTGATGTACTCACAAAGCTGAATTAACTCTGTTTTATGCCTCAAGTGAAATCAAATTAAAGATAGGATGTATGATGTATATGAGTTGTTTTATCTTCTCTGAAGAAAACACTGATAAACTGTTTTGAAGGTTTTAGGCAGGATTTCAAATGGACCAATGAGTGATTAGTTCTCAGAATGAGGGGGTGGTGATAGGCCAGAGACCAGTTCTTGTTGTTCAAGAGATGACGTAAGAGGTTAAGACCCTATAGTTCGTAGCTGACCTTTGATCCACCTCTGACCCCAGCAAGGCCACCCCTGTGGTGACAGAGTTTAATCCCCCCCACGCTCTCCCTCAGCCACCTCAGGGTTGATCCTATTCAGCGGGAGCCCCTTGTGCTCTCTGTCACGCCAAATCTGCTCAGGGCTGAAGTTTACACAATGGCAGGTATCAAGCTGGGGGTAGACCTGGTATGAGCTGTGACCAGACATGTGACAAGTTCTGATGACCTTCCCGCACCCCGATGCAACCTCTGACCTCTCTCCCTCCTGTATACTTACTGGCACATCTGCAGGCATACACACATCCAGCAAAAACATAAATATGTGTGTGCATCCGCAAAAATCTGGACAGTCACATGTCACAAATTTAAATATTGAAGCATCTTAAAGACAATGCCATGTGGTTGGTGTTACGCAGAAGCTGGTGGGTTCTGGTTTTCTCTGCCATGCTTGTGTGAATCTTAGCGGAGCCTTGTGAACACACACTCCACCCCAGCTACTATCGCTGAGCTTTGCCTGTCTTTGGTTGACATCTACTGCTACTCCCTCAGAAAGCTGAAGCTGAATGTGTTCTCTTTGGCCGCTCAGCTGGTACAGCTGATGAGGTGCTGTTAATTATTTTTTGTAGTTATTACAATAGGATACCATTGGCAGTTATCAACAACCAATGGCCAAGTGGATGTACTCCTAAATAGCTATGTCATTTTCCTCGTCCTTTGTAGGTATGGAGAGAAAGGGGAAGCCGTCCGGATTGAGAAGGTTGTGTACACTGGCAAAGAGGGGAAGAGCTCCCATGGTTGTCCTATTGCCAAGTGGGTAGGTAGATTCTGTTCACTTCCACCATGTAGGAGGTGTTAACAAAAAAACAATACCGACATGTGTAACTGTTAATGTTTCAAAAGAATGGCCTGTGTGTTTCTCAGACCTCCAAACCTTGTCGACAGTCTGTCAGCATCTCACTTAGTGGCTGATTGTGTTTAAGTGAAAGAGTGAAAAAGAGAGGGATGGTTGTTTGTGTTTGTTTGTTCTTTTTAAGGAGTCAGAACAACACACTGGACACAAAGAGCAGAGAACAGGCTGTCACGTGTGTCTTTTCTGACAGATTTAGGATTGGTATTTATTCATAAGAGCAGATCATATTCATTACAGGTGTTTTATGCTTTATGCGTCTGTAATCTGGAATATCTTTGTGTGTTGGACATCTGCTGGTCAAATAAAGTAACTACAAAAGTAGCTTCACAAGATTTTGAATATTTGTAAAATTAAGCTAATGTCTGTTTTCGTTGTGAGCGGCAGTATTAAATTCTCTATGTCATGCCAGGTGATCCGTCGGAGTTGTGAGAAAGAGAAGCTGCTCTGTCTGGTGCGTCATCGTGCTGGCCATCACTGTGCCAATGCGATGATCATTATTCTCATTTTGGCCTGGGAAGGGGTCCCGAGAGCCCTGGCCGACAAGCTGTACCACGAGGTCAGTGAAAGCCTCACCAAATTCGGAAACCCCACCAGCCGACGCTGCGGCCTAAATGATGAGTGAGTAGCCGACGGGCAGTTTTTTACGCTGGCACTGACACTTTATTATAAATAAATTTGTAACATTTTTGTGTGGACATAAGAACCATTCACCATCTGGAAGAAAATGTGGTAACATGCACTAGTAGCACAGAATAAATCTTGCTTTTATTAGAATAGTTATGGACTTAAAAACTGTCTTAGCCTCGTAAGTGATCAAACATGTGTGAAACTTTTTTGAGGCTGTAATTTTATGTAGTTTAGTAACATTATTTCTTCAAATACATTCTCTCTGACAGTTCTCTCACATGTTTAAAGCATACATAATTGATGAATAAAGCAGAGCTTGCTCACTCTGTCCTTTGCAGTCGTACCTGTGCCTGTCAAGGCAAGGACTCCGAAACATGTGGTGCGTCCTTCTCATTTGGCTGCTCCTGGAGTATGTACTTTAATGGCTGCAAGTACGCCCGAAGCAAAATGCCACGCAAGTTCAGGCTACAAGGAGATCACCCTGAACAGGTACACCTGACATCAAAGCCACCTGTTTTACAACATTAAAAGGGATCGTGTTGTTGCTGATAATGAAAAAGTTTGTTTTCAAGCTTTTTATCATTTTATTTTTCAGACTCTTTCAAATCTTGGGTCAGGTTTTGTGAAGACTTTATAAGCAGTCAGTGCCTTACTTGCAGTAGAATGGTCAGAGTGCTCTCAGTTTGGAGAAACAAAAAGGGGAAGCTTGTAGTTGAGTTAAGCTAGCAAAAGGGTATTCAGGAAAACAGCATTGTTTTGCCCTTAAAAACAACTAAAATGTCATAAGTTTATGGCACGTGTGCCATATAATGGATTCGTACACTTCTTCACTTTTGCTATAGACAGGTTTTTACATATGCACTATTTTTCCTCAATCAAGGACCATCTTGTGTTGGTAGTGCACAACCACTGTACAAACAACCACTGACTGGTGGCTGCTGACATTCTTAAATTGAAAAGAATATGAAGCCAAAAAAAGCTCTTTTAAATTGCAAATTTTTTCTCTTCTCATGAATCCTTTCTGAGCAGCTGCTGTCTAAGCTCCTCCGTCAAAATTCTTTCTTAATTCTCCAAATTAAGAGACCTCCAACCTCTGACTACAGCTGTAAAGACAGTGACTATTTATTAGTACTTCACACAACCCGACTAAAAAAAAATCACTTTGAGGCATAATTTATTGCTTCTGTAACCTGAGTGTTGTTCTAAACTACGATCCGTATTTTTTATTGTCAGGAGGAGAAACTCAGGGATAACTTCCAAAATCTGGCAACTGAGGTGGCTCCTTTGTACAAGCAACTGGCACCACAAGCCTACAGTAACCAGGTTTGTTGCACAGATACAAATACTCAACAATATTCATTTACAATGCACAGTAAAACCCTGTTTCTACACAGTCCACTTGATTTAATTAGAATTACAAAAACTATAAATCCAATATCCATAACTAACACAGCAACAGAATCAGTGCTATAAATGCATATTCAATAGTTCTCGCTTTAGCTGTTTTGATGTTACCTCTATCCTCTACCTCAGTGCCTGTCAGAGCAAAAAGCTCCAGACTGCAGGTTGGGTTTGAAGGAAGGCCGTCCATTCTCTGGAGTGACTGCGTGTATGGATTTCTGTGCCCACGCTCATAAGGATCAGCACAATCTACACAATGGTTGTACAGTGGTAAGATCAACTAAGTTTTTGAGCTGTGAAAACAGAATATATTGCGCTTAAGTTTTTAGTACAATTCACATTTAAATTTGCTCTTTCTGTCATGCTTTGTTAGGTGTGCACCTTAACGAAGGAGGATAATCGCACTGTAGGGGAATTGCCTGAGGATGAACAGCTCCACGTGTTGCCTCTTTACACGGTATCGCAGACAGATGAGTTTGGCAGTGCTGAGGGCCAGCGCATAAAGATGAAAACAGGAGCCATTCAGGTGCTTCAGGCTTTCCGTCGTGAGGTACGCAAGTTGCCCGAGCCTGCCAAATCCTGCCGACAGCGCCGGTTGGAGGCCAAGAAGGCCGCCTCGGAGAAGAAGAAGAATAAACTCCTTCAGCAGGCAGGGGAGACACCAGAGAAAACAATGGTCAAGGCTGAGGTCTGCATCAGTGGTTCCCCCCAACCCCAAGGAAATAAAGGTTAGTTCATGTTTGATGTGTCAAAATTCTATTTAAAAACTAGAGAAAGAAATGCAGTGAAAAGGTGTTTTAAAAAAGTTTAATTTCTAACATACCCTTTTATTTTAAACAACCAGCAATTATAAAACAAGAGATGAAGCCCAACATCAAGACAGAGCTCCTTAATGGATCACTAGATGGATACCCTTTGCAGGCAACAGACCCGTTCAATAACATCTATCAACACCCTGCCTACTATGCAAGAGGAGCCCCCTCCCCAGCAGGCCAGCCCTCTGCAGCCGACACAGTAAATGGTTACCACCCCAGTCTGCCCACAATGCCCTATGGATACTACAACTACCCGCCCAATGCACTTTTCCCACGCAGGCTGAGGACCTATGAGGGTCGAAATGGATCTTTTGCAAAAACAGATAATAAGCCTGTCCAGGTAGACAAAAAGCCTGATATTCAGAGCCTTCAAGCCAGACTGGCCCAGTCCTCCACCAGCCAGCCAGAGCAAATCAACCAACTTAACCACAGTGCTTATTCCCAGCCTGCAGACTACAACCAGTCCCGTCCTTCTTCTGTCTCCTCTGAGCCCTCCAACAGAGTCACTCCACTCATTAAACAGGAGCCCATGGATGTGCCAGTTAATGAAGGTACATTGCCAAGCCAGGCTGGTACCAACACATCAAGGTCCAACCCCCAGCCTGCAGCCTGGCCAGGGTGCAAGCTTAATGGAAGTATTATTCCTACCAGCTGGGATGGCCATCTGAACCATAGACAAAGTCCTGAACTTTCCTCTTTGAACTTGAGCAAGCAGCAGTTTCACCAGCATTCCCAGCAGCGGCAGTCCTCTCCTTACCCCCAGCAGTGGGCATCCTTTCCCAGTTCAAACTCTCCAATGCTTTCTCCCAATCCATCACTTCAAATACCTTCCTCTCCACCTCCGTCCCATCACCTAAGTGGAGCGTTCCAGACTAACTTACACCAAGGATCCACGCGCCATGCCATCTCTCAACCAGGTACACCCCAACCTTCCAACTCACACTCAGGCTCAGTTACTCCACAACCAGGCACACCAGGCCCAAGCACTCCAGGCCCAGGCACCCCCAGGCACTGGACTAGTCCTGCTCCAAGTCCCCAACCAAATGCTTGGGCCATGGGGCCTGCTGCATATGGCCCTGGTTTGAAGCACAACAATCCTGCAGGAGCCTACCCAGACAAGATCTGGTCCAAGACCGGGGAAAATCGGTGTTCCACCCCCCTTGGGCTCCAAGAAAAGGCCTGGAAGTCTTGTGGGGGTTCGGTGGCAGGCAGCACCCCTTCCCCCGCTCCCGAGGGTCGCCTCTTCCCTGATGCACTGCAGCAATCTGGTCAGGCTTACTGTGACCAAAGCCGAGCCGAGAGTGACACCGAGAGCATCAAGCATCATGAGGAGTACGACGATGAGGTGTGGTCTGACAGTGAACACAACTTCCTGGATCCCAGCATTGGTGGTGTAGCAGTTGCACCAACCCATGGTTCCATCTTGATTGAATGTGCCCGTCGGGAACTACACGCCACCACTCCAATTAAAAAGCCTGATCGTTCTCACCCCACCCGCATCTCCCTGGTCTTCTACCAGCACAAGAACCTCAACCAGCCCATGCATGGCCTGGCTCTGTGGGAGGCCAAAATGAAGCTGCTGGCAGAGCGAGCACTGCAGAGGCAGCAGGAAGCAGCTCTCCTTGGCCTCTCCCAGGAAGACATTAAGTCACTCGGGAAGAAACGCAAGTGGGGTGCTACAGCAGCAGGTGCCAGTCCAGGACCTGGACAATCTAAAGACAAGAAGGAGGGGCCAGTGACACGGTTAGCCCCCACGTTCTACACCACCTCTATGGTTACTGTGTCTCCCTATGCCTTCACCCGCCTAACTGGGCCCTACAGCCACTTTGTCTGAGGTAGACCGACCCAGACAGACTGAAAGCTACAGAGTGGTGCGGTGGAGGTCTGGAGAGAGCAGTGAGCAGGATGAATGTCTCTCAGCCGTCTCGGAGTCTGGCATCTCTCCATCCTGCCCCTCCACAGTCCACTTGGAGGAAGGGACATTTTTATTGTTTTTTACCTCATGTCAGGCAGTGGTTTGGGCTTCAGACACACTGCCTGTGGTGCTCTTCCTCTCTTTTTCCTGGAGAGGAACTCCATTGCTTTTTCTTGTTTATAGAATTTTAATGATTCTAATTATTGCTATTATTATCAATATTATTATGATTGCTATTGTTACTGTCAATGTTGTTCTTACAGGTATTATTATGATAAAGACTTGTTTGTTTTTATTGCTGTTTTCTTTAATGTTATTATTAATGAGGTGATTGTTTTTGTTTATATATTTTTTTAAATCAATCAGTCTGAGTCACTCAGACCATTGCTTTTCCATGTTTGGAAAACCTGTCCCCCCCTTTTGTAATTTAATTTTGTGTTCTTTCTCCTTGTCAATCTTAAAACTCTACTTACAGGAGGAGCCATTATCTTCCCGATCAGACAGCAAATCAGTATTTGGGAAAATAGAAACATGGCTGCATTAAAAAAAAAGCAGACATGGCAGTGGTAACTGTTTGATGTTATAAAATAACAATAAGTCCACAAATTATTACCTTGGGCCATTCTTGTTTTGCCATCCTGAGGAGTTAGTAAGGTGGCCAATTCAGCATCTTTACTCATGCTGAATACAACTTCTTGTAAATGGTTGAAACTGAGCTATATAAGGTTTAATTCAAAACCAGTCATGATTATATTGACAAATATATGCCCAGGTTAAAAATGACTGCAATGAAACGACACTGAGATCACAGCTTGTCTTGTCTTTAGATGATGTGCTCCTCCTGCTTATTCGCACCCCTCCAGCTCTCAACTGGTGCTCGGCTTCTGGCTGCGATTGATTTTCATTCCGCTACGCTTCATGGTATATGATGCTGTACAAAGGTGCTCTAACTCAAAATTGGCTCAAATAGTATTTTCAAGTTAGTACTTTTGTTTTGACTGAGGCAGGGTGCCAGAGCGTCAGAGTTCATTGCTTTAAGATGCAGGCGCAGAAAATGTGTTGTATAAGGACAGCTGTGATGATTCATCTTGCAAAACTGTTTTCTGCTCTTCACTTTCCCCTGCTCTTAAAAACTGTGGTTCTGGTATCTTGTACTTCAAAATATGAACTACTACTTGCAAATGCCATTTAACCCAGATCTGCTACCACCACAACGAGATGGAGCAGGTGGCACCCTTTATCTTACTTCAACATTCATGTAGGGGTGAGCACTTCCTCACTCTAGAGGGCAGCATTGGCTGCCATTTCAAAGTGGTGTGTACAAACAAACCTTCAAGCACTTGAGATCCATTTTGAAATTGGTGAAGCCTTCCTGGCTGCGTTAACCACTGTTGGCCAGCAGAGGGGGATCATGCACCCTTTTTGTTGACAATGGAGGGGACTCACAAAGGCAGCTCAAGGCAAAGTTGATCTCTGTCCCACTGTAGAACAAATGTGAGCAAACTCTGGAGATGCATCTGGGAAGCAAATCCTGGGTTATAGCAGAAGGAAACATTGTTGGGACTGTAACGCTCTTGGTGCTCCTACACACACTCCGGTGCTGTCCTGTTACACTTGATTTACTGCGAAGGGCCCACTCCTTTCTCTGCATGGTGCTGTCATCTTTGAGCAGAGCGAGGTGTGTCCTTCTGCAGGCACCTTGTTGCCACAGAGCCAGCCAATCGAAGTGGCCGTTCTCTGGTTGCAGCCTTGTCATTGGGCTCAAGTTCCAGTTGAGGAGTAATTGCGGTTTATTGTGGCATGTAGTAACAAAGTACACTGTCCAGGGCAGAGAAAGCACAGTCATTCATCGCATCTCTTGGTCACACATTAGCAGTGCTTTTCACAGAGAAAACTGGGCTGAGAGTTAAAGGCAAACCATAGAAAATTACTGTAGCTTCAGGGAGTCAGCGCCAAATGCAAATCCTTTGAATCAGTTATTCTCTCGCTTTGTGTCTATGTGAGAAGGTGTGCCTGAAAATGACATGTATTTCCATGAAAGAGGCAAACCAAAGTAAGAGAATATTTGATCTTCCTTGAATCACTCATTTTTACTTTCCTTTTGGTGGCATAGCTGCTTGTGTCGAAAATGAGAATGAGTGACAACCAGAACTCGATAGAAACCGGCTCCTCCCAGCTGCTGCTGAGCGGTTGTTTGGGTAAAGGCCCCGGTCGTCTGTGAAAGACCCTGTTACCTCTCCCAAGGGCCTCCAGCTCTCTACCTCATGCTGTAGAGACACTGGTCACAATCACAACTTGCTACTGAGGGCAAAAAATCATGCATGTCCCCTTGTGTGCTCTAGATCTCCACACCTTTTAACCTGCGTTTTTTTTTTTTGTAACTCTTATTTATTACTACATGGTGGTGATGATGATAATGATTGTCTTTGATGTTTTTGTTTTCTTTTTCATCTTTTTTTTATATAGCTGATACAAATTGTACATAGAGAAGAAAAGATTTATAAAAGCACTTTTAATCTTGATTTTAATGACAAAAAGAAAGAGCCGATTATTGACAACTTGAAGCTTAGTTTTTCTTTTTTCTTTTTAATTTTCTCAAGAGAGACATAAAAAAAATATGTAAATATTAAACTATTTAGGTAAGATTATTTAACTGGTGAGGATAGTAACTAAACCATGAATGACGGGGTTATTTGAAGTCTTGGACAGCCCTTTATAACACTTAGTCCCAATACGTTGTGTGTAAACGTTTGCTTAGTAACACTGCTGTTTTGCTTTCATAAGTACTGTACCCCTTGTCAGCCTGGCACTGACAGAGCCCTGTCACCTCTTAAAAAAATTCACACGCAGCTCACTCATTGACGACGGTCCCAAAAAAAACAGGAGGGTCTTTTTTCCAATTGTCATGTCTACAAAACGCATGAATTTTAGAGTTTTACAAAAGCTTTTCTCCCGCGATTCTCACTCAAATTTCCCTCACATAGTAAGAACGTTGGCGAAATTTAGTTCAAAACTAAGAGATATCATAATTAGGGTTCTCGGAGACAGTGATTTTCTGTTTGCAGTTTAACATGTTTTCTAAAATGCGCAGTGTTCAATCTGACGGTCACATAAGGCGATCAGTACCACTTTTATCTCTTTATGATAAACACTGCGCTGAGTTACGCTCAACAGAGGTTGAAAACGGCAAGTTACAGCTTGTCACCTTACCAGCAGCTGTAAAGCTCATTAACACGTTACATCTAGTTTGTTTAATCTTTTCAGAAACCTTCATATATACTACACAGTGACTAGGCAACCAGCAGAGGTTATAGGAAGTTCTAACCAAGACACTAAAACTTCTCTAAATACTTTGTTATGTGTTACCAAGAAATCTGTTGAAGTGCTGGTATGCAGGAATTTTAACCTCCTGATCGTTTCCAACATGCTGACTGCGGCTTCCTATTTAGCGTATAGAGATTAAAGTGGCGTCGGTTTTCCCATGCATATAGCTACTTTGAGATGATGTGCTAATGAGCCCAACAATCTTTTCCATTTGTATTGGACTATCAGGTAAGACTCTGCCTCCCTGCTTGTTTAGATGTATCTATTATAATGTGCTCTAGCTTTCCTAATATTTAAGTGTGCACATGACAGAGAAACCATGATGCCCCCCCCCCCCCCCCCCCCCCCCCCCCCCGAAAGACACCAGATTTTAGCTTGTAATGATATTTAATGATATGACACATACATCGTGGTTAACAGGAGTTTGATTGGTTCAGCGGCAGGGTCTGTTTTTATTTCTTCTTTTGTTTTTGTGAGCATAATGCATGGCCCAAATTATACACACTTACCTGAGAATTGGTACTGAGGATGCAGTGTACACCATATATTAATGACTTTGTAAATCACATGTTTTGTGGATGGCTCTTATGAGAGATGCCACCTCCCAAGCATGTACTGAGATGGGTGATTGTGGTGGGGGGGTGTTTCTGACAGCCGGTGCTATGATGCTACACCTTAAAATTCACTGTGTTAAAAAAAGAGAGAAAAATGTGAGGCATAAATGATTACCACAAATATTTTTCTGAGCTCTTCGAATGTCAAGAAAACTATACTTTTGATTCAAGCAGTTTCAAAGGATGGGAAGCTGCCCTGGTGCTGACTTTATGAAAAGTCTTTTGTTACGACGCTACAGATTTACATCTCTCGGTTGATTACATCTTCTATTAATATTCATTCCATATTGTACTTGAAGTCATCAAAACTAGGATGAGGAATAGAATCCAATTATATGAAGACTGTTTTCTGGGTTTCACATTTGGTACAGCGCAAGTACCAAAGGCTATTAGAATTACCTTTTTCAGTATGTTGTACATGTACATGTTAGCCGAATTCTAAGATATTTGAACAATACCAGAATTGTGTACTGACCCCCCCCCCCTTAACCTTGTATATTTTGTCTTTTCACCCACACAAATATAGATAAACATGCATCTCACTATGTTTGGCCCACTGTTGAAAATTCACGACTGAACACGCTTCAAATCTGGAATAGAGACTTGGACCCTGGCCTATACAAAAAGATGAAAAATGAACCTACACGTGGCAGCTACATTCCTTTTTTGAGTTATAGGATTGTTCTTGGTTCTTTATTTTCATGTCAAGGATGCAGTATGTTAAAAAAAACAAAAAACAAAAAAACAAAAAAAAAGTGTTTCTGTTCAGTCTCTCTCTTTGTAGCTGTATGGTGTATTATGTGAATACATAGTGTATGTGGTAAAAACCCCACAATATTGTTTTATGTTGCGCGACAAATAAAAATATTAAAGTAAATCACGTTTTGTTAAGTACTTCATTTCCAGTTTGAGCCACTTTCTTTCATCTGGTGCCAAAGTTGCATAATTTCACTGATTCATGCCTCCGCAGTGATTAGCAACCGCAGGGTGGATTCATCATAAGGATCTAATTTGAGACAAGTTTAGAATGCTCCAGTTAAGGTGCTGACAAATTACTGGAAATGCTTCATCTACATTTAACCCCCTGCTACACCAGTCACCTGACAGTGGGAAGAAAGTGCAAGGGCGTAAGTGACAGGACAAAGTTGGAGAGAGCATTTGGAGGCCTTTTGCTTTCACGTTTATAAAGATAGATATTACTATAAAAAGGGTCACCAGGGGGGTATTCCTAGAAGCTGGCTTAGCGGAAAGCCTGGCTTATTTCGCTACTTCTGGCTAAATTTAGCGAGAGTTCCGTTCCATAAAGGTGGCTTATTTGAACGCCCGCTGAGTAACCATGGTAGTTTATGCTGCTGAACTAGCCTGGTCTCGGGCAGGCTAAAGTATTGAGAATGAGGAGTTGTCGTCATAGTACAGAGCCCCGCCCCTATCCGCCATGTTGGCAGAATGCTAGCGAGAAAACGCCGTTCTCTCCGTTAGTTTACATTGTACGCGTGTGTTTTTAAATCAGTTAGTGTTAACATTACGGAATTGCAAGAACATGCCTGGAAATCAATGCTGTGTGAAGAACTGTTCCAGTACCTCACACAATACGTTTGGGAAACATAGGAACAACGAAATTCGTTATTTTAGGTTTCCTAAATGGATGCAGCATCAGGGAGAGCAGGTTTCTGACCTGACCAGGAGACGCCGGGTTGCTTGGTTGGCTGCAATAAGAAGAAAGGACCTTACTTTCGATTGCGCCCCTCCGTGGTTGAGAGTGTGTTCTCTGCATTTTCACTCGGGTAAGTTATCTAAAAATCTCTTTATGTTGTGGTCTCTTAAAGCTACGAAGTTACCTTATGTTGTTGCAACCGTTGTTTTACCGTTGTTTTACCGTTGCTGCTTAGCTGCAACTCAAAAAATGTCCGAACGGCTGAAACGGACTCCGGAAAGAAATGTTCACCTAGAATTCTGCGCTCCCGCAACTCATGTCTTGTCTAAAAAACTAAACAAAAACTGTGGTTATCATATCACCACTTTCACTGTCTCGAAAAATCAATCAGTCGGTGCCAGTGCAACTAAAGAAACGCAACTATACACACATTTGAACATGAAATTAAATGAGATAGAACATGGTATTCATTAAAACTAATCAATACCTAACAAACATCCGATCTACACCCACGTAGGACCAGACTCAGAAAAATGGGGGACAGGTAATAATGCTAATGATACAAATTATTTGTAGGCTACAGTCAAGGACTGTACAAACAAGATATTAGATAAAACGCAGGAATTAAAACATCTTACCATATTAAAAATATGACCTCTGTCCTTTCAGGCTGCTGCTCCACATTTACAGTAGCCGATAATGTAAAACAACCTACTGGCTGAAGTATTTGCATTAAGTTCATCATCTCCCTCAGGCTTCCCTAATGTTATCGGTGCACTACACTGTGCCCATGTACGCATCCAAGGCAAGGCAATTTGTAGAGCACAATTCGTACACAAGGCAATTCAAAGTGCTTTACAGCTACATAAAACCACAAGAAGGCAATAAAATCATTCCAAAAAACAAAAAAATCATTAATCAATTAATTTAAAAGTGAATAGTGCAGATAAAATACTTTCAGGTGTCATATGCACATCTAAATAGAACTGTTTTCAGTCTGGATTTAAACATTGTCACATTGTCCAGGCCCCTGCTGGACCCGTGGAGGCTGACTATGTAAACCGAACATTTTTCCATATCCTAAATGTACAGGTACACTTGGGGATAATTGTCCATAGACTCTGAACTGGATTTCTCATTTTGAAAAATACCACATCAACCCCTTTAAGTAATGCTGAGCAATGTCACATTTATGCCCTGTGAAACCTCATCATTGACTCCTATCCTCCGTGCATACAGATGATCTGTGATGGAGGTCATTTCATTTCCAACATTGAGGCTAAATGGCCGGGATCAGTTCATGATTCTAGGATCTTCCGAGCATCCTCACTGGCACAGAGGTTTGCACAAGGTGCAAGAATTTTACTTACCTGAAGGAGTGTACTTTTGAAGTAAGGTGGCAGAATTTTGGTAATCTAATGAGAGGTCAGGTGTAGAGGTCATCTTAAGGAATTTAAAGTGCTCATCATACTTTATTATAGATAGCCATATAAGGCACATATTGCATCAAATTGCCTAAAGTCTTAACACATGTATATCCATCCAACATTTCTCTTATTCTGCAGGAGAGTTCAATGGTGTCCTGCTTGGGGACAGAGGCTATGCATGCTGGCCGTACCTCCTCACGCCATATCCTGATCCAGGAACAAGGGCATGCACATGCACATGCACATGCACATGCACATGCACATGCTACAACAAGGGCACGGATAGAAATGACCTTTGGCCAAATTAAATACAGGTTCATTGCTTAAAGTTCTCAGGCACCATGGCTGACTTCTGACAGAGCCATCTTAAATTAATAGTATACTTCATATTTTATACATTTTGTCTTGTGGACAACTTTTCAGGCTCAAGTCTTTTCTTCGTTGAGTTGTAGTGCCTGAAAGGACTCAGTTTCTCCTGACACAGTGAGGGACCTATACAGGGACACATATTTCCTTTGATCCTTATTGTTGGGACCTTTGAGTTAGAACTTCTTTTCATAATTTAGCATTGACACAGTAGCAGTTTAAGTCAGAGCAAGTGTAAGAAGGCTAAATGGATCAGAGATGATTTATAACTTTCCACACGTTTAGGTCATGGCACCCCACTGTGAATATAAATGTATAAACACATTTCTAACACGTTGCATGAACCGTACAATAATGACAAGTTTGAGTTGTGTTGAATTGTTTATGTATTACTACATGTTTCTCAAGCTGTGGAGAGAAAACAGAATTAAATACAGTTCACAACACGAAATTCTCCTTTATCTGAATTTATACTAACATCCCTCTCCAGTTTCATAATCTCTGGCTTGATCTTTTTTATTTTCAGTTTCTTGTATCTAGTTTGGCGCTCTATTTATTGGACAAACACATTTCTTCAAAGGCTACTTACCACTCTGAAATATGTTCCTGTACTTTACCTTCACTTGCTGCCAGGTACGCTTTTGGCTGTTAAGATTGCTCCTGTTGAGATGTAACAGTGAAAAATAATATGTGGGTCACACACAGGATAATATAGTCACAAAGTATGATGATGCGTGTTGATTATTGGGTTATTAATAAACTGAGCAGGGCCAGTATATTTGTGCTGTACATCTCATACAGAGACAATTTAGCATGCTTTATGTAAACAAATTATAACACAAAGAGGAGAGTATAAATACATGAGGACAGTAAAATGAATGTCAGTGGTATGAAACTTTCATAATTTACGCATTTAGTCTGTCTGCAGTTGTTAGTCATGCCGTTTCTTCGCTTTATTGATCGCAGCTGTATTACCATTTCTGGTGATGACACTTTTAAAATCCTCATACAGCTCGATCAGCATTATTTGTTCAGCTGACGAAAAAATAACAGCTCTTGTCTCGCTCTCCTTTTCACAGAGATCTCCGTTTTTCCACCATCCACTCGTCAGGGCTTCTTACGTTCCTCGTGCACTCGCACTAAGCTAGGCTATGTAAGCCTCGCTTGGATTAGCCTCACCGAGATGCAGCTAAAATATCTTTGAGGAACGACTTAAGGCTTAAATGGGAGATGGCGCTAGTTCAAGCGACGCTTACCGGCTATAGCCTGGCTTTCTTTAGCTACTTTCTAGGAATACCCCCCAGCTTTTAACTCAGATCAAACTCTGCTTGGGTATGAAAAGACTGGCTCCTTCGTCTCCTTACCCTCCTCTGTAGCTTTGTGATTGAAACAACATTTCCTTCAAGTGCATTATCCCATCAAGATCAGCGAGTCGACAGGAGAACAACTGCTGCATAATAATAATGCCTGTGCACCGCTTTTCCAGAGGAGATGATTTGGCACTTTGAAAAGCAGCATGAGAGCTTTGAAATGTGCTCTGATGGATCAAGGACATTTTTGGGGTCAGATCTGAGCTGCTGTGTTCTATAACTGATGGAGGCAGACAAGAGTAAAAGGGAAAATAAAGTAGTTGAACTCAGATTTGATGTTGGGGAGGAAACTGGGATTAATTTAGTTGAAAAGCCATATTAGACTAGTATGACATTTTGGAAAAAGTCTAAAATGCCTATGTGTTACAAGTGGATAATGCCCAATGTCTTTAGAAGTGTCACAAGGCCAGCTTCGTGACAGTTTTTGTGTTTTGTGTTTGTCTTTGTCTCTTGTATGTTTGTTACTTTTTCCTTTCCCCTGCACTGCCACTTTGGATCTGCTTACCTGCCACTCCACACCTGCCCTGCTGCTTCAATCAAGCCACCTGGTTTCCATCAGCTCATCCCCCAGCCTGTACTTAGTTCCTGTCTTACCTTCAGTCTCTGCCGGATCGTCATTCTACCTCACGGTTTGTCGAAGCGACATCTAGCCTAAGCGCTGTAAATTCAAATCAGTTACTAACTCTAACCTTCTTTATCCAGTTCTGGACCAACCTGTGTTCCTGCCTGTCAGCCCGCCAGCCTGCCTGCCAACCCACTACCTTCCTGCCTGCCAGCTCGCCTGCCAGCCCAGCCATTTCCCTCAAACCACCTGCATCACCAATAAACTTGTTCTTTACCAGTTGGTGTCACTTTGGGTTCCTTGCAGAAGCGTGACAGCACGATCCGGCCATGCAGGACTCAACCGACGCTGACTCCGTCCGCTAGGCCGTCTCCCATCATGGAAAACTGCTTGGAGAGCACAATCAGGTGCTGACGCAGGTAATGGACGCCCTTTGTGATCTCACCACCCGGGTGACAGATATTCGGGACCACGTGAATCAGCTCTCGGGGCCCGTAGCTCAGCCACCAGTTCCAGCTCAGCCACCAGTTCCAGCTCCACCAGCGCCCCCTTCAGTTCCCTTTAAGGAGCCATGGGTTCCTCCTCCAGATCACTATGAAGGTGACTTTGGATTATGTCGTTCCTTTCTGTTGCAATGTGATCTTGTGTTCAGTCAACAGCCCCAGTCTTATTCCACGGAGCAGTCAAGAATTGCTTACCTGATGGGGCTTCTGCGTGGAGATGCCTTGGCCTGGGCTGCAGCTATGTGGGAGAAAAGGTCCCCTATCATCACTTCCTACGCTGCCTTTTCTGCTGAGATGAGGAGGGTTTTCGACCACCCGGTTCGTGGCCCGGATGCCTCCAAAAGGTTACTCTCCTTACGCCAAGGTATGCATAGTGTTGCTGAATTTTCTGTGGAGTTTCGTACCCTGTCCCTTGAGAGTGGCGGGAATAATGAATCCCTTCAAGCTGTTTTCTGTCACGGATTAAATGATGTGATTAAAGATGAACTTGTATCTTACCAGGAGCCTTCTGATTTTGAAGGTCTAGTGTCCCTGGCTATCTGCATTGATAATCGGTTGCGAGAGCGGAGAAGAGAAAAGCAGCAGCGCCCACCCACTGCCTCCATGGCAACCCCTATCTGCCTCAGGATCCCGTAGACACCAAAGTGGAGGATGAACAGTTCCTGGTCTGCTTAAAAGGATCTCTCACCTGAGCCAATGCAACTGGGACGTTTCCACCTGGAGCCAGAGGAGCGTCAGCGCCGCATTAAAAGTAACAGTTGCTTATATTGTGGGAAACCTGGGCATTTCCTGGCCTCCTGCCCTAATCGCTCTTCAAAAAAAACGACCAGGCTCGTCAGTAGGAGGGAGAATCCTGTCGAGTCACACCACCCTTCCCCTCTCTCCCCGAGCACAAGTGCAAGCAACCTTGTCATGGAAAGGTCAGTCTATTGATTGCTTTGCTCTTATTAATTCCGGTGCAGATGAGAATTTCCTTGATGCTACCGTTGCTAAGCAGTTACATCTGCCTTCCATCTCTTTAGATAAGCCACTTGAAGCTAGTGCATTAGATGGTAGACTCTTAGCCAACATTACTCAAAGGACTGTCTGTGCGATTACTTTTGTCTGGTAATCAGGAGATCAGTTTTCACCTAATTAACTCACCGTCCGTTCCTGTAGTCCTCGGCCTCCCCTGGCTAGGACAACATAATCCCCAAGTTGATTGGAGGACAGGAGAGATCATCAGTTGGAGCCTTCATTGCCATGCTAGTTGTTTGCAGTCAGCCCCACCTTTTTCTGTGCCCTGTCCTGAATCCCTGCCTGAAGTCCCTGATCTATTCTCCATTCCACCCGAAAACCATGACCTCCAAATGGTATTCAGCAAGGAATATGCTCTTTCTCTACCCCCTCACCGTCCCTAAGATTGTGGAATAGATCTCCTGCCTGGTGCTCCCCTTCCCAGCAGCTGCCTTTACAGCCTCTCCAAGCCTGAGCAGGAGGCCATGGAGAGATATATTAAGGACTCCCTGGCTGCTGGCATCATTCATCCCTCATCACCCCTAGGAGCGGGGTTTTTCTTTGTTGGCAAAAAAGATGGGTCACTCCGACCATGTATTGATTTTCACCCGTTAAACAATATCACCATTAAGAATAAGTACCCATTGCCCTTGATGAATTTTGCCTTTGACTCTCTCCAGGGGGCGACGGTGTTCACAAAACTCGACCTCCGCAACGCATACCACCTGGTCAGGATACGGGACGGAGACGAATGGAAGATGGCCTTTAACACTTCTCTGGGTCATTTTGAATATCTTGTTATGCCGTTTGGACTAACCAACGCCCCGGCCGTCTTTCAGGCTCTCGTAAATGATGTCCTCAGGGACATGTTGCACTGTTTTGTCTTTGTATACCTGGATGATATTCTCATTTTCTCTAGAGATTTGTCTGAACATGTCCAGCACGTCCGCCAGGTTCTACAAAGACTGTTGGAAAATCGACTCTTTGTGAAAGCAGAGAAATGCGAGTTTCATGCCTCATCAACTTCATTCCTGGGTTTCATCATCGCTGAAGGGCAGATGAGGATGGACCCAGCCAAGGTAAAGGCAGTGCTTGATTGGCCCAGCCCTAGCAATCGTAAGGCATTAGAGAGATTCCTTGGATTTGCCAATTTTTATAGACGATTCATCCAAGACTATAGTCGTGTGGCTGCCCCACTTACTGCACTAACTTCGACCTCTAAGCCTTTCCAGTGGACATTAGCTGCCGAGTCAGCTTTCGTCAAGCTGAAGGATTAATTTACCTCCGCACCTGTACTCATCCAGCCAGACCGGGGCGAGCAGTTTACTGTTGAGGTGGATGCTTCCGACATTAGGGTGGGGGCAATCCTCTCTCAACGCTCCACCAAGGATGGTAAGCTTCATCCCTGCGCCTTTTTGTCTCATTGTTTATCTCCTGCAGAGAGAAACTACAATGTGGGCAACCGTGAGCTATTGGCAGTGAAACTGGCTCTTGAGGAGTGGCGGCACTGGCTAGAGGGATCTGAGCAGCCTTTTGCGGTGTGGACGGACCACAAGAACCTGGCGTACATGCAGTCTGCAAAGAGACTCAATGCTCGTCAAGCCAGGTGGGCTCTATTTTTTTTGGACGATTTAATTTTACTCTGACCTACAGGCCCGGTTCTAAGAACACCAAGCCCGATGCCCTGTCCCGTATGTTTGGGAAGGAGGATGCTCCCATCGAGTCCCCAGAACCCATCCTCCCTGAGTCCTGTTTCGTCGCCGCAGTTTCCCTGAGGATTGAAGAGGAGGTAAAGGAGGCCCAACAAACACAACCTGTCCCAGGTAATGGTCCTCCGGGTCGTCTGTTCATCCCTGACTCGGTTAAGTCAGTACTGCAATGGGCCCATTCATCAAAACTTACCTGCCATCCGGGTTTAAATTGAACACTTGCCTTCCTGAGACGACATTTTTGGTGGCCATCTATGGGGGTTGATGTAAAGTCTTTTGTGTCTGCTTGCCCTGTCTGTGCACAAAATAAGTCTTCAACTCGACCTAGTGCTGGGTTGTTGCTTCCACTGCCTGTGCCCCGCCGTCCCTGGTCGCACATAGCCCTGGATTTTGTGACCGCTCTGCCTCCATCTGCTGGTAAAACTGTAGTACTAACTATTGTGGACCGTTTCAGTAAATTTACCCGTTTTTTGCCTCTGCCCAAACTGCCCTCGGCCAAGGAGACGGCTGATCTGTTGGTCAGAGAGGTGTTCTGTGTGTATGGATTGCCTTCTGATATTGTTTCAGATCGCGGGCCTCAATTCACCTCCGCTGTCTGGAAGGCAGCACTGCACCTTGCTATGCTCCTGGAGACAAGGTATGGCTTTCTACTAAGGATCTCCCTTTAAAGACGGACTCTAAAAAACTATCCCCAAAATTTATTGGCCCTTTTGCCATTCTGAAGATTGTTAACCCCAATGCTGTGCGTCTTAAGCTGCCTCGAACTCTTCGGGTCCATCCTGTTTTCAACGTGTCTGCTGTCAAACCTGTTGCCTCCAGTCTGCTGGTCCCCCCCCCTCCTCCCCCCAGGATCATAGATGACCTCCCTGCCTTCACTGTTCGGCGTCTCCTTGACTGTCGCCGCCGTGGCATTCAATACCTGGTCGACTGGGAGGGCTATGGGCCCAAGGAGCGATGCTGGGTGCCCCGTCGGCTAATCCTGGATCTTACTATTGTTCGGGACTTCCACCAGGCTCACCCAGAGAAGCCCAGATCTGGTGGGCCGCCCAGTGGCGTCCGTCGGGGGGGTACTGTCACAAGGCCAGCTTCGTGACAGTTTTTGTGTTTTGTCTTTGTCTTTGTCTCTTGTATGTTTGTTACTTTTTCCTTTCCCCTGGAATGTCACTTTGGATCTGCTTACCTGCCACTCCACACCTGCCCTGCTGCTTCAATCAAGCCACCTGGTTTCCATCAGCTCATCACCCAGCCTGTACTTAGTTCCTGCCTTACCTTCAGTCTCTGCCAGATCGTCATTCTACCTCACGGTTTGTCGAAACGACATCTAGCCTAAGCGCTGTAAATTCAAATCAGTTACTAACTCTAACCTTCTTTATCCAGTTCTGGACCAACCTGTGTTCCTGCCTGTCAGCCCGCCAGCCTGCCTGCCAACCCACTACCTTCCTGCCTGCCAGCTCGCCTGCCAGCCCAGCCATTTCCCTCAAACCACCTGCATCACCAATAAACTTGTTCTTTACCAGTTGGTGTCACTTTGGGTTCCTTGCAGAAGCGTGACAAGAAGTTTGAGTGGAGGTTACCATAAAGACTAGAGGTTGGAAAAACAGCTAATCTTGTCAACAAATATTCAAAGTCGGGAACTGTACAAAAGTCTTGTTCCACCACTCATTTCTTTGCATTTTGTTTCCAAGAAGCCAAACTTTTATTGTAATCCTTTAAGCTGTTCTTGAGCAATTGTTCAGACTTTCTGAAGGTCTGACTGCCTTTCGACTCATATTCAGTCCAGTCCTTGTACCTGAATATTTTCAGAAGAATGTGTTCTTTGTTGGTTAAGCCATTTAACACTGATCTTTGATACATTCAACCATAAAGAAGGCACTTCACTGAAAACATAACCCAGAGTTGTGCCTACACATAATAGATAACTTAAAAAGGAAACTATTTTAAATTGTATATTATGGCACTTTAGTACCAGCAGCCTGTCACAAAGGAACATTATTTGTTCCCATTTCTATAGCAAAGACCTGACACAGGAGCTGAGAGATGCATCTGGACCTTCAGTTGATCCATCTACTGTTGGCCCAAGCCTCATCAGAAATGGTCTCCATGGAAGGGTGCCTGTCAAGAAGCCCTTCTGGAAGGGAAGCAAGGAGCAAAAGCTATAAGCTATGCCAAATGACACAAGTGGACTGAAAATCAGTGGCAACAGGTCTTAAGGAGGGATGAATCCTCCCCAGAGCCCGGACCTTAACAATATTGAAGCAGTGTGGGATCATGTTGACAGAACGGAACAAAAGGCAGCCAACATCCAAAGAAGAGCATTAGGGATGTCCTTCAAGAAGCCTGGAGAACTATTCCTGAAGACAACTTAAATAAATGACAGAAAGCTTGTCCAAGAGGGTTCAGGCTGTGTTGGAGAAGAAAGTTGCTCTGACCAAATATTGACTTTCAAGCTTGTTAGAATTACGAAAACCCTGTTTTGGCCTTATGTACCCTATTTACATTTATGATTGCATGTCTCTATAACTCACTGCATTCGCTCTAAAGAGGAGAGAAGGCGTTGTCTCGGAAGTTTACTGGTTTAGAGTGGCAAGGTGTAGGGTTGGTGTTCCTGTTAAAGAACACGGATACAGCACCGAGCTGAAATCGTGAACCAGTGTTGTGTCGACTCATAACAGAACATAGCAAAGAACCTATCCAAAATTGTATATTTAGGCACTTTGTTATTGGCAGCCTGTCACAAAGACACTTGAACTGTTCCCATTTCTTTAGCTGCATTGATTGAAAAATACAAAAGATAGTGGTGGACAAAAGGCAGGCCTAAAAAAAAATATCTACAGCAGAAGAACAATATCTGAAAGTGACGTCCTTAAGAAAGAGGAAAACATCCAGTAAAGACCTGAGAGATGCATCTGGACATTCAGTTGATCCATCTACTGTTGGCCCAAGCCTCATCAGTCTGATGACCTCACATCGCTTGGCGCTATTCTTGCCTCCTTCATATCAATGCGTTCAGCCACCTAGCGGTAGCCGCACCTGTTACGGTGTTTACTGCTCGGAAGCAGGGGAGTGCTCGGTCTGCTCTTCGGTCTGCACAGTTTACACAGCCCGTAGTGATACAGAAATAGAAATAGAAATGGCGCCAAGCGATTGTGAGGTCTGACTTTTTCTGGATGGGCGATTTTGTGATGCAAATGTATTACTCTTTTGAACGCATATTGTTTTGAGAAGCAAGACGCTTTATTTTTTAAGCCCCAGCCAACTAGCCAGACTACCTTCGTCAATGCCAAAACAAGGCTGGAACTCGGCTCACAGGACGCAGCGGGAGGTAAGTCAATGTTCATAAATGATATTGCTAATATGGGATGTCATACAGTTTCATGTCAAAAAAGGCAAACTATCCCTTTAAGCAGAGAAACCCAGACGTCCCTGTCCCCGGCCACTTCCTCCAGCTCTTCTGGGGGGACCCCGAGGCGTTCCCAGGCCAGCCAAGAAACATAGTCTCTCCAACGTGTCCTGGGTCTTCCCCGGGGCCTCCTCCCAGTGGGACGGGCCCGGAACACCTCACCAGGGAGGCGTCCAGGAGGCATCCTAACCAGATGCCCGAGCCACCTCATCTGACTCCTCTCGATGAGGAGGAGCAGCGGTTCTACTCCGAGCCCCTCCCGGATGACCGAGCTTCTCACCCTATCTCTAAGGGAGAGCCCAGACACCCTGCGGAGGAAACTCATTTCGCCGCTTGTATTCGCGATCTCGTTCTTTGGGTCACTACCCACAGCTTGTGACCATAGGTGAGGGTAGGAACATAGATTGACCGGTAAATCGAGAGCTTCGCCTTCTGGCTCAGCTCCTTCTTCACCACGACGGGCCGGTGCAGAGCCCGCATCACTGCAGACGCCGCACCAATCCGCCTGTCAATCTCCTGTTCCATTCGTCCCTCACTCGTGAACAAGACCCCGAGATACTTGAACTCCTCCACTTGGGGAAGGATCTCATTGAAGTACGCTTGTGCATTGTTAAGTATTAGTTAGGGCCCTTACCATTCTGTAGAATGTTCTTGTATTTGATTTTGATTTGCTGTCATGTCCATTTTGGCCCGGTCTTGTTTAATCTACATCACATCACACCGCGCACACACACACACACACACACACCACACACACACGTAGAGCAAACATAAGAAAAGAGAAACCTTATTTATCCCCAAAGGAAATTTAATGAAGTAAGTGAGCAAGCAACCTGGGGTCCTTTGAAAGGCGCTATATAAATTAAAGTTATTATTATTATAGTTATTAGCTCATCTATTTATCAATTATACAGTCTGATGGAGTTACATTTACACAATTTCCCTCATATCTGCAGTCCATGTCAATTAAAAATTCAACTGATTCATAATCAGAGTACAACTGTGTTTTTGGAGATGTGAATTAACTTTTTGGATTGTAACTGTGATGTTTCAGCGGAGCGGTGAGTGTGTAATTGTGCACAACTTACGCATTCAGACGGTCAGCAATACTATGCCACGCTTTTTCTATTTGCTTTATCACTGTGGCGGTGTTGCCTTTCTTTTTAATTATGTCTTTTACCTCCTCATATGCCTCCATGAGGATTTCTGCCTTGGATGGGGAAAAGTAAGCCGCTCTACTTACCATGGTGAATCAGTGAATCTGTGATCGGTGGCGCGGTCTATTTGAGGGAGCTGCGAGCGCGCACTTATCCAGGATTGGTTTCACCAGGCTTGATGAATCCGTGTCTGCTCATCCTGGCTTGGTCTTTGTGCAACCAATTAAGCCTGGACGCTCTTGTTTTGGATTCATTGAGCTCAGCTCATTCACTTATCCTGGATGTATCCTTTGTTTTTCATAGTCCTAGTCATGTTTTGTTTCTTCAGTTTAGTTTTTGTTATCTTTTTTATCTTATCTTTTTAACTTTTTGTAAAATAAACCAAGTATTGTTTTTTGGAAATCTGCATCCGTGTCCTATTCTCCATGCCTCGCATCACCACCCATCCTGACATCATCTTAGTGATTCATCGAAAGACATTTTATTAGAGTTAAAGTGTTTTACTTTTTTTTAAAATAATGAATTATGTGTTTAAAAATTAGAGGTTTGCCCCGATACAGCGTCTGTACAATTAAATCATAAAAGAAATGACAAACAGTGAGTTTTTAAGCTAGCAATAAATAGCTTGTATATGCTGCTAGCACACAGAGCCACAAAGCTCACCTCTCCCATCAAGTGCAGTTGACAAAAAGGGAAAGGTTAGGGCGAGGGGTGGCTTATAAAGGGAGGTGCTGCACTCAAAGAGACCCACAGGTACAAGGACAAAGGAGAACAGTCCCACATGACAAATATGGTGCAAACACATAAAGGATAACGTTTTAAACATATTTTGGGTAATTATATAAAAAAGAAATATACATCAACATGTCGACAGTGTTATACACACTGCATAACTGTCTCTGTTACATAGAGAAGACGGATGCTTGGTTTATGCATGAGACATTCCCTTCTGTCCTGCTGGGAGAGGATAGTGCTGTTGATACCGCCACAGTATCAACAGCATACTGCCACAGTGGTGATCTCCCGAGTGCGGCTATTAATCTTGTGCATACGTTAACATAAGCAATTACACAGAAGTAGAAATGACTATGCTGGGAATAAAGGAAAACAAATCTAGATGTCTGGCCTTACATGTTGCCATTTTGTATCACAGTGGTTCTGAGTTATCCATCCATCCATTTTCTATACCCACCTGGAGCTTGTCTCAGCAGTCATTGGGCGAGAGGCAGGGTACACCCTGTAGAGGTCACCAGTCCATCACAGGGCCACACAGAGACAAACAACCACACCACTAAGGACAAGTTTTGAAACACCAATGAACCTAACATACATGTTTTTGGACAGCAGACAAGTTTAGAGAAACCAGTTAACCTAACATGCATATTTTTGGACAGTGGGAGGAAGCTGGAGTACCCGGCAAGAACCCACACATACAAGGGGAGAACATGTAAAGGCCCCAGCCAGAAGTTGAACCTGGAACCCTCTCGCTGTGAGGCGAGGGTGCGAACCACCACACCACCATGCAGTCCTGGTTCTGAGTTAGCTTAGCTACAATGATAAAACACAGGAGAGGAAAAGATTTTTCTCTCAAGCATCAATCTGCAACTCTGACTTTAGTCTTGGGTGAAATTTATTTACTTTCATGAGTCCCTACTCTTTCTCCCCCTGACACCAAATATTATCTTGATCTCCAGATATGATGTTGCGTTTTGTGAGATGAAACATTACAGTTTTTGTTTGTCCATCTTCTGGAGCAATCACATCTGATTGCCTTTATTTGTTAATGGGGTCTCTTGTCAAACAACTGGTTCAGTTGCCATCACATTAACAATGAATTTCAGGCATGTGATAAAAGCAGGATGTAATTGGGGGAGAGACCTAAGAGAGCGTAACCATAGAAATATTATCAAAGACAGTCTTTAACCTTTTTAACTTTTCTGTATGTTTTTTTTAATACATTAAAGCATAAATCATCAGTGAACTATCAAAAACAATGAACACCATGGCTTATAGTATTTCCATCTCAGACTGCAACATTCTTTTGTCACAGATAGTATTATTCCAGTGTTTGCTGATACTAAAGGCATTAGTGTCTTTACATTGACAAGTGAGGCTACACGCAGAGCACTGAGCTCCTGGATTGTGCATTCATAGTCTGAGCCGTCTTTTTCCACAATGGCATCCTGTTAGCACAGATGGGAAATACAAGGTCAAAGTTGCAGATTAAGCCTCCAAACTGGAAACAGAAGTATGGAGAATTGGCATATATGTTTTAAGTGGGTGACACTATAGTGTAGCACATTAACGAGCGCTCTTACCACTGATGTGGCACTGAGACACCAGTATTTGCTCTATGAATGACAGAAGGGGAGGGAAAAATGACAACTTAGGATCTTTTTTTGCACCAAAATGGTGCACCCTGAGTGGACATAGGTAATGGCTGCCTCCTTTGCTTTGTATAAGAAAGAATGACCACCAAACAATTTTCTGTCAGAAGAAGGATGAAATGTTGTGCCCCCGTTCCATTTCCTAAACTGCACACCGAGCTTCACTCCTCTCCTCACATCCAGATTTGTCCCACCAGAGATGCATGCTGAGGAGGCAGGGTCAGACACCTACAGGCCTTGCCTTTAAAAAAGCAAAACATTATTGTTTCAGAGCATCATTTGAAACCAACACTAATTCAAATATGAAAAGAAAAAACATTGTTTTGTTGAAGCTAGTGCTTTATTATATTATTACTGTAGATGTTCACTTTTAATTCAATTTCCAGTGTGGCATTAATGTACAACATTAATGTACAACAAAACAAACCATAAGGATTATACAGGTATGTCCATGCTTATGCCTCCACCAGCAACCCTCCTTTCCCCTCCTGGTGCATTGTAGGAACTGAAATATCCTTCAACATGCCTTCAAAGTAAACGAGTTCAGGGTTACAGGCAGAAAAGCGAAAAAGAGAGGAGATGAGCAGACTGAAATAAAACAAATTAGATGAGCCTTCAGTGTAGATGGTAATGCTAATGCTAGCTAGCTAGTGTCAGATTAGGATCAGCATTGGCAAGTACAGTGGTAGTCTTGCTGTTAATGTAGCTGACTCAGAAATACAAGCACAGCTGCCAAAATTAAAATATGGTCTGAAATATCTGAAATTAATATGCAAATAAATAGTGATAGTGCACCGATTGGCTGACAGGTGGAGGTGGGTGCAGCAAAGCCAGAACTAGTGGCACACGAAGACAGTGTGACCCTGCTGTGAGCGCATCTGAGCCAAACAGAGTCAGAGAAAAAGAGGAGAGGCGACCATTAAAGTGCACCCCACACCTTCACTGAGGGGACCAGCTATGTCCCAAGGGGCAACAGTTTTGGAACTACCAAAGATATTTTCAATTATTTGAAAAAGATTGACGGAACTTTTTCTTTAGAGTAACTTGGCTTACGGTATCTTTTTTTATTTGAATTACATCCTAATGAGGCTTGTTGTTGCATTTGTCAGGGTGGTTTTCCTTCCTTGGAGAGATGGAGCTGTGCGCCTCTCCTCCCTCATTGATGCCTCTGCGCCTCTGTGCAGTCTCTGAGATATCATTATATGTCCACTGAACATAAACAGAGAAAATTGTCCAGTTTACTGGCAATCATGGTTGTGGAAAAAGGGAGAATGCATGTCAGCTGTGGGAAATCATTCTCAGCAGGTTTTCAGTATCCTCAACAAGACAAGTTCTGATGATTGGAGGTGAAACAGCGTTTGCCTCCAGTATTAAAGTAACAGTAACCTGGAAAAGATGATGCCAGGTACATTTTGGTCTTCTCATGTTAAAAAAAAAAAGAAATCTTTGTAAATAATCAAACTAATTGTACATCTACTCTCATAAGTATGACATCATAGCAACAGCACATGAACTGCATTAAAAAACAATAGTTTGATGACTTCTGCAAGGAGACAGTGCTTTGTAATATGGTGGCTAGCAGCTGACAAGATGTCCATAAGCCTGTGTTCACATTTTCACAACTGGTGAAAATGTGAAGATACTACTACTGAAAATACTGCTCGAGATTCCACAATACACTGTGTCTGGAAACCTATGTCCAAGCTGGAAATCCCATCCGAGGGCAGATACTGACAAAGTGGAGAAAAGAAGAGACACGTGAGGTGTAGGTCTCACGCAGCTTATAAAACAATATGCTTTATGTTGACTGTGTGGGATCAACCTTTACCAAAGCTGCTCCCTCCCCCCCGACAACAGGAGTACATTGTCCAACACAGAATAACAGACAAAAAGGAAAAAATAATAATAAATGAAATAGAGAAATCAAATATGAATAAATCTGATTGTAGTTCACTGCAGTTTATCCACATTCTTGTTTATCCTATTTCACGTTATACATGTTTACTCATGTTTATTCATTTTTATTCATTTTTCATGATTATTGGGCCTCCTGTCATGGTTTTAGTTAGGTTTTTAGCCCACATGCAGAACACACTCAGGAGACTGAAGAAGGTGTGACAATTGTATTAAAATAATATGAATTCTGGAGATGAAAGTCTGGGACTGGAAACTCAGAAACGGATCTCTGACTGTATGAAGGGGTAACAGGCACCACCTACTGGAGAGAATGAGAAGCAGCAGCCAAAAACACGGGAGGAGAAACTCCAGACCCCGACACCTCCACTGTGATAACCCCTTTATGGGGTTAATAGAAATAAAATTGCGCCAGAAGATAGTGACACAGACAAGATATCTGCCTGATTGTAATTCAATAATCGAAGCTAATTAGAAGAAAGTTGTCAGCGCCTTGAAGAGCATAAAAAGCAAGCTGTAAGCAATTAATTAGTGGCTCTAAAAGGTCAGTGTCCGTTCTCACAGAATGTAACAGAAATTTCATGTAATACATGCTAATGTCGAGAGAGGCAATTTTAACGCTGTTGTTTTAGTTTGTAAAAAAAATAAAAAAAATAAAAAATAAATTGTCCTTGGGAGTGAGTGTGAGCGTGTGTGGTTGTTTGTCTCTGTGTGGCCCTGTGATGGACTGGCGGCCTGTCCAGGGTGTACCCCGCCTCTCGCCCGATGACTGCTGGGATAGGCTCCAGCCCCCCCGCGACCCTACCGACGGATTCAGCGGTATAGAAAATGGATGGATGGATGGATGTTTTAGTTTGTAATTTCACATTCAGTTGTTTGGAGCTTATTCTCTACTGCATAGTGTAAGTGGAATCGCTGGGCAGAATCTGAGGAATACTGAGCTGTATTATTGTATTTGTTTATTTTTGCCTGCTGCTGCAGTTCTCAGCTCATAGCTTGTATTTGAACTACAGAGAAGAAGCCAATGTGTGAGTGGCATGTTTAAATGTTGGAGAGTTTATGGAGGTTATGGCAAAGTCTCCTTTAGGTTAAAGATCCGTGCAGAGTGTTTTGTGAAAGTTTAGCATTATTTCCAAATCATTTCAACTTCATAAGAATGGCTGAAGAGAGACAGCAAAACAAACAAAAAAAAAAAGACTGAATAAATATAAAAGATTGACAGCCTCAAGCCAGCACAGAGGACTTGGTCGACCTTTCTGTAACAAAATGCATCTTTACATAATACAGAACAAGCTCAGTTCAGCTCACATCTGCATCTTAGTTCTCTACCACGAGGGCTTGACTAATTCACAATAAATAAACTACAATTTGAGTGACGTAAAATCTATTTCATATTCAATATCTATGTACTGACTTCCCTGTATTAATACAATTCATTCCATAACAAGTTTACAATGAATTTGCAATTATTTCTACTTTGAATGACTACTCTTTCATTTCAGAAAACGAAAACAAACATGTGAGTTAACTGACAAACTAAATACTCTCTCCTACCTACATTTTCACTGCTTGGAGATGCAACATTTTACAGAAACTGAATGATAGAGTATGTTTATGAAAGGATAGCTGCTTTTTGCCAGCATGAGCTTTCTGTGGTCCTGAACCATGACAATCAATGAGTTAAATAATGAATAAGGTTTCACCAAGATGAAGGTTGAAGTGAAGCCAAAGAACCCAGCTCAAATATTTTCAGCAAGACAAGTAGGGATTTCATCATGTTTATGACCTATTATGTTTGTTCTAGAAACATAATAGGTGTGTTATAGTCTTCTACTAATTTGTCTGGCTTAGTAAATCTGGCCCTTGATTTGGAATACAACTTTGTTCATCTCTGATATATCACTGTGGGTGTTACTGTTTAAAAACAGATTCGTCATTGGCTTTCTTCTATCAGTCTGATACCCCTTGACTTTAAAGCCTGGGATTTTTTCATCCATGACCATACATCTCTGACTGAAGTATGGTCTCCAGCTTTTTGCTGTCACTATGATACTTCGCAGACTGCCTCTGAATATGGATGTCCCTTCTCTTTCTTTTTTACTGTGGCTACTATCAGTTATGTAACTGCATATTACATATATTACATATAACACACCAACGAAGGGGTGTAAATCAGAAAAGAAAGTGAAGTGAGCATAAGAAACTGTGCAACACTTTTTAAACAAAAAACCCCAATAAAGGTATGTTAGTTTGTGATCCAGAGACATATGATGATTCAACCGTTCATAAAAAGAGTGGGGGGAAATTGACAGCCCAGTCTCATCATCATATGTGTAAACGGTAAATCTGTCCACATGTCATAAAAACTTATTAGTGTAACAATAAAGGCGCACAAGCTTTTTGGTTGAGAATGAAGAAGCTGAAAGTGTGAAATATTTCTTTCCAAGCAAACAAACAGTTCTAGTAATCACAGTCGAGGACTGGATGATGATGAGTCTGCTAATTACCATGGAGTGCCACATATGGTATGGTTTTAAAACCACACATATATAAGAAGATGTTTGGCCACAAAGAGCCTTAAAGGTTGAGTACCATGTATTTTTTATGGCCAACACTAACCAACCTTTACTGACAGCAAAGTTGGAAAATGATGGGTCAGAGGAGATGCAGTTGGTTTTCTCTCTCTCAGTTTTGTGACAGTTTTGATTGACATTTATTGAGCGTTGGAAATTCATTCATTTTACAGATTTTGATAAAGCGTGAGTTACATATAATGCAAAACATGGCCATGTTACAAATTTACAAGGCAGACATAGGCCTATACATGCAACAAGTTTGGAACCGAACGGTAATTTGATAACTTTTTAGCCTTATTGCTTGATTGTTAGGCTTTACCCTGAGGACCAGCTGGGCTTTTATTAATTCTGTCGTGAGAAGAAGAATCACACAGGATTTCAGAACTTCTGACTGAAAGAGTTTAAGGTAGAGGTGTTATAGTCAGGTCTTTCTTTTTTCAGAGTCTGAGGTAAATGTTACTTCTAAGCAGTGATCACACAGATGAGGACCCAGAAGTGAGGTGCCTGCTTTTTCTTACACTAACTAACACAGTTTATCATTTTTTTGCCTTTACATCAATAACACAAAAATAATGAAAATAAGTTAAACCATCCATCCATTTTCTATACCCGCTGAATCCGTCGGTCGGGTCGCGGGGGGGGCTGGAGCCTATCCCAGCAGTCATCGGGCGAAAGGCGGGGTACACCGTGGACAGGCCGTCAGTCCATCACAGGGCCACACAGAGACAAACGAGACAAACAACCACACACACGCTTACACTCACTCCTAATGTAGCACCCGCAGTTGCAGATATGCAACAAGCTTTTTATTTATTTACATTATTTATTTACATTATATTTTTATTTACATTACATTATTTGATTTTTTTAAATTTACATACATTATTTACATTCATGTGTAATATTTTTTACATTACATTTTATGTGCCGACAGTTGTCACAGCAATCATTTTCTTGGGTCAGTGAATTACACTCTGCTTTGCGGTGGTCTGTTCTAGTTCGTTCTGGTCTCGTCTCTTTGTCCACCTTTCACAGCGGTAATGGGACATCAGAGGTCCGTTTCACGAAGCAGGTTTAGTGAAAACTCTGAGTTGATTAACCCTGAAATGAGGGAAACCCTGAGTTTTCCGTTTCACAAAGGGAGGTAACTCAACCCCGAGAAAGAGGGGTAACTCTAGCCTGTTTCACAAAGAGAGGTATCTTAACCTCTCGGTCAGTTAACGTATCAGACTCTCTGAACCTAACCTGGTCGGGACCAGGTTTTCCTCAAGAAACCTCGAGTTTCTTTCTGTCTCCGCCTTCTTTCAGCCACACACGACATTTGATTTCCTCATTCATTCAGTCAGCAGAGCGAGTTTTGGCGTAGCAGGTAGTTCTTCTAGTTCTAGAAGTCGATTTATAATATATAAGATTTATAATATACAGTAGCCTAAGAGACAACTTTTTCCACGAACATGGCATGTCCGTTTATCAACGATCCCGTGGATGAAGGTGCAGCATTATTGCGCAGATAATTGAATATTCGTCGGAGATGGTTATCAGACCACGCATTGATGTTTTTGCATTTCCAGATAATTTTCTTTTTGAGCGGCACCGTTTCACGTCACAGTCCATCAGCCGCGGCCGCTGTATTTGGGCAGGATGGGCAGGATGGGCAGGGCCCCGCCTTCCACACCCCAACCTTTCTTTTATAGATAAAATATAGATAATTATAAATTATAGATAAATTATTTATTTCAACTTCAATCACAGTGGGAATCGTATTACACCATATTGTGGCTTGTGACGGACTTTGCGAATGGAATCTGTTTTTATTTTCGCTGAAATATAGCCTACCTCCAGTGTGGCTGCTTAACGTTAGATCTATGGCCACTGGCCAGGGCAGATGCATGGGGTCCGTTTCACAAAGCAGGTTCAACCAACTCTGAGTCTATTCCTGATCTCTGAGTTGATCTACTCTGAGACTAGCCGCTTTCGGACTGTAGGAACCTTTGGCAGTTCTAATAACTTTTAATCCGCGGGGCCGTTTTCTCCCGTGTTCGGACATACAGGAACTCGGGGCTATCTCCCTTAGTTCCTATAACTATTTAGCTCCTTCTCCGAGGTCGGGTCTTTTCATGGTTCTATAGAACGAATATGACGGAGGTGTTGGGTGGTCGGTAGCTACACCCCATGTCATGCTATCACGGCTGAAATGTTTCCTCATAAGACACAGACACAACCTGCGGGTGTTTAATAAGTTAAACTTACACTTTGTCTCCTTTGTCTGTAGCGCTCTGCTCTCCTTCCTTCCTTCATGAAATGAAATGAAAAAGTATCGTCTCCTGCCTCTCTCTGCGAGCTCTTCCAGCCTCGATATTAGACGCCTGATGCGATCGTCCATGATTAATATCACCATCATGCAGACCATGAACACAGTTGCCTCCCCGCTCTCCATATTAGCTTCTTTGTGGTGTTTTTTCTTCTCTCCTTACTTTCTGTTTTGTTTTGTTTTTGAATGTAGCGCTAAACGGCTAACGGCTAACACGTCACTGACGCAGACGGCTGCGCGCACCACATCAGTCCCGATCAGGTCCCGACTAAAACAGAAGGACAGTTATCAGAACGAAATTCGAGTAGGACAGTTCTGATAACTACGTTCCTATAACTACTCTGTCTGAAAGCGGCTATAGAAAACCCTAAGTTTTCGGTTCCAGAAACGCTGATTTGAGTGAGGTTAATCAACTCTGAGTAGGTTCACCTTGAGTTTTGCGTGTGCGCCACAACTTTAAAAAGCCAGCATCAATGGAGCCCCGATTCGACGAGTCACCATGGCAACGGGGAAGAGGAGGGGCTACGTTTTTCACCAACCTCGAATTGGAAATCTTAAAGGAGAACTCCGGGGCATTTGAAGCGCATTTCCATTGCTAGAGGTTGTCAAATACTGATAGTAGGACACAGACAGGTGCAAATCTGCGCTCCCTGTGTGGAGATCGCGCTGTTCGCTCAGCCTGTCATGCGAGGCTAATACGTGGTGGCTAGGGGCAAGCGCTAACCCTTCCACGTAAAACAACAACTTGCACACTGCAGAAACGTCACATCACTTTATAAACCATCCGACAATAAAGTCACAAGCCTTACCATCAAAACCATATGCATGGTTCTCACATTACTGGCATGGGGACGTTACAAAACAACTTTATAAACAGCATGTAACTCAGTATTTAAAACATTACAACAATACATGCCCAGTAATATTGTTGTAATGTTTTAAATACTTGAATGCAGTTTTTCTAGAGAAGATAATTGTTTTGTATATGGGATTATCGTCCATCGACTCTTTTGGGCTTTCACATGCGCGAGCGTACAACTAACCGGTGAGTTACATGCTGTTTATAAAGTTGTTTTGTAACGTCCCCATGCCAGTAATGTGAGAACCATGCATATGGTTTTTCACCGGTTAGTTGTACGCTCGCGCATGTGAAAGCCCAAAAGAGTCGATGGACGATAATCCCATATTCAAAGCAATTATCTTCTCTAGAAAAACTGCATTCAAGTATTTAAAACAGTACAACAATATTACTGGGCATGTATTGTTGTAATGTTTTAAATACTGAGTTACATGCTGTTTATAAAGTTGTTTTGTAACGTCCCCATGCCAGTAATGTGAGAACCATGCAGATGGTTTTGATGGTAAGGCTTGTGACTTTATTGTCGGATGGTTTATAAAGTGGTGTGACGTTTCTGCAGTGTGCAAGTTGTTGTTTTACGTGGAAGGGTTAGTGCTTGCCCCTAGCCACCACGTATTAGCCTCGCATGACAGGCTGAGCGAACAGCGCGATCTCCACACAGGGAGCGCAGATTTGCACCTGTCTGTGTCCTACTATCAGTATTTGACAACCTCTAGCAATGGAAATGCGCTTCAAATGCCCCGGAGTTCTCCTTTAATGCGCTCATAAGGCGAGTTTCAATACGTTTTTAGAAATAAGTGCAACACCGTTGCAGCAGCAAAAGTGTAAGTTTAAATGTAGTCCTTTGCAATCACAATAATATTACAGGGAAACTGCTTGAATGGTAGCCCATTGATTTATTTCATTTAGGTGCAATCTCGCGGGGGAGAAGCTCACTTGGCAGCAGTTTAAGATGAAATATAAAAACATTGTTCAAACAGGTGAGACCTCGGCATGGAAGTACCTCATTTTGATCATGTTTTATACTTTAAAGTAAATATTAAGTGGCTATTTGACTGTGCAGTTATTTTATTCCCAACATAATGCTGTTTTCACACACATAAACTATGTCTTCTCATCTATATCATCCATCCATCCATTATCTATACCGCTGAATCCGTCAGTCGGGTCGCGGGGGGGCTGGAGCCTATCCCAGCGGTCAATGGGCAAGAGGCGGGGTACACCCTGCGCCGCCAGTCCATCACAGGGCCACATAGAGACAAACGAGACAAACAACCATGCACACTCACACTCACTTCTAAGGAAAATTTAGAGTCATCATCTATATCATGTTCTGTTAAATAATTAAGCCTATTTAAACTAACACAGACTTCTACTGAGCCAACAGAAAGAAGGCAGATGCCCGTAAAACCTGTGCTGCCCAGCACCGCCACCTCTAACGGGAGGCCAGTGGCTGAAGGAATCCACCCCCAAGACACGAGTGCCTTTATAAAATATAATAGGCCTATATATGTCTTTTTCAAGCCTATTCATACAAATATTTATTTGTCTTTTATGTCTTTTTTTTCTTTTGTCCCAACACATTCTGATGGTGCTGCTCAAAAAGATAATTGTCTGTAAATGCAAAAATCTATGCGCGGTCTGATAACCATCTCCGACGAATATTTATTTCTCTGCGCAATAATGCTGCACCTTCATCCACGGGATCGTTGTCAAAAGGACATGTCATGTTCGTGAAAAAAGTCGCCTCCTACTGTGCCTAAAGGACTTCTAGAAGTAGAAGAACTCGCTCTGCTGACTGAATGAATGAGGAAATCAAATGTCGTGTGTGGCTGAAAGAGGGCGGAGACAGAAAGAAACTCGAGGTTTCTTGAATAAAACCTGGTCCCGACCAGGTTAGGTTCAGAGAGTCTGTTACTCCGGTAACTGACCGAGAGGTTAAGTTACCTCTCTTTGTAAAACGGAAAACTCAGGGTTTCCCTCATTTCAGGGTTAACCAACTCATAGTTTTCACTAAACCTGCTACGTGAAACGGACCTCTGGTCTGCTCTCAGCTAAGCCCGGCCCCGCCGAACTCTCGAGCACATTCTACCAATCAGAATCACTGTAGGCCCCTACGTAGCATAATATCATGTAACATTTAGCGCGCCTGTATAGATGCTATTGGGGCAGGTGTATGATCTGCCCTGGACATGGAAAGGACTCAAAGGGTTTAAGAAATATTACTCCGCCCATCTAACCAGTGGGAACTTCAGTGCCGCCAAATTCCCCTACAAACTTGTTGGATAAAATGGATAACTACGTCGGATTTGATGAAGGATATTGGCTGTTTAATCCGGATTCACGTTTGTGGTAGGTAAAGATTTTACTTTATAATTGCTATCTTACAAAGTTTAAGTGATTGTGAACGAAGTCTTTGCAAAATGGGAAACTGGGAGTGATTTAATGAAATATCTTAGCTTGATGAGCAAAGCAATGTTGAGACAGTAAACAATGTGTTGACAGCTTCGTACATGTACAGTAGGTTACTTGTCGCGATATTCGCAATGCTGACGCTGTGAAGCTTTGCGGTAAGACGTGTTGCATCACTTCCTGTTACCTTGCTTGTGCACTGTGGAATTTCTTGCTCTGCTTGGAGTACTGTTAATCACTTTATTTCGATCTATAACTTACACAATTTTGCATAGTTAAACTCTATAGCTTACCGTTCTGTTCTAACACACTCCTACAGATCTTTATTCTCACTTTTTAACGGTGTGTCTGGTTCTCTAGCGTAGCATGGCTACCGGTTCTCTTCCTCCTTCTCCTGCTTTCACCTGCTCCGTGTATCAGATGTTTAGTTACTCCTCTGCCTCCTTTAGCGATAATGGTACATGTAACAAATGTAGTCTTTTTGTAGTTTTGGAGGCGAGATTATCTGAATTGGAAGCTCGGCTCTGCACTGTTGAAAATCAACCGATAGCGAGCCAGGTCCCTTTTGCCAGTGTGGAGCCACCTAGCGTAGCTAGCTCAATTAGCCTCCCCCTAGCAGAACCTGAGCAGCCAGGATTACAACGTGGCTGGGTGACTGTCAGGAAGAGGCATAGCTCTAAAGTCAAGCCCGTTGTTCACCATCGACCTGTCCACGCTTCAAACAGATTTTCCCCACTCAGCGACACACCCGCTGAGGACAAAACCCTGGTAATTGGCAGCTCCATAGTCAGAAACGTGGCATTAGAGACACCAGCGGCCATAGTCAAATGCATTCCAGGGGCCAGAGCGGGCGACATAGAATCCTATTTAAAACTGCTGGCTAAGGATAAACGTAAATATGGTAAAATAGTTATTCACGTCGGCGTTAATGACACCCGGTTACGCCAATCGGAGGTCACTAAAATTAATGTTGCATCGGTGTGTAATTTTGCCAAAACAATGTCGGACTCCGTAGTTTTCTCTGGACCCCTGCCAAATCTGACCAGTGATGACATGTTTAGCTGCATGTCGTCCTACAATCGCTGGTTGTCTAGATGGTGTCCAGCAAACAACGTGGGCTACATAGATAATTGGCAATCTTTCTGGAGAAAACCTGGTCTGATGAGGAGAGACGGCATCCATCCCACTTTGGAAGGAGCAGCTCTCATTTCTAGAAATATGGAAGAATTTATTTGCCACCCTAAAACATGACAACCCAGGGTTCAGACCAGGATGCAGAGTTGTAGTCTTACACACTTCTCTGCAGCTTCCCACCTGCTGCTACCCACCCAATCAATTAACACAAAAGGAGCAAATCCTCTTGTGCAAAAAGAAATTATTAAAACAAAAACTTTAACTGAACAAAAACATCAAACTATTAAATGTGGTTTGCTGAATATCAGATCTCTCCTTTCGAAGTTTCTGTTAGTGAATGAGTTGATTTGTGATCATCATATTGATATATTTTGTCTTACAGAAACCTGGCTGCAGCAGGAGGATCATGTTAGCATTAATGAAGCAACTCCCTCTGACTGTTTAAATGTTCACGTTCCTCGAACCACAGGCAGAGGAGGAGGAGTGGTAGCTATTTTCAGATCAGGGTTACTAATCAGTCCCAGACCCAAGATTAGTTTGAGCTCTTTTGAATCTCTGATTCTCAGTTTTTCCCACGCAAAGTGGAAATCCCAGAAACCTCTTGTGTTTGTTGTTGTGTATCGTCCACCTGGCCCTTATTCTGAGTTTCTGTCTGAATTCTCAGAGTTTTTATCCCAGTTAGTGCTGAGTACAGATAAAGTCATTGTAGTGGGTGACTTTAATATTCATGTAGATGTTGAAAATGACAGCCTGAATATGAACTTTAATTCTATATTGGACTCTATTGGATTTTCTCAGAGTGTTCACAGACCGACTCACTGCCTTAATCACACCCTTGATCTTGTGCTGACTTATGGCATTGAGAGTGAACAGTTAACAGTGTTCCCTCATAACCCTGTCTTATCTGACCATTTTCTGATAACCTTTGAGTTTACATTACTTGACTATACAGTTTCTGAGAAGAAATTTACATATAGAAGGTGTCTATCAGAGGATGCTGTAACCAGATTTAAAGAATTAATTCCATCATCCTTTTCTTCACTGCCATGTGCAGATATGACAGAGGACGACTACCTAAACTTTACTCCAGCAGCACTTGACTCTCTTGTTGACAGCACTATAGTTTCAATGCGTACAGCACTGGACAATGTTGCCCCTCTGAAAAGGAAGGTAATCAGTCAGAAGAGGTTGGCTCCTTGGTATAATTCACAGCTGCGTGCTTTAAAGCAGACTACAAGAAAGCTGGAGAGACAGTGGCGTTCCTCTAATTTAGAAGAGTCTCAGTTAGTCTGGAAAGATAGTTTAACAATGTATAAGAAAGCCCTTCGTAAAGCTAGAACTGCTTATTATTCATCATTGATAGAAGAGAATAAGAATAATCCCAGGTTTCTTTTCAGCACTGTAGCCAGTCTGACTAAGAGTCCGAGCTCTGCTGAGCCAGGTATTCCTTTAACTCTCAGCAGTGATGATTTCATGAGCTTCTTTATTAATAAAATTGTTTCTATCAGAGAGAAGATTGATGGAGTCCATCCCACTATTATCAGTGATGTATCATCAAGTACAGCAGCTTTAGAAGTATCTTTAGAACCTGATTTATATTTAGACGGCTTCTGCCCAGTTGATCTCTCTGAACTAACAACAGCAATAGTCTCTTCTAAACCATCAACTTGTGTTTTAGACCCAATCCCAACCAGACTGTTCAAGGAGGTTTTCCCATTAATTGACACTTCCATATTGGATTTGATCAATCTGTCTTTGTTGACAGGATATGTACCTCAGACTTTTAAGGTTGCTGTAATTAAACCTTTACTTAAAAAACCTACTCTTGATTCAGAAGTCTTGGCTCATTATAGACCTATATCCAATCTCCCTTTTATGTCTAAAGTTCTTGAAAAAATAGTTGCAGCTCAGCTTTGTGATCACTTACACAGAAATAATCTGTTTGAAGAGTTTCAGTCAGGATTCAGAGTGCATCATAGCACAGAAACTGCACTGCTGAAAGTTACCAATGATCTCCTCTTAGCCTCTGATAGCGGACTTGTGTCTGTGCTTGTCCTGTTGGATCTCAGTGCTGCATTTGATACGGTCGATCACAGTATCTTATTACAGAGACTTGAACATGTTATTGGGATTAAAGGAACTGCATTAGGCTGGTTTAAGTCATATTTATCTGATAGATTTCAGTTTGTTCTTGTAAATGAAGAATCTTCCTCACACACCAGAGTAAGTCATGGAGTTCCCCAGGGTTCTGTGCTTGGACCGATTCTTTTCACTTTATACATGCTTCCATTAGGTAACATTATTAGACAGCATGGCATAAATTTCCATTGCTATGCTGATGATACTCAGCTGTACTTATCTATAAAACCAGATGAACCCAATAGGTTGGTCAGACTACAAGCATGTCTTAAAGACATAAAGACCTGGATGACTCAGAACTGTCTGCTTCTAAATTCAGACAAAACTGAAGTCGTTATCTTTGGACCTGAGCGTTTTAGGGAGAAATTGTCTAGCTATATAGTTACTCTAGATGGTATTTCCTTGGCTTCTAGTTCTACAGTGAGGAACCTTGGAGTTATTTTTGACCAGAACTTATCATTTGACTCGCTAATAAAACAGGTTTCTAGGACTGCCTTCTTTCACCTTCGTAATATTGTTAAAATCAGGAACATCTTGTCTCAGAGTGATGCAGAAAAACTAATTCATGCATTTGTTACTTCAAGATTGGACTACTGTAATTCTTTATTATTGGGCTGTCCCACATATTCTCTGAAAAGCCTTCAGTTGATCCAAAATGCTGCAGCCAGAGTTTTGATGAGAACTAACAGGAGAGATCATATTTCTCCAGTTTTAGCTTCTCTTCATTGGCTCCCTGTTAAATTCAGAATAGAATTTAAGATTCTTCTCCTTACATATAAAGCTCTTAATGACCGAGCCCATCATATCTTAAAGATCTCATTGTAAGATATTTTCCTAACAGAGCACTTCGTTCCCAAACTGCAGGTTTACTTGAGGTTCCCAGAGTTTCTAAAAGTAGAATGGGAGGCAGAGCCTTCAGTTATCAGGCCCCTCTATTGTGGAATAAGCTGCCAGTAAATGTCCGGGAAGCAGACACCCTTTCCACTTTTAAGACCAGGCTTAAAACTTTCCTTTTTTATAAAGCTTATAGTTAGGTCTGTTGAATCTGATAGTGTGTCTGCTAGTGTGTCTTGTCCTGCCTCCACCTCTGGCACCCTCTATACTTTCATTACCCCCTACCCGAACCAGGGTTTGAATCCCATTCCCGCTTATCTTACCTCTTTTATTTCTCCCCCTACCCGAACCAGGGTTTGCATCCCCACCCCGCTGTGACTGGTGTGCAGTTGGTGAGAGGCTGAGGTAGCTTGTGGCTGTAAAAAGATGGTTGTTGCGGTGTGAGGAGCAGATCTATATAGGGAGTATAGGGAATTACTCACTGAGTCTGGTCCTTTATTTTATTATTTATTTTTTCGTTAGCACAAGTTTCTTGTGTTTACCTTGAATAGGGATGGCTCAGGTAATCCTGAAACATCCCATAGTTAAGCTGCTATAGGCCTAGACTGCTGGGGGGCCTCATCTGTCACACCTTTCCTCACTTTACTCTCTTTATGTATATGTGATATTATTGTGGTCATTAACTCGTGTTTCCCTGTTCCAACAGATATCCTTTGAATGGTGTTACAGTGCCGCCGCCGCCGAATTATGATTATTATTAATTAATTGAATTCCAATTGGCTTGAATTGGACTTACTATCTAAGTGCCTTGAGATGACATTTGTTGTATTTGGCGCTATATAAATAAAAATGAATTGAATTGAATTGAATTGAATTGAATTGAATTGAATTGAATTGAATTGAATTGAATTGAATTGAATTGAATTGTATTGTCTGCTAGCTTAGGTTGGAGCACTGTCGGTGTGTGTGACATGAAGCATTTTTCGGAAAAGGCAAAAAAACACGAGTCCAGCAAGGCGCATCTGAATTGTGCCATGAAATTAGCCATGCTAGGCAATGCTTTGCGACAAGTTTCCCTCTAATTGAAACGTAGGCAGTATTAATTCCTTTCACAAACTTTCTCTTCGCTCATTTTCACGTGGCTTTTGTGTTTGTTGTATGGCAGACTTTTATGCAAGTGCGTACCCCCCCCCCCCCCCGCGTATGGTTGCATAGACTATTGGCCTATTGCGTATGCTCCATAAAAGTTTGCATTTTGATAACGCAGATCATCTGCCCCGCCTATTTTCCAGACCACGAGCCGCTACTGCAGTCCATCATTTATATACACAACATAATCCGTCCTTACATTGGCAACATTACCAACCGCAGTCATGCTCTCACATCTCAGCAGATATTGTGTGTTGCACTGCGTTTCTTTGCATTACTTACTGCGCAGGGAATTAAATATTCATCAGGAGCTGTTTATCAGACCGCGATGTTTTTGCATTTACAGACAATTATCTTTTTGAGCGGCACCATCAGAATGTGTTGGGACAAAAGAAAAAAAAAACATAAAAGACAAATAAATATTTCTATGAATAGGCTTAAAAAAGATATATATAGGCCTATTATATTTTATAAAGACACTCGTGTCTTGGGGGTGGATTCCCTCAGCCACTGGCCTTCCAATATTCTGCTCCTCTGCCTCCGTCAGAGGTGGCGGTGTTGGGCACCACCCGTTTTACGGGCATCTGCCTTCTTTCTGTTGGCTGAGTAGAAGTCTGTGTTAGTTTAAATAGGCTTAATTATTTAACAGAACATGATATACATGAGAAGAAATGTATGTGTGTGAAAACAGCATTATGTTGGGGATAAAATAACTGCACAGTCAAATAGCCACTTAATATTTACTTTACAGTGTAAAACATGATCAAAATGAGGTACCTCCATGCTGAGGTCTCCCTGTTTGAACAATGTTTTTATATTTCACCTTAAACTGCTGCCAAATGCGCTTCTCCCCCGCGGGATTGCACCTAAATGAAATAAATGAATAGGCTACCATTCAAGCAGTTTCCCCTGTAATATTATTGTGATTGCAAAGGACTACATTTAAACTTACGCATTGACACGAGCAGCAATGTTCTCCCACCGCTGCAACAGCGGTGTTGCACTTCTTTTTAAAAACGTGTTGAAACTCGCCGTATGAGCGCACTAAAATTTCTAATTCGATGTTTGTAAAATATGTAGCCCGCCTCTTCCCCGTTGCCATGGTGACTCGTCGAATCGGGGCTCCATTGATGCTGGCTTTTTAAAGTGGTGGTGCACGCGCTAAACTCAAGGTGAACCTACTCAGAGTTGATTAACCTCACTCAAATCAGCGTTTCTGGATCCGAAAACTCAGGGTTTTCTATCTCAGAGTAGATCAACTCAGAGATCAGGAATAGACTCAGAGTTGGTTGAACCTGCTTTGTGAAACGGACCCCTGGTCTCCAAATTGTATTATTATGATTATTTTTTTGCATTTTTTATTTTTTATGAGCTTCATGTGCACATTTTTTATTTACATTACATTTTTATTTACATTACATTATTACATTTATTTATTTACATTACATTATTTAAATTCATGTGTACGTTTTTATTTACATTACATTTTTTGCATTTTATATGTGCTTCACTTTTTCACAACAAAGATCTGTGAAATCTGTTTGATTTGTTGTTGAATGGAAAGTTTATGGTGGTTGCTTTCCGCACTTTGTATTAAGAATGTTCAATAAAGGTCTATTATATAAATTTTATTGTGGTAGCAGCAGTTACTGGTGAACTTTCACTATACCTTTTTTTGCCAAACGATCTGCAGAGAATGACTTGGTTTTGTGAACAAAATTAATCAGGAAAGCCCACAGTTGCTAATATGCAACATTGCCTAAAATGATCAAAAATAGCCCAATTCCAAAAATTCCAAAAATATTGGTTTATTCCCACCCAAAAAGATGCAAGAAGAGCCAAAATGATTTTTTTCAATGATTATTCATATGTTTGGGTGCTACAAGGCTAAGGACAATTTTATTTTAGAGACACCAATTAACCTAACATACATGTTTTTGGACAGTGGGAGGAAGCTGGAGTACCCGGAGAGAACCCACGCATACACGGGGAGAACATGCAAACTCCCCACAGAAAGGCCCCAGTTGTGAGGCGACGGAGGCGATGATTGTACTTTGGTTCAATTTTGCCAGCATTTTTGCTCCTCTGCATGAACCGACCCAGTTCATCGTGCACATACTTCACTGAAACGGCACTTGTTCTACCACAGTGTTGTTAAGTAGTGTGTCCTTAATCCCGTTAATCTAAATACATGTTATGGCAATGATAATTTTTCCCATAACATAACCACTAGATGAATTAGAGTCACAATAAATTAAGGAAATCATTATTATGCTAAGGGAATTTGGATGTAATAAATGGAGCTCTGGATGTCGGTAGAACATCTTTGATTCATCTTGTGAATGATTATCCATTTCCATAGGAATCCATTTTCATATGGGTACATAATTCATGATTCAGTCAACAAATTAAAGACTTTTATTTTTCAACATCCAGTAACCAGCCTCAATGATAGCCATCAAAAGTCCAAAGAATTTATTTAATTTTTGTCTGTCTAAATCCTCGATTGTTCTTTTTTGGAGAATAATTCCCAAAAAACCTATATTGCTCAGCCCTTTCAAAAACAGTAAGTTACACATTTACTTGCATGAAAAATTAACAGCCACTGTGAACTGTCTGACAGTTATACAGAAGTAAATGGAAGAATAAACAGAAACTGTGTGTTGTGTCAGTTTGGGTGCAGTGGGTTCTTTCTTAGTCAAAAATTAATCATATTCATTCTCAAGGAAATATTCTTTTTAACATCAAATCAGCATGAAGGTGAATGAGTACATAACAGCCATGTTGATAAAAGTGGTCATGCACAGTTCGGGTCATAAAGACACACTCACAGTGCCATTGTACTATTCAGTCTGCACAGGACATTGTTGCAGCAGCTTGTTTGAAATTTTACAAAGCACAAGAGCATAAGAGACTCAGGACCCTGCATCCTTCTGTGGGTGTCACACACACTTACAGTTTTTTTCAATCGCTAACAAGCGCTTACCCATACTTCAGATACGTTTTCTAAACTCTTAACACAATTAGCACAGCATCGGTATTTTGTGGTCATACCATTCACACATTTCATGTCGTTTCCACACAATATGCAGTCAAACACATTTCCTTAACAGACAAGCTATACCCCCCTAACAAAATTATGGATTGTTTTTGTATTATTTACGAATGTTAACACACAACATCCCACAATAACAAAAACAATATTCCAAACCTTAGATACAGTATAAAAACCTCTGCTTCTGCAGTGATATCAGTTCAAAACCAATATATCTCAGCTGATAATAAACAAACAATTGAACAATTGAATAATTGACACTTTGAGAGGAACAGTGAGAGAGTCAAGGCGCTACGACGACAGTATATCCAGGTATAGTACTGTATATTCAATTCAATGTCCAGTTCTATAAGCTTTGCACTTTGCAAGTAGGTAACCTACACAGTAATAGGTTACAGTACAGTATGGTATACAGTAAGGAGATTTACATAAACTTTGTTTCAGAGAGTTATGGAATTGGAGGCCAACCAGGCCCCTCATGAATTCATATACATAGATGAGGCAGGATTCAATCCGGCCAAAAGGCGTGGACGAAATGTAATTGGAAAAAGGGCCACAGTTGATGTGCCAGGTCAGAGAGGGGCAAACATTACCATGTGTGCAGCAATTGCAAATGGAGGATTAGTCCTTCACAGATGTCAGGTTGGACCCTACAATACCGAGCGCCTCCTTGCCTTTCTCGATGATCTCCACCAGCACCTGGTTTCAGAGCAGGAACAGCAGGGTGAAAACATGAGGACCTTTGTAATCACCTGGGACAATGTGGCTTTCCATCATTCGCAAGCAATAACAACATGGTTTGAAGTCCACCCAAGACTGGTACGTCTCTTCCTTCCACCCTATTCACCTTTCCTCAACCCCATAGAGGAGTTCTTTTCTGCATGGAGGTGGAAGGTTTATGACCATCAGCCACATGACCAGATGTCCCTCATTGAAGACATGGATGCTGGCTGCAGGGACATCACAGTTGATGATTGCCAAGGGTGGATCCGACATACCAAGCGGTTTTATCCCAGGTGCATCGCCTTGGATAATATCAGATGCGATGTTGATGAAAACATGTGGCCTAACCCTGAAGAGCGCAGAGATTAGATACAGTAATTTTGTGCTTTTTTTTTAGTCCCCCCCCTTTTTATCTGGGCTTTTTGCTGTTGTTTTTTTGTTCAGAATGCTCTTGTGTGTTTCATGGATATTTTTTATAACAGTGAACTGTTTTCTGTTCTATCATATTGTAAACAGTATTTCTACTGTACCTCCTGTAGTAAACAGTAAAGGAAAAAAAAAACTGATTTGCTTTTTACTGGAATGCCTTTGAATGTGAACATTACATGTGGACATACAGTTCCCAACCAAGAAATTTAGTGAAAAAACGGTATTTGCATGCAAATACCTGTAAAACTGAAACATAAAAGTCTATGCACTTTTTGTAATGTCAACAATAGCCAGTATTTTGAAACCTGGTGTACTTTGATTGACTGCATGTACCTTGTGAAGTGTAAACAAGTGTTATTCTTTGACAGAATAATTTAATTTTGAGTCAGATTTCCAGTGTTTTGGTAAAGTTAATGTGTGCAGAGAAAGATGTGTTCTATTTTGAAATGAAGAGTTATTATATATTTAACAAAATGTGTTTTTGAGAAGAAAATTATCCATTTGGCCAATTGTGTTTTGTAGGTGTGAGTCTGTGTTAAGAGTTTAGAAAAAGTATCTGAAGTATGGGTAAGCGCTTGTAAGCGATTGAAAAAAACTGTAATAAGAGTCATACAATACAACTAGAAATTGGGGATTTAATACATCATTACTTAGAGACCCTGATTTAATTTATTCTTTAAAAACAGAATGGTCTATCTATATAGAAAGTAATTACTTCATATCAGCATGTGTTCTCTGGGAAGTGGAAAAAGCAGTAATATGAGGCAAAATGATCTCTTTTTCATTGCATAAGAAAAACATGGGCTCGAGGCTAGGAATATTGAAAATAGAACAGAGAATTAAAGATAAACACATATTGAAAATTTAAGGAAAGCTAAATTTGAGTTAAATTAAATAACTGACAAAAAAACACAGTTCCTGGTACAAACAGTTCGCTTGGAGAACTTTGAGGATGGTAACAAATTTGTTTCCTTACCAATCAATTAAAGATAAACAAAGAAAAAAACAATAATCACCTCTATTACCTGATGTAATCAACAAAACTTCTAAAGAACCTTATATTCATCCCAAAAATGATCCACCAGACAATAACACTGATCAGTTTCTTAGTAGCATCAACCAAAATTACAACTTGAACAGCAATTGGCTTTACCTCAATAGGTAAACTCCATGAAGCCCTTCAACACATGCCTCGTAATAAAGCCACATGGTTTTCTAAAGTGATCAGCAAAGAATTCCGGACTATATTGGCACATATTCTACAGGTTAGTAGAATTTTTAAGCATCTGCACCCCAAAATTAATATAAAAAATATATAGATTATTTTCCAAGATAGATGTCTCTAACAACTTTAAAATGGGAGGCAGACTTATCCATCAGCTCTAATCAAAACTTCTGGTCACAAATATGTTTGAACACCTTCAGAATAACTAAAAATGGGAGCCGGACACACCATCATGACCTCCAGAGGCTAGTGTGTGTCTTTATTTATGAAGTTTATTTATTCATCTTTTTTTGGGGGGGGTTTCTGTCCTGCACTCGACTCATGCCATGGCAGCCGTGGCGGTTGGCTGTCACCCCTGAGGGGCCTATGTCCTATGGCCATGGGGGCTCTGTCCGGAGTCTTCCTCTGCTATCTTCTGGGTTGATGCGTTGATGGTCGTCACTGTGGTGGGCTGCCTGAGTTCTGTGTCTGGGGGGGGGCTCCTGGCTGCCTGAGTCTTGGAGCCCTCTCTTCCTGCTTCTGATTCCTTGGGGGCAGTGGTGGCCCTCTGCATCCATTATTGACCTGTAACATAAATTTTACATGTTCATGGACACACATGCATTAATTTAGTCAGTTGAATGCTTATCATAAAGTTGCTGTGTCGTCCTGTCAGTAACCATCAGTATCCACAGTTGTGTTCCATGTACTTGCTGCCGGCGTTGCTGTTTGTGTTTTTTTTTTCCACCGTATGTGTTCCTGCAAGTGCTCCTGACAATTCTTCGCCTGGTTTCCCCACAGAGGCCGTAGGATGTTTTCTGTCAGGTCCTTTGACAGATGTTACAGCTAGTTGTCCGGTTTTGGCTTGTTTTTCTCATTGTATAATCACATAATTTATTTGTATCTCTGTCTTGTTTCCTTTTCTTTTTCTTTGCTCTCCCTCTTCCCTTGCTCCCCCCTGTCAGGTTCGGAAATAATATGTAAAAAGAGGAGTGCTTAGGCATCAACGAGAGCTTTATATTCATAAAACTTCCTGAGGCAAAACAAATACATAATTTTGGACATGCCACTTTTTGTTCAAATGTAAATAAAAGCTGAAAAATATTTTTTTTCCACATTGATTGTACATCGTCCAATTATCTTCTGGTAGACTCGTGTCATTTCTTATCAAGAAAAACTTGCTGGTTGAATAAAAGCAACTTTAAGGCAAAATTTGCCAGGGGTATGAATAATTTCGGGCTTGACTATATTTATATATATATATAAAAATATATAGAATGAATATAGCTGGTGGGAGGCATGTTGTTTTAGCATGTTGTTTTAATGAAACACCTATATTTAAGCTGTTTGTACAGGGGTGTGTAATTACACTGACATGCAGTAGGTAAATACAGCTTATACTAAGTTAAAATATTTGTATGAAAGTCATTCTCAAGCGTTTCCTTTATCAACCCACAAAGTCCCCATTAAGAAAAAGAAGGAGGGGGTTGGTGGTGCAGCCACACATTAGAGTTTTTTTACCACGAGACACGGAAGACAAAAATCTGAATTTCTTTCTATTACTTTAGACTTATAAATAGTCAATAACACAACAACACTACAAAAATAACATCTCTTTGTGAAGGTTGGAAATCAAAACATCATGGTTGGAACTGAAATGCATCCTTTCTACCAAACTATTTCATAGACGTCATATTTTTTTTACATGAAGCTCACAACTTCATCCTTCCAGTCTATTTAGAATCACCAATTAACCTTACCAGCATGATGTTGGACTGTGGGAGGACGCTGGAGCATCCAGAGCAAACATCACCATGCAGCACAAGTTGCATATTCTTTGAATGTAATTACACATTATTTCTGCCTGTGTGAACAAACAACCAATAAAGATAGTTCTTGGAAGGAGGATAACAAAATGCAAAATGTTAAACTGTAAAATGTTTGATTATAGTGACTGATCGAAGAGAAGGAGAATGTTGTTGCGCTGAAGCATTTAAGATGTGTTTTTATACTTGTCATCATCATCTGAATAAAAGAGATTTTAAAAATTTAAAAATTGATTTTTTTTTTACGGTGGCCGACACGTGCAAACGCGTTGCAAACGGCAAAACAAATCCAACGGTAAAACGCTGCAAGAGAAATTTTCTCCTTGGAAGAGAAGTTAGAGCAAAGAGTAATATGAGATACAAGCTTTCCAGTGTAAACACATAATAGAGACACCAGAGAAATGTGTAATACACAGCCAAAGATCAATGACAAAGACATCCTGAAGAGACCAAAAACAAATAAATATAAGGAACAGATAAGAACGAAAGGACCTGAAGAATGATGAAGAAAGTAAAAAATTATGAAGGAGAAGACGTTCTGATGTGAACACCCAAGAGATGTCCAGAGTGTGTTGAGAAAGAAAATGCGAAACTTTTTCTTTGAGACGGGTAAGATAAAAGACAAGTGACAGCTGAGCACAAGACGTTCAGATGGAGGTTGAGGGCGATTATGAGGAAAGAGAAAAAAAAGCTTAATAGGGGATGGGTTTTATTCTTTCTTTCAAAGTTCTCTTCACTGATTTATAGAAAACCTTGAACAAAACAATGCAGCAGTGTACTAAGAGATCAAATGTTAGCACAATCACCCCCCACATTACCCTCATACATCCATCTCTTTCAGTCTTTCAAATCCAGCCATGAATTTGAAATGAAACTCAAAGAGTTTACTTCAAAGCAAAAAAAAAAATATATACAAATAAAAATAACAAGCAATTGTTGTCATTACAGAGTACAATTATATGCGATTTAGTGGAAGAAACAAAGTAAGCTACATGAGAAATAGAAAACAGCATCAGTTTTTAGATCGATCACACACAGTAGTGGGATTCAGTGTATGTATTCATCGTAAAAAGGAAGAGTGACGTTGCGGTCTCTGTCTCTGGAAACATTAGAAAACATCCCCAAAACTTCTGTAACTCTCAAGTTTTCCCTTCAGGTTGCAAATTTAGACATAAAACAGTATGACAGCTTTAATAATCCCTACAGGGGATAGGCATTTTTCCACCATTCTGGCAGAGAATCGCAACATAACGTAACACAAAAAAACAAACATTTACAACAAATAAGTACAGGAGCATGGCACTAAAATGCAGTTCCTGCCATGATCAGGATCCAAAAAAATCAATTAGCTAAGAGTGCTCATTTCAAAACTAACTGCTGCTGGAACAAAGGACATCCTGAGTCGTTTTCGAGGAGCATTGAAGCATCCGTGGTCCCTCTCTTAGGAGCCAATAAAGGGTGTGCTATTTTCAGTTCTCGATCGAGAGATTTAAAAGTAAGTCCAATCATAGGTCCAGGTTTATTGATCAATTTTTTATCCTGTTCATCCTCACAGGGTGGTTGTTCATCTCTAAATTGCATAGCTATACATTTATTAGGTATGATGAGGGCAGATCTAACAAATGAGACTTTATTTCTGTTGCACAGAACAGTGGCTCTCCGTTTTGTGGGCATTGTTATTGCTGTGATGGCCCTAAGCATGTTAACACTTCTAGTATGAATCTAGGCTTAGGCAGGCCCAGATACAATGTTTTTTATTATTCTAACAGAACAATTTGGGCCAAGCTGGACGTTCCGAGGGGGTTATTTTTCCTGTTCTATGTGACTCAGAAGTCATAATTCAGAGTTGGGACTCACATGACACCAGTAGGATTAGCTCACTGTAGCACTCACAGACAAGTTTATCCTTTCTTGGAAATACAAGCTGATAAGAAGGCATTAAAGTGAACTTTGTGTACACAAACATGTCAGTAATGTATTTGCTGATGGAGGCTGGATGTGTGAGGGTCATTTGATTTGAACACAAACTGACAGTTTGTTACAGCTTAAGTGCTGTTAAACCGTTGGGGTCAAGGTTGGGGTTGATGAGGTTCCTCAAGTTTTCTCAAATAGAAATCACTATTTGTGAAGCTTGGAAGAGGTAGAGGGAATTAGCTAGAGTTGGGTGGGTAGAGTTCATAATCACTGAGTCATTTTTCAAGTAAAAGATTTGACAGAACAGCCGTATAAAATGTGTGAACTTGCTGCCATTTCTTTAATCTATTTTTGCTCAGTTTGTGGATTGGATAAGGTTAACATTGTAATTAGGTCTATCTGGGCTAAGACATTATCTCCTGATATTCAAAAGCAATCAACTAAGAAAATAATCAGCAAATGAATAATAAGCAACAGTCTGATATCTTAAAGCAATAATGAATTTCACCTCTGTCTATGTCAACAAAGAGGTATTTTTGCATTACCTGGCTGATTTTTCTTTGTAGCTTGTGCTAGCTACTAATTTCATCCTCACAGTACATTCAAATCAACTGTTCAGCTCCACTGCAAAAGTAGTCAGTTTCTCCAATCATCAATGTGGAAGATTCAGGCAGGTAGCAGCTGGCAAGAGTAGCATTGCCGACACATACGCTGTCGCCAAGGATGCAGCCTGTTTTTTTTCCCCCAACTCGGTAGTTAAAAGAAACAAACTTGGGAATAGAGACAATACATGCCTTTACTTTTTTGGAGGACATAGGTTGTATGAGTGAAGACCAAGAATAACTTTTTGAATAAGAATGTGCCAGTGTTTGAGTCTACTGGAGGATGAAGCAGATTCAACTTGAGAACACAACTACTGGGGTAAGAGAACCTCATTGTTCTGTATTAAATGGTATCTAATGGCATCTTTTGGCAATTTTGAATTTGTTCACAAAGAACATTTCATTACAATTAAACCAAAGTGCTTAACATCAACATACACTTAGAGACATATCCATAGGCATAAACAGATGCAGATTCTGTCCCCGACCACGTGCTCTGCCTCAGCGCCTCTGGCGTCTGTATGTTCTCCTGGCTTCGACTCCTACGCCTGGCTCCGGCTCTGCTATTCGCTCCTCTTCGGTACCTCTGCATTTATCGGCTGGCTCTTATGGCTCTGGACACCTCGCTTCGGCTACCTCGTCTCCCAAGTCATTACTGTTAAAACTGTTCCTGATTTCCAGAGTGCTGCTTTGGGGTCTTAAATACACTTGTTACACACAAGATCACATGACACATATGAATATTCAGACACAGTTATTAAGTGTAGGCATGTGGAAACAGGAAAGTTTTATGTTTAGTTTTGTATGCAGACACGTCTGTAACTAATCTTATGTCAGCAGGCAGTTTGTTTCAGAGAACTGAACCACAATAACTGAAAGCCCCCTCAGCAGACTTCGATCTAATTCTTTAAACAGCTAAAATACTTCAACCTGATGAACTGAGAGATCTAATTTGGTGATAAAAATAACTAATTTGACCAAACCCCATTCAGTGCTCCATGGACTAGTAAGAGGATTTTTAACGTAATTCTGCATTGAACCAGTAAACCAGTAAAAGCACTTCAATACTGGAGTAATATGTTGAAAGTTTGTTTTTTGTGTGAAATCCCTTGCAGATGCATTCTCAAGTGTTACAGTTGTCTAATCTGCTTGACATGAATGCGTGAACTAATTTCTCAGATATGATTATTTTTTTAGCTTTGACATACACCATAATGCCAAAAGAATTCACTCACCCATCTAAATAATTAAATTCAGGTGTTCCAATCACTTCCATGGCCACAGGTGTATAAATTCAAGCATCTAGGCATGCAGACTGCTTCTAGAAACATTTGTGAAAGAATGGGTCGCTCTCAGGAGCTCAGTGAATTCCAGCGTGGTACCGTGATAGGATGCCACCTGTGCAAAAAGTCCAGTTGTGAAATTTCTTCACTACTAAATATTTCACAGTCAGCTGTCAGTGGTATTATAACAAAGTGGAAGCGATTGGGAATAAACAGAAACTCAGCCACGAAGTGGTAGGCCATGTAAAATAACAGCGGGATCAGCGGATGCTGAGGTGCATAGTGCGCAGAGGTCGCCAACTTTCTGCAGAGTGGATCGCTACAGACCTCCAAACTTCATGAGGCCTTCAGATTAGCTCAAGAACAGTGCATAGAGAGCTTCATGGAATGGGTTTCCATGGCCAAGCAGCTGCATCCAAGCCATACATCACCAAGTACAATGCAAAGCATCGGATGCAGTGGTGTAAAGGACGCCGCCACTGGACTCTAGAGCAGTGGAGACGCGTTCTCTGGAGTGACGAATCACGCTTCTCCATCTGGCAATCTGATGGACGAAACTGGGTTTGGCTGTTGCCAGGGGAACGGTACTTGTCTGATGTGCCAAGTGTAAAGTTTGGTGGAGGGGGGATTATGGTGTGGGCTTGTTTTCAGTTTGGCACAGTTTGGGGATGACCCCTTCCTGTTCCAACATGACTGAGCACAAAGCAAGGTCCATAAAGACATGGATGAGCCAGTTTGGTGTGGAGGAACTTGACTGGCCTTCACAGAGCCCTGGCCTCAACCTGATAGAACACCTTTGGGATGAATTAGAGCGGAGACTGTGAGCCAGGCCTTCTCGTCCAACATCAGTGGTCTGACCTCACAGATGCACTTCTGGAGGAATGGTCACAAATTCCCATAAACACACTCCTAAACCTTGTGAAAGCTTGCCCCGAATAGTTGAAGCTGTTATAGCCTCAAAGGGTGGGCCATCATCACATTAAACCCTATGGATTAATAATGGGATGTTACTTAAGTTCATATGCGTGTAAAGGCAGATGAGCCAATACTTTTGGCATCATAGTGTATGTTATACTGTGATGCTTTGTGAATTACTACAAATTCAGGATAGACATAAAACTGCCAGCCACAATTCTCTATTTGACTTTAAAAATAAAGACTTATTCCAAAGAAAATTCATATTAATTCAATTATTTTTTCTTACCAGTTGCAGGGTACAAGACCTAAAAGAAAGAGAGTTATCAATCACAAAACTCAAGGAATTGTGAGATTTGATGTTTAGAAGATTCAGAGGGTTTAATTTTGTATTGGAGAACATCCTAAATTTTGTTTTGTTGGTATTCCAAATGTGTTTTAAATCACAAAAGCTGTTCTGAACAGTATTAAAAGTTGGTCATAGGTGACAGAGAGCCTGATTAGGTGTAAATGCAACAAAGTATAGCAAAAAACGGGGAAATGTGTTTTGTAACTTCTTAATTGAGATTGCTGATATGGAATGAATTGGAGCTGTCCCAGGATCGGACCCAATGGAACGAGGTTGTTAGAAGTGATTCCATCTCCCTTCATGCACTGAAATCTAATGAATTTTTTTTTTCAAACCACCCTACAGCATGTTCAGACAGTCATGAGCTGAAAAAATCTTTGCTTCAGTTGTCTACCATCCACTGAGTCAAAATCCTTAGAAAAATCAATAAAAAAGATCTGCACTGTGTTTCTTATACTCGAAAGCTTCAATAAAATCACTTCTTACTTTTAGGGCCACTGGAGTTGTACTGTGCCCTTTCCTGAAACCAAACTGAAAGCCTTTCACTAGTAGATAGAAACTCCCTCATTTGTTCACACTGTGGAACCTCTGGAGACAATAATGCAAAGAAGGTTTTTGCATAAAATCAAGAGAATTATGGACAACCCTGAACATCCTCTCCATGAGACTGTTATCGGAAAACAGAGTCTCTTCAGTCAAAGGCTTCTTCAGTTTGGATGCAAAACGGACCGCTACAGGAAATCTTTCCTGCCCACAGCCATCAGCATCTATAATAACTCCTTGATTTAATTGAGTTACATCAACATTTAATTTCCCTCTGGGATAAATAAAGTATTTTTGAATTGAATTGAATTGAATTGAATTGAATTGAATTGAATTGAATTGAATATAGATTCCCATTCCTCTATCTAGCATATCTGGCACACAATATATACGCAACAACAAATGTATTTATATATTTTTCAGTCTTACTGTAATTATTCTTAAAAATTTAAATAAAAATATGCAAAATGTTAATTACTCCAAGTGTGTTTGGACAGTCTGGTAAATGACTTCATAATGTGGTAAATTTTTCAACCCACACCTTGTAATAATTACAACTACAATCACATGCTGTTTTCTGTTTCTGTTTCTGTTTCCCATGTAATTAAGATCACTCTAGAGTGACATGAAGTGGATCTCTAAGGGAAACTCAATAGCTTTTTTTTTTGTCAGTTCAGTTAATTTTTTTTATTGTCTTGTGGACACATAGAATTACATGAGTGTTTTTGCACATAGGAAAGAAGAGAACATGTTCACGGCAATATCATGAAAAGAATCAGTCAGCAAAAAGACAGCAAAATTGCAAAAGCCTAGAATATCAAAGAGCTTGTCATAAAGAATGTGCACAATTCTTCTCGTCGCAGGTAAAAAAAAAACCTGACAAATTTTGAGGTGGATATGGCGACTGGATGGATTATTATTAAAAATCACCTCCTTTCACTGCCTAAATTCACTCATTTTTCTCCTAAGGTGAAGATAGAGGGTTTTTTTTAGGGTTGTAGACTGTCTCGTAGCAAATGGATTACTAGTACAGCTATATGAAATACCATGCTCACTTTCACATATTTGTTTGTGCAGAGGAACACATTTACATGCGTGAATGGAGCAGCCAGACTTTTACGTAAGAGCCTTAAAAAACAGCAATCAATCTAGAATTTACAAGCAGGAAGCCAAAAGTGAGGCCAACATTGATGTTTTCTTTCTGTTAGATTATGAATGGCTGCATTGTGTACCAGCTGCAAACAATGGAGAAAAGATTGCTCTTTACCCACATACAAGGTTTCACAATAATCAAGCCAAGGCACGAATGACTCATTCGAAATCAAAATCTGTGAGGAGGGACAGAGCTTAGTCTTAGTTAAAAGTCGTAGCAGAAATAAACCATGTTTGATAACTGAATGTTTCATTTCTGGCTCCAATTGTAGTGTAATGCATTTAGTTTTTTTCAATCGCTTACAAGCGCTTACCCATACTTCAGATACTTTTTCTAAACTCTCAACACAGACTCACACCTACAAAACACAATTGGCCAAATGGATAATTTTCTTCTCAAAAACACATTTTGTTAAAGCTGCAGTCTGCAACTCTTTTTCAAGCATAATGCCTGGAACTGTCCGGGGATTCTGAAACATTAAATACCCCAATACAAAAAAAAAAGAGTTCTCTAGGTCCCCTATATGTCCCGCTAGGTCCCTCCAAAGCCAGCAGGTTTGTTTACAAAATTGCAGACCGGACCGGTAAAAGGTAACCAATCAGGTTACGAGCTGGGCTCTGCTGCCTGTCAATCACCGATTGTGCACGCGCGATACAAGGTAGGCTCGTCCCCACGCTTATTTATCTAGACTATTGAACATCATTACGGGCTAGTCTACTTACTGTGTCTTCCATGATCGCAAATGACAGGTGAGTTGATGAATGAGGAGTCGTGTACGCGAATCTGGCGTGCACGAGTTCTCATGTGTTTTGATGGGGCGGGACAGGAAGTTGAATAACTTTTTATTTTTTGGTTAAAAAATAAGCATTTCTTGCATTTTGCGACTACAGAGGTCACCGTTTTCAACTTCAAGTGTTCTGATAGATCATGTAAACTCTTAAAATGCCAAAAATTAGAACTTTACGTATGACAACAACAAATCCTGCAGACTGCAGCTTTAAATATATCATTACTCTTCATTTCAAAATAGAACACATCTTTCTCTGCACACATTAACTTTACCAAAACACTGGAAATCTGACTCAAAATTAAATTATTCTGTCAAAGAATAACACTTGTTTACACTTCACAAGGTACATGCAGTCAATCAAAGTACACCAGGGGGGTATTCCTAGAAAGTAGCTAAAGAAAGCCAGGCTATAGCCGGTAAGCGTCGCTTGAACTAGCGCCATCTCCCATTTAAGCCTTAAGTCGTTCCTCAAAGATATTTTAGCAGCATCTCGGTGAGGCTAATCCAAGCGAGGCTTACATAGCCTAGCTTAGTGCGAGTGCACGAGGATTGTAAGAAGCCCTGACGAGTGGATGGTGGAAAAACGGAGATCTCTGTGAAAAGGAGAGCGAGACAAGAGCTGTTATTTTTTCGTCAGCTGAACAATTAATGCTGATGGAGCTGTATGAGGATTTTAAAAGTGTCATGACCAGAAATAGTAATACAGCTGTGATCAATAAAGCGAAGAAACGGCATGGCCAGGCTAACTGCTGACAGACTAAATGCGTAAGTTATGAAAGTTTCATACCATTGACATTCATTTTACTGTCCTCATGTATTTATACTCTCCTCTTTGTGTTATAATTTGTTTACATAAAGCATGCTAAATTGTCTCTGTATGAGATGTACAGCACAAATATACTGGCCCTGCTCAGTTTATTAATAACCCAATAATCAACACGCATCATCATACTTTGTGACTATATTATCCTGTGTGTGTGACACACATATTATTTTTCACTGTTACATCTCAACATGAGCAATCTTAACAGCCAAAAGCGTACCTGGCAGCAAGTGAAGGTAAAGTACAGGAACATATTTCAGAGTGGTAAGTAGCCTTTGAAGAAATGTGTTTGTCCAATAAATAGAGTGCCAAACTAGATACAAGAAACTGAAAATAAAAAAGATCAAGCTAGAGATTATGAAACTGGAGAGGGATGTTAGTATAAATTCAGATAAAGGAGAATTTCGTGTTGTGAACTGTATTTAATTCTGTTTTCTCTCCACAGCTTGAGAAACATGTAATAATAATTAAACAATTCAACACAACTCAAACTTGTCATTATTGTACGGTTCATGCAACGTGTTAGAAATGTGTTTATACATTTATATTCACAGTGGGGTGCCATGACCTAAACGTGTGGAAAGTTATAAATCATCTCTGATCCATTTAGCCTTCTTACACTTGCTCTGACTTAAACTGCTACTGTGTCAATGCTAAATTATGAAAAGAAGTTCTAACTCAAAGGTCCCAACAATAAGGATCAAAGGAAATATGTGTCCCTGTATAGGTCCCTCACTGTGTCAGGAGAAACTGAGTCCTTTCAGGCACTACAACTCAACGAAGAAAAGACTTGAGCCTGAAAAGTTGTCCACAAGACAAAATGTATAAAATATGAAGTATACTATTAATTTAAGATGGCTCTGTCAGAAGTCAGCCATGGTGCCTGAGAACTTTAAGCAATGTCATTTCTATCCGTGCCCTTGTTGTAGCATGTGCATGTGCATGCCCTTGTTCCTGGATCAGGATATGGCGTGAGGAGGTACGGCCAGCATGCATAGCCTCTGTCCCCAAGCAGGACACCATTGAACTCTCCTGCAGAATAAGAGAACTGTTGGATGGATATACATGTGTTAAGACTTTAGGCAATTTGATGCAATATGTGCCTTATATGGCTATCTATAATAAAGTATGATGAGCACTTTAAATTCCTTAAGATGACCTCTACACCTGACCTCTCATTAGATTACCAAAATTCTGCCTATATACACCTTACTTCAAAAGTACTCCTTCAGGTAAGTAAAATTCTTGTGCAAACCTCTGTGCCAGTGAGGATGCTCGTAAGATCCTAGCATCATGAACTGATCCCGGCCATTTAGCCTCAATGTTGGAAATGAAATGACCTCCATCACAGATCATCTGTACGCACGGAGGATAGGAGTCAATGTGTTCACACTGTGGAACCTCTGGAGACAATAACAATGATAGGAGTCAGGGCATAAATGTAACATTGCTCAGCATTACTCAAAGGGTGGTGTTTTTCAAAATGAGAAATCCAGTTCAGAGTCTATGGACAATTATCCCCAAGTGTACCTGTACATTTAGGATATGGAAAAATGTCCGGTGTACATAGTCAGCCTCCACGGGTCCTGGACAATGTGACAATGTTTAAATCCAGACTGAAAACAGTTCTATTTAGATGTGCATATGACACCTGAAAGTATTTTATCTGCACTCTTCACTTTTAAATTAATTGATTAATGATTTTTTTGTTTTTTGGAATGATTTTATTCCCTTCTTGTGGTTTTATGTAGCTGTAAAGCACTTTGAATTGCCTTGTGTACGAATTGTGCTCTACACATTGCCTTGCCTTGGATGCGTACATGGGCACAGTGTAGTGCACCGATAACATTAGGGAAGCCTGAGGGAGATGATGAACTTAATGCAAATACTTCAGCCAGTAGGTTGTTTTACATTATCGGCTACTGTAAATGTGGAGCAGCAGCCTGAAAGGACAGAGGTCATATTTTTAATATGGTAAGATGTTTTAATTCCTGCGTTTTATCTAATATCTTGTTTGTACAGTCCTTGACTGTACAAATAATTTGTATCATTAACATTATTACCTGTCCCCCATTTTTCTGAGTCTGGTCCTACGTGGGTGTAGATCGGATGTTTGTTAGGTATTGATTAGTTTTAATGAATACCATGTTCTCTCTCATTTAATTTCGTGCTCACGTGTGTATAGTTGCGTTTCTTTAGTTACACTGGCACCGACTGATTGATTTTTCGAGACAGTGAAAGTGGTGATATGATAACCACAGTTTTTGCTTCGTTTTTTAGACAAGACATGAGTTGCGGGAACGAATTCTAGGTGAACATTTCTTTCCGGAGTCCGTTTCAGCCGTTCGGACATTTTTTGAGTTGCAGCTAAGCTAAGCTTCAACTTTAGCCTGCCCGAGACCAGGCTAGTTCAGCAGCATAAACTACCATGGTTACTCAGCGGGCGTTCAAATAAGCCACCTTTATGGAACGGAACTCTCGCTAAATTTAGCCAGAAGTAGCGAAATAAGCCAGGCTTTCCGCTAAGCCGGCTTCTAGGAATACCCCCCAGGTTTCAAAATACTGGCTATTGTTGACATTACAAAAACTGCATAGACTTTTATGTTTCAGTTTTACAGGTATTTGCATGCAAAACATGAAATCCACCGTTTTTTCACTAAATTTCTTGGTTGGGAACTGTATGTCCACATGTAATGTTCACATTCAAAGGCATTCCAGTAAAAAGCAAATCAGTTTTTTTTTTTCCTTTACTGTTTACTACAGGAGGTACAGTAGAAATGCTGTTTACAATATGATAGAACAGAAAACAGTTCATTTACAGTGAACAAAAAATCCATGAAACACACAAGAGCATTCTGAACAAAAAAACAACAGCAAAAAGCCCAGATAAAAAGGGGGGGAACTACAGTTTTTTTCAATTGCTAACAAGTGCTTATCCATACGGTGGATACTTTTGCTAAACTCTTAACACAGACTGACACCTACCTAACACAATTGGCCAAATAGTTAATTTTCTTCTCAAAAACACATACTTTTAAATAAACACCAAGTATTCAATTCAAAATAGAATACACCTTTCTCTGCACATACTAATGTTACCAAAACACTGGATATATGACTCAAAATGAAACACTTCTGTCAGAGAATAACACTTGTTTTCACTTCACAAGGAATATGAAGTCAGTCAAAGTACACCAGGGCTCAAAATATTGAGTACTTTTCACATTTAATAACTACATAGACTTAAGTTTCAATTTCACATTTATTTGCATGCAAAACATGCAATCCACTGGTTTACCCCAAATATCTTGGTTGTATTTTGACATGTAAAATTCACATTGAAAAGTAAAAAAATAAAAAGCAAAGAGTTTTACAAACAGTTTATTTTACTGTTGTAGGTATATTTGAAATACACAGAACACAAAGGTTTTACAGTTTGAAAAAAAAACAAACACAAAAGAGTAATGCTTCCCAATAAACAAAATACTGCAAAATACAGCAACAAAATACCCAGATAAAGAGGGGAAACCAACAACAACAACAAAAAAGTGTATCTAATCTCTACGGTCATCTGGGTTTGGCCACATGTTTTCATCCACATCGCACCTTATGGCCTCCAAGGCAATGCACCTGGGGTAGAAGCGCTTTGAGTGGCGGATCCAGCCTTGACAATCTTCGACTGAAATGTCCCTACAGCCTGCTTCCATGGCATCTAGAAGGGTCATTTGATCGCGTGGCCGATGGTCAAACACCTTCCACCTCCATGCCGAAAAGAATTCCTCGATTGGATTCAGGAAGGGGGAATATGGTGGAAGGAAGAGGGGTAACAGTCTTGGGTGGTCCCTGAACCAGGCTGTCACCACCTGTGAGTGATGGAAAGCAACGTTGTCCCAAGTGATGACGAAGGTCCTCATGTTGCCATCCTCATCATCTTCTGGAACCAGGCGCTGGTGCAGGTCATTTAGGAATGCCAGGAGGCGCTCTGAGTTATAAGGCCCCACCTGACACCTCTGCAGGAGTACACTTGTATGTGCAATGGCTGCGCACATAGTGATGTTGGCCCCCCTCTGCCCTGGGACATCAACTGTAGCCCGTTTTCCAATGATGTTTCTACCACGGCGACGCTTTTTGGCCAAATTGAAGCCGACCTCGTCAACGAAAATGAATTCATGAGGAACCTGGTTGGTCTCCAATTCCATTACTCTCTGAAACAAAGTTCATGCAAATCAAATCATTACTGTATACCATACTGTATAGCAATCTACTGTATTGTTCACAAAGTGCTCAGCAAACAGAACTGGACATAGAAAAGAATATACTTCATACCTGCACATACTGCCTTCGCAGCTCCTTTACTCTATCAGTGTTCCTGTCAAATGGGACAGTATAGAGCTGCTTCATGCTCACTTTGTGTTTTGTCATTGTCCTGGTAATGGTGGTCAGGCTGATGCTGTTGATGTTCTGGAAAACGTCCTGGTCATCAACAATTCTGGCCTGAATTTCACGCAACCTAATTTCATTGTTGGCCACAACCATTGCCACAATGGCCAGCTCTTGCTCGTTGTTGAGGAGTTTTCCTCTTCCCCCAGAGCGAGGAAGGCGTTGCACCCTTTAGAGGGATAATAAAAAACACCAAATTACTATATGACATTACTGTATTTACCATTGAGAATAGAAGCAATCCATGTAAAATCACATGTAAATTCCTACCTGTTGGTTTGCTGGAATACACGAACAATGCTGGCGACTGTTGATCGTGGCAAATTGGGCTGCACCCTGTCACCTGCCTGCCTCAGTGATAAACCACGGTTTATGACATGGTCAATTACAGTGGCACGGATTTCATCAGTCACCACTGTTCTTGCAGCTCTTTGAATGCCTCCACGCATCCGTACGCCTCTACCATGCCCTCTCCTCTGACCTGCTCTTCTTCCTGGGCCTGCAACTCTTCCTGGGCCTGCAACTCTTACTGGGCCTGCAACTCTCCCTGGGCCCCTCACTCTCAGTCTTCCTCGTCCAGACATTCTCTTTCTACTTCCAAAAACTTCACTCCACAAAGGCCTCCTGTTGTAAGTGTCTAAATTTAAGCCATATGATCAGCTGTGGTTGGTCCCATTTACCCAATAGAAATCAGCTGTCAATTATTCAATTATTTGTCAATCAGCAGAGATGTATTGTTTTTGAATTTATACCATTGCTGAAGGAGGTGCATATATGCTGTATCTGTGGTTTGGCACATGGTTTTTGCTATTGTGGGATGTTGTGTGTTAACAATTGTAAATAATACAAAAATAATCTATAATTTTGTTAAAAGGCATATATTGTCTGTTATGAAAATGTAAGCATTGTGGAAATGTGTTTACTGACTGCAAATTGTGTGAAAATGTCATGAAATGTTTGAAGGGTATGGCCACAAAAGTGTGATGCATTGGCAATTGTGTGAAGAGTTTTGAAAATGTGTCAAATGGCCGGACGCACGCTTGTTAGCAACTGAAAAAAACTGTAAAAAAAAGCACAAAATTACTGTATCTAATCTCTGCGATCTTCAGGGTTAGGCCACATGTTTTCATCAACATCGCATCTGATATTATCCAAGGCGAGGCACCTGGGATAAAACCGCTTGGTATGTCGGATCCACCCTTGGCAATCATCAACTGTGATGTCCCTGCACCAGCATCCATGGCTTCAAAGGAGGGACATCTGGTCATGTGGCTGATGGTCATAAACCTTCCACCTCCATGCAGAAAAGAACTCCTCTATGGGGTTGAGGAAAGGTGAATAGGGTGGAAGGAAGAGACGTACCAGTCTTGGGTGGACTTCAAACCATGTTGTTATTGCTTGCGAATGATGGAAAGCCACATTGTCCCAGGTGATTACAAAGGTCCTCATGTTTTCACCCTGCTGTTCCTGCTCTGAAACCAGGTGCTGGTGGAGATCATCGAGAAAGGCAAGGAGGCGCTCGGTATTGTAGGGTCCAACCTGACATCTGTGAAGGACTAATCCTGCATTTGCAATTGCTGCACACATGGTAATGTTTGCCCCTCTCTGACCTGGCACATCAACTGTGGCCCTTTTTCCAATTACATTTCGTCCACGCCTTTTGGCCGGATTGAATCCTGCCTCATCTATGTATATGAATTCATGAGGGGCCTGGTTGGCCTCCAATTCCATAACTCTCTGAAACAAAGTTTATGTAAATCTCCTTACTGTATACCATACTGTACTGTAACCTATTACTGTGTAGGTTACCTACTTGCAAAGTGCAAAGCTTATAGAACTGGACATTGAATTGAATATACAGTACTATACCTGGATATACTGTCGTCGTAGCGCCTTGACTCTCTCACTGTTCCTCTCAAAGGGAACAGTGTAGAGCTGCTTCATCCGCACTCTGTGTTTGGACAATGTCCGTGTAATGGTTGTGAGGCTGATGCTATCGATATTGTCAAATATCTCATGGTCCTCCACAATTCTAGTTTGAACTTCATGTAGTTTTATTGCATTATTTGTAACAACCATTTCTACAATGGCAAGCTCTTGATCATTATTGAGGAGCTTTCCTCTTCCCCCAGAGGGAGGAAGACGTTGTATTCTTTAGAGCAGCAGTCCCCAACCACTGGGTTAAAGAAAAAAAATGCACCAAAAAAAAAAAAGAAAATCAACATATGCATTACTGTATGCCCTTATTGACATGTTAAGTGGGAATAGAAACAATTATTCAATTGTTTGTTTATTATCAGCTGAGATATATTGGTTTTGAACTGATATCACTGCAGAAGCAGAGGTTTTTATACTGTATCTAAGGTTTTGAATATTGTTTTTGCTATTGTGGGATGTTGTGTGTTAATATTCGTAAATAATACAAAAACAATCCATAATTTTGTTGGGGGGTATAGCTTATCTGTTAAGAAAGTGTGTTTGACTGCATATTGTGTGGAAACGACATGAAATGTGTGAATGGTATGACCACAAAATACCGATGCTGTGCTAATTGTGTTAAGAGTTTAGAAAAAGTATCTGAAGTATGGGTAAGCGCTTGTTAGCGATTGAAAAAAACTGTAATCCTGACTGGAGCCACTGAATCTACAATGTTAGTGTAGGTGGAATTAAAAGAGTAGCAATCTTACCAGCATTTAACTAAGGCATGATCACGAGACAGCGTACGCACCCGGTAAAAGAAGTAGCACATTGTGAGGGAGTTCAAAAGTTAATTATACAGTGTAGTGAAGCATAAGTTCTAACTGAAGAACAGGAAACAGTGGCAGGAGATAGAACAGGTGGATGATCTAATATGCATGCATCACAATCCGCGGGGTTCGCGGAAACAGACGTGTAAACTTTGGTTCCTATCCAAACAATAGTCGTTTAATCCTGAGACTGTTGCAATTGCCGTGTCGAGTGCTTCAATACAATAGTGTAGTAACCCCACGCATACCTTTCTCACTGCAATTAAGTTTTATTTCGGATTTATTTTGGATTTTATTTCGAATTTAGTTTCTTTTTCACAGCTGCCTCTGCTATTCCTGCTCTTCTCAGGTGTACCTAATGTAGTTTTACATCATTTGTAACGTGATGTATATCTTGAATAACAAATTGTAAATAACAACACGTTTATTTGTGTCCCTGCCCTCACTTTCCTCATGTTTTTTTCTCGCGGGGGTGCTGCACAGCCGCGGGGTCTTTAAGAATTTAACATTCTAAATGTGGCGTCACGAGCTACCAAAGCTACCAAAGCAAATTCTCAAGCGAAGCTTCTCCAGCGAGGTCGCTCTTGGTGTACACGCAGCAGGCAGACCAGCTTATTCACATGCATGGCTCCAGCAGTTTCTCTAGCTTCGCCAACTTCTCATATTCAGCACTTGTTGGGAGGGCCAGGTGGTGTTGCTGTTGCGTTGTGTGCAGTGCGTCTCTGTTGCGCCACACTCGCTTGATCATCTCGAGGGTGGAATTCCAACGTGTTGGAACATCTTGCACGAGCGGCTCCTGAACTTGCCCAAGGGAGGTTTGCTGGACTTTCAGCTCGTCTGCGTTGGCCGGACTGTGTTTGATATGTCCCACCATTTGTCGACACTTGGCAAGTGCAGCATCAAAAACCCCTTCTCGCAGTGACATTACAATCGCTCTCTGTACAACATGTGCAACACACGGCAGATGCTCGAAGGACAGTATCCTCCCTGCGGCCACCATATTAGGAGCGCTGTCTGTTCCAACAGAGCAGATTTTGTCAACTATCCCCCACAGATTAGCGACCTCCATAAACTGCCTAGCACAGGCTTCTGCAAAGTGGCGTTCTTCTGTTTTCATCACACCTAACGGCAGACAAAGTACATCGGCCTACACCCGAGCTAAAATATCAAGGTAAAAGTCATCACAGTTTGCTTACCTATTTTGACCCAGTTCCCAACCCAACTTTGAGAATAGATTAACGGCGATATTTTTTATATCGCCCGATAAGACTCTCAAATTATCGCAGCACGTTAACGCCGATAACGGCCCACCACTAATTAAAAGCGTAATTAAATCCTCTCCCTCTCTCTCTCTGCCTGTTATTCTTCAAAGCTTGTGATTTTTGAATGATATTAAATTGATACTGAATCATGATTTTAGGGTCAAATCTACAGTCGGAGGGGAGGATCAGGTGGATGTGGGCTTATTTCGGATTTTAAGAATAAAAGATGAAGGCACTAAGGATGCATCCACAAGGGCTGTGTTGTTACTATTTCACTATAAATCTGGTGTGTGCGTGTAACAGCTGTCATGTAGGTGTGTCGGATACCGTCAGATCCTGACTATGTCATGAGTCCGTGGTAATTTTCAAAACGCACTCCAAAAGCAAATAAATGATATTGAAATAGTTTATTACACAAAAAGGAGCGACAAACTTAGACAAACACTGTTCACTGCTCACCGGGACGTCCGACACAGGTGAGCTGCATTGATGTCTGGAATTGCAATTGTTAATGTTGCATATGATGCTAGCGGTATGTTTTATTTTTTATGAACATCCCGCCATTCCGACTATAGGAGGAAAAAAGTGTCGGAATGACATTTGATAGAAAATTAAGTGTCGCCATTTCGACAATTTGAGGCCTATCTCGGAATGGAGGGATGTAACCAGACTGAGTGGGGTTTTAGGAGCTGATCAAAAAGTCTTTCAGTCAAAACAGTATCAGTAAGGTATAAACAGTCATGGGAATTAGACAACATCACATGCTGCATGGTTGACAATCATGTATCTTACAGCCTGATTCATTCAAGTGGATGCTGTCCCTGTTTAAATGATGCAGGCAATTCAGAACAAGTTAACGTTGTTCATGTAATCCACATTGGAAAAGGAGACAAGAGAGGTTTTTGTAAGTATTTTAGCAAGTTAAAAAGCTGACTAAAATCAGATTTAGCAAGCTCCGACCAACTGTGTCTTTGGTCCCTATGTGAAGAATAACTCTATTAACAGGGGATTGAAGTAATTGTGTTTTTTTCCTGAAGAGTGGCCGGGGTTTGGTTGTAGACACTCTCACGTTCTACATGCGCCGCGTTTCCTGTTGCTGAGAATGGCGAACCCAGAACTGCTTTTGGAGAAAGGTGGAGCCATTACCAGTCCATCTCTGAACAACACTTTCCTTCAACAGCCTGTGACAAGAGCAAGATAAAGGAGACTTCACAGCTTGAGGGCGGTGCTTGTTCAGACCCCTGGAGCTGGAGTTTTATTGATTCTGAGAAACATTTGCGGGTGGTGGAGGTATTGCTGTGTAGCGTTATTGGGCATTTATATATGTATTAAATATAAGGATTTACAAGATGTTCTCACAGTCTCAATAAACCTTAAACCTCGAATATAGGGCACCACCTTCCTGTTGTTTTAACTTGTTTTTGAGTTACAGTCCAGGGAGGACAACTGTTAAAATCTTACGATCCTGGTATGTCAAATTAATAATCAATTAATAATCAGTCTCATATCTCGCTACTTTCGTGAAAGTTCTCGTTTGGTTGGACAGACATTACGTAAAGAAAGCATACGACACAATCTGTGATTATAACATATATATAGATATATGAACTATTTATTAAAATGATATGACCAAAGACATGAACCTTAAACAAACAGGAGATGCATTGAATATGGGTGATTATATAAAACATTTAGTGCATGGAAAATAAAATAAGGGAATGGAGGGATACTGGATTCAAATAGTTTAGGTTGGCTTACTATTTGACGCTAAATACTGACATTTTGGATTAATTTATCATTCTGTGAAAGCCTCAAGACATCCATCAAACCCACTTTAAGGTGAAATACGGGTCGGTCTTACTGTACTGAAGTTCTGTGGAGTCAGCTTGGAACAAGGCAAGTGGGGGCCATGCGGGGTCCGAGGGGATTTCTCTCGGTTCCGCTCTCTGGGCCTTCCTTGTTGTGGTGGCTGACTCTAGCGGACTTCTCAGCAGCTGCCTGGATGGTCGCTTATCTTCACCGGGAAACGGGAACGCTGGTGCCAAAGACTTCACTGTGCATGATTAAACTCGTCCGAGCGTCAGAGTTGGTCCGTTGCTTCTCTGATGAAGTGAACTTAAGTTCACAGAAGATTAATAAAAGGTTGCTTGAGTTGGCTTTCTTGGTAGGAAGAACTGTGATGGCGTGCCATAGCGGAGGTTAGAACGTGCGACGTAAAAAGGACATGGATGACGATGGACGAACAAAAACACGGAAAACGTGTATCTTCAGACTTCATTCTGTTTCTTTCTTCGGGTCTTTCTTCCTCGTCTTTCCTTGGGTCCTTCTGCCATCTCCTTCCTCCCTTTTGTCGTCTTCTGCACGGCTCATCCTCTCATCTTTCCGCTCTCTTCAAATCTCTCCAGATCTGAAAAACTGAACAACTGAAAATCAAATCCAATCTGCTCTCAACTCTGATCTGCGTTCTCTCCATCAAGTCTTTCGCGGGCTCTGGGGTTTGACTCTCGGAGGCGGGGCATGACGTAAGCTTACACTACTCTTTCAGCCAATGATATGCCTGAACTGTGGTGACGTCTGCCTGGGTTTCTCTATGTAAGATGATCTGTTCAGCTTTTATGTGGGGATTTCTGGATGAAACAAAGAAACTCTTATTTCTCCATTACTCTGTCTCATAGAACATTTGTCTCGGTGATTCTGAAAACACCACAACTTGTTAAGATATGCAGATTAAAGGTATAACATAGACTTGTGATATAAAGACACAAAATAACACAACATGACACAGACGATTATGAGTCTCAAAATTCAGATGAATATCTGTAAGGTCATGACATATGAATAGCGAACCACACAATGTTAATTTTCTGTGTTAACAATGGGGATACCAAACAAATAACAAATAGACACCGAAGGGACATCGTTAAAAGTTAAATTGTTGCATATATCTTGTCCATTTTACTGGGTCCTTGGGGATTTAAATGTTCAACTATTCAACACTGCAGACCACAAGGGGGCAATGTTGTTCCATCAGGCAGGTTGGGCATTTTCCACCAAGATCAGTTCTCCGTCAATATTTAATCCAGAATCGTACAAATTGTCTCTATATGCGTCTTGTGATCAAGCTGGAAACCTGAAAGAAATTGTATACGGTTATCAAACACATTTAATATAGTTTTAAGATTCGACTAAAAGTGAGTCTTAGTAAGGTATTCTCAGTTCGTGTGTAGCCATCTGGTCTCTTTCTCTGGTGGAAAGGGGTTAAAGTGTCAACTTCGATTTATGGTCAAGATAAGATAGTAAGGTCTCCCACTTTTCCAACAGAAAGATTCTTTGTTCATTTGAGTTTATTCCAATTTTATGGCAAGCGTCTGTTGGAGTTCGACTCCCCGAAAAGCTTTCAAAGGGCCGAAGGTTGTTGTAAATTAGGCAGTTTTCTGTCTCTCTTTCCTTTGTGGAAAGAAAATGAAGATCTGTTTTTTATCCACATACGTAAACATCCCCGATAGGAATGTTGGTATCGTCAGAGGCTTCAAAGCCTCTTAATCCACACGGCACTGTGACTGCTACAGCTGTTTGGTCTGACGACAGTTGGCTTGTGGCATCATCTGTCATAAGATCAGGGACCTCGACCTGGAGAGACATTCTGAAGTCCCAGTCAAGGTTGTAGTGTCTCTACATGTGGAGGGCTTTTGCCACCACTGACCAACTCGTACCAGGGTAGCTGTGTTGGGAAACTGGCACAATTAACAACAGGAGAATTTAGGGCTGGCTCCCATGCAAGCCCACTCAACATTGGAACGTTAAGATTGACAGTGAAGGAGCAGCCATGCCCAATTTCACAGCTCTTGCAGGAATAGTGTGGCAAGACACCAGAGCCTAAAGGGCGGCGGCGTCACTGTAACACCATTCAAAGGATATCTGTTGGAACAGGGAAACACAAGTTAATGACCACAATAATATCACATATACATAAAGAGAGTAAAGTGAGGAAAGGTGTGACAGATGAGGCCCCCCAGCAGTCTAGGCCTATAGCAGCTTAACTATGGGATGTTTCAGGATTACCTGAGCCATCCCTATTCAAGGTAAACACAAGAAACTTGTGCTAACGAAAAAATAAATAATAAGATAAAGGACCAGACTCAGTGAGTAATTCCCTATACTCCCTATATAGATCTGCTCCTCACACCACAACAACCATCTTTTTACAGCCACAAGCTACCTCAGCCTCTCACCAACTGCACACCAGTCACAGCGGGGTGGGGATGCAAACCCTGGTTCGGGTAGGGGGAGAAATAAAAGTGGTAAGATAAGCGGGAATGGGATTCAAACCCTGGTTCGGGTAGGGGGTAATGAAAGTATAGAGGGTGCCAGAGGTGGAGGCAGGACAAGACACACTAGCAGATTCAGCAGACAAATTCACCTAAACAGTCCTAATCAAAGACTGTCTCAAGGCAAAGCCAGAAGGACACTGAAAAAAGTGGATTAGAAGAGCCTTTGCAAGAAACGACTTCTCAAGTATTCAGTTAAAGGTTTAATGGCATTTACATTTTAAGTTAAAAGCATTCGTTTGAGAGTGAAAGTACTTAATACGGAATACCTTACCTGCCATTTAAAGTGTATTTTTGGTCATTTACATTGAAGCTTATTTGCCTTCTGATATTTAAGTTCATGCTATATTTTGGGTTTATATTTGCATTTTGAGCTATATTAGTACATTATTAGTTAGAAGTACAGTGAAGAGTATTTTGAATTATTTAAGTATTTACATTTTAATTTAAAGCAGTTTGTTTTGAGAGTGAAAGTACTTTATACGGAATACCTTACCTGCCATTTTAAAGTGTATTTTTGGTAATTAACATTGAAGCTTATTTGCCTTCTGATATTTAAGTTTATTCTATATTTTGGGTTTATATTTGCATTTTGAGCTATATTGGTACATTATTAGTTTGAAGTACAGTGAAGAGTATTTTGAATTATTTAAGTATTTCAGCATACATTATTTCATTTCAGCTTTAAGACACTAGACATATCAGAGTAGGTTTTAACCACTTAATCTAAGCTTTATTTACATTCACATATTGCAGCATTACAGCTAGTGTTAATACATTCTTTATTTACACCAAGTATTTGAGTTCACAATTCAGTTTACATTTACTACAGTTTTGCTATGGCAGAGTCTTTTGAGTCAACACTCCAGGTAGGGCAAGTTGATGATGGAAGTGAAGTCCCTGAACGTCCTCCTGAAGATTATGCGGGCAATGTTGAATCCCAGCCAGCAGAAGAACAGCCAGCAGAAGAACAGCCGCAGAGACACAGCGAGCGAACCCGTACCCTGACAGAGAAGGGAAAAGCTATGCAAGAAGATAAAATTAAAACACTTACACAAAGATTCAATTACACTTACAACAAATGGAGAACACATGTAAAACTCTCCAAGTCACTATCACAAACCACGGAACCCTTCTCAGAGTGTCTACTTCAAGATATTCTGCATGATGTCAAGGGCCTTTCAGGAGACGTCCATCGTGTCTATGAAGACCTGCGCAGAGTCTCAACTCCAGACCAAGACACACGACGAAGAGTAGATATCTGCACACAAGTTTCTGACTTCATTGTTGCCAAAGCCACAGCTTACCTGGATGGGAAGCACCCACATGAAGATGAGCCAGATTGGCCGGAAGCTGGTTCTCTTTGGAACTCCACTTTGAGTGAATTGGATTCTGTCACTTCTATTCTGAAGAGTCCCTCAGAGCGTTCAAATGCATCCTCCATAAAGCATCAAGAAGCTGTCGCAGAGGCTGCAGCAAGCCAAGCTGTTCTGAAAGTGTTGGAAGAACAACAAAGAGAACAATTGGAATTGCGGCATCTGGAAGCAGAAGCAAACGACTAGATAAAAAATCTAGAAAAATCTAGAAACAATGAAAGAGTTCAATGCTGTGCAAGCAATATGTCAAGTGTACAAGCAAGGGCTAAATATCCATGAAGAGCCACAAGATGTCCTGACAGCAGATCGTAAGCCATCACTTCCTGTGAGAAGTCTTCAGGCGTCTGCACCTCAAGCTTCGCAACCAACAGCTACGTCAGCTAATCCAACCACATTAGAGCTCGTTAAAATGCTTTCGGATGCAATGAGTGCGAATCGTATACCTATTCCAGAACCTGCAATATTCACAGGTGATCCGTTAAAGTACAGCGACTGGAAGTTGTCATTTCAAACGTTGATCGACCAGAAAAACATCAGGGAGAGGGAGAAGCTATACTACCTTCGCAGGTATGTGAGCGGACAAGCCAAGAATGCACTCGATGGTTACTTCCTTCTCGGAACCGAGTCAGCCTATGCTGCTGCATGGGAGCTTTTGGAGGAGAGATATGGAAGCCCTTTTACAGTCGCTAAAGCATACAGAGATAAGCTTCACGCATGGCCCAGGATTGGAGCCAAAGACAACATTGAGCTCAGAGAGTTTGCCGACTTTCTTCGCAGTTGTGAAGCTGCCATGCTACATGTCAAGGCACTGGAGATCTTGAACGACTGCAACGAAGACAGGAAGATTCTTGCAAAGTTACCAGACTGGCTTACAGCTGGATGGAACCGGAAAGTCATGGAAATGGAGGAGGAAAACGGCAAATTCCCAAGCTTCAGTCAGTTTGTAAAGTTCCTCTCAAGAGAAGCAAAGATCGCCTGTAACCCAGTTACATCCCTGCATTCGCTTAAGCAAGTTGAAGCTGAAAGGGCAAATCAACCAGCAAGCAACAAGCAGAAGCAGTTGAATGTTAACGCAAAGACTCTAACTACAAGTTCCAATGAGCAGGCTGCCAAAACATGTCTGTTCTGCAAGAAAACCGGCCACACCTTGCATGTATGCAGAAAGCTCTTGGAGAAAGAAGTATCAGACAGAGTGAAGTTCATTCAAAGTGAAAGGCTGTGTTTCGGTTGTCTTGAAGAAGGCCATCTCTCTAAGACCTGCAGCAATAGGAGTGTGTGTGGCACTTGCAAGAAGCGTCACCCCACTTGCCTGCATGAAGAAAGAGACAAAGGAGAGCGAAAGACACCACAAGTCCAATACAGTCAAGACAAGTCAAGCTACCAAAATAAAGAAAAGAATAAGGAAAGGACTGAAGCTGAGCAGGATAAAGTAGCAGTCGTTGCCTCTACTTCACACAGAGTTATTCAACGTGAACCTGCTGTGCAAACAACTGCAATAGTTCCTGTCTGGCTCTCATCTGCCACTCAACCAACAGAAGAGGTGCTCCTTTACGCCCTGCTGGACTCACAGAGTGATACAACCTTTGTACTCAGCGACGTTGCAGATGCTCTAGATGCAGAGAAAGACCAGGTCAAGCTAAAGCTCTCAACTATGACTTCAACCACAGTAATACAGTCTCAAAGAGTGAAGAATCTGCAGGTTCGAGGCTTCAACTCTGACAAAAGAATCACCTTACCACCATCCTACACACGTGACTTCATTCCCGCCAACAGAACTCACATCCCCACCAAAGAAACCGCTGAGGCTTGGTCCCACTTAGAGCACCTAAGAGAACACATCGCACCTCTGCAGAGCTGTGAAGTCGGTCTTCTCATTGGCTACAACTGCTCTCAAGCCTTACTCCCAAGAGAAGTCGTGGCTGGTCAAGCCAATCAGCCTTTCGCACAACGTACTGACCTGGGGTGGAGTATCGTAGGCCATGGGAATTCCAGTGTAGAGTTTGAAGACGCCATCGGCATCAGTCATCGCATAGTTGCCATGCAAGTCACACCAGACATCCATTCCTCTGTCAACCTGAAGGCTGCAGTTCATTACGTGAACAGATGCAAAGTCAAAGAAATCACTCCTTCAGACATCATCAAGATCCTCGAGTCAGACTTCCCAGAAAGTGCTGGAGAAGAAGATCCCATTTCTCAAGATGACCTCAAGTTCCTTTCCATGATGAGAGAAAACGTATCTCAAAGAGACGATGGTCACCTCGAAATGCCATTGCCATTCAAGGAGGAGAAACCTAAATTACCTGACAACAGGATATGTGCAGAGCACCGCTTGAAATGTCTTGAAAGGAAACTAAGAAAGAACGAAACATACTACAAAGACTATGTGAAGTTTATGAACGACATCCTCTCCCGTGGTGACGCAGAAAGAATCCCTGATAAAGAAGTTGGAAGCGGACCGGCTTGGTATATTCCACATCACGGAGTATACCATCCCCAGAAACCTGGGAAAATCCGGATCGTTTTCGACTGTTCTGCCAAGTTTCAAGGACAGTGTCTCAATGACCACCTACTCACCGGACCCGACCTCACGAACACACTGGTGGGTGTCCTCTGCAGATTCCGAAACGATCAAGTCGCGGTCATTTGTGACATCGAACGGATGTTTCACCAGTTCTACGTGAAAGCCTAAGACCAAGATTACTTACGATTCCTATGGTGGGAGAGTGGCAACTTGGAATCTACACCATCAACCTACCGTATGAAGGTCCACCTGTTTGGAGCGGCCTCGTCCCCCGGCTGTGCCAACTTTGGCCTGAAGCACTTGGCAGCTCGAGGGCAAGGACAGTATGGAAAAGATACCGTCCGCTTCATCCAGAGGAACTTCTATGTAGACGATGGGCTTGTAAGTGTTCCCACAGAACAAGAAGCCATTCACCTGGTCAAGAAAGCCAGAGAGCTTTATAGCACTGGCAAGCTCAGACTTCACAAGTTTGTCTCAAACAACGACAATGTGATGATGTCCATCCCAGAGGAAGACCGTGCCGCAATCAAAAATCAAGACCTAGCTCTCAGTCTACCACACATGGAGAGAGCTCTTGGAGTAGAATGGTGTGTTACATCCGATTCCTTCAAATTCAGAGTTCAAGTCAAGTCAAATCCATCTACAAGAAGAGGCGTGCTCTCCACGGTAGCCTCCATGTACGATCCGTTAGGATTCATGGCCCCCTTCGTTCTCCTTGGCAAGCAAGTTCTCCAGCAGATGTGCAGAGAGAAGATCGGCTGGGACGAAGAACTCCCAGAAAGCCTGAGACCTCAATGGGAGTCCTGGATCAAAGACCTACCTAATCTATCTGACATGGAAATAAAGAGATGCTACTTACCTTCACATTTCGGACCTGTGAAAAGATATGAACTCCACCACTTTTGTGACGCGAGCACCACAGGATATGGTGTATGTACTTACCTGCGAGCTGTGAGCGAGTCCCACGAAGTTCATTGTAGCCTAGTGATGGGAAAATCCAAAGTCTCCCCCACAAAGGTTACAACGATACCGAGATTGGAACTCTCAGCAGCCGCAGTTGCAGTCAGAGTCAGCAACATGCTCCGAAACGAGCTGGAGCTCCAAGATCCAAAAGAGTACTTCTGGACAGATTCCACTGTAGTTCTCGGCTACATTAACAATGACGCCAGGAGATTCCACGTGCGTGTAGCCAACAGAATACAGAGAATCAAGTCAAGCACAAACCCTGACCAGTGGGCTCACGTTTCATCCGAGGACAATCCAGCAGACCATGCCTCGCGAGGGTTGACAGCAGAGCAGCTCAAGAGCTCAAATTGGTTCTCTGGTCCTGAGTTTCTATGGCAGCAAGAACTACCGCACAGAGAAAGCAAGGTAGGAGAAGTTAAAGATGATGATCCTGAACTTCGCAAGGCCACAGTGCTAAACACAAAGGCAAAGGAAGACAGGTCATTGTTGGACCGCCTTGAGAAGTTCTCTGATTGGTCAAGGGTGGTACAAGCAGTTGCCAGACTGAAGAGACTGATCCAAGAACACAAAGGTGTCAAAGAGAGAACCAATGAGAATACAAGTCTAGAGGAAAGAAAGGAAGCAGAACTTACCATTGTCAAACTGGTTCAAGAAGAAGCATTCTCCGTTGAGATGAAGGACCTGAAAGAAAAAGGAGATCTAACAAAGACAAAACACAACAAACTCTTCAAGTTGAATCCGATGTTGGATAAAGATGGAGTCCTGAGAGTGGGCGGACGCTTAAGTCAAGCCGCGTTACACCCACGCGTAAGGCACCCAGCCATAATTCCAAGTAACACTCACATGGCCAGCCTGCTGATCAAACACTTCCATGAGCGAGTTCATCATCAGGGACGCGGAATGACCTTGAACGAACTGCGAGCCAATGGATGGTGGATCTTGGGAAGCAGCAGCGCGGTGTCGTCTCACATTTACAAGTGTGTGAAGTGTCGGAAATACAGAAGACAAACAGAAGAACAAAAAATGAGTGACTTACTTTCAGACCGGATGGAAACAGCTCCTCCATTCACCTATGCCGGCATAGACTGCTTTGGGCCTTTTTATGTAAAAGAAGGAAGAAAAGAGATGAAAAGATACGGTCTACTACTTACCTGTCTATGCTCACGAGCCATTCACGTTGAAATGCTTGACGACATGACAACTGACGCATTCATCAACGCACTAAGAGTATTCATTGCCATCAGAGGTAGTATTCGTCAACTTAGAAGTGACCAAGGCACCAATTTTGTTGGAGCAAGAAGAGAGTTTGCAGAACTCATGAAAGGAATGAGTGGAGAAAGAGTCAAAGCCTTTGGATGTGAATTCGTCATGAATCCCCCAGCAGCAAGTCACATGGGCGGCATCTGGGAAAGACAAATCAGAACTGTAAGGAGCGTTCTCACAGCTATTCTCGATAAGTCAGCACAAAGACTAGATGGCTCCTCTCTGAGAACCTTGTTCTACGAGGTGATGGCGATTGTCAATAGCAGACCACTCACCGTTGAGAACCTGAATGATCCATCCGCTCCTGAACCTTTGACTCCGAACCACATCTTAACAATGAAGTCCACAGTCATTCTTCCTCCACCAGGACAGTTCGTAAAGGAAGATCTGTACCTACAAAAGAGATGGCGCAAAGTTCAGTACTTGGCGAATGAATTCTGGATTCGGTGGAGAAAGGAATACCTACTGAGTTTACAACAAAGAGAGAAATGGCAGAAGAATAGAAGAAATCTGATGGTGAATGACATCGTGCTCCTGAAGGATCATGAAACCCCCCGCAGCGAGTGGAAGTTGGCCAGAGTCTACAAAGTCTTCCCATCATCTGACTCCAGGGTGAGAAAGGTCAAATTACTAGTTAGCAACACAACATATGACACAAAGGGTAAACCTGAAGTTAAGACAGCCTTACTTGATAGACCTATACAGAAGGTCATCACATTACTTGAGGCAGAGTAGAGTGTGTAATATTTGAATGTATGGTTCATGATTGATATTTGACTTGCAACAGTTTTGTTCTAAGTTTAGTGAAATCCCACATTAAGTATGATGCGATTTGGTGGGAGTGTAACGGTTACAAGCATTAAATTTATAAGTGTTTTCATGCAAAGGGTTTTGATAATTTTATAATGATTTATTGGGTTATTTTTGATACTTACCTGTGTTTAAAAACAAACTTTTATTTTGATATGCAACCTCAATGTGCGTGCGTGTGACGTAACACCCTTACGTGGCTAGCAAAACACCGGGACATTAGCGCGCCAAAGTATCAGCCATGGAAGACAAGCTGTCATAAAAGTCATCAATAAGGACGTTGACACACAACTTCATGAAAAGGACCAAAGACACCAAGGACATTACTGTCTCTCATTTCATGCACGCAGCCAACGAGGTTTGTTTTGTTGTTATTTGTTTATTCATGCCGTAATGGTCTGATTTGTGCCAGCGTTTTAGCTGACGCCGTTCTAATACTGTGTATTGTGTTTCAGTTTTCACGGTTTTGTGAGGTTTCCAAAGATTGCCTTAGAGAATAAACCCGTAAAAGAAAACCTGCGTCTCGTCGTGTATTGAGAGGAGTAACACCCAGATTTTCCCAGATTTTCAAGTAGAGGAATATTTTCCTTCAGTCCAGAGAGAGATTGATTGCAGTTCTTGTATTCAGGCTCCACTGCACTCGTGCTGCGGTACTCATGGCCACCTTGGAAGGAAACCAGCATGTCTGATAAGTCTGTTTGGGTTCCCCAACAACCACCAAATTCATTCTTTTAATCAGAAAAATTCAGTCAGAGATGAATGCTCCTTTTGTTGCAGTCCTATTGCTAATACACTCAACATTTCAGAGACACATGTCGCTGAGAACTTTAGAGGTTGCTGCTTGAAATAGAAATACATCAACAGCAAAGGAAACCAAACAGAGTGATCGGAGAATGCTTTTGAATAACATTCATGCATGCCTTAAATTCATGGGTTTCATCAGATTACCAGAGGTCGGGGGGGGGGAATGACATTGACATTATGAAATTACAGTTTTTCTCAGTTGCTTTGGTACATTTCTCAGATCAGAATTGAAATTCTCAAAACTACTTGTTCAAACCACATCAATGTGTCACTTTTGCACATCAAAAAAGCAGTTTCTCGTTTCTTTGAAGAAGTTGCAAATGCTTTGGTACATCCGTGCAAATGATAATGTAAAATTCTCTGCTGTTTCCTACATTATCAGTTGCTTATATCATGTTGATCAAAATGTATTAAAACTCTGTTGAATAGTCCCACCCCCCACAACATTTAGGCATTAGTTCATCGCATAAGTCTTTACATGCAAAATGGTTGAACAAGTTGTCATAATATGTCAAGCATATTTCTATACATTTCCATTTATCTTTTTTCTAAATCTGTCCTGAATTGGTAAATTGCTCCCAGGTAAATCTTGACTTTTTCTAATGAAGGGAAATTGATGAAGCATTTGATCAACCAATGATCAACCAGTTTTCTGAAATAGCTCAAAGGTGCATCTCATGAACCAAGTATTTACTGTAAGTATGTACTGTATATAGCAGGAGCACAACACAATGTTACAATGTCTGACAATGGAAGGACAAGGAATTGTACGGGGTCAACAGCCAGAGAGAAGAAGAAGAGGAAGAGGAGTGAGGCTGCGTGGTGGAGGAGTTGGGAGGCAAAACACAGGAACGTCAGGAGGTGTAGGAACACTGCACTCTAATTCCTACAGCACTGCATGTACAGTTTTCCCTCAGGAGATTGTCCTATGTTCACATTTCTACTTTTGTTTTTTTATTTGGGCTATGCAGTGCTGTCTTTTCCATTCTGTATCACAATGACATGTTCTGTCAACAAATTACAGTGCCAACAGTAAAAGCATAAGGAATCTTGTCCAGTCTCTTGCAATCAATCTCGCACAATTAAAATTTAAAATAATTGTCATCAAAACTTTTGCCATAGTTTACATCTGAACATCCCTCCAGAGTCCACTGTTATGCAACATTACTAAGCAATTTGACTTAATTTGAGCAAGAGACTGGCTTTTGTAATCCATGGTGTTTTGCTATTTGTATGAATTGTTTTGAGAAATGCACTTATTGTTATACAAATGTCAAGGACGATTCGAGAAATGTAACAAAGCTGCTGAGAAAAACTGTAAAAGAAGTTCAGCAGTACACTGTGTCTTTTAATTAATTCAATTTTTTTTTTAACTGTATCGGAGTCATTTACATAGAAGACTATTCAAATAGGCTATTCAAACAGCCATATGAATATGAATGAACCTCAAATGAAATGTAAACATTCTCTCAGTATATATATCTTTACTCTGTCTTGCTTGTTCTCAGATAGAGATAAATTCCAGGCGTCTTCTAAAGATGCATTGCAATTACCTGAATATATGAAGGAAAGCAGCAGCAGTGTACAGTGAATGCTTCATGAATGTGGAACTCAGTCTGAAACTGTTGGATAAAGAATAGTATTATTATTAAATACTATTCAAATAATAAATGGATAGAAGTTTGAAAAAAACAGAGCTTTAAATTCCAGGTGTTAACTTGTGTGTTTTTTTTTAACTGTTTTCAATGCTTTCACAGTCAATGCACATGTAGTTCGATACAGTGTCATTTAAACTACCAAGTGTGCAGTTGTTTGATGTGCTGCTTTTTTTTCCCATGTGGGTGTTATATATTGAGATGTCAATTACAACACGTTCTCAACCAAAAACAAAACATCATGCTGTCCGTTACTTGAGATTTGATATGTATGTATCCTGCTGGCATTCATGTGACACGCAACTGTGAATGAATGACGCATCACTTTAAGGCACTGCTGCATTCGAATTGAAATGCAACAGCACCTGTTAAGTCCCACTGCTGAGTAAATTATCTAGTGAACATTTTAGAGATTTCTATTTCATAATTCATTTCAATTCATTTTTATTTATATAGCGCCAAATACAACAAATGTCATCTCAAGGCACTTAGATAATAAAGTCCAATTCAAGCCAATTGGAATTCAATTAATTGTAATCATAATTATTCATAAAATAATTCAATTCGTTCATATAGAACCAATTCAAAAACAATTTCCTAGCTAAGGAAACCAACAGATTGCACTGAAACTTTTTTTTTTTTTCGGTCCAATCTCCCGGCCTGAGCGTGCCTGAGGCGACTGTGGAGAGAAACGACTCCCTTTTAACAGAAAAGAAACCTCTGGCAGAACCAGACTCAGGAAGGGTGGCCAAATCCGCCTCGACCAGCTGGGGTTTGAGAAGACAGAAAGGTGGGGGGCACTGTAACACCATTCAAAGGATATCTGTTGGAACAGGGAAACACGAGTTAATGACCACAATAATGTCACATATACATAAAGAGAGTGAAGTGAGGAAAGGTGTGACAGATGAGCTCCCCCAGCAGTCTAGGCCTATAGCAGCTTAACTATGGGATGTTTCAGGATCACCTGAGCCATCCCTAACTATAAGCTTTATCAAAAAGGAAAGTTTTAAGCCTGGTCTTAAAAGTGGAAAGGGTGTCTGCTTCCCGGACATTGACTGGCAGCTTATTCAACAAGAGAGGGGCCTGATAACTGAAGGCTCTGCCTCCCATTCTACTTTTAGAAACTCTGGGAACCTCAAGTAAACCTGCAGTTTGGGAACGAAGTGCTCTGTTAGGAAAATATCTTACAATGAGATCTTTAAGATATGATGGAGCTCGGTCATTAAGAGCTTTATATGTCAGGAGAAGAATCTTAAATTCTATTCTGAATTTAACAGGGAGCCAATGAAGAGAAGCTAAAACTGGAGAAATATGATCTCTCCTACTAGTTCTCATCAGAACTCTGGCTGCAGCATTTTGGATCAGCTGAAGGCTTTTCAGAGAATATGTGGGACAGCCCAATAATAAAGAATTACAGTAGTCCAATCTTGAAGTAACAAATGCATGGACTAGTTTTTCTGCATCACTCTGAGACAAGATGTTCCTGATTTTAACAATATTACGAAGATGAAAGAAGGCAGTCCTAGAAACCTGTTTTATATGCGAGTCAAATGATAAATTCTGGTCAAAAATAACTCCAAGGTTCCTCACTGTAGAACTAGAAGCCAAGGAAATACCATCTAAGTAAATTTCTCCCTGAAGCGCTCAGGTCCAAAGATAACGACTTCAGTTTTGTTTGAATTTAGAAGCAGACAGTTCTGAGTCATCCAGGTCTTTATGTCTTTAAGACATGCTTGTAATCTGACCAACCTATTGGGTTCATCTGGTTTTATAGATAAGTACAACTGGGTATCATCAGCATAGCAATGGAAATTTATGCCATGCTGTCTAATAATGTTACCTAATGGAAGCATGTATAAAGTGAAAAGAATCGGTCCAAGCACAGAACCCTGAGGAACTCCATGACTTACTCTGGTGTGTGAGGAAGATTCTTCATTTACAAGAACAAACTGAAATCTATCAGATAAATATGACTTAAACCAGCCTAATGCAGTTCCTTTAATCCCAAAAACATGTTCAAGTCTCTGTAATAAGATACTGTGATCGACCGTATCAAATGCAGCACTGAGATCCAACAGGACAAGCACAGACACAAGTCCGCTATCAGAGGCTAAGAGGAGATCATTGGTAACTTTCAGCAGTGCAGTTTCTGTGCTATGATGCACTCTGAATCCTGACAGAAGACTTTATGAAATGCCTTTGATATCACAAATGACTGGAAAAATGTTTCTTTCTTTATTCTGTGCTATGTGAACACACAAAAATGCACATCATACCACATGCAGTGGCAGGAGAAGCAACACATCTTGAATGAGCGAAAGCAAAAAAATCAATTTTAAATTTCCTGATACAGCAGATATTTAATATTTAATTTTAATCAGTCAATGTGTAAAAGTCAAGAAAGTTACGAAACAAACCAAAAACTAATTAAATATATTTTATAGAGTATGTGAAAAATGTCTGACATCCTTCCTCTTACATAACTGTGAATGAGGTTACCTAAAAAAGAAAGAAAAATTAAAATCCTGTTACCTTGATGACAGTTTCAGGCTGTCATTTGACAGGCTTGACATTTTAGGTCTTAACAGGATCTTCCACACACAATTTTTTTTTCCAGTAATATATTCGCAAAAACCTATCTCAGGGTGTATACAGGTATAAACAAGTTAAATTTAAGACTTTTTAAGACCTTTTAATACCACTTCTAAATGAAATTTAAGACCAAACATACGATGGAAATACCAAGTATTTCCAAGTAAACACACTGACAGTATGGTAAAATGACAAATGACGGTTGAGTCGACTAAATGTGTGTCATGCGAAAAGATCACAAAAATGTCATCACTGTCCTAAATTAAATTTATTACAATATTTTCAGAACATTTAAGTCCCATGAACAAATGCTTATAAAATCAAGTAAATATATTATAAAAATTATATTATAAAAAAATACTGTTCCTTTAGAGCAAAAAGAAAAATACACAAATATTTAAGACCCATGCAATATGAATGTAAGACAATTTAATACTTTTTAAGGTCTTATTTTCAGGAAAATTGATTTACGACTTTTTAAGACTTTTTAAGGACCCGCGGCCACCCTGCTATCTGCAAACAGTGCCAAAGAGCTTTTCAGACGAAAGGAGGAAACACTTCCAATTTAGTGAAGCACCTCAAAGACAGACATCCAGATTTACTCAGAATTCAAGGTGAGTGAGTTTCAAGTCATGTTAACGTTCACTTAGCGGGTAAATTCACACCTATTGTTCTCTGTTGAACGAACTCCCAATCATATAGATATGAAACACATAGCACAAGAAATAGCAGAAACAGAGCTTAGCAAAGAGCATCTGAACATACCGAAATAATCACGGTATGAAGATGTAGTGGACCTATTGGTCTTGAACACAACCCAGGTAGTCAACCTGTAAACACCTCCCTTTGCTCCTCCCCATGCTGTATATAAAGCCTCAAAATGGCTCCATTCAGCCTCTTGCTGAGCTGGTGTGGTGACCTAATTCAGGTGGTGAGTAGGGTCCCTGTTTCATCATGCATGTTTGATACAATCTTTGGTTCCTACTAACGTGTTTTTGACTTTTTAGGTTTACTTGCTCCTGCGCTGTTTTGTTAGTTTGTTTGTACAGTTCTGTTGTGCAGTTTTGTTTGGTTCGCTCTACTTTTGTTTTGCTTGTGTAGTTCTTTGTCTTTTAGTTTTATTATTGATTAAGTGTCAGGTTTGTTAACGTTTTGTCATTCCTTTTTTTGAGTTTCAGTGTGGCCTTGGTGTCATCAGATGGGAGGCTAAGCACTGTGGTGAGGACCTCACTTCCGTTTTGGCATGCAAGTACACTGGGGCACTTTTAGCGTGTTTGTGGTGGCTTTTCAATTGTAGTGTTGCACCCCAGCTTAAGAAAGAGACACACATCCAGTAGTATGCCTTCCACTGAGGCCCCGGCCCACTGATTTTAATTCTATTAGTCATTTGGCTTTTAATATTTTTATAGCTTTTAGCTTTCTGTTAATAAAAATACTTTACTAAATTCGTCTTGTGTTTAACCCTTTTCTCTTGTTTCTTCTTCGCAGCAACTTTACTTAAGTTTTATTCATAAATATTATTTTCAATAAATATATTCTTCACAAGAATATATTTCAGTCACAACCCTGTGTCCTCAGCAATTGGGTTTCAGTTGTCATATCCTTAGGTGCAAGTCCCCAGGTAGCCTGATTAACATCGACTTTCAAATCTCTTCGAGATTCTGGTCTGACCAAGACCATAACGAATACGATTCGAAATGGCCTGGTCAACCCGCCTCCCTCGGGTTGCTACTGGTTGTGGCCAGAAAAGGCTGTGCCTAAGCTTAAGCCAATCACACCACTCTTTCCTCTGACGTATGATTTAGCTACCAGCGGGGCTAACTGGTAGATTAAACTCTTACCAAAGCCAGTAGGGAGCAAGGCGAAAACGTCTTTCCTGTCAAGAAATGATTCAAGGGCTGTTCTTTGCTCGATTTTTAACGAGAATCTCCCGTCGAACACTTTCATTACAGCATCTACAGCAGTGTCAAAAGCTTGACGCTGCTCCATGTTGATATTGAATGAAGCGCTTCCGTGTACAATCCATGGGTTGAGTGGCAGTTCAACCACGTCACTACCTTGAACACGCCTCTACCCTGGGCCGTTGGCGCTGCTCAAAGTTGATTGCTTCGCGACAAAGTGGGTGGAGTTCCCATTTTTTCGGGAACTCGAATCCACCTGAATGAGCAGTTTGCCTGAGTAAGTGTAGCAGAGCCGAAGGTGTTGCGTCACTGCGAGGGCGGAGCCTGGGTAGTCCCCAGGTGTTTTTTTTTTTTTTGTTTTTTTCGTTTGTTTTTTTTTTGTTTAGGTGCTCTAAAAATTTCATACTTTACTCCGCTAAACGGAACAAAGTTATGTCTTTGTAAAGTACGGCTGAATAAGTTGTGAAGTCCCTGTTACTACACAATGCACCGTATTTGAAAATAAACAGCAGAATGTACCCTTTCTGAAAATATTCCTTGTTTCTCTGTGACAACGCGAGAAACCCGGTTCTGAAATAGATCAAATAATGTATCTGCTTACATTGCAAAGACAAAAGTTATGTTCAAAAGATCACCTGTGCGCCGGTAAGCTAAAGCTACAGTGCACATGTGCGATAGGCACTAAGCAGATATTTTTTCAAGTTACTAAGTCATTGAATATCCCACTATCATAGTTCTGATATTGCCTGATCCCAATTCAAATGTTAATAGTGGTTTATTACTTGAAGGCTACATGCCAGTGCCACTTTTTTTTTTTTTTTTTTTTTTGTAACGTTCAAATTCTTTTAATGAATGAGTAAGTTGAAGGACATGGAATTATTATATATTTTTTTTACCGTGGTATCGAATTGGGTATCGAATCGTGGAATTTCCCTGGTATTGGTATTGACTATTAAATGTCTGGTATCGTGACATCCCTACCACAAACGCACACATATTCATCTTGAAGCCTATTTTCCTTCTCACTTGTCATCATCCCTTGTTGAAATGCTGCAATCAAAGATGCTATATCACAAACTCCCACTGAATCATGTCTCTCTACTAAACTGTTGATGCGTGTTTCAAGCTGACCTCCACGATCTTATATATTGGGCTGTTACGTGCATGAACATGCAAATTGACACATGAAATGTGATGCTCCAGAGACCCAGACCGCTTCAGCTCTACTTCAGCTTGTATTTAAGATAAATGCTCCTGCAGTGTTTCTTGCTGAACTTTCCATATTTTCTGCATGTGCACTATCTGCATTACTTAACAAACCCAGACACTTTGCTTTTTGTGCAGCTTGACTTTTGAACTAAACGGCATTATTTGATATTGTTAAGTAAAAAAGAAAAAACCCTGCTACGTTTATGTCAAACTATCCCAAACTGCCAGCTTGTTAAAAGCTTTAGGTGAGGTTTTACTGGGGCACAGCTAATCAAGTTCCAGTAAAAAAGGGTCTGGAGATACCTATGGAGTCAGTTATTTTTCTCAGCCATGTGGGAGACAATATTGTTTTTTGCTTGTCTCTGTTCTGTTTGATGCACAGGGTTGAATTTTTTTCTTTGTCTCGCTAATTTGCTGCAGTCAATTATATTTCAACTTGAAAAGCACAATTCAAATGCACAATCTTCTTCTGTATGGTCACAATGCAGCGAAGTGAGCCATCCCTGTATAAACATTTATGAAAGCTTTTTGTTCGCAGAACACCAAATGATTCGTCAAAGAGCAATAGAGACTTTCACCATGTGATCCAAACAACACAATCATGTCCTCATTCCCCAAGGCTTCAAGCTTTCTCATTCTAGTTTTACTTATTTGTTAAATACCTTTTTATCTGTTTATTCCTAGAGCAAATAGTAATGATGTGGATTGTTTCAACAACTAATCTACTCTTTCATGGATAATAGCATTGACAGACAAGTGCAGGTAGAAAACAGAAGGCCGAGGACCTGGGACTGATAACTTGACCGGTGGGGAAGGACTCAGAAGCAGAGAGCAGAGCTGAGCCACTACAAGAAAAGAATACCAGCAACAAGACAGCTGAATCAGTGGAGTTTAATCACACGAAAAATCTCATAGGTTGTGAGCCAAAGGTTGCTTTCTTTTTTAGCAGATCAGAGGAATGCAAGAGTCAAGAAAGATGTGGAGTTTTCCTAAAGCGCTTAGGATTAAAAAAGGATGACTTACAATCTGCACAGATAAGCTTAAACTTAGAGATGGTATACAGTAGATGATATGCATAAAAAATGCATATAGGTAAATAATATATAGTTTGTTGTATTTTTTGTCAAGATCTTCCTATCCCTATTTTAAAGTATTCTGACATGATAGCGGCTCATTATTCCACATCATGTTGGAATGAGGAGAAAAATGATGTTTCAGTGCGGGAATCCAAGATGGAAGAGCATGTTTGTTCATAATTTATTACATTTATGACTAAATAAATAATGGATATGAAACAAGGTTGCACAGATGACTCAGAAAAACAGTTGATAAGAATAAAGTCTGAACAAATCAAATCGTACGTTACAAAATAAGAAAATTACACAGTGGTATACATGAAACATCTTTATACTTTTGTTAATTTTCAAAATTTGGTGGTTATCTTTTTTTTGTAACTGATTTTTTATTTGACATATACATACATACAAACACAAACTCAACTAACACAGAGTGGGTGTATATTATATACAGTTATACTTGCTTAAAGTTCTTTAAAAGTCCTTTCTCTCTTTTTTTTCCTTCCACTGACTAGATCTTTGTAATTTTCAGTCACTGTTTTGCACCTTCATATCATATTTCCGCTATTCCAATCCTCTTCTTCGCTCTATACGCCCTAACGAGCATTCTGCGTTAATATGAGCACTTTACAAGTGAGAAAAAAAACAATACAAAAAAAGAGTCATTTACAGGTGAGAGCAACAACAATACAAAAAGTAAAAGAAAGAACCTACTCTCCTGTAATTAATAAAAATAAATAAATAAATAAATAAATAAATGAATAATGATGAAAAAAAAAGAAAAAAGACAAAGAAAAACAAGAATATAGAGGTAATTAGAGTCCCAGCTGTCATACTCCGGTTTTGATTCTGGCTTGTGCCCTGTTTTGGTTGTTTTCTTTGTTTGTTTCTGGGTTTCTTTTTCCCTTCTCTCTTCTGCCTGCAGAGGGTGTGCATGTGGGAGGCAGAGCTGACATGCCGGTTTGGAGCTTCACGAGGCACACCTGTTCCTGATCGGCGCAATCAACAACCCTTCTTAAGGAGTTTCTGGTCGACGCGCCGATGCTGTATTATTCACCTACCTATGGTAGAAGTTCGTTGAGCAATGCGTGTGTCCTCGAGTACCATTTGGTCAAATTGAACTGTATTCTCTTTCTCCTCAGCACGGCTGCCTCGTTAAGACTGCCTGGGCCAGCTCTACTCCTTCCACGCCTCTGCTCCAACACCCAGCCTAAGCTCTACCCTTTTTGTAGAGTCTCTTTTGGGTCCACATATAACCACCCGTGACAGAATAATCCAGCCAACATGGATCCAGCCAGCACCGAGTGGATTACATCAACTCTAAAGCACCATGGAATTCTTGTGGGCCAGCACGAGACTGCCCTCAAAGAGATTTGCTCCCAGATGACCATCATCAATGACAACTTAAATCGCCTGATCAAACTGTCATCTACAGCTCCTGCACACTCACCGGTAACCGATGACCAATCGCACCCGGCTGCTTCACCCGTTGCGGCTGTGGCTCCGGGTCCTGGGGTCAGCTCTGTGTCACCTCCTCGCGAACCCAACATCCCACCTCCTGATCGTTATTCAGGTACCCCTAATCAGTGCAGTCAGTTTTTGTTCCATTGCTCACTTGTGTTTGATCAGCAACCCAGTTCATTTGCTTCTGAACGATCACGCATAGCATATATCATTAGTCTCCTTACCGGCAAGGCAGCTGCCTGGGCCCTAGCTATTCGAGATCAGACAGTCAAATTCTCCAGTTTTGATAGATTTGTCCCTGAATTTTGCAAGATTTTTGATCATCCCAATAGGGGGAAGGAATTAGATTGTCAACTCCTTAACATCTGTCAGGGTTCTTCTTCTGTAGCCACATACGCGGTTGATTTCCGTATCCTCGCAGCTGAGGGTGGGTGGAATGAGCGAGCCCTTCAGGGAGTTTTCACCCGGGGGCTAAGTGACCCCATTAAGGATGAATTAGCCACTAGAGATGAGACCACATCATTAGATGAACTCATTTCCCTCGCTATTCGTTTAGACAACAGGCTTAGGGAGAGACGCAGAGAGAAGGGTGGTGACACAATTGCTGTCCCGACACGGAGCTCAGCTTGCCCATCATCCACGGGTCTGCTGTTACCTACCTCCCCCTCCTCTGTTTCCTGCTCGGTTCCTTCGTCTTTCACGGCCTCCTCGACACCTGAACCGATGCAGCTGGGACGCACACCCCTGCCAGTCGCAGAGAGGAGCCGACGCCGCGCCCACAACCTATGCGGTTACTGCGGTCAGCCAGATCTCACTGTCCACTGAAGCGAAAAGAGGAGGTCCATCTGTAGTTGGGGGGTTACAGATGGGCCAGGTCTCCTCCAGAGCACTTCCCCCTAAACAGGTCGTCCTGGATGGTCATCTCGCCTGGGAACACGGCACCGGCCAGGCACAGGTATTAATCGATTCAGGGGCTGACGACAATTTCATTTCTCTGGAATTTGTGCGGGATAATAAGATTCCCACAAGATTGTTGTCTGATAAAAGACAAGTTTTTGCTTTAGACGGTCGTCCCCTCCACATTGTTACTCATAAAACGGCACCACTATCCATCCGGGTTGCCGGTAACCATATGGAGAAGATCAGTTTGTTTGTTATTGTTTCACCCTCAGCTCCTGTTATTTTTGGGTTACCTTGTTTAAAATTGCACAACCCACATATTGACTGGCACAATCTTTCTATTCTTAACTGGAGCACCTTTTGTCATAATCATTGTCTTCACTCTGCTATGCCGGACCGGTCGCCACCGCCTGCTCCCCTCAATATTGACTTAACCTCAGTTCCTATGCAATATCATGCCTTAAAGGAAGTTTTCAGCAAGGACAATGCCCTGACACTTCCTCCACATCGCCCATATGACTGTGCCATTGAGTTTATATCGGACGCTAAGCTCCCCTCCAGTCGGTTATACAAGCTCTCCCAACCAGAACACACCGCCATGGAGAAATACATTACAGACTCACTCGCAGCGGGGCTAATTCGACCATCCACCTCTCCTTTGGGTTCAGGATTCTTTTTTGTTGAGAAAAAAGACAAGACGTTGAGACCATGTATTGACTTCCGGGGGGCGAATGATATTACAGTAAAGAATAAGTACCCACTTCCATTAATTGACTCAGCTTTCGCCCCCCTACACAAAGCACAGGTGTTTTCTAAACTGGATCTACGCAACGCCTACCACCATATCCGTATAAGAAAGGGAGACGAGTGGAAGACCGCTTTCAATACGCCCATGGGACATTATGAATATCTAGTCATGCCCTTTGGGCTTACAAACGCTCCAGCTGTTTTCCAAAATGTGATTGATGTGCTCCGTGACATGTTGGGTCGGTTTGTGTTCGTTTATTTAGATGACATTCTTATTTTTTCTAGTTCTTTTGAGGAGCATGTCCAACATGTTTGCCTTGTTTTGCAGAGATTACTTCACAATAGACTTTATGTTAAAGCAGAGAAATGCGAGTTTCACAAGGTTTCAGTTAGTTTTCTGGGTTTTGTTGTGGAGAAGGGTCAGTTAACGTCCGATCCTGCCAAGGTCCAGGCAGTGGTCAACTGGCCAACTCCCACATCAAGAAGACAACTGTAACGGTTTCTTGGATTTGCGAATTTCTATCGCAGATTCATTCGAGACTACAGTCGCGTTGCTGCACCTCTTACCAGACTAACGTCGGTCAAAACCCCTTTTAATTGGCCTCCGGAGGCAGAAAGAGCTTTCAGGGCACTTAAGTCTCTTTTTGTAAAGGCTCCTGTGCTTACTCACCCTGATCCCACACAGCCTTTCATTTTGGAGGTTGATGCCTCCGATTCGGGGGTAGGGGCCGTCCTCTCTCAGCGCTCCACATCTGATGACAAAGTACACCCTTGTGCTTTCTTCTCCCGTCGTCTGACTCCTGCCGAAAGCAACTACAATGTGGGGAACCGCGAGCTGCTGGCGGTGGTTTCGGCATTACAGGAGTGGAGGCACTGGCTGGAGGGAGCCATTCATCCATTCCTCGTTTGGACGGACCACAAGAACCTGGCCTATTTACGCTCCGCCAAAAGACTCAACCACCGTCAGGCTAGATGGGCTCTCTTCTTTGACCGGTTTGATTTCACCATTTCCTACAGACCCGGTTCTCGCAATATCAAGCCTGACTCTCTTTGCCGGCAATTTTGTTTACAGGGGGAAGGTACCTCGGAGACTATTCTGCCTGAGGCCTGTGTGGTTGGAGTGGCCAGATGGGAGGTGGAGCGCAAGGTCCAGGAGGCACAGCGGGGTCAGTCGCTGCCGGAGAAGTGCCCCCCTAACCTTCTTTTTGTTCCAGAGGCTACCAGGACAGCTGTTCTTCAGTGGGGGCACAAATCAAGACTGTCCTGTCATCCGGGAATCCTGAGGACTACTGAGCTCATCCGACAGCGGTTCTGGTGGCCTACTATGATGGCCGACATCAAGACATTCGTCTCCGCCTGCTCAATCTGTGCTAGAAGCAAGGCGTCTCACCGCGCCCCCGCCGGTCATCTCCGTCCACTCCCCATCCCACATCGTCCCTGGTCTCATATTTCACTAGATTTTGTTACAGGCCTACCCCCTTCCAACGGTTTCACCTCCATTCTCACAGTTGTTGATAGGTTCTCTAAGTTTGCCCACTTCATCCCCCTCACTAAGCTGCCCTCTTCTCTGGAGACCGCCAATCTACTAGTTTTACACGTTTTCAAAATACACGGACTCCCTCTGGATATAGTTTCTGATAGGGGTCCTCAGTTTACTTCTGCTGTATGGAAGGCTTTTTGTAAGGCAGTGGGGGCGGCAGTGAGTCTATCATCGGGATAACACCCACAGACCAACGGCCAGACTGAGCGGGCCAACCAGGACCTCGAGGCTGCCCTCCGCTGCGTCGCTCACCAGAATCCCGCCTCCTGGTCCATCCACCTCCCTTGGGTAGAATATGCCCATAACACCCTGGTCAGCTCTGCCACCGGCATGTCTCCCTTCAAGGCCGCTCTGGGGTACCAACCTCCTCTCTTCCCCACTCAGGAGCATGAAGTCTCTGTCCCGTCCATCCAGCATCACCTCCGTCGCGCCCATCGAGTCTGGCGGGAGACACTCGCAGCTCTGTCGCGCACGGCGGAGCGCAATAGAACCATCGCCAATCGCCACCGGACCCCTGCACCTGACTACCGCCCTGGACAGCGCGTCTGGTTGTCTGCACGGGACCTTCCTCTCCAGACGGAGTCCCGGAAATTGGCACCCCGATTCGTCGGTCCATTCGAGGTAGAGAAAATCATCAACCCAGCTGCTGTGAGACTCAAGTTTCCATCCTCCTTGAATGTACATCCCGTGTTCCACGTCTCCCTCCTAAAGCCGGTTACAGACAGCAGTTTTTCTCCCCCAGCCGAACCTCCACCTCCTCCTTGTATGATCAATGACCACCCTGCATACACTGTACGTGACATACTGGATGTCAGGCGACGGGGAAGGGGGTTTCAATTTTTGGTGGACTGGGAGGGGTACGGTCCCGAGGATAGGTCTTGGGTGTCGCGCAACCTTATTTTGGACCAGAGTTTATTAAGGGATTTCTATGCCCGATACCCAGACAAACCTGGTCGAACGACAAGTGGCGTCCGTTAAAAGGGGGGGTACTGTCATACTCCGGTTTTGATTCTGGCTTGTGCCCTGTTTTGATTGTTTTCTTTGTTTGTTTCTGGGTTTCTTTTTCCCTTCTCTCTTCTGCCTGCAGAGGGTGTGCATGTGGGAGGCAGAGCTGACATGCCGGTTTGGAGCTTCACGAGGCACACCTGTTCCTGATCGGCGCAATCAACAACCCTTCTTAAGGAGTTTCTGGTCGACGCGCCGATGCTGTATTATTCACCTACCTATGGTAAAAGTTCGTTGAGCAATGCGTGTGTCCTCGAGTACCATTTGGTCAAATTGAACTGTATTCTCTTTCTCCTAAGCACGGCTGCCTCGTGAAGACTGCCTGGGCCAGCTCTGCTCCTTCCACGCTTCTGCTCCAACACCCAGCCTAAGCTCTACCCTTTTTGTAGAGTCTCTTTTGGTTAAATTATTGGACTAAAATAAATCCTTTTATTTTTTCCCACTTTGGCTCTGTGCGTCCCTTGGGTCCACATATAACCACCCGTGACACCGGCATTGTTTGTACTAATAATGACCATCTTTTATCAAACATGTCTGTTTTCAACTGTAGTCTTGCTGTGATTTTTTTTTTTCCATGATAAACACATTTTTTACCCTGTCTCTCCATTGCAATATGTTTGGAGGCTGTGGTTTCAACCAGGAAGCTGTTATGGTCTTCTTTGCTATCAGCAGCAGGATTCTCAGTAAATATTTAGAGCTCTTATCTATCATACTGTCAGGAATTATACCCTAAATGTAAAGTGCTGGTTCCAGATGGAGGTTAATGCCCATACTCTGTTTAATTTCCTTTTGAATATTCTTCCAAAAATCCTGTATTTTTGGCAATCCCAGAATATATGAGTGGAGTCACCCACTGCTCCACGCTCCCTCCAACATAAATCAGTTGTATTGCTGTATTTTGTTGTATTGAACGGAGTGTAAAAGTAATGCATTTTCACTTTCCAATCGAATTCCCTCCATGTTGGACTATTAGTTAGTTTATGTCCCTCTTTAAATGTTTCCTCCCACTCTTCTTCTGATATTATGATATTCGCTTCCAGTTCCCATTTTTCTTTGATATCCAAGTTGTTATCATTGCATTCGTGTTGTAGTGCTTTATAGATTTTTGATATAATCCCATTTTTTGACTTGTCCTCTGAGAACAACCATAACACTTCCTCTAATTTGGATGGTGCCTTACATATGTTCTCCCATTCCTGATGTTTCTGTAGGTAATGTCTTAACTGTAATAATTTTCAAAAGTCATGAGCTGGTAAGTTGAATTCTTTTTGAAGTTGTGTGAATGATTTCATTGTTTGTCCCTGAAACATTTGGTCGATATATATTAGTCCCTTATCAGCCCATCTGTTAAAGCAATACTATGTAACACTTCTACCTTAAAATTCTTTTTTTTTATTTATTTATATAGCGCCAAATACAACAGTCATCTCAAGGCACTTAGTAAGTCCAATTCAAGCCAATTGGAATTCAATTAATTAATAATAATCATAATTCATAAAATAATCCAATTCGTTCATATAGAGCCAATTCAAAAACAATTTCCTAGCTAAGAAAACCAACAGATTGCACTGAAAACTTTTTGTTTTTCGGTCCAATCTCCCGGCCTGAGCGTGCCTGAGGCGACTGTGGAGAGAAACGACTCCCTTTTAACAGGAAGAAACCTCTGGCAGAACCAGACTCAGGAAGGGTGGCCATCCGCCTCGACCAGCTGGGGTTTGAGAAGACAGAAAGGGGGGAGGGCGGGAGGGCCGCAGCGGCGGCGGCACTGTAACACCATTCAAAGGATATCTGTTGGAACAGGGAAACACGAGTTAATGACCACAATAATATCACATATACATAAAGAGAGTAAAGTGAGGAAAGGTGTGACAGATGAGGCCCCCCAGCAGTCTAGGCCTATAGCAGCTTAACTATGGGATGTTTCAGGATCACCTGAGCCATCCCTATTCAAGGTAAACACAAGAAACTTGTGCTAACGAAAAAATAAATAAATAAATAAATAAATAAATAAAGGACCAGACTCAGTGAGTAATTCCCTATACTCCCTATATAGATCTGCTCCTCACACCACAACAACCATCTTTTTACAGCCACAAGCTACCTCAGCCTCTCACCAACTGCACACCAGTCACAGCGGGGTGGGGATGCAAACCCTGGTTCGGGTAGGGGGAGAAATAAAAGAGGTAAGATAAGCGGGAATGGGATTCAAACGCTGGTTCGGGTAGGGGGTAATGAAAGTATAGAGGGTGCCAGAGGTGGAGGCAGGACAAGACACACTAGCAGACACACTATCAGATTCAACAGACCTAACTATAAGCTTTATAAAAAAGGAAAGTTTTAAGCCTGGTCTTAAAAGTGGAAAGGGTGTCTGCTTCCCAGACATTTACTGGCAGCTTATTCCACAATAGAGGGGCCTGATAACTGAAGGCTCTGCCTCCCATTCTACTTTTAGAAACTCTGGGAACCTCAAGTAAACCTGCAGTTTGGGAACGAAGTGCTCTGTTAGGAAAATATCTTATAATGAGATCTTTAAGATATGATGGAGCTCGGTCATTAAGAGCTTTATATGTAAGGAGAAGAATCTTAAATTCTATTCTGAATTTAACAGGGAGCCAATGAAGAGAAGCTAAAACTGGAGAAATATAATCTCTCCTGTTAGTTCTCATCAGAACTCTGGCTGCAGCATTTTGGATCAACTGAAGGCTTTTCAGAGAATATGTGGGACAGCCCAATGATAAAGAATTACAGTAGTCCAATCTTGAAGTAACAAATGCATGAATTAGTTTTTCTGCATCACTCTGAGACAAGATGTTCCTGATTTTAACAATATTACGAAGGTGAAAGAAGGCAGTCCTAGAAACCTGTTTTATATGCGAGTCAAATGATAAGTTCTGGTCAAAAATAACTCCAAGGTTCCTTACTGTAGAACTAGAAGCCAAGGAAATACCATCTAGAGTAACTATATAGCTAGACAATTTCTCCCTGAAACGCTCAGGTCCAAAGATAACGACTTCAGTTTTGTCTGAATTTAGAAGCAGACAGTTCTGAGTCATCCAGGTCTTTATGTCCTTAAGACATGCTTGTAGTCTGACCAACCTATTGGGTTCATCTGGTTTTATAGATAAGTACAGCTGAGTATCATCAGCATAGCAATGGAAATTTATGCCATGCTGTCTAATAATGTTACCTAATGGAAGCATGTATAAAGTGAAAAGAATCGGTCCAAGCACAGAACCCTGGGGAACTCCATGACTTACTCTGGTGTGTGAGGAAGATTCTTCATTTACAAGAACAAACTGAAATCTATCAGATAAATATGACTTAAACCAGCCTAATGCAGTTCCTTTAATCCCAATAACATGTTCAAGTCTCTGTAATAAGATACTGTGATCGACCGTATCAAATGCAGCATTGAGATCCAACAGGACAAGCACAGACACAAGTCCGCTATCAGAGGCTAAGAGGAGATCATTGGTAACTTTCAGCAGTGCAGTTTCTGTGCTATGATGCACTCTGAATCCTGACTGAAACTCTTCAAACAGATTATTTCTGTGTAAGTGATCACAAAGCTGAGCTGCAACTATTTTTTCAAGAACTTTAGACATAAAAGGGAGATTGGATATAGGTCTATAATGAGCCAACACTTCTGAATCAAGAGTAGGTTTTTTAAGTAAAGGTTTAATTACAGCAACCTTAAAAGTCTGAGGTACATATCCTGTCAACAAAGACAGATTGATCAAATCCAATATGGAAGTGTCAATTAATGGGAAAACCTCCTTGAACAGTCTGGTTGGGATTGGGTCTAAAACACAAGTTGATGGTTTAGAAGAGGCTATTGCTGTTGTTAGCTCAGAGAGATCAACTGGGCAGAAGCCGTCTAAATACAAATCAGGTTCTAAAGATACTTCTAAAGCTGCTGTACTTGATGATACATCACTGATAATAGTGGGAAGGACTCCATCAATCTTCTCTCTGATAGAAACAATTTTATTAATAAAGAAGCTCATGAAATCATCACTGCTGAGAGTTAAAGGAATAACTGGCTCAGCAGAGCTCGGACTCTTTGTCAGCCTGGCCACAGTGCTGAAAAAAACCCTGAGATTATTCTTATTCTCTTATATCAATGATGAATATTAAGCAGTTCTAGCTTTACGAAGGGCTTTCTTATACATTGTTAAACTATCTTTCCAGACTAACTGAGACTCTTCTAAAGTAGAGGAACGCCACTGTCTCTCCAGCTTTCTTGCAGTCTGCTTTAAAGCACGCAGCTATGAATTATACCAAGGAGCCAACCTCTTCTGACTGATTACCTTCCTTTTCAGAGGGGCAACATTGTCCAGTGCTGTACGCATTGAAACTATAGTGCTGTCAACAAGAAAGTCAAGTGCTGCTGGAGTAAAGTTTAGGTAGTCGTCCTCTGTCATATCTGCACATGGCAGTGAAGAAAAGGATGATGGAATTAATTCTTTAAATCTGGTTACAGCATCCTCTGATAGACACCTTCTATACGTAAATTTCTTCTCAGAAACTGTATAGTCAAGTAATGTAAACTCAAAGGTTATCAGAAAATGGTCAGATAAGACAGGGTTATGAGGGAACACTGTTAACTGTTCACTCTCAATGCCATAAGTCAGCACAAGATCAAGGGTGTGATTAAGGCAGTGAGTCGGTCTGTGAACACTCTGAGAAAATCCAATAGAGTCCAATATAGAATTAAAGTTCATATTCAGGCTGTCATTTTCAACATCTACATGAATATTAAAGTCACCCACTACAATGACTTTATCTGTACTCAGCACTAACTGGGATAAAAACTCTGAGAATTCAGACAGAAACTCAGAATAAGGGCCAGGTGGACGATACACAACAACAAACACAAGAGGTTTCTGGGACTTCCACTTTGCGTGGGAAAAACTGAGAATCAGAGATTCAAAAGAGCTCAAACTAATCTTGGGTCTGGGACTGATTAGTAACCCTGATCTGAAAATAGCTGCCACTCCTCCTCCTCTGCCTGTGGTTCGAGGAACGTGAACATTTAAACAGTCAGAGGGAGTTGCTTCATTAATGCTAACATGATCCTCCTGCTGCAGCCAGGTTTCTGTAAGACAAAATATATCAATATGATGATCACAAATCAACTCATTCACTAACAGAGACTTGGAAAGGAGAGATCTGATATTCAGCAAACCACATTTAATAGTTTGATGTTTTTGTTCAGTTAAAGTTTTTGTTTTAATAATTTCTTTTTGCACAAGAGGATTTGCTCCTTTTGTGTTAATTGATTGGGTGGGTAGCAGCAGGTGGGAAGCTGCAGAGAAGTGTGTAAGACTACAACTCTGCATCCTGGTCTGAACCCTGGGTTGTCATGTTTTAGGGTGGCAAATAAATTCGTCCATATTTCTAGAAATGAGAGCTGCTCCTTCCAAAGTGGGATGGATGCCGTCTCTCCTCATCAGACCAGGTTTTCTCCAGAAAGATTGCCAATTATCTATGTAGCCCACGTTGTTTGCTGGACACCATCTAGACAACCAGCGATTGTAGGACGACATGCGGCTAAACATGTCATCACTGGTCAGATTTGGCAGGGGTCCAGAGAAAACTACGGAGTCCGACATTGTTTTGGCAAAATTACACATCGATGCAACATTAATTTTAGTGACCTCCGATTGGCGTAACCGGGTGTCATTAACACCGACGTGAATAACTATTTTACCATATTTACGTTTATCCTTAGCCAGCAGTTTTAAATAGGATTCTACGTCGCCCGCTCTGGCCCCTGGAATGCATTTGACTATGGCCGCTGGTGTCTCTAATGTCACGTTTCTGACTATAGTGCTGCCAATTACCAGGGTTTTTTCCTCAGCGGGTGTGTCGCTGAGTGGGGAAAATCCGTTTGAAGCGTGGACAGGTCGATGGTGAACAACGGGCTTGACTTTAGAGCTATGCCTCTTCCTGACAGTCACCCAGCCACGTTGCAATCCTGGCTGCTCAGGTTCTGCTAGGGGGAGGCTAATTGAGCTAGCTACGCTAGGTGGCTCCAAACTGGCAAAAGGGACCTGGCTCGCTATCGGTTGATTTTCAACAGTGCAGAGCCGAGCTTCCAATTCAGATAACCTCGCCTCCAAAAATACAAAAAGACTACATTTGTTACATGTACCATTATCGCTAAAGGAGGCAAAGGAGTAACTAAACATCTGACACACGGAGCAGGTGAAAGCAGGAGAAGGAGGAAGAGAACCGGTAGCCATGCTACGCTAGAGAACCAGACACACCGTTAAAAAGTGAGAATAAAGATCTGTAGGAGTGTGTTAGAACAGAATGGTAAGCTATAGAGTTTAACTATGCAAAATTGTGTAAGTTATAGATCGAAATAAAGTGATTAACAGTACTCCAAGCGGAGCAAGAAATTCCACAGTGCACAAGCAAGGTAACAGGAAGTGATGCAACACGTCTTACCGCAAAGCGTCACAGCGTCAGATCAGTTGTTTGTCAGCCTTCTCGGCTGGAGCTAGCTTTCAGGGCAGATATTAAATAATAAGAAAATAACAGCTTGAAAAAAATTGTGTGGCTAGAATGAGTTTTAATATTACGATTGGCCTGTCTCCTATGCCCTCCGGGGGTCTGAGTTGGAAAAACTGCGCTCCCAGGTACATTTGATTACTCTTACCTTCTCGGTCGACATAGCTTGCACCTTCTGACTCCTCGCCGGTTCGTCAACAAACGTGAAACGTGAAAGCGAAAGGGTGTTGTATTTACGACAGTGTAACCGTACATTACCTCCAAGCCTGTATGGGGAGCTCCATAATGGGCTTTTTGAGAAGTTACATTGTATCGCTTTAAATCCTGAGTCCATGGTAGATGGTACAAAGTCTGGGTTCTTTGCTATTCTAGTAACCCTGCTTACAGAATTTGACAGTTTCAATTTCTTTCGCACTGCTGACCAGATTTTCATTGTTCCTTTAATCCATTTGTTACCCATCCCGAATTTCCTCCAAGCCTTTTCATTTAAAAATGGGAGTGATTCTAAAGGTGTATTTTGACATGCGTTTTGCTCCATCTCCCCCCACACTGAATCTTTCTCTTTAGTGATCCACATAATTGGCTCTGAGTTGTGCTGCCCAATAATAATTTCTTAAATTAGGTAAATTCAACCCTCCCTTTTCTTTTTTGCTGGTTATCTTAAACCCCGCATTTTTATAAGTTCATCGTCTTTATAGACTTACATGTGAAGATTAACAATTAAAGCTGGAGCTTCTATAAACTTAATGTGCCATTATAGTTTGGATTGATAACAAAGATGAAAAATTGTGTGCTCCATCGATGGAGACTGATCAACAAAACATGCATTTCCTTCAGCCTAACAGGGAAAATGTGGGTTAATGAATTGAATGTAACTGAATCAGACAGGTCAACCTGTCTCCACAGTCAGTAGCTGGTAGCAAAGCAAGCTATTTAAAGAGATTTTTATTTTTCAAAGCAGGTTGTCGCTGGAGACTCCCTGCACCCGTTTCACACAGCTGTGTCAACCCATGCAATTAAGCACAAAATGAGAGAGGAGGGAGAGGAGGGAGAGGAGGAAGAAGCAGAGGGAATGTCACTGGGTATGGTCAAGGAGTCGAACAAATTATTCCTAAACAACTTGACCAAGATGGAAAACGTCAGTCGATTAAGAAAAGAGGGAGATCATATAGAAAGCAGTGAAGCTCCTTTCCTTGGCATTTAGAAAACTTGATTGGCTGCTATCAAGGCTGGCACTTATATCTAAATTATTTAGAATGAATCTAAATGATGGATGAATACATGGCGCATCACTGTAGTCAGCTATGCAGCTGCTCATCTTCAGGCATTCCGCTTGATAGTTTTGTTCTTTCGTCTCCAACAACTGAATGTGACCACTAAAAGTTTGAGAGAGTTTTACAGTAAAAGAAAACGCACCGTCCAAAAAAGAAATAGTTACAGCCAAAAACCAAAAGATGCTCTTAGTCAGGATAAATACAGGAATAGGAAAATAATACTAATAATGACAAAACAAAGATAAGTGTAAATAATAATAATAATAATAATAATAATAATAATAATTCTATACTTTAATCATTACATAAATGTAATTTTCTCTTGATTTTAGGGGCATGTAGTTCCTTCAATTCAAACACTTAGGTCATACAGCAACACTGAGAACTCTCTGTGGGATCAAGATGTGTTGGTGAGTTGATGAATAGATGGTAAAGACTTTGACTAAACTGTAACTATTGAAACAACATAAGGTCTTTATAGAATTTTTCAGACCTGATTTGGTTGAATCCTCTGTTTTTATGCATTTGCCATTGCATCAATGTTTTTTGTGTGTTTTGTTGTGGCAAAGAAACATTTCTAAATGCTAGATGTTTGTGATGTCATGTTAATGAGATAACTGTAATCATGTAAAAAAAACAAAAACAAAAAAGAACGACTAAGCTTGTTTTTTTAAGGTTTAACACAACAGAACTTATTAAGAAATCATGTGGTCCTTACCAGGTCTTAGAATTAGGTGATTACAACCTCAGATAAACAACATGACTGTTGGGTTGTTGTGATAATTCATTTAACAAAAAATGAGCTGAAATGCAGAAGCAATTTGTAATCAAGTAAGTTCATCCCTTGATTCAAAAGTTTGCAGAACCAGCTTTAGTAGCAATAACTCGTGCATTATAACCAAACATCTCCACTTTGGTCTGGTCTGTCCAAAGGACATTAGCCGCATTCGCACTGTAGGAACCTTTGGCAGTTCCTATAACCTTTTCAGGAACGGGGCCGTTTTTTCCCGCATTCGCACTTACAGGAACTCGGGACCATCGCCCTCAGTTCCTATAACCATCTTAGCTCTTTTTCCTCAGCTGGGTCTTTTCTGGGTCCTATAGAACGAATCTGACGAAGGTGTTTGGTGGTTGGTAGCTACGCCCCATGTCATGCTATCACGGCTGAAATGTTTACTCATACGACACGGACAGAACCGGCGCGTGTTTAATAAGTTAAACTTACACGTTGTCTCCTTTGTCTGCGGCGCTCTGCTCTCCTTTCTTCCTTCATGAAACGAAGAAGTATCGCCTGCGATCGATCCTGACTCTCTCTGTGTGCTCTTCCAGCCTCGATGTTAGACGCCCGATGTGATCGTCCATGATTAATGTCACCATCAAGCATACCATGAACACGGTGGCCTCCCCGCTCTCGATATTAGCTTCTTTGTGGTGTTTTTTTCTTCTCTCCTTACTTTTCGCGGGTTTTGTTTTGTTTTATTGTTGAATGTGGTGCTGAAGTAGCACGTCACTGTCGCAGACGGCTGCGCCGCATCAGTCCCGACCTGGTCCAGACTCATGTGCGAATGCAGACTGAAACAGTTCCGCTGGGGAAGAACGGCGTTCTTAGAACGGCGTTCTTAGAACTGCTCTGTCCTAATGCGGCTATTGTGCCAGAAGTCTTGTGGTTTGTTCAGATGTTACTTTACAAACCTAAGCTGTGCTGCCATGTTCTTTTTAGAGAGAAGAGGCTTTCTCCTGCAACCCTTCCAAACAAGCCATGCTTGTTCAGTCTTTTTCTAATTGTGCTGTCATAAACTTTAATCTTTAACATGCTAACTGAGGCCTGTAGAGTCTGAGATGTAGCTCTTGGGTTTTTGACCTTGGGGTGAACTTGCTGGGATGTCCACTCCTGGGAAGATTGACAGCTGTCTTGAATGTTTTCCACTTGTGAATAATATTGCTCTCTGTATAATGATGGACTCCAAATAGTTTGGAAACGGCCTTATAGCCATTCTCTGACTGCTGGCCAACATTTGCTTCTGTTATTAGATCAGTGATGGTGGTGTTATTGGCAGACTTAACAACATGGGTTTACAGAGGGAAATCAAGCAAGGAACTGAGCACACAAACCTGAGGTGCTCCTGAGGGCTCGAGGTATGACTCCCAATCCGAAGTGTATGAGGTCTGTTTGTAAGCAAGTCCAATATTTATCTGCTGAGTGTGGTACTCAAGATCTAAGTTTAGTCATGCTGTTGGAACACCTGACCACCTAACACCGACTTTGAAAGGGAATGTCTTCAACACAATCAAAGCTTAACAATGAGAAAAATCTAGAGAATTGATAAAGGCAATACTTTTTATACAGTCCTGAGACATAGCCTTAGTTGTGCTAATTTTAGACTGTTCAAAGAGTAAAGTGGAGCTTACAGTTAGACCTGAAAGCAAGAGAAGAAAGATAAAATGTTGTAATCTAAGGAGAGTAACAAGTACAGTCATCCTGGCCTTACTTTTATCACAGAATATGACACATCTATGAATTAATTTTGATGCCCCAAGTTTAGCATTTACTGTTGCCTTGTTGGTCTTTCTGGAGCCAGAAGTGACCATATTTTGACAAGCAGGTGGAGCTGGGGGGCAGTACTTGAAAGCTTATTTGAAAGAGTGAGTCCAGCTTACGCGATCATATTGGCATGTGGAAAATATTTACAGATTTGTATTCAATGAAGGAGAGATCTATGGTATTTTAAAGGGAGTCTGTTGATGCAGGATGTTTTATCAGTGGTATATCTCTTCAATGCATCAGCTTCATATCTGTCACTGGATGACTGTCTATTATTTCTAAAGACTACGTTCAAAACTGCAATAAAGAGTCACCTCATCTCCAATTTGTCCAATGGGACCATTTTATTTTAAAGCAGTGGTAAATTGTGGAACCACAAAACAGTTCCTGCAACAAGTTGTATATTAATATTGCTTTTTGTGTTGTTCCTTTTTCTTCTAGGCTTTGTTTGTTTCCTGGTAGTGGTCAAGTTTTACCTTTGATATTCTTGTTTCCCGCTTTGTGTTAAGTTTGTATTTTTCTTATTTTCTTTCTGAATCTGAAAAGTATTTCCCTCGTGAATCATGTCTGGGGTTCACTTTCATTTCTTTGCCTGTCCCTGTTTACCACTGCTTTATTGGCCCCTGTGTGTACTTGCCCGTCTCTTGTTGTTCCTTTTTCTTGTTATTCCCTGGATTTATGTTGGGATTTTGTTACACATTTTAAAATGGTTTTTTTATGTACTTTTGATTTTGTGATGTTGTTTACAATCATGTCTGGTGATATGTTGTAGTTCTGCTGATTTTGGACTGGTATGTCCCTACTGTTTTGACATGCAATGACTACATGAATTTCCCCTGGTGGGATAACAAAGTTTACCTTGATCATGACCTTGACAAGCCAACACGAAGGAATCATACTAAATCTGTATTATACTGCCATACCATATACAGAATTATACCAAACATGCATTTTTTTTCCTATCATTGCATTACTAGTAAGTGTTGCACAAAGATGCTAAGCTCTCACTTAGACTATATGCACACATATGTACTTTATATTTTTATATTTGTATATGTATGTATGTATGTAGTCCTGCTGTCTCATGCCAACTCAAGGCAACAGTCTTAAATGCCTCCTATTCACATCAGTAACTATTAACACTTCTGACACTTAGTTTAACTAAGTTTCAGTGGCAGAAAAAGCTGTTGTGGATCCCAGCTAATGCTTTCCATAACTCTAGTTGGGGAGCAAGGACCACACTCCATCTCCCCAGGCAATTTCCCACCTACACAGTTCTGTCTGTCATTTCGTCCTCTGTGTCCTCTCAATCTATTTCATCATGAGAATGACAGCAGGATTCGGTGGAGCCTGAAGACTCTCTGCAGGTGGACAACACCCTCACTGTGCTGTTCTAGTCTCTACTCTCTGCATTGTACAAACCTTGAACTGTCCCAATGAAGTGTCTTAGTGTATAAAGAAGTAGTTTGTTGTTGTTTTAATCTTTCACCAGATTAAAATTGCTCCTGTGGACTTGAGGCAATCATTCTTCTCTCTGCATCTGGGGGGGGAACACTCAATACATCTGTACTCCTGCCTCAAAAACAAAGCAGCATCCCCATGCAGCAGAGCAAGCCATTATAGAGAGTGTGTAAAAGACAAACTGCTTGACATGTTTTTTATAGTCCTGGGCTTATTTTACATTTACTTAAAAAAGACAAATGAAACCTGTTTGTTATGAATATAAATACCATGGAAAATGTTTATGTTAATGTCCCATTCTGTATGAGATGCTTTCAATATAACCCTTTAATTGGCCAATTTCCACTTATTCCAGCACAAAGAAAGTGGATTATCCTTAGTATATATATTGAATAATGTAGGGCACATATGAATTGCAAAGTTAGAGATATTCAAATGTCACTAATTTGCAACTGAAAACACAACATGCAGCTTTCAGGCCATTTGCTCTGTCCCTTTATTTGACCCGCAGGCTGTCTTCTGTCCTATCTGAAAGTCTCAAAGACTACAGCAGTCATAAAGTCATTAACACCATTGAGACATCATGAAGATGAGTGCCTAAATAATCCCAGCAGCTAAGTGTTTTGAGTTACTCTGTCGGGACTCTCACTACTCATGAACTCCAATGAGGACAGTTTGGTGGATGTATAATGTTCTGCTCTGTCACAGATAAAAGAAATTATATCACTTCATACATTTGAACAACATGAATTTTGCATGAAATTATTTTCAAAATTACCTCAAACCACAAATAACAAGGACTGCTCTAAGCAACTGACACCACAATAATTGGTGAAGAAAATACATTTTTTTGGAAATTCATGAGAAAATAGATACCTTTCGACGGGAGTCTATTGGACTCATGTGTATTGGAGCCAGAGTAGTGGTGGCTGTCACTGGTATTGCAATTTAAGGCACAGAACAGGTGGCCACGTTCATCATTAATCCACAATGCATTGTCGTAACTCCTTCTAATCAGAAAATCATTAACAACCTAGTGTTAGTCTGATGAAGGATTCTTCTGTAGTACCAGTGCTTTTCCTTAATGTGTAGATCTTTTTTCTTTGTTCATTGCACACTGTAACTCGTAGGAAGAGGAGGAGGAACATCACCAGTCTGATTACTCCATTAAGTTGCCAGGCAGTGTTTGTGTCAGAAGGCTCTGAATGGAAGTCTTTTATAATGTTGGTAAAGCAAGTTTAGGATGGAACCAGGGCTTGAAGGTACATTTTATTTTTGGTGAGAGAATTGATAACAGCTCATCCAGGGCATAAACCTTGTTTGTAATTAAAAAGTAATTAAAAAGTTACAGCCAGCATTTACTAAAGAGCCACAGGAATAACATTTTTTGTTGTTGTTGTTATTGCTTGTATGTTTTTTTTAAGCATCGTACCGTAAACTCTGTAAGTGGGATTTCACTTCCTCTGTTTTCACTTGTGCTGTCCTTGAGTGCAGTAGAAGGAAATGTTTGCGAGAGGCCTCCGAGGTCATGGCTCATATAGGTTTGTATTCACATACAGCAAGCTGCAGTGAGTGCTAGCAATCCAGTGTTAGGCTTTAAATACTTAGCAGCTTAGCTATCTTTTGTCTTGAACAGCAAAAAAGTTGTTTGAATACCTTTGAGCTGAACTTTTATAACATTTATGTCAAAGGGAGAGTTTACTTATTGATATTGGTCATCTTTAACTGAGCAGATGCAGAGTAACCCCAAGGTTTATTCGCCCAGATATAAGTTTTGTGTTCTAGTTGATTTTTATTTTAAATCTTTTAAATTTCTTTTGCCTTCCTCTATCAACAGCAAAAAGCAAAAGCGATAGCAACAACAGCCAAAGCAAAACAACTGATTCTTGCAGTTCAGACAGACGTAAGCAAACACTTTTCAGATCAAACAGCTATGAAATGATCCTCGTAGAACAGGCTGAAAAGACGTGCAAGCCTGGCAGCATGAAATCCACATAAAAGAAACATCACGACAGTCTCTCTTGTGTCATTGTGTACACTGATGCTCTCTGCAGTCACTCTGTTAACATGTCATTTTCTTGTCCTGGAAAAGAAGCTTCTTTTCAAAGAATGCTTTTAGAAAAGAGTCAACTCGGATGTCAGTTATCTTTATATTTGTATATGTTTACTGATTTACTGTAATGCCATCCTTGTGAATAACTTTTTTTTCTTGTTCCTTTAATTAAGATGTTGCTTTTTTGTCTTCTACGTAATGAAAAGTGGCATTCTGTAGCACAGCTGCGTTCAGTATTTTCCATTGCAATAGGTTAAAGTTTATTAGGCACGCTTGTGGTTTCTGTGTTGTTGCCAAGTTACTGGTTAAAGAAATATGAGATGAGAGATGAGATGATGAGATGATGAGATGAGATTCAACTTTATTGTCATTACACATATACAAGTGTGGAACGAAAAGTAGTTTTTGGCATCTCACCAGAAGTGCAAATAGCAGCAATAAATAAATTAAGTGATGTGCAAGTAAAAGCAATAATATAGTGCATTTTTACAGATTAATAATTACAGATAGTGCAATGAAATACAAATAAATATACGGAATAAAGTGCAGTGGTAATATATATATCTATATACATCTATATTGAGAGATTTGGGAGCAGAGTTCAAAAGGCAGACAGCTCTGGGGAAGAAGCTGTTCTTCATTCTGCTGGTTCTGCTCCGGAGGCTTCGAAGGCGCCTACCGGAGGGCAGGGGGTCAAACAGTCTGTGCGCAGGGTGGGAGGAGTCCTTGAGGATGCTGCGAGCACGACGCAGGCAGCGTTTCCTCTGTATGTCCTCAATAGCAGGGAGCGGGGACCTGGTGATGCGCTGGGCGGTTTTCACCACCCGTTGTAGTGACTTCCTGTCTGTGACAGAGCAGTTACCATACCACACAGTAACACAGTTGGTCAGGATGCTCTTTATCACACAGCTGTAAAAGTTTCTGAGGACATCTGAAAACAGGTGGTGTCGCCTCAGTGTCCTCAGGAAAAAGAGGCACTGGTGAGCCTTTTTTACAAGACTAGAGGTGTTAGTGGTCCTCTTCCTGAGGAAAAAAATGCTTTTAATTCATGTTGTATCTTGATTTTATACCATATAATTATCCTCTCCAAATCTCCCAGAACAAAACCATAAAGCCATTACACACGTTGCAGATACAATATCACAAGACACCACCCATCTACTCCACCAATACTTTATAATCCTTCCCTCTGGATGGAGATACAGGACACAAAGGTGAAACAAGGCAGGGTTTAAAAACAGCCTGATTCCCTCCGCCAGAGCATTATTATAAAACAGAAAAAAGAAAAATATGTCATAAGTGTCATGTAAGATATTCTAAATGTATATTTGTGATATTTTCAAAAATGTATATATGTGTTGTGGTGTTTCTAAATGTCTATATGACATCTGTACTGATCTGTGAAAAAGAATTTCCTCTCTGGGACAAATAAACTAACTAACTAACTAATAGCTTTTACGTTTAACTTATTTTTCAGGTGTTTGGCAAATGACGTCAATGAGTATTATTTACTATCACAAAGTAAAAACGGTTACCTTTAGGTTTCAGCTTACTATTCGACTATCTATTCAATACATTACATTACATTACATTACGGTCATTTTGCAGACGCTTTTAACCAAAGCGACTTACAATAAGTGCGTTCAACATCGGTAGGCAAAAGAACTTCAGGTCACAAGAAATCATAAGTGCATTTCCTTCCAATACCAAACAGCTAAGAGCAAAACTAGTGCTAGAGTAAGTGCGATAAGTCAGGTACCTCAGCCTCTCACCAACTGCACACCAGTCACAGCGGGGTGGGGATGCAAACCCTGGTTCGGGTAGGGGAAGAAATAAAAGAGGTAAGAAAAGCAGGAATGGGATGCAAACCCTGGTTCGGGTAGGGGAAGAAATAAAAGAGGTAAGAAAAGCAGGAATGGGATTCAAACCCTGGTTTGGGTAGGGGGTAATGAAAATATAGAGGGTGCCAGTGGTGGAGGAAACAATAAGTGCGTAAGGAACTAGGACGGATCAGGGTAGTTTTTCCTGAAGAGGTGGGTTTTCAGCCTGCGGCGAAAGATGGGCAGCGACTCAGCTGTCCTGATATCAGTCGGGAGATCGTTCCACCATCGGGGTGCCAGAACAGAGAAAAGCCATGACCGTGTCGATCGTGCGCAGGGACCCCTAAGTGACGGGGCAGCCAGGCGCCTGGTGGCCGCAGAGCGAAGTGGTCGGGCGGGGGTGTAGGGCTTCACCATAGCCTGGAGGTATGAAGGAGCTGTTCCTTCCACTGCCCTGTAGGCTAGCACCAGAGTCTTAAACTGGATGCGAGCAGCTACAGGGAGCCAGTGTAGAGAGCGGAGAAGGGGAGTGGTGTGGGAGAACTTGGGGAGGTTGAACACCAGACGAGCAGCAGCTTTCTGAACCAGCTCCAGAGGTCTGATGGCAGAAGCCGGGGCCCAGGAAGGAGGGAGTTGCAGTAGTCCAGGCGGGAGATGACTAGAGCCTGGATGAGCACCTGTGCTGCCTTGTCGGTGAGGAAGGGGCGAATCCTCCGGATGTTGTAGAGGAGGAATCGGCAGGAACAGGTCACTGATGCGATGTTTGGCGAGAACGACAGTTCGTCGTCCAGGGTCACACCCAGATTCCTCGCGGTCCGGGTTGATGTCACCACAGAGTCATCCATGGTGATGGCCAGGTCTCTGAATGGGCAGCCCTTCCCCGGGAGAAACACCAGCTCAGTCTTGTCCAGGTTGAGCTTAAGGTGGTGCATCGACATCCACCCCGAGATGTCTGCCAAGCACGCAGCAATGCGTGCTTCCACTTGGGTGTCAGAAGGGGGAAATAACAGAATCAGCTGGGTGTCGTCTGCATAGCAGTGGTAGGAAAAGTTATGGGAGTGGATGACAGAACCAAGGGATGATGTGTAGAGGGAGAAAAGAAGAGGACCCAGGACCGAACCTTGGGGAACCCCGGTGGTGAGCCTACGTGGCTTCGACACAGATCCTCTCAGTGTGACCTGGTAGAAGCGATCTGTCAGGTAGGATGACAACATGGAGAGTGCAGAGCCAGAAACACCCATTCCCTCCAGGATAGAGAGAAGGATGTGGTGGTTCACTGTGTCAAATACCTTTACTAAGTTTATCCTCTAAGGTCACTAAGAGTTGGAGCACATGCAAGCTGACAGAAAAACATTGGCTTCACCACAGGTTGGTGGACAGCTTGCCAGCCTTCAGTCCAGCCCAGGTATATGGAGCATATAAACCTCTTTTTGGTCCAGTGAACATCCTCAATGAACTTTTCTTTACCATCTGCTGCTTTCGTGTAGATAAACAAGTTTATAAGCTAGTTACAAGGCAACCGTAATTTCACACCAAAACCATACTCCAGGCAAGCACAAAGTGCTCTGGTTGCAGGAGAGATTTCGTGTCATGTGAGCTTAGTGCACTGTCTGACCTGATTATGCACTGAAACTACTTCTGAGAAAAGATACTCAAAGAAAGATGCAGCATACGTACTGATACAATATTTTCTTACTATTAGAATGCCTAATGCCTTCCAAATTATTCTCAAGGCCCATAGGTGAGAAGCAATTTACCATTGTTCCTGAGACATCTATGCTGGTGGTTGGAAAATTAGTTTAGTTCTGTGTTTTTCTCATGTAAATCATGGAATAGTTTCTAAGGTTTCAATGAAAGCCCTGGTGTCCTATTAGTTTGGCTTATAGAGACTTATTAAACAGAGATTTGCTTTAAAAAAAATGCTAATCTAAAGTGCAGTTTTTCAGGCATAGCAGCCCAATGTTCTCTATGCTAAAAATATAAGTTTACCCAGTCTGGACACTAATGTTGTACCTGTGTGACCTGTTAGCATCTTCATCCTCGGTCTAACAAGAAGATGCTCTATTCTTAAACTCTACAAGTTGGAAATCAACTGTTGATTTTTACTCCCCAGAAGAAATTATATTTTCTTCAAGCTCTTCTGATGTTTATTAAAGGGGGAAATATCAATTATCCCATCATTGTCTTGCTCACGTTCAACTTGCTTGAGTGTTGAAGCTATAACAATTTAAGCCAGAACAAATGTCAATCTAGGGTTCGGAGGATTTAAGAGCCCAGTGGAAAAACTCCAGCAAAAGTTAGCAAAAGGCTGTTTTACCAACTTGGTCTTTCTCTATGGCCGGACTTCAGACAAGGGAACTTAAAGTATTTAAAGAAAGAAATGAAATTTTTTGTCATTTCGTATTAGTTAAACCTTAAAGCTTTGGTAATGAATATGATCAACAAACTTCCAGGGAGTTATACTGTTACTTTCTGAAATATTATCATTGTCATTGCACCGTTACTTTGTTATTTGAATGCTTTCTGGTTGAAAAGTTACATTCTGTAATGGGATGACCTGCAGCTTTGTGGATGTAATATGAAGGTGTAATATGACACTTTCGTCACTCCAACAAAATTGTGAGACATTATCAGTGTTCTGTCCTGCAGTCAGTCTTATTTGCTACGTTGAATGTCATGCTCTACTCTCAGTGTGTTAACATTGCATGTGTAGTTCATGGGCATGTTTTTTAATAAAGATGTAAGTCCCTTCATACAAGTATCTATTGACATTAACATATACAAATTGTTTGAATGCAAATATACACTGTACCCATACACAACTATGATTTACGCTGTATACATCTGCTCCGTACATCACTGTCAATGTCACCACCATTCACAACTTGGATCCTGCGACCAAAGCTGACCTTTTCAGGCAGGTGATAATGACTCTAACGACATGCACATCGGTGAGGGGGCTCAGTGACATATGTGACCCTACTTAAGACCTTCTACCGTATATATTTTAAGCCATTGAAAACATCTTAACATGCAACATTACAGTTTGGTATGCAGGCAGCACCGATGCAGATAAGAAATCTCTTCAGTGGATCATCCGCACTGCTGAAAAAGAAATTGGCTGCTCACTTCCTTCACTTCATGACATTGCCACTGCTCACTACCTCAAAAGAGCCACCACAATTTCAAAAGACTCCACACACCCTGGACATGAAGTGTTTCAGCTGCTTTCCTCAGGCAGATGCTATCGGTCCATCAAGACTCACACGTTCAGATTAAGAAACAGTTTCTTCCCTCAGGCCATCACTGCACTAAACTTTTAATAACTTCTTGAATTCATGCATGTTATCTTTTTATTCTCTTGTTACACTCTACGTGCTGCTGAACTGATTTGCAATATGGACTAAATTTTTATGTTTGTGGATGTGAGCGTGTGCTGTGAGTGTTTTCTTTTATTCTTTTTTTAGTATTTTTGTGGAATGTTGTTGTGCACCATGAAGAGCAGCACCTCCAATTTCGTTGTATTTTATACAATGACAATAAAGATTCTACTCTACCATACAAAAAGGCAGGGCCGCTGACAGGTTTGGCTGGGCCTGGGACAAAATTCTCTGAATGCCCCCCCCCCCCCCCCGTAGCAACCCACCCACACCCACCTCTACTTTCCCAGTCTCTCATTTATTGTGGATAAACCAAAAGGATTATTTACCACTTTGCCTGGATATGGATATGGACTGAATGGAGTTATGGCTTTCAAAATCCTACCACAATGAAACTCACGCTATTTGGAAACATTTGGACATATTTGCGGACTAATGCGCATATTCCTTTTTTTTTTTTTGGCCCCCCCCCATTCCTGGGCCCGGGACAAAATACCCGTTTGTCCCCCCCTATCGGCGGCCCTGCAAAAAGGTAACAATTAATCAACATCCTATTGAGGCCAGGGTACTGTTAGAGAGAGCTGTGTTCTGTTCAGGAAACGTTTTCTTTTTTTTCCCCCATAGTCAGGAGAAGGCGTAAGTTGTAGGAAGAGCGCGGGTAGAGTAAGAGGTGGAGTGCTCACTCCCCGTCCCTTAAACAGCCTGAGGATAGAGATTTAAAAAGGGGTGAGATGACAGCTGTTGTGTTTAAGCCAAACATGTCTCATATATTTTAATTAAGACCTCCGTAAATTATGTCAACTTGTCAAAAAAAGGCCATAATATGTCTCCTTTAACATCTGAGCAACTAGCTCACGATCATTGCATGTGCATGCTCTTTGGTGTTTTCCCTTGTCAGCTCAAGAAGTCAACTTTAATGCTTAACCTACATCCAAAATAGAGGATGATTTGATTCAGGTTGGAATAAAGATTACTTTCAGCACCATTGATTACCTGGAAAGAAGACAAACATTTTCATCAAAAATTTAAATTAAATCTCTTCCCATGGCATTTTAACACGATTATTTCAATGTTAATAGTATTAGTATTGAACGTGCTTGCACCCGTCTATGCTTTGACAAAATTAAGATGGAATAGCAGTTCAAGTGATGAATAAAGTAGTATTGAAAACACTGAGTAACCTAATTAATGCTCTGATCAGTCTTCCCTGAATTTGTAAAGAGGTAAGACTGAGGGAACTAAATGATGGTGGAATTTTTGTAGAAAAGCTCATATGGACTGTATGCACATTTGTATATAACAGGATTGTGACCAAAAGATAATTGACTGGTTACATAGCTGACGTCCTCAGCCACTTTACTCCTTCCAAATGAGCCAAGTCTGTGTGCTAATGCTGCCATGTGATTGTTGAGGGTGTGTTATGTCACACTGTAATCAGTCTCCAGTTTCTGACAGTCTGTCAGGGCTATGAGTTCATTCTCATCACAAAGGGGGAAGATTAATTAGAGAATGGATCAGTATTTTGTTCTGTTCCTACCTTAAAACCATAGAATCCAGCAAACAACCCTTCTTCATGCCTAATGCACAGTATAACATACAGTATGAGACACAGAACAAGCCACTGGAAGTGTGTCCTTGTTCTAAAAACAACACAGAATCAAGGTCGAACAGGTGTAACATACCCAAAGGGTTGTTATGTTGTGTCAGTGACATTCAGACAGCAGTTTTTACCAAATGCAACAAACCAGGAAAATGAGAAAAGTAATAGCAGTAACAGTAACATGAACTGTGGCCGCAACTTTGACACCACAGATGATAAATTAATAAATTTGGTGTAATTGTAATTGTTGGCCTCGGATCCTGTTTATTTCAGGGACTAGCTTGTTTGGTGACTGTTAGTTGGTTGGAGTTTGAATAGAAGCATATGATATATGACGATATAGATGTTGGTGAAATGTAACTGATCAAGCAGTGGTTTTTATTGTGTTTCATCAGATAAAAAAACACTACTGGAAAAAGGAAGTGCATTATAAAGTAACAGAACCTTTTCAGTGTAGCAGGGCAATGACATGTTTCCTGTTGGAAAAAAGGGATACTCACTGGCTCTATGAGCCCTGGAGATAAGTGCTTTTTATAACTCCAACTGGCCTGTTGTCTTTTGGTTTCCACAATGCCCCAGCCACCTTTCAGCAGCTGATTAACTTACTGATGGCAGGTATCTCTGTGCCATGTATCTTCATCATGTGGTAATTTTCAGTGATATTTGGAGGGACCCTTTGCAGAGGACTATTTGACAGACTGGTGTGGGCACAACTAACTGTGAATTTTGCCAAATGTTAATTTCTATAGGCCACAGTTGTTGGGAAGCCCTCCACTTTAGCCTCCTCCTTTTGAGGCTAGTTAGTTGGATCTTTTGAATTCTAAAGTTAAGTTTTTTTGGTCAACCAAAGTATGCTTTTGGCAATGTTGAAGCTCTTCTCTGTTCTTTTCCTGTTCTGGCAGCACCATAATTTGATAAGCCTTTTTCATCGCAGGTTAATGCCAGTTATGTGGAGCAAGACGCAATATTTGTCATGGTTTCACTTAGGCTTCTGACCCACATGCAGATAGACACTCTCAGGAGACCAGGAAATCAGATAAACAAGTTTATTATGAATAGGGAAGATCAGGGGCAGCGGCACGGGAAACGGGTTCTCTGAAAGGCAGGGCACAGAATAAGAGTGGAACGGATGAGGAATGAATGCAGCAGGCAACCGGCTTACTTGTGAGATGAATGCAATCCGCCTGGGAGGAGCGAGCAAGATCTGAAGTTGCTGCGGCGGTGTACTTTTCGGGCGGGTGATCTCGGGAGGACAACTGTAGCTGGGGTGGGCAGTTCGTGCAACGAAGAGCGACTCCAGTCCGGTGAGTCTTTCCAGGAGGGTTTATAGAAAAGTGACTTCTGGCTCGGGAGAATGCATGTGAGTCTTCCTTAAGAGATGATCTGGAGAACAATGTACACAAATGAATAGGATGCATGGGTAATCTTGAACTGCTCGGGAGAGGCTGGAAGTTACCATATGAGAGTTACAGTCCGGCGAAGAGTGACTGGAGTCCTGCTCTTCTTATGAAGCTCAGGTAATGAGACAGATGATCTGCAGGTGCAGAAACAACGCACATGCGGCTGATCCAGCCCAAGTCCCAGGAGTTACCCTCTGGTGGAAAGAAACAGCCACAACTTCGGATCTCTGACAGTATTGCTGCAAGCTGATGATGCTGAGGCAGAGAAGCTGGTGAAGTTCTTCTCCAAAAATTCAGTTTTCATCAGTTAAACTATGTAGTTATTGGGAAAGAGGCCCGAGCATTAATTTGGGGATTACAGCATCCTGATGTGTACATTAACTCTGGGATTATTTTGTAGTGTACGCAGATCATAATCCCCTTGCAATCTCTAAAGAATCTAATCAACGCTTAATGAGATGGGCCTTATCATTTGGATATCCGACATATAAAAGGATCGGATATTATTATGGTAGATGTCCTTTCTCATGCCTTGTAGTTTTTAGTATAATAGTTATCACTTCCCATTTGTGTCTTTCTCTGTCTCACCATGTTGATTTGTTCTGTTTTCTCTTAAAATATTCTTAAAGGCAGTCAAGTAAGAGAGGGTAACTACTTGTATGGAAAGATGGCAAGGTTATGGGTATGTTTTAAAAAGGCCAAAACTACTAGGTGAACATTTCTGTCCTTAGGGGCAGTTTACCTGCAACACCTGAATCTAATTCATGTTTGTTGGTATGTTTGGATTTTCTTGATTTATTTTTAATTATTTGTCTTTTTGCCTATTCTTACACTCCCTACACCACTGATGTGATTGGTTGGCATAATATTTATCTATTTAATCTTTATTTAGTTTTTTGGATAAACAAATTTACTACTAAATGTATACTTACCTGTGTGGTCTCTTGTTTTGTCCGAGCTTTGAGTTAGTTCACGATAGAGACGCCAGTCTTGCCATCTCGGTGATTTATACACCTGCCAAATTGAGATCTCTGCCTCACTGTGAAAACGTCTCTCTCTGCCTCTGCCCTGCTGCTGCGTGAAACGTAGTTGTGCCTGTGAACTGCTTCAGCAGCGTTGTGCTTGTAATGTGTTTTAAGAGGATGTGAAATGTGAAAAGTCGGTAGCCTTGGCTGCCAAAATCCAATGAGCCCATAACTGAGTCTATTGAATTATTCATACAAGACATGTTGTATCATTTTCATTATGATGGGACAAAGAGACAACCTGAAAACACAAGGATTGCTTACATAGAAATGTATAGATAGTCTATGAAGACATTTTATGCTTGAGTCAGATTGGTAGGGACATGTTAAGAACAATCAGTGTGTTTCTCATTCACCCACACACGTTATAATCAGAAACAACGGGACCGAAAAGACCTTGAAAAAGGGATTTCTACATTTATCTCTTATTTAATTGCAGACAGAATAAACCCAAGATATTTTATTATGTTGCATTTCAAATTGAGAGCATGTTCCGGAAAAGTCAAAATTGTACTTAAAAGCAAATAAAAGTTACTTTTGGCCAAGCTACTTGAAAAAAATAAAAAATAAAAAATCGGCCAGCCTGATTGTGTTTTAAGGTGCTGACTAAATCGGATTTGTATGTGTGTTTTTCTCTACTTCGCTTGTTTGGGGACTCACACGCGTGAAGGACACCATGTCACGGCGCGCCTGGTCTCCAGTGCTGGAGCACGCCGTCTCTGAGGGAGCGCACCGTCTGGAATTGAAAAAGAATATTTTTTTTCATTTTAAGCAAAATAAGTGAGGTTGCTGTTTCAACACTGTACGAAGGCAGACCACTCGTGTGTGCGACGCTGAGGACAAGTGTCGCGTGTTACCTGTGCTATATTTGCTCATTTTCTGTAGTCTTCACATCGGCAGGAGCACCCGACAACACGGGTAAGTCGTTTCATTTACCTTCGACTCACGAACATATTAGCGCGTTCAGCGTCCTTTTTCACTCCATATATTTAGCTTCGTGTGCTATTTACTGCTACACGTGCCTTTCCACACCCGATACAACAGCAAAAACAACGAGCAGCTTAAACTTGGGAAGAGATTAAGATGTCCCCTTTTGAACATTTATGACCCATTTGAATTAAAACTTAAAAAGTGACAACAGTAGCGCAAAGTATTCCAGCCATAAGGCATCTCTGAAGTCTGTTTTCATTTATCACCTTTAGAAAAACTAACAAACTAAAAAGATGGCTTTTTTTTAACGTTTTATTTCAAGTTAGACCGAAGTTTGAAAATATAATGAATATACAGTATGCGAAAATAGGCAGAGGCTCAAATGAAACGCAGTAAGCTACTTTAAATAATACCGTTTTGGAAATGTTATTTCCCCAACGTGTTTTCATAATTTCATAATTCACTGAGCATCTTTTTCTATGCGGTCGAAGAAAAGGGCAAATACTGATTGGGTTGACAGCTGCAGTGGATTATCTGACATGTGCTGTAATATTGAAGTGAAAAATCATTTTTAATGGCCTGGCCACAGTTCCCCTGCAGACTGCTTTTGAAAATACACACAATGTTGAAATACAGACTCTAAGCTGTAATTTTGTAGGAGTGAACTGTACTTACTTACCTCACTTTATACAGTAAGCAGCAGTTCAACTGCAAGTGTGTGATATAATGAGTGGTGCTGTGGAGGCTGTGTGTACCTGGCCACTGAGCAGCCCCTCATGCACCTGTGGACAAAAATAAATAAATTGCTGATATACAGCAGTTTAGAATAGCTTATTAGTCTTGATTTGGCTCCTGACATATGTAGAAATGTTCACATTTTTGGAGTGCCACATACAGAGAAGCAGTCAGCACTCACAAGGGCTAATAATTATACTAAACATTATTCTGTATTATGTGAATGAATAAACTTAGAAAGAAATATAGCAAATGTATATATTTCAAAGAAACATTTAGATTAATGCAGACACAGCGTGTTATTTCCCACACCCACCCACAGTATACTGTAGTTTGACAGCCTGAACACTGACATGGTTGAATGTGAGAGATCTGGATGTCTCACCTAGTTGGAACTCTGTCCATTGGTTTTCTGAATTATTACAGGATCTTCTAATTCAAGTACAAAATATATCGATACATATCCCCCTGTTGCTTACTTGTGTGTGTTTTTTCACAACTTACAGTGAACCTGTTGTATTTGCCATCACGTTATCTTTTAACAGTTTATTTTCTGTACCACCATTGACACACAAGCTTCACTACACTAGAAAAACAAGCAGCCGATTGATAAGACTTTAGGGATTCGCTGTGGTATGAGTTCTTGTGACATACCGATTTATAATCTTATAAAGATGGAACACTTCTGCCAAGTCATAGTTATGAAGTGGCAACTAAATGTTGCTGCCACATAAGAGGAAGTTGTGCAACAACTTAATAATTAAAAGCTACTTTTTCATTTTATTTAATTTCAAGTAAACACTGACAATATTTGACCTTTTAAAATTCTCAGCTGTAGCTTTGCCTAATCTTTTAGAGCAGATATGATAAAAAAAATAAATAAAATAAAACACTGTATTCATCTTAGTTGTAGTACTAGAATAGATGTAGTGCATAGTATTTGGTAGCTTCTTCAGAAAATATTCTACATTCAGTAACCTTTAACAAAAGGCATGCGGTGGGTGATAATAACGGACACAACCTTTAAAGTACCGAGGGTGGGAGGGCTTAGATATTCCATTAGATACAGAATGGTGAGTTTTCATTACATGCATTTGCTGTTGTCTGTGTACTGTGCATTATGCAAATGGGGCCTGCGTATAGTTAAATAAATTGAGCTTCATAAAATTGGTTGTTCTTGAGAGAAACTTTAAAGACTGACAGATCTGTTTCAACATCACAATCTGTGTATTTGCTTTAAAAGATCAAGCATAATGGGGTACCTCAGTCAGGTGTTATAGCTGCTTTGATATTATGCATTAGCTCTGAAGTCTGTAGGAGCAACAGACATCTCTAATAATCATGTGTTAATGGGGCTCATCGGCATAAACAAACTAACAAGCATTTTTCTTGGATTTGTTACATTTTTTGTAGAATGCTTTGGTCTCTGCTGTGGACCTGATGAGGCCTGTGGAGTGTTGCTGTGTTGGCCATTGGAGCTGGCCTTCCCATATGTGTTGTAGGATTTGAAACTGGCTTTGGAATGCAGATCAACTGACTTTTCCCAACTGATGCTGAAGCAGTGGAAGCCATGATAGCTGATGTATCATCACTGGGAAATGACTCTTTAAATAGGACGCCCTTTAACAAGCAGCGATGATGGTGTCTGTATTTGTCAGTTCATGCAATAGACCTTCAAGTGATAGAGTTAGTATTGGGTGTACACTGTCCAAACCTTTTCATTTAAAAACAAGCCTGTGGTACTAAACTGAGCAATTGTGAAGAACCTTAAATTGTTTCAAACAAGAATTATTTGTGACCCGAAAACAAAACCAAAAGTTGTATTGGGTGCTGTACAAAAGTTTAAAAATAAAAATCAGTCAGATAAGTAATCAATATTGGAATCTAATTTAGACATTCTTTTTTTCGGTAAAGAAGAATGTAGAAGGTACCAGGGATGAAGGAGGTGTGGTCTTGATTTATGGGTTGACTATGGCTAATCATTATTATTATCGTTATTGACAGACCTGGTTTAAACATAGTTTTATCACCTCAGATGTCCTATTAGCTTAGTTATTTAGTGACCACCTTAATCAAACACAAGGTTTAATGAATTATTCATGGAGATTTTATATCTATATAATACAAAACAATTTGTGGCAAACTTTACAGAACAATTAGTTCAATTAGATAACCAGTAGATTTTTCAACTAAGATTCTACTAAGTCTAGTAAACTGCATATTCACTGGATGAATGAAAACACCCATAATAATATCATGATGCCTCATAATATGAATCATCTTGTGGTGTTAAGAAATAGAGTAGTAAGAGCCATCATTAACAACTCAATCAACAGTGATTTATAAAACGATATGGAATCACATAAATTGACTGGTGAAACTATGACGACAACAAAGCCAGTTTAGTTAAAGATGGATGGTTCGTTAGTACAAAGTTCAGCTGATGCAGCACAGATCCTTACTGCTTATTATGTTGAGTCTGTAGCTACTATAGCTCAATGTATAATTTTGCTCAAAATAATGAATGCACTGCTGACTCTAATGAACAATGGGCATTTGTGTATAGATCAGGTTCTGAAACAAATGTCAAGTGTAAATGTATCTCTAAGGGTTCAAATGCAAAGGATGTCTATGGTATAGACACACATATTTTAATTACCGTAATCTACTCAGACACATTATTGTTGCCTGAAGGTTCCCCATCTCATTGAAAGCAAGCGTTGTGACTCCCATATAACTACAGACCAATTAGTATTCTGCTTTAAGTGTTAAAGGAGAATTCCGGCATTTTTACAAACATATCCCATCTGTTGGAGACCCAGGGAAGTTGGCCAAAGGGAAAAACGCAAGAAATGTTCATGCCCGCTGCGGAAAGTTGTCCGATTGCGCTGATTTCCATGAAAGCGGGCACTATCGGGCAAGCTTTTAACCTTTCCTGAGGCTCTTAACGTGTATCAAAATACTTTTTACCGAATTGGCCGTGGTGTCAGTAGCAATACAATTCAACCCAGGGGCTAACCATACCATTAGCTAGCACAGACATTATACATTTTGAGATTTCAAAAACAGCGCACTTACCTTTCTCAGCTTCCGTGTTCCACAGGCGTGCGCACAAATTAATCGATCGCCGAAGTCATACACTATAGTATTCCAAAGTACTGTCTTCCTCTGTGGTCAGTGCAATACAATGTCCACATCTGCACCACCATGTCTCCCCAATGCGTGACCAAGCAGCAGCTCCCGTTTCTGGATCATCGGTTTGAGCCATCCTCGCTGCATCTTATGCAAACAACTCTTCATCAGTGTATTCTGGTTCAATAAGATAACCCCGACCATGAAACTCGTCAAACTCTTCCATTCCAACATCAGAATCTGACGAACTATCCATCTCAAAATTGCTTCCAATAAAATCCCGAGGGTTCTTATCTCCTGCAGTTGAATAATGGGCGAATGTGTGCTCCTTCCAGCAGTCATGTGACACGTCATGACATCACGGCGAAAATGGGTGTTGAAACGTTTTAGCTGTTCGATAGGAAACAATAACAAACATGGCAATGTGTAGTTCGGTTCCCGAGGGTCGTTTTTGGTGGACAAAAAGACAATTTTGGAATACTATAGTGTATGACTTCGGTGATCGATTAATTTGTGCGCACGCCTGTGGAACACGGAAGCTGAGAAAGGTAAGTGCGCTGTTTTTGAAATCTCAAAATGTATAATGTCTGTGCTAGCTAATGGTATGGTAAGCCCCTGGGTTGAATTGTATTGCTACTAACACCACGGCCAATTTGGTAAAAAGTATTTTGATACACATTAAGAGCCTCAGGAGAGGTTAAAAGCTTGCCCGATAGTGCCCGCTTTCATGGAAATCAGCGCAATCGGACAACTTTGCGCAGCGGGCATGAACATTTCTCGCGTTTTTACCTTTGGCAAACTTTTCATCGTCTCCAACAGATGGGATATGTTTGTAAAAATGCCTGAATTCTCCTTTAAGGGTACTTAAAAAACATATTGCTCAACAAATTGCCATCTTAGTTCTAGTCGTTTTCCACTTCATCCAGTGCGATTTGATTTTAAGCTAAATCATTCCACAGAAACACCTTCAGGTTTTTCAATGAAGAGGGAAAGGCATCTGTGGAAAAAAACAGTGTGAATAATTCAAATTCAACTTTTTAATGGTTTAAATTGATATAATTGTATCTTTTTTTTCATTCCCAAATTGTTAAGATGGCAAGTGCTACATTCAAGTCCACCAACTGGTGTCATTGGCCCAAATTCTGCTGGGTTTGTATATTAATGATTTATCTACTTTGTGATATTTTAACGTCTGTAGTTTTATGTTTGTAATGTTAATGTTTGTAGTTTTTTTAATCAGAGTAAAATTTTACAGTTAACAGAAAAGTTAACAGATAATATGGTTAAAGTTAGATGCCTGCTCAACAAATGTTTGCAGTTGAATGTGTCAAAAGCAGTTTGTATGTTCTTCTCCAAAAGCCTGAGTTTTTTCTTAGGGAACACGATCCCTCAAAAGCTGAAGCACGATCTCCGGTCTCCTTTTTTTAACAATGGGGACCACCGCCCCAGTCTGCCACTCCAGAGGTATTCTCAATTTTGGGTGTGGGAAAGTGTGTTTGGTCACTATGCCACCGAAAATTTCCAAACAACATGGACAACAACCAGCTAAGGGGCCGCAAAATGACACGGCTAATATTGCCATGGAGAAGGCTAGCAAGAGTGCTAGTGGCTCCGAAGAAGAAGCTAACGACAACGTGCCGTCCAACACTGTTATACTGGAGGCGATTCGCTCATTGAAGGAAGAATTCGCTAAACAATCCAACGACATGCTGGACGCAATTAATGGGATTAAAACAGATGTGTTGTCGCATTCGAGGAGAATTGGGGAAACGGAGGAAAGAATTTCACAGGCAGAGGAGGAAATGACTACTCTCCAACAAAAAGTCGTGCAGCTGGAAGGGACGGTGGAGATATTGAGGAATAAAATTCAAGATCAAGAGGACCGAGGGAGACGCTCGAACCTGAGACTAATTGGACTCCCTGAAAAAACCGAGGGCTCAGACATGTGCAGCTTTTTGGAAAACTGGCTTCCCAAAGCTCTGGGTGACGATCTCACCCCCACCCCAGTCCTCGAACGAGCTCATCGGGTAGGTCAAGTCAACTCAAGTCGGTCCTCAGCACCAAGACCGATCATCATGAGATTTCTGAACTACAAAGACCGTGAAAAGACACTGAGAGCAGCCAGGAAGCTGAAGGAAGTGCGGTACGGAAATCAGCGAGTCAGCTTCTTCCCGGACCTATCAGCTGAAACCCGCCAGCGTCAGCGACAATTCGACAGAGTTAAGGCCCGTTTTCGGGCTATGGATATCCGCTACGGGCTGCTGTACCCAGCGCACCTGGTGGTCACTCACAACGCGGAGCGTCTGGTTTTCAAGTCCGTCACGGAGGCAGAAGATTTTCTCCGTAAAATGCAAACATCTCCGCGAGCCTCCCCACGATCTGAGAGCTGAAATGGATATATACTGAACCTTTTTTTTTCTTTTTCATCGTATCTTTTGCACCTTCCCAGGTAAATATGACTAGAAGTTTAATAGATCGTGATCGTTGCACTGAGAAAGATACGCAAAATACCCCCTCGGTTTTTTGTTTCGCTTTTTTTTTTTTTTTTTTTAATATATATATATATATATATATATATATATATATATAGGGGCGTCTTTAGTATGTGTTTTTCTTAAAAATGGACAATTAAAGTGACAATCTCAGGTCTGAACGACACAAAGCTGCCCTTAGAGACATACTCTCTGGTACCCCCAAGAGGGGAGGAGGAGGGGGGATTAACGATGTACTGTTAAAGTGGCCGGTGTGTTTATTTTTATTTTTGTTTTTTTGTATGCTTGTTTGTTTTTCTTCCTAACCTTTGAATTACTGAAGACCGAGCTCAGTCTATTTGATTTCAATGTTAGTTAGCCTAAAGCTATGTTACAGTATGTGCATCACGTTGCTCCTCACGGTGTGGATCTAACGTTCTACATAACCAGAGTTTATTACTATTTGGGTTGTTTATATGCGCTTCGTTTGGGGAAGTGCAAGAGGGGTTCTTGGGACGGGTTAAGATCTCGGAGTGCTATTTTTGCTTTTCATTTTTATTATGTCAATCATACCATCCTTACGTACTTTTACAAAACAAATGACACTAATGTGTTCAGTTCATCCTGTAATTTAAGTTATTACATAACCCCATGAGTAACAGGTCAGATTTAAAAATCTCTAGCTGGAATACAAGAGGGTTGAATAAATTGGTAAAACTTAAACAAGTATTGAGTAGGATTAAGCAAATGAAATCCAATATAATTTTTCTTCAGGAAACACACTTGGTACAAAACGATATTAGCAGAGTGGAGAAGAGGTGGCCAGGGCAGGTTTACTCAGCTTCCTTTACTTCTCATGCTAGGGGGGTCATGATATTAATTCATAAATCTATCCCCTTTCAATTAAAAAACAAATATATAGACCCATCAGGGAGATATGTCATACTTAATGGTACTATAGTATCTACCCAGATCAGCTTGATAAATGTATACGCTCCCAATGGGGATGATCCCTCCTTTTATCAAAACCTTTTTCTGTCTCTATCATCTTACCCTGGTCAATACTTAATAGGTGGTGATTTCAACTGTGTACTAGATCCAGCACAGGATCGATCTACTAGTACTGATACTTCCCATCAACAAACAAGAAAGACTATTAAAAAATTCATGGAAGATTTAAATCTAACTGATATTTGGAGACATCTTAACCCTAACAAAAAAGACTATTCATGTTTTTCAAATACATTTAAAACTTACTCCAGAATAGACTACTTTTTAATCTCTAATGGTCTACTATCAATGGTTGCAAAATGCTGGTATGATAGCATACTGTTATCTGACCATGCTCCTATCTCCTTACTATTGCAAGTGCCTAGTATAACTTCCTCGCCCCTCAGATTTCGCTTTCAGTCCAGTTGGCTCCAGTACCCTGATTTTGTGAAGTTTCTGGATGGGAAAATTGATGAATATTTCTCTTTGAACACAAATCAGACCAGCGCCTCAATAAAATGGGAGGCTTTCAAGGCATATTTAAGGGGTGAGATAATAAGCTATACAAAATATAAATCCAAGGTACACTATGCACAATTGAACACCCTAGAACAAAAAGTAAGGGATTTAGAACAGGAGCTCTATGACAGTGATGCTCCAGAAAAACAGCAGGAACTTCTACAATTGAAAGCCCAATACAATGAATTAACTACAAATAAAATAGCTTCAAATTTGTTGTGGTTAAAACAATCATATTATGACCAGGGGGAAAAAGCTGGAAAGTTGTTAGCATGGAGAATTAAGAAGATACAAACAGATAGAGCCATCAACTCCATCATATTAGAAGATGGGAAAGAACTAGTAGGTCCAATTGAAATAAATACTGCATTTAAGAAATATTATGAAGACCTATATAAATCTGAATCTTCAGGTAGCTCACAAAAAGAGAATGACTTTTTAGACCAGCTTCAATTCCCAACACTATCCGAGGAGGACAAGACAAACCTTGATAAAAACTTAAGCATTGTAGAACTATCTGATGCTTTAAAGAACATGAGCAGTGGAAAGGCTCCCGGGCCAGATGGCATACCAATAGAAATATATAAGAAGTTCTCGGGAAAATTGTTACCACATCTTCTTGAGGTGTTTAATGAGTCACTTGAAAAAGGAATACTACCTTCATCCTTAAGATCTGCAGTAATCTCTCTTTTGTTGAAACCAGGAAAATCCCCTTTGGAAAGAACGTCGTACCGTCCTATATCGCTAATGTCATGTGATACCAAAATACTTTGCAAAGCACTGGCAAGGCGGATAGAAACTATCATTCCCAACCTAATTGTCAATGATCAAAATGGGTTTGTACAGGGCAGACAGGCATTCCATAACACACGCAGGCTGTTAAATATTTTATATGAAAAAAAAAATGCCAGGGATCATGCGGTTCTGTCATTAGATGCTGAAAAGGCATTTGACAGGATTGAATGGGGGTACCTTTTTAATGTACTTAGAAGATTTGGTTTAGGGGAAACATATCTCATTCAATTATTGTACAATGAACCACTAGCAGAAATCAAAACAAATAGCCAATTCTCAAAGCCCTTTAATCTTTATAGATCCACACGACAAGGCTGTCCCATGTCTCCTCTATTGTTTTTATTTGCCATCGAACCATTGGCCATGTCTATTCGTCAGTCAGCTGAAATCACTGGTATGACTATAGGTAAGACAGAGCATCGTTTGTCTCTATTTGCAGATGATATTGTTGTGTTTTTAACAAATCTGGGAACCTCAATTAAGGCGCTTTGCCAGCTTCTGAAGGAATTTGGCCAGTTTTCTGGCTATAAAGTTAATAACACCAAAAGTGCCTTACTATTACTGAATAGAAAAGAAAGGGAATCCCCCCCGAGTCATACACAGTTTGCTACTGCCCCAGAAGGATTTACTTACTTAGGAATCAAAATAACCCATGACGTCGAAAATATTATATCAATCAATTACGACCCTCTCTTGAAAGAAGTAGGAGATTCTCTGGAGAAATGGAGTTCAATGCCTGTTTCTATGATAGGACGTATTAACATTATTAAGATGTCTATCCTGCCCAAATTTTTATATCTTTTTCAGTCTATCCCACTTCCTCTGCCCGCTTCTTTCTTCTCCACACTTAAAAAACATTTCACATACTTTATATGGAATAATAAGCGACCTAGGCTGCGACTCTCCCTTTTACATCTACCATACGAACGTGGTGGGCTAAGACTACCTCATATGAAACTTTATTATTGGGCAGCCCAACTCCGTGCAGCCATGTATTACTTTTTCACAACGGAGGCTCCATCTTGGATAGAGATAGAGAATAACACATTAGAACTGCCACTGCACCTGTACCTTTACTCTGCGCCAACCAAATTACTTATAAAACGGGCACATAATCCATTCCTAAAAAATACTATATCAATCTGGCACGAGGCCCACAAATTTTTAAATGAGGCTCTTAAACTCTCAAGTTTCACACCTATTTGGGGAAATGAAAACTTCAAAGCTGGGAGATGCGATATGGGATTCAAACATTGGACAGAAAAAGGACTAAGTAAAATAAAAGATTTATATAATGAAGGGACTCTAATGTCATTCCAACAATTAATAGATAAACATGACCTTCCCAGAAAGCACTTTTTTAAGTACTTGCAAATTAGAAGCTTTATATATTCCCAAATGAGAACCACCTCAGAACCTGCTATGTCCACTCTTGAAAAATTCACAGTTAACCATTTATATGATAGAGGACAGTTATCAAAGTTTTATGACATACTATTAGCAGGCTCCAAAGAGAATTCAATTTCGTATTTAACTGCATGGAAGAATGATCTTCAGGCAAACATCTCTGTGGAGGACTGGGAGAAGGCATGTTTTCACGCCCAAACCCAAACTATAAACACTAGATTTAAATTATTGCAATATAAGTGGTTGTTCAGGACCTATATTACCCCAGTTAAATTACATAATTTTAACCCTGAGATCCCTGATACTTGTAATAAGTGCACTGAAGAAATTGGCACACTCTATCATTGTATGTGGGAATGCCGAAAAATTCAGATGTTCTGGAAAGAGGTGCTGAAGCTCACTTCTAAATTGACAGAGAGTGTTGTCCCCATTGAAGCCAAAATGTGTTTATTACATATATACCCTGAAGATTTTCCTGTAAATACAAAGAAACGCAAACTACTCACTTTCTGTTTGATGCAAGCTAAACGTGTAATTGCTTTAACCTGGAAGGATACTCAGAGACCTAAATCTAGACAGTGGGTTAAGGAGATGTCTTGCAGTCTGGCACTAGAAAAATTGACCTACATCGTAAGAGGGAAAGTTGAGGATTTTTATAAGTTATGGACGCCTTTTCTTACTTTTATGAATGATATGAATATACAAATGCCTGGGAACAGATAAGCAGAATCTTGTACCACAGCTAGAACATTATGGCTATGAAATGGGAGAGTGAAATAGGATGGTGACCATGTTTTGTAACTCTGTAATTTTTATTTTTTTTATTTTTTATTTTTTTTCTTCCAATTCTTATCATTAGTATTATTATTTAATACATTATTTTAATTATGTATATTATTATTTAATAATTTTCTACTTGTTCTTACTGATTCAGTCATTTGTTTTACTCCGAGAGGACTGTTTGTTATGAGGGGGAGGGAAGGGGATTTATGTCTGTATGCCTGTTGTGTTCATTGCGCATTGTTTGTTGAGAAAAGGGAAAAACTCAATAAATAAAGTTTTGAAAAAAAAAAACAATGAACAATACATAATGAAAACAACAAAAAGATCTGCTGAGAAGAAAACATTGCCCAACTTTGACAATGATGATCGATACCTCATTAACTGGTTTGTGCAGAATTGAATAATCTCTTTAAGTGATCCATTTAATCTGAATCAGGTGTGTTGAAGCAGGGAAACCTGCAGGATAGCGGCCCTCGAAGCCCTAGAGTTTGACATCCCTGTTTTTGGCACATTAAGGAGCAATTGGTTGGCTGACTGTAGGTCTTTAGCTAGGGCATGGGCATGTGACAATAAAATTTGAAATCAATCCTCTGGTGAACAGGGAGCCATTGGAGGGAGGGCAGTACAGGTGTAACTTCTAATCTCTTTCTTACCATTGAGTAGACAGGCAGCAGCATTTTGAACTAACTGCAGGTGTTGAAAGCATGACAGATCTAAGCCCAGACCATGAACAAATTGGACTAATCAAGATGAGAATTTTATGAAGGCACGGATCTGTCTTTAGGGTTGAGATGGGGCTTCACCTTTGCTGGAACTCTTAACTGGGAGAAATTGGACCTAAAAACTTTGGAGATCAGAAAGATTCTTCACAGAAGAGTAAATATTAAAGCAAAAGGCCAAGAGTGCCAATTTCAAGTTCAAGATGTTCAAAGCCTCAGTTTTCATCTAGCTTGAGGAAATTTTCGCTCATCCATGACTTAATGTCTGTAACCACCCAAATTGACAGTTTGATAAGTAGGATTAAAATCATCAGAGTCCTTTATTCTTACATCATTTTACAACCACGATGAGAGATTGAAATGATGATCAGTAGCGTTAAAGTTAGAAATCAGGTCCAAGAACAAAAAGTGTCCAAGAAAGCTTGGTACTCTGAACTGCTGTTCAGTAATCACACACCAAAATCAGAGCCTTCCCTTCTAAAGTAAATTCAAATGATTGGTGTTGTCTGTACCATTTAAACCAACTAAACGTAGGTAAAGTATGTTCAGTTGGTCAAGATGATACAGACTTTTTAATGTACTTATTACGCTTAGAATGACTGGTTAAAGCAGGTTCACTTTTATGAGAGGTCGAGGGAAGATAATGAATGAAAGAAAGTAATGTTAGATGCCAGTAGGTGACATCTGCTTTAACCCTGTAAGACCCAGATATAGAAAAACACCAAAAAAAAATTTTTCAACCATTAAGATGTTGTTGTAGGAGGCCTTTGATGCTGAAAATGATGTGTTTTTAAAAAAAATATGTTTTGTTAAGTTTTTACGGAAACGTTGTAATATTGCAACGTTGGGCTCAATGGGGAGCAGAATCTCCTGCATTTGCACTCATTGTCTGAACAACAATACAGAACTAAGGATTCTTTTGCAGGGTTTTGCTTTTGTCCCAGAACAGTATAACATGAAAAATAACCTCAGTCATGTTGTTCTGAACAGTCATTTATTGCAACAACAAGAACTTAGTAGAGTAGAGTAGAGTAATAAAGATAATTCCCCTTGAAAGGAATCATCATCTCATCCACAGAATTGTGCTCTTCGGGTACCACCTGCAGGCATTTCTCTCTGTATGACTCAAGCCATGGTCTGAGTTTCCAGAGTTTGTCCCTCTTTTCAGTCTCTGACACTGTTGAATTGTTCACAAAATGTAATGTTGTCAAAAGAGATTGGAATCTGTTGCGGGGCATCACATCAGCAACTGGGGAGTGCCGCGTATCTGTCTCCCAATACATACGGGTTCCAGCCATTTGGACCAAGCCCATCCTCAGGTACATGCCCAACATTTTCTGTATTTCCTTGATTGTGGTGTTCACAGATCTTCCATTACTTTGAACGCTGTACTCATTTGTATGGGTTGCCAGAGCTTGAATCATGTCTTCTGAGACAAACTTTTCAAAGTACTGCAGCGGTGTGTGGAGGACAGTTGCATCATCTGTGAGAGCTGGACCAGAAAAATCAGTATTGGGACGGATGAAATCCTTTTTTTGCCAGCGATATCTGTCACGGGGCTTGATGTGTTCATTTGATTGGGGCTCAATGTCCAATGTCCTGGCTGTGCAGTCAGTGGGTTCCTGGTTTTCTTTGTCCACACAGGCATCGTTATCTGACTCCTCATCACTCGCATCAGTGTCGTCAAACTCTATGTCCACATCACTCTCTCCATTATGGACCATCTCAATCACATCCGTCACACTGTACCGAGGATCTGTCCTTGCTGGTCGCATTCTGAAATGGAAAAAATAAAATTGAATATAAACAGCACACATGCTTATTAGATTCTAGATAACCTGCAGAAAAAGAGGGGATGATGGGGAGATTGATTTCAATATGAAGTGTTTACAAATTGCACTGAAATAACCTATTCACACATTTCACTGGTCACACAATAGTGTATAGCTGACCAATTGTAAACTCTGATTATCATACTAATAGGTATGCAGGTAACCTCCAATTTACATCAACACCTTACATTCCTGAGCATCAACACCTGCTCCAGAACAATGGAAAAGCCCTCCACCATCATCCCCCACAACTGCTATGTCTATGAATAGATATAGGAACATTTCCTTATCAATAGCCAAGACAAAGAGCAGACATGCACAAAAAGAATTTCTTTGTTAGAAAGTCCTGCTTTCTGTGATAAGGGGAAAATACTGAATGTTGCAGGTGGTTAGAATTCATTATAAGTAAATGAAAATGATTATATATGGCAATATATACCTTTGCACACTAGTTTCTAATACAATAATATGTAATCTAATATAAGGCTAGAATGTATAAATCATGTGTAGTTTAAAGTTATATAGAAAAAATGTAAATGGAAGGTCCTCTGAAGAGGTTCCTCTCAAAACAGGGATATTTTGACTACCACATTCACCCAACGTTGTAATATTGCAACGCTTACAAAACAAGCTCTAAATAAAATGTAATGCACATTTTCCACAATGAATACATATGGACACGTTCTAGAGACTGTAATAAACACAAAAAAAAATATTTAAAGCATTTTACTTACTTCAATCAGATAAATCCAGTCCAGTAAATGAAGGGGTTGATGCTCTCTCAAAAATCTGGAGGTTGTGTGACTTCTCGACCTGAGGGCAGGCCTTATATACAAATGTGTGACCCAATAGCTTTCTGAGACTGAACAATAGGACCAAATGAGTATGTTAATGTGGTTGAACCAAAAAAAAAAAACAAAAAAAAAAGTTTTTTGGGGGGATGCAAAAATTGTTGTAATTCTGCAACAGTGGGTCTTACAGGGTTAAATGAGGTTAGTCGTTTTCAGCTGAGTTTCTTTTTCTGGTAGACTCAAAACATTTTTACATTGAGTAACACTTTATGACTAAGGTGCCAGAAACACTCATTTGAAGTACAAAAACAGCAATGCTGAATAAATTGATACTTCTTTCAGCACCAACTTCAACAGCATCAAGAGAGACATTGACACCCTTTTGTTCATCAACACTTTTCTATGCGCTTTGAATAACATCTCTCCAATTTTTTCTTACTATAAACAACACTGTTAACGGCAACTATACAATTCAGAATGTTTGGCAGGAGTAAATGACATAAGGGTTGAAAAATGATTGTAAAAGATGTCATTGTGCAACTCTCAACCCAGTAATTCAACTGGCATTTTGTTTTGTACTTGAAAAGACATAAAAAAAATAGAATTTAAAAATCAATTCTTAAAAGTGAAACAAACATCTCCACGTATAATTTTGAAATCTTTTGTATCTGAAAATAAATTAGGTTGTAGACTATAATGATGTGCAGTCATTGTGCATTTTCTATTCCTTTGTGAGAGCTGCAGCTTGCTAACATTAGCCCAAGGCTTTGATGTTTACACACTGACCTGAACTTCATGATTGTAAGCATCTATTCCAGAGATACTCATTGCGCGGCTCGCGAGCCACATGCGGCACCTCAAGCTTTAATTGGTGGCTCGCACCTGCATTATAACAATATGGTAACAATAACAATACAGTTTTTCAAATAACATACAGCAAATACTGCACAGTATTAAGTATTTTTATGAAGTATTAATTAAGGCTAATGGTGTTTCCTAAAGGGGTCATTGTTAAACCTGGCAACGCAGCCCGCTTAACCCACCCTCACACTTGACCGCAGAGCATGCTAGCTCCTTTAACCAGCGCGAGATGCATGCACAATGGATCGGTTTTTCATTAAAAAAGGGCAAAAACCAGCACAAAAACCATGCTCATCTTGAATTTCTCACTATGATTACATCAACAAACTACAAATACAACATGAAGAAAGTCAAGGACATGCATGCAGCCTCTGGCATTCTCTTAAGTACCTCTTCTTCTATAATGTCAAGTTTCTTGGTCAGAATTGAAATAATACCTGACAGTGCTGTGGTTGGATGTGTAAACTTTCCAGAATCTCCTGCATACACAGATTATATTTCTGCTGCATCGTTATCTGCAAAAAGGACTGAGTTGAATTCCAATGTGTGAGAGCAGCTTGGACTCAAGGCTTGGGAAATTATTGTTTCTGATCTTTATTTCATAACTCCGATGTATGACAAGGCTGATAGCAAGCTGAGCGCAACATAACCTCACCCATGCGTGCAGCCATTGATATCAAAACTACTGTAACCATGGCAACATCAAGCTCATCTGGAACTGTGCCATATGTTGTTACATTTGGTTATAAAGCGTTCACGCAGACAGCAAAGAAGCAAACGGCCACTTGCAGAGTGTGTGGTATCAGGATAAATGATGCCGGTTCAGCTACGTCCAACTTCATCAGGCACCTAAAAACGCACAAGGATATGTCAGTCTCTTTGTAATGTGAACGGGAAACTTAGCACGTATCGACAGGTACCACTAGAAAACTAATCAAAGTAAACAGTGTTAGGGTAGCAGAATTTTTAAGCTTCTGCACACCAAAACTGCTATCAAAAATATATAAATTACTGTCTAAGATGGATGACACAATTTCTTTACCATCCTAAAAATGGGAGGCAGATCTATCCCTCAGTTCTAATTCTAACCATAACTTCTGGCCACAAACATATTTGAACACCTTCAGAATGACTCGAAATCCTAATTTGCAGCTCATACAATACAAAATCCTTCACAGAACACATTATACAGGACAAAGGATGCTCAGGATGGGTCTAACACACTCAAACATCTGCACACATTGCCCAGATAACACACCTGATGATTATGCACACGCTTTATGGTTTAGTGCGCCTGTCCAGAAGTTTTGGCTTGAGGTCTGTGAGGACCTATGAACATTGCTTAAGTGTAGTATTCCTGCATGCCCCACACTGTGCATACTGGGTTACTTGGACAACATCAACATGGAAATTAACTCTGCACACATGGTCCTCACAGTGCTATGTATCGCAAAGAAAACTATTCTCATGAACTGGAAAGCAAAGAGGAATCTGTGTATTAACCAGTTGAGTGGGCCTGGGTAATGGTGGGTCTCAAGCCCGGGCTGCTATGACTGGAGTGATTGTGTGGTTTGTTTGTTGTTTATTTGTTTTTGTTTGTTGTGTTGTGTTGTGTTGTGTTTTGTTTGTTTTGTTTTGTTATTTTCTTTATTTGTAGGGGCCGTCTGGGGTGGGGCGGGTGGGTACCTTCAGGTTGCCAAGTGGCTCCCCGAATACGCTGCGGGCCCCGGACCTGGTGAACATCGAGCCCTCCTGCTCTGTGGCGGATCCTAGGTAACGGGGGTGCCTATTGCAGCCATCCCTTGGCTGCCCTCTCCGGGGGAGCCTCTCTCCCCCGGTCTTCTAGACCCCCATACCCCTCTCCCTTCTGGCTCCTGTACACAGCACACATTCACACACGTAGGGTTTGAGGGCGGGTGTGTTCTGTGGGGGTAGCGGATGGGTCCACGTAGGTGGTCCCCTTTGCTGCACTCTGCAGCCCCCCGTCCTTGTTTTAATTACACCTTAGACATCACTAATCATGAGACACACACACACACACATTAGGTTTTGGGGGGTGATAGCACTGAGTAGTATCTGGTGGGCGGGGCTCTTTGGGTATGTAGGCTGCCCGGAGGGCCACGCTCCCAGTTCCACAAGGTTGCTTGCCCCTCAATTTTAAATGCTCACTATTAGAAAATATCAAAGAGCCGTGGGGGGTGGGGGGGGTGTCTTCCTGCACCCCTGTTGCCTGGGGGGGGGGGGGGGGGGGGGGGGAGGAGGAGTTGTTCTGTGCTCCTTGGGGGCTGTTGGTGGCCTGGGTCTGGGGGCCCTCTCGGCCTGCTTCTGATTGCTGCGGGGGGGGGGTTATGGCCCTATACACTGATATTTAAGCATGGTTATTAAGTGGGACCATCTATGTGTATTGCATGACAGAGAGTGTCAGAATTTCATGCTGTCACTGTCTCTCACCCGGTAAAGCTCACCATCGCTGTAGTTTATCGCCCACCAGGCCCTACTGGGGACTTCCTGGAGGAGCTAGACACTCTTGTCTCTCACTTCCCTGATGATGGCTCTGGCCTCATCTTTCTCGGTGACTTCAACATCCAGACAGAGAAGCTTCACCCTCTTGTTTCTTTTCTCTCCTCCTTTGACCTAGCTCTCTCCCCATCTGCCTCCTACGCACTTATTTGTTTCCTAAATTGTCTTTTTCCCCCATTTGTCTAGGTACTTATTGCACTAACTCTAGCCCTAGTTATGCTCTTAGCTGAACGCAAAGGGGGGGTGGATCCGGCGGCTCAGTATGGGTGTTATAGGTAAGGGAACAAAAAAAATACACTGCCTTGTGGGAATTACGATTTCTACGAAGTTACGATTTCAATATAGCCTGGGAATTCCCATGCTGCTTTGCGCTCGATTTCATTCTCACTGCAAAGTCAGCCTGGAAACCACCGCCCTTATTTTTGCCAGAGTTTGGGAACCAATCACAGAAGGGGGGGGGGGGGGGGGGGCAGCAAGACGATGACGACGTCTATGCGCTACACCGAAGCTTGTAGAGTGTTAATCCAACATGACAGCGGACACAACGTTACCGTTCGATGCAGCCTTAGAAAGTGTAGATTCACCCTAGGGTCATTTGAACCGTGACATCCAGCCAAGTAGCCCACCCGAAGTTTTTCCGATATTGGCTGAACATCAGCTGAGTTACTGAGTTATCCCGAATAGCTTAGTACAAGCGCTAACGGACCCTGGCAGTATCTCCAAAATTACCACACTAAAATCACATGCCATGACACCAAACTTCTACAGTAGTACAAATATGGTCTGTACTCACAAAACGATGCATTTGGAAGTTTGTACATAGTCCATGAGTTTATTATTATCAACACAAGCCTGATAGCTTTTCTGCTGCTAAAGCTGCGTCGACGTCACTTCTGGGAGCTGGGAGCTTCAAAGTAAGATGAGGGTTGATCTACTACTGTAGACAACAAAGCAAGGCTGCTCAATTTCTCCATTAATAAAATAAATTCACAACTCTACAACATAAAAATTCATGTAGAATATAGCATATAGGCCTACTTTGTTGTCAATTTAAGTAGCTTAGAGCGCAAGTTTACTTTTATTTTACTTTTTTTTCTTCTTCCTCGTCGAATTTCTGTCGTCATATGGTATAAGTGATACAATTGGCTATGAATTGCGCGCAAAGCAGCATGGGAAGAACCTGACGTCATTTGATAGACATTCGTAGCACCCAATAAACGGCTCTAGGCATTCGTAAACCACGCCTCAAATACGAGAAAATGCACACCTAGTTCCCAGACCACCATCTCATCGAGATTGTGGACGCGTCAGCCAGGCTAATTCTTTTTTCTGTGTAAGCTGGGCGTCCGTCCAGATTTGCCCATCGCGAGTGTCCCTGACAATTCCTGCTTCATCGCCATCACTATTTCTCGCAGATTCCAAGTGCCCATCATCCGTCTCGTCCTCTCCATCTCCTTTCACGTGTGAGTCGCTGTCCCCTCTAACGACAGGTGCATTAGCAGCATCAATGGCAGGCTGCATACTACTGCTCTCTCCACCGTGGTCTTCACACTCATGATTTTCGGAAACTATTTTTGATCGTTTTGGACCAGACTGGTCACTGACTTTGAAAAAGGTAAGTAAAGTTTGTTGTCTTTTTGATCGTAGACGAGAAGCTAACTGTTATTCAACCAGCGCAAGCGTATGTGTCACACCTCTCGTCTCCCCCCGCTCTTACCCTGAAAATTGAAACACATCAAAAAGGCAAACACAAGATTTTTGAGGAACTTCAATGGGGAATAAAGACTAACTAGACATATAACAACATTGAACACCGCACAAACAGTCGGTTTTTTTTTTCATTTTGGCGATTTATTTTTCATAGTGACACAGGAGGTGGCGGATCCAATAAAAAAGGTTCTGGATCCAATTTCAGAGGTGCCGGAACATGTTCCGGCGTGTTCCGGCTCAAATTAAGCCCTGCATATATTGATAATACAGTACATGCTTTCATGCCTTAACATACAGCAATGCACTCTTATCTAGACCAAATGGCATGTGTCTAATGATAGAATGTTCATTTCAGTCATTTGAGACTTTACTTTTTATTGGTCCTCAAAGACTTGAGACTTGACTTGGACTTGAAAAAAATTGTGAACATGTCTGGTGTGCCCTGCAGCTGAGTTCTGGCAAAGCTGCCAGTCCCATGCCTTTAGTCGTATTTACACTGCTGTTTCTGAGCACAAACTCTTTTTGGCTGACAGCTCAATGTTACAGCAAATTCAGAAAAATTTAGCTGATATAGCCCCCAGTATATGAACCAAGTGTGGCTTTAATGTGGGAAGTTAGTTTTTTTTAAAACCTGGACCTTATTTCTGGCATAAAATACGCTCATCCACTCACTGATAACAGTTTGTTGAAAGTCGGCGTCCTTCGGAAGATATTTAGATCACTCGAGATCCGTGTATATCCATATAACGGGAGTGAACAGGGCATAGACAATACAGCCTCTTTATAAGGCATTATCTGTCTTTATTTCACTAATACTTTAAGCCAAAAGAAGGAATGAACGTGTACTATTGCACTGTTAGTTCATAGCTGCCATGTTGTTGTTATCGGGGAGCTTATAGGAAGCTTTCTACACACGCGTCTAGTGGGATGACTTCATCAACATGCGCCGCTGCAGCACAGCTTATTTACTCCGAGCTCTGTGACAGTCGGCTAACCCTAACCCTTTTTGAATCCTTAGCACAAATTATATTCAGCTTTATACAATATTCAACCATTTACATATGATTTAGTATTTTAACAGTTGTAATTTTCCTACTTGTGCTGTCACATCGTGCTTGACATTTTCCTCCTGAGTTTGACATTTCTAACTTCCTTAGGGAAAGCTGGAATTAGTCTGTCTTAGCTTCGTGCCTTTAGGTGTGTGCTACGACTATGATTATCAGCAAGTCTGGAGAATTGATAGACTGCAGGAGTGAGAATCTGTCAAATGATTTTACCATTAGAGTTTTCACGTCAAGGGTATGAAGAAGCTTCTGAGAACAAAGCATGCAAACAACACGGCATGTATCTGAAAAATTGCTTGTGACTTATACATTTTTCCTTCAACTCCAATTAATTTGATCTTACTGTTGTATAATTGCTGTATAATGTGGCTAAAATCTGATTGTGTGTCTTGTACGCTATTTAGTACAGTGTAACATCCTGTGGTTGCAGCCCCCCACGACCCTGAATTGGATAAGCGGGTATAAAAAATGGATGGATTTAATTGGAACATTGAATATGATAACACGTTGCATCTCTCACAGCACAAAACTTGGTGTAATTTCCTGACAGTTAGTATTGACCCAAAAGGCGCAGAACAGAATTTGATGTCAAGTTGTATGACACCACATTTAAATCTGTATTTCTATCAGTAATACAGCGATATGAGGTCTCCCTTTCTGTGCTTGGATCAGAGGAGCAGTGTATGGAACAGATTATCTTTCACAGAAAGTCATTGTTTGTTTGAAAGGTTGTAACGTATTTCATTGAGTGCTCAAATCAATGCTGAATTGTTCTGAAAAGACGTCTAAGAGCAGAGAGAGGCAGATGTACCCTGTATTAGACAGACGAGGGGTGGTGAGCCGCATCAAAGTGCTACGCGTAGCTTTACAGTAGATGATTGTACAACTTGGAACTGTAAGAAAATTTAAATATGGTATAGGTTTACCAAACATATTTGAACTGTTTAGGGTTACTAGAGGAAGACTAGGTTTTGCAGCTCTTCAAGTTTTGTTCCTTTATTTATTTATTTCTGTTACATTTTATCTATATGTGTGGCGGTAAGTGAACATTTAAGGAATTAGTAGCAGTAATTAATATAAGGGGAACTTATTTTCTAAAAGTATATATCAAATCTCAGGCAATTTGAATTACAAAAAGGAGAAAACACCCAACCCAAGATATTAAACACAAATATTTATTAACTAACAAGAAAGACAGACACAATGTAAACAGACGACATAAAACCGAAATCAATGATGAACCGCAGTATTTCAGAAGAGTGGTGTTTGATGAACGTTTAAATACTGACGGTTGGACAACATGGAGTTTCTTTATCTGATAATTATGAAGGTACATGCCCTCATTATAAGAAAACAAGTTGTAATGTGTTTGTGTTTTTTTATCTGGCTACAAGCTGAGATGCCGCAAGGGGCCGAGCCTGCTGTTCTTCACAGATAACTTTCTCCTCTGTGAGGTATGAGATAAAGCTTAACATTTTTAATTAAGTCATAATTGAAGGACTTTTGTGCGCAAAAATTCACCTATTTACTTAATCTGAATGATATATATGGTATATAATGAAAACATGATTCAAACAACACCAGATGGAACAAAGCAGTTAAAGAAAACACTAATTAATGACTAACTTAAAGATATACAGTATGTTTCTATATGTATGTGTCGTGTATATATCTAATGAAGGAATGTCTGTTTGAAAATACATGAAATGTTCTGAAAAGATGTCTAAGAGCCGAGAGAGGCAGATGTACCCCGTATTAGACAGAGGAGGGGTGGTGGTCATAGAGGGGTCTATGGTACATAGATAAAAATAAAATTAACAAATAGCTAATTAAGTCAGTAAATGTAAATACATTTTTACATTATGGATAATTCAGTGTCACTCTTCTTTTAAAGCATCACAAGAGCATTTGGCTATTTATTGCTGTTTGGCTCGCCGTAGATATGTGGGATGTAAAACCACAGTCCGTCCAAACCCTGCACATGCACAGCTATACATGAGAACTTGCCGTCATGCTGTTGAGATTAACAAACGACACCTCCAGAAGCCATCAAATATGTCAAGAGACAAAGTAGGGCAATGTTACAAAACCTGAGAAGACTAAGGCTGCATATTTTATATACTAAACAAACATGCTCAAAAAAGACAAAAACAAAGTACAAAAGTGTTGTTTATCTTATACAGTTTACTTTTTCTGTTTTCTGATTTGAAGGTGGTGTATGTGTGAACAACTACACAGATAACGTTATTTACATTGTATATGTTACAGTGCCATGTATTGTAACATAGCAAGAGAGTTTCAAAAGGCAGCGAACATCCGAGACTGACTGACCAACTATTTTTAGTTGAGTTCATTTCTATGTGAGTCTGAAACCGAACTGAGGTGGCTAACTTAGGCGTATCTGTGAGGCAGAGATGATAACAATAAGGTTAAAATGCTTCAACCTCAGATAAATTATATAACAGGGGTGAATTTTATATTTCCAGGTGGGGTCATAGAGACAACAGGTTCCTTCCGGGACCTGTGTACATACATGGGTCATAGAGACAATTCAATTCAATTCAATTCATTTTTATTTATATAGCGCCAAATACAACAAATGACATCTCAAGGCACTTAGATAGTAAGTCCAATTCAAGCCAATTGGAATTCAATTAATTAATAATAATCATAATTCATAAAATAATCCAATTCGTTCATATAGAGCCAATTCAAAAACAATTTCCTAGCTAAGAAAACCAACAGATTGCACTGAAAACTTTTTGTTTTTCGGTCCAATCTCCCGGCCTGAGCGTGCCTGAGGCGACTGTGGAGAGAAACGACTCCCTTTTAACAGGAAGAAACCTCTGGCAGAACCAGACTCAGGAAGGGTGGCCATCCGCCTCGACCAGCTGGGGTTTGAGAAGACAGAAAGGGGGGGAGGGCCGCAGCGGCGGCGGCACTGTAACACCATTCAAAGGATATCTGTTGGAACAGGGAAACACGAGTTAATGACCACAATAATATCACATATACATAAAGAGAGTAAAGTGAGGAAAGGTGTGACAGATGAGGCCCCCCAGCAGTCTAGGCCTATAGCAGCTTAACTATGGGATGTTTCAGGATTACCTGAGCCATCCCTATTCAAGGTAAACACAAGAAACTTGTGCTAACGAAAAAATAAATAATAAAATAAAGGACCAGACTCAGTGAGTAATTCCCTATACTCCCTATATAGATCTGCTCCTCACACCACAACAACCATCTTTTTACAGCCACAAGCTACCTCAGCCTCTCACCAACTGCACACCAGTCACAGCGGGGTGGGGATGCAAACCCTGGTTCGGGTAGGGGGAGAAATAAAAGAGGTAAGATAAGCGGGAATGGGATTCAAACCCTGGTTCGGGTAGGGGGTAATGAAAGTATAGAGGGTGCCAGAGGTGGAGGCAGAACAAGACACACTAGCAGATACACTATCAGATTCAACAGACCTAACTATAAGCTTTATAAAAAAGGAAAGTTTTAAGCCTGGTCTTAAAAATGGAAAGGGTGTCTGCTTCCCAGACATTTACTGGCAGCTTATTCCACAATAGAGGGGCCTGATAACTGAAGGCTCTGCTTCCCATTCTACTTTTAGAAACTCTGGGAACCTCAAGTAAACCTGCAGTTTGGGAACGAAGTTCCTTCCTGGACCTGTATACATGCATGGGTCATAGAGACAACAGGTTCCTTCCTGGAGCTGTATACATGCATGGGTCATAGAGACAACAGGTTCCTTCCTGGACCTGTATACATGCATGGGTCATAGAGACAACAGGTTCCTTCCTGGACCTGTATACATGCATGGGTCATAGAAACAACAGGTTCCTTCCTGGACCTGTATATATGCATGGGTCATAGAGACAACAGGTTCCTTCCTGGAGCTGTATACATGCATGGGTCATAGAGACAACAGGTTCATTCCTGGACCTGTATACATGCATGGGTCATAGAAACAACAGGTTCCTTCCTGGACCTGTATACATGCATGGGTCATAGAGACAACAGGTTCCTTCCTGGAGCTGTATACGTGCATGGGTCATAGAGACAACAGGTTCCTTCCTGGACCTGTATACATGCATGGGTCATAGAAACAACAGGTTCCTTCCTGGACCTGTATACATGCATGGGTCATAGAAACAACAGGTTCCTTCCTGGACCTGTATACATGCATATTAACTGAAATATGTTTCGACACCTTGTTTTTTTTGCTTTGCCCTGTGCCAGAAAACATAAGACATTCTACCACTTTTAACTTTCTCAATTGGAGAACATTGTACATTATGTAGGTAAAGCCAAATTCACTGCACAGTCATTTTCTTTAAGTGACGTGAATTGTGATATTGTCAGATGGCGCTGCGGTTACAAAATCAGGATTTTATTAGACCAAAACAAAAGTCTGGAATACTTTAAGGGACCACGATTATGTTGACACATAATGTTAATAAGCAGATTCACAACTCACAACTTAGCCACACTTAGCCGTCTGACAGAAAAAAGCTAAACTATGTGAATGAGAGCAGATTTGTTGGAAATTCAAATATTATTCACTGAAAGAAAGATGGAACTTTTGGAGCATATGTAGAGTGCCTAGGGCCATTTGCATCTAGTTGAGTAAATACATGCAGGAGAGATTCGAACTACAACCACCTTATCCGGGTGTGTCTACATATTTTGAGACTGTGGCATAATAAGACAAAGGCTAACATATATAACTTGGGCATAATAATTTCTTTTTTTTTTTTCCACATTCTGTATTATTTCTCCCTAATTCTGCCAAATTCTGTTTAATTTATTTTTATGTTTAACAATGCTACAAACTACATTTTTACCCTGACAGGTGAAATTACAAAAATAATCAGTCCTTCCTTTTTCGAATAACATGCTTTATATTTGACCTTCACATTGAAATAAAGCATTTGCTCTTATTGATAAAAGTCAAGAGTAGCTTCCTAATGAGTTGAGCCTTTGTCCATCTTAAGTAGTCAGTCTTTCACAGACTTCATCATTGAACTACATGATTGTGCACCTCTTTGTGTTCACTGTAGGGAGTGAGTATCTGTGAGAAGCATCTTGTGTTTGCTGAAACACCCCACACAGTCAGCTGATCTGACTGGAAGGTAGATATGGGCGACTGCCCCGTCTGCAGTCCTTGGAAGTCTCACACTCATGCCCCTTAGTACTCATTATAATCCATAACAGTTATGAAGGGCTCCCTGGACACTCAGTATTGATAAGAATCCATTGTTCTCAAAACTCTGCTGACGGGTTTGCCAGGGTATTCAGTTGTGTTTAAGATTTAATCTGCTTTTCCATGGCTGGCGCCTGACTAGAATCAAATATCCTAACCAGCTTGTAGACCTCCTTGGCTTAATGAGCAATGAGAAATTTGTGAATACCAGCTGGAATGCATCGTTAAGCAACTCTCTCCCCTCTGTAATACATAACTGTCTCAGTATATCAGCTGTTTTTCACCATTGCCAGACAATTTTCCTGTTTCATTTACAAGGCAGGTCCCCACTCTGTTCCATTGTGTGCAGAAACTACTTGGGGATGTGGGTCTCTTCCAACATTGTTTGAGCCATCATTTAATCTGAACAGCCCACACAGATGAAGGACAGCTTGACGGTTAGGGTCTGTACCTTTTCCTCAACTTGAAGCAGACTAAGGCCCAATCCCAATTCTATTTTCCTACCCCTTCGCCTACCCCTCGCCCCTTTGAACGTAGGGGTAGGTGGAGGGCTGAAAACATACCCCTTCGAATTGGGACAGCACTTCACACTCACGAACGTAATAAGTCCGCGCCGTCAGTTGTTACGTAACCAAAAGCGACAGCTTTAGCCAGAAGTAAACAAACATGACTGGTGCTGTGGTGTTCGCGCTGTCCTGGGCTATTCGGATATTTTTAGAAATATCTGCGTCGAATCGACGGAGTGCCATCAGGTGAAGGCGTCTTCGACATCTGGAAGCATTGCTGGATCTTGTTACGGTATGTACAATGAGAAATTAATGCAAATAACGCGTGTGAGTGAGCAGCTGGTAGCTTCCAGAGCCGGCGTGTGAATATGATAATGTGTGTGTGTGTTTGAAAGTACTTCTAACTGTACATTTGTGATATCGTGTAATATAGAAACAATTTGCTTGTCTCGTTGGATTTGCTGATTTATTGACTGGAGTAGTATCCTACCTGGCTAACCTAGCTGAAAACATAAGCTAACGTTTAGCCTTTGTTACTCGCCTCGTTCCGTTTAGGATAAACATGCAGCTCATGCGTTTTTGAAGCGGTTTTCTTTGTACCAGGTTCAGATTTGATGACATAAATAAATGCACTGCCTTGTGTGTGCTATCAATGTGTTGGTTTGGGAGGATGAAAGCCTGATCTTTCCATGTTTTTCTTTCCAGCAGACGGGTCATCCTAGAAATTATTGCCGATTGGACCACAACATAAAATGATCTGTTAAGATGTTATTGTTTTGTTTGAGAATGTACCCCATTTTTTTTGTTATCCCTTGTATAATAAATATCTTCATACCAATATCCGTTCCAGTCGTTAATATGATGTTGATGTGATAATCATGCTCACAAACCTTTTGTCCTTAATTTCTTTTATTAGGCTCACATTACAGACTGGTAAGGCAGCTTATTTTCAGAAATAACAGCTTAAAGTGTCTGCTGTAAAGTGTGTGGTGCAAATATGGACAATAAACAGTATGAATATAAACGGGCAACAGTGCAATCATCGAGAACGAGATGACCGGAGCAGGAACAGCGGAGATGCATGGCACATTGGAGGTGCTGGGCTCAGTGATGTTCTGGGGGAACAAGACACGACATGACATTATAGCATGCACTTTCATCCATTGTAAAAAATTTAAAAAAGGTGTTTCAGAATGCGGTAGTGGTGGCTGTGTGTACAATATGTGCATGGCGCATCAACTCACCGTAAGGTTTGTCTATCATGCGCTCAAACCGAGCTAAAAAGCGCTCCGTTTTCTGCTCGTGGCGCTTCTGCTCCTTCAGGCTCTCCTGTATCAGGTAATCCATTATGGGATTGGACTTCCTACTTCTTTTTGGGGATGGGAATGACTTTAGAAACAGATCTTCGTTTTCGGCGCTAAACCTGATCAGGCTCTTTGTTTGTGCTTGAGTCCCTGTGAATCAGTCACGTATATGAATACTTGTGATAATAGGTAGCGAAATGACGCTCATGTCACTCAAAAGGAACTTCTCTATGGTTAACCAACTACATTGCTTGTAAATACTCGTGTTACAATTTAAAAAACGACAACTCTTTCGCAGCACCTTCACATGCATTGACCGATTACTCCATGTAAAATAGCGACTTTTCCCATGTGCGTTTATATCAGAAAATAACTACACATTGCCACCATATTAAACTCACACAATACACCAGTTATCACAACCTAAAACGATTAAAACAGTTAAATTATGGCAAAAAAAATAGAAGAACTTACATTTGTGTGGTGCTCTTGCTTCTGCCATTTTTAAAAAGACTCGAGATCTCCCGGTAGTCGCGTTGTACTCTGGGAAATATATCATACCCCTTCAAACGGAGTCTGCCTGGCCGAAGCCCTCCGTTTCAAGGGCTACAACATAGGAGTAGGGTTAAGGGGAAGGGCTTTGGAAGAGCATTGGGACAACACTACCCCTACACGTGAACGCGCAAAACGGAGGGGAAGGGGTAAGGGGTAGGGCCAAGGGGTGAATTGGGATTGGGCCTAAGGATGTTTGTGACTGGCTGGTGTAGCGTGCTCAAGGACCCCCGGATGGGAGGAGAGATCCATCAACCCTTTTGTTTCTGCTTTTGACTTCAAAAACACAGACCACCTAATTTACAATCTGAGAAAGGTTTTAGACAAACATACCCAGCCAAACTGTTGATGCGCTTTGATTGGTCAGCTAGACTTGAAAAGCACTGGTTTTTCAAATCTGTCTCTGTAGGGGCGGCTGTAGCTCAGGAGGAAGAGCAGTCTTCCACCAATCGGAAGGTCGGTGGTTTGACTCCGGTTTCCCCGGGCTACATGTCGAAGTGTCCTTGGGCAAGACACTGAAACCCACATTGCCTACCGATGCATCCATTGGGGTATGAATGTGTGTGTGAATGATTAGAAAGCACGTAGTGTGTATAGACGTAGACGTGCTGTATGAGTGTGTGTTATTGTGTATGGATAGTGCCCATGTTTCCGTTATATCATGCCTGTGTTTTATGCCTGTGTTTCATGCCTGTGTTATAATCATTATACTATGTACTCTTCGAATGTGCGATGGTAGATGGGGATAAGAGAGATTAATTTTACTTTGATGAGAGTTAACTTAAGACAAAGCTATTCCGCTACGCCCAAACCATAAAGATCAGATTTCAAACACATCACTGGCTAAGAGTCCAGAGCGTCACTCCGCTTAGTGAGTAAAACTCAAGACGCGCCTCTGTTCAAACTCCCTTAACTTTTTGACTCTCTTAACTTTTTCGCTCTTGACTTTTGGCTCTTTTGACTTTTTGAATCTCTTGACTTTTGAAGTGTAACTTACTCTCTCACGCCTACTCTTATAATTTTGGCCCGGTTTTATATTTCTGTACTCTCCTACAAAGTAAACCGTGAGTAGATCACGCAATTTTAGTAATTTATGTTTTTAGTTTTATAAAGTTCATTTCAAAACGCACCTGGCGAGAGGTGGTGCCCCCAACGAAGGTAATTAAATATAAAAATTAATTTAATCTTTAGAACGCTACACTGGGATGATGAATTTTTGTGCCAAAAATAACTTTCCATACAGATGAGCAGGCTCTACATTGCACCTCATTCTTAAATCAGTTATTCCACCTGGTGTTCACTGGAGTAAACTTTGCCTGCAGTTTGTCTTTCATAATGAAAAAGGTCATCCATCTTTTCTTCTAACAGGCTTTTTGAAGATTATGGATCATTTAGCAGAAAAATTTTATTTCATAATTGTGGTGCTACTGTGTCTCTCTCAGTATTGATATGGCACAGACAGGTCAAATGAAGACATATTGGTATCACAGCTTTCAGAATCTCCCCCTTTGCTTTCATGCAGTAGGCTGTATTATCTGCGACCACTGCCCTGTTGCGGTGAGATTACTTGTCTAATGTATGCAAATTTCAGTGTGCAGGTGCCAGGGATTGATTGGTTCAAAGGTCAGCAGCTCCCCAAGGATTTGTCCTCAAAGAAGAGCTCAAAACTTAAAGACCTGAGATAATGCTGGAGGAATCACTCATTTCTCTCTTCTCTCAACCAGACACGCATGTTGCATAGATGATGTTTGTACCTTGACTCACTGATATCAAGACGTTTGTGGGGTGGGCTTTCATTTCTTTTCACTGCCCTTTATTCCTGTGTCTGTTCTGTTTGTTTTTTCGGCTTTTTCCCACCCTGAAGTAATTTTAAATCCCTTTAGACCTTGTGATTATTTTGCTCATGTAAATACCATTTAGGGTATTTACATGAGCAAAGGGTTATGAATTACAAATAGTGAACAACACATAAAAAAGTCACTGATTTGGGCAGCTGCTGTCCAATAGGAGACATCCTACAAAAGTCTGGGCTTTACTGAACCAGGGGCACTCCTACTGGTGGCTGTCCTGGGGACCTGGAGTGACCAGGGGGAGACCCCGTGTACAACAAAGATGCTGGGAAGGCAGAGCGGTCTCGGGGGCCTCTGGAGAAAGGCTTAGAGTTAATAGGTGAAGTGGCTTTAGTCTCTGTATGATTAAATTTCCATGTCTCTGTGGCTACTTGACACTTGGGGAAGATGGGTCGTTTTCATGTTGTGTCCCTTAGATGGGGCATAACTCCAAATGTCAATGAAACCCACTGTTGCTGTTGGGGGAGCCTGGTGCTGCTTGGGGTAAATTTCAGTAGGGTGTATCTCCATGAAAATTACATCCATGGTACAGTACTGTTCTTTAAAATCTGCTAAGCTATGAGGAAAACAGTGTTCCTTTAGATTGAGAATAACTCAGAAAAGTATTTTGAGTTTTGAGAACTCTTGGCACACAGCCAAGCAAGACTGCCAGTTGTGTTAACAGACCCAGCACTCTGTGATCTAGGAGCTTCTGGTCAGCTTTGGGCCATCCCTGGGATCCCAGTCCAGTGCTCCCAAAGCTAGCGACTTCTGCGGAAAGTGAGCTTCCGGCTGGTTTGCGACCCAGCCTAAAATTCATTCTGGTAAATCCCGGGCTTCCAGTCGGCTCACACGACTCACAGAGCATTGCGGCTTTTGGCTTTGCCCTGCATGTGCTGAATACTGCTAATCCAAGGCATTGGACTACCTCTGGGAGCTAACTAACAACTCTGAGTTGGCCTGGGACCAGCAGCAGATAAATTATTAATTGCGTTAGAAAGTGATTACATGACATGATACTTCCACTTTTTACAACCTTGTAAAAAAATTCTTTAGCTTTCTTGAGAGTTGCTCTCTGGTTCAAAGAATTAATTTTTTTAAGGTACTAATGGACAAACCACAGATTCAGAATTGAGAAGAGGATAAGTATTGCCTTCACTTTAATTAGATCAAATAATGTAGACTACACTGGACACAGAGAGTTGAGTTCTTAATTTGCCCACACAGTGAGTTTTGTTTTATTCTTATTTTGTCATAATTCTCTTTTGTGAAGTCTTCTTTGACTAAATGAGTAAATGAAAGGGTCGGATTTGGTTTTATCTTCTCATGTTTGGCAGTATTTTAGTTCTTTTGCCATGTGTCAGCAGTAGACGTCATATGGTGCTCATTATAAATAGAATCATGATTCAGAATATGAATAACTTTTTTTTTCTTTATGATTAAAAAATGTTTCCTGTAAAGAGATCAGTGTCTTCAAACTGCAACATTTTGTTAGAAGGGGGCTGAATGGGACAGGATCTAATGCACCATCTTGGCAATATACTCAAGATGCCGGCAGCATTGTGGATTGGTATTGTACAGGTATAGTGACAGAGATTGTAGCAAAATGCTCTCCTCCTCTTATTCTTTTCAGTGTTTCCCACAGATGTGAAGGCAATGTGTGGTGGTGGTGGGCCGGGGGGGGGGTTGGGTGTAAATGAAGATTAAGGGGGTTATAACACAGAGTAAATAGACCACATAGAACCCATTTCAGAATTTTTTTCCAAAATACCACCTCCCACTGTCAGAGATCTGTAATGTGACATATATGTCACATTAGGAGTTAAAAACCTGGATAATTTCTCCATCAAGGAAAATTTTGGGGGACGTAAGGATGTGTGACACCGGCTTATCTGCAGATATTCACATCTTCATTGTAAACAAATTAATAACATAGCGAATTACACCGGTCGGACTGTTCAGCTCTGTTTCAGACTGATACCTCCGGTTCAGGCTGGTCCTCATCATCAACACGCACTTCTCTTTTTCAATCGCGGAAAATATTTTTCAATACTCATCTGGATTGAAGCAGTAAACATTCAGTGTAAGAGTTTAAAAAAACTACTTTATTTGATTCACAGCTGCTAGTGTTTAGACCTCGACAACCCAACTACATTTTTTTTTTTTACGGCAAACTTTTGACTAGTTAACTTTATAAAGAAGGCGTAATCGCTTGCTATGGGTCGGGACGGGACGGGACAACATTGTATTCAAAATATAAAATATTTTTATAGGACTTTTTAATGTGTGATTTTATAAAGGTGCACGTGATACCAACCTTTCGTGAATTCTTTCGGTTGAGCTAATCTAACGCGACGCTGAGACTAGCAAGCTTCCACGCTTCCAGGGAAGCACGGAGGGGAGGGGCTGTGTGTGTGAGTAGGCTATGCGAGAGAGACGCGAGGGACAGAGAGACGGAGGGAGAGCAGCAAGGAAATGCAGCTGAACGAATAGGAGTATTTTTTAAATAGCGTTAAAAAAAATAATAATAACGAAACGCAATATGTGGCGGCCGGTGTTTAATCTGTGGCGCACCGCCACGAATTAGTCTATGTGTGGGAAACACTGACTTTTTGTTAGCCTACCAGTCAGTCAGTGTCTTTTCTCTCTTTAATGAATGTAAATGTGTTACAGCAAAAATGTTCACTATGGCCTGTTCAACATCTGTGGTATACAAATGCAGGTGATGATTTAAATAGGTGACATTGGGTATTAATCTTTCCAGTTATTGTCATAGTGTAACGTCTTTGTTTTGGATCAGCAAGTTGCAAGTTTTTCCTTATTTCAAGTCACCTTATGTCAGTTTTTCAAGAAGCGTGGCAGTCTGCGTTGCTGTGTCACTGCAGTTTAGTGTCGGCAATTGTTTGAGGGCAGTTGCATATCACATTTATCAAACACAAAGCTAATAAGTCAGAGGAGAAAGTTTTTTTTTCCTAATTTCAAGGAACAGTAAAAAAAGGTTGTAAAGTTGGAATGTTGAGAATTAATTTGAAAAGATTTGAAGATGAATGTCCATTTGAAATTAAATCAAACTGGCATTAGGGAACAGATCAGCAATATGTTTGCTGACACTGTACTTAAGAATATGTTTTATTGACAAGGAAATATTTCACTTTTGTAATAAAAACCTTTTAAAATATATTGCAAAAACATCATGTCTTAGTGTAATACAGAAAAACTATTCCATGCATTGGTTACTTCAAGATTGGACTGCTGTAACTTCTCATTACTCTTATCATCCTCAGAAAAGCTTCCAATGATCCAAATGTGCCCCAGATGCTGCAGATTGCTGGCTTTATTACATATAAATTGATTTTTTTTTTAATGCAAATGACAAAAAATAAGGAAAACATTTCTGGGTTACAGTTGAAAAAAGGCCAAAATAAAATCTGCGTGGTCATTATCCTTTTTGCATGCTTTGATCTGAGCACAAAATCAGAAAATGGAGAATGGTTTGTCATGTGATTTTTCAAAAAAGGTGTGATGGCCGCACCTGCACCAATACTCTTAATACGAGTTATTTTCACATGTTTTCCCACATTATTCTTTACATATATTTTTGAAATGCACAAGCTCTATTTGTAGTGCGCATATTTAGTTGACCTTTGCATATTCAGTTTTGTTGTTGTTTTTTCTTTTACTGGTGCTGTGGAGGATTCTGGAGCAGCAGTATGGCATGCATTAATTTATTTCCCCTTGTGTGTCAGACTGATCTGATCAGCCAGTATTTAAATCCCCTTTGTTTGTTGTATGTTAGGTCAATTTAATTTTGTTCAACAGTTATTTGGGAGTTACTTTGGTTAAGTTGCTGTCATGATTTAAGTTTAGTTTTGTTAATTTGACCTCTTTTAAGGCTATTTTAAGGGCTATGTAGTTAGTTGATTTGGTGTGTTTTGCATTTTTTGGGTAAATAAAACCCATTTATTTTGGAAACCCACTGTGTCCTCATATCTAACCGGCTGGGTTCCTCATGTAAGTATAGAAGAGGCTTTTTTTCCCCAGTGTAGGGTTGTGGAAAAACAAGTACGACTCAAACTCGGATGACTCCTGAGGTCATATGGAGGTTGATAAATGCTGGATCGGAACTAAAAACGGTTTTATTCTAAAAATTAAATGACCAAATGATACAAAAATAACATTTAAAAAAAAAATCGTTATACTTTGTTTTTATTATATTTTGCTCCAGTGGATATGAGTTTATGCCACAGCTTCTCATGTATGATTGTAAGGGTTGATACTTTCATGATAAACATTTTAATTTATTCATATAGCATCTTTTTCAAATGTTTGATATACGGAATATGTTTATTTATGTTTTCTCTTATGGCTACTGTTGTAATGATGTTATAATCACGTTGCATTTAAAATTCATGTATATGTATTGTTGTAAGTGTTCTTAAAGATAATATGAACAGGCTAAGGTAGACTACTGTTTGTCTGACAGTTAATGTTTTTATCTTGTTTTTTACTTTTGTGAGTGAATGAACTTATCAGATAAAGGTATGTGATTTACTTGAAGATTTTAATGCTCGGTGTTGATATTTGAAATGGTTAGAAATTCTTTTAAAGTTGTTATTAAGGTGACACTGTGATGGAGTGGCGACCTGTCCAGGGTGCACCCTGCCTCTCGCCCAATGACAGGTGGGATAGGCTCCAGCACCCCCACGACCCTAAATTGGATTGAGTGTATATAGAAACTGGATGGATGGATTAAGGTGACAGGAAAGTGATGGGTAGTCAATGATTAAATGCCTGCTATTATCGCTGTATTTAACTGTTAGCCCAAGGCTAACTCACTCTCTTCCAGCCTACGGAGGTGGTGTGTGTTCATACATTGTAGAGGTGGGAACTTAGAGGGAACTTTGAGGTGAGGGGGCAGGAGTTATTTAGTTGTGTGGTTTCAAAGTCTCACTTTCACCTACACTGGGAATAAATTGTCCACAGCAACATTAAGTGATACATGATTATTGCTAATTATACTCCCAATCTCAATACTATTAGTGGCAGCCATGTTGAATGTTTTGCCACTTCGGTTTTGTAGATATAGGTTTAAGCTTACTAAAAATAACAAGAAAAGGAAGTTAGATGCCACATTTGATAAGTTCCAGAAAGAGTTACATGCTAAATCATTTTAATCAACTTAAACTCCATCAGACTCCTCACAATCTTCCACGATCACCCTTTTCATGTTGAGAGGGTATTTCCATGTTGTCCTGCTTCTTTAGTGCCATTTATTGGGTAGTGGTGGTGCTTGTTAAAGGTTAAAGGTTATGTAGGATGGTCAGACACTGAATGTTAGAAATTGTCAGAGTATGGTTAAAAAATGTATCTACCAAGATAATTGGTGGACAGCTTTCTGAGATTTAACCCCCAAATTGAAACTATATTTGTATTAGGTGTTTTGTGCATGGTAATAATACTCAGGGATGTCCCACTGAGATGCAATATTACTTCTTCCAAGGTGTCCTCATTAAGACGGTGGCGCAAAACAAATTTCACATAAACGTTTCACAAAATAGACGGATTTGAAAGTTTGTAGGCTACATTAAAAAAGACTGTTGAGGTAACAAGTTCAGGACCATAGTTAATCCAGCAACTATCTCTTCCTGTTATAAAAACCATACAACAAAACAGTAACAGAGCAGTTCTTAAAACTCCTATTTTTGTAAGGAATTCAGTGATATCAATAATTAGGTCACACTGATAACTTTGTAACTGCCCTATATTGATCAATGTTGAGATTTTACCTGTCTAAAAGTTATTTTCCCAACACAGCTTTTCCAGTCAGGTATTCCTTTGAGGCTGAATTTTTTTATGTCCTCTGCCAGTTTTCACCGCATCCTCTAGTTATAAAGTTTCACCTGAATATGTTTGCCAGCCAGTCTGTGCATCATTACCAGGAGGAACTAAATTATGTTTTTTTCTCGCCTGCAAAAATGACTTCTTGGACAGTGATTTAAAACTCATTCTTTAGGATTCTTAGTTGGTTCCCTCAACTTTTATTGAGAGTTTCCCAGCTGCACTTTGTGTTAGCATACCTTTTTTACCCACAAGCAGTCCTTTTGGATTGTTTATCAAATTAAACACATGGATACACATGTGGGCCCTTTAAGTGTGCACAAGAAAAACTATTTGGAGAGCCACTCACAGAGGACATCTTCAGTCTTTTAGAAACACCAGCCCACTAAACTAATCTTTCAAAAAGGTCTTTGTGACCTCAAAATCCTTATCATCTTGGCTGGGGCCTGTCTGTGTGGAGTTTGCATGTTCTCTCTGTGCATGCATGGGTTCTGCATGGGTAACTCTGCTTCCTCCCACAGTCCAAAAACACACAAGCTAGATTGGTGATTCTCGTTGACCTGAGTTGTCTTGTTTGTCTCTGTGTTGGTCGTGTGATGGACTGGTGCTTTGTCCAGAATTTAACCTGCCTCTCCCTCCCATGTCAAGCTTTAAAAGTAGAGGATAAAATTTAAACCATTATCACACCAGCTGCAATAATTATAAGCACTCTGGAGGCTTTTTTCCTTTTGTGCAGTTGCATTGAAAACAATGTCTCAAGCTCAGATGACTCCTGAGTGGTATTGAGGTAAACGCATGTTAGATCGAGATGATTTTCCACTGGACATGGAGTGTTTCTAACAGGATTGAGTTCTGTCTTGATTTAGCCAGTTTCATGCCTGTAAGCAGACATTTTTGTTCAAGCTGGGATGCTGCTTGGTCTGGATTGGTCTTTGGTCCATAGATCTAAGAGAGCAGTTATTTTAATGACATTCATTTGGTAGTGCTTATCTGACCTTTGCTTCTGGTTGTAAAACCCCAGGTAGTTATAAAGCGAATTTGAGTTCTGTAACCTTTTTCTCCCATGTCTTTTAATCATGAAGCTGAAAGTGTCTTCAGTTTAGCCTTACGATTGTAAAGCTACACAACCTGACAGAATTTGATGATGTTTTTCTTAAATAACCAAGGACATAGAAGGTTAAACACACATTTCATGTCTTGAATGAGGTTCTGAAGATTCAACAAATTACCACATTATCATGCAGTGACACATGTGTCACACAATCAATTTACTCCAAAGACAATTTACTACTTGCAGCTTCCTTCCCCTTATTCTCTATTCTGCAATATTTGTGCATCCCAGGTCATAGCAGTTCAACAACCAAGAGAAATTAAAGGATACAAAAATGCTCCGCCTCTTAACCTGAGTCTAACCACCAATTTTTATATCTTAGATCTTTTTGGTGCATTCAAAGCATGGTGAGTGAGGCTGAGGCTCAGCAATATACCATGTGATTAATCAAATGGGAGGGTTCTGGGGTGTATTCTGCGCTACATGTGGTGATTTTGATTATAGATTTTTTTAAAGAGGGATATTTCTTCTTGCAGCGCTATGCTGATTATTATTGTTCAATCTTATCAAGTTCCTTGATTTCCAGTGTTGGCTATGTTTGCTTCTATTCTCCTACTCCCCTATTTTTCGGGTCATCTTTTGTGCTGATGTGTTTGGTACGTTTAAAATAAAATAGTGAAGGTTAAAAAAAAAATCAGTAAACACAGGATATGTGTTAAACATGTCTGAAACAATATTCACATAACCTCTATATAAGGTAAAAGGTTATGAAATTTGTCTGTTTTTGAAAATGTTCCCAAGTGCCTAAATTATGATGCTTTGTGAGCTCAAACAACACATCAGAAACAGGCTACACAAACATCAGAAACAGTTTGTTTATGAAGGGGATACACAGTGTAGACATGAAACTGAGACATAATGAGGCAGATAGCTGAGATTATTCAAGGAACCAAGGAACAATGTACTAGACAAAGGGATTGTAAAGAATACCTAACAGCCCCTAAGCATTGGGTTTAAGATCAGACTATTTGATATTGACTCCAGGTGGTTGAAACCGTCATATCGTGTTTGATTAGTTTACTTGTGCAGAGGAAACGTGTTTTGTCCTTGCAACATTTGTTTTTTTTTATCTTCTACAAAGAATGCAAAGTAGCCATCAGGCTGTGCGGAATTTTGGCTAATTAGAGAGAGAGTACGTTTTGAATGAGTACGTTTTGAAAGAGTGTGTTTTGAATACATCCCATAATGTGAGGATCATATTAACACTGAACCAGCCTTTTGTATGAAGGAATGCTGCATACTTACTGTAATAATATTGTTTTTAGGCACATACTGTGAAGCCTCAAAAGCCTCTAAAACCTCTAAAATTGAGTTTTGAGCCATTTTCCACAATGCATAACAAAATGCTAAGCATATCACCCCACTGTGAAGATTTTAAAAGCATGTTACTAATGGATTCTTTTGTAAAGCCACCAATTGATAACTCAATGAGAGAACTGTTGTTGAAACCATGTTGAAGTATTAGAATCGGTTTACTTTTATATTTAAGGCAAAAAATGATGGCTGGATTCCAGAGGGGAAAAGAACATTGAGGATAGCAAAAAATCTTCTGAAGCACCAACGGATATCAGAGCGAACATTCATTTGTCATAAATGTCTCAGATGATTACTGCCTGTGTTCACCTGTGGTTTCACTTTAATTCAATTAAATTCAATTTATTTCTATTTATATAGCGCCAAATACAACAAATGTCATCTCAAGGCACTTAGATAATAAAGTCCAATTCAAGCCAATTGGAATTCAATTAATTGTAATCATTAATTATTCATAAAATAATCCAATTCGTTCATATAGAGCCAATTCAAAAACAATTTCCGTCTAAGGAAACCAACAGATTGCACTGAAACTTTTTTCTTTTTTGGTCCAATCTCCCGTCCTGAGCGTGCCTGAGGCGACTGTGGAGAGAAACGACTCCCTTTTAACAGGAAGAAACCTCTGGCAGAACCAGACGCAGGAAGGGTGGCCATCCGCCTCGACCAGCTGGGGTTTGAGAAGACAGAAAAGGGGGGGGGGGGCACTGTAACACCATTCAAAGGATATCTGTTGGAACAGGGAAACACGAGTTAATGACCACAATAATGTCACATATACATAAAGAGAGTAAAGTGTGACAGATGAGGCCCCCCAGCAGTCTAGGCCTATAGCAACTTAACTATGGGATGTTTCAGGATCACCTGAGCCATCCCTAACTATAAGCTTTATCAAAAAGGAAAGTTTTAAGCCTGGTCTTAAAAGTGGAAAGGGTGTCTGCTTCCCGGACATTTACTGGCAGCTGGTTCCACAGAGAGGGGCCTGATAACTGAAGGCTCTGCCTCCCATTCTACTTTTAGAAACTCTGGGAACCTCAAGTAAACCTGCAGTTTGGGAACAAAGTGCTCTGTTAGGAAAATATCTTACAATGAGATCTTTAAGATATGATGGAGCTCGGTCATTAAGAGCTTTATATGTAAGGAGAAGAATCTTAAATTCTATTCTGAATTTAACAGGGAGCCAATGAAGAGAAGCTAAAACTGGAGAAATATGATCTCTCCTGTTAGTTCTCATCAAAACTCTGGCTGCAGCATTTTGGATCAACTGAAGGCTTTTCAGAGAATATGTGGGAAAGCCCAATAATAAAGAATTACAGTAGTCCAATCTTTAAGTAACAAATGCATGGACTAGTTTTTCTGCATCACTCTGAGACAAGATGTTCCTGATTTTAACAATATTACGAAGATGAAAGAAGGCAGTCCTAGAAACCTGTTTTATATGCGAGTGAAATGATAAATTCTGGTTAAAAAAAAACTCCAAGGTTCCTCACTGTAGAACTAGAAGCCAATGAAATACCATCTAGAGTAACTATATAGCTAGACAATTTCTCCCTGAAGCGCTCAGGTCCAAAGATAACGACTTCAGTTTTGTCTGAATTTAGAAGCAGAAAGTTCTGAGTCATCCAGGTCTTTTTGTCTTTAAGACATGCTTGTAATCTGACCAACCTATTGGGTTCATCTGGTTTTATAGATAAGTACAGCTGAGTATCATCAGCATAGCAATGGAAATTTATGCCATGCTGTCTAATAATGTTACCTAATGGAAGCATGTATGAAGTGAAAAGAATCTTCTTCTAACTTACCCTTACTTACTAACTACCCTTGTCAGGGCTCATAACTGGGGACACGGTCCACATTTATTAAACAGCTACATTCTCACGTGCAACTACTACGAAATTCAGTCCTGCAGTGCAAGTGTGAATAAAGCTTTTCAACCACCTTTTTTATCCGTCCATCGAGACTTGAAAGTGCAGACTGACTTTTGCCCTCTCATTCCTCTGCAGCCACACCAGTGCTAAGTAATGATGACGGCAATAGAACAACACGGATGTGATTGTGTGTTGTCCTTTTAAACCATGGATGTTAAACGATCAAATTCAGTGCTGAACTTTAGCATAGTTTGCACTGTTTTATAAACTATAGCAAGAAAGAAAAATACTAATTTTATTAACAAATTCACTACTTTGTTTAATATGGATTTGTATCTTATTCTAGAGATATGTTATTATTCATCATAAATACTGTGTCTGTTCTCTTTAAATTAGCAAGTCTGTGGAAAACACATTGCAAACTGTTTTTTTTTCTTTGTTTGGATTGGTGAAGAGAGCTCTAATTTAGAGAATTATGGTGCTTAATTGTTCCTGTCAAAAAAAAAATAAGTCTAAAAAAAACCTAGACTGCACATTGAGGAAAAATGTGCGAAAAATGTGCGATTCTCAGAGCGAGATTGGATTTGAGTGTCTTTGTACCACAGATATGATGACCTATGATATGAGGTGCCTTGAGATCACATTTCTTGTAATTTGGTGTTATATAGATAACATTTAATTGATTACAATTGAAACTGAATAACAAATAACAATTTTGAAACACCAGAAAAGTTTAAGTTTTGTGGTATGCAACAGTTAAGCCCTATAAAACGTGCATTTATTTACAGATTTACAGATTATTAAAGAATAGATCACTCTATCGCCAGAGAAACAGGAAAATATGCGGGTAATCCACCCAACAAAACAAATTTGGCCTTGCAGGAGCAAATCTTTCAGACAGCTGTGTGTATTTGCATTGCCTGGGCCTATTGAGTCTATGTAGGAAGTGTTTTAAACAGGAGTCATGCTGTGTGAATTGGCTTTGCCACAAGAACAGGCAATCCATGTGCTGATACATGTTTCTGGATACTGCTGGCAGGCTTTTGCTACCCACATGGGTTGGCATTTTCTTAGGGTCTGTGCACGTGTAAACCCTGAAGAGCCTATCAATGCATCACATCAGCTGCCACCACAGCAGCAGCATGTGTAAATTATTACCCCCAAACAGATGAGTTGTGATGCAAATACTGACCTTGTTGTATTTTTTGAACCAAGACAACCTTTATTTGAAGCATCCATCCATTATCTGCCGCTTGTCTGGGGATCGGGTCGCGGGGGCAGCAGCCTAAGCAGAGAAGCCCAGACGTCCCTGTCCCTGGCCACTTCCTCCAGCTCTTCTGGGGGGACCCGAGGCGTTCCCAGGCCTGCCGAGAGACATAGTCTCTCCAACGTGTCCTGGGTCTTCCCCGGGGCCTCCTCCCAGTGGGACGGGCCCGGAACACCTCACCGGGGAGGCGTCCAGGAGGCTTCCTAACCAGATGCCCGAGCCACCTCATTATTTAAAGCACTTAACCCAAAATCTTGAAGTAGGGTATCAGTTGGAGGAATGCCAGCGCGAATCATAAATTGTGTTTTTATACTGGGACAAATCAATTTGGCTCTTCAACAGTGATGTCATCAGCTTATCAAAAAAATAAAATCAGCAGCTATGTAAGCATGTTTGAAATTTTTTTATTAGAGCAGATCGACAGTCTGGAAATAATTAAAGCAACTTTGTGCTGACGCATAGACTTAACAAAGCAGTATTTCTGATGTGTTTAGCAGTCTGACAGAGGAAATTGTAAACTTGTGAATAACTGTAGCTTAATTTGGAATTTGGCTTGATTAATATACACTACAGTTTTTACAAAAGATGCAACGAATGGAACTTTGTTGAGCATATATGTGCAGCTGTGAGTGGAAATGATGAGAGGAGAAGTAGGTAAAGGAAAACTTAATTCCATCCATCCGTCCATCCATCCATTATCTTCCGCTGGTCCGGGGATCGGGTCGCGGGGGCAGCAGCTTAAGAAAAGAGACCCAGACGTCCCTGTCCCCGGCCACTTCCTCCAGCTCTTCTGGGGGGACCCCGAGGCGTTCCCAGGCCAGCCGAGAGACATAGTCTCTCCAATGTGTCCTGGGTCTTCCCCGGGGCCTCCTCCCAGTGGGACGGGCCCGGAACACCTCACCGGGGAGGCGTCCAGGAGGCATTCTCACCAGATGCCCGAGCCACCTCATCTGACTCCTCTCGATGCGGAGGAGCAGCGGTTCTACTCCGAGCCCCTCCCGGATGACCGAGCTTCTCACCCTATCTCTAAGGGAGAGCCCAGACACCCTGCGGAGGAAACTAATTTCGGCCGCTTGTATTCGCGATCTCGTTCTTTCGGTCACTACTCACAGCTCGTGACCATAGGTGAGGGTAGGAACATAGATTGACCGGTAAATCGAGAGCTTCGCCTTCTGGCTCAGCTCCTTCTTCACCACGACGGGCCGGTGCAGAGCCCGCATCACTGCAGACGCCGCACCGATCCGCCTGTCAATCTCCTGTTCCATTCGTCCCTCACTCGTGAACAAGACCCCGAGATACTTGAACTCCTCCACTTGGGGAAGGATCTCATTCCCGACCCGGAGAGAGCATTCCACCCTTTTCCGGCCGAAGACCATGGTCTCAGATTTGGAGGTGCTGATGGTCATCCCAGCCGCTTCAAACTCGGCTGCGAACCGCTCCAGTGAGAGCTGAAGGTCACGGCCTGACGACGCCAACAGAACCAAATCGTCCGCAAAAAGCAGAGACCCGATTCTGAGGTCGCCAAACCGGACCCCCTCAACGCCCTGGCTGCGCCTAGAAATTCTGTCCATAAAAATTATGAACAGAATCGGTGACAAAGGGCAGCCCTGACGGAGTCCAACCCTCACAGAAAACATGTCCGACTTACTGCCGGCAATGCGGACCAAACTCTGACACCGGTCATACAGAGACCGAACAGCCCATATCAAGGAGTCCGGCACTCCATACTCCCGGAGCACCCCCCACAAGAGTACCCGAGGGACACGGTCGAACGCCTTCTCCAAGTCCACAAAACACATGTAGACCGGTTGGGCGAACTCCCATGCTCCCTCCAGGATCCTGCGGAGGGTATAGAGCTGGTCCACTGTTCCACGGCCAGGACGAAAACCACACTGCACCTCCTGAATCCGAGATTCGACTATCCGGCGGATCCTCCTCTCCAGTACCCCCGAATAGACCTTACCAGGGAGGCTGAGGAGTGTGATCCCCCTATAGTTGGAACACACCCTCCGGTCCCCCTTTTTAAAGAGGGGGACCACCACCCCGATCTGCCAGTCCAGAGGCACTGCACCCGATGTCCACGCGATGCTGCAGAGGCGTGTCAACCAAGACAGCCCCACAACATCCAGAGCCTTGAGGAACTCAGGACGGACCTCATCCGCCCCTGGGGCCTTGCCACCGAGGAGTTTTTTGACCACCTCGGCAACCTTAGCCCCAGAAATGGAAGGCCCCAAGTCCGAGCTCCCCAACTCTGCTTCCTCATCGGAAGGCGTGTCGGTAGGATTGAGGAGGCCCTCGAAGTATTCCCCCCACGACTCACGACGTCCCTAGTTGAAGTCAGCAGAGCCCCGCCCTCACCATACATGGTGTTGACGGTGCACCGCTTCCCCCCCCTGAGCCGCCGGATGGTGGACCAGAATCTCCTCGAGGCCGTCCGGAAGTCGTTCTCCATGGCCTCCCCAAACTCCTCCCAAGCCCGAGTTTTTGCCTCAGCAACCGCCGAGGCTGCGTTCCGCTTGGCCTGTCGGTACCCATCAGCTGCTTCCAGAGTCCAACTGGCCAAAAAGGCCCGATAGGACTCCTTCTTCAGCTTGATGGCTTCCCTCACCACTGGGGTCCACCAGCGGGTTCGTTGATTGCCGCCACGACAGGCACCGACCACCTTACGGCCACAGCTCCGGTCGGCCGCCTCAACAATGGAGGCACGGAACATGGCCCATTCGGGCTCAATGTCCCCCACCTCCCCCGGGACATGGTTGAAGCTCTGCCGGAGGTGGGAGTTGAAACTCCTCCTTACAGGGGATTCCGCCAGCCGTTCCCAACAGACCCTCACAATACGTTTGGGCCTGCCAGGTCTGACCGGCTTCCTCCCCCACCAGCGGAGCCAACTCACCACCAGGTGGTGATCAGTTGACAGCTCCGCCCCTCTCTTCACCCGAGTGTCCAGGACATACGGCCGCAAGTCCGACGATACGACTACAAAGTCGATCATCGAGCTGCGGCCTAGGGTGTCCTGGTGCCAAGTGTACATATGGACACCCTTATGCCTGAACATGGTGTTCGTTATGGACAGTCCGTGACGAGCACAGAAGTCCAACAACAAAGCACCACTCTGATTCAGATCTGGGGGGCCGTTCCTCCCAATCACGCCCCTCCAGGTCTCACTGTCATTGCCCACGTGAGCATTGAAGTCCCCCAGCAGGACGAGGGAGTCTCCCGGAGGAGCACTCTCCAGTGCCTCCTCCAGGGACTCCAAAAAGGGTGGGTACTCTGAACTGCCGTTCGGTGCATAAGCACAAACAACAGTCAGGACCCGTCCCCCCACCCTAAGGCGGAGGGAGGCTACCCTCTTGTCTACCGGGGTGAACCCCAATGTACAGGCGCACAGCCGGGGGGCAATAAGTATGCCTACACCTGCTTTACGCCTCTCACCGCGGGCAACTCCAGAGTGGAAGAGAGTCCAACCCCTCTCGAGGAGGCTGGTTCCGGAGCCCAAGCCGTGCGTCGAGGTGAGTCCGACTATATCTAGCCGGAACCGCTCAGCCTCGCGCACCAGTTCAGGCTCCTTCCCAAGCAGAGAGGTGACGTTCCACGTCCCAAGAGCCAGCTTCAGTAGCCGAGGATCAGACCGCCAAGGTCCCCGCCTTCGGCTGCTGCCCAGCTCACACTGCACCCGACCCCCATGGCCCCTCCCACGGGTGGTGAGCCTGTCGGAAGGGGGACCCGTGTCGTTTCTTCGGGCTGTGCCCGACCGAGCCCCACGGGGACAGACCCGGCCACCAGGCGCTCGCCGGCGGGCCCCACCCCTGGGCCTGGCTCCAGGGGGAGGCCCCGGTGACCCGCGTCCGGGCGAAGGAACATGGTGTCCAATTTTCTTTCTCATCATAGGGGTTTTGTGAGCTGTTCTTTGTCTGGTCCCTCATCTAGGATCTGTTTGCCATGGGTGACCCTACCAGGGGCTTAAAGCCCCAGACAACATAGCTCCCAGACTCATTGGGGCACGCAAACCCCCCCACCACGGTAAGGTGACAGCTCAAGGGGGGGTTAACTTAATTTGGTTTATTAATTCAATTCTATTCAATTCAGTTTATTTATTTAGCGCCAAATAACAACAAATTTCATCTTAAGGAACTTTAATAATATAGTCCAATTCAAGCCAATTGGAGTCCAATTCATTTTAATCATAATCCATTAATGAAAATGTAACTAAAAGCGGGGCCAAAATGGAACACCATAAAACTAAACTTGTGAAAAACAAAAACCTAAGAAATTACGAAACCTTACTGTGATACTTAGCATGAACGGTAACAAGACCCGACAGGGAAAAACACAAGTTGACAACGGTGAGGATCTGAAAATGACTCTGAGAAAGCAGAGAGCTTAAATGCTGTGGGGAACTGATTTGTGGCTAACTGCAGCTGTGACTGATAGCGTGGAGACAGGTGTGCAAGAGGAATTGAGAACAAAAATCAGGATAACAAGGAGTAATGACAAAATACTCAAAAGACAACAAAATCAGAACACAAGAAACAATGAGTATAACTAAAAACCAAATAACAAATCAAGACTAGACAAATATAAATCGTAACAAAATCCATGACTTAACAAACAAGAATAGAAAAAAAAAACCTGAGGACAAAACTAATCCACAAACCCTCACAATTTGAACCTAAACCACCACAGGTGTTTGTTAGTGCAGATTTCCGTCAGACTAACATGATTTCATGCAAATTTCCAGTTTTGGTCAGACTAACACAAGAATTCATTTTTTTTCTCGTGTTATGTAAATGTGCTGACAGCACATGACTACATGATAGGATTCATCTGTGATTGAACTATCCTGAAAGCAGCCATTTGTCATGAAGGTGAACTAATGTTTACGTATTAAACTAATGACATGCTGATATATGTCTCTTCTTTTATTGCTGGACTTGCTCTTTTTAACATATCACTATCTTCACTTTAACATGTCAATATCTTCACTTGTTTTGCATCGTTAAAACCAGCCTCCTCTGGTGGCTATCAGATTGGTTACCACTGTTTAGTGTAGGATTCAGTCTTAGAGAATTTCCGGTTTTGCAATTGTTTTTTAGGCGTGTAAGATGTCTGTTTGGTGTGTATGCGAAAGGAACCCAAAAACAAGACTTCAAACGTCTACTCTAACGTATCTTATTTAGCTGTAGCAGATTGACAGAAGTTTTTATGTCGTGCAGACAGTTGACAAGAGACTGCAGAAGAAACTAAATGGATGGTTCATTGATGAGAAGCAACAGGCTATCATCCTCATAACAGTGGGAGCTTAGACTATTTTGTCAACAGGGGATCCTCCAGTGCCGGTCCTGGCATAAAGATTTGGGAGGAAATAGGTATCCTTGGTGTGATCTATTCTTGCTCTTACATCCATATAGAGTAGTCTAGTACTTCCTTGTATTATTGCACTTGGCTGCAGAGGAAAGCACATGTTATGAGACAGGCTTCAGCGGTTATAATTAATGTTACTTGTTGGGTCATGTTGCATCACAGTATCATCATTAAGATTAACACTTCTATTTTTTTTCTCAACTCTTATGCCTCCATGGCTCAGAAATTAGATTTTTGCTGGTGAATGTTTACTCACATTTCTGTTACTTTGTAATATCAGGGGTAAAAAAAGAGCAAAAGACACTCTTAGTGTGACATTATAAGACTTTCCCTTTCTATGTTGCAGAATAAATATGTTTGTTTCTTTGTACAGATGCTGTGTCTGCTATGCACCAGCTTTTAAAATGCAAGGCATAGCATTGGAATATGTGTAACAGAGACAGTTATGCAGTGTGTATAACACTGTCGACATGTTGATGTATATTTCTTTTTTATATAATTATCCAAAATATGTTTAAAACGTTATCATTTATGTGTGTGCCCCAAATTTGTCATGTGGGACTGTTCTCCTTTGTCCTTGTACCTGTGGGTCTCTTTGAGTGGAGTACCTCCCTTTATAAACCACCCCTCGCCCTAACCGCTCCCCTTTTGCCAACTGCACTTGCTGGGAGAGGTGAGCTTTGTGGCTCTGTGTGCTAGCAGCATATACAAGCTATTTATTGCTAGCTTAAAACTCACTGTTTGTCATTTCTTTTATGATTTAATTGTACAGACGCTGTATCGGGGCAAACCTCTAATTGCATATCTGTGTGTGCTGTACATATTTCCAGAAAATAAACGGAGATCGCCTCCGATGAAAACTTCGGGGCTTGTGTCCGTGTGGTAATCGATCAAAAATAATCACAACGCAGGGTGCAGATAAACACCACCGGTTACATATGCTCACTGAAAGAAGCAGAAATTGGATTGAAGCAGATAATGCCGCAGATTTGCATTCTGCATTTAATTCATCACTTTTGGTTTATTTTTTGTCTCTCAGTTTCTTGGATTCATGCCATGTTCTGTTTAGACTTTTAGGTGTACTACTCCTGTCACTGAGTGTCTAACCTTGCTCAGTCGAGACAACAGCATAGCCACCCACCAGTTCAGGTCAGCAACACAACACTGGTGCAACGTAAAGCTGTCACTAAGCAACTACTTTCTTTTTGAATTGAAAAAGTTTTTGTCATTTCTTATCACTAATCCTCCTTCTGCCTACACGTAGTTAAAATGCAGTTGTACAAGGGATGCTGACTAAAGGGGAAGTTTTGTTTTGTTTTAAACCTGGACTTTATTTCTGGCATAAAATACGTTCATCTACTCACCGAAAACAGTTTGGTGAAAGTCGCCATCCTTCGGAAAATATTTAGATCACTCGAGATCTGCGTATATCCATATAACGGGAGAGAACGGGGCATAGACAATACAGCCTCTAAATAAGGCATTATGTGTCTTTCTTTCACCAATTGAGAATGAGGAGTTGTCGTCATAGTACAGAGCCCCGCCCCTATCCGCCATGTTGGCAGAATGCTAGCGAGAAAACGCCATTCTCTCCGTTCGTTTACATTGTACGCGTGTGTTTTTAAATCAGTAAGTTTAAACAGTCCGGAGTTGCAAGAACATGCCTGGAAATCACTGCTGTGTGAAGAACTGTTCCAGTACCTCACATAATACGTTTGGGAAACATAGGAACAACGAAATACATTTTTTTTCGGTTTCCTAAATGGATGCAGCATCAGGGAGAGCAGGCGTCTGACCTGACGAGGAGACGCCGGGTTGCCTGGCTGGCTGGACCTTACTTTCGATTGCACCCCTCCGTCGATGAGAGTGTGTTCTCTGCATTTTCACTCGGGTACGTTCTCTAAAAATCTCTTTATGTTGTTGTCTCTTAAAGCTACGAAGTTACTTTATGTTGTTGCAAACCCTGAAGTGCACCTGACGTTGCTGCCTAGCGAGCTAACTAGCGAACTGTTGCCTGTTCGAAAATTAATGTTAACTACCCCCTAATGTGGCTAATGTGTTAATGTGTACCCCTTCAGCCCTTTTGTCAAACCATGAGCAGCGTTACCCTCTCAGGCTTTATCTTTATTTTGCATGTGTTCTGTGATGGGTTTGCCATTGATTGCATAGATTTTTTTCATAAACTATTTATTCTGTTGTAGGTAAGCCATCATATGAGATGTTGGAGAACCACGCTGACTGGACAAATTCAGATTTTTACATTCAACTGTACCTGTGCACATGCTGCTCAAATGTGAGGGTGAAAACCTAATGCCTTTAGATAAGATTGTCACTGTTTGCTGTGCCTTAACGAACATGTGCAAAAGTGTTGTTTGAGTTCATTCTTCATTGTTCATTACTTTTTAATTTGTTTGAAATAAATGTTTGAGTGCCTTGTTCATTACCTTTTAATTTGTTTGAAATAAATGCTTGAAACAACTTGATATGGCTTAACAATGTTTATTAACAGAACAGGAAAAAAGAATAAGGGCGCAAGGTGCAGAATGCAATATACCTCTAGGAAAAGTTAACAGTGCAAAAGAACACGTGTGCATTCAGAATAAAAAGTATAAAAATTTCCAGCATGTAAACATTGACAACAAGCAATAATAAAATAATACTGTTACTAGTGCAAAAGAACAAAGAAACACTATTCAGCACAAGAAGAGCAAAACCATGGCGTGTCAGCGGAGGGTCTGTCCACAAGCCCCACACAACTGAAGTGATACCACTGGACTGGTAAGTGGAGGCTCAGAGTCTCCGTGAATGCAGGACCTGTAAAATAAATAAAGATAAATAAACTAAACAGTAAAAAGCATTTATTTCAAGTTACAGTCTACACTTTATACACATTGATAATGGCTTAAATCTAACCAGGAATGTACGCCTTGCAATCACACATAAGTACCCTAGCCAACCCAGAACTGGTTTGTTCACTTTGCAGCCCCCAACACAATAACCTGCTACAGTATGTGTCGTTGGGCTAAAATCAAATGACAACTAAATACCTAAACATAAGCTTTAGCATACATCAAAACATTGGAAACGTTTGTGTACATTGAACATCTCGTTAATCTAGTGTTTACAAAACAAGTCGCAGTTAATTACGTTGTCATTTTGGTCAAGAAGTGTCTCAATGCAATGTAATTACAACACACTAAAATGCATGAAAAGAACCTTACCTTGTCAGCCAGTACAACGCTGTTATCATCACCAGAGCCACCTGGAGGCTTGTAGATGGCCAAGTCCTGCACCCAGCCACAGCAGAAAGTCTCGTACGATTCCAAAGATTTGTGACTTTTAAACTCCTGCATAGTGTAGTAACTACCACCAAAGACAAGATAATTGACTATGTCCATATATGTGCACGGAGGTAACTGGTCCAGGTCTCTGTGCCATTCTGCTGCAGGGAGCTCGTAAGGATCAATATTTTGGATGCTGGACAGTTTCTCCAAATACCGCTGCTTTGCGCTTGTAATAAGCTTGTCCCTGTAAGGTCCCCTTTCTTTCGCCTTATCTCTCTCCATTGCTTTGCTTTCTTTCTTTCTTTTGTATTCGTCTCTGCCCTGCCGAAATGACAAATGCGGGAAGATATCCGTTAAGTTAATGGCGTTGCCCCTGGCAACCAATAGATTCTTCTGCCAACATGGCCGACCGGCCGACCGGAGTCACGTGACTCCTCATTCTCAATACTTTAAAGGGACACTTTGTAATTTCTTCCCCCTTCTCGTGGTGCAATTTTATTTTGCAAAGTCGAATGAATTTGCTCTATAGCGCCTCGCGTTTTCAAATGTGCGTTGCAACTTCTTGAACTACGGCAGGCGGAATGTGTCAAGATTAGAGAAGCTATAGCGTCAGACTCAAGGTCCATACAAACAAAAAGAAATCAAGACACACAGTACAAAGGATTACATAACACACATACAATAACACTATAAATACAGATGACAGATAACATATCAGATAACATAAGTTGACATAGCCTTTGGTGTGCAAATCATATTCCGGGAGTTACCGGAAGTGACGTCGACGCAGCGGTAGCGTTAGCAGCAGTGTGTAGTTGCTGGAAAGTGTTCTTTTAAATAAACTCCCGGTAAACTTACAAACTTTCTAATGCCTCGTTTTGTGAGTTAAGAGCCTATGTCTACTACGGCAGAAGTTTGGTAACAATCAATGCATTATTCGTGGAATAATTTACGAGATAATAATAAGAATAATTTCTAGAATGCGCCGCTGAGGGTGGCAGCACGTTGGAGTAGCTCTGTACCTCACATTGATGGATTGATTTTTCACAATACTTTTGTATATTTTGCTCTTTTGTTATGATGCATAACTATAGCAACAGGGTGGTTTACAACAGGGAGCAGGTGACTAACATTGGAAAAGCAGAAATAATTCGACAACTGAAGCCAGAAATCCCACTGGAATTGAAAAGGAGGCGTCGTGGATGCAGAGCAGGAGCAAAGAGGAGAGAAAGAAAGAAGAAGTTCAAACCATCTCTGCCATCCGTCATCATGGGCAATGTAAGATCGTTAGCTAACAAGTTGGATGAACTTCTAGCCTTGACAAGGACTCAGCAAGAATATCGGGAATGTAGCATAATGTGTTTCACTGAGACATGGCTGCAGGATCATATCCCCAACTCCAGCGTCTCTCTGCCGGGCTTCCTGACTGTACGAGCAGATCGAGATTTAAATAGTAGCAGGAAAAGGAAAGGGGGTGGATTGGCAGTGCTTGTCAACAACAGATGGTGTCACCCAGGACATGTTACTGTGAAGAGTCGTCTCTGCAGTCCTGACATTGAACTATTGGCAGTAGGTTTTCGTCCATATTATTTGCCAAGAGAGTTCACCAGTGTTGTTTTGGTAGCTGTTTACATTCCACCCTCAGCTGTTGCCGACACTGCATGTGATGTCATCAGTTCCGTTGTTGCTAAGATACAGACACAACACCCCAATTCTTTTGTGGCAATTGAGAATGAGAAGTCACGTGACTCCGGTCGGCCGGTCGGCCATGTTGGCAGAAGAATCTATTGGTTGCCAGGGGCAACGCCGTTAACTTAACGGATATCTTCCCGCATTTGACATTTCGGCAGGGCAGAGACGAATACAAAAAAAAGAAAGAAAGCAAAGCAATGCAGAGAGATAAGGCGAAAGAAAAGGGACCTTACAGGGACAAGCTTATTACAAGCGCAAAGCAGCGGTATTTGGAGAAACTGTCCAGCATCCAAAATATTGATCCTTACGAGCTCCCTGCAGCAGAATGGCACAGAGACCTGGACCCTCTGTGCACATATGTGGACATAGTCAATTATCTTGTCTTTGGTGTAAGTTACTACACTATGCAGGAGTTTAAAAGTCACAAATCTTTAGAATCGTACGAGACTTTCTGCTGTGGCTGGGTGCAGGACATGGCCATCTACAAGCCTCCTGGTGATGATAACAGCGTTGTACTGGCAAAGGTAAGGTTCTTGTCATGCGTTTTAGTGTGTTGTAATTACATTGCATTTAGACACTTCTTGACCAAAATGACAACGTAATTAACTGCGACTTGTTTTGTAAACACTAGATTAACGAGATGTTCAATGTACACAAACGTTTCAATGTTTTGATGTATGCTAAAGCTTATGTTTAGGTATTTAGTTTTCATTTGATTTTAGCCCAATGACACTGTAGCGGGTTATTGTGTTCAATTCAATTCAATTCATTTTTATTTATATAGCGCCAAATACAACAAATGTCATCTCAAGGCACTTAGATAGTAAGTCCAATTCAAGCCAATTGGAATTCAATTAATTAATAATAATCATAATTCATAAAATAATCCAATTCGTTCATATAGAGCCAATTCAAAAACAATTTCCTAGCTAAGAAAACCAACAGATTGCACTGAAAACTTTTTGTTTTTCGGTCCAATCTCCCGGCCTGAGCGGCGTGCCTGAGGCGACTGTGGAGAGAAACGACTCCCTTTTAACAGGAAGAAACCTCTGGCAGAACCAGACTCAGGAAGGGTGGCCATCCGCCTCGACCAGCTGGGGTTTTGAGAAGACAGAAAAAGGGGGGGGGGAAGGGGGGGGGGGGATGGGGAGGGGGGCAGGGGGCCACCGCGACGGCGGCACTGTAACACCATTCAAAGGATATCTGTTGGAACAGGGAAACACGAGTTAATGACCACAATAATATCACATATACATAAAGAGAGTAAAGTGAGGAAAGGTGTGTCAGATGAGGCCCCCCAGCAGTCTAGGCCTATAGCAGCTTAACTATGGGATGTTTCAGGATCACATGAGCCATCCCTATTCAAGGTAAACACAAGAAACTTGTGCTAACGAAAAAATAAATAATAAAATAAAGTAAAGGACCAGACTCAGTGAGTAATTCCCTATACTCCCTATATAGATCTGCTCCTCACACCACAACAACCATCTTTTTACAGCCACAAGCTACCTCAGCCTCTCACCAACTGCACACCAGTCACAGCGGGGTGGGGATGCAAACCCTGGTTCGGGTAGGGGGAGAAATAAAAGAGGTAAGAGAAGCGGGAATGGGATTCAAACCCTGGTTCGGGTAGGGGGTAATGAAAGTATAGAGGGTGCCAGAGGTGGAGGCAGAACAAGACACACTAGCAGACACACTATCAGATTCAACAGACCTAACTATAAGCTTTATAAAAAAGGAAAGTTTTAAGCCTGGTCTTAAAAGTGGAAAGGGTGTCTGCTTCCCGGACATTTACTGGCAGCTTATTCCACAATTGAGGGGCCTGATAACTGAAGGCTCTGCCTCCCATTCTACTTTTAGAAACTCTGGGAACCTCAAGTAAACCTGCAGTTTGGGAACGAAGTGCTCTGTTAGGAAAATATCTTACAATGAGATCTTTAAGATATGATGGAGCTCGGTCATTAAGAGTTTTATATGTAAGGAGAAGAATCTTAAATTCTATTCTGAATTTAACAGGGAGCCAATGAAGAGAAGCTAAAACTGGAGAAATATGATCTCTCCTGTTAGTTCTCATCAGAACTCTGGCTGCAGCATTTTGGATCAACTGAAGGCTTTGGGTGTTGGGGGCTGCAAAGTGAACAAACCAGTTCTGGGTTGGCTAGGGTACTTATGTGTGATTGCAAGGCGTACATTCCTGGTTAGATTTAAGCCATTAACATTGTGATTGCAAGGTGTACATGTCCTGGTTAGATTACAGCCATTATCAATGTGTCTAAAGTGTAGACTGTAACTTGAAATAAATGCTTTTTACTGTTTAGTTTATTTAACTTTATTTATTTTACAGGTCCTGCATTCATGGAGACTCTGAGCCTCCACTTACCCAGTCCAGTGGCATCACTTCAGTTGTGTGGGGCTTGTGGACAGACCCTCCGCTGACACGCCATGGTTTTGCTCTTCTTGTGCTGAATAGTGTTTTTTTGTTCTTTTGCACTAGTAACAGTATTATTTTATTATTATTGCTTGTTGTCAATGTTTACATGCTGGAAATTTTTATACTTTTGATACTGAATGCACACATGTTCTTTTGCACTGTTAACTTTTCCTAGAGGTATATTGCATTCTGCACCTTGCGCCCTTATTCTTTTTTCCTGTTCTGTTAATAAACATTGTTAAGTTGTTTCAAGCATTTATTTCAAACAAATTAAAAAGTAATGAACAAGGCACTCAAACACTTATTTCAAACAAATTAAAAAGTAATGAACAATGAAGAATGAACTCAAACAACACTTTTGCACATGTTCGTTAAGGCACAGCAAACAGTGACAATCTTATCTAAAGGCATTAGGTTTTCACCCTCACATTTGAGCAGCATGTGCACAGGTACAGTTGAATGTAAAAATCTGAATTTGTCCAGTCAGCGTGGTTCTCCAACATCTCATATGATGGCTTACCTACAACAGAATAAATAGTTTATGAAAAAAATCTATGCAATCAATGGCAAACCCATCACAGAACACATGCAAAATAAAGATAAAGCCTTCCAGGCATGTTCTTGCAATTCCGCACTGTTTAAACTTACTGGTTTAAAAACACACGCGTACAATGTAAACGAACGGAGAGAATGGCGTTTTCTCGCTAGCATTCTGCCAACATGGCGGATAGGGGCGGGGCTCTGTACTATGACGACAACTCCTCATTCTCAATATCTGGTGATTTTAATCATGCCTCACTCTCTGCTACACTGCCAACTTTTCAACAGTTTGTCAGCTGCTCTACCAGAGAAAACAAGACATTGGATTTGTTTTACACAAATATCAAGGATTCATACATTTCCAAATCAAGACCTCCCCTGGGTAAATCAGATCACAACCTTGTTTTTCTCTGTTCAGCATATAAACCCCTTGTCCACAGACTACCTGTCACAAAAAGGACTGTTAGAAAGTGGTCACATGAAGCTGAAGAAGCCTTACAGGGTTGTTTTGATGCAACCGATTGGATTTCTCTTTGTAAGCCACATGGAGAGGACATTAATGCCATGACTGAGTGTGTGACTGACTATATAAACTTCTGTGTGGACAACACCATCCCCACCAGAACAGTGAGATGCTTCCCTAATAACAAACCCTGGATCACCAGTGAGCTAAAGGAACTATTGAACAAGAAAAAAAGAGCCTTTAGGGAGCGAGACAGGGAGTTACTGAGGAGTATACAGAAGCAGCTCAAAGTCAAGATCAGAGAGAGCAAGGACGTGTATAGAAAGAAGCTTGAGAGTAAACTGCAGAGGAACAATATCAGAGATGTGTGGTCAGGGATGAAGAAGATCACAGGCCTCAAGCAGAGGGAGGATCGGATGGATGGAAGTCTGGACAGAGCAAATGAGCTGAACACATTCTTCAACAGGTTCAGTTCAGGAACAAGCTCACCATCATCCCCTCCTGTTCCCAGCCAAAGAGACGTCCCACCCTCCTCTGACCCACAGCTTTCCTGTAACATCTCCACCTCCACCTCAGTCATGGATTCTTCTGCTTCCACTAGTTTGTCTTCAACCCAATCAGGAGATGCTGCTGTCCCCTTTGCCTCCCCCTCCCACTTTTCTGTTTCTAGAAGTCAGGTGAAGAGGCAGTTGGAGAGACTGAACCGGAACAAGGCTGCAGGTCCAGATGGTGTCAGCCCCCGGGTCCTGAAGGCCTGCGCAGAGCAGCTCTGTGGGATTCTGCAACACCTTTTCAACCTTAGCTTGACCCAAGAGAAGGTACCACTGTTGTGGAAGACATCCTGTCTGGTTCCGGTACCAAAGAAAACTCACCCTTCAGACATCAATGACTACAGACCTGTTGCCCTGACATCCCACATCATGAAGGTCCTGGAGAGACTCCTGTTGACCCACCTGTGTAAGCAAACCAGCACATATCAGGACCCCCTGCAGTTTGCTTATCGCCATTGAGTTGGAGTTGAAGACGCTATCATACACCTGCTTCAACAAACCCACTGTCATCTGGACAAAGCAGGCAGCACTGTGAGGATCATGTTCTTTGATTTCTCCAGTGCATTTAACACAATCCAGCCTGATCTGCTTCGTCTGAAACTCCAGAAGACTCAGGTGGAGGCCTCAACAATCACCTGGATTAATGACTACCTGACAAACAGACCACAGTTTGTCAGACTGAAGAATTGTGTGTCTAACCAGGTGATCAGCAGCACAGGAGCACCACAGGGGACTGTACTCTCACCATTCCTTTTCACTCTGTACACTTCAGACTTCCAGTACAAGTCAGACTCCTGTCATCTACAGAAATATTCAGATGACTCTGCAGATGTCGGGTGTATCAGAGATGGACAAGAAGCTGAGTACAGAGAGCTGGTGGACCGCTTTGTGGCATGGTGTGGGAACAATCATCTCATCTTGAATGTTAACAAAACAAAGGAGATGATTTCTAGATTTCAGGAGAAACAGGGTCAGATCAAACCCTGTTTCCATCATGGGAGAAGAAGTGGAGGTGGTTGAGGAATATAAATACCTTGGTGTTCATGTGGACAACAGACTGGACTGGAGACACAACAGTGAAGCCATCTACAAGAAAGGACAGAGCAGACTGTACTTCTTGAGGAAGCTAAGGTCCTTCAAGGTTTACAACAAGATGTTGCAGATATTCTACAAGTCTGTTGTTGAGAGCGTCATTTCCTCTTGCGTCATCTGTTGGGGCAGCAGCATCAGAACCAGGGACCTAAAAAGACTCAACAACCTGATAAGGAAGGCTGGTTCTGTTCTGGGGACGACTGTGGAACCTCTGGAGACAATAATGCAAAGAAGGATTTTGCATAAAATCAAGAGAATTATGGACAACCCTGAACATCCTCTCCATGAGACTGTTATCGGAAAACAGAGTCTTCAGTCAAAGGCTTCTTCAGTTTGGATGCAAAACGGACCGCTACAGGAAATCATTCCTGCCCACAGCCATCAGCATCTATAATAACTCCTTGATTTAATTGAGTTACATCAACATTTAATTTCCCTCTGGGATAAATAAAGTATTTTTGAATTTGAATTTGAATTGAATTTGAATAAAATCTATTTACCATTAGCGGCTGTAATAAGCCATTCGGGGGAAATGACGTCACAATGACGTCATTTCCGCTTGCAGGCCTGGCGGGGAAATCGCGATTCAAAGTGCTTTATGTCCCTCTCGGCACTTCGTCGTTTTTCATAGACCGGAAGGACATGGCAGCCTCCATAGAGCTTGCCCGCTCTATGTAGATACAGACAAGTTATTCTTCACTCAGGAGGATAAGTGAGATTGTTGACAGAGATAATTTTACACCAATGAGGACTAATTTATGAATGAATATGTTGATTTGAGCTAATAAATGATTTAATTTATTACATAGTGTCCCTTTAAGCCGAATGAATGAATGAATGCGTACTGTTGCAAGCTGTTGATGGCTAACCAACAGGACCAACACAGACATTGTGGTGGTTGACAAACTACAGAATAAAGCAGTTGTGATAGTTGTAGCAATACTAAATAACAGCAACATCAAGTGTCAGGGTGCTGGACTTCGGAAGAATCCCACCATGTAATATAATGAGTTTTCTTCTCCTGATATCAGTTCTTTCATCTCTTTATACCAGAAGGGTATCTGATAACTGGCCCATGTTGATGGCTCGAGCTTTGTTCTTGCCAGCTAACTCTTCAGAATCCGCCTTCCTCTCTGTAGGTACGTGGTTTTGGCTGATTTCCTTGCAACCACATCATAGTTGTCAGATTGACATAGTGGTGAGGATGCTGCCCTTAGAACAGAAGACCAGGGGTTCCATACTTCTAGAAACTTTGGAATTAATTATTTTTTTTCTTTTGAAGTCATGTTGGCTTGTTCGTCGCCTAGATTAACAAGGTCAAATATTGGGGGCCCAGGACATACTGATCTGCTGGGTCATGCCAAAGATGTAGGCCTTACTCTCAGCCTCATCCAGGATGCAGGAAGGACACAGATCGCACCTGGGTCACGTACTGTGCTGGGTATCGGCCCATGCCCAGCCGATCTGATTGACAGTGTCACTGGAGACTTAAAGCTCTTCTAGAGTTTTCTACTTGCATCTATAAGATGATGGGATATCCTTGCTCATAAAACTATTTTTGATATAAACCAAGCTGTGCTACCATGAGTTTATTTTTGTATACAACAACTATCTCAGTTCAGTGCAGATATCAATTTGCTCTTCTTTAGCAGTAATGACAACTTGGGGTAATCATTTCTTCTTATTTCTTTTATTCTGAATGGTCAGTGAATGTGCCACAGTTTCATTAAACAGCTGTAATGCTGCAGTACTTTGTCTGCTGCTCATGCTCAGAGACGGGTCTGTCGTACAGCATAAGCAATTCTGGGTTGTTATTAGAGGTGATGCCTTTACTGATCTATATGAAGTACAAATATTCTGGTATTGATATATTTGCTGAGTTTTTCAATACAAAGGCCTTCAGAACACCCACAGTAAAGGGAAAATGATTATGCAACTTTTCATCAATTTTTCAACAATAACAGACTCCATCATTGTAGTGGGCTGCTCTGCTTTATTTTATGCTTGATGTAAATAAAGTTTGACAATAGAATGTTCTTTAAAATGTACGGACCTCTCAATGATATCCTGTTTTCACTGTTTGGTTTCCCCCTGCAGGGTTGGTTCATGGAAACGATGGAGACGCTGGACATTATGGTCGAGGAAGGGATGGAGTCAGAGGGATCAGCCACCATACCAGCCCTTTTAAACACCAGCAGAAATGGCTCCGCCAACTATACCAACATCATCTTTTTCCCATACTACCAACATTCTCTGTATGTAGCTGCCAGCTACATCCTGGCTTACTCCTTCATCTTCCTGTTGTGTATGGTGGGTAACATCCTGGTGTGTCTGATTGTACTGGAGAACCGTTGTATGCGCACAGTTACCAACCTCTTCATCCTCAACCTGGCAATCAGTGACCTACTGGTGGGGATCTTTTGCATCCCTACAACACTGGTGGACAACCTCATCACAGGTAATTGAAAACTTGACAAATATACATGCAATAATGCCATAGTAATTTTGAACTTAAAGCAGTTCTTTGCTTAATTGACCCTTTTGATGTATAGAAAAGGTGAATGAAAATAGAGCTGCTTTTTTGTTTCTTTGTTTTTCATTGATTTTCTATTGAGGATTTTTTGGGGCTGATCTGATTTCAGGGTTCCAAGATGCAGTAAAAAGGGGTATTTAACATAGCCAAACGCCAGCCAATGCAATGCATTAGCCTCATGCCCACTAACACAAACCATCAAGCTGTGTATCTGACAATGAGCTATATGTTCTGTCGTCATCAAAGGATTATATTTTTCTTTCTGTCAGAATTAAAATTGGCAAAGAATAATTTAAAAAAAATAGAGGTGGAACAGAAGCCAGGAATTGGAAAGTACCTGAGAGCCTTGTAGTTGGTACAGACACTGGGGCTGTTGGGATGTCAGCTAACCTCATGATTGGACCAGGTAGGACATCAGCTGGCTTTGGGACTTGATGCCAAGCTGAGCCCTCGTGGGCCGACTTGGAGACATGGAGATGAAATGGACCCTCCTGGACCCCTTCGTAAGGCTTGGAGTGGAGGTTGTTGGCAGATCCAGAAACAAAGGGGCTCTGGCTCTGCCGTGGAAGGCGTGAGCTTCAGCACTGGCTCTGGCGGGGTGTTGACAGACCCCTAGGCAGGAACAGGGACAGGGTTTGGAGGGGTCTGCAGTGCCCCGTTCAGGAATAGGAACAGAGACATCTGCAGACTCTTTGATATTAGCAGTGGCTGTGGATCCGTGGACCTGGACAGGGGACGTGGTAAGAACACTAGCTGTGGCTAGTGTTCTTACCACTAGCCACAGCTAGTGGTAAGACCAGACAGCTGCCAGAGCTGTATGGTTTTATGCTTTAGCTTCAGCCAGGAGTTCCTCTACACCAGAAGACGAAGGAGCCAAGGCCTTGCATGCAGTACACACATCAAGTTGGCCACCACCCTCAGAATCAACCAATGTCCCAAGGGCTTCACAACACTGTGAAATATCTACAAACTTAAACTCCTAAGGTGAGAGTGAAGCTACTGGAACCATTTAAACCAGTTTGTACTGTCACAATTGAGTGTAGTTATAGTCAGAATCAAATGCACTTCACAAAAAGAGGTGGGAGGATGAGGAGCATCAATGGGTTCAGTTCAGATTAACACTTATGCTCATAAGACCTCACACCCTACCTTTCCCCACAGCTTCCCTGTCACAGTTATGGATGTTACCACAGCATCACCAACGTCTCACCATGCATCAGAACGCACTGAGACCTCCTCTGCTTTCCCCTCCAGGCTGTCTGTCTGTCTGGAGACAGTCAGGTTTCTTTACCTGACTGCTCAGGTAAAGAAACAGCTGGAGAGACTGAAACATAATAAGGCTGCAGGTCCAGGTGGTGTCAATTGTAGGGTCCTGAAGGCCTGTTTGGAACAGCTATGTGGGATTCTACAGCAGCTGTTTAACATAAGCCTGAGTCACCCTGAAACCAGGTTCCCCAGGTTGTTGTATGCACACCATACAAGTGAAAACCTTTATGGAAATTTTCCATGTTGCTTATCCTCCTGGTGTTGCTGTAGAAGATGCCATCATCTAACCACATCAGCAAGCCCATGCTCAAATGGACAAAAAAAAAACAGGACGATGAGAATCATGTTCTTGAGTGCTTTTGATACAGTTCAGACTGTTGTGTACTATTATGTAAGAAGTACCAGAAAGTATAGGAAACCACCTGGTCAACCACATTCATCTTTTCATCTTGAATGTAAACAAGAAAAAGAAAATGATTTTCGCTCTCGTTTGGTAGAGCAAATTTTTCACTGAATATCAAAGACTTATCAAAGATTGGTGGGAGTGAAGCAACCCGAACCATCTCTAAACACAGACTAAACTGACAATCCAACAGTAAGTCTGTATCCTAAGGTAGCTTAGGTACTTCATTGTTTGCGGTAAGATGTCTTCTAGTAGTCAGTGTTGTAGAGTGCATTCTGCTTTGGAGCCATCTTTTGGGGCAGCAGCATTAGAGCCAGTGACTCAAAGAAATTGAATGAATTGATGAAGAAGGCTGACTTTGTGATGGAGACTGTTCCAGACCCCCTGAAGCTGATTAAGCAAAGGGCAGTGATGCAAAAAAAAAGCTACTCAACATAAATGCTGAACACCTCCTACAAAGGAGTATGTTCTGTCTAGAGGCTTTTTCACTTTCGAGATCATTCCTGCTCTCAACAATAACTCTACACTGTGACTTTTTTTCAGTGGCTCATAACTCATGAATACTTTTTTGTTTTCACTAAAAACATTTTTGGGAATTATTGGGTTATTCAATTAAATTCGACCCAGCTCTATTTGTTAGTGAGAGACAAGAATGACTTCCTCTGCCTGCACATAATATGGTAATTTATACAGTAAAGGGATGCTAGAAGTGCAGAGGGTTACAGGTTATTTCTGCTTTCTGACAGAGATTGGCATTACAATGTAATGAAAGCTCTTAAGCCTCTGAATGCCATCACACTAGTAATGTCTGAAGTCTTCAACTACAGGTATATCCATGATTGCGGCTGTGCAAACCCACAGCAGCTGGGGGTTATTGGTGTCGTTCATGACACAATCCTGCAATTTGTTTTTATTGTATGAAATAAAGAAAGGATAGGTAGGAAGGAAGGAAGGACATTCAGTTGATTATGTTTCTTCCATGTATTTACTGTAAGTGCATTAGTAACTATATTACTATGTGTTTCACATGGGACCAACTGGTATTGATGAATGGAGAACCAAAATCTGTTGAAGAAGTCAAGCTGACTATTTATAAGTGCAATTTGTTTTTCTATGGCGATATGATTAGATATTAAAAGATGCCACTGTGTTGTTGAGATCTTGTTTTTGTGCGTCCAGGTTTTCTCTCTTGGCTATTGTGAAAGCGACCAGTATTGGTTGTTTGCATTACAGTTTTGGTTCTTTGTGGGGAAAAATTTTAAATTTCTTTGATATTTATCCAACATTCAATTTCTTTATTTTAACCTATTTTTGTTTAGCCCATGTCTTGATGTTTTTTTCTGATCTTTGCAGCATGTCACAACAAAGATGGATGCTCTCAAAATATTCATATCCCTGGCAAATTTTGACTTTGTTACTTTTATTCAACCAGCAAGTTTGTTTCTTGATTGGAAATGACACAGGCGTCTCCCAGGAGATAATAAGATGATGTACAAGAGGCATCATTGTGGAAAATATTATTTCTCAGCTTTTATTTACATTTGAACAAAAAGGGGCATGTCCAAAATTAGTCCAAGACAGACTAAGAGAGTGCCACAAACAGCAGAGGAACAGTACTCCATTAGCCTCCTTGGAGGAAAATTGCATAAATGTCAGCCAGTTGTCTTCGTAATCACACCATACTCCACAATGTTAATCCCATCTCCCTGGTTGAAGTTAATGGTTTCTGTGCCATTTGTTCTTCCAGAAACTTCAGACTTGAAATACTTGTGAAAATTAACAGTATACATTTATTCCTATCTCACCCTTTTAAATATGCTTGCTGACAGAGAAAGGCACCGTTCATATGGTTGTAATAACATCCATTAGATTTTAAAACATGTGGAAGACCCACAAACATGTACTTATTGGGATTTTAGTTCAGCTTTTAACAGCTTTCAGCTTGCCTTTATGTTTATTAAGGAAAACAGATGAATATCACTGTGTCAATCCTTGTATAAAAGATGCCTTTTCTTCTCTGTAAGTCATATTTGGAAGGTAAAAATCAACAACACCTGTTCTGACACTAAATCAATCAATACAAGAGACCTCCAGGGTTCTGTGAGCTCTCCAGTGCGTTTGATCATATACTTGGATATAGAAAAGTTAGTCATGTCTTTTTTTTTCTGGTAAAATCCTGAAATATACAATTTGGTGGTACACAGAAGTTTTTACAGGATTTAGAACCGCCAGAGTGGAACTTTAAAATCAGCCAACAGCTGCATGTACAGGAAGGGATTCGGGTTACATTCCTAATATGCTGATTTTGTAAGCTTACAATGAAATAATTTTTGTTTATACAGTGGGTGTGAGTAAGATGCCAGAATGCAATCAGACTGTCAGCTGTTGTAGATAAACGTATTTAGGATCACCACTGAAAGTGGCCTATGTGAACAGATCTGAATGCATCCTTAATCCAACCTCAGTGTGTTCACAGCTATATCTAGCACTGTCCCAGGGTGCATGTTTTTACCAAACAGAGCAAACTGCCAATTCCAAGATAATCAGTTCCAAAAAGTCTATGCAAGCACAAGTTGCTTTAAGGTACTGTATATCCACTTTGCCAAAGTCTGGAGGAGGACCCAAAATGTCAACCTAATCAGAGAGGAAATTTGAATGGTTGGGTACAACTAGGAACCATTAAGGCGCATGTAAGACATGAACTGGAAGCTACTTGAACACAAATGTCTCTCTCTATAGTAAAGATAGTTTTAATTTTCTGATGACAACAGATAAAGCAGTCCAACAGAGTTCTACCTGTCTTAACTTAGATGTGTGCTGATGACCTTGCAGAATGAGCCATTTTAGTCTCTTAAAAGAGTTGCATCGAAATTACTTTTCTAGCTGTTGAAAAGAGTGGGCTAGGTTCATGCTTTTTCAGTGTAGGAATGCTGCTCTTTACTCACAGGTGATGTGGGAGGTTTGCCAGACCCAAGTTCTGCAAGTTCACCCAAAGGTTCTGTCCAAGTCCCTGTCCTCCCAGTCTACCAAAGGGCACCCTCTCTTCTCTCCTCAGAACAGTGATGCAAGTTTCAGAGGACAGTCAACAGTTAGGTTTCCCTTCACTATCGAAGCAAATCTGAAATGTTGAAAAGCCGTAAAAAGAAAAGAAACATAGAGTAAACAGAGTCCTATTTACTGGTTCGAAGTGAATAGGGGTGAATAGTGACGTGAAGTGAGGGGCGGCCGTGGCTCAATGGTTAGAGTTGGTTGTCTGATAACTGGAAGGTTGGCAGATTGATTCCCCCTCTCACCACTCAAAAAGATTGGTGGAACTGACAGCTGGAGGGGTGTCAGTCCACCTCCTTGTCACGGCCGAGGTGCCCTTGAGCAAGGCGCTGTGAACGGCTGCCCACTGCTCCAGGTTGGTATCTGTCTCTGAGTGTGTGTGCAAGTGCATGTGCAAGTGCATGTGCATGTGCATGTGTGTGTCAACAGGTGCCAACCTGGATGGGTTAAAAGCAGAGGAAAAATTCTGTGCGTATGCATGACAATAAATCTAATCTTAAATCTTAATAAACTAGGTTGCGTTTTGTTGCCAGAAGCAGGAAGTATGACCTAACTGAAAACAAACATAAGGGAGTTGGGACACAGAAACAAAAAGTCCTACAGTGGACTTTTACAAGGAGAAAAGGGACAGATTTATTTTTGGGGAAAACTTCAATCCAATTTTTTCATTTCAGTTTATTTATATGATGCCAAATTACAACAAATTATGTCATCTCAAGGCACTTAAATAATATAGTCCAATTCAAGCCAATTGGAGTTCAATTCATTGTAATCATAATTAATTTAAAAATAATCCAATTCATTCATCCATCCATTTTCTATACCCGCTAAATTCGTTGGTCTGGTCGCGGGGGGGGCTGGAGCCTATCCCAGCAGTCATTGTGCCAGACACCCTGGACAGGCTGTCAGTCCATCACAGGGCCACACAGAGACAAATAACCACACACACTCACTCCTAAGGACAATTTTAGAGACACCAATCAACCTAACGTGCATGTTTTGGAACAGTGGGAGGCAGGGCCGGGGTGGGCCATTTTCTCAGTCCGGGAATTTAATTCAAATTCAGGCCATTCTGATATGGAGTGCATTCTCCTTCAGACTGCACCTGATCCTCTGAGGCTACAGAAAATGTTCATTAAGAGTTGTCTATGTTGCTGGAAAACATGACACACTTTATTTATCCTTTCATTCACTGATTAATTCATTTATTTATTTAATTGTGGTTGTGTTAAATGATTTGTATGATTTAGTCTACCACCCTACCACCTTATGGTTTTCTTCTCTATGCCAATATTTTACATCACAAATGTCTATCTTGACTAACTACAGTATCTTCCTCTACCTGGCCCTTCAGTAGTCGTGCCCTCCTTGGGATCATCAGTAGCACTGGAAGTGGTCTGCTGATCTGATGCTAGAAAACAATCGATAACAAAAAAAAAAATATATATTTAATTGTTAGTTGATAACCACAGTGTGCGCCCCTCTATGGAAATGCACGATATGACGGCGAGACGAAATAAGCGTGATAGCACTTGAAACTGTTTGTCAAAATATGGAAAACAGGAATGTCAAGCAAGTGTTCGGTTCGTTTACACACAGCAAGCACAGGACGTAAACATGTCTGCATCTGCATCCGTGTTCAGTCCGAAATGGATAGAAATCAACAAGAAAACAGATTCTTCCTTTCACATCAAAGCGTCGTGCCCGCGCGGTGTCCGGATAAGTGCTCATTGTAACTTGAAAATAGAACAGTCTATTCCCTGCACGGGCGTGAGCGGGCTCAGCTCACATTATAATAAATGGGAGGGGAAGGCTTGAACATGAAACATGATGCTGATTCCCGCGGATAGAACGCGCGTGCAGACTCTCCAGTAATTAAAAAAAGGCAACTAAACACCCCAACGTGCTCGCGCTGCCCCTGCGCACGCGAACCATGTACAATATTTGCACAGCCCTTCTAAATAATTATATTTATTTTAATGCATGTTTGAGATGCATTTAATAACAAATATCAAACAACAAATGTGATCGCCCCTATTTAATATTGCGTTAGTAACCACACGTGCGCGCCTGTGGGAATGCAGGCTACAGTTGATGAGGAGATAAAGCGTGATAAAGCGTTAAGCAATTATTCATCAGAACTGGAATGTAGCCTAAAGAAAGTGTTCGGTTCTTCTTTGAATATAGGAATACACTTCTAAATCATATAAATTGTGAGATTTTACATATTTAACAACAAAAGCTGTCAGATGACAGTTGAGTTGACATTGCAAACGTTCGCCACGTTATAGCCTATTTGATCAAATTCACAACCAGGCCTACTATCCATATCTCTCAGTAACCTACCAGCTTGTCTTGAGAAGATATCTGTCAATTTGGCACATTTGGCTGCCACCTCCTGTCTTTTTTTGAGCTTAGCCCTCTCTGTTCCACCTGGCCACTTTCTACCCTCCATCACTGACGCGCTCTGTGTCGCGCCATTGTTATTTAAAAGAGGAGCCATGGGCCAAACCATCTGAAACATTTGGGAGGAGAGAATTCCCTTACATGGTAGAACCTATTTAATCTGCTGTGATGCTGCAGGCGGCTGCGCTGCAATGGTGAATTTATGCAGACTACAGTTGAATTGATATTAATGCAAGAATAAGATAAGTGACAAAAATTAGTTACAACTATTTTCCCCATGGTCCAAGCAGCCCAGGTCGATGGTTTGGGCCGGGATAGGTCCCGGATAATACCATTGCCAAACCGGCATTGGTGGGAGGAAGCCAGAGTACCTGGAGATAACCCACGCATACATGGGGAGAACATGCAAACTCCACACAGAAAGGCCCCAGCTGGGAGTTGAACCTGGAACCCTCTTGCTGTGAGGCAACAGTGCTAACCACCACACCACCGTGCAGCCCCAATTCATTCATATAGAGCCAATTCAAAAATAATTTTCTAGCTAAGGAAATTGTTTCGATTGCACAGAAACTTGTCTTCAATCCAATCTCCTGTCCTGAGCGTGCCTGAGGCGACTGTGGAGAGAAACGACTCCCTTTTAACAGGAAGAAACCTCTGGCAGAACCAGACTCAGGAAGGGTGGCCATCCGCCTCGACCAGCTGAGGTTTGAGAAGACAGAAAAGAGGGGAAAAAACACTGTAACACCATTCAAAGGATACCTGTTGGAACAGGGAAACACGAGTTAATGACCACAATAATGTCACATGTACATAATATCATTTGAGAAATTAAACGGGGGAAAAAGAGAGTAAAGTGAGGAAAGATGTGACAGATGAGGTCCCCCAGGCCTATAGCAGCTTAACTATGGGATGTTTCAGGATTACCTGAACGATCTCTAACTATAAGCTTTATCAAAAAGGAAAGTTTTAAGCCTGGTCTTAAAAGTGGAAAGGGTGTCTGCTTCCCGGACATTTACTGGCAGCTTATTCCACAAGAGAGGGGCCTGATAACTGAAGGCTCTGCCTTCCATTCTACTTTTAGAAACTCTGGGAACCTCAAGTAAACCTGCAGTTTGGGAACGAAGTGCTCTGTTAGGAAAATATCTTACAATGAGATCTTTAAGATATGATGGAGCTCGGTCATTAAGAGCTTTATATGTAAGGAGAAGAATCTTAAATTCTATTCTGAATTTAACAGGGAGCCAAAGAAGAGAAGCTAAAACTGGAGAAATATGATCTCTCCTACTAGTTCTCATCAGAACTCTGGCTGCAGAATTTTGGATCAACTGAAGGCTTTTCAGAGAATATGTGGGACAGCCCAATAATAAAGAATTACAGTAGTCCAATCCTGAAGTAACAAATGCATGGACTAGTTTTTCTGCATCACTCTGAGACAAGATGTTCCGGATTTTAACAATATTACGAAGATGAAAGAAGGCAGTCCTAGAAACCTGTTTTATATGCGAGTCAAATGATCAATTCTGGTCAAAAATGACTCCAAGGTTCCTCACTGTAGTACGAGAAGCCAAGGAAATACCATCTAGAGTAACTATATAGCTAGACAATTTCTCCCTGAAGCGCTCAGGTCCAAAGATAACGACTTCAGTTTTGTCTGAATTTAGAAGCAGACAGTTCTGAGTCATCCAGGTCTTTATGTCTTTAAGACATGCTTGTAGTCTGACCAACCTATTGGGTTCATTAGAGTATGGCAACCCGACCGAAGCCCGTCGGGCCCGGTCGGAACCCGACGGGCCGGGCCGGACTCGGACAAAAAATTAGAATGTCTTGTCGGACTCGGGTCGGGCTCGAAAGCAAGCAGACATCGTGAAAATTATAAACAGCCAGAGGACAGGTTTCAGTTCATTGCAAACGTCAGTTTTTGTGATAAACATAAATAATTGAATATGCATAAATGAAAATGTTGGTAGGCTATTCGTGCCTCATGCCGTGCAGCATGCATCTGTGTGCATCTGTGGTCTGTGCATGCTCGGTGCGCACGCACGCATATCGAACATTCGAACAACTTTACATTAAACACATGCGATCAGTGCAGCCGGGCTCAGTTGGCTGGAAGCGCTATGGAGGACATTAAAAGAAAAATAGCTTCTGGAGAACTGAAAGTCGTGGAAAATGAGAGGGGGGAATTCACTGTGTGGAAACGCTTTAAGCTATAATGGATTATGGTGGATTATGGTGGATAATGGTGCGCTGTCACCAATGTGTATTTACTGATTAGGGTGCGCCGTCTTGCGTTGGTCACTGGTCTCGGGCTTCCGGCGGGCTCGGAGACAAATATTTTAATTAATCTCGGGCTCGGGTCGGATTTGAGAACTTTTCTGTCGGTTGAGGGCCGGGCTCGGACAGAAAAATCCGGCCCGAGCCAGGCTCTAGGGTTTATCTGGTATTATAGATAAGTACAGCTGAGTATCATCAGCATAGCAAAGGAAATTTATGCAATGCTGTCTAATAATGTTACCTAATAGCATGTATAAAGTGAAAAGAATCGGTCCAAGCACAGAACCCTGAGGAACTCCATGACTTACTCTGGTGTGTGAGGAAGATTCTTCATTTGCAAGAACAAACTGAAATCTTTCAGATAAATATGACTTAAACCAGCCTAATGCAGTTCCTTTAATCCCAAAAACATGTTCAAGTCTCTGTAATAAAATACTGTGATCGACCGCATGAAATGCAGCACTGAGATCCAACAGGACAAGCACAGACACAAGTCCGCTATCAGAAGCTAAGAGGAGATCATTGGTAACTTTCAGCAGTGCTGTTTCAGTGCTATGATGCACTCTGAATCCTGACTGAAACTCTTCAAACAGATTATTTCTGTGTAAGTGATCACAAAGCTGAGCTGCAACTATTTTTTCAAGAACTTTAGACATAAAAGGGAGATTGGATATAGGTCGATAATGAGCTAACACTTCTGAATCAAGAGTAGTTTTTTAAGTAAAGGTTTAATTACAGCAACCTTAAAAGTCTGAGGTACATATCCTGTCAACAAAGACAGATTGATCAAATCCAATATGGAAATATCAATTAATGGGAAAACCTCCTTGAACAGTCTGGTTGGGATTGGGTCTAAAACACAAGTTGATGGTTTAGAAGAGACTATTGCTGTTGTTAGATCAGAGAGATCAACTGGGCAGAAGCCGTCTAAATACAAATCAGGTTCTAAAGATACTTCTAAAGCTGCTGTACTTGATGATACATCACTGATAATAGTGGGAAGGACTCCATCAATCTTCTCTCTGATAGAAACAATTTCATTGATAAAGAAGCTCATGAAATCATCACTGCTGAGAGTTAAAGGAATAACTGGCTCAGCAGAGCTCGGACTCTTTGTCAGCCTGGCCACAGTGCTGAAAAAAACCCTGAGATTATTCTTATTCTCTTATATCAATGATGAATATTAAGCAGTTCTAGCTTTACGAAGGGCTTTCTTATACATTGTTAAACTATCTTTCCAGACTAACTGAGACTCTTCTAAATTAGAGGAATGCCACTGCCTCTCCAGCTTTCTTGCAGTCTGCTTTAAAGCACGCAGCTGTGAATTATACCAAGGAGCCAACCTCTTCTGACTGATTACCTTCCTTTTCAGAGGGGCAACATTGTCCAGTGCTGTACGCATTGAAACTATAGTGCTGTCAACAAGAGAGTCAAGTGTTGCTGGAGTAAAATTTAGGTAGTCGTCCTCTGTCATATCTGCACATGACAGTGAAGAAAAATATGATGGAATTCTTTAAATCTGGCTACAGCATCCTCTGATAGACACCTTCTATATGTAAAATTCTTCTCAGAAACTGTACAGTCAAGTAATGTAAACTCAAAGGTTATCAGAAAATGGTCAGATAAGACAGGGTTATGAGGGAACACTGTTAACTGTTCACTCTCAATGCCATTAGTCAGCACAAGATCTGTTTTAAGCACTGTAGTTCTTGAGGAAGCTAAGGTCCTTCAAGGTTTGCAACAAGATGTTGCAGATCTTCTACAAGTCTGTTGTTGAGAGCGTCATTTCCTCTTGCGTCGTCTGTTGGGGCAGCAGCATCAGAACCAGGGACCTAAAAAGACTCAACAACCTGATAAGGAAGGCTGGTTCTGTTCTGGGGACGACTGTGGAACCTCTGGAGACAATAATGCAAAGAAGGATTTTGCATAAAATCAAGAGAATTATGGACAACCCTGAACATCCTCTCCATGAGACTGTTATCGGAAAACAGAGTCTCTTCAGTCAAAGGCTTCTTCAGTTTGGATGCAAAACGGACCGCTACAGGAAATCTTTCATGCCCACAGCCATCAGCATCTATAATAACTCCTTGATTTAATTGAGTTACTTTAGGGGTGCGCGATCTGACGATATAAAATCGTGACTGGCGAGGAAGAGTGGAGAATCGCAGGCGATCTACCAAATTAGAGAAACCGTATAGATCGCCTTTGCCAATCAGCGCAATGATTTTTTTTTATTATTTTTTTTTTTTATGCTGGTGTATGGTGTGTGTCCCCGTTAAAAGGCACGGATACAGATGTCCAGTTTGTGGTGGATTTATTTGGCTGTGGTTCTTCTGGCATTTACACACAATAAACCCAGGGTGTACAGGCTAATGTTAGGTGAAAACAGCTAAGGGAAAATTACAAGCTGTTCACTGCTGCATCGGGAGGAGAAACGCAACTTTACAGCGACATCGTCTCACGCACAGGTGCGGTACATTCAGGAACATCGGAACGTCTATGGTGCATTCACGAACGTTGGACGTATGAAAACTCACCGTAAAACACAATATAAACTAGAAATGCACTCAGAGAGTGCAGACCTCCGCCAGGTCGCGCCACCTTGTGGCAGGTCGCAAGATTGCAGCACGAACAGGCGAACATCCAGACAGACAACCAACAGACTCGGGCGATCACATAACCTCCTTGGTGGAGGTAATTAATGTATTTAACTGAAAATAACCAAACAACATGGGCTTTCTAACAGGTGGAGTCAAGTCGTCATCAGTGGTTCGTTTTTCTAGTTCCGGTTGCTTCGCTCTCACTGTGTCAGATGTCATTAATTAGATCATTATTTTTCATCTTGAATTGGCTTACAGTTGAATTACAATGTGTTGATTGCCAAATTCTTTCTTTTACTCCTTAGCTCTTCTGTGGTTCAGCATGTCGACTTAACTCCACTGTAATTGGTCTTTCTTTTTTTTTTTTGGATGGAAGATCGTGATAAAAAATCGAAATCGTGATTTTATGCAAAAAAATCGTGATACAACATTTTTTCCATATCGCCCACCCCTAAGTTACATCAACATTTAATTTCCCTCTGGGATAAATAAAGTATTTTTGAATTGAATTGAATTGAATTGAATTGAAGATCAAGGGTGTGATTAAGGCAGTGAGTCGGTCCGTGAACACTCTGAGAAAATCCAATAGAGTCTAATATAGAATTAAAGTTCATATTTAGGCTGTCATTTTCAACATCATTCATGTAGATGTTGAAAATTCAAATTCAATTCAAAGTATTTTTTAATTAATTTGAATTTTCAACATCTACATGAATATTAAAGTCACCCACTACAATGACTTTATCTGTACTCAGCACTAACTGGGATAAAACTCTGAGAATTCAGACAGAAACTCAGAATAAGGGCCAGGTGGACGATACACAACAACAAACACAAGAGGTTTCTGGGATTTCCACTTTGCGTGGGAAAAACTGAGAATCAGAGATTCAAAAGAGCTAAAGCTAATCTTGGGTCTGGGACTGATTAGTAACCCTGATCTGAAGATAGCTGCCACTCCTCCTCCTCTGTCTGTGGTTCGAGGAACGTGAACATTTAAACAGTCAGAGGGAGTTGCTTCATTAATGCTAACATGATCCTCCTGCTGCAGCCAGGTTTCTGTAAGACAAAATATATCAATATGATGATCACAAATCAACTCATTCACTAACAGAGACTTCGAAAGGAGAGATCTGATATTTAGCAAACCACATTTAATAGTTTGATGTTTTTGTTCAGTTAAAGTTTTTGTTTGAATTTTTTCTTGCCCAAGAGGATTTGCTCCTTTTGTGTTAATTGATTGGGTGGGTAGCAGCAGGTGGGAAGCCGCAGAGAAGTGTGTAAGACTACAACTCTGCATCCTGGTCTCAACCCTGGGTTGTCATGTTTTTGGATGACTAATAAATTTGTCCATATTTCTAGAAATGAGAGCAGCTCCTTCCAAAGTGGGATGGATGCCGTCTCTCCTCATCAGACCAGGTTTTCTCCAGAAAAATTGCCAAAGATAGCCCACGTTGTTTGCCGTACACCATCTAGACAACCAGCAATTGAAGGAGGACATGCGACTAAACATGTTATCACTGGTCAGATTTGGGAGGGGTCCAGAGAAAACTATGGAGTCTGACATTGTTTTGGCAAAATTACACACTGATGCAACATTAATTTTAGTGACCTCCGAGTGTTATTACCGCTGACGTGAATAACTACTTTACTGTATTTACGCTTATCCTTAGCCAGCAGTTTTAAATAGGATTCTACATCGCCCGCTCTGGCCCCTGGAATGCATTTGACTATGGTCGCTGGTGTCTCTAATTCCACATTTCTGACTATAGAGCTGCCAATTACCAGGGTTTTGTCCTCAGCGGGTGTGTCGCTGAGTGGGGAAAATCTGTTTGAAGAGTGGACAGGTCGATGGTGAACCACAGGCTTGCTGACTCCTTCCTGACAGTCACCCAGCCAACCTGGGGGCCCGGCTGCTTGGCTGCTCTGTTTCTGCTCGGGGGCGGCTAATGGTGCTAGCTACGCTAGGTGGCTCCGCCCTGGCTAAATGGACATTTTTCTGCTCTTTGCCTGCCCCTACAGTTGTGGCACGTAACACCACTGTCATGAGAACAAATCTCCATGCAAGCCCTGAAAATGTACAAAATGTACAACCACACACATGAATCTGTTGTGAGGCAACCATAAAGCAAAACAGTAGGGCTAGAAACCTAATTTGTTAAGTGCTGGATCTCATTCCCTGGGGAAACGTTTCAGGCCCAAGAATTTGCATAATATAAGTCAGTGTACTTCAAATGAGTCAGAAGCTCATAGTTTTAAGCTTCACAAACTTCTCTAGTATTGCTTTAAAACAGAAAATTAAAAAAATCTTCTGACCAAAACTTATCAGCTTAGAATGGTGCGCATCAAAACAGATGCCTTGATTATTTTCTTTTGTTACCCCCCCCCCAATACTGGGAGTGGCTAGATGCATGACAGTGATCTATGACTTGCCTCCCTGCATAACTTCTTGACACATCTCTATTTTTCCAGAGAAGCAGCTCCTGTAGAATGTCAATTTTAAATTATAGTCCTCAATGCAAGTACATCCTGGCTTCCGTCCCATCTTACCTGCTTTTATAGCAAGGCTGTCACTTATCAAAGCATTCGTAAAGTGGATGACGAGAGGTTAAATACTAAGGTTGAGAAATAACCGGAGCTACACAACTCACAGTTCTGTCAGTAAATGCTGTCAGAAATATTGCTCTTCCTGTACGTCAGCAAGTTTAAGTAGGGATGTCTGAATAAGGCTGACGTTTTTTTATTGTTAAATGTTTGCAAAGATTTTTTATTTTTAATTTAAATCCCAATAAATGGATACAACTATACACCTGCTGACATACGTTTTTAGGCTACTTGCATTGTCCTTTCACTAGTGAGGTATAAAATATATGTGCTCCACTGTTCCTCAAACTAATTAGTATTTTAATCAACAAATAATGATACTGAAGTAAGATCGTTGCCCAGTCTTTTATCTGCAAGGATGTTATCATGACAAACAATATTGATTGTTAAACTTATCATCAGTCTTGGATTAATCTTGATGAATGTGCCTCTTTACTGAGTCTTCCTGCTGAATATATATTATTTCAGCAATTTAAAATGACAGAATAAATGGACGGCTTTGCAGAGTTCAATTTAAATCTAGTTCTGTCAGAACCACTCTCGTCAAAACGAGACGAGAAACAGAGATTAATTTCAGAAGCTTATTCTGAATGCATACAATTATGTTTGGCGGTATGGCTCTGTTCGGAGGAAGTTTTGACTTTTCCATGAGCTCCATGGAAGCCAAGACAGGGAACAGCAGCATCCTCAGGTGGAGTGCCTTCCATTTGCTGTAAAGGCAACAAACCTCCTAGAACAGAGCAAGCAACAATGAACAACAGTATGACATTGTTGGCGATGAGAAGTCGGTGGAGCAGGGGAGGTGGTGGGTGCAAGCAGAGAGCAAAAAAAAAAGCAGTGATAGCAAACCAAGTTTAAATGAAGTGCCCCAAATGCCAGCATCCAATTGCGAGCAGCAGCTGATTACCCATTGAGCGCAGCTGGCCATAAGGGTTGGGTCGGCGTCAGCCAATAGGCAAAGGGCGCGTTGACTACGTGGTCTGCCAGAACTAACGTGATGCTCCATTTATCCTTGTGTCTTGCTTGGCTGCCTGTCCACCTTTGACAATCACATCTTTATGTGAACTAAATTGGTTACCATCTGAGTTTTAATCTAAAGACACTCTAAAAGTCTTTGGCTCTGGTTTTATTCATGGGTTTCATTAAGTCATAAATCACAATTGGACACTTCTTATTCTTCTCATTCTTGGTGAGTTTCATTTTTTCTTTTTCCCCAGTAAACCTGAAAAAGAAAATATGGATCCACCACAGGCAGCCCTGCTATGACATTGGGTGATGAGCCTGGACCTTTTTATTTGCTCTTCATTTGTTTCTGTCCACATTAAACAAACATCGACAATTTTGCCATCTCTGCTCACAACTCAGGTCATCCAGGTTCTGCTCCTCAAACCTGATGCTGATTCTCTCCTGCCTGACTCTCTTTCAAGCTGACAAAAACTTTTGTAGTATCAGTGAACAACATGTCCCCTGTTGATGAGTTAGCATTTTTAACAATCGTTTAAAATGACCTTAGCTTTTTATCAAATGTGATAAAGGGTCAACCATCTTTTCTTCTGTAGTTCATTGAATTAAATAATGAGTCCTCTTTAAAGCCATATTGTGACTAGTCCCCTGACAAGCTGAATCGGTCCCAAAAACGTGGAAGAAACTTCTAAGTTACTTTCATAACTGTTTTGATTCAGTATCACTTGAAAACTGAGCAAAAAGAGCGCAACATTTACTCTTATCTCACCTCAGTATATAGCCCACTCAAATGAAATCTTTCTTATCTGCTAGCATGACTGGATATTTCCTCTTAGTTTGTAAAAACTGTTTCTCAGACGTTCAGTCCTGATATTTTAACAAAAACATGTTTACTTTTTTTTTTTTTAAAGCAGTCATTGCGTCCTTTTGCTTTAATTAATTAAATTTCTTTTTGAGAGGGGGTAATATCCTACACAGGTCTGAAACCTACCTAGTGAAGGTCCCCAGTGACATACTGCTTGTAGCTGAAAATAGCCTTTGCTTAATTTATTCATCCCTGACTTCATCTCGGCTGTGATACAGGGGAGTATCATATCCTAATCAGATGTGTGAGGAACCACGCTGGTATCTGCGCTATGGGTCTGACGTTGCTCATTTTAGCCTATCAAATAGGTCCTTCATTCTTCCTACTGTTTTCTTCTAGTCTGTTGGTCATGCTTTGGATGCCTTATTTATTTCATGCATGCAAACACTATCAGTTAATTTGAAAACTGTTGTCTTGCTGGAGGTTGTTTTTTTTACAGAGCCAGTGCGTTCTTGGTGGTTAGACAAACTCTTGTGAAAATTAAACTAGTTTACTTAGTTAAGAGGGATTTTTTTCTTCTTAATTTAGGGGGTAGTTGGCAAACATTGATTTGTTTCAACTTATGGTCTCAGCTAACATAACATGCCTTTTTCTGATCTCATTTATGCCTCTTAATGATGTGATGAGATTGATTCTGCTATTACATTTTAACATGTTAATCTTGACAGCCCTGGTATATCATGAATATATGATATATTTATTTATTGACATAGTGACTGTTATTTGAATTTTATATTAAATATTTTCAAACAATTGTTATTATTTTTTTCTAATCTGGGAAGAACCAGGCTCAGACTTCACGATTTATTAGCAATCATGTAGCCCAGCCACATCATTACCTCCTTTTTCTTCAGATTTTAGCCACGGCACACTGCAGGATCAGGAGCACGCCAAAGTTCAAACTGTAGCTCAGTTATAGTATTATTTATTTGAATAAAAAAGATTTATGAATAAAATATTTCCTAGATTTTTAACAAACACTGATTAAGGTCTGCCACCTGTTATTGTGTATATGAGAATGACCAAATTGAAGCATGAGGAGTGGATCTGATTGTGGCAGCTGACTCAATATCAATCCTCCATTTAGTAAGACAAAGACTGCAAGATCCATCCAATTGATAGCTCTTTGAGGAGTGACCTGCTTGAGAGAAAAGGTGTAACTGTTTCTTAAATAATTATCATAATCATTATTAAGTTTATCGTGTTCTGTGTTGGCATAAATGCTAATTAGGTGGTGGAAGATGCTTTAAGTATATGAGAAGAAAGATGTTGTGGGATGGTTAGAGGAAGGCATTAGACTGTGAAACTATCACTAAATTACCAGAGCAACTCTCCCTGTGCCTTTGTGTCAATATTGGAAAACCTCGCTTTCCCCCAATGAACCCTGCAAGCTCTGACTTCTGTGTACCTTTATCACAGAAGCAGATATATTGAGGGGTTTGACCATTGAGTCCCATGTCTAATGACTGTCCGTAAACACCTGCTCTTCTGTTTTATAATAGATGGTTCATCACAGTTAAAAAGCTACCAATAACTTGTTGAAATTCTCTCAGATACATTAATGGCATGGCATTATTAGGTTTTAGAAAATTTCTTTGAACATAAATCTTAATTTTAATTAACCAAAGAGAATTTAGTATACAAACTTTTATTTTCTTGTGGGGTTTTTTTGTAATCATCACAGGGTCTTGGCAGAATTGGAAAAGTTTCATCATATTAGTTTGTTTTCAAGAAGAGCCCCAGCGTTATCGCTCAGTTGTGATAGATTTTTGATAGAGGAGAGGTCAGGACTTCAGAAAGGTAATGAAAAGAGCAAAGCTTTTGATTTACTGTTCCATCTTTGTTCCGACTCTCACCGACAGGCATGAGATTTTGGTTGTGACCGAATAAGATTCCTTCAAAGGGTGGCAGATGTTTTATCTTTGTCATTACAACATAGACGTTGCTTTAGAAAAAAGGTCAATCCCACTTTTTTTTGTACTCGTTTTGTATTTTCAAGCTCATGAGGATTTTCTTTCATTGGGCTCTAGACGAAACAATCTTGTTTTTTTGTTTTTGTCGAAGTTGGTTAGCCTGTTTCTAAAAGATTGAACTCAGTCTAGCATTTCTTCATCTCTCACAACTGCAGTCAGACGAGCTCTTGATTTGTGGACCCAGGTGGAGAACAAAAAGACAGACGAGCTTTTGTACCTGCAGCCTTTGAACCACCACACACCACAAAGATTGCACTCTAGGCACTTCACCCACACGTGGCACTTTAAGAGTTTGACTGCGTGGGTGAGTGTTTGTTTGTAGAACTTTGTTGAAATCTTGTTAGAAGTTTTTATACTGTTCATATATTTCATTCAACAGTGATACTTGTTTTAATGATGGTGATATTTGTTCCAATCTCCTCAATCTTATATCCTCATTGTGTCCTGTTTTAATTTCAGCTCTCTGGTATGCATAACAAAAGGCTTATTGAACCTGCACACAGGCTGACTTGTGGTTGGTATTGTCTGATTTTTTTCCCATGTCGACCTGATTTGAACACCATCACTTGCTTCAACCAAACCCTCCTGCTGCTTCTTTGATTTAATTTGCTGGGTTTCTCTTCCCAAATGATTTGTTTTTATCTGTAAGTTGTTTTTTGTTTGGTGTTTCAGCTCTCGGTCTGATTTCTATTGTTCCCTAGTAAAGAGACATTTCACGCAGATAACTGTGTCGGGTGATTGGAGTCATTAGATGAAAATCTCAAAGCTTAAAATCTTGGCGAGGTCACTTGGGGACTAAGAGTAAATGGAGTTCAGAGATCTTGAAAGTTAACATCTGTAGCAGAATTTATAAAGGTATTTACTTTTTTCGTTTCAAAAGCTAAAAAACTAAGAAAAGGTGTAATTTGCTCTATTTTTGTATTCAGTTGTAGTTTGAGCATTGTATGCCTCCTGGTAGGAGCTGTTTGCTGTATAAGAATCTGAACTTTTTGCACAATAGTGTACAAAGTCTGATTTTATGAAGCTGGTGTGTTGTTTGTCCTCAGTTCTCAGAAAAATGTTATTAACATTTATCTAAAAAAAGAAACAGAAACACATCTCTGTCTCGGTTGTGTTTGTGTTTGCAAACAGTAAAAGGGAGAAGGAATGTAGATTAGGGTCGGGTGCACTCACATCCCAGATATTTGGATTCCAAATGTGTAGCAGTATCATGTTGCTGTCTCCATCAAATAGCTTGACTTCAGCTAATTAGTGTGATGAAAGAGGCAGAACAATCCAATCTTTTTAGTATATCCTCATCTCCATTCGAGGAAAATTCAGGAGAAATTACAGTTGAGACGAAGTTGTCAAGTGCTGTTATTTGCTGATAACTGTTTGGTCAGTGTTTATATGGAACTGTGTGAGGCTATGACAGCTACATCTGTCTAACAAACACAACTCTGTCCATATTTGACCAGATCATGACCATAAAAGGTGTTGCTTTTCTCTTTGAAATTCTGAATTTAGCTTGTCTGCCTTTAGTTTTTCAATAGGTGGGAGTATATTATCCATAGTCAGAAATTCCAGTCAGGATTTCTATCAGTAAATGTCACATTTGCTTTTGACAAGAAGAATAACAATGATATTTATAATATTGAATCACTGTCTGACTTTCTATTACTTTCCTTGAATCAGTTGATTTGAATTCAAATAAGACATACTTTATTAATCCCTAAAGGAAAATATTGTTGGTACAGTGTGACATATACCAATAAAAGTCATACATAAGCAGTCCTTGTATGTGTGAGTTATTGCTGTGGGCAGGAATGACCCCCTGTAACATTCCGCAAAGCTGAAGAAGCCTCTGGCTGAACACACTCTTTTGTTTGATTACTGTGTTGGTTGTGTGCAGTTTTGTCATATTCAGGAACTTGTGCAGTATTCTTCTTTATGTAGGCTGCTGCTCCAGTCCCCAGCACAGAGCAGGTCTTCTTTATTAGTTTGTTCAGTTTCTCTGAGTCTCTGGCTCTGATGCTGCACTGCGCTCATCGTGACAGCTGTCCAACATCTTGGTACAGACATTGAAGGACATAAGGTTACTCAGTCCCCTCTGTCCCTCACAGTTGTATTTCCTGTTCACTCTGTTGTCATGGTTGTCCTCATCCACATCCGCCTCCTCTATAGAAATGTTTTTAAACATCTTAGCTGTTCTGGGCACCAAAAGAAGAGCCATATCTACTGGGATGCAGTTCATTAGAGTGTTTGTCTCGTCTTCTTCGTTCTCTAATGTCTTGTGTGTCGTTTTTTAGTGTTTTGCAGGTATTTGTTGCAGAAGTGCATATTACAAGGCAATTTCATAATTTTTTCTTCTACTTAGTCAGGGTAAAAAGAATCCTGTATTTCAACAATTTCATTTCATTTTGGGGAGTATTTTTTACAAAGCCAAAACTGTTCAGCTATTGAGAAAAATACTTTTGTGTTATATATATCATTAGTTTTTGTTTAGTTTTCTTTTTACAAAGCAGATCATTCTGAATTAGAGAAACATCCCATCATACTGCCGTCAGCTTCCTATGCTGTTGGCCGATGTATTTGACCTCTTTATGGAATAAGGCCCACTTCTGGCAGCGTTGTAAAGCACTATGGAGAACGCATCAACACATAAACCTTTTCACAGTTATGTGCTGCACGCCTAAACCATCCTGATACAGTAAGTGTTCATCACCCTCTTTATTTTTCTCTTTGTGTAGAAGGGTGTTATGTTTATTCATTCTTATTATTTAACAGGAAAAAACGAAAGGCAAACATGGGGTTGAAATTTGAACTTTTCTTTTTTATCTGTGTTTGAAAAAAGGAACATTTTAATCATAATATAATATGATCATACAGTGGCACTCAATAGTTCGGTCTAAATTTGTATTACAATCGTTGGCTGCTCCCTCTGCTTGCAATAAATTGCAAATTCACCTGAATCTTCAGGAGCTGGTGTTACTTGATGAAGTTAAACTAATTTGAAACGTATTATAAGCAGATATGTCTGGTTGTAAATGCTGTGTTTGACCATTCTGTCCCCATTTGGCCTACATTTCTTAGGTTATGGTGTATTTAACTTGGGTTATTTTAACTTTTTTTTATATATGCTTTATATAGTTCCCATTTAATGGTATATACATGCTTTTGTTATTTTGTGTTCACTTTATGTGTATTGTTGTGTTTATTGCTGCTGACCTGAGCTTCTGCCTTGGCCAGGACACTCTTGGAAAGTTTTTCAAAAGAAAAAAAGTTAAACATTGAAAACATTTTTAAACAGTTTGTTTTATTTCCAGTTTGAAGATAACAAAAATGGGGGGAAAAAAACACTAGAAGCAAATGTTTGGGTACCCATTCACTTCTTAGTAACATCCCTTTTGCAAGTGTCACAGCTTGTAAAAACGTTTGTCATACTTTGTCATACTAAGTTCGGGTTTCTTTAAATACTCATACATATGCTTCAGCTGGTGCTGTGGTAATGAATCGATACAGAGATATTGAAACGGTATACACAGTCCATTGCTAATGATGGCGTAGTTCATAATCAAAATATTTTCAGAAATTGTACAGACTTGTTAGTCTCACCTGTATGTAGTGACCTGAACGCATCCGTTTTAGCTATTTAGATGAAGATGTGTCTGAAAACATTTCTCAACCATAAAACCATGCTTCCAGGGTGTAGTGCTGTGAAGGGAAAAAAACTGCAAGAGAAGTCCAGGGTTGTATTCCCTTCCCCCACAGAAAAAGAAAAAAAATGAAAGCTTTAAGCTGACCTGGAGCAATCTTCAGTGGTAGACTCAGGCCACATCATTTGGTGCACACTGAGCTAATCAGAGCTCCATGGAAGAAGGCCAAGGAGGACAGAGCAATCCTTCCACATTCAGCAGCAAAGATGAAGAATATAAACTGTCCAGCACAGAGTCTAGAGCCTGGCTCGGGCCGGATTTTTCTGTCCGAGCCCGGCCCTCAACCGACAGAAAAGTTCTCAAATCCGACCCGAGCCCGAGATTAATTAAAATATTTGTGTCCGAGCCCGCCGGAAGCCCGAGACCAGTGACCAAGGCAAGACGGCGCACCCTAATCAGTAAATACACATTGGTGACAGCGCACCATTATCCACCATAATCCATTATAAAACATAGGCTACACATTAATGGCGGTGCACCATAACAAATGCACAAGCACTCTTCGACCAGAATAAACACCCATTAAACTCAATACAGAGAGAAAAAAAAAGTTGACTAATAAAACAGTAGAAACATTCTCATTTTCCACGACTTTCAGTTCTCCAGAAGCTATTTTTCTTTTAATGTCCTCCATAGCGCTTTCAGCCAACTGAGCCCGGCTGCACTGATCGCATGTGTTTAATGTAAAGTTGTTCGAATGTTCGATATGCGTGCGTGCGCACCGAGCATGCACAGACCACAGATGCACACAGATGCATGCTGCACGGCATGAGGCACGAATAGCCTACCAACATTTTCATTTATGCATATTCAATTATTTATGTTTATCACAAAAACTGACGTTTGCAATGAACTGAAACCTGTCCTCTGGCTGTTTATAATTTTCACGATGTCTGCTTGCTTTCGAGCCGACCCGAGTCCGACAAGACATTCTAATTTTTTGTCCGAGTCCGGCCCGGCCCGTCGGGCTTCGGTCGGGTTGCCATACTCGAACAGAGTCCTTACCTTAATCTTTTTGAAACACTTTGGACGGTGATGGGATTTATTATTGGAAAGAGCCGTGATCCAATGATAAAATCCATCCTGTTGTCGGCAGAGTTCCGGTGTAAAACTTCTCCGTCTCCGTGTTATTACGGAAAAAAGGGGGAGAAAAGAGGCTTTCTCCTGGCAACAAGCCAGTTTTTGTCTTATTGTACTGTCATGAACTTTAACCTTTAACATGCTAACTGAGGCCTGTAGAGTCTGAGATGTAGCTCTTGGCATGAACTTCTGGGAAGATTGACAGCTGTCTTGAATGTTTTCCACTTGTGAATTATCTTTCTCTCTGTTGAATGATGGACTCCAAATAGTTTGAAAATGGTGAAGTATCTGATATTTACCAACTGTGCAAAGGAGTTTTGGGGAGAAGAAGAAATAAGAACATAAGAAATATGTAGTGTCCGATAACTACCAGCTGTGTAGGGGACTTTCAGGCTAAATTAGGACATCTTGAAAATAACACTCCCCAGCTAGTGTGTCCAGAAGAGGTTTAATAGATACGCACACACCATATCCGGGCTTTGTGCCTGTTGATGGGAACATGCAACATCTTTAAGGTCACCAGAAAACAGGCAGATTCTACTAAATGAAAAGCACACCCACAGTAGGAGGGATTCAGCTTGAAATGTCTCTCCAGACTGATGCATCATTCTGTAATTCTGATCCGGACCCGGTTAATAAAAAAAGTTTTTATGTTCGACCAAGTCTGTGTCAGCACAGTTCTTCCTGCATCATCTACAAATAGGCTGTTTGAAGGTGACCATCCCCAAATACACCACAATGGCCTCATAACCCTTCCCAGATTGATGGGCAGCAACAAGTGTTGATGTCTTTCCTCCTTTCTCCTGAATGACCAGCAAACTGACAAAACTTCTGTTTCACAAAGCAGGTTTAGTGAAAACTCTGAGTTTATTAATCCTAAAATGAGGGAAACTCTGAGTTTTCCGTTTCACAAAGGGAGGTAACTCAAACCAGAGAAAGAGGGGTAACTCTAGCCTGTTTCACAAAGAGAGGTAACTTAAGCTCTCGGTCAGTTACCGTAGTAACAGACTCTACGAACCTGACCTGGTCGGGACCAGGTTTTACTCAATGAACCTCGAGTTTCTCTGTCTCCGCCCTCTTTCAGCCACACACGCCATTTAATTTCCTCATTCATTCAGTCAGCAGAGCGACTTTTTTCACGAACATGTCCTTTTGACAACGATCCCGTGGATGAAGGTGCAGCATTATTGCGCAGAGAATTAAATGTTCGTCGGAGATGGTTATCAGACCGCGCATAGATTTTTGCATTGACAGACAATTATCTTTTTGAGCGGCATCATCAGAATTTTGTTGGGACAAAAGAAAAAAAAGACATAAAAGACAAATAAATATTTGTATGAATAGGCTTAAAAAAAAAAAAAATATATATATATATATATATATATATATATATATATATAGGCCTATTATATTTTATAAAGGCACTTATGTCTTGGGGAGTGGACTCTGAGGATGAGCTCCCTCCAGGGATTCCCTCAGCCACCCGCCTTCCTATATTCTGGCTTAGGGCCTTAGAGGTGGCGGTGCTGGGCACCACCCGTTTTATGGGCATCTGCCTTCTTTCTGTTGGCTGAGTAGAAGTCTGTGTTAGTTTAAATAGGCATAAGTATTTAACAGAACATGATATAGATGAGAAGACATTTATGTGTGTGAAAACAGCATTATGTTGGGGATAAAACAACTGCAGGTGTATTTTTCTTGCAACAGAGGTTCTGGAAACTTAAACTTGAGCACATTTCAATGGAAAGGTGACTGAAAGGTGCAAAAAGCTTCTATAGGAGAACAAAAATATTTAGTTTGTCATTGTTGCCAAAGGTTCTGCTGGCAAATGTTAGTGAAACACAATATTTTGTGTTTTTGGTCGACTGCCTGAAAGTATTTTGTTGATGTTCAAAATTCTTTGGATTTGTTTTGATTGTGCAAATGTGTTTTTTCTAAATTCTATCCTCATAATTCGGGGCTGCCAACAATTTGGACCAGCACCGTTTTAAGCAAGTTTGTAATATTTAATTAATAGGGAGAGCTAACTATGCACAGTCATGTAAGCAGTTCACTCGTAATGGCACGAATGGGTCAGAGGATAACAGAATCATCCTAACAGAAAGAAAATATATGGAAAATGTAAGGTGGCAATATTTCAGAATGACCTTACCTGGTTGTTGATGATACTTTGGTTTTCCTTCTCTTTCTATTCGACAGTATCAGCTGAATATGTGCTGAGGTTTTTCACGGGGCTCAAAAAGTAAAAATTTTCACGGCAAAGATACTTTACAACCAGCCACACGGAGCATAAATTACACCCACTGTTAAAACGTTATCATTTGTCATCATTAAATATACAGAACTAGAAATGCACTCAGAGAGTGCAGACCTCCGCCAACCGCCAACCTACCTGTGGATAGCGAGCCATGTATGGACATACGTTCCTGATGTGGGCTACTTGTTCTTTGGCGCTGTCAGCAGAAGAGGCATTCCCTTCTCCCTATTCATTATTGAACAGCAGTGTTCGCCGTTATTAATTATTATTATTAATATTATTATTATTATAATGTTTTGTCGGGAAGCAGTGTTCTGTCGGGAAGCAGTGTTCGCCGTTATTATTACGCTATATGCAGTTATGCACACTGGCTTGCCGTTGCAATATTTTGTTGTGCTAATTACAGCAAATCCGCACAATATGCATTCAATCCGCGCACTATGCATTCTGTCTGGCTTTGGCTCTGTTTGGCTTTGGCACCTTGAGGTCGTGCCACCTTGTGGAGGTCGCGCCACCTTGTGGCAGGTCGCAAGATTGCAGCACGAACAGACGAACGAACATCCAGACAAACTCGGGCGATCACATAACCTCCTTGGCGGAGGTAAAAATGACCAGATTGCAGCACTATTCTTGACAACAAACAGACATTTCGCAGTAACTACATGCCAGATAGACACAATGTTATTGAGAAGAAAAAGGAAAATGTGGATGCTTACCTATCCTTAGTGGGCACAGCAGAGATTTTGCTGCACATCGCTGGACCACATCTGGCCTGGATCAACAAGCTTCCTCTGCTCTTAGCAAAGAGATTTGATCCTTGTTGAGTATTGAACAATTTCCATCCACCTTTTTCGTTGATTGGTACAGTTAATGCCTTGTTATCTCTGTTTAAGAGCTCGTCTCTGCCAAATAATCCAGGATGAGCGCGTAATAACGGTGCACAGAAACTCATTTTGCCGTTTATTAATTTCCATTCATTATCATTTTCACAGTGTAGCTTTATTTGAGATTTTTCACAAACTAACTGAAAAAAACTCTGCTCTTCTGACTTCTTCCTCTGGCTGATTCGAGAGTGAAGGCAATAAAAAACTTAAGTAAAGTGTCTTGAAGAGGTGAAGGCAGGCATGATTAACCAAAGCAGAAATTATTGTTGTTGTAGTTTATTCAGATTAGGAGACCAAAACCTCAAGATGATGATAACGAGGTTGAGGTTTTGACGAGTTGCATGAATCAGGGGAACCTTTCCTCCATCAACTCTGCTTCAACAACTGGCTGATCCTACTTGTTTTGTTTCACAGGACAAGGCTGTATCACAGCTTTCTCTTCAGTGTTACTATAGCAACACAGTAACTATGCACGTAGGCCTGCTCACCACGGTCAACATAGAGAGTTGTATATTTGCGTGCAAACGACTAACTGGATCATGTACAGTCAGACTGCTTTGTATAGTTTGGGTTCAATCAGAAGCGGAGTAAATAACCTACTCTCATGTGTTTAGACAGTTCAGTCCCGGAGATCTGTCATCTTACCGTTTTGAAGCTTCCGTGTCTTTTACACTCAGTTCTGAGGTCTCCTCATGCCATGATTTATGTCACCTAACTATACTGTGTCATACTGAAAGCACACAGAGGCAAAGGCTCAAAAATAGAAACATTCATTTAAAAATCACCCATCAGGTCTCCCACAAAGTCAGTAATGATGTCAAGGTTAAATAACTGCCACATGTAGTGTTTATGAGAAACTTGCCTCTGTTCATGCTTCTAATTCTTGACTATTGACTGAAACCCCAGTAGATGGATTGTTTTCTCCCCTATAACGATGCAGAGTATGACATGTTTAATGCACTGGCTTCAACCTGTGTCTCCACCCTGGCTCCTGGCAGAGGAAAGTGATCAATACTTGTTGTTGTTGTTTGTCCATTTGTCAGCAGGATTAAACACGGACAGCCACATCGGCAAGCAGGACAATGTATGAACGTATTGGCAAATATTCCAGATCGCTTGCAGTGGCAGTGTGGGGGAGTTTGTGTGTGTTCTGGGGTTAGTTTTTCCTCTTTGTTGACCTGTGGGCTGCTCTCTGCTCACTCCTCACTATTGTGGATACGTACAGATCCATACAGTACTCGTATTAACACAATAAGAAGCCTCACTTGGGGTCCGTTTCACAAAGCAGGTTCAACCAACTCTGAGTCTATTCCTGATCTCTGAGTTGATTTACTCTGAGATAGAAAACCCTGAGTTTTCGGTTCCAGAAACGCTGATTTGAGTGAGGTTAATCAACTCTGAGTAGGTTCACCTTGAGTTTTGCGTGTGCACCACAACTTTAAAAAGCCAGCATCAATGGAGCCCCGATTCGACGAGTCACCATGGCAACGGGGGAAAAGGAGGGGCTACGTTTTTCACCAACCTCGAATTGGAAATCTTAATGCGCTCATACGGCGAGTTTCAATACGTTTTTAGAAATAAGTGCAACACCGCTGCAGCAGCAAAAGTGTAAGTTTAAATATAGTCCTTTGCAATCCCAATAATATTACAGGGAAAACTGCTTGAATAGTAACCCATTAATTTATTTCATTTAGGTGCAATCCCGCGGGGGAGAAGCGCACTTGGCAGCAGTTTAAGATGAAATATAAAAACATTGTTCAAACAGGTGAGACCTCGGCATGGAGGTACCTCATTTTGATCATGCTTTACACTGTAAAATAAATATTAAAGCTATGGTAGGTAATCCTAGAGAGCTAGCAAGAGAGCTAGCAAGATTCGAAAGTGTCCCCTCCTCTAAGCTCCACCCCCCCCTCCCCATTCCGTCAGTGCTTCATCCAAAGCCGGTAGAACCGCGTGCGCACATGGAGCAGGGAGCCGGCAGAGGGGGGCGCAGGCAGAAAGCAGAGGCATCTGATTGGTTTTTTGTAGGCGACCAATCCGCTGATCTCGGATTGGTCAGCTTTTTCTCAGTCCTGCAGCTGCCACAGAGGTCTGATTATTTTCGTCCCTTTTTCTAAATACATCTTGTATAGATTTCTCTCAGGATAGACGGACCATTTCACCCAGTATTACAAAATGTGTTTCTGAACAGGATTACCAACCATGTCTTTAAGTGGCTATTTGACTGTGCAGTTATTTTATTCCCAACATAATGCTGTTTTCACACACATAAACTATGTCTTCTCATCTTTATCATGTTCTGTTAAATACTTATGCCTATTTAAACTAACACAGACTTCTACTCAGCCAACAGAAAGAAGGCAGATGCCCGTAAAACGGGTGGTGCCCAGCACCGCCACCTCTTACTGAAGGGCAGTGGCTGAGGGAATCCCTGAGGGAGTCCACCCCCAAGACACGAGTGCCTTTATAAAATATAATAGGCCTATATATGTCTTTTTTAAGCCTATTCATACAAATATTTATTTGTCTTTTATGTCTTTTTTTTCTTTTGTCCCAACAAAATTCTGATGGTGCCGCTCAAAAAGATAATTGTCTGTGCAATGCAAATCTATGCGCGGTCTGATAACCATCTCTGACAAATATTTATTTCTCTGCGCAATAATGCTGCACCTTCATCCACGGGATCGTTGTCAAAAGGACATGTTCGTGAAAAAAGTAATCTCCTACTGTGCCTAAAGGACTTCTAGAAGTAGAAGAACTCGCTCTGCTGACTGAATGAATGAGGAAATCAAATGGCGTGTGTGGCTGAAAGAGGGCGGAGACAGAAAGAAACTCGAGGTTTCTTGAGGACAACCTGGTCCCGACCAGGTTAGGTTCAGAGAGTCTGTTACTATGGTAACTGACCGAGAGGTTAAGTTACCTCTCTTTGTGAAACAGGCTAGAGTTACCCCTCTTTCTCGGGGTTGAGTTACCTCCCTTTGTGAAACGGAAAACTCAGGGTTTCCATCATTTCAGGGTTAATCAACTCAGAGTTTTCACTAAACCTGCTTCGTGAAACGGACCTCTGGTGGCCAGTTGTACAATGGCACCCTAAAAAAAACATGGAATGTTAAACTATAAAATCATCAACAATTAAGAATGACATATTAAAACAGTGTTATTTCATAATAGAGAGAGGAACAATGATGGTAGGAAACAGTAAGATACAAGTAGAAGTAGTTCTAATGATCAGCATAGCTATTCTTTAAAGCTGCGGTCGGCAACTTTTTTTAAGTCATATTAGCTTGAACTGTCATGGGATTCTGGAAGTAGAATATTAAATAGGCTGTTTAGGAAAAATAACGAAATCTGTAGCTCCCTCTGAAGCCTGTAATCATGCTTGCAAAAACCGAGCGCTCCCGGCTGTTTTTAACCAATCAAGTTAGGGTGGAGGAATCCTACCTGTCAATCACAGCTTGTGCACACGCTGCTGAGCGTGAGTCTGCCCCAGCTTGTGTGCGCTCACACTGGTGTGAACTCACGTGCACAACCTCGTCCACAGAGGGGGAGGGGTTTGGGGGGCGATTCGGAGCTTGTTAGAGGTTGGGGGAGGAACCTGAAAGTTGTATCAGTTCGAATTTTCCGACTTTAGACTCGGAATTTTGAAAACCTGCCGACTGCAGCTTTAACGTTGACAAGTCTGACTACTGATCAGCCATTGTTTAAAGTGAGCGCAAAATAATTTATACGTGTTGATGTCTCTAATTGCTGTGGGAATGGTATTCCATTCGTGAGAAGCTTTAACAGAAAAGGCTGACTGACTAAAGGCACATTTTATTAATGGAATAAGACTGTCACCCCGAGACACTGCTCGAGTGATTCTATGTGTAGATGTTCTTAGACTGATCAAATCACTAAGAGGAGGTGGGGCCATCTCAGATAGGATTTTGTATGTCTGACAGACATTCATGTACTTAATAAGATTGTCCCAACTTAAAAGATTGTATTCTGATAAAATGAAGCAGTGATGAAAGTGTTTTGATTTCTTGTCAAGTACTTTCAGTGTCTGCTTGTATAAAGACTGTAACGGTTTCAGAGAGGTGGGGTTAGTCTGAGACCAGCTTGTTAGACAATATGTGAAATGAGAAAGAATCATTGAGTGCATGAACATTTTGGCAGCTTGAAAGGACATAGAATTTCTAATAAACCTGAAATTTGCTAAATTAAATTTTACTTTTTTTCAAGTTTGTTTTACATGTGACCTAAAATAAAGTTTGGAGTCCAGATGAATGCCCAAGTATTTGTATTCTTGAACAATTTGTAATTTTTCTCCTGACACTATAATATCTGCATCTTGGATTACTTTATGTGATTTAGTGAAAAACATACCTACAGTTTTGGAGGATCCGTGTGCATACAAAACCGTGTCATCAGCATACATTTGAATATTAACATCTGGGCGTATCAATGGTAGGCCATTAACATACATGCAAAATAAGACAGGTGCTAATATGGAACCCTGCGGCAGGCCAGTCGTCACAGAGAGAGGTTCGGACTGATTATTGGCAATACAGACAGTTTGTGAGCGCGGAGAGAGTTAAGAATGTATTCATTTTATTGCATTGTCAGAGAAGTTAAAAATGGATAATTGGGCCAATAGAATCTGGTGGTTTACTGTATCAAATGCCTTTTTAAGATCAAGAAAAACTGTCCCTACAGTGTTGTTATTGTCAAGTGATAACTTGATATTCTCAATTAAATAACAATTAGCTGACTCAGTTGAATGGTTTGGTCGAAATCCAAATTGAAATGGGTGAAGATGAAAGGAGCTGTTGGTTAAATGATCTGTAATTTGTTCACATATCCATTTCTCAAGGATCTTAGACATTCCAGGTAAAATACTTATAGGTCTGTAATTAGAGATGGATTATGGGTTTGCTGATACAGTGGCCGTTTTCCACGTGATTGGGAACTCTGCTTGGCTTATGGATTAATGATTTTTGTGATGGGACTGACTAGTGCTGAACTTTTTTTTGAGCATTATAGTGTTCATTCCATACACATCTTTAGTTTTGGACGGTTTAAGTTTTCTGATAATTGATTCAGTGTTTGCTTCATGTGTAAAAACAAGATTAGGTTCTGTTTGGAACTTTACACATCTGAACATTCACAGGTGGGAAGCACTCAGCAATGGCTGTGACTGAGTCAACAAAGTACTGATTCAATGTTGCAGCTACTTTAGCTGGGTCTCTGATGCGATTTTCATCCACAGTTAGTTCAAGAGGTTTTCTTGGTTTGTGTTCTTGCCCCATTAATTTTTTCAGCTGATCCCAGACTACCTGCGAATTAATTCTTGCCTCACTGATTATAGTCAGAAAGAAATTGGCCCTAGATTTTCTTAACATAGTTGTTACTCTGTTCCTTAACATTGCAAAATGGTGTTTGTCATGGGACATTTTTGTTTTGATGGCCCTTTTTAGTGCAAAGCAACGCTCCTTCATTTTTTTCAGGATATCTGCATTTATCCATGGAAGACTACTTCTTTTTATCCTGTGTGTAAACCTACAAGAGAATTCTTTAATAATGCACTGTAATTTTCTGGAAAGTATTTTGCTTCCCTCATTTACATCTTTTCCAGTTATCAAGGAGTCCCAGTTAAAATTGTTCACTGTGTTTTTAAAGATTTCCTGATCTTTATTAGGTATTCTAAATGATTCCTGTTCTTTGACAGTAGAGACACTAAATCTCTTTTTTGATCATTTTCTGGCCACAAGTACTAAATTGTGGTCAGATAGTCCTGTGATCATGTTTAGGGATTTTGTGATTCTTTCTGGTCTATTGCTAAATATCAAGTCAATTTGAGTTTTTGTGGATTGTGTTATTCTTGTTGGGCCCTTGGTTAATTATGTGAGATCAAAGCGATCTGTTATTTGTTTGAGGTTTTTCCTGGCTAATCTATCTCCCCAGTTTACATTCATATCCCCCATTAATAATACCTCCTTGGTGACAGGACCTAACTGTGTTAATGATATGATATGATATGATATGATATAGAATTACTCAAGGACTCACCAGGAGGCTGAAGCTCTTTTGAGTTTTGAATAGTGCAAAGGGAGCACCAGTGGCTTTGTGTCAAACAAGGGCAACTTTTGTGAACATCTAAGCCTGAAGTTTTCAGACAGCCAGATAGCGCTTTCAGTACATCTTTCTTGTGGTTGTGGAAAAAATATGGTTGTTGTGGTGTGAGGAGCAGTGATGGCTGGGATTAGGGGAGTGACTCTGGGACGCCAGTGATCACTGTCTAGCCTCCTGGAGGTGTCGTGGGCCCAACTAGACGAAACACAGATGAAAGGAGGTTCCCACCTGATGACCCCAATGACATGTTGGTCAGCACTGCTCACTTGGGAATTATTCACTGAGTCTGGTCCATTTTTTCTTGTGTTCACCTTGAATTCCTGGACCATACAGCACCCCACTCTGCTCTGATGTTCTGGGTGTAATAGGAGAGCAAGCATCTTAGCTTGGGAGTATTCAGAAAATAGTTTTTCACAAGGTGGAGTTCTGAACATGACAGAAACAGCTAATAGATATGAAGAAACTAAAAATAAAACAAATCTCTTAGTAACAAATGATAATACAAATCCCATTTTCAGAGAAGTTTTTCAAAATGCCAAAAAAATTCAAACCGTAATTTGTTTGAATCTTTATTTAACACACACAAGCCCCAAATAAAGGATTTTCTACATTGATCAATTTATTTGTATTAAAAAGAGTGTGAACAAATTTAAAATTTGACGGCAGCCAAACACTCAAATAAATTGGGATTGAGACATGTTTGTGTTCCATCAGCTTCCTTTTACTGACACTTTTCAATCATTTGGGAACTGAAGAAGCTACCCGTTGCAGTTGTTCGGCGGAATCTGTGTCAAACACACACACTCTGTGTCTGCTGTGTGTATCCATGTTGTTGTGTCTGGTTTTTGTCACAAGAAGTGCAGAATGAGATCTGGAGAAGTCTTCTAACATTGGAGAAGATGATGCCTTGATGTTAGCGAATGTCTCTACTGTACAGAGCCAGACGTCAGTTTTTCCCAAAAGCAGCTGAAACATGAACTCATCTGACCACAGAACACCTTTCCAATTCAATTCAATTCAATTCATTTTTATTTATATAGCGCCAAATACAACAAATGTCATCTCAAGGCACTTAGATAGTAAGTCCAATTCAAGCCAATTGGAATTCAATTAATTAATAATAATCATAATTCATAAAATAATCCAATTCGTTCATATAGAGCCAATTCAAAAACAATTTCCTAGCTAAGAAAACCAACAGATTGCACTGAAAACTTTTTGTTTTTCGGTCCAATCTCCCGTCCTGAGCGTGCCTGAGGCGACTGTGGAGAGAAACGACTCCCTTTTAACAGGAAGAAACCTCTGGCAGAACCAGACTCAGGAAGGGTGGCCATCGACCAGCTGGGGTTTGAGAAGACAGAAAGGGGGGGGGCCGCGGCGGCACTGTAACACCATTCAAAGGATATCTGTTGGAACAGGGAAACACGAGTTAATGACCACAATAATGTCACATATACATAAAGAGAGTAAAGTGAGGAAAGGTGTGACAGATGAGGCCCCCCAGCAGTCTAGGCCTATAGCAGCTTAACTATGGGATGTTTCAGGATTACCTGAGCCATCCCTATTCAAGGTAAACACAAGAAACTTGTGCTAACGAAAAAATAAATAATAAAATAAAGGACCAGACTCAGTGAGTAATTCCCTATACTCCCTATATAGATCTGCTCCTCACACCGCAACAACCATCTTTTTACAGCCACAAGCTACCTCAGCCTCTCACCAGCTGCACACCAGTCACAGCGGGGTGGGGATGCAAACCCTGGTTCGGGTAGGGGGAGAAATAAAAGAGGTAAGATAAGCGGGAATGGGATTCAAACCCTGGTTCGGGTAGGGGGTAATGAAAGTATAGAGGGTGCCAGAGGTGGAGGCAGAACAAGACACACTAGCAGACACACTATCAGATTCAACAGACCTAACTATAAGCTTTATAAAAAAGGAAAGTTTTAAGCCTGGTCTTAAAAGTGGAAAGGGTGTCTGCTTCCCGGACATTTACTGGCAGCTTATTCCACAATAGAGGGGCCTGATAACTGAAGGCTCTGCCTCCCATTCTACTTTTAGAAACTCTGGGAACCTCAAGTAAACCTGCAGTTTGGGAACGAAGTGCTCTGTTAGGAAAATATCTTACAATGAGATCTTTAAGATATGATGGAGCTCGGTCATTAAGAGCTTTATATGTAAGGAGAAGAATCTTAAATTCTATTCTGAATTTAACAGGGAGCCAATGAAGAGAAGCTAAAACTGGAGAAATATGATCTCTCCTGTTAGTTCTCATCAGAACTCTGGCTGCAGCATTTTGGATCAGCTGGAGGCTTTTCAGAGAATATGTGGGACAGCCCAATAATAAAGAATTACAGTAGTCCAATCTTGAAGTAACAAATGCATGAATTAGTTTTTCTGCATCACTCTGAGACAAGATGTTCCTGATTTTAACAATATTACGAAGGTGAAAGAAGGCAGTCCTAGAAACCTGTTTTATATGCGAGTCAAATGATAAGTTCTGGTCAAAAATAACTCCAAGGTTCCTCACTGTAGAACTAGAAGCCAAGGAAATAAATCAAATTCAAATCAAATCAAATTTATTTGTATAGCACATTTCATGTAAAAACAGTTCAAAGTGCTTCACATAAAATAAAAGCATTGCAGCAGGGAGTGTAAGAAGCATTAAAAATACATAAAATAATATAAAGAGAAACAAATAAAATCATTTAAATGAATTTAAAATCAGGCAACAGTCTAGATAAGTTAAAAGATATTTCATGCATAGACACATGAGAAAAGAAATGTTTTTAACCTGGATTTAAAAATGTCCACATTTGGTGAAAGTTTAATCTCCACTGGCAGTTTGTTCCACTTATTTGCAGCATAACAGCTAAATGCTGCTTCTCCATGTTTAGTTTGGACTCTGGACTGGACCAGCTGGCCTGAGTCCTTGGATCTAAGTGCTCTGCTGGGTTTATATTCTCTGAACATATCACAGATGTATTTTGGGCCTAAACCATTCTGGGATTTGTAAACCATCAGCAGGCTTTTAAAATCTATTCTGTGACTGACTGGAAGCCAGTGTAAAGATTTTAAAACTGGTGTGATGTGTTCAGATCTCTTAGTCCGGGTTAAAACTCTAGCAGCAGCGTTCTGGATGAGCTGCAGATGTTTAATGCTCTTTTTGGGAAGTCCAGTTAAAAGAGCGTTACAGTAATCGAGTCTACTGGAGATGAATGCATGGATGAGTTTCTCCTGGTCTTTTTGGGAGAGGAAACCTTTAATTCTGTTGATATTTCTGAGGTGGTAAAAAGCTGCCTTGGTGACAGCTTTGATGTGGCTGCTGAAAGTCAGATCTGAGTCTATCAACACTCCGAGGTTACGAACTTGGTCAGTGATTGTAAGGTCCCGAGTCTCAAGATATTTACCAACGGTGACCCTCTTCTCTTTGCTACCAAACAGAATGATCTCAGTTTTGTCTTCATTTAATTGTAGAAAATTATCTCTCATCCAGGTGTTTACTTCCTCCAGACACTGACACAGTACGTCTGCTGGGCTGCAGTCGTCCGGTGACAGAGACACATAAAGTTGTGTATCATCTGCATAACTGTGATAATTGATGTTAAAATTCTGCAATATCTGACCCAAAGGGAGCATATACAAGTTAAACAGAAGAGGTCCAAGAATTGACCCCTGGGGGACTCCACAAGTCATGGCCACTCGCTCAGATTCATAGCTGCCAATAGTAACAAAATAACTCCGGCCTTCTAAGTAGGACCTGAACCAGTTAAGGACCGCTCCAGAAAGTCCAACCCAGTTTTCCAGCCTGTGCAACAGGATTCTGTGATCTACAGTATCAAACGCAGCGCTGAGGTCCAACAGAACCAGGACTGAAACATTACCAGAATCAGTATTCAACCTGATGTCGTTTAACACTTTGACCAGAGCTGTTTCAGTGCTGTGATGACGTCTGAAGCCTGATTGAAACTTATCAAGACTTCCACTTTCATTCAGAAAGTCGTTGAGCTGGTTAAATACAACTTTCTCAATAATCTTGGATATAAAAGAGAGATTAGAGACAGGTCTGTAGTTGTTCATCATAGAGGCATCTAGAGTTCTCTTCTTTAGGAGTGGCTTAATGGCAGCTGTCTTTAGTGACTTGGGAAAAATGCCTGATGCCAGTGAGCTGTTAACTATTCGTAGGAGATCACTTTCTACTGAGGTAAAAACAGTTTTTAAAAAGTCGGATGGTATTATGTCCAGAGAACAAGTTGTTGATTTCAGCTGCCGAACTGTTTCCTCTAGGATTTTTAAATTAACAATATTAAATTGTGACATAACGTCAGACTTATTTCTAGGTTTTAGACACAGATTAGTTTTCTTGTTTGTCTGTGTTGCGTTAATGTTTTGTCTAATTGTTTTGATTTTTTGGCTAAAAAAGTTGGCAAATTCGTTGCATTTCTCAGTGGAGAGGAGGTCTGGGTTTGACTGTTTAGGAGGATTTGTGAGTTTTTCAACCATAGCAAACAGAGTTCGAGACTTGTTGACATTCTTATTAATCATTTCAGATAAATGCAGCTGTCTGGCCTTGCACAGCTCATTGTTATAACTACGCAGGCTTTCTTTGTACAGGTCATAGTGAATCTGAAGCTTTGTTTTCCTCCATTTACGTTCAGCTTTCCTGCATTCTCTTTTCAGATTTTTGACCGTAGTGGTGTTTCTCCATGGGTTTTTCTGTTTGATCAAGGTGCTCTTGATTCTTATCGGTGCAACAGCTTCCATTACATTAAAAATTTTCAAGTTAAAATGATCCAGCATTCCTTCAACCGACTCTGCGCTCATTGTTGGTAACATAACTATGGCCTCCCTAAACTGAGCACTTGTTTTCTCATTGATGTACCTCTTCTTAACTGAGAAGCTGGTTGTTTGAACATTCTGAGTAATATGTAAATCAAATAAAATACAAAAATGGTCAGACAAGGCCAAATCATTAACAACAACAGAAGAAATATCAACACCTTTAGAAATGACCAGGTCCAGAATGTGACCTCGAAGGTGGGTTGGTTCTGTTACATGCTGCCACAAACCAAACATGTCCAGCACAGAAGAAAATTCTTTGGCAGTACCATCCGTCATATTATCCATGTGAATGTTAAAATCCCCGGTCAAGATGAAATGGTTAAAATCAGTCGAAATAACAGACAATAATTCAGAAAAATCATCAATAAAACTTGCACAGTATCCTGGAGATCTGTAAATGATTAAGAACAGGATTTTAGGAACACCCTTTAAAATAAAACTCAGATATTCAAAAGAAGTGAATTCCCCAAATGAGATATCTTTACACTGGAATGTATCTTTAAATAAGGCAGCCTCCCCCCCACCTTTCCTCCCATTTCGGCATTTATCCATAAAACTAAAGTTTGGGGGGCTGCTTCATTAAGGCTGCGGCTACACGAAAACGTTTTTCACTGTAAACGATACTTTTTCTTATCGTTTCGCTGTCGCGGCCACACGGAGCCGGCGTTCCCACTACCCCAAAACGATAGTTTTTGAAAACGGGTTCCAGAGTGGGAAAGTTTGAAAACGGCCTCGTTTCGTTTCCATTGTTACAGCAAAAACGTTTTTGCGTCAGCCACACGTTGACGCTGGGTGCCAATTTTAACACCTCTCTATTGTCTCACAGCGTGGCGTGACACAGTGGCGTGTGTACTGTATCGTTTCATCGTTGTCGTCTGGACAGCAGCGCGTTTCCGTGTGGTCGCAAGAATTTTCGAACCCGTTTTCAAAGAAAACCTCGTTTCGTTTTCGTGTAGCCGTAGCCTAAGAACAGTAGCACTTGTGCTCTCTGTTAACCATGTTTCTGTCAGAAAAAGAAAATCTAAATTGTGTGAAATTATGAAGTCATTAACTAACAGTGACTTATTGGACAGAGATCTAATATTAAGTAAGGCTAGCTTTGTGGAGTTTACAGTGGTCTCTGATGTATTCTGAGTTGTACGTGGTACCGTTAACAGATTAGATAAATTCACCCAGCAGGTTGACTGTTTTCGATTCCTTCTTTTACTAACTAATACGGGAATCCTATTGGGCCCCAGCTTGTTCCCAGAACAGCTGTCAGAAGTCGGACTTCTATAGCAGGGACCCTGAACACATCATGGCATGGTATCTTTGGTTTGAACAGTGCTATCTTTGTTTTGAACTCTGGATGTTGTGCTGCTCCTTGAACATCCTGCACATCCCCTTGTGTCCTGCTCTGCCAGGACAGATGATGTAAGAGGAGGAGGAGGGGGTGCCCTGCGTTTCTCGGTTGATGGTGGTCGCTGGAGTCCTGGCTGGGATAGAGACATCCTTTTGAGACCTTGGGTGATGTGGAGTAAAGGGTCTGGTGAGGGGGGAGGGCTGGGGGTTGTTTGCCTCGCTGCTGTGTCCTTCAGTCTAATCTGTACAGTCATGTTTGGGTTTGCCGTCCCAACAGCATGACGTAAATGTGCACCAAGTAATCTGCATCCAGTTCGATTGGGATGCACGCCATCAGCTCTGAAACGCTCCTTACAGTTCCAAAAGATATTAAAGTTATCAATGAACTTAATCCCATGGGCGATGCATGCATTTGACAACCATGTGTTCAGGCCAAGAAGTCTGCTGAAAAATTCAATTCCTTTACCCACAGTAGGAATGGGGCCAGAAATGGAGACCCGGTGTGCTCCATAGTGACACTGTCTCTCAAACAGCAGAGAAAAATCCTTCTTCAGGATCTCAGAGCCAGTCTTCCTTCTCAGAATATCAAAAGACCCTGTGTGGACAATGATCCTCATGCCATCTGGATGAGTAGACAGAATGGTCGGCAAAATATCTATCAGTTCCCTGACTGATGTATCAGAAAAAGTTATATTTTCCGTCTTTGCCATTCTGACATGCTGTGTTATAGAGTCCCCGATTAGAATAGTGTCTATTGCTTTTTGTGTGGAGGTGTCGATCACTTCTGTAGTCCTCACCTTGGTTGTGGGATTTGGGCTTCTCCTGATGATCTGGTTAGCCCTAGGCTGAGGTTTGGGGCCATTTCTTTTGTTTGTCTTCATATTTGGGTTACATTCATCATCACACACTTTATTTTGAGTCAACGGATCGTATCTATTATGCAATAGAACTTCAGTTGGCGGAGTGAGTGCTGGAGGTTTAGTTTTGGTGCTGGATTTACCTCTGCGACGGACAACATGTCCATCTAGAGTAACTATATAGCTAGACAATTTCTTCCTGAAACGCTCAAGTCCAAAGATAACGACTTCAGTTTTGTCTGAATTTAGAAGCAGACAGTTCTGAGTCATCCAGGTCTTTATGTCTTTAAGACATGCTTGTAGTCTGACCAACCTATTGGGTTCATCTGGTTTTATAGATAAGTACAGCTGAGTATCATCAGCATAGCAATGGAAATTTACGCCATGCTGTCTAATAATGTTACCTAATGGAAGCATGTATAAAGTGAAAAGAATCGGTCCAAGCACAGAACCCTGGGGAACTCCATGACTTACTCTGGTGTGTGAGGAAGATTCTTCATTTACAAGAACAAACTGAAATCTATCAGATAAATATGACTTAAACCAGCCTAATGCAGTTCCTTTAATCCCAATAACATGTTCAAGTCTCTGTAATAAGATACTGTGATCAACCGTATCAAATGCAACACTGAGATCCAACAGGACAAGCACAGACACAAGTCCGCTATCAGAGGCTAAGAGGAGATCATTGGTAACTTTCAGCAGTGCAGTTTCTGTGCTATGATGCACTCTGAATCCTGACTGAAACTCTTCAAACAGATTATTTCTGTGTAAGTGATCACAAAGCTGAGCTGCAACTATTTTTTCAAGAACTTTAGACATAAAAGGGAGATTGGATATAGGTCTATAATGAGCCAACACTTCTGAATCAAGAGTAGGTTTTTTAAGTAAAGGTTTAATTACAGCAACCTTAAAAGTCTGAGGTACATATCCTGTCAACAAAGACAGATTGATCAAATCCAATATGGAAGTATCAATTAATGGGAAAACCTCCTTGAACAGCCTGGTTGGGATTGGGTCTAAAACACAAGTTGATGGTTTAGAAGAGACTATTGCTGTTGGTAGTTCAGAGAGATCAACTGGGCAGAAGCCGTCTGAATACAAATCAGGTTCTAAAGATACTTCTAAAGCTGCTGTACTTGATGATACATCACTGATAATAGTGGGAAGGACTCCATCAATCTTCTCTCTGATAGAAACAATTTTATTAATAAAGAAGCTCATGAAATCATCACTGCTGAGAGTTAAAGGAATAACTGGCTCAGCAGAGCTCGGACTCTTAGTCAGACTGGCCACAGTGCTGAAAAGAAACCTGGGATTATTCTTATTCTCTTCTATCAATGATGAATAATAAGCAGTTCTAGCTTTACGAAGGGCTTTCTTATACATTGTTAAACTATCTTTCCAGACTAACTGAGACTCTTCTAAATTAGAGGAACGCCACTGTCTCTCCAGCTTTCTTGCAGTCTGCTTTAAAGCACGCAGCTGTGAATTATACCAAGGAGCCAACCTCTTCTGACTGATTACCTTCCTTTTCAGAGGGGCAACATTGTCCAGTGCTGTACGCATTGAAACTATAGTGCTGTCAACAAGAGAGTCAAGTGTTGCTGGAGTAAAGTTTAGGTAGTCGTCCTCTGTCATATCTGCACATGGCAGTGAAGAAAAGGATGATGGAATTAACTCTTTAAATCTGGTTACAGCATCCTCTGATAGACACCTTCTATACGTAAATTTCTTCTCAGAAACTGTATAGTCAAGTAATGTAAACTCAAAGGTTATCAGAAAATGGTCAGATAAGACAGGGTTATGAGGGAACACTGTTAACTGTTCACTCTCAATGCCATAAGTCAGCACAAGATCAAGGGTGTGATTAAGGCAGTGAGTCGGTCTGTGAACACTCTGAGAAAATCCAATAGAGTCCAATATAGAATTAAAGTTCATATTCAGGCTGTCATTTTCAACATCTACATGAATATTAAAGTCACCCACTACAATGACTTTATCTGTACTCAGCACTAACTGGGATAAAAACTCTGAGAATTCAGACAGAAACTCAGAATAAGGGCCAGGTGGACGATACACAACAACAAACACAAGAGGTTTCTGGGATTTCCACTTTGCGTGGGAAAAACTGAGAATCAGAGATTCAAAAGAGCTCAAACTAATCTTGGGTCTGGGACTGATTAGTAACCCTGATCTGAAAATAGCTGCCACTCCTCCTCCTCTGCCTGTGGTTCGAGGAACGTGAACATTTAAACAGTCAGAGGGAGTTGCTTCATTAATGCTAACATGATCCTCCTGCTGCAGCCAGGTTTCTGTAAGACAAAATATATCAATATGATGATCACAAATCAACTCATTCACTAACAGAGACTTGGAAAGGAGAGATCTGATATTCAGCAAACCACATTTAATAGTTTGATGTTTTTGTTCAGTTAAAGTTTTTGTTTTAATAATTTCTTTTTGCACAAGAGGATTTGCTCCTTTTGTGTTAATTGATTGGGTGGGTAGCAGCAGGTGGGAAGCTGCAGAGAAGTGTGTAAGACTACAACTCTGCATCCTGGTCTGAACACTGTCTTTGTGTCCATCTGAGACAGAACAAGTGTTGCCAACTATCTCTACTGTAATTATAGTCTGCTAAAAAGTAACTGAGACTAGATTAAATCATGTGCAAATTAGTATATATATGACGTCACATATGCCTTCTTCTTTGTTCCAGCCCTGTTTCGCACCAACTCTCTGTGCTCACATAAACTGTATATTAAGCAAACAAATACTTATTAAAACTGCTCTCATTCACATATTTGTTTTTCGTCAGGAGGGGAAACGATTCTGAAATTGTGACTGAACAGCGTTCATTTAGACCAGGGATGTCCTAAGTCAGTCCTCGAGGGCCGCTGTCCTGCAGGTTTTAGATGTTCCCCGCTTTAACACACCTGATTCAGACGAAATGGTTCTGCTCAAGCCTGCTAATGATGGATTGAGCAGACAGGTAGATCCAACCTTTGTGCAGCAATATCGGTGCTTCTTTTCTCTATGAAGCAGCTAAGATTTGTTCTAAATGGCACTAGATTTGTTTGCAAGTAACTGCTGAGGCCTGAAAAGAAGCTAAATCTGGCAACACTGCAGAGGATTCAGAGGAGTTTCTGTGCAGAGTTTGACATATGGCTTCCTTTCTCCAGGTTACATTTCTAAATGTAGATTTGGACTGTGTTGAGTGATGTGGTTTTATAAGGTAATCCTGAGTCGATGTGGCTTGAAGGAGCTTGATTATAGTGACGCGACAGTTTCTCATGCAGTTGAGATTTCCACAGATTCCCTGATTCTTTTCACAATGTTTTGCTATGTAGATGTTTAAAGACTAAAGGTCTTTGCCATCTCGCATTGAGAATTTGTTCATTACTTTTAACTGATCGATGGCTCTGACAGAATTTGGCACAAAATTGTGAGCCACAACCACTCCTTGTTTGGAAAGACTCCCTAACTTGTCACCAGTTTATCTGCTGATTGTAGAATATTCTAGTTTTTTTTGCCTTGAATTGGATTCTAGATTGGTTTATATTTTCAAACCACAATGAAGTTGGTGAAAAAAGGCACTTAAAATGTGTTATTTGAACCATTGTGTTTAAAATAAAAGATTTATACAAATGGACAAATCAAAGGTTTACATTTTTTGTCACATTTTTCTGGAAATGGGGTTCATATTAATGAACAGGACCTATTTTGTTCTCTGCCAGCAGCACCAGTCGAACAGTTTTTCTCTATAATCAGCAGCAGATAAGATGATTAATGCCACAGGGAAGTCAGCTACATCATTAAGACTTTATGGAAGTGACAATTGGTCCAACATGTACAATTTATGGTCTCTGTAGCCCTTATATTAGAGTAGCCGCCTTTAATCACTATACAGTATATATTTCGATGATGAAGCGAGGTTTTATCAAAAGTGGGGAAATATCTTTATTTCAACTGTTTTTAATAAGTTTGTTGAAGGCTTCTCATATTTCTTTGCAATGTAACTAATGAATTGATATTGAAAGGTCATCAGATCGTTAAAGGGTTATTATAAATAAATAAAAGTAAAAGACTACAAAAAATAACTAAATTTGCTTTATTTCCTTAAAAAACAATCTAATATAAGGTGTTTAGTCTTTGTAATTACACCACTAATTGCCTGTACAAATGATAAAAGTGCACATCCTGAAAATACCTGAAAAGATCAACAAAGAATATGTTTACAGTGGGGTGTTGGGTGGCTCAGCCTCCATACATGGGGCACTCAACTGGCACCACATGTAGCATAGCTGAAAGTTGTCGTCACAGCTGATCTTTAACTGTATGCCATCTGTTAAAAAAGTTGGAAGATGAACAACATGATAAATGTTCACGTGTGGGACTGTAATCATTCCTATGGCAGTGACCACGTCCGACTATTTCCTCTTCACCCAGTCATACCTGAGAGACATTCACGGGAAAATGAGCTAGATGTAATTGCCAGAGAGGAAGTCGGCAATTCTCAAGAGAAAAGCAAATTAATTCACTACAAATCATGATTTTTTTTTTAGTGCATGTTTATTCCATATGTATAATGATTATTAGTACTAAATGTCATGGTCCGTTAAGGGAGGACCCAGGTGCAGACACGGAAAAGAGCCAGAAATTAAGTTAAAGGATTTATTTTCAAATATAAACAAAAGGCGCAGCAAGGCTGGAACACTGAAAAACTATACTGAACATAAAACTAAGAAAATAACAAAACCAGACTGAATACTTGCGGGACAGGACTGACGAAGAAAACCATGGACCAGGGGCATAGGACAGGAAATTCAGACGAGGAATAGGACGGGAAATTCAGACGAGGAATAGGACGGGAAATTCAGACGAGGAATAGGACGGGAAATACAGACGAGGAATAGGACGGGAAATACAGACGAGGAATAGGACGGGAAATACAGACGAGGAATAGGACGGGAAATACAGACGAGGAATAGGACGGGAAATACAGACGAGGAATAGGACGGGAAATACAGACGAGGAATAGGACGGGAAATACAGACGAGGAATAGGACGGGAAATACAGACGAGTAAGACAAAGAATACAGACGAGGATCCGGCGAGGAGTGGTGGAACTAGAAAGACATATATACTGGGGAGGTGATTACTGGAGCAGGAACTGGTGGCTGACTAGTAACAGGTTGCAGGTGAGAGTGAAGAGAGCAGAGGGCAGGAGATGGACTGAGGAGAGAGAGAGAGAGAAATGGCAAAACACGGGGCGAGCACACTAACTTGAAAATGAATCTAACACAAAGAATACACAAGGAGTAATGAAAAATAATTGAATACTGATAAACAGAACTAAGGTGAAACAAAGACTGATCTAAATACAGAAAACACTAATTCAATTCAATTCAATTCAATTCATTTTTATTTATATAGCGCCAAATACAACAAATGTCATCTCAAGGCACTTAGATAGTAAGTCCAATTCAAGCCAATTGGAATTCAATTAATTAATAATAATCATAATTCATAAAATAATCCAATTCGTTCATATAGAGCCAATTCAAAAACAATTTCCTAGCTAAGAAAACCAACAGATTGCACTGAAAACTTTTTGTTTTTCGGTCCAATCTCCCGGCCTGAGCGGCGTGCCTGAGGCTACTGTGGAGAGAAACGACTCCCTTTTAACAGGAAGAAACCTCTGGCAGAACCAGACTCAGGAAGGGTGGCCATCCGCCTCGACCAGCTGGGGTTTGAGAAGACAGAAAAGGGGGGGGGGGGGGGGGGGGGCCACCGCGACGGCGGCACTGTAACACCATTCAAAGGATATCTGTTGGAACAGGGAAACACGAGTTAATGACCATAATAATATCACATATACATAAAGAGAGTAAAGTGAGGAAAGGTGTGTCAGATGAGGCCCCCCAGCAGTCTAGGCCTATAGCAGCTTAACTATGGGATGTTTCAGGATCACCTGAGCCATCCCTAACTATAAGCTTTATCAAAAAGGAAAGTTTTAAGCCTGGTCTTAAAAGTGGAAAGGGTGTCTGCTTCCCGGACATTTACTGGCAGCTTATTCCACAATAGAGGGGCCTGATAACTGAAGGCTCTGCCTCCCATTCTACTTTTAGAAACTCTGGGAACCTCAAGTAAACCTGCAGTTTGGGAACGAAGTGCTCTGTTAGGAAAATATCTTACAATGAGATCTTTAAGATATGATGGAGCTCGGTCATTAAGAGCTTTATATGTAAGGAGAAGAATCTTAAATTCTATTCTGAATTTAACAGGGAGCCAATGAAGAGAAGCTAAAACTGGAGAAATATGATCTCTCCTGTTAGTTCTCGTCAAAACTCTGGCTGCAGCATTTTGGATCAACTGAAGGCTTTTCAGAGAATATGTGGGACAGCCCAATAATAAAGAATTACAGTAGTCCAATCTTGAAGTAACAAATGCATGAATTAGTTTTTCTGCATCACTCTGAGACAGGATGTTCCTGATTTTAACAATATTACGAAGGTGAAAGAAGGCAGTCCTAGAAACCTGTTTTATATGCGAGTCAAATGATAAGTTCTGGTCAAAAATAACTCCAAGGTTCCTCACTGTAGAACTAGAAGCCAAGGAAATACCATCTAGAGTAACTATATAGCTAGACAATTTCTCCCTGAAACGCTCAGGTCCAAAGATAACGACTTCAGTTTTGTCTGAATTTAGCAGCAGACAGTTCTGAGTCATCCAGGTCTTTATGTCTTTAAGACATGCTTGTAGTCTGACCAACCTATTGGTTTCATCTGGTTTTATAGATAAGTACAGCTGAGTATCATCAGCATAGCAATGGAAATTTATGCCATGCTGTCTAATAATGTTACCTAATGGAAGCATGTATAAAGTGAAAAGAATCGGTCCAAGCACAGAACCCTGGGGAACTCCATGACTTACTCTGGTGTGTGAGGAAGATTCTTCATTTACAAGAACAAACTGAAATCTATCAGATAAATATGATTTAAACCAGCCTAATGCAGTTCCTTTAATCCCAATAACATGTTCAAGTCTGTGTAATAAGATACTGTGATCGACCGTATCAAATGCAGCACTGAGATCCAACAGGACAAGCACAGACACAAGTCCGCTATCAGAGGCTAAGAGGAGATCATTGGTAACTTTCAGCAGTGCAGTTTCTGTGCTATGATGCACTCTGAATCCTGACTGAAACTCTTCAAACAGATTATTTCTGTGTAAATGATCACAAAGCTGAGCTGCAACTATTTTTTCAAGAACTTTAGACATAAAAGGGAGATTGGATATAGGTCTATAATGAGCCAACACTTCTGAATCAAGAGTAGGTTTTTTAAGTAAAGGTTTAATTACAGCAACCTTAAAAGTCTGAGGTACATATCCTGTCAACAAAGACAGATTGATCAAATTCAATATGGAAGTGCCAATTAATGGGAAAACCTCCTTGAACAGTCTGGTTGGGATTGGGTCTAAAACACAAGTTGATGGTTTAGAAGAGACTATTGCTGTTGTTAGATCAGAGAGATCAACTGGGCAGAAGCCGTCTAAATACAAATCAGGTTCTAAAGATACTTCTAAAGCTGCTGTACTTGATGATACATCACTAATAATAGTGGGAAGGACTCCATCAATCTTCTCTCTGATAGAAACAATTTTATTAATAAAGAAGCTCATGAAATCATCCCTGCTGAGAGTTAAAGGAATAACTGGCTCAGCAGAGCTCGGACTCTTAGTCAGACTGGCTACAGTGCTGAAAAGAAACCTGGGATTATTCTTATTCTCTTCTATCAATGATGAATAATAAGCAGTTCTAGCTTTACGAAGGGCTTTCTTATACATTGTTAAACTATCTTTCCAGACTAACTGAGACTCTTCTAAATTAGAGGAACGCCACTGTCTCTCCAGCTTTCTTGCAGTCTGCTTTAAAGCACGCAGCTGTGAATTATACCAAGGAGCCAACCTCTTCTGACTGATTACCTTCCTTTTCAGAGGGGCAACATTGTCCAGTGCTGTACGCATTGAAACTATAGTGCTGTCAACAAGAGAGTCAAGTGTTGCTGGAGTAAAGTCTTGGTAGTCGTCCTCTGTCATATCTGCACATGGCAGTGAAGAAAAGGATGATGGAATTAATTCTTTAAATCTGGTTACAGCATCCTCTGATAAACACCTTCTATACGTAAATTTCTTCTCAGAAACTGTATAGTCAAGTAATGTAAACTCAAAGGTTATCAGAAAATGGTCAGATAAGACAGGGTTATGAGGGAACACTGTTAACTGTTCACTCTCAATGCCATAAGTCAGAACAAGATCAAGGGTGTGATTAAGGCAGTGAGTCGGTCTGTGAACACTCTGAGAAAATCCAATAGAGTCCAATATAGAATTAAAGTTCATATTCAGGCTGTCATTTTCAACATCTACATGAATATTAAAGTCACCCACTACAATGACTTTATCTGTACTCAGCACTAACTGGGATAGTGCTGAGTACAGATAAGCACTGAATAAAAACAGAACCAATAACTAAGTACAAAAAACATCACTAAAACCCAGATCCTGACACTAAACTGTTCCAATAACATTTTTTTTTCATCCTGGGGAACCATTGTTTTTTTTATTTATTGTCATTTTTAACTCAAGTAAATTAAACACAGATTGGCCACCATCCTGGGAAGTCTGCTATTTCTTTGTCAAAATATCAAACAAATCTTAAAGACAACTGGCTGGTTTCAGAGTCTATATTCAATTTTCATCATATATTAATATGTACAAATACATATACAAACATGATTATAAATGTCAGTCAGGAAGGAAACAGCCACACAGTTTCTAGATATACTGCTATAATAATAATTACAGTTTTTAAAGTTAAGCCCTAATAAGATTGACATAATTTGGTATAACTCAGTATACATTTGAACTTTTACTCCACACTGGGGTAGATATCTTTGTTTTAATACTATTTATTAAGTACAGTACATCCAACTTTTGTGTGTTTTGTATTGGATTCAATGCCTCTAAAGAACACTCACTTCTTGTTTTATTTCACCATCATCATCAGCATGAAACCCAAATAATTCAACCATTTCAAAAGATCACTTTAAACTTGCTTTGCTAGCGAACGGAAACCATGCTAATAACTCCTTCTGTGTAACATCAGCCTATTTATTGTAATGTTAAAGAGATTTGCTTTGCCAAACAAACCTGATTGTATTGACTGCATTTGGAATGTGTTCCTTTGGCTTTTTTCTTTCGTAAAAAATACAAAATACATAAATGACAAAAAGCAATTTTTGGTTAATAGCTGTACATTCTGGCTTTGTAATACAGTGCCTTGCAAAAGTATTTTGGCCCCTTTGAACTTTTCAACCTTTTGCCACATTTCAGGCTTCAAACATAAAGATATAAAATTTAAATTTTTTGTGAAGAATCAACAACAAGTGGGACACAATCGTGAAGTGGAATGAAATTTATTGGATCTGTCAAACTTTTTTAACTAATAAAAAACTGAAAAGTGGGGCGTGCAATATTATTGAAAAGGCAAAAGGTTGAAAAGTTCCAGGGGGCCGAATGCTTTCGCAAGGCACTGTAAATGTAATAAGTTAAAAGAGAGTGCTTGCAAAGTTTAAGGAGCTGCTGCAGCTGGCTGATCAGCAGGACAAATGGCCCCAACAATCTGTCAGTGGAAACAGTTGAAACGATTCTAAAACTCCTTCAAGAAGGTAAATAATTAAAAAAAAAAATTTTCATTCAGCTGTATCTAAAACTTAGAACATATACAAACATGTTGGGAAGGTTACAGAAGGGAAACATACATGTCGACCATGGAGGACGTCAAAGTATCAAAACAGAAAACTCAAAGTAATATGTCTGAAAAATAGACAATACACACAAAAAAAGGAAATGAATGATGATTGTGAGCAAACTGTAAGAAACCAGCTGATGGAAATGGGATTTCTATGCAGAAAAACCAAACATAACCATCACAAACACTTCAAGAGAAGAAAACAAGATCGCAGTGGGCTGAAGGGAAGCCGTCATTGACCATGGATGATTAGAGGAATGTGATTTTCAGAGATGAATCAACAGTCTGCATTGGAGAAGGAGATGATGCTGGAACTTTAGTTTGGTGCAGCTTCAATGAAGCATTGGAAGCTGAGTGATGGGAAGAAAACAATCACACTTCCACAATCATAGATGATGTGGGGTTGATATTGGGTAAAGGAAGACGGGAGATGGCAGCTATTACCTCAACAGTAAACACACTTGTATCATTCCATCATTCTGAAGGAGGTTTGGTGATGCTGAGGTCCTTTTTCAGGATGACAAGGCATCTTGCTGCAGACTAAAGACTCTTCAAACGTTTCTCCAATCAGCTCAATGACATGGCCAGTAAACAGTCTAGAATTCAGTCTGACTAAAAATTCATTGTGAAAACTAATAAATGGTCCATGACAAGGCTCCTTCCGGCAAAGCACATCTGTCAACAGCTGTACAAGAAAGTTGGAACCTGACTGATGGAGAATATTTTTGTCACATAGAGGATTTAAAAGTATCAGCAGTCCAGTAGAATGGAATTAGGGCTACACACTAAAATAAATGTGACGTAGCACCACCTTAACCTCTGAACTTAGACACCACCACTTTTTCTAAGTTTAGTGAAAGAAATGCACACATTCCCACACAATTTCCCCTCCATTTAGTGGGAACCATTCTGTATTTTCTCACACTCCATCACAGCAGCACACTTAGGGTGGAGACATAACAAACAGCTGTACCTGTTTGACTCGTGATCAAAATTGATGAGGATGGCACAAAAGAATCTCTGCTTACAAGGCCTTACAGATGATATTAGAAAAGAGACACTTTGGAGGATGATGAGGTGGAAAAGCGATCCAAGTATGTGGACCACGCATAAAAGAAGAGGATAAGATTGACCATTTGTGGAAAAATATTTTCAAAAAGTGGTCAGATTGAATGACTCTCTTGACACTTTTATGACTCAACTACATCCAGCAGAGATGGTTGTTACTCAAGCACCCGACATGAAATCTTTCATTTCAGCCCAGTTACCATGAATAAAATCCAATTGGATTGTCCTAATTTGGAGAGGATGCATGTATTTGGAGAGTTGGAAAGAGAAGAACCAAAAGCATTTGAGACGGACAAGTTAGCTGCTGTCAGGTCAGAGTGGGACAAGTGGGTGAGCCTCCTCCCCCTGTTTAACATCCATGAGCCTAATGTCACTGTTAATGACATTAGGGCTCTGTTGCCACCAAAAATACTGTTTAAAAATACAAAATACAGACACAAGGTTTAAACGGTCTGTGATGCAGCATTTTGTTATGTGTATGTTTATAAGTGTATGAAGGGAAGATGGAGGAGTCTCTGAGATGGACCAAGAAGTATGAAAAGAAATTAAATCGGGGCCATTTTTTCTCCATACAAGCAGAGACAATATTGGATTCCACAGCATGAATACTTTTAAAAAATAAACCCTTGAATTTAGTATTTGGGAAACAAATTGACAAATTGCAGTACTCCAATGTAACTAATTACTTTTAATTAAGTGTAGTCACTCAGTTAGATGTGTCCTCAAACGGTTCTTGAAGATAGAGAGAGGAGCCCATGCTTTGAAAGCACTCGGCAGCGGAACCACAAATGAGAACAGTCTGGACTGAGACGGTCTTGTGTGCAGGGACTGCTGTACCAGACGATGTTCCCGAGAGAAACGATGTGTTCGAGTGGAAGAAGGAGCTCTATCTTTGAACTGAGAAAATAATCAGTACAATAATAATTGAAGCTGACAAGTTGAGCTCCTCCTCCATCTACTACAACAGTGAAGTGACGGAGAAGGATCCTGTCGATCACATTCAGAAATGCTGACAGAGAGGAGTGTATGTGTGACTTAACCATGTAAAGACTTCTGTTTCTGCTTCAAATAATTGTGCTTTTTACCAGTTGGCACCAGTCTGTAGCAGCCATATAAATGTAAAAGTTATACTGAAATGCTTTGCTTGCTTTAAATGTACTCTTATTCTTAAGTATTCTTAAATAAAATGTCATGGCTACAATAAGTTAAGGAGTGTAATTGTGTTATTTTAAGACTTTGTGTTCAATTGTAGATTCTTAACTTTTAAACATTCTCTAATTTCACGATGCCATGCAGTCATTGTTCTCAGAGAAATGAAAATGCTTATACATGGCAGTGTTATTGTGTACTGTGCTTTTAGATCAGTGTTATCTGTTATTGTTTTGACATATGAAGCACCTCAGACTTCCTCTGCGTAATAGTGTATGGTGCAAAGAGGAAGGTCTGGAATGGATGTTTGCCCACTGAGCTGCAATTTCCCTCCACCTGAGGTCAATGTCATCTGATTTCGATTTTTCAAAATGTGCTGTCATTTTGCAACTGTGCCATCGTGCTCAATTCAAGCAATTTGCCGTTCCTCAAAGAGGAAAAAGGAACCGGGAGGGTGTACTCTCTCTGTCAGAAGTGTTGAAGCGGCCCCTTTCTTCTGTGGCAGGAGACATCAGGTGAAACACAAGATATGCAGGGACAAGTCCTGTCTCCTGTCACATTGCAGTTTGTATCTCAGTTGAGTGTTAGAGGTAACAGACCTATAGGCAAAATGCACTCTTTATCCTTTGCTGAACATCTTGTATCAATCTGAATTAGGCTAAAAAGTCTCCCCGCTACATTATTACCCCCAAAAGACACGAGTTAGCTAAGACACTCATAAGGTTTCAGAATCAAAGTGTGACCGTTTGGTTGCCATTTCCCTCAGGTCTGGTTTATAGCTTGATGTTTATGAGGTGGTTGTCATTTTTTCCCCACAGGTTGGCCCTTCTCCAACACAGTGTGCAAGATGAGCGGGTTTGTGCAGGGTGTTTCTGTGTCAGCATCAGTCTTCACCCTGGTGGCCATTGCTGTTGAAAGGTTAGTACAAGATGGATCTTTAACTACAAACTGAATATTCAGAGTCCTGCTGGTAGTTGTTTTGTCCAGTAATTAGGAACAGCACAGCTTTATGCATTGAGCTTTATGCAAGAGTCTGTCTGACTTACCAAAACTATTATTTGTTTTAATATTGAAGTCAAGTAATAATCATTTAGTTATTAGATTGACAGTAGCCGCTTTCGGACTGTAGGAACCTTTGGCAGTTCTAATAACCTTTTAATCCGCGGGGCCGTTTTCTCCCGTGTTCGGACATACAGGAAGTCGGGGCTTTCTCCCTTAGTTCCTATAACTATTTAGCTCCTTCTCTGAGGTCGGGTCTTTTCATAGTTCTTATAGAACGAATCTAACGGAGGTGTGTGGTGGTCGGTAGCTACGCGAGGAGGGTAGTTCTGATAACCACTTTCTTAGAACGGTCTGTCCGAAAGCGGCTAATATCTCTATTTTTTTAATTATTTTGCTTCTGTATAGTATATATATCTACCTGCAAATCAGGAATAATACTTTTCTCTGCTTGTCTGCTACAGGTTTCGTTGTATAGTGTACCCCCTACAGCCTAAGCTGACTAAGCTTGTTTCCAAGGTGGCCATTGTGTCAATTTGGGTGTTAGCCGTGGCGATCATGTGTCCTGCTGCAATGGCACTAACTGTGGAGAAAGTTCCATTTCATTACATGGTTTTCAATGACGACGTCAATCACACGTTGCCCTTATACACCTGCTACGAAAACTTTGCCAACCCTCAGATGAGAAAGGTCTACACGGCAGTTCTCTTTGCCCACATCTACCTGGTGCCCCTCACGGTTATCACACTGATGTACGTAAGCATTGGAGTCAAACTCTGTTCCTCTGTGGTGGCAAACAGAGAGCCGCAGCTAGCCAACGCCACCGTCCAGGCAGGAGGGAGGAGACACGGTCAGCCAATGATATCGCACAAGAAGATCAAGGTGATAAAGATGCTCATTGTGGTGGCTTTGCTTTTCATGCTGTCCTGGTTACCGCTTTGGACCCTCATGATGATGGCAGATTATGGAGGCTTGGACAGGGACAAGCTGGACCTTCTGACCAGCTACATCTTCCCCTTTGCCCATTGGCTGGCTTTCTCCAACTCAAGCGTTAACCCCATCGTGTATGGATACTACAATAAGAACTTCAAGAGGGGCTTCCAGTCAGTGTTCAAGTCAAGGCCCATCTGTTGCACCTTACAGCTGAGGAGCAGAGTGGCCAGATGGGGGAGGAGGGGACAGTCTGTGCAAGGGCCCTGTGAAGGTACCGATTCAAGAGACGGCTTGAACAATCACAACAACTTTGTGTTGGGGCTGAGGAATCGTATCCATAATAACAACAAGTTGAGTAACACATCAGAGGGGAATAGAGGCTCGAGGGTGGGGTGTGTGGTGGTCCACCACGGTAGAAGGCTGTCAGATCAAGGGTTAGAAATGGCATCCTTACATAAGAAAAGCAGCAATGAAGAAGCCTCGGAGAAGGTTAGCTCACTGGCAGTTTCAGTGTATCAGGCGTGGGATAACTGAGTATTAACATGGATAACAGGACAGGATCCAGACAAAGCCATAGGACATTACATTGTCACACTGCAGTCCCAAGAAAAAGAAAAAATCCCCACCTACGTAATGTCCAATGTAAAATATATATATATCCTGTATTCTATGCCAATATTACCACAGTTCAAGGTAACACCATCACAGGGACAGGTGCTGTGAAGGAAAGAAACAAACCTTGGGCAGCTTACCAAGTCCCACAGATTTAAGACTTTTTGCTTTCTTTGTTTGTGTATTTACTTTTAATGTTAGCCCTGAAACAACATGTTTTATCACTTTAGCCTAATTTAGAAGTGCAAACCACGAGCAAGGACAGTGATGCCTGTTGTGACTGCTCTCCCCTCCCTGTCAGCTAAAGGATCAACTGAACAGACCTGATACTAAGTCTGTGGAGCCTCAGAGAAGAGGGATCAAGTCTTAAGACCATGTTCTAAGGACAAGTTGTATGTATTAGGGGTATACAGACAGAAAAGCTCCTTGCATGTTATTCTGCTATTTTATTTTAGGATGAACTTTAGAAAAGGGACACTATGAGAAAACCAAGCCTAGACCGCAAGTATAGTTACTTTTTTCTTGTTTACTTTTAAGGATTTTTTTGGTTCTAGTGGCCTTTATATGACAGCTACTTGACATGAGAGGGAGCATAAAATGAGGCGAATGACCTGACGCAAAGGGCCTGAGCTGGGGACTCTAACCTGGGCCACCTACGTCGAGGAACTTTAACCTCTGTCCATGAGGCGCCTGCTCAACCCATATGTGTTACCAGGTACCCTGTATAGATACTTCTTAAGAAGGGTCATGTAGGAGAGAAAAATGTTAGAGTATGGATAAATTACAGCTGAAAAGATTTAATTATCCACCAATATCAAATTTCCTGAACATGAGAAATTTACATTATTTCTTTTAAATATATATCCGCTGATTTCTTCTTTTAGCTTCTCTACCCACCGGTTTCTAAAGCACATCCTGAATCAAACGCAGGTGTTTGTCACATGAAAAAAAAACAAAAAAAACCCAATGGAATTAAACAGTTTAGACTTAAAAAAAAAAAAAAATGGATTAATTTAATTTACTGATATCAGAGTTTGCATGTAATCAAGTCTGAAACTATCTGACCTTTGCAACCTCTGCCTCTGTAAATACATCTGAAACAATACATATAATATTGATATAATTTCCCATTAGTATAATTCTTCTTTGGGAATAAAATAAAGTATTTTTTCATTTCATTTCATATTAGTGTAATTTTGATTGCGTTACATGTTTCTTACGTGTTTGAGTCATTCCAGTCTGAATATGGTTGAAATGGACTTTCATCTTAAACTATGGGAGCTCTGGAATAACATTAACTGATTTTGAAAAGAAAAAGATGTTTATATCAATTTTACATAAGAAACATGTCTCTTCAATAGATAATGCATCGTCAAAGGTGACCTCAGGCTGTACTAAAGCCAGCACAAGCAGAGTCGCCAGTTCTCTATCGTCCGTTACATCCAATAATTCATCCTTTCTATTTGTGTGGGTTTTTTTTTCCATTATAAGAGCCTTTAGTATCATTTACTCTCTTAAAACTAATACACAGCTGTTTGGTTTTGATTTTCTTTTTGCACAGCAAGGTTGGTAACGTTAGTGTAACACTAAAGCAAAAACATATTTGTTAAAGCCTCTGTAGCAAAGGTATATGTTACATAAAACACCCTGCTGTCACTTAAAAAGTGCCTTCAAAGATCTGAACTCTACCTCCACAACCTTTTCTGATAAAACAAAACCATGAAATAAACAAAAACCTTTTGGTCAACTACCTCAACGTCCATCAGTGCACTCGGATCAAAACCTCTATAAAGAATATTAACTCGAAACACAACAAAACATTTGGTACTAAATAAAAATATGACAAAAGCATAATTGTCCTCATACAATCCCCGATGATCGTTCTTTTCTCTGTCATCTTTGCAGTTATGCAGGCGCGGCCTGACTTTTTGTTTGCAGGTCTGACACAAACATCTGAAGTGGGAGGGTTTAATTCAATGTTTGTTCCCACTGGCTTGTATGTTTTTGAGTGACAGCTCATTGAGTGCAGGGGACAAAGACCGACCTCTACTTCTTCTTCTTCTGCATACTGGACTGGCGGGGAGCCTGTGCAGCGCGCCTTGGCCTGTTTGAGTTTAGTCGAGCATACACAGATAGGAGTGACTTGACCACCAACCACCTTATCTGGGTATCTTCAGGCGAATTAATATGTTTACATCTATTTAAAAAGTCCAATTATGGTCAGACCAGCACAATAATTAGATTTTATTTTCTAATGTCAGTATGTAATGCAAGTATTCTAGAAAATGATAATTAAGCAGAGGGAGCTGATACTTTGGAAAATTACTTAAATTAATTAAGAATTTGTCTTACTTTTGAAATCGTGCTTTCTTTATTTTTACATTCATTGAGCTTTATTGAGGTTTACTTTCTCAAATTCTTATTTTTGATTGATATTTCGGAAGTTCTATTTGATGTCATTGGAACATATCTGATTCCATACTATTGAAAAGGGAGGGAGAAGCCAGCTGTTACACTAAGGTTGACTTCATCTTGTATAAACTATGACAAAAAGGGTGCTTAATAGGGCAGATGCAGTTGCCTGAGCATGAAAAAAAGACCATTTGAGAGAAGAGGCGTGCTTACTTTCACACTTCAGCGAGCTGATGCCAATTACCGCGTGAAGTGGGTGTCCGGGTTAGATTGTTGAGGCTGACACTGGGGATCCTGGATAAATCGGTATCACAAAGGTTTAATCAGATGGCTACAGCAACTGCGAGTTTGTTTGAATGCCAGAAATTGAATTGTTACACTTACAAATTCTATATATATATACTTATCAACTTATCTGTTTCTTTAATAGGCAAGGCTAGTTTATTTATATAGCATGATTCAACAGCTATGTGATTCAAAGTGCTTTATACATAGAATATAAAAGCATTAAAATAAAATTTACAGTAAAAACACTGTCCCCACACACATATTATAATTACCCGATGACAGAAATATGACTGTTTGAAAGTTAGGAATTATGCATAATAATTTCAATATCCTCATTCCATTGTTCATTGCAATAATGACACATTTTGGCACACTATCTACTAAAAACCAAGCTCACAGGTGGTAAAATGTGTCTGTTAGAATGGACAATCCCCCCTAACACGAGTTAGTGCAGATAAATCCATTGTAATGCAAAAACTTTGACTTGTTAATGTTACCAACAATGCTAATGTATCACAGAAAGTTACACATGAACAAGAACAGGTCATTTTATGCTACAGTGACCCTACACATGATTAAGTGGTGTTTGACATACATCCTGATGTACAGCTAGCATTAACAACCCCAGTCCTTCCCAAAGTACCCGACATGTGCAATGCACTTGAACTTGTTTCCCCCAAATCCACCTTTGAAATGCAGAGGCAGTTGATTTTCACTACCTTCAACAGGTAAACTACCTGTATGTATGTAGAGTTGTTAGCCGTGTGTGTGGCTGTAGCTTAGCAGATGTCAGCTTGCTACAGCGTTGAAGTCATCTGCTTTATTACAAACGCTGCAATGCTTTTGTGGTGCTTTGTTGTGTTTCTGATTTATAAAGGAACGAAATGTACTGAGAAAATGTGAATGTAAAGCATGCTATCGCTACTTTAAACTTTGGGATTGTTTCTGTAACACTGCAAGGAAAGATGATCTGTGTTTTTCTTTTATGGCGAAAAAAAAGACAGTTTCCAAGAGAGAATACGTCGTAGCAATTTCACAAAATGCTGACATAGTTTATGGCTAACTTTATAGACTTGAGTGGATTATAGTGAGGATTCATTGGAAATATCAGTGCCAGTTATGACCTGCAGCCTCAGGTCTTCTCTCTAAGCTGGAAAAATGAAAAAAGCTTAAAATGTCGGATATAGCTTTGCATATGTTTTATATCACCTTCAACAAATAAACTAGGTAAATACCACCTCAGCTGCGCAACAACACATGATATATTACCTTGTGTCATTTAATTGACAAAAGTAAGCAGTGTGTGAAAAAGTAGATACACCTCATAATTCAAATGCTTGAAAAACACCTTCAGCACCAAAAGTTGAAGTAATCACTTACTTTATCATGTTATCAGTCTCTGACATGGTTGTGGAGGAATTTTGGCCCACTCTTCTTTCCAATGTTGCTTCAGTTCATTGAGGTTTGCAGCATTGGTTTGTGCACAGCTCTCTTAAGGTCCCACCACAGCATTTCAGTCAGGCTGAGGTCTGGACTTTGACTGGACCATTGCAACACCTTGATTCTTTTCTTTTTCAGACATTCTGTTGTGGATTTGCTGCTGTGTTTGGAATCATTGTCCTGTTGATGAGCCAGTTTCAGCCAAGCTTTAGCTGTCAGACAGATGGCCTCACATTTGACTCTTGAATACTTTGGTATACAGAGGAGTTCATCTAAGATGCAATCATTACGCTTACATGTGCAATTAAGTCGAGCTACAGTTAGAGTTCAATCTGAATGTTTGATTAAACCACTGTAGCGTTACCGGGGCAATCATATATATCAAATATAAGGATTTATCTTAAACCTCGAATTAAGGGCACCACCTACCGTTATCTTAACTTTACGTTACAGTCAGGTAGGAAAACTGTTGGAATATTACGATCCTGGTATGTTAAATTAATAATCAGTCTCATATCTCGCTACTTTCGTGAAGTTCTCGTTTGGTTGGACAGACATTACGTAAAGAAAGCATACGACACAATCTGTGAGTATAACATATATATATATATATATATATATATATATATATATATATATATATATATGAACTGTTTATTAAAATGATATGACCAAAACATGAGCCTTTAAAACAAACAGGAGATGCATTGAATATGGGTGATTATATAAAACACTTAGTGAATGGAAAATAAAATATGGGGAATGGGGAGATACTGGATGTATTCAAATAGTTTAGGTTGGCTGACTATTTGACGCTAAATACTGACATTTCGGATTAATGTATCATTCTGTGAAAGCCTCGAGACATCCATCAAACCCACTTTAAGGTGAAAACGGGTCGGTCTTACTGTGCTGAAGTTCTGCTTAGTCAGCTCGGAACACGGCAGCGGCCACGCGGGGTCCGAGGGGATTTCTCTTCCGCTCTCTGGGCCTTCCTGGTTGTGGTGGCTGACTTTAGCGGACTAATCAGTTGCTTCTTTCACTGGGAAACGGGAACGATGGTGCCGAGGGCTGTGGTTAGATGATCGAATCTTCCGAGTGTCAGTGGGTCCGTTGCTTCTCTGATGAAGTGAACTTAAGTTCACAGAAGATTAATAAAAGGTTGCTTGGAGTTGGCTTTCTGGGTAGGAAAACTTCATTCTGTTCTTATCTTTGTTCGGGTCTTTCTTTCTCGTCTCCGGGGTCTCACTGGGTTCTGGAGGGTTTCCTCCGGTCGTCCGCTGCATCGTTATCCTCACGTCCTTCCGCTCTCTCCTGAGATTATGGGAAAACTCCCAAACTCTGGTGAGCTCTTCTCTTCTGCTCAAACCATCTCCAAAACTCTCTGAGCAGCTGTTCTCTGCTCAAATCTCCTTCTGAAACTCTGGGTTGGAACTCTTCTGGAACAAGTGGCATGAAGCCAGAAACAAGACGCCTGAAGCGAGAGCCAGAAAACGAGAGAACGAGAGAGAGCGAGAGAGCTGTGTTTTTCGCGGGCTCCGGGTTTTGACTCTCGGAGGCGGGGCGTGACGTAAGCTTACACTATTCTTTCAGCCAATGATATGCCTGAACTGTAGTGAGTGTCTGCCTGGGTGTCTGTGTAAGATGATCTGTGCTATAAGGGGATTTCTGAATGAGAAACTCTGTCTCATAGAACATTTGTCTCGGTGATTCTGAAAACACCACATCTTGTTAAGATATGCAGATTAAAGATATAACATAGACTTGCAATATAAAGACATCAAAATAACACACAACGTAATTGATGATTATGACTTTCAAAATTCAGATGAATATCTATGAAATCGTGACATATGAATAGTGAACCACACAATGTTAATTTTCTGTGTTAACAATGGGGATACCAAACAAATACCAAATAGATACCGAAGGGACATCGTTAGAAGTTAATAGTTGCATATATCTTGTCCATTTTACTGAGTCCTCTGGGATTTAAATGTTAAACTAATCAACACTGCAGACCACTAGGGGGCAATGTGGTTCCATCAGGCAGGTTGGGCATTTTCCACCAAAATCAGTTCTTTGTCAATATTTAAAGGGACACTATGTAATTTCTTCCCCCATCTAGTGGTGCAATTTTATTTTGCAAAGTTGAATGAATTTGCTCTCTAGCGCCTCACGTTTTCAAATGTGCGCTGCAACTTCTTGAACTACGGCAAGCGGAATGTGTCAAGATTCAAGAAGCTATAGCTTCAGACTCAAGGTCCATACAAACAAAAAGAAATCAAGACACACAGTACAAAGGATTACATAACACACATACAACAACACTATGAATACAGATGACAGATAACATGTCAGATAACATAACATCTCCTTTGGTGTGCAAGCAATGCAATTAGTCATATTCCGGGAGTTACCGGAAGTGACGTCGACGCAGCGTTAACATTAGCCTGCGTTAGCAATAGGAGCATTAGCAGCGGTAAATAAACTCCCGGTAAACTTACAAACTTTCTAATGCCTCGTTTTGTGAGTTAAGAGCCTATGTGTACTACGGCAGAAGTTTGGTAACAATCAATGCATTATTAGTGGGATCATTTACGAGATAAAATCTATTTAGCATTTATTTTATTTTTTTTTTAAACTTTATTAGTAAATCAACAAAATAACAGTTTACAAATGTGAGCATAACGCCAAAAAGAAGATATCCAGGGGGAGCATAGGAATAATAATAAAAAGAAGAAGATGATGCACTTACAAAAAGAAAGCTAATGAACACAAAGACATATGTGCCAAGGAATAAAATCTATTTAGCATTAGCGGCTGTAATAAGCCATTTGGCGGAAATGACGTCACAATGACGTCATTTCTGCTTGTAGGCCTGGTGGGGAAATCGCGATTCGAAGTGCTTTATGTCCCTCTCGGCACTTCGTCGTTTTTCATAGACCGGAAGGACATGGCAGCCTCCATAGAGCTTACCTGCTCTATGTAGATACAGACAAGTTATTCTTCACTCAGGAGGATAAGTGAGATTTTTGACAGAGATCATTTTACACCAATGAGGACTAACTTATGAATGAATATGTTGATTTGAGCTAATAAATGACTTAATTTATTACATAGTGTCCCTTTTAGCCAGAATCGTACAAATTGTCTCTATATGCGTCTTGTGATCAAGCTGGAAACCTGAAAGAAATTGTATACGGTTATCAAACACATTTAATATAGTTTTAAGATTCGACTAAAAGTGAGTCTTAGTGAAGTCTTCTCAGTTCGTATGTAGCCATCTGGTCTCTTTCTCTGGGGGAAGAGGGTGTTAACATGTCAATTCGATTCATGGTGAAGATAAGATAGTGAGGTCTCCAACATCTCCAACAGAAAGGTCCTTTGTTCATTCGAGTTTTCCAATTTTTATGGCAAGTGTCTGTTGCTTATTTTTCACTCCCAAAAGCTCTTAAGAGGGTAGAAGGTTAACGTAAATTAGGCAGTTTCTGTCTCTTTTTCCTTTGTGGAAAGAAAATGAAGATCTGGTTTATATCCACATACGTAAACATCCCCCACAGGAATGTTGGTTTTGTCAAAGTTTGAAAACTCTTAATCCACACGGCACTGTGACTGCTACACCACCATCTTTGCCCTAGTAAATGTACAAGAAGATAGAACTTTGGAACATATACATAGTGCCAGGGCCCATTTGAGTCTAGCTGAGTGTATACATGTGGGAGTGACCCCAAACCACATCATCTGGGTGTGTTAGTTCGGTTTTCAATTTTGTATGATTTTGGGCAAACATGTTTACATGCATGTTTAAAGTCTGGTTTTGGTTTGACAAGCACAATATATATTTTTGAGGTGTCATGACAAGCATTGTTGCTGCAAGGTACCCAGGTCCTGTGACTGCAGAACAAGCCCGAATCATCATCCCTCCACCACCGTGCTTGACAGCTGGTATGAGGTGTTTGTGCTGATATGCTGTATTTGGTTTTCTCCAAACGTGCTGCTGTGCATTATGACCAAACATCTCCACTTTGGTCTGGTCTGTCCAAAGGACATTGTGCCAGAAGTCTTGTGGTTCAGATGTTACTTTACAAACCTTTTTATAACCCTTCCCAGATTGATGGGCAGCAAAAAAAAAAAACTTCTGTTTTTATTGTTCATACTTGATGATCCATTAATTTGATTAGCAGCACTTGGCTGCTACTCACCTTCTTAATTCCAGTGGAAACAGTAGGGATGTACTTATTTTTTCCCCACACTGCTTCTGCAATCTAGTTTAGTTATTGTCAAATAATGACATGGTGTATTGTGCCACACTTCCTTTAACTGAGGTTATATTTACCCAGTTTCAAGACCTCGTAATACCCTGACTATGTCCTGCAGATACCTAAAACCATAAATCTGAAAGAGTGTAATTTTTAACAGGACTTATTATTTTGGTTTACCGTTCTTCATATTGTTGACATAAAAAACACTTTGGAGCTACATCTAACTGATATTAAATTCAACAAATATTTACAAAACATGTACTGCCGTTCTTGTTTACTGCACCAAACACTTGAAAGCATGCTGGAATCCAAAAGCAAAACCCTTGTGCTCCTTTTTGTTTAGAAGTGCTTTAATTATATCTGTTACTATTTAAAAAGAATAAATACATAAAACATATTAATTCTGCCACAAAGTCAGAAGCTGAAGAGAATGTAGTTAGGATAGAAGCAAACGTGCAAGAGATGTGATCCAGCCCAGCAAAGATGTATCACTTATATCATTTAAAGCCAATTTAAAATACAAACTTTTAATCCAGAGTATATTTTGTACAGATGCATCTCAAAGATCAGGCCTCTGTGGGGTCCAGACCCTCCTTTTGCAGGACTTTTTGTTCTTCTTAAATGAATGTGGCACTGATCAGACACCTTATCGATGACACTGCACCTCAAACATTTGAGCTTTATGTTAAAGTGGTGATAAAATGGGATTGTCGTGTTTAAATCGTTGTTGCTAAGCAGTCACTAGTGTGGTGTAATGTGTATGCCTTTCCAGGTTGTGCCTTTGTGAACATGTACAGTGGTTGTATTTTAGCAGAACACTGAGGATGCCTATTTCATCATTGATTTATTGAGTTATTAGGCAATTAAGTTGAATGGTTACACACTTATTTCTGTCTGTACCATTACAATGTGGGTGCTTAAGCGTGCTTACTCCAGTGTTGTGGACAAAGGATGTTTCTAGCACAGTGGGCTGTAGTTTTGTTCTTACCGTTAGATTTCTGTGAATGTATTACTGGTGTCAGAAGAAAGGGTTTCATGTAATTTCTTATAGTGAGTCAGTGCTACCTGATGACAACTCAGGAAACATGTTTAAGTCTTCGTGTGCTGTAGCTCTTTGTGTTTTTGTGTGGTGTAACTTGCAGTTCTGTTTGTATGTGTTCAACCAACATGCCATTTATATCAAGGTTGGGTGTTTTTATCTGTATTTCAATGCTGAAGCCATGTCTTTGTTCATTTTGAATGGATATTTTAGTTTTGTTGCTTTGATGAGAACAGCATTCAATGGAAGAACTTGTACGTTCATCCTCAAATAAACAATGAAAGATCACAATCATTCAATTTTTTTTTTCAGGCATTTGTAACAAGTCCGGTTCCCTTTTTTGTAATTAATGTAATTCAAAATGAGCAAACATATAATCTTTTTAAGATTCAGCGTTCGATGCATTGTCTTTCTACAAATTTAAATCATATATGTTGTTTATATGATTTACTAATTATTATTTTATTTTTTACACGATGCAGTAGCCTCTTTTTACACAGGGTTTACCAGCAGCTCAAAATGGAAGCTAAAGCCTTTCTCTTATTTGTTCTCAATTAATATTAATTCCAACATGTGAAAAGTTGAGACCACTGACTAATGCATCCAATAGTGGATCAGTAAAGGCCGACAAATTCAGTGATTGGACCTCATGGTTATATGTGACAATCACCAGCCAGCAGATGCATTTCTGATCAACTGACCATCCAGCCTTCTTTGCAAACATGGCAGACACTTTCACATGTGAATAAAATGTTCAAAGGGGAAAATTGTATCTGAATAATGTGTTTTGTGATTGTTTTTGGTTCACTGCCACCCTTGTGACCTTTTTCATAAGGTAGATCATGTGCCTGCTTGCTATTCAGCTGAAACACTGATGCATGACGCTGCATTTGCTTGTGGGTGTTGCTGAGGGACAGCTGTGAAGGTACAGTATGAGTGACTGTGGCTGGAAGTTGTGGCAGCAGGTACTCTAAACTGTAAACTATTTATACTTGTCTCAGCTTTGGTGTATTCCTGTAAATGCATATATAAATTGTTAATGTAATGTGAGCAGTAGCCTACACTTTGTTCCTGGTTAATGTATTCATTATCTGTGCTGATTTGTATGCCTGTTTTCCTTTTTATGTGTGATGGCTACCAAATAAATAATTCACTCAAAGGCCTTTCTGCTTGTATTTGGAATAATTTCACATAATTGGAAGTCCTGTCCCTTCTTTTTGAACAAACATCCACAGTGCATCGCTCAGGTTCATTAAAAGACCTCTTGCAGAGCTTCATCAAAGCTCTCCGAGAGGTTCTTTAACATTTTCACATATGCTCGTGATGTCTTGAGACTCACAGAATTAAGACTATCTTCGGATTATAATGAAATGTTTATAGAATGGATACCAGGTTCTCAACTGATTGTGACTAAAATCAGCTGTTGATTTTAGTCACAATGCAGTGATTGGTTAGATACTACTGCATGGAAATACAAGTTAATGCTTGAGGTTGGTTGTAATGCTTGTAAGAAGAAACCAATGGCAGGTTAGCAGTGTAGCTTTTGCCAAAAAAAACAGAGGAATATAACCATCAATTGTTTCCATTTTGTACAGTACAGTAGTTATTGCGCAAAAGTCTTGACAAACAACATAATTTCTTTATATTACACAATTCAATCCATTTTCTTTAGTTCCATCCATGAGGAATGTCAAAGATAACTCAGTTTGACAGACATAAAAAAAGCTGATTCCCAAAGAGCTTTTAGCTTAAAGCTGCCGTCGGCAGGTTTTCAAAATTCCGAGTCTAAAGTCGGAAAATTCAAACTGATGAAACTTTCAGGTCCCTCCCCCAACCTCTACCAAGCTCCAAACCGCCCCCCAAACCCGTCCCCCTCTGTGGACAAGGTTGTGCACGTGAGTTCACACCAGTGTGAGCGCACACAAGCTGGGGCAGACTCACGCTCAGCAGCGTGTGCACAAGCTGTGATTGACAGGTAGGATTCCTCCACCCTAACTTGATTGGTTAAAAAACAGCCGGGAGCGCTCGATTTTTGCAAGCACGATTACAGGCTTTAGAGGGAGCTACAGAATTCAGGATTTTTCCTAAACAGCCTATTTAATATTCTACTTCCAGAATCCCATGACAGTTCAAGCTAATATGACTAAAAAAAAAGTTGCCGACGGCAGCTTTAAAACCTGTGCAGTGTCCTTAAAAAAAACAAAAAAAAAAACAGTACTTTTTGTTGATCCATCTACTGTTGGCCCAAGCCTCATCAGAAATAGTCTCCATGGCTGTCAAGAAGCCATTCTTAAGGAGTGGAAACAGGGAGAAAAGGCTGAGGTTTGCCAAATTACACAAGAAATGGACTGAAAATCAGTGGCAACAAATCTTATGAATCCTCCCCAGAGCCCGGACCTCAACATTACTGAAGCAGTGTGGGATCATCTTGACAGAGAACGGAACAAAAGGCAGCCAACATCCAAAGAAGAGCTTTGGGATGTCCTTCAAGAAGCCTGGAGAACTATTCCTGAAGACTACTTAAAGAAATGACAGAAAGCTTGTCTAAGAAGGTTCAGGCTGTGTTGAAAATAAAGGTGCTCAGACCAAATACTGACTTTCAAGCTGGTCAGAATTGTACTTACCGATTTGGGCTCATAAACTGTATTTAATTTCTGTTTACACATTTCAATAGTCACTGCACTTATTTCCCATTTTCCTATCAATACATGAAGAAATGAGGGGTGGCTCAGGACTTTAGTACAGTAAAAACAGACTTTGTTTTGTCACCTGCAGGAAAAAGAAAGATTTGTTGGGACTGTCTATTAAATACTTTAAAAGAAGTTCTGTTATTAATGTGGACAAATAGGAGGGAACAATGGGAGATATTAGAATTCAGGAAATAATCGGGGACCACGCACTGACGGCTGCCTGGCCCATTGACTAACTCCTTTTGTCTCGAAATAAAGCAAAAAAATAAATAAATAAATAAATAAATAAACAGTCCTCAGACCTCATCTGAGTTCACAGACAAGCAGTGCATCACGGTAACGAGACTGGTGGAGATTCATCTGGGAGGAATCTCAGGGATTTACACGCCATTCGTTTTTCTTGGATGGCATGTACCATTCAAATGCCTGCAGGTTCATTATAGAGGTCTGTGGAGTGGATATGAGTTAGAAAAAGCAAAGTGCAGTAACACTAATTAGGCTGCATATTATGCAAATGCAGTGTTGAGTGCTGTTGGCGAAACACTCATCTTTCATACATGTCAGATGAAGCTGGGTCAAATGTCCACTCGTATACTTAATGCATCCTCTATGGAACACCGCAAAGCTTTTTCTTCTGCCTCACTTTATAGTTTTGTGATGCTTAGGAATGCCTGTTAAAGTGGAACTCCGGGGCATTTGAAGCGCATTTCCATTGCTAGAGGTTGTCAAATACTGATAGTAGGACACAGACAGGTGCAAATCTGCGCTCCCTGTGTGGAGATCGCGCTGTTCGCTCAGCCTGTCATGCGAGGCTAATACGTGGTGGCTAAGGGGCAAATTCTAAACCTTCCATGTAAAACAACAACTTGCACACTGCAGAAACGTCACACCACTTTATAAACCATCCGACAATAAAGTCACAAGCCTTACCATCAAAACCATATGCATGGTTCTCACATTACTGGCATGGGGACGTTACAAAACAACTTTATAAACAGCATGTAACTCACCGGGTAGTTGTACGCTCGCGCATGTGAAAGCCCAAAAGAGTCGATGGACGATAATCCCATATACAAAACAATTATCTTCTCTAGAAAAACTGTGTTCAAGTATTTAAAACATTAAAACAATATTACTGGGTATGTATTTTTGTAATGTTTTAAATACTTGAACGCAGTTTTTCTAGAGAAGATAATTGTTTTGTATATGGGATTATCGTCCATCGACTCTTTTGGGCTTTCACATGCGTGAGTGTACAACTAACCGGTGAGTGACATGCTGTTTCTAAAGTTGTTTTGTAACGTCCCCATGCCAGTAATGTGAGAACCATGCATATGGTTTTGATGGTAAGGCTTGTGACTTTATTGTCGGATGGTTTATAAAGTGGTGTGACGTTTCTGCTGTGTGCAAGTTGTTGTTTTACATGGAAGGTTTAGAATTTGCCCCTTAGCCACCACGTATTAGCCTCGCATGACAGGGTGTGCGAACAGCGCGATCTCCACACAGGGAGCGCAGATTTGCACCTCTCTGTGTCCTACTATCAGTATTTGACAACCTCTAGCAATGGGATTGCGCTTCAAATGCCCCGGAGTTCCACTTTAATGCAGTCTACCAGCAGGTGAAACTGCAGTCAACACGGTCATGGGATAATCATGCTTTTTGTTTAATTACACACGCTGATGGTGATTGGGTTCCTTTAACAAAACAAGCAAGGCAACAGTCTCACAATGAACATGTGCTCTGCCTCAGCCGTCAGTGAAAGGCTGAAATATTTGGCTGACATTACCAGGGCGTTGCAGAACTCTCTGAAATGGACTACATGTCCACCTCTCTGTTTCCTTAACACAATGCAGCATAGAATATTTTAGTGCCGATTCATTCAATTCAACACAAACAGGAACGACATTCAATAAAATAATAAAGAAAGCGAGCTGCAAGAAGGAATCCATTCTTTAAATCTCATGCAGGGAGGAAAAACAAGGGTCTTCAGTCTCTCCTCAGGCTCTTTAAATAAAAATCTGTTCGATTACGAGGTAGTGCCACATAACAAACTTAACCTTTGGTTGCATTACAGTTTTTTTCTTTTCCCTTCTTTTCTTTTTTTCTTTTCTATTGCATTTGACAGATGATAAAGAACACTTCCTGTTGTCGGACGGGAGCTTGTTGAGCTGATCGGGTATCACATCCCTGGGACCGGGTCCAACAGCTGAGGGATGGGTTTCAGCTGCTCAACAAAAGCCAAAACCCCTTCTTTGTCAGTAAGGTTTTCCTCCTCAGGCTCAGTGAGCACTCACACGAAGATACACAAGATACACAGATCCACTTAAACTTTAGAAGAGCAGGTTGCAGAAATAATGAGACGACAAAGCGTGGCTGTAATTAAGACAACAGAGGACTGTAAGTGGCTAATATTTGAGCAAAATCGTAGGTTTAAATCTGCATGCCGTCTGTTTAGATGCACTTTAAAGTTATTCAACTTTTAATTTCATACACAATAAGTGCATTTATATGGACTGAAACTACCATGGTCAGAAATGAATTCAAAAATCTATAAAAGTCTCTAAATAAATGCAACAAAAATAAACTTAAAAATAAATGTCACATTTCAATTTTTTAGCTGTACCCTTTTAACTTTTGTGTTTTACTTCAAACTTAAAAGAAATTCTTACTGACTTATGACTATGGTCATGTTTTTATTTATGGATGTATCCATTTTTCCTTCTATTTATTTCCCCATGCACATTTCCCTGCCTCAGGTTTCACATTCCTGTACGCATTTCTGCTCTGTCTCACACAAATGAGAGGAGAGGGGGGCCGTTTTTCTGAGTGTGTCCAAGGTGGCCCGTTTCACAGCACAGCCACAGAGACCAGAAGTGGGGAAGGCTAACGGCGCTAGCAGCTAGCTTAACCTCGGATCAGAATGAAGGCCTAAGGGCAGTCAGTCAAGCAGCAAAGCTTTTTGTCCTAACTCCATTAAGAACACCTCTAAATTAAGCAGCTAAATCAGTGACTGAGAGAACGCAAGCTGTTTAAAGGTCCACTGGTCAAGCATGTTTTAAGTATCATACCCTGCTTGCCACTTCTGGATTCTGGCACCATTTTGTGAAATAAGATGATCAACCAACAGGTGAGAAGGTGGGCTCATGATATGCATAAAAGAATGTAAAAACAGCGACAGATGGAAATAAATAGGCTTATGGAAATAAAAAGGACAAATAAGTACAAACACATGCATACAAACAGAGAGAAAATATAAAGGTTAAAAGCGTCTGGATTAATTGAACAACTGAATTATTACATTATGGTAATTATTGCATGAATTCATTATTTAATTTTGTCGTATTAGCTGACACACTAATTCATATATTGAGACATTTTTATATTCTTGTATTCATTTCTCATGACAGCAGTTTCAGTCACACATTTAGAAAATTGTCTCAAGCCACATCAAAGTGAAATTAATTTAACTAAGAAAAGAAAAAGAACCCAAGGACCCATTCTGGTTCTCCAATTAAACGCTTGGTTTCCAAGGCAACAAACCTCCAGTTTGTTTTACTGTCACTGTAAAGCTTCGCTGTGGGCATATGGATTGAAATTAAGTTAAACTCATTGAGTCATTGACTTTTTAATGACTTTTTGAACACCGAGTTCTGGCCAAATAGATTGATTTTTGGTTCAGGTTACCAAACATTTAGGAGATTAAAAGATGTAATTATGTTATGATACATTTGACCATTAAAAGGCTAACATTTGATATATGTCTAAATCAACTTACCAGTCTGTAAGATAAAGGTCAACCGATTGATTTTCTTTATTGACAGTCTGACTTTTACTCAACATCAATCAAGAGCTTGCCATCTGCTTCTGTCAGGCATCAGAAGAGATGTAATAGTTCTGTGTAAAGACATGTTACGGATGGGTTAGGTCTCTTTCCTTTCTAGTTTTGTTTTGTTTGGAGCTGGTGGTGGACACGTGAGGTGCAGCTGTCACCATGGCAACTGTGACGTCACCTCCGGTCCGTGGGTTGGCGCAAGGTTTGATTACCTTATTTAGTTCACCTGGGAGACGGTGAATGGAAGATTGACACTCACTCGGAGAGACTGAACACCCGCTCCAGCTACCATAGACTCTCTCTTTTCCCCCACTTGAATTTGTGACTCGGTCACCATGCGTAAGCTGGTCCGCTCAGGAGAGCGGGGTGCGGGCTATCCGGACCGGGTTTGACGACGCCATCGACATCTGACCGGTGAGCTAAGCTGCACCTCTCCCTCACCTCTGTCCACCTGCCAGCTCTTTGTTTTCGTTTATTTTCATATCTTTAAGTTATGGAGTAACAGCTACAGGGTTTGTACCTGTGTCTGTTATCTCGCGTAACAGACATTTAAATGTTGTTTACAGCCCTTTGTGGTTTATGAACACAAAGAGCTGTGGAGCAGGTTATGTCTTCAGCCTGTTATATATGGCATATGAAGTGTGAAAAGAGAGCTACCTTCTCAACACTCACAACTCCGGACTTTTTCCAGCATTCCTTGCTAAGGCCAATTATCCCCTGTCATAGTGCTCCATTCTGATGTTTCAGGACTTCTAGTAGACACACGCAAACAACGAATAACAGCCATCAGTGCCAGGCCTTGCAGCTCTAAGCTCAAAAGCAAACAGAAAGCTAAATGAGACGGTGACAGTCTTTGTTTAATGACAGCAATACTGCACAGATTTTATCAGAAATTTCAACAAGATGAAATGTAGGTGTCATTTTGCATTTAAACATGCAAATATATTCTAAAAGAGAGGGAAAAAATGTATTTAACAAGCCCATCTTTATTCCCTCAACATCCCTGCAGCCTTTAACCCTGGAGTTGTGTTTGGATTTACTCCTCTTTCAGGTGGGCAATTAAGGATTTCTCATATGTCCAGTAAGATTTATAGCCCTGCACAAGCACTACACACACAGCATCTATTAAATTTAAATTTGATTCCAGTCACTGTATATCCATCCCATTCTTCTTTCAACTAAGACACTATTTTTTGATGATTTTTAAAGATAAATTTGTAGGCAAGTTTTAAACTTTATTACTTAAAATTCTGCTTGTATTCGAAAATACCAAATATTTGCTGTAAAAAAACAAAAACATTTTGTTCCACTTTAAAATGAGATGGGACTTTTTGCAAGTTTGCAAAAGGATGCAGCTGCTGCATTCATACAGTACTTTAGTCATTTATTGTGAGGACTTTGTGACATTTAATCTTCAAATCTGCCTTTCTGAATAGGACTGAAACTGTGCAGAAAGTCTAAATAAAATGAGAAAGACTGGTAATGCCTGGTAAAGGACATTTTAGAGTGTTGAAGAGGAAAAAGAGCCCGACTGCTCTTAACAGTCACATTTCATGGAACGTGCAACTTCTTTATCACATTTAGCTGAACTGTCATGACTGAACTTCGTTCACCGCTCACGCCTTAAAATACAGACACCAAACACACGTCCACATTTTTATCAATTCACACACAAAATAAGTCAATACAACATTATCATGGCTAACAGGACTAACCTCAGATATGCGTGTACAGTATGTAACAGTTTACGGTGACCCGGTACAGGTCAGTCAGTCACAGTAACTCTGCTTCTGTGTTGGGGATTCAGAGTTGCCCTTCGTTATTGACCCTACAGGCCACAGCTGTGATCAGTGCCGCTCCTTTTCCGCTCCCATCCTCTGACTTCAGGAACGTCACATGACACTGTGGAGCCAAATCCTGCAGGGTTTCTTGCATGATGCTGGAGAAACTTTAGGATAAGGAGAAGCAAAGAGAATCAAACCAATAAATAAGAAACTGTTGGGGAACAGTTGCTGAAGTTAATTCCAACGACTCTGTTGTAAAAACCCAAATTAACATTCCTCTCTGAAAGGTCCAGACACTGGTCTTGTTTACATACGTTGTTAAAGTTACACAGTGGTAAAAATGGTCCCAAGATGAGAAAATATTTTTCAGAAAATAGTAAAATGTCTCTTTCTAATGTTTTCTATAAATAATCATGAATACGATACTTATTTTATGAGATTTGAAAATAGTTCATTTATGTTTTTATTTCCAGTTTACGCAGCATCCCAACTTTTTTTGGAATTGGGTTTGTAAAATATTGATAAATATGATCTTGTGACAAAAAAAAAAAAAAAAAAAGTTGAACAAACATCATCATGGACTTTACTTATATTCCTGCGTGTTTAGGACAGATATACGGGAGCAAAAACATAAGTAGTACAACTGCTTCTTACTGAGGGTGTGTCTTGTAAAGGGTACCGTCCACTCCCACGGTGACAGAGAGCTGGTTCAGGTTGCGGTTCTGCCGTATCTTGTCCACCACAGCAGCTAAACCAGCTCCACAGAGCTGCGCAGCACGCCGCCCAACAACCCCACACACCTCCTTCACCAGAACGCTGTCGTCACACGTGGAGCCGGTGAGGCCCAGGTGCTGCAGGATCGAGCGGATCTGACGCATGGCCAGGCGGTCTCTTTGGGATCAGAGAATTACATAGTCATGGATTAATACAGCTCGACATAACAACAAATTCTTAGAATTTATTTTGCTTGACCCTACTTCAGCTTTAAAGGCTTGATACACCTCAGAAGACTAGAAACACGACTCTAAAGGGGAAGTTTATGCTTTCTGTCTTAATACAGTAGTTCGTTTTCAACACACACAGTTACAAATGCTTCCAAAGTTTTTAGGTTTATGGTGAACAATAAACAGTAAGTGTAATACGCATTCAGGTTAAAATTCAATCTGCTGCACAAAACCTTTTTAGTGTTGCTTCAACTGTAAAGACTCTAGTCACACCAACGTCTTGTAAAAAGCACAAGCCGCCTGTAGAGCTCCACAAAACAGGACCTTTGCATAAATCACCTGAATTGTTTGTTTTCACGTCTCAATCAAAGCAAAAATTAATTAGGTGCTGGGGACAGATATGTAGCTAACTGAGTTCTATCCATTCAGGGATTCTCACCAGCTGACTTAAAGCTGCGGTCGGCAACTTTTTTTTAGTCATATTAGCTTGAACTGTAATGGGATTCTGGAAGTAGAATATTAAATAGGCTCTTTAGGAAAAATAACGAAATCTGTAGCTCCCTCTGAAGCCTGTAATCATGCTTGCAAAAATCGAGCGCTCCCGGCTGTTTTTAACCAATCAAGTTAGGGTGGAGGAATCCTACCTGTCAATCACAGCTTGTGCACACGCTGCTGAGCGTGAGTCTGCCCCAGCTTGTGTGCGCTCACACTGGTGTGAACTCACGTGCACAACCTCGTCCACAGAGGGGGAGGGGTTTGGGGGGCGATTCGGAGCTTGTTAGAGGTTGGGGGAGGGACCTGAAAGTTGTATCAGTTCGAATTTTCCGACTTTAGACTCGCAATTATGAAAACCTGCCGACTGCAGCTTTAATTACCAGCAAATCAGCTCTGTTAAATCAGCCTGAGGGTAAAACATGGAAGTCGAAGGCAGAGCCAGAAAGCTAAGGCCTAATTGTACACTAATAAACAGCATGAGGTACCATCGTGATAATAAAGTGACTGAACTTGGTGTATTTTGTATGGAGGAACCAGTCACTGAGTATATTAGACAAATTAGTTCTAATTTGCTGAACATGTCACATGCCAACGGGGCTAAGGAGGGTAACCATTTTGGTGGCACATGATACTAATGATCTGTCAAGTGCGCCTCACATTCAGCAGGTCTGTCTGAGAATGTTGATGAGAGCAGCAGTGCTTTTTCACCCCCTGCATTTGTGGTGCGCGTTGATAGATTGTGAATTCTCTACAGTATGACGTGCTGCCCGTGGGTCCTGTGAGGTCCGGCTCCATCACCCAATAACAACCTGATGGCTCATAGAGAGAGGGCTCAACTTTGAAACATCAATGACATTCATCAATGTTAGTTCGGTTCATGTTATTTTAACAATCTGAGTTACAAATAGTGACAAAGGATGGCCTCAATGCAAACAAGTGGAATTCTGATAATGACGACTTTTATTTGTGTTTGTTTTTATTTCTATGTAATTTAATTTCTCCTGTGGGATTGAGGCTGGATCATGCAGCTTCGTATGGCTTTGTTTAATGTTTGACCTACAGAGTCTCATGTTTGCATTGCTCACCTTTCAATCTGTGACAAAAACTTTGTCTCAAAGATGCCTCGGCTCTTCAGTCGCTCAGACATTTTGCCTCTGAACAGCAGGCCCTTGGTGGTGAAATCCACCAGCACATTCCTCACTATCTCTCCGAGGTACATGCCGCTGATCATCTTCTCATACCTTAAAAAAAACAAAAAAAAAACAACAAAAAGACTGAGAAAACTTTCAAACGCCACAAAAATGTAAAATTCACCGTTTACCATCTTTTGTCACACTATTCAATGCTATTCATCATGGACTCATTGAAACATTAAAAACATTGACAGATATCAGATATCACAGTTCTAAGAAAAATGAAGTCATCATGACGAGTAAAAACATCAGATGTAACCCCTGACGTGTCAAAGGCTGTAAACATGCATATAAGGGTTTTTAAATATCATTCAAGATACTTTTACTTCCACCATAGTCCTATTGAGTGTTTTAGAAAACAAGTCTTCATCAGAGTCAAACGGATTACGTCTTGGAAAGGTATAAATGTGAAAAAAAGCTTTAAAATCAAAGTTCTCATTCAGGCCTGAATAGCATGCGGCTCATAATTTCTGTATCCAGAAATCTTCCCTTAGAGTTTCCTATATCTATTCCAATAGAAAGGGTTATGTGATCAAACCCAGATTGAATATTTACGTTCTGCAAGTCTGTCCTGCAAATGTTGGTCAGTCCCATCAATGTGAAAAACTGTGCATGTTGGACATTAAAACCAATGAATGACTAAATACATTTTACAGCTCATGAGGGATCAATGATAAACTCTTTTTGAGATCTAATCTGATCAAAAAACCTGATCGGGACATCCCTATTTTGGACCCAGCCACATTTGTCATGTATTTAGCTGAAGATGACTAATTAATCCCATAGAATAGGGCAAAGTCTAAAAGTGATCACTGGTGGTTCAGAAAAAGAACTGCCATACAAAACTCAACCATATGCTGTCTGAACAGGACTGCTCCTATATCCCATTTCCTCAGAACATGGCATTTCTTCTGATTTGGCCTTAAACTACTTTTCCTGGTCATAAACTTGACATATTTGTTGGAACCGTCCACTAGGTATTTTATCTTTGAGTCACTTTGAGCCCAAAGGTTTTTCTGTCTGCTTGTTTTCTACCAAAGTATGTGTGTAAGATTCCCTGAATACTCTTAAAGATTGTTCGATCTACTGCAATCAAGAGTCAGCTTGATGTTTATATTTTCCACACCAAATAATGTGTTTAAAAAAATGTTTTTCCATATAGTTGAACACAAAATATTCCTCTCATTTAACTTGAAAAATAGGCCTGCGTACAAGAGACTATCATCTCTTGACTATCAGCCAAGTTGACAAGCATCTTTCTTTCAGAAATTTTTCCACTTCTGTGAATTTATGTCGTCCTTTGTCTTCTTCTCCCGGAGCATGCAGTCTGAACAGGGCTATACCAGTCAGCGTTAGCCTGCTGTAGTGTTTGTTACTGCACCTCAACACTGGAAACGTAGTGCTATGCATAGCCAAAAATGCACACTGTGTGCTGTGTACAAGCAAATCCTTTTGTCAGTTTACACACATCTCAAAAAAATAAAAAGACCATTCAGTCATAGTCAAGAAAAACCTTCAGAGGTATCTCACATTCTGGATGAACACAGGCTGAATAAGCCTTATTCATGCTCTGTGGTTGTGGAATGATTCAACATCCAAAGCAGCTAAAACTGCATCTGAGCCACTGTTTTCCCATTGCTTCATCATATTGAGCACTTCAGCGGTATTCTGGGCGCGCACAGCTTGAAAAGACAAAGATTGTTTAATGAAAATGTCAATTGAATTTGATAATGGTTCAATAAGACTGTCGCTGCCGAATACAACCAGAATTCCTGGGGGTTCTCAAAACATTTATGCATCTTTGGAAGTAAACAGAAGGACGACAGAAATTGCAGTTCATACATTTTCCTCAGCTTCTGTTAGCACCTCCTTTAAGTCTATTTTGAGAAACTCAGTTGGATTATGTGTCAGAGGTCGGTTAAACTGTTGTTTGGTTGACAAACGACCCTCTTTGATATACATTTTTGCCCTAAACAGCAGCAATGTCCCCACTTTCTGCTTTCAAAAGAACAGTTTCATTATATTTTGTTATCTTCTGGGCAAGCTTTCCACAAGGTTTAGGAGTGTGTTTATGGGAATATTTGACCATTCCTCCAGAAGTGCATCTGTGAGGTCAGACAGATGTTGGACAAGAAGACCTGGCTCCCTGTCTCCGCTATAATTCATCCCAAAGGTGTTCTATCAGGTTGAGGTCAGGACTCTGTGCAGGCCAGTCAAGTTCTTCCACACCAAACTGGCTCATCCATGTCTTTATGGACCTTGCTTTGTGCTCAGTCATGTTGGAACAGGAAACTGTTCCCACAAAGTTGGGGGCATGAAATTGTCCCAAATCTCTTGGTATGCTGAAGCATTCAGAGTTCCTTTCACTGAAACTAAGGGGCTGAGCCCAGCTCCTGAAAACCAAGCCCACACCATAATCTCCCTCTCTGCACAAAGACGTACTTAATGCAAGTGCTATAGTATGGCGTGTAAGCATGGCAAATACCTCTGTTTCCCAGGGTTGTTGGAGCACTCATCAACACTGCGGTCAAACTCTGTGCAAAAGTCATCCAGTTCTCCGTTGTCACCAAATGCTCCCCATTCCACGTTGACACACATACGACCCTCATTACCCTCCATTGTCTCGATGTTGTGCATCTCCTCCATGTAGCAGGCGTTGGTCCCTGTGCCTGAAATGAAAACAAGGGTGCTATCTGTACCTTCATCAAAGTAAAACATCTGTTTTTAACAGCCTCATCACAAAGTGAAACATATGCAAGCAGGGAAGGTGGAGCTTAGACTAGCTTACCTACAATGAGTCCCACCTCACATTTGGGGTCCTCGTAGCCACAGGTCATCATGGTCCCCACTGTGTCATTAACTACTGCCACAAAGTTTAGGTCAAACTCCTAAATGCAGAAACAAGAAATCAAATTAAATTGAGCCCAGCAGAGTAAGTTCTACAGTCAGATGATACTTGAGATGTGAGTGGAGCTAATCAATTAGCATTTTCTTAGATACTAAATCATTGGATGACAAAGAAGATGAGTTGGGGAGTCATGATTCAAGCCATATCAAAGCTGTGAGAAGTTTGTCATGGCAAAAAACTTTGAATCATAAAATTGACTGTTAGGGGACTTAAGGATTTAAAAACAGGAACGAGAATGAATACAGTTAAAGGTGTCCCACTGTGCCCTTTTTCTCTGAGGTCTTATTGAGATGTATGAGTCAAAATACATGTTGGTTTAAGCACAGTGCGTCTCGTCTTTGTATCTGTATTAGTATAAGACGGTAGAGATACTACATGCATACAGAAGGTGGGCCAAGAACGGACACTTGAGGGTCAGCTGACCTATCCACTAAAGCTACCAAAATTAGTGTATTGCATTCAAATACAAAAGGACTAAAACGAAATCTTTTCTTTTTTGTTTTCAAAAGCTACATTGAAAAAACAGGCCCCCAAAAAGAAACTATATGCAACAAGGTAAGACAAATGTGGCCACTGATACAAGTAAAATCTGCATAGTTATCTCAACTATATGAACATGGTGACAAAATGGCCACACGGGACTATAACTTTATCCATTTTTGACCGATGGGCTGTCTTGTGGGGTACCCATCTGAGTTGCTCTCAGCCCCCACAGATGGGTACTTTTTTCATTGCTGCCGGACAGATATCCATCCATCCATCCATCCATCATCTGCCGCTTGTCCGGGGATCGGGTCGCGGGGGCAGCAGCTTGAGCAGAGAAACCCAGACGTCCCTGTCCCCGGCCACTTCCTCCAGCTCTTCTGGGGGGACCCCGAGGCGTTCCCAGGCCAGCCGAGAAACAGTCTCTCCAACGTGTCCTGGGTCTTCCCCGGGGCCTCTTCCCAGTGGGACGGGCCCGGAACACCTCACCGGGGAGGCGTCCAGGAGGCATCCTAACCAGATGCCCGAGCCACCTCATCTGACTCCTCTCGATGCGGAGGAGCAGCGGTTCTACTCCGAGCCCCTCCCGGATGACTGAGATTCTCACCCTATCTCTAAGGGAGAGCCCAGACACCCTGCGGAGGAAACTCATTTCGGCCGCTTGTATTCGCGATCTTGTTCTTTGGGTCACTACCCACAGCTCGTGACCATAGGTGAGGGTAGGAACATAGGTTGACCGGTAAATCGAGAGCTTCGCCTTCTGGCTCAGCTCCTTCTTCACCACGACGGGCCGGTGCAGAGCCCGCATCACTGCAGACGCCGCACCAATCCGCCTGTCAATCTCCTGTTCCATTCGTCCCTCACTTGTGAACAAGACCCCGAGATACTTGAACTCCTCCACTTGGGGAAGGATCTCATTCCCGACCCGGAGAGAGCATTCCATCATTTTCCGGGTGAGGACCATGGTCTCAGATTTGGAGGTGCTGATTCTCATCCCAGCCGCTTCACACTCGGCTGCGAACCGCTCCAGTGAGAGCTGAAGGTCACGGCCCGACGACGCCAACAGAACCACATCGTCCGCAAAAAGCAGAGAGCCGATTCTGAGGTCGCCAAAACGGACCCCCTCAACGCCCTGGCTGCGCCTAGAAATTCTGTCCATAAAAATTATGAACAAAATCGGTGACAAAGGGCAGCCCTGACGGAGTCCAACCCTCACAGGAAACATGTCCGACTTACTGCCGGCAATGCGGACCAAACTCTGACACCGGTCATACAGAGACCGAACAGCCTATATCAAGGAGTCCGGCATTCCATACTCCCGGAGCAACCCCCACAAGAGTCCCCGAGGGACACGGTCGAACGCCTTCTCCAAGTCCACAAAACACATGTAGACCGGTTGGGCGAAGTCCCATGCACCCTCCAGGATCCTGCGGAGGGTATAGAGCTGGTCCACTTTTCCATGGCCAGGAAGAAAACCAACTCAACTCGGCTTCCTCATCGGAAGGCGTGTTGGTAGGATTGAGGAGGCCCTCGAAGTATTCCCCCCACCGACTCACGACGTCCCTAGTTGAGGTCAGCAGAGCCCCGCCCTCACCATACACGGTGTTGACGGTGCACCGCTTCCCCCCCCAAGCCGCCGGATGGTGGACCAGAAACTCCTCGAGGCCGTCCAGAAGTCGTTCTCCATGGCCTCCCCGAACTCCTCCCAAGCCCGAGTTTTTGCCTCAGCAACCGCCGAGGCCGCGTTCCGCTTGGCCTGTTGGTACCCATCAGCTGCTTCCAGAGTGCCACTGGCCAAAAAGGCCCAATAGGACTCCTTCTTCAGCTTGACAGCTTCCCTCACCACTGGCGTCCACCAGCGGGTTCGAGGGTTGCCACCACGACAGGCACCGACCACCTTACGGCCACAGCTCCGGTCGGCCGCCTCAACAATGGAGGCACGGAACATGGCCCATTCGGGCTCAATGTCCCGCACCTCCCCCGGGACATGGTTGAAGCTCTGCCGGAGGTGGGAGTTGAAACTCCTCCTTACAGGGGATTCCGCCAGCCGTTCCCAACAGACCCTCACAATACGTTTGGGCCTGCCAGGTCTGACCGGCTTCCTCCCCCACCAGCGGAGCCAACTCACCACCAGGTGGTGATCAGTTGACAGCTCCGCCCCTCTCTTCACCCGAGTGTCCATGACATACGGCCACAAGTCTGACGATACGACCACAAAGTCGATCATCGAGCTGCGGCCTAGGGTGTCCTGGTGCCAAGTCCACATATGGACACCCTTATGCCTGAACATGGTGTTCCTTATGGACAGTCCGTGACGAGCACAGAAGTCCAACAACAAAACACCACTCTGATTCAGATCGGGGGGGCCGTTCCTCCCAATCACGCCCCTCCAGGTCTCACTGTCATTGCCCACGTGAGCATTGAAGTCCCCCAGCAGGACGAGGGAGTCTCCCGGAGGAGCACTCTCCAGTGCCTCCTCCAGGGACTCCAAAAAGGGTGGGTACTCTGAACTGCTATTCGGTGCATAAGCACAAACAACAGTCAGGACCCGCCCCCCCACCCTAAGGCGGAGGGAGGCTACCCTCTCGTCTACTGGGGTAAACCCCAATGTACAGGCGCACAGCCGGGGGGCAATAAGTATGCCCACACCTGCTCTACGCCTCTCACCTCGGGCAACTCCAGAGTGGAAGAGAGTCCAACCCCTCTCTAGGAGGCTGGTTCAGATATACATTGCTCCAAAAAAGCTAAAATTGTGTAGGTTTCGGAGATGACACGACACGGTAATAAAATGCTGATTGGCTCTAATCTGCTTTGAGCTGAGATGATTAGACAAACAACTAGTTTCCTTATAAAGAAGAAAAAGTTGAAAAAAGACAAATGGCAATCACAGGTGAAAAGCACAGACAACAGCTGCTCTGAACAGTCAACTATTAAATGCCATAAACAAATAAACGACTGGATTAAACAAAGACAAAACAGAGGTAATTGTCTTTAGAGCCAAGAAGAATGGTTAAAGATCTGGGCTCAACTTCAGTTCAGTACATCTTACATCTTCTGGTACGTTAAGAACCTTCAAGACATCTCCAGTAATAAGGAACAGGTTTGCTTTGTGTCCCCAAAAGTTAGAAGGAAACATGGAAAAGCTGCTTTCAGTTTTTATGCACCACATATGTGCAACAAACTGCATTTCATTAATTGATTTAATCAAAATGAAAGACTTTTACTAACAAGTTTCACTGAACCACACCATTCTCTCTGTTTTACTTTTGTAAATTTATTTTTTAATGATTTAATGTTTTATTCATATTCATATTTTATGAAATTTGAATCACTTTTGTGTTAAATCTGTTCATACAGCACGTATGAACAGATTTGCATGGTCTTGCCTTAACACTTAGTTTCATCCACCACAAAGCAGATCTTTGACCACTTTGACTTCTCCAAACTAGAGAAAAGCTAAAGCACCAACACAACCAACTCCCCACTCAGATTCTTTCACATATTTCCTAAGTTGCAGCAAATTGCATATAGACAAGAGATCCTGGTAAAGAAGTTGGGCGGATGTAAGGAGTTCATTCTTTGGCTAAGACTAATATGTGGGGGTGGATCTGTACAGGCTTTTTGCTTTTGATTAACCTTTGATTGCCGGCTTTTTGCTGAAAAATGCCAGAAATCATCTTGTTAAAGCCATTGTCAATGTAAGCTCATAAAAATGCGGTTTCCCTTAAATGTGCCTCAAGACGAGCAGCTGGTGGCACTCCCCACTACACCCACATGTCATTAAGCCACAGCTGAAAAATGGAGCAAAACAAGATAATGGCATAAAGAAATGACAATTAAGCCTGAGATGATGGAAAAGAATGTCAAAACAGTGAAGAGGAAAAATGACATTTCAGCTTACTTTATCCAACTGTCTCCAGAAGCCTGGCACAGGAGAAATATTCAAATATAATGATAATCCAATGGAAACTGCGAAAAATCACACGACTGTGCTCTTACTTGAGAGCGGCAGACTATGACAGCAATCAAGAAGCCAAGCTTCAAATTTCATATCCTTCCCTGAAACAGCTGACTCTGTGGAAGGTTGTCATCACATAGGTTTACATAATTTTCTAAACCTGAATGTGAATGAGTGCTCATTGTTCAGAAATTACATGAAAACTGCCAGTGTCGTTGGTGTAGTCAGATTGTGCTGCTCTATATTTCAGTTTACATGTCTGTGCAAATGCAAAGTGTGCACATACTGTTCTATATATCCGTATATACATATATCTATCCATCTTTACCTACCTAATCATATATATATGTATATATATATATATATATATATATATATATATATGTATATATGTATATGTATATATATATATATATATATATATATATATATATATATATATATATGTATATGTATATGTATATATATATATATGTATATATATATATATATATATATGTATATATATATATATATATATATATATATATATATATATATATGTATATATATATATATATATATATATATATATATATATATATATATATGTGTGTGTGTGTGTGTGTTCTGACCTGTTTGCGTTGGACAGCCTCTTTAAGTAACGTCACAACATTTTTCCCCACACAGTCGCTGGCTTTGAAGCCTTTGGTCCACCTCAGAAGAACGCCCTGCACAAAAGACAACAGCGATTTGGAAAGGCAGTTTGTCATCCTGTGAGTTTATAAAAAAATAAATAACTGCACCAAAACACACCAAAGCCATGTGCAGGTTGATGCACACTCATCATACTATTTGAGAAACCTGAAAAGTGACTCTAAAAACGTGATGGTAACATTTTTACATTCTATTCATATCCGTTGTTCACCATAACTAAACACACATAAATCTATTCGTAAGAGAAAAAGACGACTCATTTGAACACCACAACAAACCTGAGAAACTTATTTTAACAACTGAAACTTTTATTTCGGGTCGGGAATGAGATCCTTCCCCAAGTGGAGGAGTTCAAGTATCTCGGGGTCTTGTTCACGAGTGAGGGACGAATGGAACAGGAGATTGACAGGCGGATTGGTGCGGCGTCTGCAGTGATGCGGGCTCTGCACCGGCCCGTCGTGGTGAAGAAGGAGCTGAGCCAGAAGCCGAAGCTCTCGATTTACCGGTCAATCTATGTTCCTACCCTCACCTATGGTCACGAGCTGTGGGTAGTGACCCAAAGAACGAGATCGCGAATACAAGCGGCCGAAATGAGTTTCCTCCGCAGGGTGTCTAGGCTCTCCCTTAGAGATAGGGTGAGAAGCTCGGTCATCCGGGAAGGTGATGGATGGATGGATGGAACTTTTCTTTCATGACAAGGCAAAAACAGTGAAAGTCATTTGTACAGTTTTGAGTACACTGCATGTGTGTGGACAAAATTACTTTACACAGGTGAAAATGAGTGTGTCTTTGCTGAATCATTACTGTGCGGTAACATGGTATCAAAGCTAAGGGAGTAAAGGATGAGCTCAACTATTTGAAATGGAAAAGGACCCAAATCAGATGTTCAGGCACCATGTGTGGTCAGTACTTCGTATCAAAGCTTACAGACGTTTAGTGGCCTTTCAAAGGATCTTTCAGTCCTCGTCCTAAATAATGTGTTATACGTTTCTTCAGTTTGTTTACCCACACAACGTTTGCTGTTATTTATATGAATAGCAGTAAAATGCACACTGAACCTCTGGATGCATCCATATGCATGACTATGCTTAAAGGCATATCTTGGATTTTCTTTGAAGTGGTTTCTGTGAAGTACTTGCGAGTAGTCTGTCAATCAGTGCGGTTACATGGCACTGAAAGGATATCAGATAATTGGCTAAATTACAATAAGAATAAGTTGAGCAAGGGTAATTATCCTTGGATATATGGCGGTGAATGAATCGGATCAGAGGCACAAAGCATGTCATACTCCGATACGATAGGTGGCCCTGTACCCATTTCAACTATTGCTAATAGAGCCACTTCCGGTTGACCCCTTCAACACCAAACTCAGGCATTCGAGAAAATGGCGAATGAAGAGCAAGATGAAGCTACGTCCCTCTATATTTCGTTTGTGATGAGCTGCTTATTGCACAAAGGCGACGCATAAAGGCGCATTCACCATCGCTGTGTTTTTCTTTCTGACGCGACTACAACAGTAATAGTGTCTCTTCCAACTTACGGTTCCCAACCCCGGGAAAAAAATCTCGAGCATGCGCAGAACGCAAAGTCTAATTCACCACGTGCTTCACCCGTCTACAAGCGCGTTTATTTTGACTTTCAACCGAGTTATCTTGGGATCTTAATCGGATCGCGAGTAACTTGATTCGATTGAATTTCTTGTCGGATTAAGATGTCTACATGCACTTAATAACTCAGTCTTATTATAATTTATCTGATCCTTTCAGTGCCATGTAACCCCACTGAGTGGGTCTACATGATGAGATTAATTTGATTATAGCTATAGTTGGATTATGCTCCTTATTTGAGCAAGGGTAATTATCCAAGTATATATGGCGCTGAATAAATGGAATCATTGGCACAAAGCATGTCATACCTCGGTAGGATAGGTGGCGCTGTACCCATTTCAACTATTGCTACTATTGAAAAATCTCGAGCATGCGCAGAACGCAAAGTCCAATTCACCACGTGCTTCCCCGTCTACAAGCACGTTTAGTGCGACTGTCAACCGAGTTATCTCGGGGTCTTAATCCGACTGCGAGGAACCTGATCCGATCCAATTTTTAGTCAGACCAAGGTGTATATATGAACTTAATAACTCAGTCTTATTGTTATTTAGCCATTAACCCAATTCTTTCAGTGCCATGTAACCCCACTGTGTGTCTCACCTGCAGTAGATGGTGGTAAGAGTGCTCTCAATCTGAGGTGTTAAAACTACATATAGTGTTTACTATACGCGCTATGAATTTTGAAAATTTGCTCTTGATCTGAGTAGTTCTTAGCTTAGCTGACCTGTCAGAGTTCCTTCCTCTGACTGCTCAGTAGTTGTATTACAGCCTCTCTGCTCCACTGGACTTGTTTCCAAAATGAATCAAACCTCTAATGACGCATTTTGTGATGAGCATGTAGAAACATTTTCCTCTGATGACTCTTGCATGAGGATCCTATTTTCGCAGGTGTTGCAGGGGGCTTCGAATAGTCTGCTAAGTATTTCCATGAGCAGCTTTTTCCTAACGCGCAACAACATTTTTCGCAAACCTTACCTGTATTTAAGGATCCTCTAAAATGTTTACGACTATTGGTGATTCAACACTTTCATCAAATCATCCACAGTCCATGACGGCTTCATTTTAGCCCACAGTAACCTTGTTTTCCTCCTTTTAGATGTTAAATGTGGTTTATGTTTGGCTTTTTTGGATTGAAATCCGATTTCTTTCAACCAGTTTCCTTCAGTTCCGCACAAACACTGACTCCTATTTCTGCCCCTCAGTTTTTTTTCCATTTCTATTAAGTTTTCTGTCTTAAGCTTTGCTGTCTTCCTTGTTCCCATTTTGTTTGCAATTCTTCCCAGTTTTGAACACAGCTGATTGGGAACAAACCGAATCTTTTTTTTTAACATACTCCCATTAAATTACCTTCTTGAAGTAGTTAAGCTCTACAAGCACTCATGTGCATATTTACACTTTTTTACAAGGCATTTTTCCCCATTACAAATTTTTCCTCTACTTGAGCTAAACATAAACTTTACCAGTAATTGTAATTTGAATAGTGTATTATCAATTCGGGAATGTCAAAGTCAGATAGTTCAGCTTTTAAAATTGTTTTTTCATAAGCATAAATTTCTTGTCTTTCTTTATGTTTTGTACAAAATAAAACCACTAAATGAACATCCTCCAAAGGTTGGGACTTAACATTATTTATGAGGGGTTGTTACCTCGTCCATGCTTTCTAGGCATCAATCATCTTAATTTGCAGGGTGCTCGGAAGCTGCTTTGAGAAGCCTCTGCTGGCTGATTGTTGGGGCAAGGTTTGAAGGGTCAGAGTATTTATAAAGATTTTAAATTTTGCCCCGGCCTGAAGTTGATTGTAACTGGGTCGTTGCTCTAATAGGTTGAAAATCTCATATCTCCCACCGAATGAATTCAACCTACCACATCTCATCTTTCAGAACATCCAGGAGAAACTAGAGCTCCTGTACATGTCGGATATTTCCATGTCCATGTTCATTTTCATGTTCCAGGCTGTATTTAAAGCAATCCAAGTGCACTTGCATATTCATATTCACAAATCACAAAATTATGTTACTTTTTTGAAACCCTGTCTGAGTGATGCTCTATTTTACACACGTTTAGAGGCAGTAATTCATATTTTAAACTCACTTGTGCAGTGTGTGAAATTGTCACCTTCAGGTAAATGGCACTCTTTAAGTTCACTGATTGTTCAAACTTCCAGCTGTAAAGTGGTGTTGTTAGTTTTCATTTTTCAAGAATATGGACGATTGACACATGATTGAGGCTTTGCGCACTTCCATTCACACTGTGCTTACAGGTTCATAAAACAGACAATTCACACGGGCCTCTCCACTTACTGCCCACCATACCCCAGGTGGTTCTTTACAACATTTTAAGTACAATTCACAAACTGATTTCATGCATTACCACCTAAGAACAAACAACTCTTTCTGGTAACTCAATGTCACGCACACCTACGGTTAATGAAAATACAGACGAATTCAATCTGATACAGGCATAGAGTGAGTTAGTATTACACATTTGATGAGTACTGAGAGAAAACATTACCTCATCTAGTTTGCTCTGATGGCAGGGGAAAGAGAACGTAAAACCCAGAGGTAAAGACGCCCCTCTCATGCCCATGTATTCCAAGAAGTCAGAAATGCAGCACACGATATGATTGAACAACTGGGACGCAGAAAATGCAAAGAGAAAATGCACATAATTATGATCAGCACACTAAAGTTTTCCCAAATAAAATTACATTAGGTTTCCAACTCATTACTTGACTGAATTGTTCATTTAAATCTCAAGTGATGCAGCCCTCAGTAATGTGTTACCTCTTCCCCTGTGCCTTGCATAGTCTCCTGAGGGATACTGTAGATCTTCTGCTGGATATCCACTTTGTGCGTCTTTCCACTCCGCAGTCGCACAAGGAGCACCCGAAAGCTGGAGCCTCCAAGGTCCAAAGCCAAGAAATCACCATGTTCTGATACGGACAAAGGAGATCTTTAACACATAGGAATGGTACTGTGCAAAAGATTCTTCACATCTTGCCACGAAAATGACAAACGATTTATTACAAAATGTACAAACACTTATGTAAATACAGTATATAAGGCCAAAAGGGTTTGTATAATCCTAATGTGCATGAAAGTCAGTATTTGGTCTGAGCACCTTTATTCTCCAACACAGCCTGAACCCTCTTAGACAAGCCAAAGCTCTTCTTTGGATGATTCTCATTCAAGATGATCCCACACTGCTTCAATTATGTTGAGGTTCGGGCTCTGGGGAGGATTCATCCCTCCATAAGACCTGTTGCCACTGATTTTCAGTCCACTTCTTGTGGCATTTGGCAAACCTCAGCCTTTTCTCCCTGTTTCCACTCCTTAAGAATGGCTTCTTGACAGCCACCCTTCCATGGAGACCATTTCTGATGAGGCTTGGGCCAACAGTAGATGGATCAGCTGAAGGTCCAGATGCATCTCTCAGCTCCTGTGTCAGGTCTTTGCTGGATTTTTTCCTCTTTCTTAAGGACATCACTTTCAGATACAGTTCATCTGCTGTAGATAGTTTTTTAGGCCTGACACTTCGTCTTTTGTCCTGCATTTGTTCAGTCTCATCCAATTATTTAAGGACACACTGCACATGTTTTTAGCCAACAGCTCTTTGGGAATCACCTTGTTGGTGCAAAAATACCATTTTATATCAAACTGTGTTATCTCTGGCATTCCCTATAGATACCACCAAAGAAATTAGACCAAATAATGTGTTTGTTTACCCTCCAAAGCAGCCAATGTCCAAAGAAAACAATTTAAAGACCTTCAGAAGTCTACGGAACTATTCCACAAGACCACTTAAAAAAAATTACAAGAAAGACTGGGTCCTTGAAAGAAAAATAAGAAGTGGATTCAAGGCGCTTGCACAGCACCTTACATGCACACATGATAGAAAGGAGAGGTCCTAATTAAATTACAAGTTTAGGCTGTCACGGTGTCTCTTAAGCCTACCGGTTCCATCAGGGGTGGACCTGACAAAGGTTGGAAGCATCTTGACGCTTGTCTGCTCGTGGGTTTGCTTTGACAGGCCTCGCATCATCTCCTCTGTCATTCTCCTCTTCACCTCCAGTAATTGTTCACGACTCAAGCTCAGGGTGTCGAGGATTCGCCGACGCTCAGCATGCTGAGCAGCAAGACGGTAGGCCACGGCTGTTACCATAGCAGCACCTTTCCCACTGCCAACCTGGGACTGCAAGAAACGCACGTCACAATCTGGCACAAGTCTTCGCACCATTTTGTTGAGCCTTCTGGAAAATCTACAGAAAAGAAAACATATTCTGTTAAATTCCATTTCTATTTTCATCAGCAGAAATTTCAAAGAACTTTAAAACTTTTTGAACTTTAACATTTTATCTGCATACAATGTCGACAAATAAATTTGCTGCAGGGAGTTTTTATGTGAATTTCTCAAGACACTCACAGCTATCTTGTTTATCATCTCAAACAAAGAGCAGAGCAGAGCAGAGCAGACCAGACCTGTGTGTGTGTGTGTGTGTGTGTGTGTGTGTGTGTGTGTGTGTGTGTCCAGCACATCACCAAAACTGATATAAACCAGATTGGTGTTAAATCATTGCCACACCCATACCATGCAGTGGTAAGGACATGAGGCGTTTTAACTTACATCTCACAATGTAAAATGATCAACCTCCTACTGATGGACTTTTAGCTTTTTTTGCAAATGAATTCAAGCTGGATGTGATAAGGATTTATATTGTGCTGTACAGTACATAAATCGGTGTTAGAACCCACTTAATGCACGATGGGGAAAAACATCTTTAGAAATTTCTATGTCAACAGATGAAAATAATCTAATGAAGCAATGAAGGAAATTCCACCTCAATAAGCCAACAAAAAAGTGCTGTTATCCACAAAAATAATCAAATGTGTGACCATAAAAACTAAAGCGCACACATAAAGTAATAATGAATGAGCACTCAGAGTGTATGTGCATTAGCGTACGTAGGAGTATAAATGAGCCTCCAGCTGTCTTTACATGAATAGTGAAGCACACTTGTGCTCAATCAGCCTCTTGTGAAAGAGAGAGCAACGTCAATTATAATAAAAAAGGATCAGCTTGGATAATTAAGTTTGATTCAGGTCTAAAATCTACATTTGGAAATCATTAGAAAAATAGCCTGAAGTACAATTTGAATTAAACTATTTCTTTTCATATCTAAAAGATATGACTGAAGTGGTATGAAACACAGGGAGATGAGGCTGATTTCATTTGTCTACATGACCGTTATGTGGAAGAAACCTTTTTCTGTAAAGAGTGAGAAGTGAAGCAGGTAAATGCACAATTTAGGATGTTAAGACTGAAAAATCAGGCAAATAAACACTGACTGACTGGCCTGACTGACGCAGGAAAAGCCAATGCTGTCAGCTTGACTGAGCTCTAATTACAGAAAGGAGGAACATGTGGAGATTGCATGCTCTGCTTGTGATCACATGGGTGTAACTTATGTGCTTTTTTATTTCAGCGGATGAATTCATTCTTCGTTTTGTAACCTAAATTTCAGAATTAAAGGGTAAGGGCGTGATGGCCCTCCGAACACTTACTCTGGATGATTCTTATAAACCGAGCCATCCGCTCCGATGGTGGTGCGTAACTTTTCGGCCGCTTTGTTGTCTCGGATCTGCCGCAGCACTGCCGCCAAAGCGGCAGCACACAGGTGTGCGGCCCGCGTAGATACTACCTGACACACCCTCCGAGTAGCTTTGCAGTCCTCATCCGATTGGTTGAGACCCAAGCTGCGGAGCACCTTCTCAGCACTTGCCAGACCTTCTTCATCTCTGCAGGTAAAGTAAAAGAAATCATTAATTCTATACCTCGGATGCATTTATGATGAGAACTTATGATGCGGCGCTACTGCTGACAGTGAACTTTGCAACCTTAAAGTTTTCAGTTTCAATAAATATACTGAAAATGTTATTTAAAGGCTCAGCGTTTCGAGCAACATGCGCAACATTAAACCTGAAATGCCCCATGACCGAGATAAAGGAAAATATCAAATCTACACTGCCGACTCTACAGACTGATGAGAGTTTTTAATTATTTGACCACAACTGGAGCAAAAGCTTTTATAGAACAAACTGCTAGGTCGAAATACATTTGGAAACAGATACAGCTTTTTGTTATTCCTGAAATGAATGATTTCCCTCTTCTGTCCAGATGCTGTGTCTGGACTTCACTGAAGCCATCTTCAGTTGTTTTGTTTGTATTTCTTTGTGGATTCTTCTAACTTTAGGCTCGATCAGCTTGAGATCACATGACCGAGCCACAGCAGCGTATCCCTCATCTTTAACTTAAAAAAAAAAAAACACGTGTGTGTTACTTGACTGTATGTTTTGGCTCCGACTCTGATCAGACTATATATCACCGTGTGCCGCAGAATTTATTTGGGATCTTCCATCTTCTGTCACAAAATTAACAGACAGTCATGTGCATCCAATCACACTGCCTCCGTATGTTTCAAAGATGGAGTGTTTTTTGGATCACGAGTTGTTCCAAACCTCTTCCGATGCTTTTCTTCTGTCCAGTAATTTTGGTTCAAGTTGATCTGAAGTTTGATCTTAAAAGAATGCCATTTCAGAACTTCCCTATGCATTTCTTCTATTTATATAACACTTTTACCTGCTGGAGAGGTTTCTTCATATAACTGAAGGATTCTCACCTTTGAATTGTTTTTGTTTGTTTTTTTCTTTTGATTTTCTACCCCCCAGAATGCCGAGCACAACTGTGAAAGTGGCATCTCCAAATGTTCCTATCCTCTCTCAGGTGGGTTTGTGGTGTTGTTCACTCAATACGGATGACCTGTGTAGCTTGAATTGAAAGCTCTCACTTTTATCTGCATGATAGGAGCTCAGAAAAGCAGCTTCCAAATGTAAATGTTGCACTTTTGCAAAGTAGAATAAAGGAATATGCCACACATGTACCAAAACAAAAGAGGCTTTCACAGAGCTATCCTTTAATTTACATGTGATTGCCTTCAAAATAAAGTGTTCGCATTTTCACTCAATATTAATTATGTGACTTAAGTATGCTTTTGTATACAGCGAAAGACACAGTGTGAAACTGTGTTTGAATTGTCCTTTATTGTGTTTTGAAGACTCACTCTGGTGAAAAGGGCAGGCAGCTACATATTGGATACTACTTACACAGGATTACACAATCATCTTTTCGAAAAAAGAGAGGAAAACCTTTCTGGATCCCATCTTCAGCATGGACAACACAACAATGGTAGTTGTGCATCTGTCCTTGTTGTGTCTCACTGAGCTGTCAACAGCACTGATATTAAATTTCATAACACAAGTCTGTGTACATCTAACTTAGTTCAGAAGGCAACCGAGCTGAGCTCTAACCCCCTATACAAGCCATTTAATGCAAAAAAAAAAAAAAAAAAAAAAAAAAAAAAAAAATCAATATTGATACCAAAGAAAAGCAGCATTCAAGGTAAACACAAGAAACTTGTGCTAAAGAAAAAAAATAAAAGGACCAGACTCAGTGAGTAATTCCCTATACTCCCTATATAGACCAGTGAGCAGTGCTGACCAACATATCATTGGGGTCATCAGGTGGGAACCTCCTTTCATCAGTGTTTCGTCTAGTTGGGCCCACGACACCTCCAGGAGGCTAGACAATGACCACTGGCGTCCCAGAGTCACCCCCCTAATGCCAGCCATCACTGCTCCTCACACCACAACAACCATCTTTTACAGCCACAAGCTACCTCAGCCTCTCACCAACTGCACACCAGTCAAAGCGGGGTGGGGATGCAAACCCTGGTTCGGGTAGGAGGTAATAAAAGTATAGAGGGTGCCAGAGGTGGAGGCAGGACAAGACACACTAGCAGATTCAACAGACAAACTCACCTAAACAGTCCTATAATCAGCAAAAATGCCAGCAAAACTAAGCCATACAACTCACTCAAAGCCAACTCACCCAAAATGGCCGCCTGATTTCAAAAGGATCACATGGGCCAAACCCTCCACTTAAATATCCTGAATTTCTTCTTTGCTTCTTCCAAAGAGTCTGTTTACCCTAAGTGCTCCCCCTGCTGGGCCACCAGCTGCTATTGCTTCTTCTTATCCAAATCCACTGACTGGATTTTACTGCTTTATCTGACAGCTCTTTCACTATTTTCCTCACATTCTGTCCACTTACACCTAGCTCCCTCAACAATGAGACAACAGACTTTGCAACAAATCCTCTACATCCTACTTCCACTGGACAGATTCTAACTTTCCATCCTCGCTGCTCTGCTTCTGCCCCCAACTCCACATATCTAAGCTTTTTCCTTTCATATGCTTCTACTACTAATTCCTCCCAAGGAACAGTCAGTTCTATGAAATAGACTCTCATTCTACTCCTAGACCACAAAACTATATCAGGCCTTAAATTTGTAGAGGCTATCTCCTGGGGAACAACAAGCTTATTTCCTAAATCTACCTGCATCTCCCAATCACAAGCATCCTCCAAGCTGCCGTGCCTCCTTATCGTCTTATTAACTTTCTCCCCCTCTTGAACAAACTGAATTGCCACTCTCTTCACCTTAGACCCTCCTAAGTTTACCTGCCTTCGTTTATCTTCAATACCTGCAGCTAAGCTTCTTAATACTTGGTCATGTCGCCATGTATACCGGCCTTGTGACAGACTAACCTTACAACCTGACAAAATATGCTTTAGAGTTGCAGTACCTGAACATAACGAACATAACGGGTCTCCATTTACCCAGAGTTTTAGGTTCTGGGGAGTTGGCAATACATCATATGTTGCCCCTATCAAAAATCTAATACTCCTTTCCTCCATACTCCACAGCTCTTTCCAACTAAGCTTTTTCTTCTCTACACCTTCCCAATTCAGCCACCGTCCCTGCTTAGCCTGAGCCACTGCCTTTGCACCCCTTAACATTTCCTCCTGTCTACAAACCTGCTCAATAACTAGCTTTCTCTTCTCCTTGGGACCTGCTCTACTCCCTGGGCCAAGCCCCAAGCCTCCCGGGCCTATTTGCACATTACCCACAATCTCTGCATGTCTAAGAGTTGCTTCTGCCTCCTGAGTTGCCATTCTTGGTTTCCACTTCCTCCCCTTGGTTGGGTTTGGAACCACCTTACTGACTACCACATCTTTACTCCCAGCTAACAGGAGCTCTGTCCTAACTTTAGTACATTTAAACTCCTCTACTAGACTAGATACTGGGAGCTGGAATATGCCCTTCCCATACAGTGCCACAGTACTTAAGCATCTAGGAACACCAAGCCACTTCCTTATATAAAAACTAACTAATCTTTCCATTTTCTCTACAACAGATATTGGAATCTCATACACAGACAGTGGCCACATCAACCTAGGAAACAATCTAAACTGCAGACACCACAGCTTCAACTTTCCTGGAAGTTCTGATTTATTTATTCTATCCAGTCCCTCAGCAACATCTTTCCGAAACTGCACTGCCCGCTCTCCATCATTCATGTCTGCCTGGTACCACCTGCCTAAAGTCTTTACTGCCTTTTTCCCAAATTATTGGAATGCTTTCTTCATCTATTACAAACTTTCTATCACTTAATTTCCCTGTACTTATTGAGATACTTCTAGACTTAGTATGTTATCACCTCGCCTCGCCTCGCCTCGCCTCGCCTCGCCTTGCCTTGCCTTGCCTTGCCTTGCCTTGCCTTGCCTTGCCTGAGAAGTTCGCCCAACATTGGCTGGATTTTAAGGCAGAGAAGGAGGAAAAGGGCCAGTATTGCATCCTGTGCACACGCTGCAATTATTGCCTCCTCAGCTGTTCAGAGGACTGTCTGGGTGAGAGACCGATCCCAGGACTGGTGGGAGAATGTTGTGGCGGGCTTTGATGAAGAGCAGTGGGTCAGCAATTTTAGAATGAGCCGACAAACTTTTGATATGCTGTGCGAGAGTTTGTCCCCATTCTTCTCCTACCAAGACACCACATTTCGTCGGGCGATTCCACTGAAAATGCATATTTAATGACGTGCGGAACGCAATGTTTAAGAATATCCAATCTGCCTGTTTACACGGCGGTCGCATTGTCACATATCCGATTCGTTTCTGATAAATTTCCACATATGAAGGAGGCCTGTATCCGATCTGAAAATATCCGAATGCATGCGTCCTTGTCCTTTTTACATGGTCAAAAAACATATCCGATCTGTGTCACATGAGAGCAAAAAATCAGAATTGGGTAACATTTAACTGACAGTGTAAATGTAGCCTAAGGGCATGCATGTCGGCCAAATAAGAGTTTTCTCTCTATACTACTCTCATTTACAATTACTGCATTCAAGTTGAGCGTCACTTTCTGGTTGACCTGTTGGTGAGTGTTCTCCGCCCCAGCGCCCAGGTCTACCGGGCTCTCTGTAAAAGTAAAAGCACGTCTTAGGTGAAAAGCCCACAAGTCTTTCCTTCATCATTTTACTGCAGTTTGGTCTTTACAATATCAGTGTTGAAAAGTAAGTTTTGCAGAGTTGGAAGATGTTTTGAGGAACTGCTGGGGGGCAGATATGTGGCCGGGGCCAGATTTGCATATTCATAGATCCCCATGCACTGAGAGAGGAGGAAGATGAGCATACCCAACGAGAGGACTCTTTTTTTCCTTTCTGTTTTTTGAGGCAAAACCTTTCGAATAAAAAAGAAGAAAAACTATATTGAGGAATAAAGATGAGTTTTTGGAGGGCATTAATACCTGCTGGAGAGGGATTTTAACAATTCATCACTAACATAGTTTAAGTGCAGACAGAGTAATAGAAAAGTAGATGAGAAAGTTTAAGGATATGACATAATTAATGAGTGGTAAAATAATGCCCATCGCTTCACATGTTCAGTCCCCTCAGTGCTGCTACGTCGGCTCATCGGACACTGATCCAGAGAGACTGATTCCAACAGTACTGAGTGACTTCCAGTAAGTCAAAACAATACATAAACATGTCTCCAATGGAGAGCCATATTTTGTATGTAGCTCCACAACTTCTTCATTTTAGAACAATTTTTATGGCTGCTTTCTCAGCTGCAGCAGACAAAGCTCAAGACTTCAGAAGCATGCACTTCTGCGTGAATGTACTCTGAGATCCTATGGTTTGTCAAGATGGCAATTTAGCTTGGAAATCATAAAACAAACTAACTTGTCATTCTCGATGGCATAGATGTAGCTGGTGCTGAAGCGTCCAGTGGTGAGGAGCTCAGGTGTGGTCTTGCCCTGGAACAGCTGCTGCTCTCTGGCCATCTTAACCAAGATGAGACGCACCAGTTCCCCCATATACATCCCACTTATCATCTTTTCAAACCTGCAAACCAACATGCAAAACAGAAGAACAAATCAATGTCACACACTTGGATAGAATGAAAGGAAACTGTCACAGCATATATAGACAAAATCTGTTTAACATGATAATATATCTATTGCCACTCACACGTACAAATGCAAAAGTAGTCAACTTCTGCTCTGCTTCAGACGTGAAAAATCTGAAGGGTGCTTCGTGAATCACAATGTTTGACCAAGAACACATCACAATATAAATCTGTCTATAATAAAGTTAATCATAAGAGTATAAAAATACCATCTGTGTGACATTTCCTTTGCATCAAACAACTTAATTAAAACGCATGCGTAATATTAACACAGCTGTAGACTGAAAAGTATTTCTTTATGCTAATAAACACGGGCATTCATCACCATCACAAGCTTGTTAGTCTAATTCTTCATCACCTTCACTTGAAGTGAAAAGAATCCAAACACAGCCAAATCAGTGCATTTCACCTTTTTTCCCCCCTATATAACCAACATTACACTAATGTTCTATTCCTCACCTGCTGCAGCATAGCTGACATCTAAAAGCAGACCCAGTTTTTGTCTTTTTCAATCATCTACTATTTGGCATGTGTTTGATGTCAAAGAGTAAACAGCAAGTGATTATGTGCAAAGGAAGAAGACAGTATGCCAGTGCCAGTCAAAGCACACGTGGAACACAAAGTGCCAATTTTTAGTTGACTTTAAATGATTTACAGTCAAGGTCTGATTTTAAGTGTTTTAAAAACACATCTGCAATGCTAAATAAAGGAATTGTAGAATATACCGTCAGATATTCTGTTTTCATTTCTTATTGCAATACAATATCATCAGATTCACTGAATTGTTACATGAAAATGAAAAACGATTAAATCGGCTGAATATGACAGTAATAAAATCATTGGGAAAAGTCTGTCGAAATATTTCTATTCTGAGCTTCCTCAACTCAACAACTCTTCTAGACTCTTTTTTAGGGCTGGGCGATATATCGATATAAAAAATATATCGATATATTTTCATATGGGATATGGAATTAGACCATGTCGCATATATCGATAGAGTTCAAATTTGCACTGCTGAGCTAGAGCACTCAGCCCTGCTCCCCGTGCCCCCGCCCCTCCTCTTTCATGCACAGATGAGGGGCGGGGGGGCTAATTAAATTAACTAAGGGGGGACAATCCGGCACTCTTTAACAAACACGGAGGAAACAACAAAGTTTACGTAGCGTGCGGAGGAATTGGTCGGTAAAAGAAACAGCAGTGGCTCAGTAATTTGGAAATGGTATGTGGGGAGTGCCATAAACAAGTTACAGCCATGGGTGGAAGCACTACAAGTCTTTTTCACTACCTGAAACTGTGGCACAAACTGCAGTAACAAGAGTGTGTGAAACTGCGCGCTGCAGAAGCCCCAGCCGTAAGCCATCCACAACCCGAAAAACCTCCAGCTCCAAAACAAAGCTCACTGCAAATTTTACCGTAGTGTGCCTTATGAAAAGAAAAGTGAAATGTGGTGTGCTATAACTAAAGCAGTGTCCTATAACATTGCTAAAGATATGGTCCCTGTTGCAACTGTGAAAGAAGTCGGATTCAAAAAGCTAATGAAAACTATGAACCCGAGATATGAGCTTCCTACTTTGCACGAGAAGCACTCCCACAAATGTACACAGAAGTCCACAGGCAGAGCCTTGCTGACCGACTCGCTAACATGACCCATTTTGCGTTGACCAGTGATATGTGGTCAAGCAGGACATGTGAGCCTTACATGAGCGTGACAGTTCACTTCATTGAAGACTGGGAGATGAAAACAGCGTGTGTCCAAACAAGTTTTTCCACCAGGATCACACCAGTGAACATATAGCTGAGGCACTGCAGGACGCAATTGCAAGCTGGAAACTCCAAGAAAAGCATCTGGTTGCTATAACAACCCACAACGGGAGCAACATCGTCAAACAAGTTGCTGAGGATGCAGAGCTTCGGTCGCAGATTACACTTGGCTATTGGTGAGTGCGGTATTGTGAGGAGTATTCAGATGTTTTCCTTTCAACAAAATGTTAGTTTTTTTCCTATTTTCCTTTGTGTGTCTGCAACTTGCTGCTGATTGATTAGATTGAATGTTAAATAGAAGTTAAATAAATTTAAAAAAAAAACAGAAAACTTACAAGTGCTGAAAGTAAAATCACTTACAATACATAATGGCAGATTTGAGAACCATATCTATTAGATTATTAGATAAGAATTCGTGATGCATTGTTGTGGTTACCACTTTAACACCACATCCTGAGTGAACGCGAGCGAGCGATAAAAAGTGATTAGAATGCATACTTTTCAATCCGCCTGTCCTGACATGCCGCTCCGTCCAGCGATGACGCTTTTTAAATTTAAAAAAAATTGCCCGCGCTGTCACTATTTGGACGACATTTTGCAGCGGCATCCCGCCCCTAAACACTTCTTATTGGTTGAAATGAATATGCTGCTTCCTGTTGATAAGCTAGTTAGCAACAGGTCAGCATCACTCAGGGAATAATGGACCAGGAGAAGCTGATCTTTACCGTGGAACAGCCCCCAATGGTTTATGACCCCAAACACCCGTACCACAAAGATCTAAACCGAAGGGCGGCAATCACCAGGGAACTCGGTGTTTCAAGTGAGTACTTTCTGAACCAATATAATCACTCTCGACAAAATCCTCACGCTGCATATCAGGACACCCTCGAAATTTCGTTGTTGTATCGCGTCAGATTCGCTCGCTCGCTTTCAGTCAGGATGAGGTGTAATGTTACAGCTGGTAAAGGTAAGGTAATAATGACTTTAAAATGCTGGTTAGGCTGTTATCATCAAGGTAACAGACATTTAGCTATATTATGACTAGGGCTGGACGAGTTAAATCGTTATTATCGCATTAACGCATTCATTATTTAACGCTGATAAATATTTTATCGCGCATTAACGCATGTTTTTTTTTATTTTTTTTAGGGCTTTTGTGCCTTTAATGGATAGAAAAGTTCAGAGAGACAGGAAGCAGGGGGCTGAGAGAGGGGGATCGACACGCAGCACAGGGCTGTCCGATGCGGGACTCAAACCAGGGCCAGCTGCAGCGAGGACTATAGCCTCTTGTACATGGGGTGCCTGCTCAACCCACTACGCTACAGACCACCCCTGTTTTATTATTTATTTTATTATTGTATAAGTCTCTTGCTCACATGTTTTTATTTTGTAAAAGTCTGTTGCTTTCTGCTGCGAAACCAGAAAAGAAAGTAATCGGCGGATCCACCAAACATGGAGAAGGGTACGGAACTTTCATTTTAAAGTTCTTCCAGACGGCGGAGTCGACAGAACCAAAGTCATCTGTAAACACTGCCAAGTTGAATTGTCTTATCAACGTAGTAGTTCCAGTTTAAAATATCACTTAAAGGCAAAACACACAATTGATACCAGCAAGTCATTCAAGTGGAGCAAGGCTTCTACATAAAAACTACATAAAAATGCTGATGTTAAAAGTGTGTTTGCACAACAAATGTTATGGCACTTTCATTCATATGGCAGCACATTTAAAATTAAACTTAATGCTAACAGCTATATACTACTTTTGAATTCATTTTTGGATTTTGCGTACAAATGCGATTAATTGTGACTACTCAGGGAAATCATGTGATTAATTAGATTAAAAATTTGAATCGTTGTTCATCCCTAATTATGACTATAGACTATAATTTTTTTTTCCATTCATTTGACTTTGCAACTGTTCAACTGAAATAGCCATTTTCAATAAAACTAACTGTGACATGTCATTTGACTTTGACTGAACATTTGCTCTCACTTTGCGGAAAAAGTATCGGGATATATATCATTTATCGATATTTAGCTAAAAAATATTGAGATATTAGTTTTGATCCATATCGCCCAGCCCTAATCTTTTTTAACACCTACTCAAAAAAAAAATCTAATAAAATATCTCCTGTTCAGATTCTACTTTCACTTGCTCTGGGACATTGATAAAAGGAGAGAAATCGTTATAAACTTTATAAAGGGATAGAGGATGACCTTTCTTTGGATTTCACCTTTCTTCTGAAGGCTGCGAGGTGAGTCAATCAGTGAACAGACAGCGTCCGTGCTAACTCTTGTTACACCACGACACACCTGCTTGTACAGGACCAGATTGATTCTCTGGAGACTGAATCATGTGAAAATGCAGGTATTTTTTAAGAAAAAGGCTTTTTGTATCTCAATTTTTTTTTTCTCTCTTTTTGAGTAAGACTTATTTTGTTGACAGAGGATATGAGTTTGCAAAGGGACGGCTTGTAATAACTGAAAACTCAAAGCAGCACATAAAATGCAATAACGTATAATAATAACGATAATAATGTAATGTAATGTAATGTAATAACTGAGTTTTAAAGCCTCCTTGCAATGTCTTTCTGCTGGTGAATTAAGGAAAATGTTAAGTGTAAAAGTAGGAGTAGATGAGCAGAATTATAAATCTGAATGGGTTAAACAGGTTCCAGGTAGCCAATTGTTTGCTAGTTTGCAATCCAAATACTGGTTCACTGTGGCTCTCCACTGTACTTCAGCTCCAGCACAAAATATTCCCACTGGGCAACTGTGGAGAGTGGCTCTTAAACCGACACCATTTCTGAACTCTCAAATTGGTGTTATGTAGGTGACGTGAAAAAACACTTATTTGCCTCAAGTAACACATTATCTTCTCTTCCCTCACTGCTGCGTGTGTGTTTATTATGAGGATTAGTGTGCGTCAGAGATGTGGCAATCCCTGCAGTCTGCAATATCAGGAAAAAGGAGTGTGAGAAGACTCATAAGCTCCAGGAGTTAAAGAAACGATTCCAAAGCAGTCAGTGGTCAAGATATTGAGCAGAACCTTCTAACTCAAAAGCCTAGGGCCGAATGGAGAAAGAACGTGTCAAAACACACTTGATAAACGAAGAAAAAGCACCTTTTTAACCTTCTCTATGTTCTACAAAGTGCTTCACAAGTGCTGTTCATTAACCCATTCACATAAACACTCATATACAGCACTTTCTCTAGACAGAGAATAAGATTATTTTCAAAAATCACATCCATCAATGTCTTTTTGCCTGTTCGTGAACATGCCTGATGCTCCTACTGCAGTTAATTTAGCTACTTTTCAGAAGTTTCCTTTAAAATAACTTGATAGTTGATTGGAAACAGAACTACATGTTGTTCCTCAATGAAAAAAGGCTGTAACAGTAAATGGCTGAATTAATCATCAAAACGTTATGCCTTTACCGCAAAAGATCAACCATATTACACTAAGCTGACTCCGATTCAGTGTTTAACCCAATCACTCCATAACAGTCAAGGTGGGCAGGCCTGGAGGCTGTGTGCACAGCCCCCCACTCACTTATGACTGCACCGCCACACTTATATATTGTTAAGTTGGCTAAAAACATGGTAGCGGTGGGTCTGGCCTTCTTAAAGGTTGGAGGTGGAGCAGTTGCAGCTTAGTGCAGATCACACAACCTCAAAGTCAAAAGTCAAAGCAAAGGAGATGGTGACTGATTTCAGGAGGACCTGCAAACACGAGACATTGATGGCACTGCTGTAGAGAGGGTCAGCGACAGCAAGCTCCCGAGAATTACCTAAAGCACTTTGTACGCTCGTCCAAAAAACCCCAAAACACTGAATGCAGCCCGAATGCAACGTGAAGCGGTTTAATCAGCACACAGTCCCGGGCCAAATGACTCTGGCAACAAAAATAGGCACAACAAACCTTTTCATCAACAAACACACGTTTACTGACTGTAATGTTGAGCACGGAGGCTCTGAAACTGATTACAACTATTCCTGGACAAAAAGAAAAGAGATGCATCCATTTTTTTTTTAACCTATGTTAAGGGAATAATAAACCAGGCTGATTTAATCAGAGAGTCCTGATAAACCAAAATACAGCCTTATAGCACAGTGGACACAGTGCAATGCCATTCCTTCGTGTTGTCATGGTGACATGCCTGTTACCTGGGAGGTCCAGCTCTGATGGGGCGGTAAAATTGAACCCCTCAGATAACTGAGCATAAACCTGCTACTACATGCAGTAGGAGAAAATGCACAGAGACTCAGAAATAGGGCCCGACCGATATGGTTTTTTCAGGGCCGATACCGATACCGATAATTATAGAAATGGGAGGCCGATAACCGATATGTGCAACCGATAAATAGAAACATTATTCATGATAAATTAAAAATAGCACACACTGACACAAACTTTCATATCCATTAAGTCTTTTTAATTGTAAAAATGAAAAGTGCAGGGAGCTGCCAGCAGCATTTGTAAAATAAAGCCAAACATAACTTAGAATAAAACGGGAAATAAAATAATAATATAAATACATAATTATCAATAAAAAAATAAATCACTCCCTGCTATGAGAATACTTGAATATATGCTATTTTTATATTAAGAAGTAATAGAAAATTAACTGACTGAGAACTAAAAATCAAATGTAGGCAGCTGCTTATAGCATTTTTAAACAGTAAAATAAACATAAACATCCCTGTACAACTTTACAATGAACCATCTGAGTCGCGTCGCGTATGGCTTCATGAAGTTGTTCACCTAACACCATGGTTGTTAGCGCAAGCCTGCTAGCTACTTGGTGGTGGTGTGACAGCCTGTCTGGCTACGCGTAACAAGATGTTACTCCAGATGTTTGAAACGTATAGACTGGCCAAAACTTAATTTTACTAAAGTTAATTAAGAGGGACATCACGACCAATCACCGTTGGTTCTAACGTGCTGGGTAACCAGTTGTTACGGAACAAGATAGGCTCTCACACCGGCAGGCTACCAAGTAGCTAGCAGGCTTGCACTAACAAATGGTTAGTCTCAGGAACAAACACGTTTTATTTGGTTTTCATTGACCATGGCTTTCAGTCCACCTTTCGTGTAGAACTACAGACCCGATCACGGTTCCATGTGGGGGTTTAAAAATTACTGTACACTATGCTGAGACTGCTTTATGGACAACCGTTTCAGTGAGGAGTATTCGCCGTCATTCTGGTTATCCTTATGTGAGGTAAAGGTTTGCGTCGTTACACAGATCAAATGGACCATTTTCACTAGTTGTATACACTAATAAAGACGTTGTGGTGCCGTGCTTTTGCAACGTTGGTGTGTTTCTGACTTATTGCAGGGGATAAGGCTTTGTATATGCTTACCTTGAAGGGAGTTTGTTCTCTCTGCTTCAAGTAGTACTGCCACCACCGTGGCCCCACTAGCACCGCAGCCGCCTTGAAACCGCTCACAGCGTTCAGTAGCCACCCTGCCCCCAACTTGCGCCACGGCCACCTTGAAACCGTTCGCAGCCTTGCGTGTTGATTGGTTGTATTCCGTGTGTCAAACAAATCAGATGCTGTGACGGGCGGGGCAATGCTCATGAACTCAAAGTGGCGAGAGCGAGAGCAGAAGACGCGTTCAGAACCAAACGGCTGCAAAATTGGTTGTGAAAATTATATAAACTTATCGGTGGAAATTTATGGAAAGTATGGCCGATGCCGATATCCCCAAAATGCTAAATATCGGCCCGATATATCGGTGGGCCCGATAATCGGTCGGGCCTTCCTCAGAAAGGTGCATTTTCCCACCCTTCACTTCATCACTTCCTAAAGTTTGCCTTCTCACAAACAGCTTCACTTTCAGGTTTGGGAGCTGCAGGGCCAACGAACAACAGAAGCTTAACAGGACTGTGACGGCAGCAGCAGAATGGTTTGTACCCCTCGTCCCTTCCTGATGAACATCTATCGGCAATACTGCATCAGCACAGATACCTCCTTCACAGCTGACCCTCACCACTTTTCTCATGGCCTGTTGTACCAAATGCTGTCTCAAAGGAGGTACGTACAGGAGCAACTTCTGCAGATCCAGCTGAAAAGCCGAACAACATACGCGCACGTGCACGCACACAAGAACCCCCCTCCATGAAGGTGAGTCACCTGTCAGGGAAAATGGTTTGAACAGCACTCACCAACTGACACTAATGCTACTATGTACAGGTAATTTTATACCGTTATTAATCATTCATGACTATCTTTATCAATGCAATGACCGGAGCTGGTGTGAAACAACATTTCGTTTCAGACTCTGCATACAAATACTGAGTGAAATGACGATGAAACGGAATCTTGAGAACGAAGCAGCTTAGTGAACATGAAGAAATCTAGAAGTAAAAGGCACCCTTTAGCTGCGATAACAGCGAGAAACAAAATCTCATGGAAACTCACAGTTGTTTGCCAGGGTTCAACGAGCCAGCATCAATCTCCCGATCGATGTCAGTGCGTATGTCCTCCAGAGCACCGTCATCTCCGAAAGCGCCCCACTCGGTATTAACACACATCCGCCCTTCATCACCATCCAGCAGGTCAAGGTTCCTCATCTGCTCCATGTAACAGGCATTGGTCCCCGTTCCTTGAGAGAGGCAATGTCACCATGACAATTACTTATCAGCAAAAAGGCATGTTATCGCACTTCAGGAATATCTGAATCAAATTCACAAATATTTCCACCTGTCTGCACACTGAGCCAGGAGGCTATGACCTTTTAGAAATCATTTCATAAGATGTAGTACATTTATCTCTGCGGTATGGCCAGTGTGAGATTTTTTTTAGTTCAAGAGATCAAATGATGGAGTTTAATAAATATTTTATCGCACATACTCTTAGGGGATGATGACATTATAAATGTGTGAACAAAGCTTCAGAAGAATTTTTGATGTACAATATTTCATCTATGTTCTAGAACCTCAAATAGAGTGTTTTTCATGTTTATGATACAAGAGCATATCTAATAAATAAACACTATTAAACTTGGCTTTTGGACTGTCGGACGGCTTACCAACCAGGAGATATCTCAATTACTTAGCGTGGGGTGGTTTTTGCAAACTTTTTTTTATATATACAGTATATAAGTAGAGGTATCCTTGCATTTGGGTTCATTATCTGTGTTAAAGATCGTTAAGGGTCTTTAAATTAAAAAGCAGTACATAAATGTCAGGAGAGAAGTCCAAGGGAATGATGATGACTGGATGATTTTGCATTGCTCTCCTAATTGTTCCGATGATTTCTCTCCAAGGCGGTCGAGAAGTTTTCTGAATAACCAGCTGAAAGTTTTTTCTTAAACATTCTCTTGATAAAGCATCCACCTGACATCTCTCTTCACAGCAAGCTAGCTCACTACAGGTCATTCAACTGGGAGAGTGACTCAGAGGTAAAAAAGACCGGACTGAACAAAGTTCATCACCTATAAAAGCTAATTTAACTTCCTATTTTACTTCACTTCATTAAATTAAATCAAGCTTACATAAAAATGCCTCTAATCTCTGGCAGATATGAATCCTACTGCAGGGACCCAATTTTGTGTTTTGTAGCACCAAGGAAACATCAAAAGGAATTAACAATATATGTTCACTGATCAACGTCATCCATCTAATCCAAGCAATTGGGCAGAGAGATTTTATCTAAACCCGTGAGCTGGGAGGTAGATTTTTTATTCATATCTTTACATATATATGTACCAGCTGACTGCAGGCTGAACAACCTCGTAGCACCCATAGCGCTCACATTGTCACATGGTAACAAAATGCCTTGAGAGGATCTCATGGAACATCAAGGACTGTATCCCCTGAGCATTTGATCACCACCAGTATGCCTTCTGGGCAAACTGCTCCACTGAGGAAGGCAACTCTATCGCTCTCCATTCTACACTGAGCACACTGGAACGCCCAGGGAGCTGCATCAGACTTTAGCTTTTCAGACAATCACTCCTGACACTGTGCATGGAATAAAGACTTTCTCACCAGCAGATCACAACCACAAATAATCAGCTGTAAAACACCATCAAAACCATAAGAGGTCATCGTAGACTTCAGGAGATCCGGAGTGGACCATGTCATTCTCCACTTCAATAGACAATGTTGAGAGGGTGCCATCCCTCCAATTTCTGGGAGTTCATCTCTCTAAGGATCTCTCCTAGTCTGTGAACACCACGGTAATGGTACAGAGGTTTCCGGAAGCGACTGCATTTCCTGAGACTCCTCAAGAAGCACAAATAAGAACAGAAGCCGCTGGTGAACTTCCACGACAGTGAGCGTATTCGCAGACTGTGTCACTGCGTGGTATGTTGGAAACTCCACTGCAGACAGGAAGAACTTTAGAGGGTTGTCAACATTGCTCATAGACCGCTGGCTGCCCTCTGCATCCTTGGAAAAGACTGCCAGCTCCCGCTGCCTAAGGTCCCGATCCATCCTCCACGAGTCCTCTCACTCAGCACGTCATGTGCTTGGCTTGTTGCCCTCAGGCAGCACCACGGGTCAATGAAAGCCTGCACCTCCAGGCTCAGATACAGTTTCTTTCCCTGGACCATAAGAACACTGAATACACAATAATCTCGCTCTTCATAAATATTCTGGAGCATTATTCTCATTACTTATCTGGTGCAATCTTGTCAATGCTGCTGTCTTTATTATTTAATTCAACACATCACTTTCCATCTCGTTTTATTTCTTTTGTTCTGCTACATGTATGTCTCATGTATGTTTTTTCTACTAAGCTGAGCTGCTTTTTGCCTGGTGTGTTGTTGTGCTTTAAAATGTGTTTTTTCTTTTAATGTTTTTAGAAAAAAGTCCAAATAGTGTAGAACCTGCGCTCTTATTATATGCTACATATAAAGATAACAGAAAGATAACCTCCATATCAGTGGCGGCTGGCAGTCTGTCAAACAGGGGAGGCTGGTAAATTACAATATGTCCAGATTACATTTTACACAGCTTTCTTGCAAGCTAGCTTGCTCCCTCAAAAGTACCTCAAATAAACACAGTTTTGGAATAGGGAAAACAAAAAGGTAACGCACGTGACAACACTATTAACACTTTATTCGAAAGATAATATTAAGAATATGTACACAAAACTGGGATATACCGCAATGAATAGCTTCTACTTGCTCACAGGACTAGACGTCTCAGCTCGCATTATCCGCATGGGAGTGACACGAGAGTCTCGCTGCCTGTCTATATTTTTGCGAAGAAAAAAAACCCAGCCTCTTTCTCGGTTCACCCAATCACGACGAGATCACAGATCATGTATCCGCATGGGAACGACTGACACGACAGTCTGCTTTCACAGTTCACCCAATAACAAGTCGGAGCCTCAGTCTCCTCTCCCCGCCCTTCGCTCAATTTCTCCGTTCACTCCCAGTGAGGCTGAGTCTCCGGAAGCAAAAAATATTCTCGGCAATAACCAATCATCGTTAAGCATTCTGCCATTGAGTAAGCGCATATTCACACATGCCATTGAAGTCCAGTGAGACTCGACTCGCTGGCGTTGTCATGAGGGGGAAAAAAAACGCAAGCACAGATTAGGCGAACCGCGAATCCTTATTACTGACTGATTTCATCTCTAGGTTGAGCACATGCATTTCTATGGAGCTGGATCTGAAGTAGCAATGTTATAAAGTCGGCTAAAGCATTACATAATACACATTGGTAAACCATGTTCTCGTGATTTCGCACAGGAGGCTGAGCCTCCGTTGTACTCATAAAGGAATCGCGGCTGCTCCATATTAATAATAAATCACAGTCTTTCCCCCAGAAAGCCGTCCATTGTTAGCCTTCTCTGAATCCCAGTCCTTTTCCCTCAATTTTTTTTCAATAAAACCCAGAGAGCTGCAAACTTGCTTAAAACTTCTCACTACTGACAACTTTTTAACCATTTTTTAAAGCCAAATGCAGTTGGTCTTTGCATGGCTACTTTAAATGAAAGAGTATTGCAAGAAAAGCCCAACAATTGTGAGGATTTGCTTTATGTCCTAGACCTGTTAATCCATTTTTTAATTGTACTGTCATGAACATTTAACATGCTAACTTAGGGCTGTAGTGATGGAGCTCATGGGTTTTTTGCAGTTTCTCTGAACATTGCACAGCCTGACCTTGGTGTGAACTTGCTGCTCTTTGGAAGACTGGAACATTCAGAATAATCTTTCTCTCTGTAGAATGATGGACTCCAAATAGTTTGCAAATGGCCTTATGACCCTTCCCAGATTGATGGGCAGCAACAATTGCTTCTCTAAGATCATTGCTGATGTCTTTCCTCCTTGGCATTGTGTTAACACCTGAATGCTCCAGAGCAGCAAACTGATGGAACTTCTGCTTTTATAGAGACGATCACACGATTGGCAGAGTTTTCAGTTTTCAGGCTCCTCTTTAGCAGAAGCAGCTGTTGCTCTGGGTTAGGCATGCAGACATCCTCCCTGCCTTTAACACATTGACTCCCCAGTCACGTAAAACTACGTTTTTACTGCCCATGCGTTGGCTCCCAAATGGTAAAAATACGTTTTTACGTTTTTTTTTTTATGGATTCTGAATCTATACATTCTAATGCACATTCTGTGTGATTTTTGTAATTATGTGATGAACAGAAATGACATAGATGGCAGTCAAAAACTAGTGTCATCATCTGGACATTTTGATCATTACACCAATGGCTTTGCGTCAACTCAAGAACAATTTTGATAACGCTGCATTGATTGTTGTGCATTTCCGCATTTTGTCCAATCGCACGTGTCGGTTTCCAGAGGGTGGCGGTAAAGTAACATAAACAAACAACAAGAAGGAGAAGAAGACACGCGACAAGTCTAAGGAGGCGGTCTTATGAACAGGTTAGCTTTGCAACATGCGACACGACGCAAATCCTCTGACCCGGATATGTAAGTATCTAAAGTGCGACAGGCTGAAAGAGCGCACGTTTCACAAAAGCCCCGATATCTCAGTTTGTTGTTGATTTTGGTGGATACCCGCCTTGGTTTAGCTAAGGATAGCTCGCTAATGGCGGCACCTAGAGACACGTAGTTTTGACCCACAAAAAGTTTAAAGTCTCAGCTTTCAAACGAGCCATAACATGTTTCAGTGGCCCTATCACATAATATGCTGTGACTGTACAAAAAACGTCAAAAAATGGTTTAGAACGCTGGGATTCTACGACAATTCCGTAAACACCGCCGGTATTCAATGTGTTAAATACCTCTTTGATAAACTTTTTTTTTTTTTATTTCCCTGCTCTTTGATGCCCCAATTTCTTTTACAAACTTGATTTACTTTCGATCCTTTTGTTTCGTTTTTTTGCTCTGTTTTTATTGCTATCTCTTTCAATTGTTTCCTGTCATTTTCATTTGCTTTTATATGTAAATATCTTATGATTTTAATATTGTGTGTCATATAAATAAAGTATTGCTAAATACAGCCCTTTAACATGAACACGCTCATATACAGAATCAGAAAACCTTTGCCTGAGCTTGATCGGAACAGTTTTATCATTTGCTAGGAAGTCTTTGTTTTGACATAAACACCAGGGACAGAGTTATAACTGGATTATCCTTCTTAACAGTTTATAGAGTGTAAGCTCTTGAGGAAAACAGGCAAATTTCATCCATTTAAAACTAAACATACAGCAAGTGTGCAAACAGTGAAGGGATCCAAGTAATTTCTGAGTTATGTATGTACATAGAACAATTAATAAGAGTCTGAAACACGGTAAACTAAAGGAAAACTTGAATATCTGTGGAAAAAAAACGTTTCTGATATATTTTCCCTTTAAGTGTTGACAAATGGTGAGCCTCATGACATCGCTGCTGTAGTACGGAGTTGACATACCAACAATGAGGCCAACTTCACAGAGCTGATCTTCATAGCCACAGGTCATCATGGTTCCCACTGTGTCATTGATCACTGCCATTATGTCGACATCAAAGTCCTGCAATGAAAATCTAGTTAATTGTTTACATAAAAAAGCTCAAACTTCGGGGGAGAAAATCTATAACTATATGTTGAACCTAAAGTTTTACTTATCATAAAATAATTTTAAAATTATCCGGCCCTTACCAGGACTTAAAATCAGGTAAATACAACAGCAAATGAACAACATCACAACATACGACACAGTGTCCTTATTTATTTAATGAAAACTAAACTAAAATGCTGAAACAGCGAGTAATAAATTATGAACAATCCAAGATCCAAGAGCATGTAGAATCACCTTTTGCAGCAATAACCGTTTTCTGTATGATGTTATCAGTCTCTCGCATTGTTATGGTAGAATTTCAGTCAGGTTGAGGTCTGTACTTTGACTGGACCATTGCAACACCTTGATTCTTTTCTTTATCAGACATTCTGTTGTAGATTTGCTGCTGTGTTTGGGATCAATGGGCCTCATGCAAGAACATTTTCGTTTTTTTATTCTAAATTTCTCTTACTTTTTTCATACAAAGGTCTCGTACGAACACGCCACGTCAGATTCAACAAACGCTCTTAAGTTCGGAAAAAGTGTGTAAACCACCTGCGTAAATGATGAATGCCACCCATGCGTATTTCAGTGCACGTGTGCTTCCTCTCTCCTGTGCCAGGAAGTGTTGACCGACATCGCAATTTAGATTGCCAAGAACTGTGCTGCTGCAAATATGCAGCTTGCTAGAGCCACAACTCCAGAGAGAAAAGCACCGATCAAACCCAATTCCACCACACGTCCAGGTCCTCACCACCCTTGGATTTTTGGCCATGGGAACCTTTCAGAGGGAGATTGGAGACAGATCGGGGGTGTCCCAGTCCTCTATGAGTCGTGCGCTCTGCCAAACATAATTGGAGCACGAGACACATATACGCATCAAAGCGTGGAGCGCACTGAGCTGAAGGCCAAGTGGGTGTGTCTCAATACAGCGGGGGGCAAACTGCTCTATAGCCAGATTATTCTGGCATGCTGCGTTTGCACAATATTACCATGAACGAGGGTCTCCCACTACATGAACCAGCCCAGGCAGACAACATGCCAGGAGAACCCCTCATGGACCACCCCCATTTTTTTAAGCCACTTTCATATCAAACCATCTCTTCTTTATTTTGGTGACATTACGAACTACAGGTGGCTCGGAATTAACAGCACTCTTAATTTCTTCCTATTTCTTCGCTTTAACAGGTTCCGTAATTCCACTGCTGACTCTGCTAAAAATGACAGATTTTCCTTTCTGGATCTCTGAAAGCAGAACTTATTACAAGTTAGAACAAGTTAAAGGGATAGTTCGCCTCTTTTGACATGAAGCTGTATGACATCCCATATTAGCAATATCATTTATGAACATTGACTTACCCCCCGCTGCATCTTGTCAGCCGAGTTCCAGCTGAGTTTTCGCGTCCACGAAGGTAGTCCAGCTAGTTGGCTGGGGCTAGAAAAATAAGCGTTTTGCTTCTCAAAACAATATGCGTTCATAAGAGTAATACGTTTGCATCACAAAATCGTTCTCGATGAAAAAGTCAGACCTCACATCGCTTGGCGCTATTTTTGATATCAATGCGTCCAATGTAAACTGTGCAGACCGAAGTGCAGACCGAGCATTCCCCTGCTTCCGAGCAGCAAACACCGTAACAGGTGCGGCTATCGCTAGGTGGCTTGACGCATTGATATCAAGGGAGGCAAAAATAGCGCCAAGCGATGTGAGGTCTGACTTTTTCCATCGAGAACGATTTTGTGATGCAAATGTATTACTCTGTTGAATGCATATTGTTTTGAGAAGCAAGACGCTTTATTTTTCTAGCCCCAGCCAACTAGCCGGACTACCTTCGTGGACGCCAAAACTCAGCTGGAACTCGGCTCACAGGACGCAGCAGGGGGTAAGTCAATGTTCATAAATGATATTGCTAATATGGGATGTCATACAGCTTCATGTCAAAAGAGGCGAACTATCCCTTTAAGAGCGTATATTGAATCTGACGTGGCGTGTTTGTACGACTTTCTTACGAAAAAAGTGAGAGAAATTTAGAATAAGAATACAAAAATGTTCTTACATGAGGCCCACTGTTCCAGAAGTCTTGTAGTTTGTTCAGATGAAACTGTACAAAGCTAAACCAAACCATTGTGTTTCTTTAAAGATGCTTTCTCCTGGCAGTCCTTACTTTCTAAGTGTCATGTGTTATTGTTCCCCTGAGGTTGTATTTATCTTATCTGAAGACCTGATAAGGAATGGATGATTTTTCAATTATGTCCTGATATCTAAAAACAAACAGAAATGATAGCATGTGTACTTAATGCTTACTTCACAGCCCAAGTTTTTCGTCTTAAATTTACAACCCTGATTTTGTTCTTGAGCATGCCTTTCCAAATCTGCAGCTGGAGTGGATCACTGACTGCCTTTTAAAACACTCAGCAGGGGTTCATCAAGTCATCAGCCACCTGCATAGGCAGCATGCAGAGGCAGCCTGAACATACAGGCTTGGACTATCTCAGAAAATGAACCTGCCATTTGTTTAGAGATGAATCTGAATAACCCTCTTCCACCAAAGTAAATGTGCTTGCACATGAGCCCCAACCAAGTCGCAGTCCACCACATGCTTTTCAACTCTAACCCCAAATGTCTTCAACTATAGAGGTGTATTAAGAAGGTCAAGAAAAATCACCCCTTGCACCATTTACAACAACCATAAGCTGGAGTGCTTATTGTGTTTGTCTATAGCTTACTATATAATCTGATTAATGCTGAGTCATACAGCACCTGAATTCAGGCTGCTTGAAACAGTTTTAGCTTAAAAACACACATCTTTGTAGATGTTTATACCAACACTGAGCAAACGATTTTGGTTAAAAAAATAATAGTTAGTTCAACTCAAAACAAACGCAAATGATTTCCAGGTCTTTATAATTGATCATCACCCTGCTCCTTTGCCAGAGAGAGCCATCAGCTGGTCTTTTTGGTCAAACTATGACTGGCTGTGGTTTTCAGCGTTATTTAAAAACATCTAGTTTGTGTTGTTACTTTCGCAGACAAATCATTTCCAGGTTGCTACAAGTTTACACGTGTGAACTTATTTGTAACATTACCCCTCGTTTCTTTATAGATTTCTTCAAAAGGCTGACCACATCCTTTCCTTCAACTCCACTTATCTTGAAGCCTTTGGTCCAAGACAACAAAACACTCTGCAAAGAAGAAAATGAAGACAGAGTCAATTTCAAAACAGCTAATTTTTTAAAAGATCACAGCTAATTATCATCCAAATACATAATAGTTAATAAAAGCCAATAATTAACTGCTACTGCATCACAAACCCACTGCTATATAAAGAAGTATACATTTTTTGTTTGATTTATTCATAAGACAGTATCATATTAAAGATAATGAAATACTGTTGCTTTAATATATCATGAAATTACATGTTAGATGACAGAGCAAGTTCAAAGCACAATGGGAATGTGAAAAGGGAAAAACTAGCTTACATTTCCGTGTGGATCATCATTGTTTCTAATCACATAAGATACAATGGCCGGGGCAGAGGATGCCCTCTCTGAGCATTGCTCATCGTTTGCAGGAAAGCGCTGCTGCGACTTTTCTAACTTCATGATAAACAGTGAAAAGCTTTTTAATTCAGTCAAACAATAATGGGTCGCTATCAATCAGAAATCGCTTCAGAAAACACTCAGACATGGTGCTAAGAAGGGTGACTCATCTAACCAAGTTCCCTCAACCACGCAGCTTCTAAACAAAGCCTGCAAACATTATGCACGTAGAATCTTCTGCCTACAGCTGTAATTTGCAGGGGTTCATATCCTGTAATTGGAACTTTTTGTTTTCTGAAACATTTTGCATTTCCAGATGTTGTAGTATGTTTGCTTGCACATTTATTTGTCCAACAAACAATGTTCCAAGAACTAACTAAACAGCCTCTTCAGGCCTCCAGACTCCAGCTGACCGCGTCTACAGTGGAAGCTCTGGAGAGCGTTCGCTGATTAATGTAGGATTGTAAGGCTATCAGCGAATGAAAAGAGTTGTCATAATTACTAAATACGGTTGGTCTTTTATATCAGTCCAGATCCCAAACTACATTTTAAAAGGCCCACATATCACACAGTTTCCTCTGTATTACTGTAAACTCTGACTGAAGCAGCACGAGATTGTGTTTAGAATGACAATCAAAGTGAGAGAGCAGGGTGATGAAGCCCTTTCTGACTGCTGCAAAAAACAACTGACAGCATATGACTAACCATTAAGTATGGTTCAAACAAGTCCAACAATCACTCACCTCATCCAACTTAGTTTGCTGGCAGGGAAAAGAGAAGGTGAAGCCCAGGGGAAGCTTTTTATCCTTTATCCCCATCTTCTCCAGAAATTTAGCCAGACAGTCAGCTATGTGGTCAAACAACTACAAGAGAAGAGAAAAGAGGTCTGTTTTTTCTCCCTTCTCATTAATCATGGGCTGAAAACATGTGCAAAGACCCCAGAACCATCAAAGTCACAGTTGAAGTCCTTGCATTGCATTATCATTAGGAGGGGGACGGTTTCATTCCCAGAGGAAAATGTTCAAAGAAGAGACAGATTCAGAGAAATGAGCAGTATCTGTGGTTTCAAGGCGATGCAGTGGTGCCGCCTCACAAAAACAAGCTTCAGAGAGAAACGATCCCTCCATTTAAACAGGTCATGGATATTTGAACCATTTATCAACACTGCTTTTAAAAATTCAAATATACTCAGGTTGTGATTCCATGACACTTTTCCATCATGTCACAGTCTTTAGCCCCTTTAAAAACATGTGTTGAAGACCATAACCTGATTATTTCCATGATTAATGTGATGAACGTAGTCTGGTTACTGTAAATATCTGCTGGCATGACTTAATTTTATGTGTGCACGGATAGTTTCTGACATTTCTATACAGAAGAGAAGGTGTTTCTAATAACTATAAAACATACATATTCTATGTTATACAATTTACATGAAGCATGTTAGGGCTGTAGAAAAGTTTGTAAAGTAAATTGAAGCAGATTTTTAGCTGAGATGGTTTAATATGCTGTTTTTCTATTGTGACCAGTAGTTTTTTCTTATTTTTGGCACTATTCACAGAAAGACGAGGCACTGTGCTTTTGAAACACTGAAATAGACTTTTCATCAGAGGCTAACAATAAACCTACAGCTATTTTCACCGCCTGCCTGCTTCTTTTTTTTTTTCTAAACAGGAAGGCTGAAATCCATGCCTGCAGCTGCCTGCGGTTTGCAGGAGACTCGCACCTCTGTCTAATTCAAACTTCAATGTACACTTCTTCACCTTCACTACCTCTCTCTGTTGTGTTATGCTGCTGTGGGGCAGATTGGATTTTCTACGCTGTTTGCTGAAGCCATGAAAAATATCTGTAGGCGATGTTCAAGAGGAATGCGCTGCAGAGATACGGGCAGACTCACCAGAGCTTGGTGTTACTAATAGTCCAGCTGGCAACTGTCAGGTTTGCTTCATTTTACCATTTTTCTGTGTACGTAGAGACTAAAGGTTTTGATTTATTGTGCTCATCGGCTCTCAGATCAAGAAGTAGTCATCATCAACAAGGCAGACTTGCAACAATGATTCAGTGATCAGGACAGTGGTGGGCATGAAGAATCCATGAAGGATAACAAGAAAGCTCACCTCAGACCCGCTACCCCTCATGATGTCATCAGGAATGGTATAAATCTGATTTTCCATCTCCACTTCTTGCTCGCCATCAGCATTAACTTTTACCAGGAGTACTCGAAAGTTGGATCCACCGAGGTCCAGCGCGAGGAACTCCCCTTGTTCTTTGAACAAAGACACAAATGCACTCAACATTAACCATACACCAGAAATAAATCCACCAGACTTTGTTTCTAATAAAAAAATAAATAAAATCACAAAAAGTGCTTCTCATGTTCATCATTTGTGTATTTTCGCAATCATTAGCACGGTTGTTCCTAATAATTATACCCATGATCCATTGTTCTAGCTACAATCCCATCTGACTGTTCCCTTTTCCCTGCTCACTGTAAAACCCGAATGTTCACCATTTCACAGTTTCATGAAAGATAATTCTGCAAATAATTAAAAGAACTGCCAATCCATCTTTAAAAATGCAGTCACTTCAAGCAACATATCTATTGTGTATTTAAAATAATAATAATAATAATAATAATAATAATGCGCTAAATACAACATGTAATCTACAGCATTGTCTTACTGGAGCCACTCTGACGATGCAGCTCACAAAGAAGAAGTGTCTGCACTGACTGATTGTTTACTGACCTCAGGAAATCACTGGCCTGTGAATTATGGGGTAGTTATAATCATCTAGACTTGCAACTGCCTCCCACTTTCCTTTTCGTCAAAATTACTCTGTATGCATCATGAACTGTGCCTGGACTTTTTGAATATGCTGTAATGTTTCAGACAGCGAATGTTTTCTACGTTCACAATAACCAAGGAAAAAAGGCTAATTAGTAGAAATTAATCATTTCATTGCTTCAACAGTTTGAGCTAATCTTTTGTTAGCATGACAGTAGGAAACAAGATGAAAAACGTCAGGCACCACTGGTGAACTAAAACTCCACGGGGTACCTTGAATTATACAATAAAGTTGAAACAGAAACCCATCATTGAGATGAAAAAACTGAGACACGATTGATGGAAAGAACAAAAATGGATTCATGTAACCTTTGCAGAATGAAAAGATATAATGCTGTCATTTCAACTATTGTCCAATAACTGCCTTGTGTCCTTGTTCTCAACAAAACATTCAGTCATGTTACAGCTCTATCCTCACGTCAGTGTTTGTGAATATCAGCCATTACATGAAAACTTTAGGCCCAATTGAGTCTGTTAAGATGAATATTCTGCCAAGAATTTTGTATTCGTTTCAGACTCTTCCAATTGAAATAACTGAAAAACAATTTAATGAATGGGACAAATTATTATCAGGGTACATTTAGCATGGAAGAAAACCTAGGATAAAATTCCAAACTCTTCAACTGACGAAGAAGAGGGGTGGACTGGCACTCCCTTGCCTTAAGGACTATTATAAAGCAGCCCAGCTGAGGATCCTTTATTGTTGGTGCAACTCTGACTACCAAGCCAGATGGAAGGAAATTGAAGAGAATGTGTCCGGGGCAGTTCCTATTCAGGCAAGGATAGGAGATAAGAGACTAATTAAAAACTTAGTGGAAATCGGAAATAATACGATCAATTTATCTCTGAAGCTTTGGTTAAATGTTATAACTAAATATGGCCTATTGGAGGAGATAAAGATTCTTAAATGATGCTCTCATGATATTGACTTTACCCCAAACAAATTGGACGTAAGCTATAAGGGATGGGCACATTGGGGCCTTTCATCATACTGCACTTTTCTTGATCGGGGTGAAGTTAATAATTTTCAGACACTCAAGGATTAAAAAAATTGTGATTTTTTTTTAGATTTTTGCAGATACGCCATCACATAACCAGTTCCATGACAAAGACTAGAGATGCTTTTGAAAATGACCTATTGAAGATCTTTATTTATGCATATAAAAACAACTCGGGGAATAAAGTGATATCTAGACTTTATAAGGGACTCCAGGGTATCAAAACAGTAGATAGCACATATATTACAACAAAAATGGGAAAAGGAGAGTAATAAGTGCATCCCAGGGGAAGCCTGGACTAAATATTGTGAATTTCAATGGAGGATCTCAAGCTCACCTTTCTGGAAAACATTTGGCTGGAAGACTCTTTGTAGATATTTTATTACTCCTGCTCAATCATTTCACTATTCAGGTTCCCCCAGCTGCTGGAGGAATTGTGGTTCTCAGGATGCTAATCACTTTCATGTGTTTTGGGAGTGTCCAAAGGTACACTCTTTCTGGCGTAAGATTCATTCCGAATTAGAAATCCTATTCGGGACAAAAATAACTTTCAACTGGGACGACCTTTTTTTTTGGACTCCAAATTTCAACAAACACAAACATTACAATGAAGAAACTGTTTGGAATGCTGAGTGCAGCTGCTAGGAAAGCAATTACAAGGAAATGGATTAAACCAGATACCCCATCTATTAGGAAATGGTATGATATTGTATATGAAATCTATCGAATGGAGAGAATTACTTTCTGTGTCAGGCTCCAGGACTGTAAATTTGAGGAAATTTGGAAGAAATGGAAAATGTATTTTCTCCCGAGACGCCCAACCTATGTTTAACAAGAAAGAAGCATATTAACATCTTGCTTGTATGTTTTAGTGTTTGTTTTTTTCCCTTTGTGGTTTTATTTTTATATATCACCTCATGTTCTGTTCTAATTATAAAAAAAAAAAGTAAAAGGATCAGACTGTAAAAGGATGTAACCTGTGATAATAGTATGATTGACAAGTAACGATCCTAAATAAAGACAAAATAAAAAAAAGAAAAAAGAAAACTTTAGGCCCAATCAGGACTGGGATGGGGTCCAGCCCCCTCGCGACCCTACAGTTGGATTAAGTGGGTATAGAAAATGGATGGATGGATGGATGGCTGAGTTTGTGTTCAATGGAGCACTTTTACGAAGCAGATCTACTATTAACTCATTGGCTGCCAGCCATTTTCAGTGCAGAGAGACCCATACTGCCAAGTGTTTTACAGTATTTTGACTGATTTTCCAAGACCCACAGAAAAGTGTGTCTTATGACTATGTACACACCGAAATTACCAAACGAAAGAGTAGACTCTCTTCTTTCATCAGGGGAAAAAAAGTTTGTTTCTACCATTTTCAGTCCTTTAGTAATAGACAGTAGAACATAGGTTGGTTTCACCAAAAACAGCTGTTTGACCAAAAAAATGGAGAAAACAAGCTTCTTTTTTTTTGTGCAAAGTGGCACTGCTGCCACCTTGCGGGTAATTTTGTCAGTATATTCTCTGTTTAGTGTTTACAAGCCTAAGATTTAGTGACAAACTCCGCTAGATTGTCCCCCAGCCCGCTCCGTTAAAAAATGCAATTGACGTCTATAGACGTCAATGGCACCGAAAGAGTTAAGGAGGTGTTACCAGTTCCATCAGGAGTGGAGCGCACAAACGTGGGCAGCATCTTGACAGTGGCGGTGGGGTTGGTGTCTCGGCACAAGCCTTTGTCCATCTCACGCCGGAATCTCACTGACAAATCCATCAAAGTTTCATCTGAGAGCTTGAACTGGTGCAGGTATTTGTCCACCTAAAAATATCAGATAATCTCATTAAAATTTTTTACATTCAAACTGAACAACTCTGACATTAAAATATAGAGTCACAGCTTTGTTTAGTAGAGCACGTACAAGTATAATTCATGACTTGGGAATAATGTCCCACCCATCTTCGAACGCAGCCCATTACTAAACTTTCTCAAGCAGTAAAGCATCTCAGGTTGCTGAGGGAAACACACTGTCAATGTGGCAGTTTCACACTGATGGCAGCTGTATTTGATGCTACTTTGTACCACTAAATGTGACTGCCAGCCGTCCATTTTCTGCCGCTTCTTTGTAAAATAATTTCAGCAGAGGCGTTCAAAAAAAAAAATAATTTTAAACATTTGAAGTTAATCACTTTGGTCCAAAGGTCTGAACGCGAGTTTAGGCAATTTAAAATGTAAAAACATCACTTTTTAGCTGTCCATATATCTAGTTAATAAGGTTGTAAAAAATATTTTTGTGCCTTTTACTGTAATCCTTCTCTCAAACCCTCTAAACTGTCACATTATATTGCAACAGCTGGGAATCTAAACTCAGTTCCAAGCTGGGATCATTAAGAAAACACTCTACAGTTCTGTAAAGGAAGAAAGACATTTCTCAGTGCACCTATAAGCCCTTTTCACAAATCGGTTAAATCACAAAAAAAAGCACCTTGTTAACCTGGCATCACTCCTCCTCATAATTCACACTCACCATCAAAACTAGAAAAGAAGCAACAGAGCTGACACACATCTCAGTGTGATATTAGTCATTTACAAGGTGGAACAGTGGCGGGTTTACAAGGATGTCATTTCTATATGTCCCCCTCTGTGCTTTCACACGTTCAATCATGAAATCGATGCAGGCTCAAACAAAGGCTCATCGGTCCCAGACTTAAAGGTATATACCAAAAGGCCTATGGACAGGTACTGGAAGATCTGTGTATGTTAGAGAATGTTTGTGACAGCCACAGTCAACATAGAGTATGTATCCAGTATTACATTATGTAAAACTTCTAAGTCTGTTGACAGGGAGTTTCTACAGGCTAAAGGCTCTAGCATGGTTGCCGCGTCTGTAAGCGCGAGCGGTGTTGATGACGTCATGATTTCGTGCCCGCAATATATAGTGGCGCAAATCAATGCGCCAGTCGTTGCAATTTTCTCCGTCACAGAGGTGGTGCTGCCATGTTAAGGTTACCGCTAACTACTCTACAATGAAGAAAGTGGATAAGAAAACAATGCCTCTGTCAAGAGCAGGAATAATGTCATGAATGATACTGCTGCAGTATTCGGATCATTTTAATTTTTTAATTCAGTTAATAGAGGTGAAGGTTTGAAACCCCCGGCATCACCACTTGGAGTCTCTGCCCTCTTCTTTGCCTTCACGTATCTGTCCCGTAGCTTCTTCCACACATTCTTACAGAACTCTCCCTCTTTCCCCAAAGTTCTGCCAATCTCTGTGCACCAGTTTTGGGAGTTTACGTGCTCCCTGTGCTCTTTCACTGCAGTTTCGTACAGCTGCCTGTACAAACGCACCTCCTGACTGAGCCTGGTCTCACAACGGTCCATCCGGTTTTTGTTGGTGGCGCCGCCAAGTTACAAAAATCGACTGGTGCACGACACCGCGCTGCGCCGTCTTTTCAAGGGAAGCGCCAGGCCTGATACGTCATTTTGACGTCACGGTCCGCCACCGCCGTGACAGAAGCGTCAACCATGCAAGCGCCTTAAGAGATTTCTGATGAGGGGACATCACTGCCCTCTGTGGTGGGACACAGGCAGCCGGTAAGTTCTTCATATCCTCTTCGTACTCCATTTCTTTGAGGAAAGCAAAGAATTAACCTTGAAGATCATATGTTGACATACCTAAAGATGGCTGTTCACACTTCTAATGAAGAAATGGGATAGAATGTCTTTAAAAGCCTGTAAAGATAACCAAAGAGGCTTCCAAACATTTCAAATTAAATTTACAAAAACAGTTAAGTGTGAAAAACTTGGTCCGCGTACTTTCTGAGGAGACTGCAATTTAAAATGTTCTGCTTCCTTTTTGAATCACTTGATGATTATAATTAAGAGGTTGCACAGGAGGAGCAGCTGTTATGGTTTCATGGATGAATGATACACTCAAAACCAAAAACATCGCAATTCCTTTCAATTTTTTGCTTTAAAAAAAAAAAGGAAAAAAAAAGAAAAAAAAGAAATAGCAGCAGGGAGCAAAAGGCTGCCACAGAAGAAACCTAAAATCAAAGGCTAAATGAGTTACATTCAACAACTAATCAAATGAAGAATCTGCAGGAAAGATCCTTTTGTAGGTTTATTGATCTTCCAATGAGACACATCGTGTGATTTCCAGAAGGAAACTTCACAATCTTACAATCAATCATAAAGGGAAAATGTCAATAAACATAAAGTGTTCCTAATTGCAAGTTCTGGATTTAAAGAAACTTCATTTGAATGATCTATTGGAAACTGGTTTACTTTGTCAAATGGTCTCAAAAGAGATTACAGCAAATAGACTTTGTCAATAACAGATATTACCAGCCGTCACAGCAAAATCATCAGCATCAGTCCATTTAAAACTCACTAACTGCAATCGATGAGTTTAAAAAAGCAGTTGATGATCATTAGAAGGAATCTGGTAGTACATCGGGATCAGTAATCCAGTGCTGACCTTGTTCCATGATTCATGGGGTAACGCCCATTTCCTTTCTCTTTTGGAGTCTCCATCTTTATACCAAGGTAGACTATTTTGAGAAAGATTTTAGCCAAACTAAATCAAAGCTAGCCAGACTAACTTATGGGCAGGTGCGGATGAGAGGATTTCCTGTTCCAACATGCAGCCTGGTATCACGTAACTTCACATTCTCTGGATTTGGCAACCATCACATTTTTGCTTTACAACTACTGTTCAAAAATAGTGAAGTCTTTTTTTTACCTTGAGCTGCCCACAGCACATTTTTCTAACTTTTCAGGTTCATTTATTACCTTTTAGGCAAAGCGACCTTTTAAACAAACACATGAATTACTTTGTAGAAGAGAGCCTCTGGCACCGCCCCTCCCTGCTGCTCGCAGAGATGAAAGACCACATTGTGGTGCGTCACTGTTATGATTTTAACAGGAGTGCTTTCCAAATCAGGGGAAGCTTTTCTAACCACACTGGCGTTGTGACTGACTTGACTGCTGACAAGGATGAGATGGGGAAATGATAAAAACTGAATCATTCTGAAATCATTTCCAATGTTTATATAAACACGATGATTATTATTGTTATCACATATTATCACGTTTTGAATCACAGCTCCGTGTGCAACATCACACACACATAAAACACCTAATTTAACACCTTTCAGCATGCATCTGATCTGAAGTTACGCTCCTCATTCAGGGTGTAAATTGGCTTGTTCCATCTTACCACACTGACCTGTGGGTCTTTGGTTGAATGGTTACAATTATTCTTGGCTCTTTTGGACATAATTGAGATGAGAAGCAACATCAGTGGCCAATCTTCACATATCTTTATGATAAGATTCATCACAGTCATCTCAGTTGGCCTACATCTTTATTTGCTGGAATAATTTGGACTTAAAGTAAGTAAACAGACACTTCCATCATATAGCATTGCAGTAATGCAGAACACTAATAATTGAAGAATTTGAAAATTCAATTAGAAATGGTAAATATAGAAAGAAAGTGTATAGGTATAATTAGATGCAATGCAAAGGCAAACACAGCATGTACATAGTATTTAGCAGCATAGTTAAGGTTTAAAATGTCTTGTTCTTTTTCTAAGATATCAAAGTTATATTGAATACATTTAAGTGACTTTTGAGTACAAACATGTATAGTTCTAGGTACTGTCACACAAAATAGACATTTTATTCAAGGTATGAGGTTAAATCAATGAGGATAGAGGAAAAATGAGGAATGAGGAAGTAAATTAACTAACACTACGTATTCTCCTGTGACTTCCCCTGAGCAGAATGAATGAAACAATATTATGATATGTTTCTCTCTTTTACAAAAAAGAATCCAAACTGGTATAAAACTTGGAGATTTAAAGAGGCTGTTCATCCTTATTTCTTCACAGTGCCATTACAAGTACAATGAATTCTACCATAAAGCTTTCCAACAACATCAAGCTCACTTGCATCTACCAGCTCTAACACATTGGTGGGACTTTGCCAGCTATCAGTTCTAAAGAAAAGCTGAAAAACAAGACTGTAGGTATAGGATAGAGGCCTTTTTTTACTTGGAGAGTTTCCAAACTAAGTGAAAAGACCAGGAAGTTTCTAAACAGCAGCCATCATAAGAGCTATAAAAAAATATCTAAATGCAAAGGTAGGGAACCTGGGTGCTTCCTTCATTATCTCCTTTAGTCTCGGAGGTACTGGGTCATCCTTCATGAAAAAAAAGGAGATAACACTGTCAAACAACTCCCCACTTTCAGACCAGCACTCACTTGATTATATTTATAATCGTACGAACAGGTGAGGAGTGTAACATGGTTCACGTTTGTGCCTTTTTCTGTCGGTTCTTCACTATGAACCTTAATAATAAAAGTAATATTTCATATATTATACTAACATTGTACTGTAATACCTTATAAAGCCTCTGTTCATATTCACTGAGCAGCTGTTGTTTCAGTGCTGCAGACCCACTTCGCAGCTTAGCATCAGCATGCTCAGATTTCCTCTCCTCAGTCCTTAAAGATTTTTCCTTTCACGTTTTTCACAAGGTCAAGAGCTCAGAAAAAGATGAGGATGTTTTTTGCTTTAAGAGAAAAAGACCCTACTTCTCACTTGATTCACCCCATGTTTTCCTTATGAATGCACTGGTCTTAATTGCTTGGTTCAAAACAAATTGTTCAATTTGTAAAACTAAGGTTTCATTTAGAGCAAAATATAGATCATAACACAGGGAATGCTTAAAGGCTTAGGTAGCATGCGATAGATAAGATGCTAACATATTAAAAATTGACTACCCTTATGACACCTTTAAGCATTAGCCAAGCTCACAAAGTGTGTTTCTCAATCACCTGTTAACACACAGCTGCCACCCAAGGGACTTTTCATGCTGCCATTGAGAATTCAGCATCTTGACCAAAGCAAACTCTGGGGTTAGTGGGCAACCCATTCCTCCACCTGATGCAAAGCCCCCCATGGTGCCTCTACGTCAGCAGAGGCACACAAAGCTCGTAGTGACTCCAAAATATGTCATCTCAAAAACCCAAGATTCCAGTGCCTAAAATGCCAAAGTCAGGGCTTCGAAATGCCTGATAAACCAAGAGTCTACATTAATTATTTAATAGCTGAAATAGCTAAATTAGTCTGGATCCCAACCTGAAACATACAAAAAACTAATTCCCATACTTTTTAAGACCGTGTAAGAACCATAGTTTCAACTCAGGCACTTGTATTTCTAAATATTCAGAAGTGTAATGACACAGATCCGTCATGTCCTTTGTTTCCCCAACAGACTTGTATGCTGTGGGAACACTTAACCTTACAATGAGCCATTTCACAATCAATAACACAACAGCGTTGCCATCCACTTTCACTTCCTGGATGTGGAACGACAACGTTATCCTCCAGCTAATGAACAGTGCTTTATGCGTCAGCAGAAAGGTTTTAATGTAAATGAATATTCAAGGCCAGAATCTTTTCATTAGAGAAATGACCCAACTAAGACTTGTCTGTCATAACCTAGATAGTGTGTTTTTGAAGGTTTGCACAAAATGAATGAGTTGTCTTCTGGAATTACCAAAGCTTAATGTCAAGCTGGCCACTCACTTGAATCGCATCAAATATTCATGGCAGGGGGTCCCCCAGGACCAACACTGAGAAACACTAGCCTGTTAGGACACTAAAGTGTATAATTTAGCACTACTAACTTCACATTGCTTCCTGTATATCATGTCAGAATGTCTACTATGAAAAGTATCCATCAGATCCAATCAAATCTGGATATTGTGAATGAAATAGCACTGACAACTGCCTCAAAACATTGTATTTACCATTAAGCCATCACATTATAACACTCAAACAAAAAGCAACAAAAGCAGGATTTTGAATCGAAAGATATTAAATCAAATTCTGCTCTAATTCCCAAACTTTTGTTATGTTCTCTCATGGTTTGATTGCTACAAATACGTACAGATACCCAGTGTATTAGGCTGCCCATATTCTAGTAAACCTCCGCTTCTGGCCTTGGAGGTTATGACAGCTACTTGGGAGGAGTTTGTTGTCCAAACACTTTCGAACAAGCTAGCAGTCAAATGTGCCTGAGCCCAGTTTTTATGACTTCGTATAAAGGCAGCTCATGAAAATGTCACGTCAGAAGGATCCAAAACAAACACAGGCATCGATACTTACTTTAGGTACTTGGTCTACACTGAGCTCCAAACAGTAATTAGCCGACATACTGGGCGATAGCATCTTCAGAGTGATGTGTGGCGACTTTTGGGTCCTCGGTGAACTAGCTTGGTGAAAGTTTACTCGCAAAGGCGGCTAGTTTGAAAAATTACAATAAAATTGTGTAAGCACCACCCTCGCTCGGTTTCTTGTCGAAAATTCGTCGTATAAGGCGAAGTTAAAAGCGGAGTCGTACTACAAGAGGCAAAATAAAACTTCCAGCTTCCTGGACTTGGTAGTTTGTTGACGTCATTCAGAATAGATGGCGACGATTGGCTGCGGGTGAGGCGCGACGTGACCTGCCCGAGGACGTACTGGAGGCCAGACAAAATTTAAGGATGGCGGTTTCCCCCACCACACACACAAAATACACAGTATTTTGCAAAAAAATAAATAAATAAATAAAAAATGAAAGCCCCCAGTGGATGTTTAGAGTCAAATATAGTCTAATGCTAACAAAGACATGGGCTTCAAGGTTGTGTGTTTGCTCTAGTGTACGTGCAGAGATCCATGGTCTAAATCAACAGAACAGCTATGGCAAACATTAAAAGATCCTTTCAAACAAATAACCTATAAGTTAAGGATAATGTCTAAGATGCAGAGGAGCCAGTCACAAAGTATTAAAGGCAGCACCTTCCTCTTAATAGCACAGATAACATTCTTCAAACCTGTTCACTGCACCAGGAAAAAGCTTGTGAGCAGAGATTTTTTCATTCCTCATGATGTGAAGATTATGTCAAGCAGAAATTACTTTTTAGCACTGTGCATCTGCTGTTTTCACGCTAATGTGAAAAAACTTTCACTGCATGGCAGAGTACCTCTTGTGGTGAAATAAGCATGCAGTCATTTGACTATCAGATGAATAACTATTAATAGGCTGGACTATTTTCACATCACAGAGAGGTGACAGTAGATTGAAAGGGGAATTAAGAAAATGGTACAGAGGAAATCATACACAGAAGAATATCTCACAACATAAATGAGACTCATCTGGACAAAAATCCGCACTTGAAGCCTATAAAGGGCCATTTTTACTAACAGAGTTCATGAGTGCACATTCATAAACTTCACTTGTAAGTATACCAGAGTTAAATGAAAAGGGACATGTGTAATCTGTCTCTTGACAGGTGTTACAAAGCCATCTAAAACCAGAAATACACATTAAACCAATTTAAGATTTAATTAAGTTCTGAGTTCCATTCCAGCACACCCTGAGCAGAAAATGCAAACTGGGTGAAAATATTTTTCCTGAGTAGATCATGAGATATAAAAAGTTGGTAAACTGTCTAAGAAGAAAAGTCATCTTGTATTTAATCTTGAAACGAACATGCACCAATTTATTGTCAAGAACATATTGTGTTTGTTTATGCAGACTGTAACCTGCAGCAAGTAAATTGGAGCTTAAAACTGAATGATTGTGTAACCTGAGGGTTCAACATGTGTTAGTTAGCAGCAAGATGGAGATGGATAACATTTTCAGCAGCACATTACTCCTCTCCACACTTAAATCACAACCTCATCACAACACTTTCTTATTCCCACGCTCACATGACAGAAGTGGCCAATCAAAAGTTAGGAGGAGCATGGCAAAATTAAGGAAAACACAAGTGAAGATTCACCAGATTTTCATTCTTAATGTCACAGTGTAAATGTGAAGGCCTCAACATGTAACAATGCAAATACTGTATATTTTCTGTTAAACGCTAATGTGTAAATAATTAAATGCAAACATCTTAAAAGTATTTTTATAAACATATATAGCTAACAAGTATAGCTAAGCTCCCTCTGCTGATATGTAATCAGGAAGTAAATTACATTTTAAAAGATTCAATGTTTTGATTGAAAACATTGTAATCTCTAAACTACTTGTAGTCACATGAGACATCTGGTGCTCCACTTGGACTAATAACATTCAGACTGTTGCATGCATGTTCATGCAGGGAAAATTAACTAGATTTCAGATATCAGATGATTTTCTTGGCAAACAGTTGCTTTGCAGCGATTTGTCTGTACTGTTGATAAGCTGCTAAAAGACTTGTCAACAGACAGAGGAGGAATGTCCTCTTTTCAATATTAGAACAGCAAACATCTAAGCAGTTCAAAACAGTCAGAAATAGGTGACTAATAATTTTGATAAAGCGATTGGTTTGTGTCATTCTTAACACTAACCATCCATTTTCTATACCTGCTTTAACCCAGTTCAGGGTCGTACTGGGGCTGGAGCCTATCCAGGCTGCCACTTGGTGAGAGGCAGGCACAGCCTGGACAGGGTGAGGGTTAGGAAAGTGCCAACACAGAGACAAACGAGACACATAACTATGCATGCTCATTTTTAACACTATGAGCACAATTGTATTTGTACCAAAATATTCTATGTATCTATCTATCAAAATGTTTTATTCTGGGTTGTTTAAGACTGCAATTAACAAGGGGTAAACTGCGGCAGCCTAGTGTGACCTAAAACAAGCCAAGTTAAACTACCAGCTTTAGTACTTTGCATACACTCAATTCCCAGAGCCAATGTACATTTTTTTCCCTGTGAAACGCTTTAAAAACCTCTTTCAAATAGAAGCCAAGACTCCAAGTACTGTAGCTGAATGGCAGGAATCTTTAGACCGTGGCACAGCAAAGGCTCTGTTCGACCGACGGGAAAAAAAATCCTTTGGTCCGTGGCTGCATCAATATGCATGGAGCAAAACACAATTAGCTATCCATGCAGCAGAGGATAACATGGGATCCCATGTGAATCCTGGCAAATTTTGATGAATTGTCTTGTTGTACACACCACATCCCCTCAACCACTTGTGAGAGAGAGATAAGATGACTCAGCTAATTATATAAACTTTTTTTGTGTTTATGTGTTTTTGCACCTCCGATTTTCAATTGTTGATTCATCATTGCAACAAGGGTTAATATGCTGCAACCCTACCACAATTTTTCTGACCAGGAACCCCAATTGATGACTGACGGTTCTTGCAGACACAATCTGATCACATAAAGAGAAGGCAACCATACTTTTTTTCTGACGTTCCACCTCTCGGCTGAAAGGGTTCTTCCATTCTCCCTACCTGTTGAGTTATTGTTGGGTTGTGTGGGGAAAGCAAGGTCATTTTATTAATATGGCACAATTCAGCAACAAGGGGATTCAAAGGGCTTTATAGACAGCATAAAAGCATTAAAGTTCAGTCATATCAGTTGATCAAAATCAAACTGGAAAGTCTCAATGTTTGACCTGCACTTGTTCAGGTGCATACAAACTGAAAGCAGCTTCTCCATGTTTTGTTCAAATTCTGAAGACGTGTATTTTGGCCCTGAACCATTTAAAGTCTGAAGGTAAAGCCATTAGGAATGTCTCTAAAAAGAATAATTGTACACCGTACAGGCAGGAAGTTGAAGGTTTTTAGAGGCTTTATCGAGTTTTTAAAGTTGTGTTTGTTGATTGAACAAAATGTCATCATATTCTAATTGTACTTTTGTACAATTAGTGGAATATTGTATTGCCAGTAACTGATTGGGTATCGATTACTCGTCTAATGTTCAAGATTTTGTCTTTGAAAAAGGCACCAAAGCCACTGCAGGCTTCGGTGGATAGAAAGTCAGAGTCTACTGGCACAGAAGGATTTTTTAATCTATCTGCATCCATTCTGACTGATGTGGCGTTTCACCTTGGAGATCTTTTGTTCCCAGAAATTACCTTCACATTAATGCGTACAATGGCATTCTTAACCTTTGTAAATTCAGATTTAAGCAGTTCTCCAAGCTCATTAAACTGAAACCAACGGAGGTGTGCAGGAGAAAGCCTGAATAAATGAGTCACTGTTCTTATCATATGCCGTTAATCTCCATTTGAGCATTTGTGTGTACATATGTTTCACCCTCAAAGAATACACAGGAAGTACCTGGCAGGAAGGATACAAGAGTGTGCCCCTCTGTTGTGTGTTGGCCCAGACATATGCCAAATTAACCAAAAGTTATCAAGAATGGAACATAGTTGTTTGGTTTTTCTATTCTTGGAATTATCAATGTAAGTATTAAAATCACGAACAATAACTACACACTCATAGTCAAAGTAGATTACTGCAAGAAGGTCAACAAATTCATTGAACAATACTGTTCTATAATTTAGTGGCCAATAGATATTTTAGTAGTGAGTAAGTAAGTAAGTAAGTAAGTAAGTAAGTAAGTAAGTAAGTAAGTAAGTAAGTAAGTAAGTAAGTAAGATTTATTTGTACAGCACCTTTCACAGACCAGGGTCACAAAGCGCTTTACAGTAGAAACACACAGTTTGGAAGTACATAAAAGTACAAGTTTAAAAGGCCAAGGCAACTCAGTGACAATCATAGCAGCCCTAAGACAATTAAGCAAAAACCTTGAACAAATAATAGGTCTTAAGTTGCCTTTTGAAGGCGTCAACAGACTCCATCGAACACACAGAGAGCGGAAGATAGTTGCAAAGCCTGGGAGCAACAGCCTGGAAGGATCGGTCTCCTGTGGTCTGGAAACGAGTGCATGGCACCATCAGTAGATTCTGATCCACAGACCTCAGATCCCGAGCTGGGATGTAAGACTGGATCAGATCACTGATGTAAGGTGCCTGACCATGCAATGCTCTGAAAGTTAAAACCAAAATTTTAAAATTGATCCTAGAGGAAATTAGCAGTCAATGAAGAACTTTAAGAACAGGGGTTAAGTGAGTCCTCCTATTAGAGCGGGTCAGAATTCTCGCTGCAGAGTTTTGCACTAACTGTAGGCGAGACAGCTCCTTCTTGTTTAGACATGAAAACAAACTATTACAATAGTCCAAATGCAAAGACAAAAATGCATGAATGATCAGCTCCAAATCATTTTATTACACCTTTTTCCTGAGTTTGGAGATTTTCCTCAGTGTGGCATAAATGGATTATTTCAACTCAAAAGACACATATTTAAAGGATATGAAGTTTCTGCAAAATCTGTGAACAAAGCAATAACTCTTTCCCCTATCATGAACTCATTCCTCTAAAAGATCTGAAGTTTGGAAGGGTTGCATCAAACAGAACAGCTACAGTGTTATCTCAGTCTAACCAAGTGTCTGTTAAAACAAGTCAAGATGATATCGAAGAGTAAAATCAGGTATCAACATTTCTTTTTCCATCTAAGGATCTGACATTTAATAAACGCTGGGTTGAAAACGTTATCTGGACGGTGCTTGGTGTTAACCAGCAAATAATAAGGTATCAATGCTAAACTTGTCAAATCTGCAACGCAGGTTTACAAGACTTGGCAGAGGTACTTGCCTAAAGGACCCAGTTTTTCCTGGGGAGAATCTTAAGAGGTTTCAGCCGCAAAGACTCGAACCAGAGGAAAATAATTTGGCACTCAAACTTAAATGAGTTAGAAGGTCAATTGTGGAAAGACCTTCCTCACTGGTCTCAGGCAGGTGCTGAGGAAGCTCTCCTCCGAGGTTTCTTCTGTGTTGTGTTATTTCCTCCCATACTGTTATTTTGTTATTATATTATTTCCCATATTGTTATTACGTTATTTTCCTCCCATACTGAGAGACAAGCTTCTAGGTATGGGTGTAGCCCACTCCCTGACATCGTGGATTATAGACTATTTGTCTGCCAGACCACAGTATGTTAGGATGGGGAGATGTGTTTCTGGAACACTGGAATGCAGTACTGGGACTCCACAGGGTACTGTTTTGGCTCCTTTTTTTTTGTTTTACCCTGTACACATCGGACTTCAGGTACATCAACAGGAGAAGAAGTACAGGGACCTTGTGGAGTCCTTCTATGGCTGGACCAAAAAGAACTGTTTGCTCCTGAACACAACCAAGACCAAGAGCTGGTGGTGGACTTCAGGAGATCTAAAACTATATACCAATCATTCTGCATTGATTGGAGGGGAGATAGAGTGTTCAGACCTGCAAATACCTGGGGGTGGTGCTGGATAATAAACTAGAGTGGTCTGCCAACATAGAAACAGTGTACTGGAGGGGCCAGAGCCGTCTCTTCTTCCTGAGATGGCTCAGTGATGTGATATGCATGTTTTATCACACTATCATTGAGAGTGCACTGTTCTATGCTGTTATTCTGCTGGGGGAGTTGCACTACAGGCAAAAACTGTAGGCGCCTGGACAAACTGGTAAAAAAAAGGCTGGTTCTGTTGTAGGCAGAAGGCTGGACCCTCTCAGTGCTCTGGTGGAACAACGGATGAGGAGGAAATTAGATTCTGTTTTGGAGAATAATAAACATCTTCTCCACAGCATCCTGGCAGGACAGAGGAGCAGCTGCAGTGAGAGGCTCATCTCTCTGTGCTGCAGGACTGAGAGGTTCAGGAGGTCCTTTGTTCCCACAGCCATAAGGCTTTTTAACAGTGAGTGCTGACATATTTTTTCAAATTTGTTTAGTCATTTATTTAGTCATTTAATTTTAGCAGTTGTAGTAGTAGTAGTGGTGTTTTTATTAGTATTATTATTGTTGTTGTTGTTGTTTGTGACGAAGCCCCCGTCACTACACGCAGGTGATACACGGTAAAGCACCCTCAGTCTTTCATACATGGATCATATTTGCATTGTTCCCCACTGGTTTGGTGGTGAGTGCACGCACCACATTGGAGTAATGCTCAAACATCATATCTCCAACAGAAGCACAAAAAAACCCACACTACTCATCATATTTGTTTTCTCCAGTTTTCTTTATTTTATGATAGTTACCTGTACTGCTGCTGCCATCCTCCTGCTCTCTGTGCCTGCCTGGGAGACTAAACAGAGCAGCAGAAGCAGCAGCCTTTTATAGTGTGGTTGGCTGCGGACTATACCATCTCCCCTCTAAGTGGAGGGGGAGAGTTCATGGTCTGTTCATATTTTCTGTTGTAATTGCTCAAATGGAGCGTGATTTATCATGGTGATGGTTTGTATATGTTATGTAATGGGGTTATTGCAGAGCCTGTGTGTGAAATGTGGTGGCCAGAAGTATTGTTTTCTCTATTAATTGGGTTGATTGGTCTTGGGGCTATATAAGGCTCAGGCCGACCAGACACTCGGGTGGAGAGTGTGAGGGCTGAAGTAAGGGCTTGTTTTGTGTCCACATAACTGGCTTCTTTATTAGATTTGTCTCCCTGTAAATAAACCGCACAGTTGAAGCACTACCTGCAACTCCAGCTAATGATGGCAAAACGAGGCTTCATGAACCAATGAGGCTTTCCAGCCCAAAGGTTCGCCAAAAGGTTCATTACCCGAAGCCTCATTGAAACGGTCTCTCTAGTGACACCTGCTGTGCAAAAGGAATATATGACAGACTAAATTAACCCTGAGTTAGAGCATCCTGCAATATAAAATAAACAATTGTTGTCACTGTGTCTCAATGAAAATAAATGTGTGAAAACTGCATATATGGAAGTATTATTGAGTGCTATGGTGTTGATCACTCAAATGAAATATATCAATGATGGACAATGACTACAGTGCTTATGGAACTGGGAGTATGAAAGTGCTTATGGGACCGGGAGTCAGGAATAAACTGCAACCGAACAGTATGGGCAACAAGACAAATATAAGTTATTGGTTTTTATTTTAAAAAATGTGTGTCCATAACGTTGCGGTTTAATATGCCCAGAAGAAAAAAGAGCGACAACTACTACCCATAACTATGTTCTTCTCTCGAATAAACACACCTGCACCGAGGGCTTTAGAAGAAAAAAACCGCTAGAGCGGAGTCAGGATGCAGCGGCTCAGTCAGAAGAGCAGTGAACTAACGTGAGTCACTATTTGTCCCACTGTAATTTTTATTTTTTTTCATAATTATTTTTCATTTTCTCCCGTTCTAATCCAATGACTCGGGTCGCGGTGGGGCGGTACTGATCTCCGCAATTTGAAGACTTCAGTTCGTATTGATGATTAAAATTATTATTTTACAGTACAGTAGTTATTTGTAAAAAAAAATAAAGGTTACTACTTCGCGGATTTCGCCTATCAAGGGTTCTTTTTGGAACGTAACCCCCACGAAAAACGAGGGTTCACTGTATATCCTATATAACTATTCTAACACTATTCTAACCTAATTACGATATATTCTAATGCAGTATAATAATAATAATAGATGATATGACTGATATAATAACTGAACTTAACCACTAACTCTGATACAACCAACGCACACTCTACCTCTCACCAATACCAAACGGCAACTCAAAACCCTCGAAGTGCCGCAAGGTTCAAACCCTTTTTATGCGATAGTGACGCTCAAAATGAATCAGTGACATGTACACTGAATCCGAGGCCTCGTTTGTCATCAGTCACGTGATTTTTATGGAAACGATTCAAGCCTCGAACCATCGCTTCATCTGGCTCGCCCCTTTTTGCTCGACACACGCTCCGAGGCCTCGCTTCAAACGCCACATCACTAACTCCAGCCATTTTGTATTTGCATCCTGAGTTTCCCACGTTTTTGTGACATTTGGTGGCAGTGGTGGGATGGCCAGTCGCAGAACTTAGCGTGTTTTCAAGAAGCAGACCGGCTTGCGCTCTCATAAGCTACAGATTGAGAAAAAGGTAGAGGATGACTGGGAGACAGCAGCTTCCTCTGGGGATGAAGACCAGAGGTATTAGGCACAAGGAGCAAAGCCCAGAGTGTACCACCAGCTGCTCGCCTGGCCACCTCCCGGGCCACCGCCTGGACCGCCGCCTGGACCGCCGCCTGGACCGCCGCCTGGACCGCCGCCTGGACCGCCGCCTGGACCGCCGCCTGGACCGCCACCTGGACCGCCACCTGGACCGCCACCTGGACCGCCACCTGGACCGCCACCTGGGCCTCCGCTGGAGGATGGGCTCTTGGAAATGATACACCTCTTCAGGGGTTTCCTGGTGGCGCGGCAGAGAAGAGATGATATTCTCCAGGGCGAGCTGCGGGGCCTGCGTGTTTCCCTGGAGGCCTCAGCATCCCAGCAGCCCAGCATGCAGCCATCACCAGCTGTGCAGTCCATCACAGGCGGGAGGGGCCGGGCAGGGTGAGCTGATGACGCCTTTACATAACAGACTACATAGTTCTCCTGGTGGTCAACCAACAGTACAGAGGAAGGAGCCAAAAATGCCAACGTATCAACAAGGGGAGGACATTGGAAATCATCTCCTTCGCTTTGAACGCATGGCAAAGACTTGGCAGTGGCCGACCAGTGATGCCGGTAACGCGTTACTTACGTTACTTAGTAACGCGTTACTGTAGTCGGACTACTTTTTTCAGTAACGAGTAGTCTAACGCAACTACTATTTCAAAACTAGTAATCAGATTGAAGTTACTTATCTAAAACATCGTGCGTTACTATATCTGCATTTCGGGGGAACGTATACTCCATAGCGGCCATGTTGGCTTTTGTCAACATATATTCACAATTATTATAACCATTCATTTGTATTGAAATAATCTGGGATAATTTCATTTTCTTATAAGCAGTGTCCGCGATGGGAGCGGGGTTCGCCTGAAGTCACTCGTTATTTTACATCTACCTACCCAGTAAAAGTGATCTGTCCCACTAAAATGTGAAACACCAGCGATACCATTTGTTACATTTTACTCACTTTCCCTAATCATTTTGAATAAATACACCAATCTAAACCACAGTTTTAATCAGTGCCTGTCACAGACGATAGTTGATAGGTTTAGCTATTCGTCCTACGTTTCAGGCAGTGCTATGGAGAGGGCTAGCTAGCTGTTTATCTTACCTGGTCGCAATTGATGACTTAAAGATGACTTGTTAACGTCTTTGTACTGTATTACATCTTCTAGTACCTATATACAATATCTGAATGAGTGTACGGGTGTTTATCTATATGTATACTTCGTCAGTTGTAGCTTTGGGTAACCCAGTAACAGCTGCAGTTGTAGGCGACTAGTATACAAACATTTCTGCAAAGCGACGGGTCTGACGATCAATCAGGTTTGTTTAAACTTTTATTGGTCAACGGGTGGATACAGCAAGATAAACGTGACATTTTTCGGTCAAAAACTTGACTGTCATACTGGCTTGGGCCCATAATTATCAGCAGGTTATGTGATATGACCGTCCGTTTGTCTGCATCGCTGCGAGTGAATGACTGATGGCGCCAGTCAAAGTGTCTAACTTCTGTAGGCCTATCATATGCCGTGCTTTGCTAACTGAACAAATTCTTTGAAATGTTTCTCAAATTGCCCATTTCTTTCGGAATTCCCAGGGATCTGGAGCATTGTTGTAAAATTCTGTTGGGGTCTAGAGGGTTATATTTATTTATTCTTATTTTTTGGCTACACGTTTCTTACGAGGTTACGTCATCTCTGCTCCGCGGCGCCAAAGTCAGATCAAAGATTCTATCTCGTCAGATATGAACAATATGGAAGGAGAGAGGTTTGCCTTTAGCAGCTGGAAATACAGGCATTATTTAGATTTTATTTCGGCTAAGGATGACAACATTAAGGTCCGCTGTACACTCTGTGCTGGTGACAGAGTGCTGTCTACCTTCAAAAACACAACGTCAAATCTGAAAAAACATCTGGAGAAACAGCACAGCACAACGAAGCTTACAGAGCAAGTCCCGCCCGCTGCGAAAGACACAGATGAAGAAGGTCCCAGACCTAGCAAGCAAAGGAAGCTGGATTTCAGTGTAAAACCAGTAAGTGGGGCGGAGTTGAACTGGATGGTTGGGCATTATGTGGTCGAGGAAATGCTGCCTGTGAACACTGTTGACTCACCATCGTTTCGTGCCATTGTATCTAAGATCCCTACCAGTAACGATACTGAGCTGCCTCACAGAACATGCTTTTCTAGTTACCTGGATAAGCAATATGAAACGATGGAGACAAATCTGAAGGCTGCGCTACATGATGTCGACTTTGTGTCAACAACAGCTGATATTTGGACAGCTAACAATAAAAGTTACATGGGGGTCACATTACACTGGCTTAGTAGAGACACGTTAGAACGCAAAAAGGCAGCTTTAGCATGCAGAAGAATACGAGGGCGACACACATATGACGTCATTGGTCAAGAAATTGAAGACATCCACTCGGCGTATGGGATTGGGAACAAGGTAGTTGCAACAGTGACAAATAACGGCTCGAACTTTGCCAAGGCGTTTCCAGTTTACCAGGCTGTATCTAGTGATGATGAGATGGAGGAAGAGCCAAACCCAGATGATGAGGTCACGTTTTTACCTATGGCAGAACTCTTGTCAGCTGAGCATGAGAGTGATGTCGAGGCCCAGATTGTGCTTCCTCCACACCACAGGTGTGCTTCACACACAATCAACCTAATTTCCACAAACGATTTGGAAAAATATTTAACATCTAATGCAGACATTAAGGTTGTTTACAGGAGCAGCACAGCAAAATGCTCAGCTCTTTGGACAAAAGCAAGTAGGTCTACCAGCGCATCAGAGGCAGTGGAGGAAGTCAGTAAAAGAAAGCTCTTGGTACCAACCTCTACAAGGTGGAACTCATTTTTCGATGCTTTAAAGAGAGTTATAGAAATCCCCATGAATGAGCTGAATACTCTGTGCACCAAGCTGGGAGTAAAATGCTTCAAAGACAAAGAGTACCAGTTCCTACATGAGAACTGCACTGCCACAAAGCCTCTGACTGTTGCTCTTGACATTTTACAAGCGGACTGTCCTTATGGGACTTTACTACCCACATTGGAAGTCCGGATGCAGAGGACCCTGGCTGTGAAAGATGCCCTCTCCAGCATGAGTGCAGGCCTTCCAGATGCCATAGTGCAGGTATGATCCACGTTTAAGCTATTCCACTATTCACTGTCTACAATTTACACTATACACATTCACAATGAGATTCAAAATACTCACTTATGCCAATATTATGTTCAACAGTGTGCTATTTAATAAATAAACACACACAGACACACACACAAACACACACACACACACAAATGGGATATTTACATCACAGTACAAAAGAACAGAATAAAAAGAGAAACAAAAGCCCCTTTCACACTGCGACCCGCTACCTTAGCGGGTCCAAATTGCACCTTCGACCCGCGTCGAGCAATGTGAAAGCTTGGCGTATTAGGTGACCCATGTCGCCTGAAGCCGAGTTCAGGGGGCGTTGCCTAGTGGCAGAGCGTCACATGAAACACATGAAATGCTGGGCGTGTACAATGACGTAGGCACAAGCCATGCGTCGGAGGTAGGGTTAAATACACCTTGAGGACTCGTTTTTGCAATTGTATATGCAGTTCATGGAGATGTTATTTTACGGGGTGTGGATGGTTACAACGTGGGATGCCGCCGAAGAACATATGCTGAGAATACAAGAGCACTATAGTCCCCGAAATGTGGCGGTAAATAACGTCCTCTGCTCGGAGGCTGAGGAGCTCGCGGACCTCCTTGTCTCCCCAGTTGGCCATATTAAAAAATTGATGTAGGCTAAAACAGAGTAAAACTTGTCCTCACCAGTCGCTGTTGTTCTGAATCAGCTGTCCATTCTGTCTTTTAAACTCCTCACGTCACGCCACTCCCACGTCCGACCCGCGTCAGTTGCGTTCACACCAAACTCGGCTCGGCAAAAAGACTAGGGTCCGACGCGGGTCGAAAGGCGAGTTGAGTTGACGCGGCAGCCCGGGTCGTCATAGTGAACGCAACAGCGGACACGCTAAATTTGCGGATTAAACGTGGGTTATTCCTCAGTGTGAAAGGGGCTACAGACACACAGGTTATTGCACATATCCTAAACATAGCAATGATATTTTTCAGGCGGTCAAGACTGCTGGTCTCCTGGACGACAGAGATGCCCTTCTTGCAGCTGTGAATTGTCCAAAATTTAAACTCCGATGGCTGAGAGATGCAGATAGGAGGGAGCAAGTGAAACAGCTTCTGACAGAAGAATGCAGCACAACTGCTCCAACACAGAGCTCTGCCAGTGTGGCAATACACCTGTCCCCCAAGGTGAGATGGACTTTTTCAATTTTGAGGCAGAGCCAGAGGAGACCTACTCTGCAGAAAAGGAAGTCATGAACTACCTGAGTTCATCCCATGATCTTCAGATTCTGCATCAGTTTGCAAACCTAAAGAAGATCTTCTTGAAGTATAACACTCCAACCCCATCCAGTGCTCCTGTGGAGCGTCTGTTCAGTCTGGGGGGTTTGGTACTCACGCCGAGAAGAAATAGACTGTCTGACCAGAGGTTCGAGAAGCTTCTGTTAATGAGGTACAATCACTGGTTTACTTGTCCCACTCCACAGTTTCTTGCATAAATGCAACTAAAAGCGAAGTCAGGTTTTACGGGTTTTGTTCTGATTTGTTCTGTAAAACCACTCCTTGCTGCTCTGTTAGACAACTACAGGTTCAATGGGATGTTCAATATAGGCCTACATGTTCATTCATTTACATAGGCCTAAGTGCCGTTAGATTCCGAGTATGTTATTTTATTGTTATAAGTATTTCTGTTAAATTAATTGAATTTTATTTCTGTTTTTTTTTTTTTTTTTGGGGGGGGGGTATTAGGCTATGTATTACTTTTTTTACGTAAGAGGTTTTTTTATATTTTAACTAAAGTCAAGAAAAACTGTCTTATTTATTTTTTATTTCAAAAACATGTAAGCCTATTTCAATAAAAAAGTTTGCAAATGTCAGTGTCATTTTTGATGTTCCGGTTTAAATACATGTCAATAAAGTGAATATTGGCAGAACTGGTAGTCATTTTCATGTTATAGGGGCGGGGGATCAGCCTCTGCTGAAAGTAACTAAAAGTAATCTAACTTAGAAAACAATGTGTGCCATGTGTTGTTGATTACAGCCAACAAACCAATGTCCTGTGTGTGCATGGTGACTGCAAACCAGAGCCACAGGTTGAACTCACTGTGGAGGTGGATGGACAGAAATACCTGATGAAAGTGGGTGTGTTGGAAAATTTACTTGTGGAGATGATCTTGGGGTGGGATTTCCCTGTGTTGTATGATCTCCTCACTGATCGTAACAGCTCCTGCAATGCTGCTGAACTGGTGTTAGAGCCCAAAATGAATGTCTCCTGTTTTGTCATGACACGTTCTCAGGCTAAAACCCAAGCTCAGCCCGGACTGCAGCCTCTGCCAGACTTGTGTGGTAGTCTGTGTGAGGCAGGGCCCAATGGGCCCAGGAAGTCACGCCGACAGCGGCGGTTGGAGAAACGTGCTGGTGCCCCTGAATCTGTTAAAACACCAGATAATGATTTCTCTGTTCAATGGGAGATACCAGAAAATATCAAAATGTTACAACAGACTGACCCTTTGTTAAAGTCTCTGTTTGACAAGGTTGCAACCTCTACTGATAACATGGTTAAAACTGGGGGGTCAGTTTATGTTCTGCATAATGATGTTCTGTACCAGGGGAGTGAGCCAGATAACATGCGGTTAGTGGTGCCAGGAAGTTGTCGATCTCTGATGTTACACCTGGCACACACCATTCCATGGGAGGGACATTTGGGGCACCATAAGACATATGGTGGCTTCACGTTTTTTTTGGCCTTCAATGTACTCTGATGTACAGGCATATTGCAAATCATGTCCAGAGTGTCAGAAAACCAGTGCTATCCGTGAAGCAGACAGAGCACCGCTGCAGTCTATGCCTGTGATCAACACCCCATTCAGACGCATTGCCATGGACATTGTGGGACCCTTAGAAAAAAGCTCAGCAGGATATCAGAACGTCCTCGTTGTCTGTGATTATGCTACTCGGTTCCCAGAAGCTTTTCCTCTGTGGTCAATAACCGCTCCAAAACTGATCAGTGCTCTTGTCCAGCTCTTTTCTAGAGTAGGTATCCCAGAGGAGATTTTGACTGACCAAGGGACCAACTTTACATCTCGCCTGATGGGTCAGCTGCATCGAGAGTTGGGCATAACAGCGATCAAGACATCCCCCTATCACCCAGAGACAGATGGGCTGGTGGAGAGGTTTAACCAGACCCTCAAAAGGATGCTAAGAAAATTTGTCTCTGACACAGGAAAAGACTGGGATAAATGGTTACCTTTTCTCCTTTTTGCCTACAGAGAAGTGCCACAGGTCTCCACTGGGTTTTCTACTTTCGAGCTCCTGTATGGGTGGCCTGTCCAGGGGCCCCTTGACCTGCTGAGGAAGAACTGGGAGGAAAAAGAGCCAGCCAAGATGGAGCAGGGCCAGGGGGTGTTGCAATATGTCCTCCAGATGAGGGACCGATTGGAGGAGTACAGAGAGGAGGCCAGAGTGAACCTCTTGGAGGCACAGAGGTCACAGAAAAGGTGGTATGACCAACAGGCCCGCCAACGTGAGTTTAAAGCAGGCCAGAAGGTCATGTTGCTCCTGCCCTCGTCGACCAGCAAACTGCTGGCCAAGTGGCAGGGGCCGTTTGAAGTCACTAGGCGGATGGGGCCCACAACCTATGAAGTTCTGCACCCTGAGGGGAAACAGAAGCAGACCTACCACGTGGACCTCTTGAAAGCCTGGGAGGAAAGGGGAAGCCTCCCATCCATGACCTCTCTGGTAGCGCGTCATGTGCAGGAGGAGGATGACACCGAAGGCGTGGTGGAAGCCTGGAAGCAACCGGCCAGAGTAGACCTCTCTCATCTGGACGAAAAGAGGTCAGTTGAACTCCAAGTTTTGTTCGACTCTTTCCCCCCGTTGTTCTCACAGAAACTGGGCTGTACGGGAGTGTTGCAGCATGTCATCCGAGTCAAGCCAGAGAAGAGGTCAATACGTCAGGTGTGCTACAGAGTCCCAGAGCATTTGGTGCAGCCACTGAAAGAGGAGGTGCGGCAGATGATGGAGCTGGGAGTTATCGAACCCTCAGCAAGTGAGTGGAGCAGCCCCATAGTCATCGTGCCCAAAAAGGATGGGTCTCTTCGTGTGTGCATTGACTTTAGAAAGCTGAATGCTATCTCTTTTTTTATGCCTATCCAATGCCACGAATGGAAGACCTGTTGGAAAAGATTGGTAAGGCAGCTTACATCACGACACTTGACCTCTGTAAGGGGTATTGGCAGGTCCCCCTAGAGGAGCAGTCCCGTCCCCTTACTGCTTTCAGGACCCCTTTTGGACTGTTCCAGTTCACCGTGATGCCTTTTGGTTTACACGGGGCGCCAGCGACGTTCCAAAGGCAGATGGACCAGGTGCTCCAAGGCTGTGAGTACTGTAGCGCTGCCTACTTAGATGATGTGGTGGTGTTCAACCAGACGTGGGAAGAACTTGTGGAACACCTCCGTCGAGTACTTGGAGCGATCAGTACAGCTGGGCTCACCCTTAACCTGCAGAAGTGTGAGTGGGTGAAACATGAAACTGCATACCTGGGGTACCAGCTGGGAAAAGGTGAGATACGCCCTCAAGTTGATAAAATTGCAGCCATCTTAAGCAGTCCCCGACCTCGTACCAAGACTCAGGTCCGGTCCTTCCTTGGCTTGGTGGGCTGGTACAGGCGGTTCATCCCTCACTTTTCCACTCTGGCAGCCCCTTTAACCAACCTCACCTGCAAATTGGCCCGTAACCCTGTGCAATGGAGTGAGGAGTGTGAGATGGCTTTCCAAGGCCTGAAGGAGAAATTATGCTCTTCCCCTGTGTTGCAGAGTCCTGACTTTGACTGCCGTTTCCTGGTGCAGGTGGATGTGTCAGGGGTGGGCCTGGGGGCAGTACTGGCTCAGGGAGAGCCGGGAGAAGAACATCCTGTACTGTACCTCAGCAGGAAGTTGCTACCTCGTGAAACCCGGTACTCCACCATTGAAAAAGAGTGCCTGGCAATCAAGTGGCCGTTGGATAGCCTCAGGTATTACTTGCTGGGATGGGAGTTTGACCTTCAGACAGATCACAGGGCCCTGACCTGGATCCAAACCATGAAGGACAGGAACGCCAGAGTCACCATGTGGTACCTGGAGCTGCAGCCATTCAAGTTCTGTGTTTGGCATAAGGCAGGCAAGGAGAATGTTACAGCGGACTATTTGTCATGGCTGCCAAACATTGCCGCTGCAGGAGAGGAGGGCGGTAATGTGACGAAGCCCCTGTCACTACACACAGGTGATACATGGTAAAGCATCCTCAGTCTTTCATACATGGATCATATTTGCATTGTTCCCCACTGGTTTGGTGGTGAGTGCACGCACCACATTGGACTAGTGATGTGGCGTTTGAAGCGAGGTCTTGGAGCATGTGTCGAGCAAAAAGGGGCGAGCCAGATGAAGCGTTGTTTCGAGGCTTGTATCGTTTCCGTAAAAATCACGTGACTGATGACAAACGAGGTCTCGGATTCAGTGTACACGTCACTGATTCATTTCAAGCGTCACTACCATAGACATAATATACGTAGACGCCTCATGGCGTGCTGAAACGTAACAGCGTCGCTGCCATATTGGCTGGGTCTCCTCACTCTGGGCTAGACGGAGAGTGAGCTACTATGTTCGTATTTACTGCAGTTTATGGTTGCAATAACCGGCGCAGTATTGATACCAGATCGCGTGGGATTACCTTTCACAAGTAAGATTGAACAATAACTTTAACTGGTTATTTTACTATATATAATATTCTGTCATCCTAACTAACGTTACGTGCAACGTTATTACAGTGGGGACTGGTACTCTCTCTCATTGTCTCTTGCTGTTTTTTGTTTCTTCTTCATATTTTGAAGGTTTCCCAGTGATACAGACTTCAGGAGGCAATGAGAAGTTGCTATAAGACGGGATGGTTTTGTTGCGACTGAGTCATCAAAGCTCTGTAGTGAGCACTTCAAGCCTGATGATTTTGACAGGACGGGTGAGATTGTCAGGCTAAAGCCCTATTCGGACGGGACTAGTTCAATGGGGGGACGTATGGTAATGTTGGTTAACCAGACGACGCCAGGGAGAAGAAATGACCAATTCGGACGGGACAAGAAATCCCTGTAATATTCATCTAATATGGGAGGAGTTGTTGGTTACGCACAACCGTCACATCCTGGATGCTATGCACGTCTTCATTTCACTTCCGTAAACCCCATCTGTAAATTGGATGCGTGCTTGCAAGCAGCGCTTCACCCAGAACCTCCATGTTTGCAAACAGACACACCTAATTGTTTCTCTCTTTAAAAGGATGTGACGACATATTCCGTACTTATTACCGAAGGTCGCATTCGCACGGGATTAGTATTACCTATGGTAGATACTCCGGACCGTTTCACAGGAGGTAGAATTCTCGGCAAAGTTTACTGACATACTCCGCTATCTTTACTGACATGGTGCGTTCGGACGGGAATAGATTTCCCGGTTATTGTTACTTTACCCCAGGTCCCCCCATTAAACTAGTCCCGTCCGAATAGGGCTTTAGAGATGATGCTTGTGTCATTTGTGGTGTCTGTATTTCACAAAGTAAGGCTGCACCACATTACAAAATTAACTACCCTGAAGTTACAGAGTGCCAGCATACACGAGTAGTTAGTATACAACCTCTTGTGTCAAATAAAAGATTTATGGGGGGTAATAAAAGTGTGATTTATGAGGACGGTAATAAAACGTCATTTATGAGAGGCAATAAATGACGTGTGACCTTTGGTGACCTTTGATGTACTTTGATGTACGTATTTCCGGGCACATCAAAGGGTTAGCTAGGGGTAATAAAAGTGTGATTTATGAGGACGGTAATAAAACGTAATTTATGAGAGGAAATAAATGTCGTGTGACCTTTGACGTGTGACCTTTGATGTACTTTGATGTACGTATTTCCGGGCACGTCAAAGGGTTAGCTATAACATGTGGCAGATGGTGTGGTTTAGGGGGGTTTGTATTTACAGTATTGATTCTCACAGCAGGTGTCAGCGAATGGTCAGACATTTGGTTTTTCTACATTTGGCTTCAAAGGGGTCATTATTAGTACAATGAGATAGAATGAAAAAAAACATAGTTATATGTAAATTGTCCCCTGACTTTAAGAACCAATGAGATGACAGGAGGGTGGGGTTTTGGTAATGGATAAAAACCCTGACGGGGTCTACGTGTAGAGAGCGACAACGTTGTGAAAGATAGCTGATTCACAATGAGCAGGACAAGGAGCCATGCGGTTAAAGAAAAAGAAGAAGAGAAATCTTCCCAAGCGACGGAGCGGTTATTTACTCGGCGCTCTCTCATTTGTGAGACACCGGTAACGATATATCAAGATCCTCCACTGATACCAAATGCACCCAAAAGGAGCATGGTGTTCCTGTGTAGGACCCAGCAACCCCCGCCTGAATCTCTACATCAAGAATGGTCGTTGGAGTCCTATGGAATGCAAGGAAAATGGGGGTATGTGTTCAAGTATGAAACAGGCGACCTCTGTCTGTATCAGCTCGATGCGGATGATGAGAAGCTGGGACCCCTGACCAGTGTGGGCACGCTAACCTCCAACGACTGGGGAGTGTTGAAGCTAGCAACCCCCCGTTCTCCTAGAGGTTTGGATCTATCTGAGAATGCGACAACAGTGAAGGAAGACCCTGGAGAAATCAAGGGGGCGTCTGCAGCTAAACGCCCGAGATTGATGACACCTCTAAATGACATCGAGCTAGCCCAAAGAAGGATGGCTTTCAATGCGGTGTGGCAATCGAGAACAGCCGTCACTGGTCGCTGGTTCTTTCGTGCAAGCTACCGGAAACCTAATGAGAAGGATGACGCTGATCTTTTTGTTCTTGAGTGTTTTAACTCAGACTGTGGTGTGTTTAGGAGGGTGCTAGCAATACCTCGACTTGCATGGGTGGACAAGATGAAAGAAATAGCGGATCGGATTTCCTTGCTCTTCCGGAGCTGTCAGAATTGGGTTGAAATTCTGGTAGTCAAGAAGACTCTGGCTCTATAGACACGCCTCCAATGAGGTGTTACCTCATCATCCTCCACCCCCCAAACATTAACCACACCCATTCCTTCAGGTTTATAAAAGAGACACTCCATCACACAGGATGAGAACTAATGCGCAGAAGACAATGTCAGGGGAGATCCCTGAATGCAGTTCACTGGAGACTTCTCCGACGATCTTGGTGCAGCCTGGGAGCCCGTCAGCATCACCGCAGTCTGGATCACCAGACACTGGTAGATACAGTATGGAACCGTATCACCCTCCTTCACCGTCGCCTTCACCCGAAAACTTCTCCTCCTCCTCCTCTTCTCTCGAGATTGAGTTCTCCCCCACGGCACCTGATGACTGCGTCTTAACGCTCTACCGGGTAGGATCAAGCATCAACACCCTGGCCTAATGGAAGTTGGGAGTCCTCCTTCTCGTCAGACTCAACTTCCTCTGGTGTTATGGCCATGATGCTTGATCCTAATTCTAATTGAGCCCAATTGGGTTTGAAAAGTTGATAGTCAACAACCACCTAGTACCCAGGACAGTTTTGTAACAAACCTACAAGTTAACATTGGGCCTAAATGGAGCACATGGACAACTTTATTTGGACTTTATTTGGATTTTTCAATCTGTTTATTACCCTCATGTGCTCGACATACAAATGTTGGCTGGGGTTTATCCTCAGAAAGGAAGCACTGAAATGCCTTGTCTTAGTATTCAGATATTTCCACTTGCTTCTATCATGGCTGCTGCTTACAGACTGTAGTGGCCGTTTGTCAAACAAATTAAACAAAACTTAAATTAAAGCAAATCAAACGAACACTTCAGGCACCATGGGCAGGTAATGTATGCAGGCAAGACATAGTCCAATTTCCAGGCAGAAGTTTTGAGTTGAGGCTGGTTTAATTTTTGTTCCAGAAGAGCAAACAACATGGTCTCTCTCGCACTGGTAAAAAACCATATGCCCATCACCCAGGTGCCTACACAGATCACCACCTACTTCCTACCTATATACAAGTGTGCCTATGCCCACTACTGCCCCCAAGTGTTCAAATCATATCAGTAAATAAATCAAAGAAAAAGACTAAACCTATAAAGCAAAGCAATTAACTAAACAAATAACTAGACAATAATATTAGCAAAATATCAATAATTAATGTGAGCAAAATAATAATGAAAACAATAAACAAATTAACCATTACATTTACCATTACTCAAAAAGAAAAATAGTATAGCTCCAACACAGACAGTAAACAGATGAAACAAGGACAACCCTCTCTATTAGTTGCATCATGTGAAATTATGCTAAATTGCACTTTTGTATCTCAGTACAATAAAACCACAGTCTACCCAATAGGTGCTCAAAGAAACAATAGTCAGAGCATCTTTCATCCCAGAAAATCTCATTTTTTTCAGTCATGAAGGATAATGGTTTTACAAAAATGTACTAACAAATGTTCATCTTTCAGAAACAGTATTTCCTCTGTTTTCTTTAAAACACCCCAAATTAGGAATTTTCCCATTTCCTTCTTTAGAAACAATTTTTTTGTGATTTGGCAGTGTACTTTGAATCATTTTTGCCCCTGGAGGGTGTTATCTCATCAAGTGCTATTTTGATATATCCACATGTGTTAATGGTTTAATATATAAATATAATTTTCCTAACACCTCTTGCACTCATGAAGGCCCACAATTGCACCCTCCCTACTTGACTGTCAGACCTCTGCATTTCTCTTGGTAGTTCTGCTCAGGTTCACAAAATATGTTTGATGCCATCTGAGTTGATCAAATTCAGAGAATGAGCCCCGAGTATTTTACGTTCACATTTTAAGTTTAATGTTGCAGTTTGTGTCAAAGCGTAGACTTTATGCAATGTCCTTCGCTCTGTATGAGCTCCCACAGAACACTTTTTAACTCATTTCCTCGGGTAAGTCTATGCTTTCGCATTGTGCAAAATTCTGCAAGTCTAATATGATCACAGAGTCACTTAAATCTATATTCTTACATTTGTTTACACAAAAAGGTTTTCACATCTTTGCAAGTTCATACGTGACCTTGTGTTTCAGCTTTGAAACGTGACATAAAACGTTCATGGCAGAAGGTTTCTTTATGAAGAAATAGAGGTAAGGTAGACCTAAAATATTACGCTTAGCAACCAAAGAACACTAGTAGCCTACAGTTGACATAAAAGGCAGAGAAAATAAATGTTTGTCCAGATCTGAAAAACTAAACGGAACATTTTACTGCAACGTGGGAAATAAAGGCCACTAAAGTGAACAAAGGAACTTCATATTAAGTTTTTGAGCAATAACCTACGTCCTCTTACACCTTATCCCTACAACATTTCTTCCTTGTCACCACTGGAGACTTCATTATCACCGCTTTAAAGCATTCGGTTTCCCCAAACAGGAGACACAGTAGCCTACCCAGTAAGCTATGTGAGCCGTTGCCAAAGCAGATGGTAAAAAGCCGACATTTTAGAATAATTTTGGCCATGGATTTACTGAAAAGGCTATTTTTTTGGATCCGTCAGCCATATAACACAGTGTTTGATGCATTAGATTTACGTGCCATAAGTGCCGTAGTCTCAGTGGTAAGAAAACAACAGATTCATTTGATGGACAGCCTAACTAATTAATGAAACACGTCACACAGGTGTGAGCCTCCGCCCTCCCACTGGTCTGGTCCTCACAAATGTTTTTACGGCCGTATTAGAGACAGAAATAAAGCATAAGAGGCGGACAGAATTATTATTATCATTATTATTATTATTTACATCCCATGTTAACATGAAGGTGCCAGAGGTAGAATTAATGAGCGATATTCTGAAGCGGCTAACAGGTGAGTCTGCTCTGCCTGCTTACAGCAGCATCGAGAAGTTCAGACGAGGCAGAGACGGTTTATATTTCGTCGCCGAGGACTTCAACGACACTGTTAAAAAAAGAGAACTAGTCAATGCCAAAGAACGACTAAGAGTGAGTATTATTGGAAGTTATATTGTATGACTACTCTGCATTTACCTGAGCATATAAATGCAATCCATCTTGGTTTGAAAGGTGTGTTCAGCAAGAAGCCTGAGCCTTTTAAAATGATTTAGAAATGCCTTTAGTTGTACTTTCTTTTTCAAAAATGAATTGCTGGACTAATGATTATTGCTAGTTATTTATGAATGCAGAAGTATTATTTATCTGAAACCTTCCTGGACATTTGGTCTGCTTCAAGAGTTAGAGTAATGTGCTGTGTGGAAAACTCATACATAACAAGTAAATACATGGGATTTCTTCTTTTTATTAGAATTGTATCATCTTGTGGCTTTATCAACTGCATGTTGGATTTTGCAGATAAGGGACTGATCTCAAAGAATTTTCATCATTAGGCCCATCTGTTATTTTTGCTGAAAGTTTGGCATCACATTATCAGAAATAACCCACACTGATGGAGTCATTGGTGCCAAACCTGTGCCTTGTTTCTCTGCAGATCAGGAACTTGAATACCATGTTCTCCCGCTTAAAACGCATGGTGCCACTAATGCGCCTGGACCGAAAGCCCAGTAAAGTGGACACACTTAAAGCAGCGACCGAATACATTCGACTGCTTCTTGCTGTTTTGCGGGATACTGAAAATGTGAGTGCTACATTCAGAGCGACTCTGAGGACCTCTGTTGTATCCAAGGACAATGTGGTCAACACTTTTGAAGAGCCTTTCCCCCCCTATTTTCTAGAATGATGGCAGCGGGACTGATTTTCTAAAGAATGCAATCACTTACAGCCAGAATGAAGGCCTGGCCAATGACCTTTGGAGGATGGACGATGTGAGTGTTTGTCTTTACTACTGTGCAGTTATGACAGGTAGGTAAGTATTTGGAACTAATCTGTGCCTTTACTGGTAAGTCGACAAATGTCCAACAGAACTTACCCACATTCAAAGTTCGGTGGTGGGCATCGGTGTAATTACAGGCATTACTTTTGTTTCTATTACATCTGTCTACGTAATAGCTGAAAGAACATCCTTTAACAGAGGTGATCTCACCATTGTTAATGCCTTACATGTTTGGGGGCTTGGGCTAGAAGCCTGCACTGAGTCTTCTGAGTAAGAACCAATGATGTTTTGTCTTATCAGCATTTAACTTGTTAATATACATTTCTGCTTTTAAGGCCTGCAACACAAGAAAAATAATGCAGAGTAAAGGGCAATTTAGGACTGAAAGCTTATCACAGCAAACTGAAGCTCAACACAGAGGGTCATATTGACCTGAATGGAATCTCCTTTCATGTGTGTAGCATTCGTGCTTAAAGACAACAGTCTTACACTTTGTAACACATTGTCCAACCTGTTGTCCAGGCCTTCCAAAAAGTTCTGTGGATGGTCTACCTTTGGCGAAGGGAGCTGTGTGCTAACAGCAGAGAACCATCCGGCAGGGTTTGGGAGATGAAGTTACCATTAAAAACCCTTTTGTTTATCCATTTTAGCCTGCCATTCACTGGATTAGGTCACCTGCCTTCTTGACATCACACTGTGGATACATGTTGTATTAAGACCGTGGACAGGACGATGCAAAACTACATTCTGCGAACATTATGTAAGACTTTGTAAAACAGTGAGACAAAAAGCACCTTAAAGATGCTTTACCACTCGGTATCCTTAAAGCCTGCACAGCTGTTGTGTGTCGTTGGAGTGGGAACCTTACAAAGTGGGGAAAAGCTTTGCTCTTCCAGCCTGAAATGCAAAAACAGAGGTAGATTCACAATATAAATTTAGTTGAGACGAAAATGAAAAATCTTGTTTTCTGCAGTGAAATGGGTCAAAGTGGAAGAACATTTCTTCTGATGTGGGGTTGTAGATGTATGAAGTAAATGATTTTTAAACCTTATCACAGGCTGATAGATGGGGTTTTCTCCCAATGATTTTTTTCTTCCATCTATTTATTCATAATCTTTTGCTGTTTAGGAAAGCCACTGCTGAGCATCAGCAGCAAAAATCAATCTGTCTACAAATGGAGCTTCAGTGAATTATTCCTGTTTTTATTTAGTCTTTTTTTTAGCTTGATTTTTGTTTGCGGATTCCAGTTGAGTTTCAGTGGTGTCAGTGTTGACAAGATGTCTGGCAAAAAAATGTGTGTGCATCTGTTTTTCACGATAAACTGTTAATTTTACAGCTTTTATTAAATTGGTCCTACTGCAAATCTGATGAATATGAGAATATGTCTGAGCTTTTTTACTTTTATTGCCTTTTTAAGATGCCTTTAGATTAGAAAGAGGGCAAGAAGTCGGACTCCCTGACGATATTTGTCTTGTAGTTGAGTTGCTCAGTTTCATGTCATGACAAGTGACTAATTTCAATTCAAACTGGTGGACTTAATTATTTGTTTAAAGTAGAACAAATTGCAGCAAAAGGGATCCCAGTGGTCAATCTCAGCTGGCTGTCTTAATACAGTGTGGTGTTTGGAGGGTTCTTAACCAATGATTGGATCGTGATGCTTTTATGACACTTCTTGTGTTTCCTAATTGAAGGCGAGGATCATTTGACCTATTTAAACCTTAAACAGAGGAGTATCTTAAGTGGGTTGAATTTTTCTTCTTGACAGTTGCTGAACATGTCAGAGGAGCACTTTGAAAATGGATTCGCCATGCCTCCAGAACCGGTGACTGAGGACGGAGATATGACCAGACTGATGTTACAGCATTGTGTGTTGCCAGCTTACCAGTTCATCATCCAAGTAGCCCCCGATCAGGCTTCGGTAACTCATGAACTCACCTAATGTTGTTCCTAATTCTCTGTCCGTCAGCTGCTCTCACAGTGATTGCTGGCCAGGGAGCCGTTAGGGTGCAGCAGTAATGAAGGTAAACTACTGATGTTTGGGCCTCTGACTGACATACCGAACACAGAGGGAAAAAACTTTGTTCCATAGGGTTTAATTAAATTCTGTATCTGGTTCAAGGCTGCCAGTTAATTGGTTCACACAGGTTTCTATCTTGAAGGTTACTTTATCAACAAAAACTGTATAAATGATCATATTTCCTCGTTGATACAAAACAGAAAGCAAACACCAGTAAAATGAATTCAAATGGAAGTTTTATGTGAATTTAAATAAGAAATGGACAACAAACTGAGCTCCATCCTCCCAATAAAAGTGTGCAAACCTGTGGCGTGGGAAAGGGAAAATATAATATCTATGATGAATGTGGGTGTTTGTTTGTCAGGGTTTTTTTCACCTTTTATACTAAAGCAGTCTTTCTTTCTAGAGGTTAAATTCAGGTAATAAATTATGATTAAGAACTCCTGTGTACATTTGTATTTAAATTGGTTCTCCAACTTTTTTATGTTTAATGAAACATTTAAATACAACTCTGAAGTTTGGACAACAGGCTGATGAAATGTATTAATTTTTTTTTTCACGACTGTGAAACTGACTTTTCCTTCATTTGACAGCTTTTGATTCATCCCCCAGGCTTCTACTAAAGGTTTGATTTGAGTAAAAATCAGTTATTGTGTATGATCTATTAATCAAAAGCTCACTCGCACAGAATTCGGTAAAAGGATTAGATGAGTACAAAATCTTTTAATGACAAACGGTTCAGCCTTGCAAACGGAGGATGCTGAAGGCTTCATTTACAGTGTTTTGAAGATGAACCCCGCTAACAATAGGCAATCAGGCACATGTTTGATTCTAAAGATGATCTGACAGAAATGAACTACAATTACTACGAGCAATCAGCGGAAAGCATTTGATTGTCTAACATCTGAAACATACAAACTATCCTCACAAGTGGCTCATCATCTGATTGGATAATTCAGGGTGAAGAGGTTTAGATCAAGACGTGTTTGTGCTTTTTCTTATTTCCCTTTTCTTCGTCAGGGTTCACATGTGTGTCATTAAGCTGTTAAGAGAATTGATTTGATACTTAAAAGAAAAGGTTGGATTCAGATGATTAAATCTGTCTGATTGTGAAATGTTAAAACTTTAAAGATTTGTCATGAATGGTCTTTCCTCACAGACTCCGTTGCTTCAATGCTTTTTATTTACAAGAGATTAAAGTTGTTGTTTTTTTTTCTCTTTCTGCTTCATCCAACAGATGTCTCAACCTTGCTGAGTGTTGACAACAGATGGCTTGGACCAACATGGAAAATCTTGCTGTCATAAAGTATGTTGTCTAAAATAATGTGATGACTGAAATGCCAAAACTTGGGATTTGTTTCTTTTTTCTTAGGGTAGTATAAATTATCTCAAAACACAGTATCTGGTTCTGTTAGGGGGTCGTAGTTAAGTATTCTAATCACTTTTCCCAATCAGAACTGGTAAAAGTGGTAGCACCAGACCCGAATAGAAGCATTTATCATTGAGTGTAGCTTAAATCACAGTCATTTTTAAGCTATTTTCAGGGGAATATTTGTACTGAACATGGGTACAAACAAGGTTGTGACCTGCTGCTGCCAATGCACTGAGCCTGGCACAGTTTTAAGTTCTTATGGTTCGTTTCAAATTGGTTCATGCTGGCACTTTTCAGTATTTGTAACTCTTGCATGTAGAATAAATTTTACTTTCTGCTGACAATAATTCAGAACATTAGTTGTTCAATAGAAAAAACGTTTTCCTACAAATCTGAAATGAATTGTTACACTGCCCTCTAGTGGTTTGTCTGTTGCACCAAACATTTCTGAGAAGTGTGACCTGTGGTGATACACGTCGATGCACTGTGTGGAGGATACTGTTGGTAAATGGTGTAAATGTTATGAAAGTGTTTTGGTTTGGTTCCTGAGCACTATATAGAAAACGAGGAGTAATGCAGTGTTTGTCTTCAAATAATTCCTTTTCAGATTATGTTAGAATCTTGCAATACAACACGTGGATGGTGCTCCATGCAGCTCCAAAAAAGCAGATTTTTCCTTCATTCATCTCTAAGCATATATATATATATATATATATATATATATATTTTTTTTTCTATTCTGACAAAAAAAGGGGGGGGGGGGGACAGAATGCAGTCACCTGGAATTGATATTATGATTTCTTTAATCCATCATTACAAGTTATTTTAACTGTATGATCCTGACTTTGTGGTGATGCTGTTTACTGAAGAAATTCAGTAAAATGCCCTGGCGAATAGGTCTGTACACAATAGTAAAGATAACTGCAGGGTTATTTTACGTTGGTCAACTGTATTTATTTAGACTCAAGTCAGAGATAATTTAAAGTTGAGACTGAGTTGCTGAGAGTGGAGGCAGAAAGACAACAGGATGACCCTGAAGGACTGTAAATGATGCTTGTTGCAGAGAGTGAGGCTGGTTTTTTGTTCACAGGGACACCCCCGACTCCGTTAACAAAACAGTTAGTATGAAGTGGTTCAACATAAACAGGATTTTCCCTTCTTCTCAAATTACTTCACCACCTCTGTCAACTGCTGTTGTGGTAATCAATCACACGGTGGTCCTACTTTAAGGGGGCGAAGTTGGTACCAGTGAACCACTCAAACAGCTCTAACGATATCAAATAACTGTAAACCCTAAACAAATAAGGAATTTAGAAATATATTCCAAGCTACAAGTAACAGTTGCTGCAACCGGAGGCAGAAAGGAAAGCTGAGTAACGGCTTAAATCCCCATTATGAGTAGATCTGACTAATCCTGTGTATTTCATGAAATTCACGAGTTACGGTTGTATTATTAAGATGTGTAGGACAATATTCATATAATTTCAGCTGCCACCCAGGCTGTGTTGAATTATCTTGATGGCAAGTAAAGATTAAATCTTAGAACATAAGACTTGTAGATCTTAAGTCAACAAGTATAAAAATGTTTAATTTTAGAAGAGTATTACCCATGAGAACCCATGCCTCACATACCCATCAGTTTTTAGATGATCTCTAATGTTTGATTGACAGAATAAATCTTCAGCTGTCTGCAGGCAGTGGTTTTATACATGCTGCTCTGTTACCTCAGACACAACGTGCTCAGCATCTCTGGTGTGCAGCATAAATTACTGTGGAAATGCACCTTTTTAGAAGAGTGCCAATGTCTTTAAACCAGGGACTGAAATTTAAAATCATACGTAGTATGATTTTGATTAAGAAATTGAGCTTTTTGAGTCCTTTGAAGAGAATTGAGTAGCGGCTGCATGTTGAAACGGAGTGTTAAGCAGAACAATTTGAGCCTAAGAATGCTGTTGCAGTCTGTTATGTTACTTTAGAGGTTTTAGAAATTAATTTGTTTAAATATTGACCTCTGTTGAATCTTTTTGAGAAGCCAAGTGACACATTGCAGCAGTGGAATGCAAAGTCCTGCATTTGGGTACCTTTTAATGTACTTTACATTTATTTAGCAGACATTTTTATCTGAAGTGGCGAACACATTGGGGTAAAAAGGGGTTCAGGACACTTTAGGTATGAAGTTGGAGATCTGTCTAGCAACCTACAAATTAAAAGGGAGGCCTCTCTGCCACCTACCTCCACTCTTTGCTTCTCTTTGAAAAATTCACACTTCTGCCTTTTTTAAAGCAATACAATGTAACTTCTCAAAAAGCCCATAATGGAGCTCCCCCTACAGGCTGTTCCGAGAGCAACTCTAGTCCAGTCTCTTGCTTTGTCGGCCTCTCTCTCTCTCTTCCTTGCTTCATCAGTCAACGTCTTCTTCTGTTTATTCGGTGCCTCTTCCATGATGATCATACTGACAATGTTGCGCTAGCTTAGCCTTATACCTGGGAGCGTGAGAGGCGTCTATTTGTTTTTGCGGTAGGTGTGCCAGAAAGCAAGTCGAAGTACTTCCGCTCAGCTCCCGGGCCGGTCCATCAAAGTTACATAGCGCAGTTTTTCCAACTCAGAACCCCGAAGGGCATAGGAGACAGGCCAATCGTAATATTAAAACTCATTCTAGCTGCACAATTTATGTTATTTTAAGGTAGAAATGTTACATTGTATTGCTTTAAGTGTTGAATCTTGGTGTTTTTTTAAATGTTGTTTATTATGACAAATTTAGTTTTGAAGCTCTTAAAACTTCTGAATCTGTCTCAGGAAAGTAAACAACAATTAAAAAGATGAAATAAGGAAATGGTCTGCTAAGGTAATGGACAGGCAGCTGCTTTGTCTATTAATGGGAAAATACTAACTTTAAACTATGTGCATAATGTAATAAGACTGGTTTGTAAATGGGTGTTTGTACAGTGTTGTTTGTGCTTTGCTTACATAAAACCTCTGCATGCTTTTTCTGCTGCAAACTGGAGACTTTTCAGAAGAGGAAACTTCCCTTTTTCTGTAGCTCAGAACACGAGGATGCAACAATCCACATGAAGGGCTGCTGAAAGCGAGGACATTGATCGAATGGTTAATCTGATCATCTCTTCTGTTTGATTGTGAGGTGTAACCTGGCAAGATCTTGAAGCTAAAGGACGAAAGGGCAGTTCATCATTTCAACAAGCTTTTTTCATGAAGGCTTTAGAGAGCTTTTCAATCATTCCACTCACAGCAGGGCCTACATGTCTGAGACTTCAATAAGCCGAGTTCTTCTGATTTTTGTTCCCATTAATGCACAATATCCCAAATCTTTACAGCAAAAGTATGATGAGCATATTTAGGATAACACCCAGGCATATTAATGGAAGATGGGCCAAATGGAAACTCAACTGGAACTTTCTCATCAGAGAACTGTGTGACTGATGTTGCCCTTTTTATTTTCAGGAGCCCACTACTTCAAAGAGAGGAATCATCTTGGAAGAGAACTGACAGTTTGTTTTCTCCTTTAATATTTATTTTGGAATTCTGACTTTTGTTGATGTGAATTTAACAGCTCTTATTTTCATTTTGTGAACTTGGAAGCATGTAAATTAAATGTAGAAGACGGTGCCAGTTTTTGTAATTCGTTTCATAAAGTGGTTTGTGTTTGTCGGAAGTCTCAATGGCTGCCTGTTCATCGTGTCCAACACTGGAGATGAACCCCAGACTTTCATTATGAAAATATGAAATTGATAGCAACTCATGAACTGCATTTTTGAAGGAAGCCAATGCACATCTAGCTCGCATTATAAGTTGTATAAAAATGTAAAATTTGTGGTTGATTTTCATTACATCTCTGTCACTTTCCCATTTTAATTTCAATATGAATACAGAACATGTCAAAAAAAATGTTTTTTCAAGTCAGTTGATTAATTTTGTACTTTAAATCTTGCTGATCTGCCCCAGACTCCAGTGCTTTTCCTGAACTATGCTTCATTTAAGAGGAAAAGTGGAGTGGAAGTCTAGGATTTGAAAACCAAGAAGGCTTCAGGTAAAACGGCACATCTTTCAGAAAGGTGATGCAGAACCTCCAGATGCCCACAAAGCAGCAGAGAGGTGACATCGGAGTGGTGGTTCACTGCGTTTGTGATGGTTATCAGTGGGAACCTCACCTGTACCTTCATCACCAGCCACGGAAGACATCACTTTTAAGTGATATTTTAGTAGTAGCTGAGAAATAAACTTGGAGTACTGCAATTTGAATGAGCTTTCACAGCTTTAGATATGTCCTGGTTTGTTACCTTACTACCTGGAGTGGAAGTGGTTGATTTTCTGGGGCTCGTGTTTGTGCCACTGTGAAGCTGCAGAATATATAAATAAGACAAAACAGGAATTGCATAAGTAGGAGCATGTCTCTTTAAAGTACTTTAGATATTTGCCCTTTAGCTGGATGGGTTCTGCTTGAACGTTCTCAATGCATCTTCATAAATCATTTTTTCAACACAAATGTAGCCCAAAGTGCTTTACAGAGCAAAAGCAGAATTTAGAAAAAAATGTCCAGGGCGTTGGATTCATCCCGCCACCTGTAATCTGTTGCTTATCCGAGGTCGGATTTTGGCTCTCCAGCTCCTGGGGGATCCCAAAATGCTTTTTGGCCAGAAGGGATATATAAAACCTATCGTCTCCACCCAACTGGACGTACTTGGAAAACCTCTAAAGGACGGGACAAGGAGTCGTTCTAATTGGATGCCTGAACTACCTCAGCCGACTTCCTCTGTGTCAGAGTTGCAACTATACTTTTTTCAGATGTTTGAGCGCCTCACCCCGTCTAAGACTTAACCAGCCAGTTTTTGAGGAAAACTGATTTCAGTAGCTTTTATCTGTCATCAGTCTCATTCTTGAAGCTTCACTTTAAAAGCAGAAAGGGTATAGGTAACTGGTCTTTCAGGAAGAGAGTCTGAAAAAGAAAGGCTCTGTCAAGGGTACAACAAGAACAAGAATGCTGAGCGAAGGGATCTTGTGGGGTAATGGGGAATAATGAGATATTTCAACTAAGTTGGATATTGGCCTTTAAGGACTTTGAATGTAATGAGAAGGATTTCAAATTCTACTTTAAACTTGATTGCGACCCAATATTGAGAGACCACAACTGGAGAGGTGTGATCTCTCTTGGAAGTGCCAGTCGGCATTCTGGATCAACTGAAAGCTCTTCAAAGGCTTACTTGGGACAGCCACCTAGCATGGTATTACAGTAGTCCAGCCTACATGTGACATAAACGGACCAGTTTTTCAGTTTGGGACAAGATACTCCCTATTTTTGTGATGTTGCTTAGATGAAAGCAGCTGGGCCTAGAGACCTGTTCAAAGTGTGAGAGTTAAATACGAATCCTGGTCAAAAGTCACTCCATGGTCCCTCAGTGCAATGCAAAGCCATCAATAGTAACTACGTGGTTTAGATAGCGATTCTCTGAGGTTTAGGGCCGAAAACAATTACCTCGCTTTTCCCTGAAATCAAAAGTAGAAAATACCATATCCAGATCTTTATGGCTGCAAGAAAACCCAATAACTTCAGTTGCTCAAGCTGTGGAGTCTTTACCTTTCTAAAAGCGGAACCTGTAGTCTTAATTCTCTTTCCTCAAGGATTTAACTGTTCTCACACATCCTTTGTTCCTTCAGATCCATCCAATGTCCCACGCCCTACTGATGGAAAAATGGACCGACAGCATGGTGCTACCACCATTTTTGGTGGTTTGCCTCAGCTGTGGAGCTTTATGGCATCATATTATTTCTATGTCCCTGTAATGAATTTAAGGAGATGAGGGAATATCAATCATTTCTGATATCTTTCCAATGACTCTAATTTGTGCTTTTCCAGAACTTCACTGCAGATATCTAAGTTATATAGCCTACGTTTATGTAGTGTTTTATGATGCAGCAAAAGTTGTCCTTGTAAACTCACAAAAACATTACAAGTCATCATCATTGGCAATCAGTGAGAGCCTTTAACTTGTTTCCTTCCAGTGGTCCTATTAAGAAATAATGGGACAAAAAGGGACACCTCTTGCATGTCCTGCAGACAGTAATTCTTTGAGATGTTGAAAATGTAAGCAATGTTTTTAGTGGTTCATGGTTTACTTTGATACAAAACACCAGCATAGATATTGTTTCAAACAACCTTCTGTAAGGGAAAAATTAATTCCTATATACATTGTATGAGTGTTACTCTGTATCACCCGGTAATAACTCATTTAAGACACTTGTTTTTCTCTTTTCTCCCTCTTTCAATGAGGGTATTGTGCTCTTATGATTTTACTACTTTTTTTAAACTTTAAGGAGTTTGACAGGGAAGATGGCACGATACTGAGGCGCCTTGGCTGGAGAAAGGGAGGAAAGATAGACAAAGTCTTGAACATATGAAAGGAGTGACTACGTATTAACCTGTATATTAACTGACTTGTTTTCGCCTAAGAGTCAGAGCAACTCTGAACTCTGTTCTGTGTTGTTCTCTCTTGCAAGATATTATTAAAAGCATCTTATCTCCTCAGAAAATAACTGACTCTGTGCCTTACTAAAATTTCCACAACAATCTTGGCGTCACGGACAGGATCCCTGGACTGGTTTACCTGGACCGGACCGCAGTGCAAGGCCAGCCTGGACAGAAGCTCCAGCCTCATACCTCCAAGGCCTTTCGGAGAGAGAGGGCTGACGGGTCCGTTTCCTGGATACCAGCGCAGGGGTCATCTTTTGAAACACAGTAATCTGGGGCGGTAAGATTGCTTTCTGTTATTATTTGGAAAAGAGGGTTTTCCCGGTTGTGTCATTAGCGAGACAAAGATTTCACGGCTAAGTGAATCTTAAGTCAGTCCGAAGAAGTGTGACTGAATCAGTCCGAGGAAGTGTGACTGAAGTAGGTACTCCGAAGAAGTGTGAGTACAGATTAAGGTCCTCATTGGAGACGTCCTTTGAGTGAAGGAATATATTCCCCCATTCCAAGTCCGAGAATGGGAAACAGTATGTCTCGGGCTTCTGACCCTCCCGGGGGACCCAAGTATGATGAAATGATAAAAAAATATGGTCCGGAGAGTGTAAAATGGACTACTTATTGGATAAAAAATTGGGGTTTTCCCCCTGAAGGTTCTTTTAAAATGTCTGAAATAAGAAAATTAGAAGAGAAGATTTGCAAATGTGAGAAAGATATGAAGAAAAAAAAAACAGTGAAGGTTAAACAGTGGAAAAAATTAGAAGAATGCAAGAAAGGTATAGAGTGTTGGAAAAAGGAAAGTGAAGTGAGAGAAAGAAAGAAAAATGCTAAACAAATGCCAGGACAGAATGATGATGATAATGCAGTATGTGGACGAAAAGATAATTTATCTCTGACTAAGACTGAATCTCCTTTTAAGCCACCACCATATTCTACTGATAACACTTTTTCTTCTCCCTTTTCATCCGCACCTCTTTACCCTACACTGAGCGCTCTCGCTGTGCCGGATCCGGACCTGGACTCCTGCCCTCCACGACAACTACAACAACAACAACTACAGCCACAACAACAACAACAACTACAACAACAACAGCAACTACAGCCACAACAACAACTACAACAACTACAGCCAGACACACCACAAGCATCTGGTTTATGGGAAGAGAATTCTCCAAACTTCACTCCAGGAGAAATCTCTCCTCAGCCACAACATCTGTCACACCAGTCTGAAGATGAAGAAAAGGAAGAAGTTGAATTCTACAGTGTACCAGCCCAAAACCTTTTAATGCAAGTAAAAAAACTCCTCTCCCCACAATCTGGACTTCGGAGATCTCAACGTGATATGCCTGCCATGCTCAGAACCAAGCTGAGACCTGTAAGACTGAAAAGGAGCTGCATTTGGCAGCCATGAGCATGTATTACGCAGTTGGCGATGTGACAGGTCACCCCGGAAACAGAGGACGAGGTCGGGGACGTGGATGTGGACGTGGAAGGGGAGGTCGACGTGTACCACACCTGAACTATGACTCGAATGTTTGTTTTTACTGTGGCCAGACTGGACACTGGAAGCAGGACTGTCCACAGCTGAGAAGAGATGAAACTAAGCAAAAGGCTGACTGAGGGTGGGAGGCGGGTTCCGGACGTCACACGCCAGCGGAGCCTGGGTGATAACACAACACACACACATACTTTTCCTGCTCTGTGCAATGAAGAGACGCTTGCTGACTGTGACTCACGTAGTAAAGTTTTGCATGCTATTTCTGTCCTAGAGCAAAGATGTTCACCTCAGATGATAGGAACTTATGCTCATTTGACATCTGAAGCCTATAAGGCTTTTCCAACTTTTCAGCTTAGTATTTTGGGGAAACAAGTAACATTTATGGTTGACTCTGGGGCTACATCATCAGTAGTGAAGTCAGGGGAATTTGATCATCCTCCAAAGCTAAGTGGGAACTACGTCTATTCCATGTCTGCATCAGGTCAGGTTGTGAAGGAGAAAATGACAACACCCATTGCGTGTGTCACTCCCGATGGGCTCTCCTTCAAGCACTCATTTTTGTTATCAGAGCTGTGTCCCATTAACCTGATGGGCCGTGATCTGATGTGTAAACTGGGCATTATTTTAACTTCCACACCAGAGGGTGTTAAGGTTATGTCGCAGCCTGAGAAAGTTTTCACAGCGGTGCAGTTTGACTCATCAGCACTTACATATGCTTATGAGTGGAAACTTCCCAGCTCTTCTTCCTCACAACAGCTCGTGGAGGAAGCAAAAGCTTTAGTTTCACCCCTTTCTGATTTCATGCAACCTGCTGATCTGCACTGTACATCACACATTTCTTTGGGGCCTGACTATGACTATGAGAAGAAGTGGTTTCGCACTCCTTTTGAAAAAATATGTACGTCTACTTTATTTTGGAATTCACAAACTGCTGCACTGGCTGTGTGTCTCACTCCAGAGCAATTAGAGTTTTTTAATGTTTGTGGTACTCGCCCTCACATCTCCTTGGCCAAACCTACACATTGGCACTGGCAGGGTGTGGGAGAGTTTGTTGCAACTTGTAAAAAAGAAACTGATTGGACAGTTTCACCTGCTGATCCAAATTTGATGTTTTCTGAACGATTGTCAGCATACAAGAAAACCTTTTTGAGCACAATGCATTGTCAAAGAACTGTGGAACTAGTTCCCACTACAGAATCACATTTTGAAGCATGTTTTTTATCTGAAACAGATCTGTCTTCATTACCCATGTTGGCTGAAGTGCCCACTGATCTTTGGGCTAAAAGCAAAAATGATGTGGGGTTGATAAAAGGCTGTGAACCGGTAATTGTCACCCCTAAATCGGACTTTCGCCCGTGTAAAAAACAATACCCTTTGAAGCCTGAAGCAATCAAAGGGATTAAGCCTGTTTTTCAATCTTTTCAGAAAACAGGCATCATTGTTCCCTGTGAAAATTCACCTGTGAGCACTCCATTATTTCCTGTTAGAAAGATTAGAGATGCTGGCCAGCCAGATGAATGGCGTTTTGTACAGGACCTCCAAGCCGTGAATGCTGCAGTTCAGCCACGTGCACCCACTGTGCCCAACCCACACACTATTTTGTCTCAAATTCCATCAGATGCACAGTTTTTCTCAGTTGTTGACTTGTCTAACGCATTTTTCTCTGTCCCTGTGCACCCTGATAGCCAGTTTTGGTTTGCTTTTGAATTTAAAGGGAAATCTTGGACTTTTACCCGGTTATGCCAGGGATATTGTGAAAGTCCCACTATTTACAATGCTGCTCTCAAAGCTAGTCTGGAACCACTCCAACTAACCCAAGGCTCTGCTCTTTTGCAGTACGTAGATGACATCCTTTTATGCAGCCCATCTAAGCAACAGTGTGAAAAAGACACAGTGACACTGCTGAAGCATCTTCATTCTTGTGGCCACAAAGCCAGCCTTTCTAAATTGCAGTTTGTTCGGGACAAAGTCACCTTTTTGGGCCATGTGATTTCCAAGGAGGGGCGCTCACTTTCTCCTAAACGCGTTGCTGCAGTTCAGAACATTCCTAAACCAGTTACTAACAAACAGCTCATGTCATTTTTAGGCATAACATCTTACTGCCTGAACTTCATTCCTAACTACTCTTCTCTCGAAGCTCCTTTAGGTGCTCTTATCCATGGGAAAGGCCTCCAGTCAGCTGATCGTGTTCCATGGACTTCTGAGGCTGAATCAGCCTTCACTCAGCTTAAGCTGGCTCTTCAAACAGCTCCTACGCTTGGTATCCCAGATCCTCATAAACCTTTCACACAGGCAGTTGATGAGAAGCGTGGTTGTATGACATCTGTTCTTATGCAGGAACACGGGGGAAGACAAAGGCCAGTGGCTTATTTCTCCGCAAAGTTGGACCCTGTGGCTGCAGGTCTGCCTGGTTGTCTTCGTGCTGTTGCAGCTGCAGAGAAAGCTGTCCTGGCCTCCCGAGATATTGTAGGCTACAGTAATTTGACTGTTTTGGTTCCTCATTCTGTTGCCATTATTTTTCTTGAGCAGAAAACCTCACATCTTTCAGCTGCTCGCTGGCTCAGATACACCTCTGTGCTCCTTGATATGCCAAATGTCACTGTTAAACGTTGTACTGTTCTGAATCCGGCTACGTTGCTTCCCACTTCTGATGATGGGGAGCCGCATGACTGTGTAGTTGTTCTGGAACAGGTTTGTACACCCAGACCTGATCTTTCTGACATTCCTCTTCCCAACTCTGACATGATTCTTTTTGTAGATGGATCAGCTTTGCGTGATCCAGCCACAGGTACTAACTGTGTTGGGTTTGCAGTATGTTCTTCACATGACATTTTGCTGTCTGGTTCCCTTCCTAAACACTTCTCTGCCCAAACTGCTGAACTCATTGCACTTACTGAAGCGTGTAAGCTGGCAGCTGGTAAGTCTGTCACCATTTACACAGATTCCAGATATGCTTTTGGTGTTGTTCATGATTTTGGTGCGCTGTGGAAACACAGACATTTCCTTAAATCAGATGGCAAACCCATCTTGAACTCCTCACAGGTTTCTGATCTTCTTGATGCGATCCTTTTGCCTACAGCAATTTCGGTCTGTAAGTGTGCGGCTCACACTATCTCAGATGATCCTGTTGCTCGTGGCAATGCTAGAGCTGATGCTGCAGCTAAGCAGGCAGCTAACTCTTTTCCTACTTTCACTTCCCTCTTTTTGCAAGCGGAAGACACGCCCACAGATTTCCATGCTTTGCAAAGTTTTGCTTCTGCAGATGAAAAACGCATTTGGTCCTCAGCGGGTGCAACTCATACAGATGGTGTTTGGCTGGGACCTGATGGTAAACCCTGTCTTCCTAAACATTTTTTCCCTCACTTTGCTAAATTGACACACGGGTTGGACCATGTGTCAAAAGGGGGGATGCTGAATGCTCTCACTGCTCATTGGTTCACAAAAGGGTTCAGCTCATATGCACAAAAATACTGTCAGTCATGTATGGTTTGTGCTACACACAATGCAGGGAAAGCAATACACACTTCACAAGCTGCACATCCTCCACCAGAAAGACCTTTTGAACATTTAATGATGGACTTTGTTGAACTCACACCAGCTGAAGGAAAGAAATATGCGCTCGTAGTAGTGGACATGTTTAGTAAATGGGTTGAAGTTTTTCCTGCAAAACATGCAAACAGTCATGCAGTAACTAAAGCACTGCTGACAGAAATCATTCCAAGGTGGGGCATTCCAGAGAAGATCAGTAGTGATAATGGCAGACACTTTGTAAACACAGCATTGACCGAGGTTGGTAAGTTCCTGGGAATAAGCTTGCGTACACATTGTGCCTATCATCCACAGAGGTGCTGTGGAGAGAGAAAATGGTACTTTAAAGTCCAAGCTAGCCAAATGTTGTGAAGAAACGGGTCTGCCATGGACAAAAGCATTACCTATTGTGCTCACCTATATGAGGATGAGAATTAGAGCTCGAGTGAACCTCAGCCCATTTGAAGTTTTATTTGGCAGACCTCCTAACCTGGGAGTGGGACCTGTAACCAGACCCCTCCCCTCCACAACTGTTTGTGATGATGCAATGTTGTGTTACTGTCGAAACCTTTCCACTGTCCTCTCTCAAGTTTCACAGACAGTGAAAGCAGCACTTCCAGCCTCAGCGGACACACCCCTGCACCCACTCCAACCAGGTGATTGGATAGTGGTGAAGGAATTTCGCAGAAAACACTGGAAGTCCAAACGCTGGCAAGGTCCGTTCCAGGTGCTACTGGTCACTCACACAGCTGTTAAAGTCGCAGAAAGAGCAACCTGGATTCACGCCAGTCACTGTAAGAAGGTGCCAGAACCAGTAGATGACTTCCACCCTGACATACATCAGCCTAACCAACTCGCCCTGAAGGACAAAGAAAAGAGTCAGCAGTAAAAGCTGTACTCCACCGGTGTGTTAAGTGCTAGTAACCTCTGACACCGAAGATTGAGACATCCTCACCGAGACCTGCGATGAAGCGACGTGATCATCACACGTGTGAACAATGGCAGAAACTGTTTGTTGTTTGTATTTTACTATTTGTAACCAGCATGTGTACATTTTTCTTGATTTCACAGGCAGCAATAATGCAGATCATGTTAAAGATGCCTCTCCTGGTGGCAAGTCCAGAAATGTTTTACAAGAACCATGGGTGACACGTAACGTTTGTTATCAATTGGCGAATTATTCTGTTAAATCTGTCACCGATGCTTCTTGTGTGGTTTGTATGAAAGACGCACAGCCTGTTGCTTTTACAGGTGTGCCTGGGGAAGTTGATCCTTTAACTTGTACTTCCTATGCCATCTGCTCTAAAGGCATTCGTAATGTGACGCTGTACCTGCCTGAAGTTGACCCTGAGATGACAACATCTCCATTCCGTGGTATGAATTGTACTTATCACCTGTGTTTGACACATTGTTGGCTGATGAGAGGAAGTTATTTTAAGGGCGTGGATGGCAAATATCATAGTAAGGGAGACCATTATCCTTGGAGTACTGAATGTCCGCCACTCACCGGTGGCATTATTCCACCACCGCCACATTTTAAGTTATCTAGAGCACGAAATACTTATATAGTTTGCTATGAATCCCAACCTGAACCTGCAAATGAATTCAACAGACATGCCCTGGGCAGTGTCCCACCTGACATGTGTAATGTTACTGTCCCTGTCACATGGGGAAGAAGTAATACTCAGAATTCAGTAGCTTTTCATTGTATTTTTACTTATTGCCTATTTGATTCTCCCTCCATGTCTCATTGGATTTTTAATGATACTTTGCATTCCACTCGCCCTGTCCCTGACATGTTTTGGCTGTGTGGCCGTCACAGTAAGCTACATTCTAGTTTGCCTGCCAATTGGACTGGTAGGTGTGCCCATGTGATGTTGGTATTTAATGTCCGTATTGCTGTTGATCCTTTTGCTCCTCAACCCACCCGCTCAGTACGCAAACACTCTATTCCTGGCAGTTTTGATGATCGTGTCTATGTTGATGCAATTGGAGTTCCCAGAGGTGTCCCTGATGAATACAAAGCCAGAAATCAGATAGTTGCTGGTTTTGAGTCCATTTTCTTATGGCCTACCATTAACAAAAATGTGGACTGGATCAATTATCTTTTTTATAACCAACAGCGTTTTATTAATTACACTCATGATGCTATTGAAGGACTAGCTGAACAGCTAGGCCCCACTTCTCTTATGGCTTGGCAAAACAGAATGGCTTTAGATATGTTGCTAGCTGAACGCGGAGGGGTGTGTGCTTTGATGGGTGATTCATGTTGCACTTTTATTCCTAATAATACGGCTCCGGATGGCTCTGTAACCAGAGCTCTGGATGGCCTCCGCTCCCTCAGAGAAGAACTGGCTGAAAACTCTGGCGTTGACACCTCCCTTACTGGTTGGCTTGATTCAATGTTTGGCAAATGGAAGACTCTTATTCTCTCCCTCCTCACAGGGTTGATTATTGGATTGTGTCTATTGGCTTTTTGTGGATGTTGTATTATTCCCTGTGTGCGAGGCCTCATTGTGCGCGCCATTGATAAGTCTGTGTCTTACCAAATGATTCAACTGACTCAGCAAACTCCTTTGCTTTCAGGTTGTCCTTTTAGTGACTCTGATTTGGACATGGATGATGATGTTTCTGTTTAATTGTTGATGTTTTGATTGTTTATTATTGGACCCTTTATCACTATGATGCCTGCGTTTTAAACTCACGTTGTGTGTGAATGCAGACTGATGTTTACTGATAAAGTTATTATTTTTCTTGCTTCTTTTGGGTTGATTAATATAATGGTATTATTATAATCAAAAGGGTGGAGTGTAAGGGAAAAATTCATTCCTATATACATTGTATGAGTGTTACTCTGTATCACCCGGTAATAACTCATTTAAGACACTTGTTTTTCTCTTTTCTCCCTCTTTCAATGAGGGTATTGTGCTCTTATGATTTAACAACTTTAAGGAGTTTGACAGGGAAGATGGCACGATACTGAGGCGCCTTGGCTGGAGAAAGGGAGGAAAGATAGACAAAGTCTTGAACATATGAAAGGAGTGACTACGTATTAACCTGTATATTAACTGACTTGTTTTCGCCTAAGAGTCAGAGCAACTCTGAACTCTGTTCTGTGTTGTTCTCTCTTGCAAGATATTATTAAAAGCATCTTATCTCCTCAGAAAATAACTGACTCTGTGCCTTACTAAAATTTCCACAACACTTCTTAGCTCATTGTCATTTGCAAAGATTTAGTCTTCTTCCCAATTATTTTTCTCAAGTTTTAACACTTCTTATTAGCTTTTAAGGTGCAGCCATGTAGGCAATCCGATGCCCAGTGTAATTATCAGTCAGCATCTTTAGTTAAATGCTTATTATTCAAGGTATTTATTTATCTAATTGTTGATTTTTTTTTGGTGGAACCATTCACAGCCAGGTAGTAAATGATCTGGTGCCGGTTAGTGGCCCAGAAGCTGGGAACCCCTGACTATCACTTGGGACTTCTGGAAGTAAATGGTAGCACCAGGGCATCAAGGCAAGAAGGGTGAATAGAAATGCTTACATTACTTTCCAGTTTGATACACCAGGAACTGGTTTGTGTTTTGTAAACTTGTTAAAAACAAGTCTAAAATATTCCTTTTACATAAAAAATCAGACCTCGCTTGGGCACTCTCTGAACATGTCGAAAGTTAAAGCACTTTAGTAGCTTTGTCACCTTGACTTTGGAAGTTTGTCTTTTATGAGCAGAATTTAGCAGAAATGTTCAAGCTCATCCAGGTCTGTTTTACTTGTGATTGACCTTATAAATGTGTCCCTTCTTACGCATATCCATCCAATTTGATTAGTCCCACATGGAGTCAAGTTATGTTTTAGAAGCATTAAAGCAAGATTCCCTTCTAGAAGAATACATCTCAATCATTAGCAGTTGTGAATTCAAATGCAAAATGAATATTATTATTATTGTTGTTATTATTCTTCATCAGATTTCATGTGATTTGAAAGATAATAGTATTATACTATACATTTAAAATGAATAGTATAATACTATTATCTTTCAAATCACTGCTATGGAATTGTTTTTGAAAATGAATCCAAATAAAGGGAGCTTATGTTTCATAGCAGCTTTTTTTATGTTTAAGATCCTCATCAGAGCAAAAACTCATTTTACTGTCTGTCAATAAAGTTATAGGCTACATGCTAGAAGCGGTGGAATGTGGCAGAAATGGTTCACTGTTGCCTTTCCACCACCATTTAAAATATCCAGAAGCCCTTATTCAGGTGTTCTCCTTTATAACAGAAGATGGCGCCTGTTTGGCGTGATAGTTTTTATTTATTTATCTTTTTATTTATTTTTTTATCGCACCACTTGAGCTGGTAACATTTACGGAAGCAGCGGAAGAAATCTGGCTGTAAACGCCATGATTAAGTGCAGAGCCAAGACTCCCACTGCGGTGAACCGGCTGGGAGTGTTTGGATGTCAGACTCTGGACAGGCGTGGCAGTGGGTTGGTCCACGCGCACTGAGCGATGAAAAAAAAATGTAAAAAAAACAAAACAGGGTCCATTGAACTGGTATCACTAGAGGCCCGGAAACAGTCTGACAAAGGAGGGCTCGACACGCTATACCAGCAAGCACACATTTGTTTTAATTGACCTAATCTGCTCCCCCCCCTGAGCTCGGATTAGGGTGGTGGGTGTGCCGCACCCACTCAGCGGTCCCGGTCCTGAGGATGCACTGAGGTGAGTACTCACAGCCGCTTTTTCTGTTTAGTTGTATCCAGACATTGATGGTGAGAGGACTGGGCGTTGTACTGGGTCCTCCCTGTCGCGTGCATGAGCGGTGTGTGCGCATTTAACCAATGATGTCCGATAAGAGGCCGCTTGTTTACGGGGTTGTCGCTGGTCGGGCGCTCCCTGCTATGTTTTCACGGGTAGACTCAAATATATTCTTGTAAAAAAAATAAATAATAATAATAATAATAAATGAATAGGCAAACGCTGCTCGGTGAGCTCCTGCGCATCTTGTTATGCTGCGCGTGCTTCCACGGGCTATTTGAAATTGTGACAGACTCGATGCATTCAGCATAGCTCTCATGTATTTGTGTTGTAGCTGCTGACAGTGAGCCAGTTTGTGTGTCTCTCCCGTGCTCTTAGTGGTTATTTGCTGTTTTTCCGCCAGCTCGGGCTGTCATTGTTTCTGTATCATCACGCGGAACACAACACACCCCTTCGTTTGCTGCGAATATGGTTGCTGTTAATGCTTTTGCTCGTTACTTTTAACGGAGCACAGCCCCGCAGTGTTGAGATGTTGCCGCTGGCTTCTGTGTTCTGCGGGAAGCCATTACTGGATCCTCCGCTCTGCTGGTGCTGATGCTGCAGCGCGCGTGAGTGTTGCTAAGCAGCCGCCCCGTGCACGAGGATGGACGGAGGAAGCACAAATAAATAAAATAAGCAGAAAACCATATTGTGCATTTACATTGAAATATGAAGCTGTGGGTCTGCTGCACTAACTGATGCGACCACTAGATCTCATCTTTTCCCACGTGACTTTGCCTATTATCTCCTCTGGTGGTGGGCTTTGCATCTTTTTCTTACATTTTTATTTCAACATTATTTATTTATTTACTGTAACACATGGCCACATAGACCAGAGCATATTATTTGAACAAAGAAATCAGTGGAATAATTCTAACAAATATTTGATGTCAGTGTTTTATTAAGATGAGTATGAAACCCTCTGACCAGAAGACACATTAAAACATATGATAACAGTCTGAAGTTTGTTGCAGTTCTTGCTATCATTCTGCACCAACCATATACAGTAGTCAATGAATAGAAACAGCATACTATAAATGGACTAAATCAGTCACATACATCCACCTGCCTCCCTTTAAATGATTTTCTTTTGGTAGTGTTTATTTATGTATTTTGTCAAGCCGGTTCTCTCATTTAAGAATATAAAGAGGGACCAGAACGGATTTCTGCAGAGATGAAGTATTGATAAACAGCAATTATGCATTAAAGTATCTATCAGCTGACATGTCATGCATTTCTGTATTGAGCTAATGAGTCCATTTATATACGGATCAATTACAGCAAACTTGTTTATAAATGTTTTAGTTCTGTCAAAATGCAGCTGGTTTTAAATCACACTGCGTGCAATCCAGATGTAATTACACTTGAGCTTCCAGCAAAGACTTTCTCACTCAAACTTTGTGATAGGCCGTGTAAACAAGATGTATAGTTTATTATCAGATTTAGGATTTTGCAGCTAAGTTTCATGTATTTTGGTGAGTTCAGTCGGTTAAACTCAAATGATTTGTCCAACATTACCATGAAAACTTAAAAGGTTTGTTGTGTTTAACAGAGCCGGGCTGGATTTATGGGCCGGCTGTTATTGGATTACAACCTGATCTAAATGTAATTATGTGAAACTTAGACACAAAATTAGAATAGAAATTAGACACAGGTATTTTGTGTGCGTTTTGATACCCAAATCAACTTTTAAAGTGATGTACATCAGTCAGAGGTTTATTTTGTGTTTTTGAATATAGAAAGGGACTTATCTCCTCTGTAATGTGTTTTTAGCATATCATGGTATTTACCTAAACCTATAAGGGTGGGTTTTAATATCTTAACCTAACCAAAAAGTACATATCCAGGATAATAGTCCAAGCCAGGAGACAAACCTGGGTTTTCTTGATGAAGCATCACTCCACCACCTCTCTGGCCTCCTGGTTTCTGTTTCTCCTTAAAATTAGGAACTTACTTGTTTCATTTCTTTACATGTCTGCATACATGTAAAAGCAAGAAAAGTTGTGTTCAAGAGCACAAGTCAAACGAGAACATTTTGTAACTGTTGAACATCAACCAAGTAAAAGCGGAAGCAAAGAAAATCAATCCAGAGCAGCTCAGGAATTGATACCCACATCTGTCCCTGTGCTGCTGTTGGATGTCAAAGCTCACACACATAGCAGCACAACCACTCAGTCATTACAAAGATGCCTAATATCTGAAACAAGCTTCATTTCTGTTGTTTAACTATGTTAACTATGGCAACAGAACAAGTGATCTTTTTGTGGTCTGATCTGAAAAAAAAACAACTCTTAGACTTAAAAGCATGCCGTAAAAATCCTGATACTGAAATAAAGATCTCTCTGTTTTGCTGCGTAGCAGGATTCCAGCTCTGGGGGAAGAGCGTGATGGCAGGAAATCAGCTGCATTACCTCCTGAGCTTTTATGAAAGCAAAGTAAAGCGATGATGCTGCATGATCAGCCCTCACAGCGTGACTAAAGATAAATGGGGGAGACAATGATGGAAGGCCAGCAGCCTGAGCACCACATCTAGTCATTAGAACCCTCCCAGAGGCACTGTGAACTACAATCTGTCGAGGGAGAGGGAGAGTTAGAGCTGCTGCCTGAATTTGAGCTTGTGTAAAACAACTGCTTCTTAAAGTACATGAAATCCATTTGAATCCATTTGAGTGTTTATTACACAAATTCTTAGGGGGAAAAAAGGTAAACATTATCAATTGTAGATGTTTAAAGAGTTAAAATTTCTCAGAGAAATTTTTATGATTTTATTAACATGTTTTGTAGCTTTTTGGGCAGCTGATGTACCACTTCAGTGTTTCTGAGTTTATCGGGTTAAAGTGTGCAGTTTATCCAGAAACTCCATTAAAGGTTTAGTCATTTGGAATGCAGGGAGATCTAGTAATATGCATGGTTCTGATCCAGCTTTCTCCCGAGTGTTTGTCCTCTAAAAGCCTGCCCTGACAGGTGGAAACATGAAGGATGGACCTGACAGTGCATGTCAGTTAAGCTTACACAAATCGTTGTCACAGTGACGCTAATAATCAAGTAAGCCATTCAGTCAGTTAGTGGGATGAAGCAGAGGGAGGGTGTGGTGTGTTTGGGACCTTATCTGGTGCCTGCAGCACAGTTTGTGTGTGTGTGTGTGTGTGTCTGTGTGAGTTGGGGAGGGGCCAGCTCTTCACTGGAGCTTCTTACGGTAACACTTAACTCTTTCTTCATTTACCGAGCTGTATCAGCTTGCTAACTTCCTGTGAGCGGTTCTGATGATGCTGCCTGCATGTGAGCTCCCAATGCCTATCCCTGCATTCTCTAAAGCTTTGCACTTCCACCAGCCAGGAGTCTGAGGGATACAGCGCCCTTAATGTGAGGGTAGGTTTTCATCTTTACGTTGCATTTGAAAAATACATAAACATGAAGAATTATTGTGCGGTCCCACATACTGTTTATATTGTTCTTCCACATAAGAAACTCTCCTTGACATGTCAGTACAAGATGCAAAGACAGTTGGGGTTGATCTGCATTATACTTAAGGGAGAATTTAGATTTATTGGACAATATTTGATATTTATTTTGGATCACTTTTGAGGTACTAACTCTTTCCGTGACGAGCTCTGATGCACCCTTGGAAGCCAAGACTTTGGTGGAGTCTTCTTCCATTTGCACATTTACCTGCATTTCTTGATGGCTTTGTCTTCTTGGTCTGAGAAGGATTACGACTTCAGCAGCTTATGGTTTATATATTCAGGAGAGTTTTCTGATCATACATTCGTATCACAAGCTTTTCGGGGCATGTTTTTTACCCAAAGCGGAGCATTTGTAGTCACATGTTACAGTAAAGTGAAGCTACATGTGTGAGGGATTGGGTTCTGTGAAAAGTAAGTCAGGTTTTTTGGTACAAACATGTTCAGCCACGCCTTCGTCCCTCTGTGAATATCAAGGTTGGGAAGTGTGTGTGAGTGGTGACAAACTATATTCCTATTTGTTGTTATTTACACTCCTACCAGTGACTAATTGAATAATCAGGGAATTTTGCATCCATCCTATCAGACTGCTTACCGTTATTTGGCAGCTTGTCAGCCTCTTCTTTCAGCATTTGTAATGTTTCTTTATTGTATCTTTTTCTTTCAGTTCTCCTTCTGGTTGTAAGAGACCCACAGCAAGACAGAAGATGAGCAAATCACCCACCCCAAAGGGCACCCCGGTGCAGCGCAGCCCCAGTGATGGGGTCCCCGAGGTCATCCAATCTCCCCAGCACTCCACCCCTGGCTCTGGACCGCAGCATAAGAAACGCATCTCCAGTCTCCTCCAGAGTCCAGTGAGTTGGCTGTTTGTGTCTGTGATTGATTGTTTTTCCTTTTTCTTTGACTCTGTCCTATCTAGATGGGATTACCTCCCCACAGTAGAATAAATCTGTACTGAAATGCCACTTGATAGCTCGGGTTGGAGCTGGTGGTGGATGCCAGTGTGAGTGCACGTGTCCCTGTGAGAATGTCAGGGCAACAGTGAAGCCTCATGATGCTCATTAAATTTCATTTGAAGTGAAGAGAAAGCAATGATGGAAAGAGGCTGAGTCACTGAATATGTTTACTCATCATCACCCCTGTTGTGTATCAGTATTTGCTAACACGTACACTGGGCTCTCCTTAATTTTTTGCCCTTCATGATTGTTTGAAACTATTCTGACGAGGTTTAGAGGTAATTAGCTGTCTAAATCCTGTACTCTAACCTTAAAAACCAAAGATTTTCTCTGTTGTCTGTGATTAGACTTTGTCGTGATGGTACAGGGATGTCTGATCTGTTTTCATGTGCAGTCATTCAGAGAAGAGCTGGATGTGCTGATCCAGGAACAGATGAAGAAAGGTGGCAGCTCATCCAACCTCTGGGCACTGAGACAGCTCGCTGATTTCATGGCGTCTCATGGCTCTCCGGCCTCTCTGCCAGTCTCGCCTTCCAGTATGTGTTAAATTCCTTTGAAGGAACCTTCATTATATTAAATTTGCTTTAAAAATGCTATCATTCAGTTGAAACTCTGTTAGCCACATATACATACACAAGGTTTGTCATGATAGTCTGTAGATTTGCAGCTTCATTCCCTGAGGTCCCATGATTCAAATCCTATTATCATCCTTTTTTTTATTGCTTTATTATTATTAGTATTCATGGTAAGTTGCTGAGTTCCATTCCATTGCCAACCGCCTCTACTAGCAGATGCCAGTACCAACAATTCTATCATTAACTGTATGTAAAGCAGCTGTTAATTGGTGTGTTGTGGGCTCCTTTGGTCATGGCAAAAAGAGGCTGGGACTTTGCACTGTTCAGTCAATAAGCTCTTCCTCACGCACAGACAGTACATCTTACATTGTAAATATTATCCATGTGTTGCCTTTTGAGTCTGTATTTTCTTTTTAATGATTTATTTTTTTGTTGGTTTACAGACATGATGATGGTGACGCCCATTAACGACCTGCATGGATGGGAGCCTGGCAGCATGGTGAAGGGCGAGAGGTTGATGCGCTGCAAGCTGGCCAGCACCCACCGCCTGTTCGACCTCTTCGGTTGGGCCCAGATCAGCCGAACCTGTCTCACAGTTAGTTTTAAAACCATTTCACATTTCGTCCAAACCTTTATTTATTTTTTAGATCAAAATATGTCATTTGAAGGATACCAAATACACCTCAACTAACTGTTAGTGCTCAAAACGATATTAGCCTTGGTCAGCTTGTTTCTGTATTAATTCTGGAGTAAAAAGGGTTTATTCCAAATATGAATTGAAGATAATGGTTGTTCTAATAAGATTAGCTTGATACCTTTAATCTGTGGTCACATGATTGAATCTACACTGTACACGCTGTTATGGGTTCTTAGTAGTGTCACTCCTCCTTCCTGCCAGCTGCGTGTAAGTAAAGAACAAGAACACTTCCTGGTGCTTCCAGACGGCCTGACCTATAGTGAGGTGACTGGATCCAGTCTGGTGAGTCATGATTTGAGTTGAATACTCATAGCTTGACTGTGTTGGCTGCAATGTTATTGGTACAATGCAAACTTAGATTATATTTTTGCAATCAAATGCACCAAATGCTTACTATTAAACACTACAACCAGATAAACTGATTTTTTTATACAAATAGACATAAAGTGGACATAGTATGATGATCTCCAGTGATTAACTCTTAATGTTGGGTACCTCTAGATTAGCTTTGCACACTTCATAAATCCAAATAGTTTGTCATTTCTCCTGGGAGAAGCCGACTCTGGAGAAAGAGAGGGTCTGGCAGAAGTCTTCTGGCTGATCGAAGTGCTGGAGCCTTGCCGAAGGGGCCCGAAAGGGGAAGACTGTGACTCGTGAACGTTGAGAAACTTTGAGAAACGCACAACGTTTTCAAGCTTGACAACACATGAAATCCAGCTTTACCTGTTCGAGCCAGAATCGGATTTGAAATATCAAAGTAAGCAACATTACGAACTGTCACAACGAAGATTACAGCAAGACTCTGTTTGGTACCTGCTTGCGGGAGTAACTGTTTCTGAGCAGTTTTTACACCCTTTTTCACTGCGTGTAACTATGGTTTTTGTCCTAAAATCCTTCATAAAGCCAACACAACACAGACATTTGAAACAGCTTCACTCACCACTTGCAGTTCAGACTTGTATCCTTTTCTTGTTTGAACAGCTTCTACTTTTATCTTTAGTCTCCCTGCAAAGCCAGTGTTGTACTTGTTCTTTTTCATAAAACTGTCATCTGTGTAGGGAACAAATCCAAACTTTTTCCCGAATCCATCATTTTTCAAACCGCATCCACTGATCCAAGATTGCTGGTTCCTTGAGGCAGCTGAAAAGGGTCAACTTTAACCTCACAACCAAAAACATATTTTCTTGAGGAAATCTCTGATACAAAAACAAAAGTACAGTGCTTTTAAAAGTACTAGAGGATGACTTATTCCTTGTTGCAGAATATCATCTGCTTTTGAAATCATTGCAGGGGATACCATGCGCTATCTATCTCCCATTGGGCGCACGCTACACAAAAAGAAATCCTGCCTTTCACTCACTGTGACGTGTGAGTGAAAAGTTCTAGAAAGAAAGTCTTGCAAGGTATGGTTCGGAACTATTGGATAAAATGAGTTCCTTCTCCCTAAATATACTAAAACCTTTTTTGAGCTTTGGGTGATGTTTAAGGTGATAGCACATCATTTTAACGCTGCAGATCAGCCAGAAAACATGGAAAAGCATGTTGTGGGACCTTTAATATTTATTATTTATCGTTATTATGCTTTTATTCATGTTTTAAATCTTCCATTGGATTAATGGTGCTAAAAGAATGTTACAGAATTCTGACTTTACTCACCACACATCAGATGTGTCAGAAGGTTCAAGTTTAGTCAAACCACGGTTACGTCATCTTGAAGCTGTGATGCTGATGGTACTTTGCTCTTTCACAGGTGAAGGTGAATATCCTTGGTGAGGTGGTTGAGAAGGGCAGTACCAACCTCAGAGTGGATTCTGAGAAGTTCAGTCTGCACTCTGCCATCTACTCGGCGCGACCTGATGTCCGTTGCCTGTTTCACCTCCAGACACCATCTACAGCGGCGGTGAGTCAGCGTGGAATTACCACACAGCCAGCTTTGCCCTGTTTTGTCTTTTCATAGACAAACTTCCTTTGAATTAAATATTTTAAATCAGTGGTGATTGACGCCATCGTCTTCACACACACACACACACTGTGAGCATGTTCCTCTTATATTACCTTCCAAAGCTCACAGCCAACTTCCCCTAGGTTTCAGCTATGAAGTGTGGCCTCCTGCCTCTGTCCCACGAGGCTCTGCTGGTTGGTGATGTGGCTTATTATGACTATAATGGAGTCATGGAGGAGGAGGAGGACCGAGTGGAGCTGCAGAAGAGCTTAGGCCCCACCTGTAAGGTAAGCAGACCGCAGGAGACCAGACTTAATGTAACATTAATTCAGCCGTTGTTTCTCCTGTGCCGCCCACATGGGACTGAGATTTAAGAATGAATAGAGAGAAGACAGAAGGTGAAGTGGCCTTACACTGGATTAAATATTCAAGCTGGTGCCGCTCCTCACAGCTGAGTAGGTAATGTTGACTTTTTTACCTCCCAGGTTCTGGTGCTGAGGAATCACGGCATTGTGGCTCTCGGGGAATCTGTGGAGGAGGCCTTCTACACCATCTACCACATCCAGGCAGCCTGCCAGATCCAGGTAGCTCACACACACACACACACACTAACTCACTGCTATACTGAAAAGCAGCTGCCGGGCCAGAGAAAGAATGCTGCCGCTGTGTGTGTAGGCAGTGTAGGTTCATCAGTTTTACACCTGAGCACTTGCCCTTCTCTTGGTACCCTTGCACTGTTATTCAGTCAGCAGCTCTGCACTGCAGTATTAAACACTACAGTGGTATCATGAGCCAAAAAACACACTGCAGGAGCAGCAATGGCCTGCAGGGAAGCAGATATGTGACACACTGTGAGGTTATATTGTCCTCACTTTTGTGTAAGGTGCTGTGCTTTTATGAATGTAAACAGGATGTGTGTGCGTGTGTTTGTGTGAGTGTGAAGCAGGCTGGAAAAAAGAGCTGAAGAAACTGTTTTTAGCTGAATTAAAGCTGTGTGTGGATGTTTTCGTTAGGTGTCCGCTTTGTGTTGCGCCGGTGGGGAACAGAACCTGATACTGCTGGACCGCACCATCCACAAACCCAATCCGGCCGGCACCGTCGGCTGGGCTGGCTCCACCTTCGGACCCCTGCATAAGAGCCGCATCGGGGAGCATGAGTTCGAAGCCCTCATGAGGACTCTGGATAACCTGGTAAGCAACAGTTAAAATGTTTACACAGCGATGTTCGAGGACACCAGCAGTCAATTTTTTTTTCGAGGAAGATTTCACTCATTTTGTAACATGAATTTCCTAAAAGAATCCCTAAAGTCTCCAAAATGAAGCAGATATGCTCATGAGTCCCATTGCATTGTAGAATCCAATAGCGCTGAGGCTTTACCTCTATAAGGGATTACAATTTAGGTTAGTTCAGTCCCTGCTGTCCTGGATTTAAATTTCCTTCTTAATGTAACCTTGTAACCCCGCTTGTAACCCCTCCCAAATATCTGGCAGTGGAATATTAGCGTAGCTAGACTGCTCTTTCTGTGCAATGAAAGAGCAACATATGTGCAGAAAGTTTGTCTGCTTCATAATCAGCTCACTGTTCCTGCTGCTTAATTTTTAACACAGATGGCATGCAATACTAAACTAATCTTCTTATAAAAGTACAGAATTATCCACATATTATTGTGCCAGCCGAGTCACTGTAGTCACTGTGTTCATGTTTCACATGAGTCACAGTATTCAATGCTGTCTGACTTGGAGATACAATTCAGCATCTTGTTTTATGTGAAACTTGACATTTATTTGTAAAGCAGAAGCCATAAATTCTGATACTAAATCAGCCAAATTGGCTTTTGGATTGGTTCAGTAATTTGAACTTCCAGATAACCAATCCCAGCTGTCTGATTGATAGTTCAGCTTTATTTATTTACAACAAAACAATTCAGACACACAATAAATCCACCACTCACAAGTTTGTGCAGCTATTGACATGAAAACATTGCATTGACCCCCATTCATTTTGGACCACTCGCCTTAACCCTGACCAGAACTGCATAGATGTCACTTTTGGTCCCCTCAAGGACTGCTGAAGTAGTCCCAGAGACTTCTCAAAATCAGAATTGTCTTCAGTTGTCTGATGCATGTGAACATTTGCTTGTTAAAACCACCATCCCTCATCGCTCGACCACAGCAGAAGCACTTTAGAAAAATTCTGCTATATTTCTTGTTGTTGCTTCAAAAAATAAGCATTAACGATTTTCTGTGGTTTGCAAATGGAAAGCTTTTAATACACATGCTTAGAGTGCAGAATCATTGGGAGCTTAACAGGACACATACGGCTCTCCTACAGCTGTTCTGTGGTCTAAAGGTTCAAAACAGAAACAACAGTGCTGCAGGGTGAAAACAGACACTTTTGGAAATGGTGCTTTCTGTCTAGTTTCTCAGAAATGTCCCTTACCCAGCACTGAGGTGATATTATTGTATTATTTCAGTACTGCATTGTCATGATTCAGCTTAATGTGACACTGTGCAGCTGAAGTTGTGAAAGAGATCTTCCTACTGCATGTCTACACCATCTCGCTCTGGTGTTTTTCAGGGCTATCGTACCGGCTACGCCTACCGTTTCCCTGTGCTGCTGGAGCGGACGCGAACGCGGAGGGAGGTGGAGGTGCCGGCAACTGTGACAGCCTTCCATCTGTTAGACGACGACGGCCTCCACCCGTCTCTGAGGCAGCACCCGTTTGCTCAGCGCCAGCAGCAGGAAAGGACCCGATGGCTCAACACCCCCAACACCTACCAGAAAGTCAACCAGGAGCAAGCGAGCCCGGGACACCAGCGCACCACTGTGAGAATCTGTGGATGAGTCTGAACAATTATTACTAAACACACTGACCAACGTGCATCTTCTCTACTAACTGTGCAGTGCTACATCGGTACAGTCACTGTTCTATAATCAAATGTGGCCACTTAGACTGTGCCCGTTTGAATGTTGAGGGATAAAAGGAAATGATGGAGCACTGCTGAGGTGAAGGATCAGAACATGGAGTGAGATTAAAGTGTTTTCCTCTGTGACTGACTTTAGAATGACAGTCAGAGGAGAAATTCAGTGTATTTGGTGTGCTATAACCAGAACTATTTTCTCCATCAAGAATCAACTGATTTTCCTCAGATTCGTATGCAGTCTGATCCATTTATTTTTCTCTTGAAAGCTTATAGAAGAGATGAGACAAAGCTGCAAAGATGCGTGAGTGGTTATTTACATCAGTGGGAGGAGCTTTATTCCTTCAGTCCCTCCCACGTCCTTTTCCTCCTCTTGTCTGCATTGCAGGGGAAAGCCCACCAGGTCTGTAATGACTAACACAGAGCAGACTCTGCCCTCTGGTGGCCAAACATGCAGCACATTGAGGATTAACTCACTAGAAAACATACTTTATCAGAAAAAAACAAGAATCAAGTTGTGATTCAACTATGTCTGACTAAATCAGGCGGACATGGTTCACTCCCATCAACTCTGCTTGTTTTTCTTTAAAAAGTAGTGGAAGAAATACAGTTTTGATGTTGGTGTTTCGTCCTGCAGTGGCTGAAGTCAGAAGAAGTCACACAAGCTGGCAGCACAGCCATCAAGATAGAGAACCCAAACCAGTTTGTGCCTCTTTTCACCAATCCGCAAGAGGTGATTGAGACACGAAACAAGGTACGTCTGTCCCCCGCGGTTCCCTCCTTTGCTTTTTCCATGAAGTCACATGAATCCAAAATATTAACAGAAACGTTTCCATGTCCACAGATCCGACAGCAGAATCGTCAGGATATGAAAACAGCAGGACCACAGTCTCAAGTCCTCGCAAGTGTCATAACAGAGGAAAGCCCTCCGGTAACCTCCTCTCTCCCTGCCGGCAGAACATTTAATCTATTCTCCCTCCTTTAAATATCAAAAGCTGTGTTGTGTGTATTTTGTGTTTCTGCTTGTCCATCAGACCCCAGTGAGCCCACCCAAAGTCCCACCTGAGCCAGAACCTCCCAACCCCTTTAACCAGCTGACGGACCAGGAGCTGGATGAGTACCGGAAGGAGGTCCAGAGGAAACAGGATGGAGGGACTAATGGTAGGTTCTGTTCAGCCTGACTCACAGCTGCTCAAATGACCTCAGCCATTCTTTTTAGCATCTTTACTACAAAGCAAATACAATGATTTTAAACTCTTTAAATTAGTATTACACCAGTATATTATTGTCATTAGTTAGACGCCCTGTGGACATATTGACCTGAGAGGCTGTTAGATTGTAACCCCAAATCAGGTGTTTGCTGGTAAAACTAGGAGTATTTAACATACGTACTGGGAGATGATACTCGGGCAAAACAGAGATTAGATAAATGATTAAAGATGTACTAAAACAAAAAAAAGAAACTCCTAACTCATCTGATAATCTTTCATCATCATGCTGTAGAGATGTCTGCATATTCTTTGTAATATTGCATCGTAAAGTCTGTCGAATGTGCCACACCTCACTTTCTTCTAAACCTTTCTTAATCAATTCAGACCTAAGACTGTGTGTTCTGTTCTGTTCTTCTAAAAGCTGACAGTCCTCTTAATAATTTAAACTGCCCACTAAAACAACTTACAGGGTTAAATCTTCTGCGTTTATTGTATGTTATTGATTTTGCCCTCGTGTTAAGCAACATTTTATTTAAAAAAGGCTCGAAAGGTAAAAGCACACGTATGTCACATCTGGTCTGAATGGATTAAGCAAACACGGTTTGACTTGGTGACTGTGGTGTAGACTGTTTTGACTTCTCTGTGTGGCACAAATCTAACCTCCTGCTCAGCTAAACCCAAGCTGTCCCTCACTTTTTGTGTGTGTCTGTGTGCATTTTCGTGGAAAAAGGGGAGGAGGTGGCAAATGACAAGGAGTGTACCCCTGCTACCTCCCCTACAAAGGGCCCCGAGGCCTGCCTCCCTCCTCTCTCAGGTGAGGCTTGGCAGAGCGCCGGTTGTCTGCCCGGCTTGCCCTCCATGCTGCTTATCTGACGCACAGCCTGGGACTCAGTGCTGCTTCTGCCTCTGCCTCATGCCTTAAATGCTCCCTGACAGTCGTGTTACTCCTCCTCATACCCAGCAGATAGTGATTCTGCTCAGTGCAGTTCAGAGACTGTTGATGGAATTGCTCGTGGATTGTTTTGTTTTCATCTTATTTAATATACTGATATCTATTAATATTTACTGACAGCGAGAGCACATTCTCTACCTTGGGAATAATAGTTTCTCAAAATGGGCAAACGCAAGCGCTTTAAGCGCTCTTTAATGTTTTACAGAGCTTCGACAGCAGATGGCCCTCATGCAGTTGTAAATTGATACACAAAGTGTTTAAATGAGATTGAGTTGATTAAAAGCCCCAGAAAAAAAGCTAAGAGTAAGATTATTTGTTTTGTTAAATATAAAATTAACAATTTATGAAGAAATATACATAAAGGGTATCTATTCCCATCACACTTCGAAATCAGAAGAGGTCCCTGCGTGTTGAATTGTAACATGATTATATTTAGGAGTATTCTTTAACTTGAACATAACAATCTCATCTGATTATCCCAAATAAATCCTTTCTCATGTATGATTTAACAGATTTGTCTGTCTGCCCAAAACGGGACAGTTTTGTCGTAGTTATCGATTCATTTCATTCGTTTTTGAAAATCCTGACAAAAGATGCCTTGAGACTCTTTGTCTCTTAACAGAATACAGCGCAAACTCTCCACAGACTGAGTGCCTCTGCTTAATCCACAGCTCTATTCAAAGTTTAAACTGAACTATTTAATTGGAACTACTAATGCAAACTAATGACAGAGTCACCTTGATGGTCCATGTTAGACACCTGGAGGAGTAACGTCCACTGTCAGCTTTTGTCGTTGTGTGTGATTTTTGTCAGAGAAGACATTTTGACTTTACATAGCAGGAAAACACCGGTGAAACCATATCTCTGCTACTTCATCGAAGCAGAAGTAAAGGCGCTGGCATGCTCAGCTGTGACAATGAGTCAGAACCACCATAGCATGCAGCTAAAATGGAATACAACTTTTAGGAATAAGTCAAAATGTATAGTGAATGTGTGTTGGCTAAGTTACTGTTTGAGTTACACATATCAGCCCATCTGTCTCTGCACCCACTGTATCTGTTGTACTCTCTTCTTCTGTGTCTGTCCGTCTCTCCTTTTCGGTGTTACTCCACACTGGTTCATAGGGTACACTTCTGGTGCTCTGGTCTTGTCGCTCTAGGATGTAAGTACAAGGAAAAAGTATGGCAGCCCACTTCTCACAAAGCAAGCATGTTCATCTGCAGTGACGTGTCGAGCATGTAGCTTTGCAGCTCCAAGCGTCTCAAGACTCTTGCGTGCGTTTGCTGAATTTTTTTCTTCTTCTTTATGATGATACTTGTAGAAGAGGAGGCAAAGGCCGACTCTCCAGCCATTCAAAACGGAGGAGAGGAGGAGAAGCAGACGACGGAGGAGCTGGAGAAAGGCATGAAGGCTCTTTCAACCAACGACACCTCCTCCACTCCTGCTGTTCCGCTGACCAAACTGCAGGGTGGCACTCCCGAAGGTTCCCCCTCCAAGTCCCCATCCAAGAAGAAAAAGAAGTTCAAGCCGCCGTCATTCCTGAAGAAGAGCAAAAAGCAGAAAGAGAAAGCAGAGACCTGAGACGGTCACGCAGATGCATCAGACCTCGGTGAAATACTACAGTGAAATACTTCATAGTGTATGACAGAGTGGACCACCCCAGATCTATTCAGCGCCATTTCAAATGTCATTCACAGGCACGGTGTATTTTACTGTACCACTGCTACTCACTGATTTTGATGTATGTGGTGATTCATCTGAAGCAGGTTAATCTGAAGCACTGGTTCTCATTTTCACATACTCTTTGACCCACGCGGGACACGACTCCCGAAGTTGACGCACTACTTCTGATCACTCACAGTTTCTGTATTCCTCCTGTCTTTTTTTCCCTCCTGCTGTGTGATCAGTCTGTTACTTCACTGCACAGGCAGTCCAACATGTTTCTCTCTAAAAGCAGACTCTGGTCCTGTGCAGCTGCCACATTCGTTTCATGCATTTTCTCATCAACAACATTGCAAGACAAGGTGGAAAGCCTCCATTATTATCCATGTATAGGCACCTGACACATGTAGATGAACATTCTAGCACGTCACATTTGTTAATCGTTATAGGCATTTATTAGTTAGCATTTGGTTGTAGTTATCTGATGTCGCAGGTATAATATGTGAGCACAAGTGCAGGACATGTAGACAAATATAGTGATAGCTTCTTATGGTGCTCTGCTGAGTGCTAGTTTTGTGTTAAACTATAAGCCTGTTGAAGAGGAAAAGAAAAGCAGAGAGATCCTACTGGCTAGCAACAAAATGGGCCGCTGTGAACGCTGTTATCAAAACCTAATGGATAAAGCATAATGAATATGTTGTTCGTCAGTGCAGTCTGAAACCCAGTAAATGAGTTTACTGAAGGTAACAAACATTCCACCTTTCTCATTTTCTTTTAAAAATGTACACGTGCAAAATACCTCTCCAGTAATTTCAGTTTGAACGAGTAGCTCCTATCAAAACGCTGATGTATGATGTTGGCTCATGATTTTGATTTGTTTTATATATTAGAATGTATATGTGAGTGTTGCAAGGTTGCCATGTATCAGCCATTAAACATTAAGTTTGGTTTCAAATGAGATGAACATCTTGTGTCTGTCTTCCAAGAATTGATCATCATTTATAATGGCCTCCTGCAACTTTAATCAAATGTCAGTGTATCCTTGTATGCAGAATAACATTTTACATGCTTACACAACATTAATTTACATTCTGGATGTCTGGCGGATATTTAAGTGCCATAAGAAGTGAGCTAGAACATATTCAGTTAAACTTAATCAAAATTCACACAACTGAATCCAGGATGGTCATATTGCTTAGTTTCCTTGAAGTAACACTAGAGAATTTGGCAATGTTTTTTTTTTTGGTCTTTGGCTCCCCTACAGTTGTGGAATGTATCACCACAGTCGTGAAAACAAATCTCAGTGTGAGGCCTGCAAATCTACAGCCCTAAAAATGCTGTCAAACTCACAGAAAAATGACTGAAAAGCAAAGCTGTGTGGTATTCAATGTCATGAACTGCTGTAACTGAGGCCCTAAATCCTCCAGGCAGTGTAGGCCTGGGAATGTAATAATGTTAAAAGGGACTTCAAAATTAGTCAGAAGTACATTTTTAGGCTGACTTCTCTATACTAGTGTTGCTTTAAAAATAACCAACATTTTTAGATCATCCAGCTCAATAGGGGGCGCTGTGACCAGTGAAGCCTGACGGAAGTCTGCAAAAAACAGAGTAACCGACTAAACAAACGCGACATAAGGTGAGTCTGGCGTAGACTCTCAGTCCTCAGCAACATATAAATAGCACATCATTTGTTTGTTTTTCTCTCCAGACATTGTTTTGTACTTCTTTATCTGCGAGAGTTACATTTGGCCTTAAAGGACCATGGGAAGGAGCAGGAGTCGAACTCCTCCAAGACGAGGTAAGAAATTCGAAGCAGCTAGCTAACGCAGCGTTAGCTTACGCTAACCCTGCGTTTGGGCAACTGTTACGTTCTGGTTACGTTCTGGTTACGTTGTTTCTTCTTTTTTACAATGAAAACGAACTGTTAATATGCTGTATAAGTTAATACTTTCTAACTATACATTGTACTTTACAATGTTTCTAGAAAGTTGTTTGATTCTTTGAAGGTTAATAGAAGCTTCGAGATGTGTATCGCGTTCACTGGGTTCTCAACGTTTCTTCTCACGTTGCGTTCACGTACTCTCGGCAGAATGTAAAACTTTTGGAGATTAACCCTCATTTCAATATAACTTTTAATATAATACCAAATTAAAAATATGCGAATTTTCTTGACTTATTTGTCCATTCCTTAGCTTGAAGCTGATGTAAACAGTTTATATGCGGGATCAAATCGGCCTAGTTCCAGTTAATGTTAAATGTTACCCGTTTAATTTCCCTTTTAATGATTATTTTGTGGGATTAACTGACTCTTTCAGCATAGCTGTTGTTGATAATGTGTACTTATGTCATAATTGCCATAGAAAAGAAGAGTAAAAAGACGTTTTATACATAAAGACATTCTGGTTAAAACAAATTCTTGACCATAATTGGCTATCTTAAAGGAAAACGCCGGAAAGTTTCAAATTTACTATTTTCCCTGGTACATGTTCCCCAAAATCGATTTCTCACCTTGTTTACATTTGTCAGCCCGAGAGAGTAACATTCGCGAATGTTTGAAATTCAAGTTATACCGCTCTGGCTCTCCCTCCCTAGCGCCGCCATGTTCACTCAACATGACGTCAGAAATGCAAACATTTTTTCTACAGCAATGGAAGACACTTACGAACTGTCTTCAGAGAGTCTCTATTATGAGGGCTGTGCTGTCTTGGTCTGACCCGGAGATAGAATGCGAAGTTTCGCCTGAGTCCGAGTCAGATCATGATCAGCCTCTCGATCCAAGTTATGTTAGCTTATAGCCATCAGCCGAGATGGTCGGATAAGGCTAAAAATAAGGACGGACAAGTGGCTGTCGCAGCAACCGCGACACCGCCGCCTAATGCTAACGACTCACCGGTTGTATCCACGAGCCGTGAGGCGTTTCCGGACCCCATACCCAACCTTGTGTACCGTTTCCAGGCCTACCGGCAGGTGACCTACTTTATCAATGGGAGACTTGGGAAGCGCTTCCGAAGAGTGATTCCCTCCTGTGCGGTGTGGGCGATCAGGGATAAATATGAGTCGCAGGACGGGACCTACAAGGGTTTCCTTCACGCCGACGAGGCACTTGTAGACTATCACTACAGATATATGTGAACATACATGTTGAAATAAAAATAATTTCTAATTCTACTATATACAGGTAGTATTCAATCATTGTGTATTTCCAAGTTACACTCTACACTTTGTTAGAGCACACTCCCGCACAAGTAGAATTTTATTTCCGCTGCACAAGTAGAATTGCATTTCTGACGTAAAATATGCCCGGATGTGGCTGAACATGGCTGCGCCCATGGCCAGAAGTGAAAAAATCTGGGAGCGCAAGGTTATGGGTTGAATAATGTAAAACAGTGTGAGAAATCGATTTAGGGGGACAGGTGTCAGGGAAAATAGGAAAATTTAAATTTTCCGACGTTTTCCTTTAACAATGATGAACTCCAAGCTGAAAATTCAGTGCTTAAAGGGGAACTCCGGGGCATTTGAAGCGCATTTCCATTGCTAGAGGTTGTCAAATACTGATAGTAGGACACAGACAGGTGCAAATCTGCGCTCCCTGTGTGGAGATAGCGCTGTTCGCTCAGCCTGTCATGCGAGGCTAATACGTGGTGGCTAAGGGGCAAGCGCTAACCCTTCCATGTAAAACAACAACTTGCACACTGCAGAAACGTCACACCACTTTATAAACCATCCGACAATAAAGTCACAAGCCTTACCATCAAAACCATATGCATGGTTCTCATATTACTGGCATGGGGACGTTACAAAACAACTTTATAAACAGCATGTAACTCACCGGTTAGTTGTACGCTCGCGCATGTGAAAGCCCAAAAGAGTCGATGGACGATAATCCCATATACAAAACAATTATCTTCTCTAGAAAAACTGCGTTCAAGTATTTAAAACATTACAACAATATTACTGGTCATGTATTGTTGTAATGTTTTAAATACTTGAACGCAGTTTTTCTAGAGAAGATTATTGTTTTGTATATGTGATTATCGTCCATTGACTCTTTTGGGCTTTTACATGCGCGAGCGTACAACTAACCGGTGAGTTACATGCTGTTTATAAAGTTGTTTTGTAACGTCCCCATGCCAGTAATGTGAGAACCATGCATATGGTTTTGATGGTAAGGCTTGTGACTTTATTGTCGGATGGTTTATAAAGTGGTGTGACGTTTCTGCAGTGTGCAAGTTGTTGTTTTACGTGGAAGGGTTAGCGCTTGCCCCTTAGCCACCACGTATTAGCCTCGCATGACAGGCTGAGCGAACAGCGCTATCTCCACACAGGGAGCGCAGATTTGCACCTGTCTGTGTCCTACTATCAGTATTTGACAACCTCTAGCAATGGAAATGCGCTTCAAATGCCCCGGAGTTCCCCTTTAATACAAATACTCACATACAGTTTTTGGCTCTCATACAGATTGTATAAGCATCAAATTAGCCAACACTGAAGGATATTGTGTAGAAGTAGATAGATAGATAAATACTATCTATCTATAATACTATAATTTGGGAAATTGTTTTGTTGCAGCAGCATACAGTAAAAGATATGAAAACAATTAAAGTAAAAACAAGCAAATAGAATAAAATAAAAATAGTGAATAAACATAAACATTCGCTATATACAAATCTACAGTATGAAGAGTTTTTTTTTTTTTTTTTGTTATTGTTTTTTAGGAGAGACTTCAAGCCTATTGAGCTTGAAGTTCTCTTCCAGCCAGGAAAGCAGAAAGAAAGGCATGGATGTTGTTAGCCATTCAAAATGTGCCAGAGACTGTCATGATATGTCCTCCCTCCTTTCAGAGAGAAGACGGTCCCGATCAGCTTCACGAGAGCGCGAGCGCAGGAGAAGGGAGAGGGACCGCTCTCGCTCCAGAGATCGGGAACGAGACCGCCGCAGGACTCGCTCACGCTCTCCTCACAGGAGGCGTTCCAGGTGAGATTGTCAGGGCCCTGTAGATTTTTTCTTTCTGATTGATTTTAAATAAATGCACTTTCATTGCTATTTTATAGGGAGCCCCCTGCTAAAATGTAAGGTTAAAAAGAAAAGTTTGTTTTATGACATGACGATTATTGATAATACCAAACATCATGGATGGGTAGCAACTAATCCACATCAAATGAAGTCTGGCTACCTGTCATAGCAAAGCATGACATGTTTATGGCATTCTGTTGCTTATCAAGCAGACACTAAGCAGCATGAAGTAGTTCAGCAGCAGATGTGTCGTCTCTCAGTTGTCATGATAACCCGCCCTGCAGCCATTTTATGATCCCTGTGCAGGTCTCCTCGGCGTCATCGCTCCTCCTCCCTCTCTCCGCTGAGACAGAAGGACCGACACGATGATGAGCGCAGAGATAAAGATAAATCTGCGAAGCCCATTCAGATCTCAGGTATTAGGCGAACACGATGATGACATCATCTGCAGGTGTGCAACAGCAGTTATTTTTACAGAAAAAAAACCTTCTTTCTCTTCTGATTGAAATAGAAGAGGACATGCAGGGCAAAACAGAAGAGGAAATTGAGATGATGAAGCTGATGGGATTTGGTTCGTTTGATACCACCAAGGTAAAAGCTCAACGCTGTTGTGCAGCCACAGGGGGGCGCAGTTTCCACAGTTTACTGTAGTTGTATTCACATGTTGTGTTAATGCTGTAGGGTGTGTGATAAGTAAGGGTAAGATGGCATCAGTCCCTGAGATGCTGCTCCTCTGCAGACAGAAGAGTTGATTAACAATGCCTCAGCATTGGTATCAAACATGCTGTATATCCTGTGTTTGTGTATGTGACAGTTCTGAAGTGTAGTTTATGAAATGCTGTCACATTGTTTTGCACAGGGGAAGAAAACTGATGGATCAGTGAATGCATATGCAATCAACGTTTCCATGAAGAGGAAGTACAGGTATGCTTACACACAGAAAATGTTTCTAAATGGTTTCAGTTGGCAGCTCATGCATTACAGTGCTGTTGGTGGTTAATAGAAAGTCTGGAAATATTTTGGTCTCTGGTTATCTCTTTAAAGTGTTTGAGCTCCAGCTGTTGATTCAGTTTAGTTTTATTTAGAAAGCGCTACATCACAAGATGCAGTCGAAATTAGCTCGATTACAATCCAGTTTCTTGTAATATGATAATAATCAAATCAAATTCGGTAAATTACAAGTGGCCTAACCAATAAATTTCCACTCCCGCCCTGAGCGTGCACGAGGTGACTGTGGAAATAGGAAAAACATCCTTTTAACAGGAAGAAACCTCCATCAGAACCAGGAAAGGTTCTGTCTCGACCAGCTGGGGTTTGAGAGGACAACAAGCACCATAACACCAGGCCAGGGATACCTGCTGAGACAGAGAAAACACAAGTTAATGACAACAATGATGTTGCATGTACATGGAGAGTTGCATCACGGGAGGTCCCCCAGCAGTTTGGGCCGATAGCAGCAAAACTATGGGATGTTTCAGGGTCATCTGAGCCATCCCTAACTATAAGCTTTATCAAAAAGGACAGTTTTAAGCCTAATCTTAAAGGTAGAGAGGGTGTCTGCTTCCTGAACCCAAACTGGTTCCACAGAGAGGGACCTGATAACTGAAGGCTCTGCTTCCCATTCTACTTTTAGAAACTCTGGGAACCTCAAGTAAACCTGCAGTCTGAGAGCAAAGTGCTCTGTTGGTCATTAAGAGCTTTACATGTGAGGAGACGAATCTCAGATTCTGTTCTAGATTTAACTGTTAAAACTCTCTCCTGTCAGTTCTCATTTTGGATCAGCTGGAGGCTTTTTAGTTGTTGTTTTTTTTTTTTTTTTTTTTTTTTTTTTTAATGTTGTTGCAGTGTCATGTTTTCAGTCCCCTCACGGCACCAACCACTGTCACAGCAGCCAATAGTCTCTGCAGCTGTTTCCATGCAGAGAGCCCAGCTCTCCTATTGGTGTGTGATGATGTAATCTGGAGGTGTTGCGACGGAAACAGTGATGTAATGTGTTCTCGTATGTTTCTCTTCTTAGACAGTACATGAACAGAAAAGGAGGATTCAACAGGCCACTGGACTTCATCGCTTGAAAGCATCATCAGTTTGTCCTTCAGAGAGGTTTACTCTTACACTGGTGAATGATATTGTGCTTTTTCATTTTAAAACTAGATTGTTTGTATGATGCTGAAAGTGTATATACCTTCTTTTGTAGCTAAATGCATGATGTAAATAGCTCAGTGCTGATAGGAGACTGTGCTTCTATGTTGTTGCGATATATTATGTTTTATTATAAATAAATGCATTTGAAAACTGTGGTTGCTGTAGTGAGTATGAAACGTGTACCGTGCTGTTTAAAGATGTGCCATTTCTTTTTTTCTTTTTTTCTTTTTTTTTAATAAATTGGCTTCCAAGCCACCAGACTTTCTTCTTGTCTTCTCCAGGCTTTCTGAACACGGGCTGCTTTTTCTACTCATTCTCAGTCCACTTTCATGAACCAGTTGTGTCTACTCCTGACGGACAACTTGGCAAACAACCGCTGCTTTTTACATCTTCTTGCACGATGACCTTTATCCTTGTTTTATTCAAATATGAGAACAACTCATCAGTATTTCAGTGTGCTGCATTCAGAGATGATGCTGTGGTTTGTGTGTATATGGACGACTGTGTTTCTCCCATCCAGTCTCACAATAAAACACTTTACCATGTGTCACGATGAACTTCGGTGATGTTTTCGAGCTCATGATGTGAACTCGCATAACCACATCTGTACTCGTACCAAACAAAAACAGACAGATTAAGAGAAGCCCTGAGTCTGTGGTGCAGTGGCTGTGCAGTATCCCATTTGTGACACTCAATGAATAATATAAACAAGTCACAGTTGGTAAATTAAAGCAGTTTCGGCCTTGAAATTGTGGTTGTTTTACCATTACAAAGCATGTATGTTTCAGTAATGCTGATTTTTTTTTTTTTTTTTTTTTTTTTTTTTTTTTTTTTTTTGGTGTGTTGCTGTTCTGAAGGGCAGATGTTGGCTTATCATGATTTGTACCCCAGAAAGGGAAATAATTTTACTGAGTGTTCACTGTGAAGCTGATGAAGTACAGAGCAACTTTCACACCAGCTGGAATGGACAGTGTCTTTAAACCAATGTGTCAGGTATTTAATTTCTTTTAACCCTATTTACTATAGTATTTTATATAGTGTTTGCTGAATATCTCTCAGGTTGTCTGGTCTGCTTTGAAGAACTTGAATCTGAACAAAGTTTTTTTCTTGATGGTTATCACTCCACTGCACAGTAAACAGTAATAGAAGCATGTAAACTATCAATCCTTTTCCCTGTGAAACTGGAAGCTTCCTCACAGCTTGATTGACTATTCCCTGAGGCATCTGCATACATTTGGAGATAATTGTAGTATTGTTCAATATATCCGTGTACTGTATCCAAGTTTAAAATAAATTCCTTATCTTTATTTCTAACAATGAGAAATCTACTGTAGCATCTGGAAGTATCCATGGCTGTACTGGTTTGAGATTTAATTAGATGTTCTCTGATCGGAGCATCCTGTAGTTCGGTCAAGTAAGTTTGTTTCAGGTGGGCGTTTGCCCAGACCTAAAGTTTATTGTGTTGGACATCCCATCTCATTTTGGAGGTCTAAGCAGCTTGGATCAAACTGGTAAATATTTGTGTGATTAACAGTAAATTGGGGATGATCACCGCTGCCATCATGTGAAACTGAGGTTTTAAATATCTGGACATAATGGGAAATTTAATCTGGTGCTCACCAGATCTTAAAAAAGACAAATACACGTAAACTTATGACTTCACCTAATTGTACTAAAGCTTAGAAATCATTAAAAACAGAAACTGCGATTATTGGACACAGACAAAGTGTTTTACATGTAAGCAAACCAACATGTCCAAACCTCCTTCAGACCATAATTGTACATTTTAAACTATAAACAAGCCAAAAACACTGGGGTTGTTTTTTTTTTAATTACATTTGGGGATTCTTTCAAATGTATTATTACAAATAAAAGTACATTTCCAACTAATAAAAAGACTCAAACATTCAGCTATAGCACTGAATAAACATTAAGTAGAACATCCTGTAAAGGAAACTATTTAAATGACATATTATTATAGAATAAATATGAAAGAGCCAAGAAGTCTCATCTTAAAACAAAGCCCAACTTGAACCTACAGCAGCAAAAATCATCCAGAAAGTACTTAAACTACAACTTTTTCCCACATGATCACCATAATAAGCAGTGTCATAATAAGCACCAAACTGGGAGATTGTTGGTGATTGTTTTCTGGATGTTGGTTAAACAAGGCATCCAGGACAGGATGATGACTACGATATAAGGGACACGTTTAAAGTCAATAGACCTAGAAATATTGAAAACAGGCCATGTGGGGAGTCTAATGCTCACTATACTTAATGTAACGTTTACTTCCATGTCAGTGTGGACACCTTCAGCAGGACCCTGCAGGGAGTTGAACCCTGTCGCATTACTGAGAACCCTTACCAGTGTCTTTTGCTTTTTGATGCCACATGACAAGATGAACATTTCTTTATTTTTTCTTTTGATTTTAGCAGCAGTCTCGTATACGCTTTGAGTAACGTAGATGATCCCGTTGCGGAGACGATGTCAGCTCCTACAAAAAGATGGAACAGAAACTATGAAAATGCTATTAAGCTATGAAACATGCCACCAGTTTTAGACAATAACGTTAGATTATAATCCAAGCTGTTGTACAAAAGCATGTTTTATTTGTATCTTACAAAAGTCACTCATGCGTGTATGACTATCTGAAACTACTTCATGAGCAACATTTGCTTTGCGAGTATTTTTTCTCAAACTGCAACCATAACAACAGGAATCCTTGTACTTTATGCACCGGAAAGGCCCAAGGTAGGATTTTCATTGTATTTTATGTACTAATGCTTCAAATTCCCAGAAAACAAATAAATGATTGAATTTTGACTTAAAAAATATAAGTTGATTATTTTTATTTGTTAATATATAATATGTTAGCCCGATTCTTTCACTGGAAGCCCAAGAACAAATCGGTCTTCAGTTCACAGAAAAAGTATTATTTAGTAAAAGTATTTATTTTGGTCACAGGTAAAAGAGTAACATGATACATCTATACTCTTTATTTTGATTTAGTCATTTTCACTTTTTGTGAATGTGTGTATACTGTACAGATACGCAATCATACACAGGTTATTTGTAATAGTCCCACTGTTTCCTAATGTTTGCAGAGTATAATAAAGGCTCAAGTGAAATTAAACAAATTGAATTTTTTTATCAGCATCAGAAGAAGAATCAGAATCAGAATTCGTTTTTATTGCCATTGTTAGTGAACAGTGTTCACTAACTAGGAGTTTGCTGCGGCGTAAGGTGCAAACATGTAACAGGGATATAAGGATAAAAAATAAAGAATAAAGATATATACATATATCTTTATGTATATTGTATATATACAATATATAAAATGTATATATTGTACATTTTATAATGTATATAAAATGTACAAGGTGTGTACAACAATACACAGTAACCAATATACAGAGCAACAACAGTGCAGCTTCATTAGTGCAATTTTAATGATGGTAAAGTAAAGTAAAGTGACTGGGGCAGGTAATGAGGTGATTATGAAGTGTTCATAAGTCCAACTGCAAGGGGGAAAAAATGTTTTTGTGACGGGAGGTTCTGGTCCGAATGGACCGAAGCCTCCTGCCCGAGGGGAGTGGTTCAAATAGTCCATGTGCAGGGTGAGAAGGGTCAACTGTGATCCGACCTGCTCGCCCCATAGTCCTGGAGACGTGCAGGTCATGGATAGATGGGAGGCTGCAGCCGATCACCTTCTCAGCGGAGCGCACAACTCGCTGCAGTCTGTGTCTGTCCCTGGCAGAGGCCCCGGCATACCACACCGTGATGGAGGAGCAGAGGATGGACTCGATGATGGCCGTGTAGAACTGCACCATCAGCTGGGCCGGCAGCTTTGCCTTCCTCAGCTGTCGCAGGAAGTACATCCTCTGCTGGGCCTTCCTGGTGAGGGAGCTGATGGTCGGCTCCCACTTGAGGTCCCGGGTGATGGTGGTGCCGAGGAACCGGTGACAGTCCGCAGTGGTGATGGGGGTGTCAGTGAGGGCGAGGGGGGGCAGGGGGGCTGTGGATTTCCTGAAGTCAACGACCATCTCCACTGTCTTCTAGGCGTTGAGCTCCAGGTTGTTGCTTATTTAGACAGTACAACTAGGGTGTTGGATTAACACAAACCTACCACATTAATTATGTTAATTTGTGTTAAGTTAAACAAACTCAATCATATTAAGTTAACCTAATGTGATCTCAGTAAATCCAAAATAATGTTGTGGTTATGCAATATAACAGTTTCATGTAGCTTTAAAGTGAGAACATTAAGTTAGATTTACTAAATATGTGTTGTTCACATTAATAGTCTTTTGCTTTTCCTGTTTAAACAACACAGTTTCGTGGGACCGGTTGACATAACTTGGTTAAGTAAAATCAACATTTCATTTCTTGGTGTGTTTTGTAGCCTTGAAATATCTTACTATTATGTTATTGTTGTTTTTTTATGTAAAAACTTAATAGTTATTGTAATTTTACCACAACAAAGTTGCATAATATGAACAACATCACTATTTCATTTCTTAGAGTGGACCTCCATGGAGGTACCTCATTTTGATCATGTTTTACACTGTAAAGTAAATATTAAGTGGCTATTTGACTGTGCAGTTATTTTATCCTCAACATAATGCTGTTTTCACACACATAAATGTCTTCTCTATATCATGTTCTGTTAAATAATTAATCCTATTTAAACTAACACAGACTTCTACTCAACCAACAGAAATAAGGCAGATGGTCGTTAAACGGCTGGTGGCCCAGCACCGCCACCTCTAAGGAAGGCAGAGGAGCTGGCCCCAAGCCATAATATAGGAAGGCCAGTGGCTGAGGGAATCCCTGGAGAGAGCTCATCCTCTGAGTCCACCCCCCAAAACACAAGTGCCTTTATAAAATGTAATAGGCCTATAGATATTTTTTTTAAGCCTATTCATACAAATATTTATTTGTCTTTTTTTTCTTTTGTCCCAACAGATTCTGATGGTGCTATATACCTGGTGGAGCCCCCTCACGCCACAACAGACCTTGTAACTGTAAATAGGCAATAGTCCAAAGATTTTACCAAATGGTAGTTTAAGTATACTGAAACTTACCACTCATCTGGGATGAAGAGGATGACTATGGTTGGTAATGTTGCAACATTTTGTACATGATGTTCGTTGATATTACTCCGCCACCGGTCCACGGCTGTGAGGTGGCTAAGAAAATAGTTCGAGCATGAACGAGCTGCCAAATAAAATATGACAGAAGCAACTTTTCGCAACGAAATTTGATATGGATTACCAGTGCACACCAGTAACCACTCCAGTGAGTTGATGATTTTGAAAACGGATGTTTATGGTGCTTTTACGGACCTTTTTGGACATGCACATGACTTGCCATTCTGAAGCAGGTTGAGAAGAATCAAAATTAGGCAAATACCGGAGACAGCATTAAACATCAAAAAAGAGGTGAGGGAGGTTCTAAAACATTGCAGACGACTCATAAAAGAGGCTTAATGTTGAAAATACCGCAGTTCCCCTTTAAGCTTTCTCCTGGCTCCTGTCCTGTGTGTCCGTTGTCTTCAGGAATAGTTCTCTGGGCTTCTTGAAGGGCATCCCTAATGCTCTTCTTTGGATGTTGGCTGCCTTTTTTTCCGTTCTCTGTCAAGATGATCCCACAGTGCTTCAGTAATGTTGAGGTCCGGCCTGTGGGGAGGATTCATCCCTCCATCAGACCTGTTGCCACTGATTTTCAGTCCACTTCTTGTGTCATTTGGCATAGCTTATAGCTTTTTCTCCCTGTTTCCCTTCCTTAAGAATGGCTTCTTGACAGCCACCCTTCCATAGAGACCATTTCTGATGAGGCTTGGGCCAAGAGTAGATGGATCAACTGAAGGTCCAGATGCATCTATCAGCTCTTTACTGGAATTTTTCCTCTTTCTTAAGGATATTGTTCTTCTGCTGTAAGTGTTTTTTTTTTTTTAGGCCTGCTTTTTGTCCACCACTATCTTTTGTATTTTTCATCAATGCAGCTAATGTCACGCCATGGGACTCATGTCTTAAGTTTTATGTTTCAGGTTACGTTTTGGTGTTCAGTTTATGTCCAGGTTTTGCTTTTCAGTCTTGTCATTGTTTTTTTTCCCCCTCACTCAGGTCATTAGTTTCATTCACGTCACCTGCACTCATTTTCATCAGCTACACTCATCAGTTCCCCACAGTACTTGAGTTCCCTGTTTGCTTTTAGTTATCGTGAGATCCTTGCACCATACATGTGCACCTTCACGCCACATCTAATCTGTCAAAGTTAAGTATTTATCCATGCCATGCTAAGTTGTTTGTTTTGCTCCTAGACTTGTTAATGTTTCTTTTGATTCCAAAGTTTAAGTTTCTTTGTTATCCGGCTCAGCCGCACTTTTGTTTGAACTTTGTTTTTTTGAAAATAATTCTAGTTTGCTTTTTGAATTTCCACATCCGTGTCCTTCACTTCCACCTCAAACTGACAGAAGGATCTCACCACCATGGACGCGGTGGATTATGCAGCCTTCTGTGAGCTGGTGGAGGATTTCTGGAGCCGCTCGGGACCGAGCAGCACCTCCTGGAAAAAGCTGGACGCTGCTAATGACTTTGTAGACTTCTTTTTGCAGAAGCAGGTCCTCCAGCACATACCAGGGGTGTCAGCTATCTGGGAGGAGGTCAGGACTGTGCAGCGCACTGCCTCGCTGAAAATTTTCGGCTTGGAGCCAGAAGAGGTAGCTGCGCTGTACAGCTCCTCCCCCTCCTTTCCTACACCACAGCCCCAGGACCCAGCTGCCACAGAGCAGGCCACAGCCACAGAGCAGGCCACAGCCACAGAGCAGGCCACAGCCACAGAGCAGACCACAGCCACAGAGGGACCACAGCCACAGCCACAGAGGCCGCGGGGCCCGACCAAGAGGCCGCGGGGGGCCCGACCAAGAGGCCGCAGGGCCAGACCAAGAGGCCGCATGGCCAGACCAAGAGGCCGCATGGCCAGACCAAGCCACAGAGCCCATGGGGCCCCGGCCCATGAACTCCCATTTTCGAGCCCCTCCCTCCCACCCCCAGACATTGGGGATGTCTGGGATCCATCCCTTAAGGGGGGGGCTCCCCCCTCGCCGTCGGAGGTCTGGGCGCCAGCCAGACCACCACCTCCTGCTGCCATGTCGTCGGAGGTTTGGGTGTCCACCAGACCACCGCCTCCCCCTGCCACGTCGCCGGATGTCCGGCCGCCTGCTGGATGGTCTCCAACCGCCTCTGCCACGTCGCCGGATGTCTGGCCGCCCGCCAGACCACCGCCTGTCACCACGTCACAGGAAGTCTGGGCGCCCGCCAGACCACCGAAGAGGTTCAGCATCTGGCACACACCCCCACATCCTTATCAACGGGATGGAGGTTGAGTGTAATGCCATAGGTAATATATTTTGATAGTGACTTTTATTTTGACACAGTAATTCTCAGATTGGGGCATGATGTCACTTCCGGTTCCTGGGAATAGTCAGTTTTTCAGTTGTTCAAGGTGAAGGACACATGTCAGCTCAACTCCTCTGAACTTTATCTCTCCATTTTGGTGTGGCATTGCCAGTAAGTACATTTATGTTGATTTACCTGTAGAAAGAAGAAGTTAATGAGTGAATAAATAGTTTAGGCTATCTTTTGATGGGAAAATAAGTTAGTTCATGTGGAAACAGTAATGCAGTTATTGTACTGGAAATGATGTGTGACTCAGCTAATGTTAGCAATTCCTTTGTGTGACTTACCATTGACCTTATTAGCATGGAAGCTAAGCTAAGTATAGCATTTAGTTATGTATCTCTCCTAGCTATCTGTGTAGATATTTTGTGATACTTATCTGATGTTTAGACATTATTATATACTTAAATGCTGTATTTGTATTTATTTCAGTTTTATCTTCTTTTCAATAAACCTCGCTTACTACAAGATCTGCCTCTTCCTTGGGGGATTTGTTGAAGAGATGAGTTTAGCTGGCTGTTGGCTTTAAGAACAGTACAGTAAAATGGCAGCCTCTCGTCAGAAGATGGAGGAAGATAAAGAGGTTCAGCAAGAGCTTTCTGCGCAAGAAGTGCAACTAAAGGACACTGATGAACAGTCATTGGAGGTTAGATCCCATGTATCCGGCTCTCACCGAACCAAAGGCTCACGGGCTTCAGCCCTTAGCATGGCAGCTACACAGGCACGGGCAAAAGCTGAAGCAGCTAAGGCTAGAGCAACCGACAGCAAGAAAGAAATTGAACTAAAAATTGAGAAAGCTCGCCTTGAAGCTGAATTGGATGCACTCTATCAAGACAGAGACGCAGAGGCTGCTATTGCCAAAGCAGTCGTCATGGAAGCCGCTGCTGCTGAAGGAAGCTCTCGTGGTAGCTTGGCAGATTTTCAGTCATTACCCAAAGAACAGAATGTGCAAAAGAGAGTCAGTGAATATGTTGCTAACCACTCTCACGTAGAATATGGCCATTATGAAGAAGAATCGGATTTAACCCCTCAATTACCGCAGCTACCTGCTCTACCCACATACATATATGGGCACAATGCTTCCACTCCAGCACAACCGAGCACGCTTCCAGACAATGGGATACAGCAACGTTTCGGCCCACAGCAGCCACATATCCAGCCTCCAGTACTGCATCACGCCCATATTCAGCCTCCTGTACCGCAAGCGCTTCTGCAGCCTCCAGTGTCGCTTCAGACATGCATGCAGCCTCCTGTATCACAACGGATAGACAGACAGCAACGCGCATCACAGCGTGACACCTCGTATTACCAATACTCACAAGGACTGAGCCAGCCTCAACCCAAAAGAGAACCAGGGGTTCGTTCTTACACCCCATACCATACGCCCAGCCAGGATGAAAACGGCAACATATCAGATCTAGCTAAGTTTCTGATAAGGAGCCAACTGATAACAAGTGGACTGAGTCGCTTCGATGACCAATCCGAGAACTACCTCAGCTGGAAAGCAACATTCACTAGTGTATTACAGGGCTTAGATATCTCAGCCAACGACGAAGTCGACCTTCTCATTAAATGGTTAGGCCCTGAGTCAAGTCAATTAGCACGCAGGATGAAATCGGTTAGTATCGGCCAACCATCTGCTGCTCTCAGATTGATTTGGACCAGGCTGGAGGAACAATATGGAGCTCCAGAGGCCATTGAGAAGGCGCTGTTCGCTAAACTGGATAACTTTGCCAAGATTTCCAACCGGGACAACCACAGGCTTAGCGAGCTGGCAGACTTGGTGCTAGAACTTGAAGCCGCAAAACAAGATGGCTACCTCCAGGGCTTAGCATACCTGGACACAGCAAGAGGAGTCAGTCCCATTGTGGAAAAGTTGCCATTCTATCTGCAAGAGAAATGGATGGCATTTGGATCAAAGTATAAGGAAAACAAAAGAGTTGCATTTCCACCGTTTGTAGTGTTCTCTGACTTCATCAGAAAGGAGGCTAAGGCAAGAAATGACCCGAGCTTCAACACCTGCAGCTCCGCAGCACCTACCTTGAAAAAGGAAAGGACAGGAAACCTCAATACCAAAACCCAAGTTACAGTTCACAAAACCAACGTTTCCAAGGAAACAACAGCAAGTGGAACAAACCAAACAGAGGACCCAAACGTAAATTGCCAGATACACAAGAAACCCCATCCGTTACGAAAATGCAAGAGCTTCAGAGCTATGGTGCTCGACGACAGGAAGAAGTTCCTGAAGGACAACGGTGTATGTTTCCGCTGCTGTGCGTCAGTCTCACACATGGCCAAGAACTGTGATGTTGCCATAAAGTGTGCAGAATGCAACAGTGAGAGACACCTTGCCGCACTGCATCCAGGGCCTACCCCAAAGGGACCTATGGTACAGAGCCCCCCCAAAGACCATGGCGGGGAGTCAAAGGATGCGTCTGAGCAATCTGACGATGCACCAAGCTCAACTGCAATGACCATGTGCACCCAGGTGTGCGGTCAGGGCTTCAAAGGCAAGTCTTGTTCAAAGATATGCCTAGTCAACGTATATCTGCAAGGTTATCGTGACAAGATGAAGAGGATGTACGTGATCTTAGATGATCAAAGCAACGTATCATTAGCCAAGACGGAGTTCTTCAACGCTTTCCACATTGAAGGGCCTTCACTGCCATACATCCTAACAACATGTGCTGGAGCCACGAACGTCACAGGAAGGAGGGCCCATGGCTATGTGGTCGAGCCACTCACAGGAGAATTGAGCATTCCCCTTCCTACTCTGATCGAGTGCAACAACGTTCCCAACAGTAGAGCGGAAATTCCCACTCCAGAGGCAGCATACCACCACAGCCACATGCAACGCATTGCTGACAGGATACCTGCTCTGGATGACTCTGCAGAGATTTTGGCTGCTGTTAGGACGGGACATACTCCAGGTCCACAAAGTGCGTCAGCAATACAATGGCCCACCAAGTGCACCCTTCGCCCAGAAGCACGACCTTGGATGGGTGATTGTCGGCGACGTATGTTTGAGTGGAGCTCTCTCTCCGAAAACAGTGAACACATTCAAGACATGCTTCATGGAAAATGGCCGTCCAAGCTGCATGAATCCTTGCCTGAATCTTGTCAAAGTCAAGGAAGACTTGAGTCAGAGCTTCAAACAAGACAGCCCTTGGTCATGTGCTACAGTACGACAAGAGGACCACCTGGTCAGAACAGTCTTCTCGAGGTCTGACAAGGACAATCACCTAGCGCCATCTTTCGATGATCTGGCGTTCCTGCAGCTCATGGACAAAGAGTTCGTCAGGGATGACAGCGGAAGCTGGGTAGCCCCACTGCCATTTCAGACTCCAAGGAAGCCATTTCCTAACAACAAGCGGTATGCCTACGAGCGCTTTAAGTCACTGCAACGCAACTTCCAGAGACGACCCAACATAAAGGAAGACTTCATTGAGTTCATGCAGGGGATTCTGGATAACCACCATGCAGAGCTCGCATCACCTTTAGAGGATGGAAAGGAAGCTTGGTACCTTCCTATCTTCGGGGTGTACCATCCCCAGAAGCCCGGGAAGATCCGGGTCGTGTTTGACTCAAGCGCTAGCTTTGAGGGAGTGTCCCTGAACGATGTCTTGCTTCAGGGTCCCAACCTCAACAATAGCCTTCTCGGAGTGCTTCTCAGATTCCGGAAAGACCCGGTAGCAGTTACCGCAGACATCAAACAGATGTTCTACTGTTTCTATGTGAAGGAGGAACACAGGGATGTATTACGCTTCCTGTGGTTCAAAGACAACAACCCTGAGAATGAGGTAGTGGATTACCGCATGACAGTCCACGTGTTCGGGAACAGCCCGTCACCCGCAGTCGCCACCTATGGGTTGAGAAGATCAGCCCAAGAGGGAGAGAAGGACTTCGGCAGCGATGTCTGTGAGTTTATCAAGACTGACTTCTACGTCGATGATGTCCTCCGATCCGATCACTGAAGCAGTGGATGTCTTGACACGAGCACAGCAGCTGCTGAAAGTCTACAACATCAAGCATCACAAGATTGCCTCCAACAAAGCAGAGGTTATGGAAGCCTTTCCCGCAGACGATCGGGCCAAGAGCATCGAGGTTCTAGATCTTGCTGTTGATGACTTACCTGTCCAGCGCAGTCTAGGTGTTGCCTGGGACATGACTAAGGACACCTTCACGTTCACCATTCCTGAGTCGCAGAAGCCTTTTACACGTAGAGGCGTTCTATCCACAATTAACAGCATATTCGATCCGCTCGGATTCTTAGCACCTGTGACAATCCAAGGCAGGTTCCTACTGAGAGAACTAGTGTCCCAAGGTACAGACTGGGATACGCCATTACCTGATGAGAAGTTCCTCAAGTGGCAGAGATGGCAGGAGTCTCAAGAGCTGAATCAGCTGAACATCCCTCGCAGTTATGCTTCCTTCCCAGTAACGACAGCAAAGTGCACAGAGTTATGCGTCTTTTCTGATGCTTCAGTGAAGGCGATTGCAGCAGTAGCTTACCTCAAGGTAGAGGATGAGAATGGCCACACAGAAGTCAGTTTTGTGTTGGGCAAGGCCAAGCTTGCACTACTGGCGGAGCTCACCATCCCCAGACTTGAGCTTTGTGCAGCGGTGTTAGCTACAGAGATCGCGGACCAGGTCAAAGAAGAACTAGGCCAAGTACTGGGCAAGATCACCTTCTTTACTGACAGTAAAGTGGTATTGGGCTACATCAACAACAGGTCCAGAAGGTTTTACGTGTTTGTGAGTAATCGCATTCACCGGATCTGGCAGTCCAGCCACCCAAGTCAGTGGAGGTATGTTGCCACCAAGAACAACCCAGCAGACCATGCCACGAGGTCAGTGTCTGCAAGCCAGCTGCAAGCAACCAATTGGTTTACCGGACCCAAGTTCTTGTTACAGCCAGACAGCTCCTCATCACCTGATGGTGACTTTCAGTTGATCGATCCGGATGCCGATCCAGAACTTCGTCCTGAGGCCGCAACTTTCCTGACCAAGGTTGCAGGAACTCAGCTGGACTCACAACGCTTTGAGAAGTTCTCATCCTGGGAGCGTCTGACAAGAGCTGTAGCGCGTCTAAGGCACATAGCCCAGAGTTTCCAAAACCCAGCACCTGACACAGGATGTGTCGGATGGCACCTCTGCAAGAAAGGAGTAACAGCTTCAGAGCTTACTGCCGCAGAGCACGTCATCATCAAAACTGTACAACATGAGGTGTACGCAGATGAGATCAGATCTATCCAGCAGGGACAAGACTTACCTGCGCAGAGTCCTCTGAAGAAACTTCACCCTGTGGTAGACGCAGAGGGTCTGCTACGCGTCGGAGGCCGAATCACTCACTCGAACTTGCCGTCTGATGAGACTCACCCACTCCTCATTCCTGGTAAGCACCATGTCGCCACATTGCTCATTCGTCACCACCACTTCAGAGTGCAACACCAAGGAAGGCACTTCACTGAAGGAGCAGTGCGCGCAAGTGGTCTATGGATAGTTGGAGCCAAGCGAGCCATCTCCAGCGTGGTGTGTAAGTGTGTGATATGCAGGCTTTTACGCGGCAAATTGGAACAGCAGCAGATGGCAGACCGTCCTGAAGAGCGTCTAAAGCAGGAACCTCCATTCAACTACGTATGGACGTCTTCGGACCCTGGGAGGTCGTCACCCGACGGACCCGAGGCGGTAGTGCCAACAGTAAGAGATGGGCAGTACTGTTCCCGTGCATGTCCACAAGAGCAGTTCACATAGAAGTGATTGAGACAATGAGTGCCTCAAGCTGCATCAATGCCCTCCGCAGGTTCTTCGCTATTAGGGGACCAGCGAGACAGCTACGTTCCGATCGAGGAACCAACTTTGTGGGTGCCGACTCCAACTTGAAGGCTGCAATGGAAGCTGAGGAAGAAAGTGTGAACACTTACCTGTGCTCTCAGAAGTGCACCTGGGTCTTCAACCCGCCGCATGCCTCCAACATGGGTGGAAGCTGGGAGCGCATGATAGGTACAGCACGTCGCATCCTTGATTCATTGTTGCTCCAAGCTGGAAGGTCAAAGGTCACGCATGAAGTCCTGTGCACATTCATGGCTGAAGTCACCGCTATAATCAACTCCAGGCCGTTAATACCAGTCTCCTCAGATCCTGAAGCGCCACTGATACTTACTCCAGCGATGCTGCTCACGCAGAAGAGTGGTACTCCACCAGCTCCTCCTGCAGACGGCTCAGAGGCCAGTCTTTTGAAGCATCAATGGAAGAGAGTACAGGCCTTAGCAGAGACATTCTGGGCAAGATGGAGGCGGGAGTACTTGAGCGTACTTCAAGCCAGGCAGAAGTGGCACGCAAAGAAATGGAACCTCAAGGAAGGAGACATAGTGCTATTGAAAGATAAGCAAGCCAGAAGGAATGAGTGGTCCATTGGGAGGATCATGAAGACCTTCCCTAGTGATGATGGACTTGTCAGAAAAGTGGACGTCAAGGTTGCATCTCATCATCCGCCCAAGACTTACCTGAGACCGGTCTCTGACGTGGTCCTATTCCTAGAGGCAGAGACTGTTTAGGTTAAGGGGGTGTGGCATCTAGGGATGCCAGGCGGGGAGTGTAATGCCATAGGTAATATATTTTGATAGTGACTTTTATTTTGACACAGTAATTCTCAGATTGGGGCATGATGTCACTTCCGGTTCCTGGGAAGTTGTTCAAGGTGAAGGACACATGTCAGCTCAGCTCCTCTGAACTTTATCTCTCCATTTTGGTGTGGCATTGCCAGTAAGTACATTTATGTTGATTTACCTGTAGAAAGAAGAAGTTAATGAGTGAATAAATAGTTTAGGCTATCTTTTGATGGGAAAATAAGTTAGTTCATGTGGAAACAGTAATGCAGTTATTGTACTGGAAATGATGTGTGACTCAGCTAATGTTAGCAATTCCTTTGTGTGACTTACCATTGACCTTATTAGCATGGAAGCTAAGCTAAGTATAGCATTTAGTTATGTATCTCTCCTAGCTATCTGTGTAGATATTTTGTGATACTTATCTGATGTTTAGACATTATTATATACTTAAATGCTGTATTTGTATTTATTTCAGTTTTACCTTCTTTTCAATAAACCTCGCTTACTACAAGATCTGCCTCTTCCTTGGGGGATTTGTTGAAGAGATGAGTTTAGCTGGCTGTTGGAACAGTACATTGAGCGTGTCACCAGCTTCAAGTTCCTGGGTGTCCACATCTCTGAGGACCTCTCTTGGTCTCTCAACACCTCAACTCTGGTCAAGAAGGCACACCAGCGTTTCTTCTTCCTGAGGAGACTCAAGAAGGCCCATCTGTCTCCTCAGATCCTGGTGGACTTCTACCGCTGCACCATCGAGAGCATCCTCACCAACTGCATCTCGGTGTGGTATGGTAGCTGCTCTGTCGCAGACCGGAGATCACTTCAGAGGGTGGTGAAAACCGCCCAACGCATCATAGGTTCTCCACTCCCATCCATCGAGGCTGTCCAGAGCAAGAGGTGTCTGCGGAAGGTGCGCAGCATCGTGAGGGACAGCTCTCACCCCAGCCACAGACTGTTTGCCCTCCTCCCCTCAGGGAAGTGCTACAGGGTTCTCCGCTCCAGGACCAGCAGGTTCAGGAAAAGCTTCCTCCCTGCAGCAGTCACCCTGCTGAACTCTCAACCTCGGTGTCCCCCCCCACACACACACCCAGAGACTGTGGACCGCCACACACACACACACACCCAGAGACTGTGGACCGCCACACACACACACACACCCAGAGACTGTGGACTGCCACACAAACCCCCTCAGCCACTGAACCTTGCACTGAACTGTTAGTACTGTATTATCCCACTATAGTGTATTCACTTCATATTGTATTTATTTCATACTACCTCATTCCATTTATGCCATATTACCTCACAGTGTAATTCATTGTACTTATTCCATTCTACCTTTTCAATCTACATTTGTATTTATTCACTACTACACTTTACATATGCACATACTCTGCACTTTAACTGCTTTTTGCACTTCTGGTTAGATGCTAAACTGCATTTCGTTGTCTCAGTACCTGTACTCTGTGCAATGACAATAAAGTTGAATCTAATCTAATCTTCTGCCGCCACGCCATCGGAAGTCTGGCCACCCGCCAGACCACCGCCTTCTGCCGCCATGCCAACGGAAGTCTGGCCGCCCGCCAGACCACCGCCTTCTGCTGCCACGACGACGGAAGTCTGACCGCCCGCCAGACCACCGCCTCCTGCCACCACGTCGCAGGAAGTCTGGCCGCCTGCCAGACCGCCTCCTGCCGAAGCCGGTACTCTTGCCGCATGCCTGATCGGCCACTGCAGCTACGCCGCCAACTGTCTGGCCTCCCGTCTGACCGGCTTCGAGCCCCTCCCTCCCACCCTCATACTTTTAGGATCGTCTGGGATCCGCCCCTTGAGGGGGGGGGTCTCTGTCACGCCATGGGACTCATGTCATGTTTCAGGTTATGTTTTGGTGTTCAGTTTATGTCCAGGTTTTGCTTTTCAGTCTTGTCATTGTTTTTCCCTCTCACTCAGGTCATTAGTTTCATTCACGTCACCTGCACTCATTTTCATCAGCTGCACTCATCAGTTCCCCACAGTACTTAAGTTCCCTGTTTGCTTTCAGTTATCGTGAGATCCTTGCACCATACTGTTCATGTGCACCTTCATGACACGTCTAGTCTGTCAAAGTTAAGTATTTATCCATGCCATGCTAAGTTGTTTGTTTTGCTCCTAGTCTTGTTAATGTTTCTTTTGATTCCACAGTTTAAGTTTCTTTGTTATCCGGCTCAGCCGCGCTTTTGTTTGAACTTTGGTTTTTTGAAAATAAATCTAGTTTGCTTTTTGAATTTCCACATCCGTGTCCTTCACACCCACCTCAAACTGACAGCTAAAGAAATGGGATCAGTTCAAGTGTCTTTTTGACAGGCTGCCAAATTCAAAGTGCCTAAATATACAATTTTGGATAGGTTCTTTGCTATGTTCTGTTATGAGTCGACACAACACTGGTTCACGATTTCAGCTTGGTGCTATTTTGTGCATGAATGCTACCTAAGTTTCTGTTAAGTGGTTCAACCAGCCAACAACCAATTGTTTTTTCTTCTGAAAATGATCAGGAACCAGGGCTGGACTGTGTGAATGAAAAAGCAGCCAATGAAATCTGAATGACCTTCACCTTCAGAGAGCCCGGAGAACTACTATTCAAGACCACTTTTAAGTATTACAGGAAAGTCTGGCTGCTCAAAACACAAAGTGAGAAGTGGCTCAAAACTTTTGTTCAGAACTATATTCTTTACTGTCACTTTATATCATCAAATAATAGGTTCCAACAATATTCACAGCACAAGAATTTAAATAAATCTGCTAAATAGATCAATAAATAGATTAAAACACTTAAGTTGGCTGAATCGCACAGATCCATTTCATAATGGAAATGTCATGTTTCACAATAAGAATTTTGACGTGTATTCCAGCTGCAATCAGCCAGAGGCTGCTGTTGTAACATCTCTTTGTCATTTCAAACTTCATAGATGAGTCTACCAAATGTTCTATTGACCCATCGGCCAACTAACTGGAGCAGCTGGGATTGAGAACCCAATCAGAGATGTAAATGAAACAAAACGTTTTTAAGCTTTGCAGTTTTGATGCTTCTGATCTCTTTGAAGGAGAAATATATAAAGATGAACACCAGGAAAAGTAGCAAAACTTTGATCCCAATTACATCAATACAGTAAAACATAACAATGGTCAAAAGTTAGTCATTCTACACATCAAGCTTTTGTTCTAAAGCTATTCTATTCTAATCTGTTCCATTCTATTCCATTTCACCCATACCCTGATTCAAATATCTGATCTCCTTGATGTAGGAGGTGGATTCTTTTCTACATATAAAAAAGCAAATTCATGAATTAAAGTTTGTTTGCAGTCCTTACGGCCCAAGGGAAAAAACTGTTTGTGAGTCTTGTAGTGTGAGATTTGATAGATCTGTCACGCCGGCCAGAGGGCAACAGATCAAACAGGTGAGCGGCTGGATGTGAGGAATCTGCTTTGATGGTTTTGATCATGGATATTTTGTCCAGGGAGGGCAGCCGATGATCTTTCGTGCTGTGAAGATCACTCTCTGGAGAGCCTTTCTGTCCTCCACTGTACATGAGAACACTCTCCACAGCAGTGTGATTGAAGGCCAGCAGCAGTTTTTTCCTCTAGGTTGCACCTCCTTGGGACACGGAGAAAATGCTCCTGAGCCTTCTGAACAATGGACCTGATGTTTGCACTCCACGAGAGGTCAGCATGAAGTAGGTACCCAGAAACTTAAAGATGGTGACTTTCTCTACACTCTCTCTGTTGATAGAGAGAGGAGCGTGGTCTCTCCTGCTCCTCCTGTCATACCTCCAGTGCATGCGTGAAAATGGCTCTTAATGCCTCTGCACCTCATCCTCTGATATGCCACGATATGTCCACCTCACCATGAACCGGGGGAGCTGTTCAGTTTGCAGGTGATTTTAGTGGCGGCAAACAGAGAAGGCTGTGGGACAGGAGTTTAACTTGGTTTTCACTGTGTTACATAACACAAGTTCTGAATATCGTGGGCAAAATAGCATTTACCTGCAGTACTGAAGTAAAAGTAAATTGGAAAACATGACACCAGGTGGGTTTTGGCTTTCCATGACAAACGGCACACAAAAAATGCTCTTTGTTTGTGGACATATTTTTACATCTGGTTCCCAGACATCAACAAGCAAATGTAGAGTTTGTGTGTGAGCTCTGTTCTTACAGCTCTCTGAAAGTTTGGGGCAAGGCTGAAGTCCTTTGGACAGTTTGAGTAGACCTGGGTTGATTTTACAGTAAGAAGCGGTTAGGTTTAGGCCAAAGTAAGATGACTGGGTTAGAGCAAGGTTGTATTTAGGTTATGGGTGTGTTAAATTCAGGTTAAACTAAAGTTGTGCTTAGATTAGGTTTAATGTTAGGTTTAGGCTGACGCAAAGTTAGGAGTTAAGTTATGTTAAAGTGAGGTTATATTTATATTATTGTAATTTCAGACTGAGGTTAAAGTTAGCTCTGGGTTAGAGGAAATCTCCTGCTGCATGTGTGCAGCTCACAGTATTCTCCACTCAGTGGCCTTCTCTTTCTCAAAGTCAAATTTATAGTCAGTTCTGCCACATGTAGAAGACATATCTAAAAACAAAATGACAGTGTAACAAAGATAAGAAGTATATAAATGTAGGAAATGATAATAAAACATAAAAAAAAAATTTAACTTAAAGGTGACCAAACAAAAAATAAACATAACTCAAATAGTCACTTGATGCACTGTGGGTTTCTGGTTTACGCAGTACAAAAAGGTCCAAAACATCAAAAAATGTAGTTCATCATGGATTTATTCCAAGTTTGCAGGCAAAACCAAACATGGCAAGCTTCACAGGATCCCTTCCTGCCTCTCCTGCTCTGATTCCTGCACTTGCTCTTTCTGAGGTGAAGAGCTTGCCCCCAGAGCTACACGTTGAAGACACTCACCTCATCATGTGTTTCTTACTGCTGATGAGTAACACACATGCAGTAACAGTCAAAAGACTCAATGTAACCAAACCCAACTAAAGTATGAATACCTCTGTGAAATAAATAAATGGTAAAAGTGCTGATTCAACTTCTTAGTTCAAAGCACAGGCTTTGAAATTCACTTGAAGTATCTAAAAGTTAAAGGACAAGCCCACCAGAATCAAGAATCAAGAGTCTTTATTGTCATTATACAAGAACAAAATGTCTTCAGACTCACGGCTTAAAGGCACACGTTAAAGTAAAAAAATTGTACACAATAAGATAGAATAAAGTCGGATGTAATGAAATGAGACTGTACATAATAAATTAGAATACTAGAAAATTTCTGAAGAAATTTTGATGGGTGCCAAGGTACTGCCCGCCCAGAGACAGAGGCTGTAATGTTATATTGTACATATAACACCTATTAGCAGCTTTATGCAGCTGTTATAATAGGGCATCCATCTTGGCTCTGCCCTCATAAGCAGTATTAGTGCAGGTCAGCCTTTTAGGCTCTGACCTCATAATTAGTTGCTAATTTTGTCGAAAAGTGCATACTGATGCGTATGCCTGGAACAAACGGTCGCTGTTCGAAAAGTAAAAGTCGTATCCAAATAAATCTTGAACCATCAGTGCAACAAGGGACCGCAGAAGGCGGGCATGTATTGTTGTAATGTTTTAAATACTTGAACGCAGTTTTTCTAGAGAAGATAATTGTTTTGTATATGGGATTATCGTCCATTGACTCTTTTGGGCTTTCATATGCGCGAGCATACCGACAACCGGTAAGTGACATGCTGTTTATTTAGTTGTTTTGTAACGTCCCCATGCCAGTAATGTGAGAACCATGCATATGGTTTTGATGGTAAGGCTTGTGACTTTATTGTCGGATGGTTTATAAAGTGGTGTGACGTTTCTGCAGTGTGCAAGTTGTTGTTTTACGTGGAAGGTATAGCACTTGCCCCTTGGCCACCACGTATTTGGCTAGCATGACAGGCTGCGCAAACAGCGCAATCGCCGCACAGGGAGCGCCGATTTGCACCAGTCTGTGTCCTACTGTCAGTATTTGACAACCTCTAGCAATGGGATTGCGCTTCAAATGCCCCGGAGTTCCCCTTTAATCGACTGTGCACAATCACATTCACCCCTCCCGTCAACTTAGAATCACCAATTATACTAAAATACTCATGTTGTGGGAGGAAGCTAGAAAGAATGAACACGCACTCGAGGAAAAACCTGCCTCCTGAATCTTTGATATAATAAGAACAAAGCATCAAAGAAACTATGTAATTTTTCTGCATCACTGGTGAATAACTCTGGCCTACACAGTATCTGATTGGTTCAATGACCGATAGAGTTTTAGTCAACTCTAACAGAATATTAACTACAGTATTTAGCAGTCATCTTGAGCCACCCCTCATTTCTTTATGTAATGCAAAGAGAACTGGAAATACACGTGACATTTCAGGTCCACATGGTGTCAGTCCTGGGGTGCTGAACGCCTTTGCAGAACAGCTATGTGGGATTCTACGGCACCTCTTCGACCATAGCCTGAGTCAGGAGAAAGTTCCAGTTGTGGAGGACATCCTGCCTTGTTCCTATATAAGAAATATCATGCATCTGCCTTCAGTGACTACAGACCAGCTGCCCTTACAACCCATGTCATGAAAGTCCTGGAAAGACTGTCACTGGCTCATCTAAATAAGCAGGTTATAACCTTTCAGGACCCACCAGTTTGCTTATCGTCCTGGGGTAGTTGATGAAGATGCCATCATCTACCTGGTTCAGCGAGTCCACTCTTATCTGGCCAAAGCAGGCAGCGCAGTGAGAATCATGTTCTTTGATTTCACCAGTGCTTTTAACATAATTCAGCCTGCACTGTTATTTGAAAAGCTCCAGAAGGTACAGATGGATGCCTCCTCAACCACCTGGTTTATTGACAACATGACAAAGAGACCACAGTTTGTGAGACTGAAGAGTTGTGGTCGGCAGCACAGGAGCACCATAGTGGACTGTGATCTGCCCATTTCTTTTCACTCTGTACTCCTCAGACTTCCAGTATGACTCAGAGTCATCTTCAGAAATACTCAGATGACTGAAGTTGGTGGGCGTATCACTGATGGACAAGATGCTGAATACTGGGAACTAGTCGATCACTTTGTGGCGTGGAGCGAGAGCAATCACCTCAACTTAAACAAACAAGACAAAAGAGGTGATTGTGGATTTAGGAGTAGGACTAGGAGTCTCCATCCCAGGTTAAGAGGTGAAGGTGGTTGAGGAATACAGGTACCTGGGTTTACCTGGACAGCAGACTTGACTTTAAAATGCAACTTTGAGGCTGTCTACAAGAAAGGACATAACACACTGTACTTAAACAAGCTGAGGTCTTTCGATGTATGCACTAAAATGCTCTATATCTTCTAAAAGTGTCAGCTCTATTTTCAGAGCTCCTGGAACTGATTGTAAAAGGAGAATACTGCACAAGTTAGTGAACATATAGAATAGAATAGAATAGAATAGAAAAATACTTTATTCATCCCCCAATGGGGGAAATTCAAATTAGTCAAGTAGCTAAAAAAAATTATAAATATTTACAATGATTGTATATTAGATTGTCTGTCGTGCAACTCCCCCAGCAGACAACAGCATAGAACAGTGCACTCTCAATGATAGTGTGATAAAACATGCATATCATATCACTACAAACATTGAAGGACCTGAGCCGTCTCAGGAAGAAGAGACGGCTCTGGCCCCTCCTGTACACTGCTTCTATGTTGGCAGACCACTCCAGTTTATTATCCAGCACCACCCCCAGGTATTTGCAGGAACAGAACAACACTAAACATCCTCTTCATAAGATTGTGTTGAAACAGTGATGTGTGATCAGTCTGAGGCTTCTTCAGGTCTTCTCACACTACAAGTCCCACAAATTTTGACCACACTTTTTGTAAGTCTTATAACTTCATGAGCATAATCCTCCTGATTGACACTTTTGATATTTTGCCATGAAACAGGAAGTTGTTTTATCCAGTATGAAAGCTCCAACATGATCAACCCCAAACTGTTCAAAGTTAATATGTAAATGCTTAAAGCTGCAGTCTGCAGGATTTGTTGTTGTCATACGTAAAGTCCTCATTTTTGGCATTTTAAGAGTTTACATGATCTATCAGAACGCTTGAAGTTGAAAACGGTGACCTCCGTAGTCGCAAAATGCAAGAAATGCTTATTTTTTAACCGAAAAGTAAAAAGTTATTCAACTTCCTGTCCCGCCCCATCAAAACACATGAGAACTCGTGCACGTAGACGTGCACGCCAGATGCGCGTACACGACTCCTCATTCATCAACTCACCTGTCATTTGCGATCATGGAAGACACAGTAAGTAGACTAGCCCGTAATGAAGTTCAATAGTCTAGATAAATAAGCGTGGGGACGAGCCTACCTTGTATCGCGCGTGCACAATCGGTGATTGACAGGCAGCAGAGCCCAGCTCGTAACCTGATTGGTTACCTTTTACCGGTCCGATCTGCAATTTTGTAAACAAACCTGTTGGCTTTGGAGGGACCTAGCGGGACATATAGGGGACCTAGAGAACTCTTTTTTTTTGTATTGGGGTATTTAATGTACTACTTTCAGAATCCCCGGACAGTTCCAGGCATTATGCTTGAAAAAGAGTTGCAGACTGCAGCTTTAAGCCTTTCTCGATTTCTATTGAAACAGTGAATTTCTTTTCACTATGTCCAGATGGCCCAGTTCAATACTTTACTGTGAAACAAGAAGTACTTCTGTCGAGACTCTGGAAGCTTTTAACCTTGTTAAATTTTTTCTTACATCTGGTTAGGTGACTCACAAATACAGCTCAAACCACTATTTTTGATGGAGTTGGTTCACACATTTAACATGCAAAGAGCTACACACAAAAACACTGTTAAACACCTTTGCACTTATAGCCTTAACCCAACAAGAAATGGGTTGCATAGAGACTGTCATACAGGTTAATGGTCTTTTTAAAATGTATCAATAATTAACTGAAAATCTCAGGGAAAATCATTTAGGAACATGAAAAGATACCACATGAAATAGGGACCACTGCAACTAAAAGAAAAGAAAATCCTACAGTTGCATTAAAGACATCCCTATTTATTTATTTATTTTTTTCAGGAGGTGGATCTCCAAATAACTGTTATCTTTCAGCTGATAAACAAAATACCCAAATTACTGACTTTTACTGCCAGGACGGAGCACATGTACTTGTATCTCTACACGGCCTGTTTTTTTGTTGGATTAAGACTATAGGTTTTTATAGCTTAGGTTAAATGCATGTAGCCTACTGAATGTCATAAACTCAATTGAAAATAGTGGTTGGAGCCGTATTCTTTAAATTATGTCTGCTGTTATTGAGCCATTTTTTCGCACCCAATAACCATTTCTATTAAACTCCATACATGTGCACAATTTCACGAGATTCAAAGCATCCTGAGTCCTAACAGAAGTACTTTCTGTTTCACAGCAAAGTATGAAGTGAAATGCTGAAATGCACGTGACTATTTCAATAGATGACATCATGAAAGGCTTGAACATTTACAAAATAAATGTTAAGTGAGTAGGGTTAATCTTTTGGGAGCTGTATGTCCAAGTCTAAAAATGTCACTTCCCGTTGCCGAGATATTCGCCTATGTGATCGTGTTTCAAAGCAGTATTTAAATAATTAAGAGATTTAGTATTGAAATATTTATTTGTAGCCTTAAACATGAAAATGATCGGTAAAGCACCAAATAGCTTCATCTAGCTATCGCTACTTGTGTGTTCATTCACTGATTGTGCGCTTGCGCAAATTTACATTTTGTCATATGATAAGAAAGGAACTAATAGCGAGTGAGTATGTTAATCGAACCAATGATGGGGCACGAAATAAGGCAAACAACACCACGGGAGCCAATCATTGCACTACACCGCGAAACAGCATGGCTCAAGGGCGTGTCTACGGTTAAAAGGGCGAGATCACTTTAGCTCGTGGGAGTTGAAGCCAATAGCCAACTAGTTTATCAGAAAACAACCAATCACGACTGTGTTGCACGGAAACGGTGTTCATTACGGCTCAGCTCCTGCCTTTACTCTATAGCTCTGCTATGGATAAATCAAGAAAACTTGGACACAAAATGGCTTAACCAGGTCCACAGTGGCAGTCAGTGCCGAGCCCCCCTTGATGATTGACGGCTTAGAGAACCAATAATAACTGGAGTTGTTAAAGCTTACATCCAATCACGTAACAGCACACAGAGGCTTTGTGGTAGAGTACAGTAGGCAACTGCTGTCCACATTAACAAGTCACTATTTTGGAAGCACTTTGACAAACTGTCGCTGTACCTTACTAGATATCGGTCGTTATCTGCGTGTCCAACAAGACACATTACGCGTTATCAGCGATAGCCCAGCACAAAACTAGCCAGCCCAAACCCCCCCGAGCCGATAAGGTTGGATGGCACCGTGCTGTTCGCTGTTTTTTATACCCATTTCACATCAGGCAAGTGTGTGACAACTGTACGGGCTAACGTTTTTTCCTTTCCATTTGCTGACGCTTTAAAGATCAAACCGAGCTAGCAAGAAGTTTTTTGTCGTGATTTTGGAAACTTGTCATTAGCGCTAACACCAGCCAACCAGTGTATATTTTATTTATTTATTTATGTCCCCCCCCCCCCCCAGCAGAGCAGTACTCGGGAAATTTGTAGACCTTAAGCAGACATTTGTTTTGTTTGTGTCGAGAAGCTAACGGCGACATTAATCCAACAAATTGGTTCACAAGGAGCAAAGTATTATTAGCTGTTCAGAGGTGTTAGCGTCAGTTTTGACTAGCCAAACCTTTAATTTTAACATCATTTAAACAACCAAAACAGAAAAGACCAGTTTGAGCTTTTAACAGACTGGTAGGTTATACTGGACTAACTCTTAAACGTTGCTCTTCGCCTTTTAAAATAACTGACATAACAGCAAAGCACCAGCGTTCATCAGGACAGGACCGGAGGAACGTTGGGAACAGTCGGAATCCCTTATTGGATTGTTATATTATCAGTGTTATTGTTGAAAATGGCGGCTATCGGAATGGTGCAGATGTTGATCGAAGCAGCCGAGTACCTCGACCGTAGGGAACGAGGTAAAGTATAATTTTGTTCATTGCTATGGTTTTCCTCCCACCCCCTTGCTGTGGCATCCCTTCCACAAATGGCTCGAATCTATGCACATATTCTTTTACACTGTCTTAAAGCAGACTGGGGCTTTTTATTTATTATTACATCACGTAACTATTCTATACATTAATGTTGTTGGATTTTGCACAGGCTGCATCGAACCCAAATTTGTGCTTAATGTGAGATGATAGATGGTTGTGAATGATTTTGATTACTTAATACAAATTAAAACGTGTATTTGCAACCAATGCATAAATTGCAGATGCAGTCAGATGGGCAAGGAGACAATGTTTTAAAGGAAGCCCCTCCTTTCCTCCTGTTGTGGTTTGCTGGTGGAGTTTATTCCAGTTCAGGGTGACATCATTGACTAGGCTAGTTTGGGGTGGGGGGGGGGGGGGGTATACATTTACTGCATGGAATCTATTCATCGTACGCTTGCATCTCACCGTAAGGCAATGCTACTGAGATCCAAATGACCAGGTTCAGTTGTGGCACATCTTGCATTCCTCTTTTTCCAGACCTTGCTTTCACTGTGACTGTATTTTTGCATCAGCAGATATCAGGACACGTGACCAAGATGAACATGGCTATGCCTCCATGCTGCCCTTCATCAACAGTCGAGAGAGGGAAAGCTTGAAAAGGAAAAGCAAAAGCAAGAAAAACACAAGTAGCAGGTAAAGGCTATTTGGCTTGTTGTGTCAAAAACCTGTGAGAGGGGTCTGGCTGCAGACTGTGAGAACAGTTGAGGTAGAGGCTCAGCTTCCATCATGGCTCCATGAAATAAGAGGGTTTATTTGACAGAAGATGATGTGGCAGGTTAGCACAGTTGTTTTTAAAGTAACCTCTCATTATTGATATTGCACATGACTAAATTGTGTTATCTAAAACAGCCTGACTGTTTTGCTTTGTTTTCCTCTTAAAGTCGCCAGTATAAACTCTTGAAGGAAATCCACAACCTCAGATTTATCTAGGTAACTTGTTGTCTGGAAGGAATGCTTACATGGTTAGCGCTAGCTCGTGAAATTTAATTGTAGATTTGGCTGTTCAGTTCTGAACTGACAGTAATGTAGTCAGGACTACAGTATCCATGTGTTTCATTGCATCATTCCTGCCTCCTGCCTGTGGACCTGCGGCCGACAATAAAGTGCTGAAAAACGCGTTGCAGCAGCTGCCACTTATGTGTTATCTATTCCTGACACATTTACAATACAGCAGGACCAAAAATAGTGTATCTGCATTATTGCACAATAACAACTTGCTTCACAAGTTTTTTTTAAACTAAGATTTTAATTTCCTTCTTGTTAGTTTGTTTAATTTTTCCTTGTGTGTGTACAGTCGTGTGAAAATGAAAGCAAAGAATTCTGAGGTTTTCCATGTCAAGAGGCCGTACTCTAAATTTCCTAATGTAATCAATTAAGTCAACAAAAAAGCCTAAAAGAGGAACATACATTTTGAGGGGATCGAGTCAGGGTTGGTTGTTTAATTTGGTGGCGTTTCCTCTGCTCTTTGCCCAACAGCAGAACCAACTTCTAGTGCGGTTTATTTTAGTTTGGTTGTATTTCCTGTCTGATGCCTCAAGCTGAAGTGTCCTCACAGTCCAGCCTGCAGCCATAAACTCACTTCTGTCATTGTTTGCTCTGCAACAAGCCACCCATCATGTCCCCTCTTTAAGTTTGTCCCCACTGCTTGCAGGTTTAAGCTGTTTATGTTTCAGCCTCAGTCATATTTTGCTTTTGCTGCTGGAAACAGTGTATGAGCTTTGGTGCTATGCCCAAAGAAAAGCCAAATTTGATGTTTGCTTCTCAGTTAGAGAAGGTTCTAGCTAGAAACACAATGTTAAACTCACTTTTAAACGTTCAAGTCAAATGTCTCACCTTTGCATAACTCTACAGAAAGGCTCCTCTGATGTTACAAGCTGTGGCTGAGAGTGTGTTCAAATTTGACTGACAGCAGCAAACATCAGCCTGGCTTTGAAGTGAATGGCCACAAAGTGGGTCAGTCAAGGTGACTGCAGGAGACATTTCAGTGAGGGGGGCCTGTCCTGGCAGACCCCTCACCTCCGTGGACACAAGTTCATTCAGCGTCTGTAACACGAATTCCCATAAATCCATCATGTCGGAACAGATTTTTGTTGCATCTCTGTGACGAGACTGCAGTTTGTTTTCGTGATCCTGACCAGGAGACCTGTTTGGCACCTGCTCTACCACAGGAGTTGAAGCTCTTTTATTCTTGCTTTTCAATTTTCTTTTTTTTTCCCCGTTCCTTAAGCCACAAAGAAATGAGGAAATTCAGCTTCAGCTTTTACTGAATAAACAGGAAAATGTTGATCATTCCCTGTGTCTGTTGAATAGAATATAACCAAGATAGCCCATTGTGCTTGGCAGCACTTTGATCGACGATGACAAATCAGGTGTTCTTCCATTTCCTCCATCTTTTAAAAGGATCATGGCATCCAGTGCGGCAAGAACATGCTTTCACTTCAGATCATGTCTCAACAAGCTTTGTAGAACAACATTTTTAGACATGCCAAGCGGAGAAAATGTGGTGCTACTGTGGTTTGCCAAATAGATTTAAGGCTGCTTCTGGTTTGTGCTCATTTCTAGCTTTTTTAACCTACTGCCATTTAATTTTCATATTTACTCCTACAGTGGCTTTCTCGTTATCTGTGAGCAGTTTTTCAGCTATTACTCATTGCTTTTTATGGCAAACGGAGACACACTTGTTACTAATCAGGGTGTCTACACAGCATGAGATGATCTGATGGGATGAGACATGATATCAGCTTATGACCATTTATAGGCAGACCAGCACTAGTTCTGAATAAATTTGCCTCTTAGGGTACACAAGTGGATCTCTAAATGATCTATGATCTATGATCATTTAGAGGTTTGAGGTTTTTTTTCAAACCATTCAACACAGGATATACATGCCCCTCCAGCTTCTGTTGCATCCTTTACGTATGGATGTGTGAACAGTGGGGGAGGGGAGGCTTTCTGCTGTGTACACATTCATGTGTGTCAGTCGTAGTGACTCCCTCCCCCTCATCTCTGCACCTCTCACGCGTTCCTCCTTCTCTCCTCACCTCCTCCATCCTTCTGTGCTTTTTCCTTCTCCGCTCTCACTTTTGGCAGCCAGTGGAGAACACCAGCTTCTCTATTTTACAAACACACACACACACAAAGATTTGTAGTTGATCGTCAGCAGGATGGATTCAGTAGCCATCGCTCATGCCGAAAATGTGGAGCAATAGTGACGCGGTGTAGAAATCACTAAAATTTGAAGGTTTTGATTGTTTCAGGTTCTTTTCTGTGGGCCTGTTTTCACTAAAAAGATCTGTTCCCTGTCAGAAATCCTCCCTGCTTCTCCATACTGCGATTGCTCTGCCAGCTTACCCGACTTCCTTTAAGCCGTTGCACAAAAAACACGTCACCCTTTAGTAGGAAAGGGTACAATTGCATCTCCACGCTAATGTTAAATGCTCAACAAAGTGCAACACCAGAATACAGTACATAGAATAAGACTGAGTAACAATGTTAAGTTATTTAGGGCTCGGTGTTTTACAGTGACCATTGATTTAAGCGTCTCGGTGTAGAGAAGTGGTGAAAATGTTTGTGTATGCGGTCGGTTGTAGATCGTTAAAGAAGGAAACGGTCAGAAACAGAAATATGTATCAGTTTCAAAGCAGTAGCAGTTGGTGCATCTTTAAGAGTGAACTTGGCTCCTAAATAAGTTTTAAAACCAATGCGTTTGCCAACTGAAACATCCCACAGGAAGGCTCTAACGCTGACGGGGCCACCAGCCTGTGTGTAAGAGATGTCATCAGTCTACAAGCAGGGCAGCGCTATTTGTTATAGAGGGATGTTGGTGTGGGAAGGCTTTCAGCTGCTAAACCAGCAGAACTTTGATCGACTGTCTTCTCTGTACACACGCAGGAATTATTAACACGTCTCAAGTGTACTACTTTTAGTGTACTGCATAACCTGCTATTAGGTTGTGTTTTTACTGTAGAACTTCATGTTTTTAGATGCACCAGACTACAAATTCATGTCGAATATTATCCTAATTGGCTAATAAACATGTGAAAATATGACCTGGTCCTGCTGTATTTATCTGGCCAGCTTTCTGGTAGTGGAAATTACAGCAAGTCCAATTATTCTAGTTTACTGCAGTTAGATGTGTTTCTCTGTACATGTGGAATTACGAGATTAAGCTCAGGTACAGAGGTCCCAACCTGTGTCTGAATTAATTTAGAACTTCTAATCTTTTAAAGTCGTCTTGAGCAATAGTTCTTCGGGCTTTCTGAAGGTCTTTGGGTCCTTTAGTTGTATCTATTAGAAAAAGATATACCAAAGATGAGACAATTAGATATAAAATAGTATATTTGCCCCAACGAGGTGATTCCCAAAGAGCTATTAACTGAAAATGTCAGCATGGTGTGCAGCGTACAGCAGATGAACAGCATCTGAAAGTGATAAATCCAGCAAAGACCTGACACAGAACCTGAGAGATACACCTTCAGTTGATCCATCTACTGTTCCATCTACAGTTGATCCATCTACATCTACCATCTACTTTTACACAATTCTTTAATTTCAGATTTTCCGTAGTAGCAAGGGTGTTACATGTGGAAGGTATGAGACTATGGCAGGAGATGCAACATCTTCCACAGCCTGAAATCAAGCCTGAATTTATGGGGCAACTTCGCTGCCAGCGCTGTTATGTCACCAGTGGCCGTCTGCCCCGGACAGGAATGTACACTCGGTAGAGGGGGCCAAATGAGAAAGAGAGCACCAACAGTGGCTGTCTGAAACATGATGATAGCCACACACTCACACACAACACACATCCTGGTGAAAATACATTATGTTTAAAGCTGTGATGCATTCCCAGGCTTTCTACGTGTGGCAGTACGTTGTTTTAAAAAGTTGCCAAACGTGGCAACATCATGCATTTGAATTAAAACTTAAAACGTGTGTGTCTGTGAGTGACAGTCAGAGACAGTCTCATAGCCGAAAATGCAGAGACTATTTTGGGACTAAGAGGGGGGTTGGGGTCAGGTGGAGGTGGAGAAGAGTTCAAGAATGCAGAGTGGATCTTCTTCTTCTTCTTCTCTCAAGGTGCCTCCTTCTCACTTACCCTTTCATTCCACAGGTCTCTGGCAAATTTCCTCCAAAACCTGCACTTGACCTTGTTTCTGTCTTTGCTCCGTCTGTATGCTGCCGTTTGTTTACGTGTGCGTGTGCCACCTAAACACCGCAGTGCAGGAGTCATGCTGGCTTCTAGCAAGCCGCCATCTCTCATTTTACCTCCACTGTGTTTCCCCCTCCCCCACCCTGCCCAGGACTACATGTATAATGGATAATCAGCCAATATGAAAGGACATAGTTCTGTGTACTCTAGCCTTCTGTTTTTAGTTACTGTTACTATGTTTACCCCTGGGCCTCCACATGTCTGTGTGGGAAAGTGCTTCTTAAAAAAAAAAAAAAAAATGCTTCCTCCCTACATTGTACAGGCTAAAATGCCCAGCTTCTTCTTCATTTGTCTGAAAATCTGGTCTTGTCTTCTAAATACTCGTATCCGACCTCACAGCCTTTTGTGTGGTGCTCACTCCCCTTCAGTCAGCTCCTGCACTGCAGCGATGGGACACGAAGGGGGGAAATATAATCCGTTCCATCGCTCTTTCTGTTATTATGTTTGGCTTTTCACATACGATATTATCATTTTGTTTTCTCTCCACAGGTCTACGCACAATGAAATGGAAAAGAACAGGTATGTGAAAGAAGAAATCTGTGTCTTTGTGTCATTTGAATATTGGAATATCCGCTCACACCAGCCAAATTATTTTACTTTTGACCATAACAAATGGGTTGTGCTTGGAAAATGTGTTTTTCTCACGTTGGATCTGTAGGAGTCACTGTGAAGTAAAGCTGCTGGTTTTCAAACTTAAAGCGGGAAAACAAATATTTCTTATTTCAGTTTGCAGCTTAATCAGGCTGCATGTTAATGTAACACAAGAAAAATGAATATGATATTGGGGAAAAGGCACATTTAATTGTTGGAGTTAAACACCTCAATACGGTAGTTTTTATTATTTTTGCGTTTGCATTTCAGGACAAAGCAGGCATGTTTAAAACTCCCTCTGCACCAGACCCCCGTTTTTCTGACACACATTTTACTCCGATGCATAAATCACTTCCCAGCTATGATGTTACAGATGGAGAAAACCAATAGCAAACGATTTCAGCTTCTGTTTCAGGTCTCATGTTAGAACATTGAGAAGGATTTTGTAGCTTGGCTAAGTGTCAGTGCAGGAAAATCACTTCTTTTTTCACATTTGTCAGCAAATTACACATTTTAAGGAGCTGGTGTAGTGAGGTTTATTCGTATTAAACCACTCCCACGTGATTGTTTAATATAATACTGTATTCGGTTCAGTGGTTTAAACTACCTCAGTGGCCCCTCTTGACACTGAAGAGGACATATGAGGTGCTGCTGTTGTATCAGCTGACTCAGTGTAGAGTGCCCTTTGGCTCCTGATAGCATCCAGTGTTGTTAGAGAGAACAACTGACCTGTCTTGACAACTTTCTATAGATATGGTAGTTTTATTGCATATAATTACGGAATGATTGGAATCTATTAAAAGAATAAATGAATAAATTAGAAATATTAAGAGGAATTAATGAGAGAATAAATGTAGAAATTAGAAAATGTGGAAATATAAAGGAAAATAAAAGAATAAATAATTATTTTTCTTATTCTTTGAGAGGATTGTCATCTTCTATGGCACTCTAATCATTCCATGCACAACTATTCACCTGATTTACAAAACTATTTCAGCTATTTAGTCGCTGTAGTTGTCGTCATTCAACCAGCAGAAGTGCCAAATATTCACAGGTCGCAGTGTCTTAAATGCGTTGCTTGTCTGTATCGCAAATAACTGTCACGATGACCGTGAACTGAAATATGAGTCCTACAAAGAATCAGGCATTTGAGTGGGATTTGGCCTCCGATAATGGCAAACCACCTCCTGCTTTGGTGAAATCGCCATACACACTTTCCAAGTCCTGTTTTGCGCTTTGAAACCGGATCACACCTGTGCATGCGTTTATGTCCAGGTAACATGATTCCAGTCACCGTCGTGCTTTTTCTTTGCACGCAAGTATCTCCATGCTAACCGTGGCCGCTCACTCTCGGGTCAGATGGTGAGAGCGAGGACAGCGGAGTGATTTAATGCTGGTAAGGTAAAGTTCCCCGGCTGGTCTAGATTTAGTCCTGAGTAGATGAAAGAAACCATATATGGGAGCATGAACAAAACTATAACTGGTAGCTGTAATTCTGTGGAAGTTCAACTTGTACGTTCAGTGTGAAACTGGGTCTTAACCTCACGGTCCACACACACACACACACACACACACACACACACACTCGCCTGTTGACACACTAATCCAGAATAACCTGTTGCTGACACACCGCTGTGTTTCTGTCTCGCTCCAACACCATGTGACCGGTGCTGTTTGAGGAGTGTGCTGCTCATCAGTGTTGTTTGACAAACATTAGCTTGGCCTCCTGATCCCTTATTATGTCAGAGCAAGTTAAGCGAGGACATTTCCATGTTATGTAATGGCAGTCTGGACGCCCTTTGAACTGAGTCGGCGCAGAAATGAGCGCAGGGTTTCAGCTGTTGAATTCAGCTTTCCCTGTTTGGGTGCAGGAGCTTCTCTTGCAGCGTGTAGGGGTGGAGGTATTTTGCTGTGCTTCTTCTGCACGCATTCAGATCACTCGTAGACCTCTCGATGAGTCCAATTTGAGTAACTCTTTCCGGCAATGACGCTCGCCTCAGGATTACCTGCAGCAGACAGTAAATGAACTGCTCTCCCAGCAGAAGACACTCACTGTCGTGCACTGCCCACCCGCCCAGGCGAAAACACAAGCATACTGACGCGTAGCCCTCCTGACGAGGCTGGAGCTGGAGGTGTGTGTTGTGTAACAGTGAGGTCAAGCGGTTACCAACACCCACTAGACTTCAGCAACTGCCAGGGCTGTTAGATTAGAGCAGCTGAGAGATTTACAGCAGCAAACACGGTGGATATAAGGAATGAAAATATGAGCTGTTTGTGTGGGTGTATAACAGGTTATATTAGTAATCGGTTCAAATGAATGCAGGCTTTCAGCACATTTCTGATTTGAGGGTTTGCACACTGTTGCTCAGTGAAACGTAGTATATAGTTTATGTAATAATGCTGACTTTCTGAAACAGACGTCAGGTTATTAAAAATTCTATAAAAACCTCTAATAAGAATGATCGAAATGCCAAAAATAATTCAAATTTTCTTTTCTGTTGGCTTAGGATTTTATTTTTGGGTGATTATTTACATTTTTTGCATAGTTTTACACTTTAAATCTAATTCCAAATCCAAGGAAACGCAACTGCATATGTGATCAAAGAAGTTGTTCAAAGTGTACTCCAGTGGCAGAATTAACTGTGCAAAATCGGATCAATTACCTCAAGCCGTGACACGATGAGGGTCGATTTGTGGTTGAGGAAAACAAGTGTTGGCATGGAGATTAAAAAAAAAAGAGTGAGGCAAGCAGTTAGTTCCGTAATTATACACACAGATCCGCAATCTAAACTGTCAGTGGTTTATAATTTAGTTTTTAATATTTTCCATACTGATCCGGGATATTACTGCCAACAAGGTTCTCTCTCTTTGTTTTTTATTGTTTTAACTTTCTGCCAAAACAAAGTGGGGAAGCGTTTGATTGTGTAACTTGACAGGAGTTGCTTGAGGTCATCTGATTTCTACATTGAAGCATCTGTGTGGTCAGTTTTTCAGAGAAGTGAACAGTATGAAAAAGACATGAACTGCAAGAACTTTACAGCAGTGTGACGAACATCCGCCACTAACTGAATGAGTGCTTTGACCACACGGCACCGGGATCTGATGACCATGTCACTGTTTTAGTCGTCATTTTAAAACACTACAGTACAATTGTGGATGTAGTAACTAACAAGATAAACTTTCCAAATCGTGTTCTCAATTAACTGTTTATCAAAGAAAGGAAAAAAAAGAAAATGCATCCTCTTTGAGTTTTAAGGGTTTATGTATAAAGATATGATGAAATGAACATCATTTCCTCATCAGGTCTTAAAATGAGTTAACGACAACTTCAAATGAACAACAGCACATAACAAATGACACTGTTTTATTATTGATGACAAAATGCAGACGCTGTGTGTGAAAAAGTGAAGTCCATCTTTGCTGCTTCCGTAGGAATTAAGCAGGTAAGTAACAGTCAGGCGCTGCTGATCAATTGAACTTGATCAACAGGTTTGAGCACCTCTATTAAAACAGAAGTTTAAGAGCTACATCTCAGACTCTAAAGGCCTCAGTTAGCATGTTAAATGTTACAGTTCATGACAGCACAATTACAAAAAGACTGAACAAGTATGGTTTGTTTGGAAGGGTTGCAGGAGAAAGCCTCTTCTCTCTAAAAAGAACATGGCAGCACAGCTTAGGTTTGTAAAGTTACATCTGAACAAACCACAAGACTTCTGGAACAATCTCCTTTGGACAGACCAGACCAAAGTGGAGATGTTTGCTCATAATGCACAGCAGCACGTTTGGAGAAAACCAAACACAGCATATCAGCACAAACACCTCATACCAGCTGTCAAGCACGGTGGTGGAGGGATGATGATTTGGGCTGGTTCTGTAGCCACAGGACCTGGGCACCTTGCAGTCATTGAGTCCACCATGAACTCCTCTCTATACCAAAGTATTCTAGAGTCAAATGTGAGGCCATCTGTCTGACAGCTAAAGCTGCTTCTTCATATTAGCTTAGTTTTTGTTAACTGAATGAGAAGGTGTAACATGTCATGTGCTGTTCAACTGAGGTTGTATTTACCTGGATTTAGACCTGATTAGTGCTCTTCTTTTTCACATAACTGTAGTTGTCTTAAAATAAGTTTAGTGTCTGTCACTGTAATGACCTGTGTCAGCATTTCAACTGGACATCTGCAGAGGATGTGGTTTTTTTCATCCCATGTGACATGTTCAGAAACGCTCGAGGTGCACCATAAATGTGCACTTTTGTCACACCAATGAAATCCAATAACGCCTCACTCGATCTCTCAGACACAGCTCGTGTAAGGCTGTCACTGTGTCTTCAAACTAAGTGAGATAAGTTAAGAAGGCTTTGAATTCAGAAAGAGGGTGTGTTTCTAAATCAGGTTTTTTTTTTTTTGTCAGTGAAAATTGATATATGACTGTTTCCTCCATCTTTGTGTTGTTTCTCTCCAGACGGGCACATCTACGGCTTTGCCTAGAGCGCTTGAAATCCCTCGTTCCTCTGGGACCAGATGCTAACAGGCACACCACCCTCAGCCTGCTGATGAAGGCCAAAGATCATATCAAGGTGTGTGTTTTTGTGTGCAAACACACTCGCCTAATCAGTGTGAAGAGGGCAATTTGTTGACCGCTGCAGCGGTTAAGTGTGCGAGCATTGTGTTGTCGATAAGCTCCTGTGGGCTGTGACAGACAGGCGAACAATGGCATCGGCTCCAATGTGTGTTGTTTTGTCACGCCAACTGTGCAGAGGTTAGAGGAGAGTGACAGGAAATCTCAGCACACCTTGGAGCAGCTACAGCGGGAGCAGAGACATCTGAGGAGGCGTCTGGAGCAGCTGGGGGTGGAGAGAACCCGCATGGACAGTACCGGCTCCACTCGGTCCTCTGACAAGTCCGAGTCCGACCAGGGTGAGCCTCCACACAGACAACGCTGTGGCCAGTTCTGTCTTTTAAAGATTTCATCTTTCAGTTCAGTATTATCTATGTAGTGCATAATAATAATACAAATAATCTTGGGGCATTTCTTGAAACCTTCTTGGCCAGTTATTATGCAGGTTGAAGAAGGTGGTTTGACAAACTTAGATCATTTAAACATGTGAGGTCTAAGTGCTGAGAGCACCTCTGTGGTCAGTCTGTATTTATATTAACAGTCCTCCCTGAACTCAAATTACATGAAACAGCATTGAAAGAGCAATAAAGGGGGCATGCTTTGAAGAAAATCCCTAACTCAAAGGATTTTAAATGATACTTTGGTATAAGGTAGGTTTTTTTTGTAGCAGAATATGTGGTTAAAAAAAAATAAATACACTTGTGTCCGGTTATAATGATAAAACACTGTTTCAGTGTATTTTACAATGATTTTAAGACTGATATTAAGCTACTCGAGTCAAAGTGAGTTCTTTAGAAATGTGATAAACTTTCTGCTGTTTAAAAACAGTAGGAATTCAAATTATTTTATGCGTTTAAGAAGTTTTGATTTGTCATCACTCTCTTAGTACTGCAAACCTACGAGTTAATCAAAGATTGCATCTTTAAACAAAATAACCCACGTTGGTGTGCAGTACGACCATCAAAGGTCATGAAAGTAGCTCTTGGTTCTGCTTCTTTTTTATCTTCCCGTGCCCAAAATACCATGTAAACACGGATGAAGCACATGTGGTGTTTCATGTTTGGAACAAATGTTGAGCTAATCATTAACTAATTAAGGTGGGAAAGCTATAATGATATATTTGTATGTAGATAGTAGGGGTACAGCAGAGAGGAGAAACTGCAGGAGGACCAGACATTTCCACCAAAGGAACCCTAAATAATAAGATTTTAGACCCTAATGAGTCCTGATCACCCTCTCCTACGAAATGATGTTGCTTACGAAATTAAATGTTTTAATTATTTCAAAATTCTCACAATTTTCTGCATATTTTTGAACTACAGTGTGCAACCCTTTTGTTTGTAGTTTGTATTTAAAAGGCAACAATTAACACAAGTCCTCACAGCCTCCCGAAGACCTGGAGCCATGTTCTCACCATTTCTTCCTTCGAGCACTTGATATCTTTGTCAACAGATTCAGAAAATTACTCCACAACAGGAAAAGAGCTTACGGTGTTATTCGTAGTAATATCTATTTGTGTTGGTATGTTCTACAATTAAACAACAGGTTCAGGAGTGGAACGCCACCACCTTTAAAGCACTTAAAGCTTTTTGTGCTGTTTCAATTCAAAATGTCTGTTGTGAAAAGGTGTACAGGAGCCTTTAACTAAACATTGTGCTATTATTACGTCCCACTCCTTTTTTTAAGTACTGCCGGTTGAGGAGTAACCACGCAGTCTTACCATCGCTTGGGTTTTAACTTTCTGTTTTACGCAGTAAACCTGAGAGCGACCTTGTTTTCAGTTTTGTCTTCATCACTTTCTCTGATTCAACTTGAAAAGGCCACGGAAAAAGAAAATGAAAGAAATGGAAGTCATATTTATCCCACTGAGCATCAGGAGCTAAAATGCATGGAGCTTGAACAACAATATCTCTAATAATATAAAAACAATACATCTTGAATATTAAAAATGTGATCTGTAAAGCCAACAATGTTAATCTGACAATCCTTCCCAGTCATTTGAACTAATATCACATCAGAGAAATCTGAACAGATAGCTGTTGATACCGAGTCCTCATCCGGCCCCATAACAGCGATGTCTTTGTGTTCCTCATGTTTAACAGAGGACCTGGACGTGGACGTGGAGGGGACAGACTATCTGCTGGGTGACCTGGAGTGGAGCACCAGCAGCGTGAGCGACTCCGGGGACGAGCGTGGAAGCCTGCGCAGCAGCTTCAGCGATGAGGGCTACTCCAGTGCCAGCCTGCTGCGCCTGCAGGACACTCAGGAGAGGGCCAAGCAGCTTGGCTGCAGCCTATAAACAGCACTGCTCACTGACCCAACACCCAACCGTTCCCCTCAGCCAATCCCACCCCCTGATTGCCTCACCACACCTTTGTTCCACTCAGTCCTCCTTTCCCCCCCTTTTCCTTCCTCCTTCCCTGTTAGGACTGACCAAGTCAGAGGTCTCTCGTCCAGCCAAGCGTCAGCGGACTTCCATTCAGACTGCAGCACCTCTGAGACACCCACCCACATCCAGCCCTTCATGAGCCGTCAGTCTTAAGGGTGTCGCCCGCTCCGCTCTGCGCCAATCAAACGAGCGGGATTTTAAAGACACTCCATCCCCTCCGCCCTTCCGTCCTTCCAAATACAACTTTCAGCCAGAGAATGTTACCACACAATGTCCCACTGCCTCTTTTTCTATGCCTCAAGAGCCATGGGAAGCACTTATGAGATTTCACTTTTACTCTGACACACACACACACACAAACAAACAAACGAACACACACACACACACACACACACACACACACACACACACACACACACACACACCCCTCCATTGCTCCTTTATGTCCAGTGAGACCTCTCAAAGGTGTGACACTGATGTGGGGCTGTTTTTTCTGCCCTGCTCACCAGTCAACCACCCGTGCATGGTACCTTGCACTTAAAATTGTTTTTGTAAAGAAAAATGTTGTCTTTTTAAAGACCGTCTTTTAAGAAGGCCCCTGCTGCAGCTGCGGTAGTAATGCTACCAGATTAAGTGAATGTTTGTAAAACACGTTAGTCAGCAGACACTAAACCAGATGAATGGTGTTAAACTTTCGGGGCCGACAGCAATACGTCCTTCAGTACCCAAGCTTTATCAGACAGGTCCCCAAATGCCCTGTGATTTCATGTCCACGCCTGCCGTTCAGATGAAAAACAAAAGAAAAATCGTGCAGCATGAGATTGTGAAAGGGTCTGGGGTTGTGATAAGGTTTTCGGGGGTGGGTTTGACATTTTCTGCCTCTCTCTCTCTCTGATGACTGTGGCGTTTTTACAGCATCTCCTTCCCATGTGTGTGTATGTCATGTCTGGGCCTGGCAGCGGCGGCAGGCGCTGTAGGCTATGACAGCTTTAAACACCAGACGGGCTGAATGCAGGTTAATTTTGTCAGGTGCTGGTACATTTTGTACACTACTCCTTCACTGCCCCGTTGAGCAGGTATTAGCAGGAAGGGAAGAGCCCATCTACCTACAGCAGTCGAGAGACTTGAGCACATTCCATGGTGTAGAGAAGACAAGCGGGTGAGACAAAGCATTATTTTTGCAAGTGGATGTTCCTGCCAACTATTTCTGAAACGGAGAGTTTAGTTTGAGACGAGGCGAGTCGCCCCCCGAAGCAGGATGACTAGCCTTCTGTGGGTACACACTCTTTTCTGTGTTCATGCCTAAAAAGCACTAAAATGTTCAAACCACAGGTTTTCTCTCCCTTGCCTTGCCTTCTGAGTAGCTATTTATTGTTTCTGCAGAAATTTACACCTTTTAATGTAAATAGTTTTCAAAAAGATCTATGTTTACTGGCAAATGTATTTATTAGATATACTAAATATATAGATGAATATATAAAGATATATTTAGTCATAGCTTATGTACTTCTTGTGAGGTTTATCAAGAGTTTTATCACACGTAGTTTGTTTGCACAGCCAAGTCGATCTATAGAATATTTAGAAGTGTCTGTTGTGCCTCGAGGCGTTTTGTGGCTGTTGAATTTGGCACGTTTTCTTGATGGTTGATTCTATTTGTTAGCTATTTAAAAGCAGTTTGCCCTGTTATAATGGAGGGATAGTGGGATGAAAGAAAAGAATCAGAATAATTCAGAAAAATGTTCAATAAAAACGCATAAAATTGAGAAGCTGGTGGCCAGGTTGAGAGAGGCGATGATTCCTCCTTCACCGGAAACCTCAGACGAAATGGCCTCGAGGGATATTCGTAGCTGTTCGTGGGGTTCAGAATCGTCACGGGCAGGGAGAGGATCGCAGACAGCTGAATGTAAATCCACTCTGCGGTGCAGCAGCTCAGTGCCAAAGGAAGCTCCCTGCTCGTGCATGCGTCTCTTGCAGATTTCAGCTAAAGCATGAAGATGGTACACCAAAACAAAAAAATAAATAAAACATAGTCAAAATTAGAAAAATAAGTACAAGGTTGTTTAAACTTTGAGTGTGGCATGCTGCTTATTTTTGTCATGTTGAAACCTTTTCAAACGGAGAGGAACTGTGTAGCCACGCTAACAGGGAAAATGTAATGAGAAGTAGGTGTGAGTGGGCAGGTGTGTTCACTGAAAACGCCATCTGTCTCTGCGTGATTGTGCGTACGGTGTGTGTGTGTGTGTGTGTGTGTGTGTGTGTTTCGTCACTGTCTTCAGAGAGAAATTCATTGGGTGGGTGGCTTAAAAAAATTGTTTCCTGTACGTTTACTATTAAAATGCAAGTTCAGTTCAGTTCAACTTCAGCATTAATGTCCAAGGGAGTCTGGTGTTTCCCCCATTTTTCCCCCATACATTACCTGTTATCTGCCTTCTGCCAGTCTACCTGTATATGTGCGTTCATGCGTTTGCAAAGTGACTGCGCATGAGCGTGACCCCCCCCCCTCCACAGGCTGTGCGTGCTGCTATTGCGTGAGATCGTGCCCAAAATGTGGCAGTTTTCGGTAGACGTTCGGGGGTCATGTGCGTTTATTGCCCTTTTAACCGCCACCTCTCCCTCCCACATCCCCCAACACGGTGACCCTGGTGCTCTCAGCATCTGCCTTAAGAAGTAGGTGTTGGAATCTCTCGAAGAACAAAACTGCAGTCAGACCAGTTGTTTAAGCTACAGCTTTCAGCATCAGGGGAAACTCATGTTCATGTGTATATTTGGTTTTTGCACATTTTGTCCCTGCATTCAACATGGCTAATAATGCCTTAAAACAGACACAAACGTATGACCCAACACAAGTAAAACACGTGAGTGTTGTATGATATAGAAAAGTATCACAAAGGTCATTCCTTTTCATTGTGACTGTCTCAGGCGTGGTGCTTTCATACATTACATACAAAACACTCACGGACACACCGCATCATAGCTCCATTAACATCCTCATCACCTGCTGCCTTTCTCCTTCGAAAGGTCAAATGTCTGTTCTCTCACTAATAGGACATTTTCTGCACTTAATTTTTAAGAATTGGAGAATTTGAACACTGTCTTCTAAAGAATTAATTGGAAATGCGTGTGGGGAAAAAAAAAACTTTGACAATGAACCATGGAGCAGCGATTTATATTTGCCAGTGATGTTAAAAGAATAAACAATTTGAAACCCTTGTTTACCTACCTATCACCTTGTCATGGTCTTTATTCTTTGTTGAAGACATAAAAGCCTCTGCAATTATTATGTTGAGAGGACAAATAAAGCCTTTAGCAGAGGAGCCCAACCCATCATTTTCACATATGGTGAATAATTTTCCTGTAGATTTTGGACACAGTAATGGGGAGGTCTTTGAACACGAGATGAAAAGAATGGCTTCATGGTGGCGAGATCCTGGCCAGCCACTGTGTTGCAGAGTAATCTGTTGGCCAAATCCCAGACAGGAAACTGAGACTACAATTCGCACAGGCTCATCAAAATTGGAAAATAGAAGATTGAACAAATGTTGCCTGGTCTGACGAGTCTCAATTTCAGCTACGACATTCAAATGGTAGGGTCAGAATTTGGCATAAACAACATGAAAGCATGGATCCATCCTGCTGTGGATCAACAGTTCAGGCTGGTAGTGGTGGTGTGATGGTGTGGTGGATATTTTCTTGGCACACTTTGGGTCCCTTAGTACCAACTGAGCATTGTTTAAACGCTATAGCCCACCTGATTGTTGCTGACCATGTCCATCCCTTTATGAGCACAGTGTACCCATCTTCTGATGGCTACAGAGCTTATATCGTCTCAAACCGGTTTGTTGAACATGACAATGAGTTCACTGTACTCCAATGGCCTCCACAGTCACCAGATCTAGATACAATAGAGCACCTTTGGGATGTGGTGGAACAGGAGATTGGCATCATAGACGTGCAGCTGACATATCTGCAGCAACTACGTGATGCTATCATGTCAATATGGACCAAAATCTCTGAGGACTGTTTCCAACACCTTGTTGAAAGTATGCCACAAAGAATTAAGGCAGTTCTGAAGGCAAAAGGGGGTCCAACCTTTTACTAGTAAGGTGTACCTAATAAAGTGGCTGGTGAGCGTATTTCCGGTCTGTTTAGTTCACATAGAAGATGGACATAGTCATCTAGTATAAGACCTGAAATATCCTAAGGTGAAATAACAATTCATAGCTGCTCATTAGCAACCTTTATCCTACTGATTAGTGTGCTGGTCGTCCATCTGGAAATAAATCTACAACCAAATAGATACTCTGCCTAAAAGATACACATTTCTGTCCTAACAGGTTTCAGGTGTCACTTTACAGCTCCACCGTCTTGTTCAAATATGTTCCTGTCTGCTTACAGAGCCACAAAGAGGGAACGGATGAATGCCTGGCTTGATGCCTCATAATAGCTCTTCACAAAACAATGGTTCACTTCACCGTGGCTTTGTCCTTTTCTTGTATACTGTATCTGATTCAATTTGTTCTGGATCTCTCTAAAAAAAAAAAAAAGGCCTACTCCACCCTTTGCATGTACACTAAATGCTCTTTATATTTCCAGCTGTTGCCACAACACAGATTTTGCCATGTCATAGCAGGAAAGTCTCAGATGCAGTAAACCATGCAAATTGTCTTCTTAGTCACAACAACATCCAATAATGTCTGAAACTGGCTCAACTTTTGTTTTGAATGTTTTAAAATTTTTAAGATCAGATTTATAGTCATGCATGCATACACATAAAATTTGTCCTCCGCTTTTAACCCATCCAGGTTGGCACTCATGCACAGGGTCACACACTCATAGAGATTCACAGCACCCGGGAAGCATGGGGGTATGGTACATTGCTCAAGGGCAACTCGGCCGTGAAAGGAGGTGGACTGACACCCCTCCAGCTGTCAGTTTCACCAATCTTTTTGAGAGTGGGAATCAAACCGCCAGCCTTCCGGTTATTGGACGACCGACTAACCACTGAGCCACAGCCGCCCCTGTTATCTTCTTATTTAGCATTGAAGGAGTCATTCAAATATTTCGTCAGTTGCATTTAAAGCCTTTCTAGCTACGATGGCACTGAGATTTGAATGACGAAGATAAATTTAGTAAATCTACTCATTTTGAAAGCAGGCAGTAAGAACCTGACAATCAGGATTTCTGCAACCCGGTTCTACGAAAAAGAGCACTGGGAATGCCTGATAGTTTCATTTTGTCCAGCTGCTTTTTTTCGTTCTGTTTATGAAGTTAAAGCCCTTTAGATTTACTGTGTGGTGCCCTACATCTAGGTTTCGACCAGATTTGATTTGTCAATCAAAAATCCCAGCAAATATTCTTGCTTGTCACAGGAACGGTGTCGTGTACAGCAGCTGTTACATAACTAAAAAAAGGTTGTTGGTGCAATCCTTGGCTTCCCCAGTCTACTTGCTTTCTTTGGGCAAAATACAAATCCCTACATTCTTGTATCATCCTCACTTGTGCAGTGTGTTGGTTTGGATAAAAGCTGCTAATTTGATAAATGTCAACATTCACAGAAGATTCACACAGCATTCATGTATTAAACATGAGTTAGAAATTGATTTAACCCATTAACAATTTTGAATACATATTTGAAAATTTGATTTAGATACTATTTTCAAAACATCTATCTATCTATCTATCTATCTATCTATCTATCTATCTATCTATCTATCTATCTATCTATCTATCTATCTATCTATCTATCTATCTATCTAGCTCGCTAACTGGTTACTTGCTAACTTATAGATAGTACTTAGCTCAGGCTAAGCTACTAGCTTCAGCTGAATGCATTGTCATGACCCAACTGCTAATGTGTGTATAGTGCAGAAATGTTATTGACACAGTTGTGTAAGAAAGTGTGTTTGCTTGTTTGTCAAGGGCACAGCACTACTGACCCACGTTTCCACGTCCTTATATGTCAGATAAGTTAAATCTAGCACCTTATCCAGGGCCTGGATACCTAGTTTACTTTGACCTTCACCTCCCTGCACCACCCTGACTTATCATACACATCCTGATCATAAACATGTATTTAGACATAGACAAAACACCCACATAACACACCCTCCGAAGCCACACATTCAAACAACAAATGACGTGAGCCTTGACAACACAACAGCACTGAGCTTTTGTGAGAACTGAGTTAGGATTTATGGGATTTAATCACTTATGGGCATTTAGTCATCAGTGCAGAGCAAATAATGACCTGCTAAACTCACCTGACTCTCTCCACGGTCACTGTGGCTACATAATGATGATTGAACACAGTTAAATATTAACTGTATGCTTCTCGTAATCTGTACCGTCTGTCGTTTTCTGTTGAGCACAAAACTGTCAGAGTTCTAAAACACAAAGTTTGTCATAGCCACTGACAGAACAATTAAAAGTAAAACATGCAGTCGACTTTATCATATCTTGTAGCTGACTGATGTATTTGCAAAATGATTTTCACCAGATTTCTTCCAATGATCCATCCACCTCAAGTCAAATTATATCTCTGCAAAGGCATGTTTCCCTGTTGTGTTACATTCCTCTTCCTTTTAAAGACATAATTAAATGGTTTGTGAACTGAAGATACAAACTGTTGTGGTTTTTCTGAGGAATCCCTGTCTGTTCTTGCTGAATACAAAAGATTGCTCAACAGCCTGTGGTTATTGTTGTCTAAGTCTCCTCTTCATGATGCTCCCAACATTTTCAATAGGAGACGGATACCCCAGAGGCCGGCAGCCTGTTGCTGTGGATGCTGTGCTGGAAGGACTTCTGCTGCTTATTGGCCTCTTTTTTTTTTTTTTTCATCTGTTATGATGTTATGATCACATGAACCATGGCAACAGGAAGGTTGTTAATCTGTCTGAGATAACTGAGCTTTCCAAAGCCCAAGCAATACCTTGAATTAAACCCAAAAACCAAGGAAGTTGGAGGAAACATTCTGGATGCAGAGTGGGAACAAAATGGAAAAAAAGCTGAAAGAGGCTTAATGCATTTCTTCACTTGATCATTGGGGGAAATATGAGATAACTCTTGATAAAATGGACAAGCATGAACCCCTGACGAGGAAGCTTTAAGACTATATGGACAGACAGAGACCGCAGACACAGAGGTAACAATAAAGGATGAGGATTACAGAGCTGTTTAACGATCTATGATGTAATGGCGGACATCGCACGACAGTTTTTTAACTTTTGGCTGTGAGTTTCTATCCATGTAGTCTACTTGTGGGAGTTCACTTGTTTTAAATGCTGACGCTGTGTGTGACATCATCAGCAAAGTTGTTGCCAAGCTACAAAAACAACACCCCAATCCGTTGATGACAACCTCTGAAGATTTCTACCACACTTCTATCTCTGAAACTGATGTTTGTCAGCTGATTTTTATTTAATTTTTGTTATCCGTCTACAAAAATAGCATATCTTTAATGATAATTAACACTACAGCAGTATAGTTTCATTCGGAAATATTTAAAGTATTATTGAATTGAATTTAACTGAATTGAATTCAATGTGGACTGTCGGCAGGCCAGTCAAACACACATTCACATGCTGTTTAAAGTCGCACAGCATGAGGAAATAACCCCTTACCTCCTGGGAAAAGATGTCACTTTGATGGTAGCATAGACGAGCTCATGCCAAGAGAACTCGGCCGTGTTTCTGCATTGCTTATGTATGGCTTCCTCTTTGTGTAATACAGTTTCAGGTTATATTTCTGGATGGAGCAAGGGACTTCATTGAATTAAAACCATTTGTCAAGGTACTCCCATGTCCATGTAGGTATACTGATCATAGTGAGATGGTTAATTTCTTATTCAGTGCTCCTTGAGGGCATTATGATCATGAGCATCCAACAATGGTTTCTATCATTCGCCTTTTCATACTAATTTCTTGCCAGACTCCCTGAATCTTTTGACAATGTTATGCTCTGTTTTAGTTGAAAGTCCAAAGTTCTTTGTGTTCTTGCATTCTTTTTAATACCAACACTCACTATTGATGAGCTAAATTTCCATCCAAGAGCCCTGGGATTTCATTCCTCTAGTCTAGATTCTGCAGCAGACAAATACAGCACAGATTGAGGCTGAGTGAAAGCAACTTTACATGATCATCCCCCACCCTAGTTGATGGCTTAGATCAAGGGATAGTGGCCCAAGTGAGAGCACGAGTGTATGTATTTGCAAACAGATGGACATCTCTGTGTGAAGGAAGGAGGAGAGTCAGGGGAACAGAGTGAAGAGTGCACACGAGAAAAGATCAGTGCATCCATGACAGAACAAAAGCGAATGAGCTGAGCGGCCTGTTGTGGACATGAAGTGAAGCCCTCCACAGAACCCCTCACTTAGTGCTTGTGAGTAACACCTGGCATATCGAAGCAGCAAAGAAAAAAAAACTGTTTCAAAGGAACAGAGATGATGGATAAATTTTTGTGCTTCGGCCTCCGTGGATTTCAGAGAAATCGAATGCCATGAAACGGATAAATATAGCACCACAAAATGATTAAATGTAAAAAACGCACATGAATCAGATGGAAGTGTATGTAAGTGAAAGTGCATGAGTGGCCCTGTGGAATAGTCTTTACCCTGTTATGAGATCATTAGAGGAAACCAAAGTCGGGATAGTGTGACTGTTTTGGCAGTAGGGAGGAGAGGGGTTTGAATAGCAGGCTGGTGAGGGGACTTTAAAAATAGCAGCGTTGGTATTGCAGGAACTTTCTCTTGATTCTTGTAACTGTTGAGAAAAAAGACCTTTTTCTTTTTGGTCTGAGCTGCTGCAGCCGATTTAGTTTTATGATGGTTTACTGTTACTGTCTGCAGTTCCCACACCCCTCAGTTAGTCCCCAGAACTGTTCTTTTGAGGCCAAAAATATCCTAGATGTCAGCCCACTCCTCTTCGTTGCCTTTTAATCAAATACAAGTTTGAGTTGTTTGTCTGTACTGGTGTTTTTGTGAATGGGTGAAATTTCAACCAGTCCATTAGCACAAATACTGCTCCATTTCAAAAATGGTTCAGATGTCAGGGTATGCTCTGCCCATTTAATTGAGGATGCATGCGGGGGATAGCAGATATCCCAGAATGCATTTCACAACAAACAAGTGACTATGACCGAGGATAAAACAGATTTTCTATAATTGTAATTAACTTTAGATATTTGGTCTGAGCACCTGTTCAGACAAGCTTTCTGTCATTTCTTTAAGTCAGGGATGTCCAAAGTTGATCCTCGAGGGCCGCTGTCCTGAAGGTTTTAGATGTTTTCCTGCTTAAACACGCCTGATTCAGATGATCTATTCAAAAGATTGTTAAGTTCTGCACAAGCCTGCTAATGATGCCTTGATCTGAATCAGGTGTGTAACATAAAGAGGGTTTATTACTTGGCATTGCTCCATGTGTATGTTCTTCGTTATTCTCTCCACCATTTGCAAATTCCACAAACCCTGGAAGCTTCATATCTGATTTTTCTAGAGGGACAGTGCCCTCTTTTGGGGGTTATTTTGTCACTTAATATCCCTCCATAATTTCTGTGAAGTCTAACTAGTGACACCACTTGCATGTAAAAAACAAGATACTGGCTGCTCAAGAGAGCCCAGCTTAGTTTTCTTTGTTCATAGCTGTCATTCTGATGCCACCAAATACGTGTGGAGTACACCGTACCAACCAACTGAGCTGTGGTGCTCCAGCTTATGATTATTGAATTGACTTTGTGAATGGAGATTTGGTGGTGCAGACTGCTTTGAAGCTTTTACAGTAGAATGAATAAAATAACCGTGTTGGCTTTACCTTTATTGTGCTGTTTGGTAGCTCACAGAGGACTGAGCAAAGCACGTAATAAGAGAAATCAGATGTTTCTCTGTATCTGTTATTTCCTGCTGAGTCACTATTACCCTCCTTCAACAGGCCCCGTTGTTATCTGCGATGGCCAAAAGTGCCATTTCGCTCCAAAACACGCACAAACATGCAAATCGGAAGAGCTTTAACCCTAAAGGGCACAAAATTGGTCATTCTGGCCATTTTTCCTCAATTTCTGTCTCTCATTTAAGTTGTACTAAACTGTAATCTTGTGATTTTACACCATGTTAATGCCACAAGGCTCCCTACATGTCCAGCATCAGCTCAGGTTGACAGGTGTTTATCACTGAGGTTACACTGCCACCCACAGGTTGTAGTTGGAAGCAGCTTTGAGTCTGTATGTAAGCTTTTTATCAGTGTATGACAAGGTGCTTTCTGAAGAGCCATTAACTGAAAACTTGGCATATCTCAGCATATGCAGTGTGTCCTTAAGAAATCTGAAAAACTTGGACAAGTGGAGGACAAAATAAGAAGTAGCAGAACTAAAATAAGAACTACCTCCAGCAGGATGAACAATATCTGAAAGGGATGTCCTCAAGAAATGATGGTATGGGCTTAGTGGAGTATTGATAAGTCCATCAGATCTACTGCCACCGATTTTTGGTCCAGTTCTTCTGGAATTTGACCTCAACATAATCAAAGTACCTAAAAAAATTACAGAAAGCTTGTCTTAAGTGGGTTCAGATTATGTTGATGAATAAAGGTGATCGAACAAAATGTAGATTTTCAAGATTTTTAGAATTGTACAAACTCGTTTTTGCCTTTTTATGCCGCATCTTTTCGTTTTCACACGTTTCAATGAATTGCTTACTTTTGCACAGTAATGTATGAAATCCTTCAAGCAGCTCCGATGTTGCCACCCTTAGTGAGCACCTAAATATCTATCTGGTCCGAAGACCTTACGAGTCCACCTTGTGCGAGCTCACGCCACAAAAATCTGCTCTGGAGATTTATTTCAGTAATGATAATATCGCATTCTATCCAAAAAGGAAAGATGGTGTCTCTCCATAAGTGTATTCAGGATGACTTGGCAAAAGCTGCTGTATTGCAGGTGTTCGCTGCTGTGGCTGGATTCCAGACGGGCAGCGTGTTCAACAGCTCTGAAGGCGCCTTGTGCGGTGTTTGGAGGAGGTGAGGCTGCAGTCCCAGGAGGGGGCTGTCCTCTCCTAACAGGGGCGTGGTCCTTCTCCTGTCTCCGGTACTGGATCAGCACCAAGGCCAGCGGCAGCTCTGCGCAGCCTCACATCCCAGAGAACACTGCTCTTCCTCCAGAACACTGCAACCACTGAAACGATTAAGAAAATAAATTATCCTTACTCTTTTTTTTCTTTACTCCCCGAAACTTTTACAAACTTTTACTTGATTGTGGTGTTCGGGGACGACGCTTCAAAATCTGTACAAGTGATTTAAGCTTTTAATGATCGTCCTGCCCTGTGATGAAGACAACATCTGTTGAAATAAGCATTAAAAACATTAATATGTTAATGATTGGACAAATGAGTCTATCGATAATGCGGAGTTGGGGAGTGTGAGAGCAGCCGGATGCAGACTGCAGCATCAGAACACGCTCTGGCGCACAGTTGCATCGATCTCATTTGCCATTCTGCTGGGACAGCAAAGAAAAACTGCAATGACACAGAACAGTACAGACTACGGGAACATGAGATAGTCCCGCAACATCATAAATGCACGGGGAAATTTAGATCACGCGCGTCATTTTACGCAGATAATAAAGTGAAATCACTTTTTAAAAAATCAGGAAGTGTATATTTATGTAGGCTACATGTAAGCCCCCCGAACTAACGTGGCCATCGTTTCGAGTAGTTTTGTTGAGTCCAGACAGAGAACATGAGCTGCATGAGTGAGTTCGTGTCTCCCCAGAGAGTGGAGGCTTTCTGCAAGAGCTTGCAGGTTTCCCCTCATCCTCTGTCGTTGTTGCGTCAAATGATGCACCACGGCGCCCTCCCTATAAAAGCACCTGTCCTGGCCAGACATCACTCGCATCTCACTTTACCTTTCTCTCACGCACACTCACCCTCACACACTCTGAACTCCACACACTTCCTCTCTCGTTTCCAGCAGAGCCCGGATCCCCGCTTGGGTAAAGGAATCATGAGTTACTCCAGCGACATCTACAGCAGCAGCTCCTATCGGAAGATCTTCGGAGATGCCCCCCGATCCGGTCGCGTGGCTGTGGGTAGCAGCAGCAGCCCGTCCCGCCTGCACTCTGCGGGATACCGCAGCAGCCACCGCACCTATGGTTCCCCCTCCGTGATGTCCTCCTCCACATACCGCAGGACAGCGGCTCCCGGCCGCGTCTTCTCCTCCATTCCGGACTCCGCCATGGATCTGACCCAGTCCACCGCCGTCACCAACGAGCTCAAGATCATCCGCACCAACGAGAAGGAGCAGCTTCAGGGCCTCAACGACCGCTTCGTGTCCTTCATTGAGAAAGTTCACAACTTGGAGCAGCAGAATAAAGTCCTCGAGGCCGAGGTCACGCTGCTGAGGCAGCGCCACAACGAGCCGTCCCGCCTGCACGAGCTGTACGAGCAGGAGATCCGCGAGCTGCGGGCGCGAGTGGAAGAGCTGACGCACGAGAAGAGCCAGATGCACCTGGACTGCGTGCAGATGAACGACACGCTGGAGCGCGTGAGGGAAAAGCTGGATGAGGAGACCAGGATGCGCGAGGAGGCGGAGAACACCCTGAAGGGCTACCGGAAGGACGTGGACGACGCCACCCTGGCGCGCCTGGAGCTGGAGAAGAAAGTGGAGTCTCTGCTGGATGAGATCGCCTTCCTCAGGAAAGTTCACGAGGAAGAGCTGCAGGAGCTGCAGTCGTCACTGCAGGCCACACAGGTACATCTGGCCCATAGCCTGACACGTGTTACAACAGTCCCAGCTCTTCAGTTAATACTCAAGTTTGAGGTTTTCAATGACATACAAGTTTTAACATGAGCCTACATCATTAATCCTGTGAAAGCCTTAAAGGACAGACTAATGTACACTGACTTTACCTCGTTTTCTAGTAATTTATAGTTTCCTCAGTCAAACACAAAGTCAATGACAACGTTTAAATTGTCTACAAACGAGCAGGTTTACTCCAATAACCTGGACCTCGAATTCAGTCACCTTTAAAGGGTGTTGGATTTGGCATCCAGCACAGTTGAACCACATAATTTCTATATGCGTCATGCTGAGACCTCCACAAACTGAAGACTGCGCAGTCGAAAATTGATGGCACTGCAGTTCCGTTTCAGCCCCACGCGCTCCCTCCCTCCTCTGATGGGCGTCCCGCAGCGCTGCGTCATACACCCTAAAACTCATTTTTTTATGCATTAAGGTAATTTTTTTTACATGGTTGTCAAATCTCGAGTGTCGTTTGATTGAATTGTTTGAGTTATGTGAGTAACAAAGCCTGTTACTGGCGTGGCTTGGTGCTTTTAGGTTGTTGTAGCCTATAAAAGTTAGAATGGTGCTCTGTCATCGTTCTCAATAAGGGAAAAGGTGCGGGAAGGGCAGACGGGGGAGAGAAATGCGGAGAAGTTGCGCAAACTGTAATCCAGGGGTGTGGTCGTCCTAAGAAACAGCAAGCAGGACAAACTGGGCGGCACACTGGAACCTTTCAAGCCATCAAACTGTTCCTGACGCAGCAGAAGTTCCAACATTCCCTGATTTTAAAAGCGCAAAACAAATTGATAATACCTACCCCTTAATTAAATTTTTGTAGTCATATTATTTGTGATAATTCTTGATCTCATGGCACTGCGCACTGAACGAAAGAAACTTTGGATTTGCGTGACGCAGCTGTGACTGCAATCAAGTAGTAAGCCAGACAGTGATGGTTGCTGGGTAGATTTCTCCAGGGCCTCTCTACTGCCCTGCAGGGAATATTACTGTCATGCAGAAATATTGACAGCACTGCTTTCTGCAGCAGAGAAGCCTGAGTCAGCAGTCCATTAATCAGTCCTGCAGCAGCAGCTGACCGTGCTCATCTTATACATTTATGCATTTGTAACCAAGAGGAATGTGCTCAAACTAAAGCTCAGCAAAGACTAATTTAGCTTTAGATCATATTACACACATATTTATAGGTTTATTTCTCATGAAATGTTCAGGTAAACCTGCTTTAATCAGGCCCATCAGTTCATTTGGTCATCCAAATACAGCTTTAAAGTAACTTTTTGTCTTTAATGATGGTGCACATTACTGTAAGAGCTCAGGTTCAAAGTCAACAGCCTGATTTAAACGTGTTTGAAGGTCAACTCTATGTCCACATCTACATACCAGACAACTGTAGTGGCTATTAAAAAAAACACAAACACACTTTTTACTTTCCTACATTAAGGTGTCAGTGGAGATGGACATGAGCAAACCGGACCTGGCCGCGGCCCTGAAAGACATCCGGGCCCAGTACGAGAATCTGTCGGCCAGAAACCAGGTCCAGGCAGAGGATTGGTACCACTCCAAGTTTGCCTCCGTGACTGAGGCTGCTGCCCGCAACCAGGATGCCATCAAGCATTCTAAAGAGGAGCTGAGCGAGTACCGCAGGCAGGTGCAGGCCCGCACCCTGGAGATCGAGGCCCTTAGGGGCCACAATGAAGCCCTGGAGAGGCAGATTGCTGAGATGGATGATCGCCACAACAATGAAATTGGAGAGATGCAAGTAAGTGATATTTTTTATACTTCCATCTAATTAGGGGAGTCTCATATTGGTTGGATTGTGTAAAAGAGACATGGCCAAGAGTTATTTAGCAGCTCATTATGTAAATGTATGTGTGTAGGACACCATTCAGCAGCTGGAGGGTGCCCTGCGTAGCACCAAGGGAGAGATGTCCCGTCACCTGCGTGAATACCAAGACCTGCTGAACGTCAAGATGGCGCTGGACATCGAGATTGCTGCTTACAGGTCTGTTAACTTAGAAACAACTGGAGACTGAACCAACCTGAATACATAACAAGATTTACATTCTAAATTGATTATTATTATTTTTTTAAAGCTTCTCGAAAGGGCAAATAATATTTGCAGTAACATAAATAATTCCACAACATCTTGGCTTATACAGTGTCACCCTTTTAAAAATCCATCCCAGAGAACAGAGTAGAGCAGCATAAATGTTTGAGTTTTAATTGCAGGGTTTTTAGGTGATATTTTGACTGGGTTATAGTTTGAATTTTTTACTTTTTTGAATTTCTAGTACAGAGCTCTTGTGGGGCGTCCATGGCCTAGTAGTTAAGACACATTCTGTGTCATGGCATGATTCCGGTTTGATCCAGGCCATTTGCTGCCTGTCTCAGGACTTCCAGTCTTCCATCTACATTGTAATAAGCTGTGGAGCTTTAGAGAACTGAAGCAACTGAGATCACAGTGATCATTGCAAAGTAAAAAACAAACAACAGAGGTGCTGTCACTGATATCCCAGTGACATTTGATCCCTCTTATGTGAAAAGCCCTGAGATAGGAAAAGCAACAAATCCTGACAAAGAGGAGTTTTAATCCTTTGTCCTCCATTTATTTGTCTCTCCGTCTGTACAGGAAGCTACTGGAGGGCGAGGAGTGCCGCCTCAGCTCCGTCAGCGGTGCCATGGTCCAGTCTGGCTACCCTGGCTTCTCCTACATGTCAGCCCGCACCTACACCCTGGGAGCATACAGGAAGTCCAAGCCTGAAGAGGAGGAAGAGGAGGTAGAAGAGGAAGAGAAGGAGGAAGAGGGAGAGGAGGAGGAGGGAGAGGAGGAGGAGGGCGAGGAGGGAGAAGAGGGAGAGGATCAGGAGGAGGGTGAGGGAGATGAGGAGGAAGAAGAGGAGGAGGAGGAGGAGAAGCCAAAGGAAAAGGAAGAGAAGGAGAAGAAGGAGGAAAAGAAGGAAGACAAGAAGGAGAAGGAGAGCTCCACCGGGAAGAGCAGCAAGAGCTAAACTGCTTTTGTCATCCTCATCATCATCAATAGCCCATTCCACATCCCACCAATCACTTATGAATCTGGTTCCCGTTCACGTCGTCTCTCAAACACACATCTGCACACTCCAGATGCCTCACACATTCACGCTTTCTCACTCTCAGTTCGCTCTGCAGATCAGACATGATTAGTTCAAACTTAAGGATGGAGAAGGTGCTTCAGAAAGGGAAAAATAGTCACTACAGTGGCAAGTTGAAATATTTTCTCAGAAGTGCAAAGAAGCGTAGAGAGCTAGAAGAGTGTCACAAGTTTGAAAACAGAATGATTCTTCCTCGTTTTTGCAACAATAAATGTGCCATTAATGATCGATATTCATAGTGTGATCGAAACCTTGAGAGTAACAATTTTGTGAGCACACAGACTTTCAAGATAAGCGCACACAAGCATGAAACAACAGCCAGTCCAACTTTTACGGTGCTATTTGATTTTTACATTTAAAAGTTGGGGAGTCCTGTAAGTAACGATTCTACGACAGAACGAAGCCCCACCAGCTCATTCCCGAATGTCGGCTTTCACAGCAGGAATGTTCCAGGGAGAAGCTGCTTCTTCGTTAACAGGAAGTCCAGCCCCATGTTTCGCACAGCGGGCGAATGCCTCCACTCCAACTGGTTCGACATTTCATTCCATTTTTATTTACTGTGGTGTTGCAGCACGGCAATAAAAGGCAACTCGGAGCTCAGAGAAACTGTACATCTTAGAGTGGTTTGAAGAAGGGTGGTACTTACAGATGTTACAAAGGAGGAGTGAATGAGGAAATGCATCTTTGTGAATGAAAAATGTAGAGTTCAAATTGCTGATATATATATTTTGGGAATATAAACAATCCCTCCCTTTGACTGATTCATTTGTCAAAGAATTTCACTCACATGTCAGAGTTTGTCCTGATTTTTCTTTTTTTAAAAGCCAACCTTTTTTGTTCCTCTCACATAGACAAGGTGGTGCTTTTGTTTTATTTTGGTGGACACAAGAAATGAGGTGACAGTGATCGTAGCTGTGAGTCTCACAGCCCTCGGTCAAGACTGCCAGTGGGTTTGTGGTTATTGTATACAGTAAAGAGTTACATATAAGGGCTATTTTCACCATAACCTTCTGTAACTTTGCCCTGCTATTTTGAAATACCTTTCCTAATCATTTCACTCCCTTTACCTAATTAAGTTTATCTTTTTTTGACAAATGTATCAAGCAACGGATCTGAATGCATGGCCTGATAACTGGAGCTTGAATATCTGCTGGATGGTATAGATTTTTTTGCTTGTTGTGTGTTCAATAATAAAAAATAGATAAATACAAAAACCCTGCCTTAACCATGAATGAAAGTTAAATTAAAACAGGTTCCCACTTGCATCTCACTTGTACCTGGGGAGACAGAGGAGTGTTGACACTTTCAAAATTCTTCTATTGTTCAACTGTGACTGTACATACTGCTGTCTCATGCAGTGATATTCCTCTCAAAGCCAAATAAAGACATTTAATAACCAAACATTCACTTCATCTCCGTGTTTTCAGTTCAATGCAAACTAAAATTGAAAAAAAAAAATCAATCACAGATAGATTGAAAGTAATCTATAAAAATCTTAGGAAATGCATTTTGTATATGAAAATATGTCAAACCGTGATGAGAATGTAAACAAGAAATTAAGTAAATTTCTTTTATGATTCGTACTGTGCTACATCTGTTATAGGTTTTGCAGTGCTGTGTAAAGGTAGAGGGGAGCTTTAATTATTAGAAAGAAATGCTTAATCGATTTCTTTGCACAGTGTTGTACCAATAAAGCTGACAGTGACACACTGTGCAACTAGAGAAAGTGCTTAAAGTAATCAAATAAGACAATTACACCTTTGCCAGAGGTGGGTGACCCTGACATGATGCTTAAAGGGATAGTTCACCTCTTTTGACATGAAGCTGTATGACATCCCATACTAGCAATATTGTTTATGAACATTTTCTTACCCCCTGCTGCGTCCTGTGAGCCGAGTTCCGACCTCGTTTTGGCGTTGACGAAAGTAGTCCAGCTAGTTGGCTGGGGTTTAAAAAATAAAGCGTTTTGCTTCTCAAAACAATATGCGTTCAAAAGAGTAATACATTTGCATCACAAAATCGTTCTCCAGGAAAAATTCAGACCTCACAATCGCTTGTCGCTATTTTCTCTCCCTTTGTATCACTCTGAAGCAGTGATACACCGTAACAGGCGCGGCTGTCGGCAGGTGGCAGCCGCTTAATTTTTTAAATCCCAGCTAACTAGCCAGACTATTTTCGTCAACGCCAAAACGAGGCCGGAACTCGGCTCACAGTACGCAGTAGGGAGTAAGTCATTGGGCCTCATGCAACAACCGTTCGTACGCACAGATTTGTTCTTAAATCGCGCGTACGACGATTTAAGAGAATTTGTGCATTCACCAATCTTTTCGTATTTTACGTTTTCTTTCAGGTACGAACAGAATTTACGAGTGATCCAGACCTGTCATAGGAGTTTCGTAAATAGTCCGCTGTTATTCAAATCAAGTTTGCTTGACTAATGGATTGTATATTTAATTACTTTGAAGCAAACATAAATAAATATATGGATTATACCCCATGATGATGCTGACATTATTCTGTTTGACTTAAATTATGCACTAATTGAAGGTTAATTTGACTCTGTATATAACAAAGTCAATGGGAAGCGTAACCAGCGGCTGACTTGCTACTTTTGGATGCCTTAGCGCATGTGTGCTCCGAGACCGTGTAGACAGACGAATAGCTTACATCACGATGCAAATATGCAGCTTGCTAGAGCCACAACTCCAGAGAGAAACACGTCGATCAAACCCAATTCCACCACACGTCCCCTGGACCACCCTTGGATTTTTGGCCACTGGAACCTTTCAGAGGGAGATTGGAGACAGATCGGGTGTGTCCCAGTGCTCTGTGAGTCGTGCGCTCCCCTTGGTCATCAAAGCTCTCATCAGTTTATCACCCATGATACATCACATTCCCATGCACCGCTGTCCAAAATAAGAGGGACTTTCATCCCGTGGCTGGACTGCCAAACAAAATCGGAGCACTAGACTACACAGATACGCATCAAAGCACCCGTGCCGTTGTGGAGCACACTAAGCTGAGGGCCAGTTGGGTGTGTCTCAATACAGCGGGGGGCAAACTGCTCTATAGCCCAGAGAAGGCAAGCCAGATTTGCACAATATTGCCATGAACGAGGGTCTCCTACTACCTGAACCAGCCCAGGCAGACCAGAAGGTGTGGTGCCAGAAGACCCCCCTCATGGACCACCCCATCAAAGTGCCATCATGATGAGGCAACAACTGATTGCACGGCTTTAGTTGCAGTCACCGAGCGCTTGGCCATGGCGAGAAGTTTTTTTTGTTTTGAAGCCATTTTCATATTTAACCTTTCTTCTTTATTTCGGTGATATTACGAACTACATGTGGCACGGAATTAACAGCACTCGTAATAACTTCCCATTTCTTCGCTTTAGCAGGTCCCTTAATTCTACTGCTGACACCACTAAAAATTTCCGCAGATATTCCTTTTTGGATCTCTGAAAGCAGAACTTCAATCTCAGAGCCTGTTAAGTTGTTCTTTTTGTGCCTTTGATGCCATTCTCATGATTCAACACTCAACACTGTTCAGCGAGGAAGCACAGCCTAATATGGTATTATTTTGGGCGTGGAGTATGCAAATCTACTGTCCTCGTGTACGTGCACTTAAATACGCACGGGTGGCATTCATTATTTACGCAGGTCGTTTACACACTTTTTCCGAAGTTAAGAGCGTTTGTTGAATCTGACGTGGCGTGTTCGTACGAGACCTTCGTATGAAAAAAGTGAGAGAAATTTAGAATAAAAATAAGAAAATGTTCTTGCATGGGGCCCAATGTTTATAAACGATATTAGTAGTATGGGATGTCATACAGCCTCATGTCAAAGACCACTTCGGCTCCCGTGCTGGCTTCCTTCGATTCTGCTATCTAATGTCCGATCGCTGGTAAACAAAATGGACCACCTCAGATTGAATCTAACTACACAAAGAAGTGAGAGACTGCAACGCCATCATCCTCACTGAGACATGGCTAAACCACGCCGTTCCAGACAACGCCATTCAGCTGGAGGGTCTATGTTAGATCGATTCTTTCAATGGAAGCTCAAGAACAAGCCGGAGGAATCTCAAGTTAAATAAAGTGTTTATTGGTAGTCACACGTCAAGCATATCAGCGCTGGGCTCAGTGAAACAGAGCTCCTGCAGGAAATCCGTCAGACTGAGCCTCGATTTCCGGGTATCATTTGCATTTATAGCCTCATAGGTTGGACTCACACTCGACCGAGTATGATTGGACATGAGTAGGTTCAACATGCTTCGTCATATTCTCTGGATCAGCCAAAACAATGTGTGTGTGTGAATCTGCACCTGTTTTCCCAGGGTTTCCCAATTGTTTTGTCTTCCCATTCCTGGATCACTTTAGGTCATCGTGGAAAAGTACAGAGACTATTTCATTCATAATGTCTAAGAACAAAGCCAATTTTAACAGTATAACAACGTTCCGGGCAGACAGAAGCCTACTTCTCAGCAGGAAATCACGAGGTGGTGGTGTGTGCATCTTTCTCAACAATAACTGGACCACGAACGCCAAAGTCATCGCAAGCCACTGTTCTGAGGACATCAAATTCCTAACAATTAAGTGCCATCCAACATACCTGCCGAGAGCATTCTTAGCCGTGACCATAACAGCTGTGTATCTGCCGCCTAGCGCGAACACTAAGGACGCACTCCCTACACTGTATCAGGCTGTGTGCTCCATACAAGACTCTAATCCGGAGGCTGCCAACGTAATCGCGGGATATTTCAATCATGCCAATTTGAAGTCAATACTCCCTCACTATCACAAACATGTGGACTTTGCAACCAGGGGAAACAATATTCTTGACCAGGTATATACCAATGTGAAACAGGCATACAGAGATGTTCCCTACCCCCACCTGGGGAACTCTGATCATCTCTCTGTCAGGCTCATTCCTGCCTACAGGCCACTGCTAACGAGGTGGCCACCTCAGTGCTGCAAGACTGTTTTGACCGCACAGAATGGAATCTCTTCAGAGAGGCCGCCACTTGCAACGTGCATGTCAACATAACGGAATATACAGAGTCTGTGACTGGCTACATATCCAAATGCATGGAGGATGTGACTGTCATAAAAAACATCACCACCAGGGCAAACGACAAACCCTGGCTCACCAGGGAGGTACGTGAGCTCCTGAGTGCACGGAACTCTGCTTTCAAGTCCGGTGACAAAGAAGCCCTCAGATCCGCGAGAGCCAACTTGAACCGGGGCTTGAGAGTTGCCAAGCGTGCCTATGGTCAGAAAATCCAATCTCATTTCACTGACACAAAAGACCCCAGACGCCTATGGAAAGGCATTCAGTCAGTAACAAACTACAGGCCCACTCCCCCACCCTGCGAAGATAGCACAGACTTCCTCAACTCACTCAATGTCTTCTTCAGCCGGTTTGAAGAAAACAACACCACCACTCCAACAAAAGCCCCTCACTGCCTGGAAAATGTAACACTCCAATTGGACCCGGCCGCTGTGCGGAGGACCCTTGCAAAGGTGAACCCCAGGAAGGCTGCTGGCCCTGACAATATACCTGGGCGTGTGCTTAGGGACTGTGCTAACTCCCTTACAAAAGTCCTCACAGACATCTTCAACATCTCTTTGAACCAAGCCATCATACCACAATGCCATACTACTTGAAATTCCTTGCACAATAACAGTTTACACTCTATTCATGTTCATGCTGCTACTCTGCACTCTGTACTTTGCCATACCAATTGCACATGTTTTGCTGTCTGTTGAACTCAATATTATTTGCACTCTGGTAACATACTCAACTGACCTTTTTCTGTACACTGGACAGTCACAATGCTCACTGTTGTCTACTTGCTGTGTTGACTGTTGTTTTGTTGTTACTGATATTTATCTGCACTTTGTATTATACTAGTTTATGTGTAAACTTTTATCTTTAGTTAATGTCTTAGTTACGTGTTAATTTTAGCTTTCTGCACATTTGGAGTCTGGGGAAACGTAATTTCAGTCACTGTGTAATGTACTGTTGCAAAGAAGATTGACAATAAAGTTCACTAAGACTATGACTATGACTATGAATTGACATTAACAGCTTTCTCTACTTATTCTTCAATTGACACCTCCTTACACTGCCCTCTCGACAGTGCATGAACAAGCATTTTAACTCCATTTACTTAGGAAATGTGTATTTACTGGTTTTTAGAGCTACATGAAAAAAAAATCAAGCATCGAGCAAAGTGGTTGAAATATTTTAAACGAGAATGTAAAAGGAAAAACTCTATGGGAATTTGCTCTACTGTCTACTTCCGTTACGTTAACTGTTTGCCTCATTACCATTTGTGCTGCAGTCAATACCTCATGAGGAAGCTGGATAAAGTCTGCTGGGTGTTCCCGTTGGCTGATTTTAGCTGCTGCCTGCCTGCGCCCAGATGTAACAGATAGGATAAGCTAAGATGGATGGCAGGTGCAAGCACAGGCCCACTAGCACAGCTGTCAACAGCAGCAACTTCATCACAGCCTGTGACAGTTTGTTTTCCTGCTTACTGACTGCAGTCCTCTGTGCCTGTGTGTGTATTCTTATTCTTACACCTCACTGGGACCTTTTCTGGTATAAACACCAACCTTGTTGGGACCAGTGGTCTTTATGGAGACTGTAGCTCAGTCCTAGTCCTTTGTAAAGTGTAATTTGTTAAGTCCTGGTTTGCGTGCAGGGTAATTCAATTGAATTCAATTCAATCCAATAATATTTTATTAATCCCCAAAGGTAAATTATATTGCTGCAGTCTTCATAATTATTAAAGACGGTATTGTTGTGGATAGATAACAATATAAAATATAAATCAATTGACAAACATGTAGAAAGTTAAAGTGTATCAGAGAGGAAGGTGTGTAGATATCTTCAGCATCAATGGGTTGGGTTATTTGTAGCTTGGCAACAACTTAGCACACAATGTCACAAACAGCATTGGCAGGTAACACGGGTGAAGAAATGGTTTAACCCTCTTTCACCTTGCTTTGCATCTAAAACGTCTCCTCTTCAACTCATCTTGATTTTGGGTGTTATTCCAGGCATTACTTGGGCTTTGGAGAGCTCAGTTAGCTGCTCCAACAGTTAAACAGTCTTCTTGTTGCCAGCAGAAGTCATTCAAGCAGTATAGCATCCAAACACTCCAGAAATCCACATTTTCACAGAAAAAAGCTCAGTTGAAAATCTCAAGAAGAAACAAAGAATGACGACTATGTCCAGATTCTGGATTTACCCATCCCATTCTGGAATGGGATAGGCCCACGTTAGGGTGAGGTTTACACTGTTTACAATAAATGGAAGTTAATGCGACGTCAAAGTATGAATACCTTCAAAAAGTTCCAAAACTATCAGCATTAAGAGACAATCAGTAAAACTAGCAGAAAATCAGGAAAATCAGGGAGGAGGAAAGTTTTATCTAAAGTATTAGATTAAAAAAGAATGTACATGAGTTTAAAGAAAAGAAAATCCGTGGTGATACAGCAGGCTTTGGAGACTCCGCTGTAAGTTAGATATAGAGATACTGAGACAGATCATCTTTATGGTTCACTGCATTTACTCAGTTCATGTATTGAGTTTATTGTAAAATCCTCCAGTATATGTATAACCACACCCTGCATGAGGCAAAGAATGTTTATCTGAGAAAGGTCACAAGAAAGTGCTTTTGTTAACATTATGCTCCTAAAGCCTTAATGTCTCTACCCACTCAACCTATTATAATCGACGCCTGTACGTCCTTGGTGAGACAGGGAGAGTTATGACTCAGCATGAACCTCTGTGGTGGACACTCAGACAGGGAGCGTGTCATAGCGCAGATTTATTGAAAATTCAAGAGTCCGATCAATCCTGCAGCAGCTCCGTGGGCCTTTGGCCGTGCTGGGCTGGACTGTGGAGTCGTCCTTCATTTAGCCGTGCTGCTGCTGCTGCTGTGTCCGTGCTGAGCTCTGCTGTCAGCAGATTTTGTTGTTGTGGAGGTGCATACATAATTGAACCTCTCCTCTTCCTCCCCTACTTTTCTCCTGAGACCCTTTGAGATAAAGCGATAAACACAGAACCGCAGCATTAACAGCCACCCATTACTGTTCCTCTTGCTGGGAGCTTACGAGCACGTAATTATGTTTATTCTTTTAAGGTAGTTAAACACATGGGTACTTGTAGATACAATCCTTGGTGTCTTTTTTTGTCAGAGTTGACTTATTGTGTAGACACTTGATTATTGGGGTTTTTAGTGTTTCAATTCCCAGTTTGCACAAACTCAATTACATTTTTATAACACATATAGGGAAACGTTAGCATTCAACATGAAAGAAAAGTCTGATGCTTTCAGGGAGCTGTTTTCAGTATGAGGATTACTCTTTCATTGTTTTCCTTGTCCTTCATCCTTCTGTCCGTCTATTTCTCCTCTCTCCCCCTCTCCCTGTAACTCCATTGCTATATATAGACTTCTGCATTGCAGATGTCCCAGAGCCCCACAGTTCTGGAGGAGCTGCTGAGGAGTCCCAGCCAAAATTTTGGCTGCCTAACACACAAAGCCAAGACAAGCAGAAGCAGCAGACTCACTGTGCACCACAGGACAGTCACGCCATGCAGGGACTGATCACAGCGTACATGTGCAGTCGGAGCATCGCACTGCAGCAAGAATGAAACAATAAAACTACTGCAGTCCTTATCTTTTGATGGGTGGGCATTAGAGCATGTGACGCTGTGATAATTTTCTTATCTATTTATCCTCTTGTTTTGCTTTAAAACAGTTAGAAGGGATGACTAAGTTTGGACATTTAAATTCCGGAAGCACTGCAGGTTTGATATGCAATGCTGCTCTTACATAATTCATGTTGTGGATGATAATAAGGATGTTTTTAAAATTGGGCTAGATCTCTTACTAATCTGCTATTCCAACTGAGACGGTCGCATAGCTTCTTCATTCATATCCCTGAAAATGGCTCACATCCTGTGGTGAGCCTTTCCACAAAGCACACATCTCGTAAATCCCAGATGCTCAATATAACCTCACCAAAAGTATTCAAAAACAACAATACTACTCTTTCAAGATAATTTGAAGAATTTAGAGTTCTGCAGCTATCTACACAAATTTTCAGTTATAGGTGATGAAATGCAAAACACTGACCAAATTTGTTTCTTGTTCACAATCAAATTACAGCGGCATCTTAGGGAAGTTACACATTATCTATCGTGCTAAATATTGTTATTTTGTTCTCAGAGTGATGGTTGAATGTCAACTTGGCACTAAAACTCTATACAGGAGCAACTGTGGCGTTTTTGTTTGTTTTGTTTGTTTAATAAGGAAAGTATTTGCATAGACCTGTAAACAACAGAAAACAAATAAAGCCTTGAGCCACTTCTCGTTTCTTGGTGTCTGTAAAACAAAAAAATAGATGCAGTGATTTACTGAAATTCAAACAAAGATATATAGAAATACAGCATATAAGGCACAACCAAAGTTGGTTTAACTCCTAATGAGCTTGAAAGTCAATATTTGGTTTGAGCGTCTTTATTCTTCAACACAGCCTGAATCCTCTCTGAACTCTAGCAGCACTCTCTCATCTGCTGTGGGTACTTTTTTCATGCTGGAATTTTTCTGTGGTTTATTTTTTATAATCAGTGTTTAGTGATTAAAAAAATGTATAGTCTACTATAAATTGCTGTCTGACTGCCTCCCAGCCTTCCTACTGCCAGTCATTACCACCCACAGAGAGAGTGAGCACCCTACAGTATGAAGTCAGGTCCTATTGAACTGTTGTATTTGGGCTGCAGTGCTCACCCTCCTTTCATTTCTGCTGCAACAGTGATAGGCCATTAAATATTTATAAATGCTGGCGGTTGACAGGCCACAGCAATGACACACACACACACACACACACACTGCACAGAAGCACATGTCCACAGGATGTACAACACAGTGAGCATTTGCTGCCACTTGGTGTTAAAGGTGAAAATTACACAAGATTTTAAAGGCACTCACTGCATTCACTGGAGCCTTTAAAAAAATTTGATGGGCAAACGTTTGCCTGCATTAAGCTAATAAAGACACATCTATCTACTAAATGGTCCAGTATAATAATAATGATAATGATGTGATATTTGCCGGTTTCTGTTATACAACGTTAAAGACAAAAATAACTCTGGGAGCTTATTCATCTCTGACCTTTGACAGTCATCTTAGGTTTGACAAACAAATTAACAATGTTGTCAGGACTAGGTTTTTCCAGTTGCGTCTCCTTGCCAAAGTTAAAAGGTTTTTAAGTCGTCATGACCTTGAGAAAGCCATCCATGCCCTAATAAGTTCAAGGTTAGACTATTGCAATGCACCTTATGTTGGCGTCTCCCAATCTTCTCTCAGTCGCCTTCAGCTTGTGCAGAACGCTGCTGCCCATCTTTTAACCAACACCAACAGACGTGTGCACATCACTCCTTTTCTTAACTCCCTCCATTGGCTTCCTGTCCTTTATAGAATTGATTTTAAACTTTTGTTTGTTTTTAAAGCTCTTAACGGCCTCGCCCCATCATATTTATCTGAGCTTTTAACAGTCCGCAATCCTGGTAGAGCTCTGAGATCAACAAATCAATTTTTGCTGGAAGTGCCCAGGTCAGAATACAAACACTGGGGTGACCGAGCCTTTTCCATCACTTTCCCCAGGCTCTGGAATAAGCTCCCTGTCGAGCTGCGTCTTATTTCTGACCTGGGCCTCTTCAAATCTAGGGTAAAATCCTACTTATGTAGGATTGCTTTTAATACCCAGTAGTATGATGACACTTTTATCTTATTCGATTTTGTTGTATTTTGTTGCTTTCACTGTTCTTTTATTGTTTTTATTTGTTTTTACTTATACTTCTCTTCATTTATTACCTACTGTATAGCACTTTGGTACATCGTAATGATTGTTTGTAAAGGGCTGTATAAATAAAATACATTTACATTTACATCTCAGCTGTCCCAAAAAGTCTCTGAAAAGCCTCCAGCTGATCCAAAATGACAACCAACAGGAGAGATCCTATTTCTCCAGTTTCTCTTCATTGGCTCCCTGTTAAATCCAGAATTGGACACCCTCTCTACCTTTAAGATTAGGCTTTAAACTTAAGCTTTTGACCCTGAAACATCACATTGTTATGCTGCCATAGGCCTAGACTGCTGGAGGACCTCCCATGATGCACCTCTCCTCACTCTGCTCTCTTTACTCTCCATGTACAAATTACATTATTGATGTGATTAGCTCATGTTTCTGTTTCTCAGCAGGTATCCTGGTCAAGTTGTCCCATTTTTCCTCTCGAAGCTGCCCTTCCTGGTTCTGGTTCTGCTGGAGGTTTCCATCCATTATCTTCCTCTGCTCCGGGAATCGGGTCGCGGGGGCAGCAGCTTGAGCAGAGAGACCCAGACGTCCCTGTCCCCGGCCACTTCCTCCAGGTCTTCTGGGGGGACCCCGATGCGTTCCCAGGCCAGCCGAGAGACTTAAGCCCTATTCGGACGGGACTAGTTCAATGGGGGGACGTATGGTAATGTTGGTTAACCAGACGACACCAGGGAAAAGAAATGACCAATTCGGACGGGACAAGAAATCCCTGTAATATTCATCTAATATGGGAGGAGTTGTTGGTTACGCACAACCGTCACATCCTGAATGCCATGCATGTCTTCATTTCACTTCCGTAAACCCCATCTGTAAACAGACATGGTGCCGACCATGCATGCTTGCAAACAGCACTTCATCCAGAACCTCCATGTTTGCAAACAGACACACTTAATTGTTTCTCTCTTTAAAAGGATGTGACGACATATTCCGTACTTATTACCGAAGGTCGCATTCGCACGGGATTAGTATTACCTATGGTAGATACTCCGGACCGTTTCACAGGAGGTAGAATTCTCGGCAAAGTTTACCGACATAATCCGCTATCTTTACTGACATGGCGAGTTCGGACGGGACTACATTTCCCGGTTATTATTACTTCACCCCAGGTCCCGTCCGAATAGGGCTACAGTCTCTCCAACGTGTCCTGGGTCTTCCCCGGGGTCTCCTCCCAGTGGGACGGGCCCGGAACACCTCACCAGGGAGGCGTCCACGAGGCATCCTAACCAGGTGCCCGAGCCACCTCATCTGACTCCTCTCGATGCGGAGGAGCAGCGGTTCTACTCCGAGCCCCTCCTGGATGACCGAGTATCTCACCCTATCTCTAAGGGAGAGCCCAGACACCCTGCGGAGGAAACTCATTTCGGCCGCTTGTATTCGCGATCTCATTCTTTCGGTCACTACCCACAGCTCGTGACCATAGGTGAGGGTAGGAACATAGATTGACCGGTAAATCGAGAGCTTCGCCTTCTGGCTCAGCTCCTTCTTCACCACGACGGGCCGGTGCAGAGCCCGCATCTGTGATGATTTGTGAGCGTGGAGGACCGAAAAGGCAGGAGATCAGGTAGTAGTTCACAAACAAAAGTTTATTTTGTAATCCGAAAAACTCAAAGAGCCGCTGGGGAGCGGTCTAGGAGGGTCCAGTGGTTTTCCTCTCAGGATAATAATAATCTCAAAACGCGGGGCTCAGGTCAGTGCAGTTGGTGAAGGCTTCAGGCACGGGTAGGAGACTGAATCATCTGACAGGGCTTGTTGAGGTGAACCAGGCTATTCTGGAGTGGTGAGGTGATTACTGGATATGATTCAGGTGTGATCCATTGTGCTCCTAGCTCCGCTGGGAAGTAGGTCAGCCCCGCCCCCTGAGCCAGCACCTGCCCTGCAGGTAGACAGGAAAAACCCCAAAACATGCACAGCAACATATAATATGGAAATGGAAACAAAATAGAAAACCCCAGTCCATAACAGTATCACTGCGGAGGCCGCACCGATCCGCCTATCAATCTCCTGCTCCATTCGTCCCCCACTCGTGAACAAGACCCCGAGATACTTGAACTCCTCCACTTGGGGAAGGATCTCATTCCCGACCTGGAGAGAGCATTCCACCCTTTTCCGGCCGAAGAAGACCATGGTCTCAGAGGTTTCTTCCTCTTTAAAGGGACTTTTCCTCTCTGTTCCTTTGTGCAAACTCATAACGCTGGACTGAATCAAAGCCAAATTTATTTGTATAGCACATTTCATGTACAAAACAATTCAAAGTGCTTCACATAAAATAAAAGCATTGCAGCAGGGAGTGTAAGAAGCATTAAAAATACATGAAATAATATAAAGACAAACAAATAAAATAATTAAAATGAATTTAAAAACAAGCAACAATCTAGATAAGTTCAAAGATATCATGTACATTTCATGCATAGACACATGAGAAAAGAAATGTTTTTAACCTGGATTTAAAAATGTCTACATTTGGTGAAAGTTTAATCTCCACTGGCAGTTTGTTCCACTTGTTTGCAGCATAACAGCTAAATGCTGCTTCTCCATGTTTAGTCTGGACTCTGGACTGGACCAGCTGACCTGAGTCCTTGGATCTAAGAGCTCTGCTGGCTTTATATTCTCTGAACATATCACAGATTTATTTTGGCCCTAAACCGTTCTGGGATTTGTAAACCATCAGCAGACTTTTAAAATCTATTCTGTGACTGACTGGAAGCCAGTGTAAAGATTTTAAAACTGGTGTGATGTGTTCAGATCTCTTAGTCCGGGTTAAAACTCTAGCAGCAGCGTTCTGGATGAGCTGCAGATATTTAATGCTCTTTTTGGGAAGTCCCAGAGCATTACAGTAATCGAGTCTACTGGAGATGAATGCATGGATGAGTTTCTCCTGGTCTTTTTTGGGAGAGGAAAACTTTAATTCTGTTGATATTTCTGAGGTGGTAAAAAGCTGCCTTGGTGACAGCTTTGATGTGGCTGCTGAAAGTCAGATCTGAGTCTATCAACACTCCGAGGTTACGAACTTGGTCAGTGATTGTAAGGTCCCGAGTCTCAAGATATTTACCAACGCTGACCCTCTTCTCTTTGCTACCAAACAGAATGATCTCAGTTTTGTCTTCATTTAATTGTAGAAAATTCTCTCTCATCCAGGTGTTTACTTCCTCCAGACATTGACACAGTACGTCTGCTGGGCTGCAGTCATCTGGTGACAGAGACACATAAAGTTGTGTATCGTCAGCATAACTGTGATAATTGATGTTAAAGTTCTGCAATATCTGACCCAAAGGGAGCATAATAAGTTAAACAAAAGAGGTCCAAGAATTGACCCCTGGGGGACTCCACAAGTCATGGCCACTCGCTCAGATTCATAGCTGCCAACTGTAACAAAATAACTCTGGCCTTCTAAGTAGGACCTGAACCAGTTAAGGACCGCTCCAGAAAGTCCAACCCAGTTTTCCAGCCTGTGCAACAGGATTCTGTGATCTCTAGTATCAAACGCAGCGCTGAGGTCCAACAGAACCAGGACTGAAACATTACCAGAATCAGTATTCAACCTGATGTCGTTTAACACTTTGACCAGAGCTGTTTCAGTGCTGTGATGACGTCTGAAGCCTGATTGAAAGTCATCAAGACTTCCACTTTCATTCAGAAAGCCATTGAGCTGGTTAAATACAACTTTCTCAATAATCTTGGATATAAAAGAAAGATTAGAGACAGGTCTGTAGTTGTTCATCATAGAGGCGTCTAGAGTTCTCTTCTTTAGGAGTGGCTTAATGGCAGCTGTCTTTAGTGACTTAGGAAAAATGCCTGATGCCAGTGAGCTGTTAACTATTTGTAGGAGATCACTTTCTACTGAGGTAAAAACAGTTTCTAAAACGTCAGATGGTATTATGTCCAGAGTGTAAGTTGTTGATTTCAGATGCTGAACTGTTTCCTCTAAGATTTTTAAATCACCAATATTAAATTGTGACATAACGTCAGATTTATTTCTAGGTTTTAGACACAGATTAGTTTTCTTCTTTGTCTGTGTTACGTGAATGTTTTGTCTAATTGTTTTGATTTTTCGCTAAAAAAGTTGGAAAATTTGTTGCATTTCTCTGTAGAGAGGAGGTCTGGGTTTGACTGTTTAGGAGGATTTGTGAGTTTGAGCAAACAGAGTTTGAGAATTGTTGACATTCTTATTAATCATTTCAGATAAATGCAGCTGTCTGGCCTTGCACAACCACAAAGAGAGGTTTTCATGGGTTCTGTTGGTTCATAACAGCCATATGCTGTGTTTGGTTTTCTCCAAACGTGCTGCTGTGCATTATGACCAAACATCTCCACTTTGGTCTGATCTGTCCAAAGGAGATTGTTCCAGAAGTCTTGTGGTTTGTTCAGATGTAACTTTACAAACCTAAGCTGTGCTGCCATGTTCTTTTTAGAGAGAAGAGGCTTTCTCCTGCAACCCTTCCAAAGTCATACTTGTTCAGTCTTTTTCTAATTGTACTGTCATGAACTTTAACCTTTAACATGTTAACTGAGGCCTGTAGAGTCTGAGATGTAGCTTGGACGTCTCTTGGGTCAATGGCCAACTGTCTTGAATGTTTTCTACTTGTGAAAATAATATTTTTCACTATAAAATGATGGACTCCAAATTAATAGTCAGGAAGTGGCATTATTGTAACCCTTGCCGGAGTAATAGGCATCAACAGTAGCTTCATTATTGATTTAGCACTGTGTCAACATACACCTAAAATGCTCATACAGGTGATCACACTTGGTAATGATCAATTAATGAAGTACATTTGATTAAAGGCACCTGGCTGCTACTCACCCTCTTAATTCGTATTGAAGCAGTGAACGTGTACTTAGTTGTTCTGCATAAAATGTCATGTGTTTTTATGTTTTTATTTGATATTTTATCTGACTTTAAGACTTCATATGGACTAGATTATTTTTACTAAATCCTAAACCATAAAACCTTTGAAATATAGGAGGGTTTTAGTTGTTACATAGTTGTTAATGTTGTTATTATTCTGTATTTATCTCTATATTCGCGGCTTTTTGACAATCCCAGAAGAGGACTTCAAGGTAAAAGTTGGACATTATCAGCAGAGTTAAATATGGGTTCAAAATGAATGTTTTTACTTGAATATTTTCTAAAAAAAAAAAAACGCAAAATTTGCTGCATGACAGAATTTTGGCTTTAATTTGAAAACCGGAAATCCCTTTATCGTTTCTTACTGCTGCTGTTTGTAATGGTTTGGTTTCTTCCAGTCAAAGCGTTGCTGGCAACATCTAGCTTGAAGCTCAGCAGAACTTAATCCAGTAAACGATCAATTGTCGGAGCCTCTGGACCTTCGCTGCTGTTGTTCGGCTACGATACGCAAAGATGACGGAGCTCAGGCACCGTGGAGCCAAAGACACCGACCCGACGTTACAACAACAACCGTCAGAGGACAAGGTAACGTTAGCCATGACACGTTACTGACATTTATTGGTGATGCTAATGCTAACTAGCTACCAAGCTATTAAACGGTCCCGCTGTATAATCCTGTGTTGTGAAATAAGTCATGTCTAAATCATTAACGTGGTCGAGTGGCGCACTATTGATCACTTAAAGTAACATCAGATGCATTTAAGAGCTCCTAAACACGCCATACAAATCGTCCGCCAAACTTCTAAGATTTTAGACTGGATTTGTTGACGCTCATTAACATCTTCCTGGATGAGCGCTTGATGCAAAACATACGTAACCAAATGAAAAACTGTAAACAAACCGGTACATCTATGTAAATCGAATGTAAGCCGATGTACAAAATAAACGTTTTAGTTTATTAAAAGCCCTTTATCTACGATTGAATTTGTTGTTTTATTTGAGGTCAGGCTATGCAACAAGAAATTGCTCAATTTTAAACTTGTGTTTGGTGAGACGTTTTACACCGTTATGTCGGTGTTAGAAGTCCAGCAAAGCGCTCGTTTTTGCTTCCTATGATAACTCTCACGGACAGCTTTTATAGGTATTTATGTGTTTTAACAGCACATGGTAAAATGAATGTGTAATTTAGCTCGTTTACTGTCCAACTATTAGCCTGCCTGAGCTCGCCGACATCGTCCCTGTTAGTGTAGCAACATTAGCTTGACTGGTTTGACTTTTATAATAACTCGAGCCTAATCGATACGGTTGTGTAGCTAAATTCAACTATCTCGTGTTTCCCCTGCACTGAAGCGAAGTAAAAGCAGTGTCTGTGTTGTCAACATGGATGTCACAGATGTTTTCCGGTGAATAGTTGGAGTCCACGAAGGGGCGTGGTGATGTGATCGATGTGTGGCTCCATGTAGGTCGAGGTGATTACAGAGAATAGGGGAGCAGCTAAAAGCAGACCGGAAAGTAGTCGAGGCATTAACTACAACAAACCATAAAGGCCAGTGCAGTTTTCCAGAAAATCACACTCAGTGTAATGACTTGTTAATGTGTCTGTCATTCAAAATAGAAATACCATTTATGCCTTTTTGAGCTGCCTACTTTAGCTCACACCAGGGAAATGTACCTGTGGGGTTGTTATTTCTTCTTAGAGTTTAGCATTGTGCTGGTTAGGTAACATTTAGGCAGTTCCATAGAAGTGTTGGGGTGTCTTTTTAGTTCATTTGTCTCATAGATGGCCACCATTGTTTAAAGAAAACAAACTTACAAGATTAACAGATATTTCCCTCATTCCTATTTCAGGTGTAATTTGTTAAATTTTGGTATTTCCCATTACAACACACTCCTTTAAACAGTTTTGAAAGAAACTTTTTATTTTATGGTACAGTCTTTAATAGTAATAAAGCGCAAAATGTGGACATTAATTCAAACAAGACCATGATTTATTTTTTTTGAATTGGTAAGTAATTTGAATTAATTGGCCTTATTTCTTATTTGGAAAGCATGAAGTTAACTTTGCAACGCAAATAATTAGTGTGGTTATTGAAATCGGCACCAGAAGGCTTTGCATGTCAAGAGCAAAGCCAGATCTGAATGCCTTTTGAATTTAGCTGTATGTTCCTGTTTCAGCTCAATTCAATTCAATTTGTTTTTATATAGAGCCAAATTTAAAACAAATGTCATCTCAAGGCACTTAAATGACATAGTCCAATTCAAGCCAATTGGAGTTCAATTCATTGTAATCATAATCCAATCAAATCCAATTAATTGGATTGTTTCGAGACATATAGTTTTCTTTCAGGTGATGTCGGAAGACTAATTGACCACAGAGTTGCTCTATGGATATTGTTACTGAAAACCTGCAGCACATTAAGAACTGAAAACCTAAAAAATTCTGATCAGTTTCTGCTTTAGTTATGAAATAAAATGATGTAAAAGTGTTAAGATCACAGTAAAAATGGCTTGTAGCCTTTCAATAGTTTGCTTTTGCTGATTAAATATACAAAGTTGCCACTGGTCTAAAAGACAACATGGAAGGGGAGGAGTGTTTAAGTGAAAGGAGTGTCTATTTTTAACTCAAGTATCCTGAATGACGGATATTGTCTCCATAGAAACCAGCAGACAGAAAAAGGTTCAGTGTGTGTGTTTCCTTGTGCTCGCTTCTGCTGGCAGCTAAAGATTTCGACAACTGTCTACTGAACACATTATTTGATTGGAATTTTATACAATCCAATTTCTAGAAATGTTCGGGGTTTTTTTTAGAAAATATAAGCAAATCTAGAATTTGATGCCAACATACTCCAAAAAAAAAAAAAAGTAATAAAAGCTAACAAAGGATTGATAATACAGTTCAGTAAGAGTCTGCTGTCAGCAGATTAATTGGTGACAGGTGAGGGTGTCAGGATTGGGTATAAAAGAAATCAAAAAGATTAATTATTTTTACATCTACATTGACAGACGTCTCAGTGTGAAAAGGTCAAGGATGGAAACAGGTGTACTTCGAGCTCTAAGGCGGCACCACATTGGAAACCATCATTCCACCACGATTAATAGAGCCACAGAATTCCAGAAAAGTTGCTTTATTTCATCAGGCCGAACGTTCAACCACTTTCTGTCATGGTTGGAAAACTCAAGACAACAATAGGTTATCTTTATTATAGTTATACTATGAATGTCATTACAGTTAGTGTTAAAGATGTTATCAGATTCTTTAAAAAAATCTCAAATCTCTATTTATTCTGTACTTTTTTTTACCATTCGAAATGCTAAAATCTGTTGATTTCTGTTTCCTGTGTATGGTGGAAACCATTTTTTTCCGTGGCAGTCACCCACCCCATGCTGGCTGCAGCCTGCTGTGGAGTGCCATAATTATAAGAGTACTCGGTCGCCTCAAATTTAGAGGCAGCTAATTAAACTTGATGGGAGCTCAGTGTCTCTAGAGGGGCGTTTGACAGATCAGCTCTGAAGGAGTGTGTGAGAGGATTGTTCCTTTGCTTTTAATGTAATCGAAATAAAAAATTCAACCAGCAATGCTGTGTTGTTTACTACAGCCTGACGTGTCACGCGTGATGTTTATCACTGCAGACTCAGAAAAAGATTTTCCTTGTGCACGTGTCGGTTGAATTTACTTCAAAATATTGAACAGATCTGTTTAATCTATTTATCTGTTTTGCATGATAGAAAACTTGCAGTCTGGAGGAGTGTTAATGAAGTTTTCCCAACCTCGAGATGCGTAGTTTTTGCGTCCTTTATCTGAGTTGATCTTTACAGAAGAAGTAGCTCATCAGTTCTTGTTTTGGATCGGGACACAGTCCACCAGCTGACTGTTGCAGTGGTTTAAATGTCATCCTCAGCGTCCGAATCGCTCTTAAAAAGCCAGCTGAGCAGAGTTACCCCCTATGTTTTCAGTGATGGTCTTCTCACATAATACCTACATATTTATTTATATTGAAATGTTGATTTTTGGATGACGTGCTCCAAGAGGACACTTTGAGAGCTTGTCTGACAACCTAGACATTGGTAGTTTTGTAAAATGCACCTTTGAACCTGTTCACGTGTGGACATGAACTTAGAATAACACAAATTTTCAAAGAAACAAATTAAAGGACATGTTACAAGAGCAAAACGCATCTCATGCATATTATTGACACTGTAGAAGCCCATCTGTGTGACGGAGTGGGTGTCATACAGCATGTTTACCATCTGCTGAGTGAAAGTGGGGTGACACGTCAAGGCCTGATTGGATCTCCAGCATTACAGCATCCAGCAGGGGAGGTGCGAAGCGACAGGGTGATGCCTCTCTGTTTTCTCCACGGGAGCTTTAAAAATAATGACTCCGCCACGGTCCGACATCAACTTTTCATTATTGTTACCATGGAGAGGCAGAGATCGGTGTCACCAGTCAGCAGATGCCTCTGAGAAATCACCAATATGGAGGGAGATAATTTGGCGCAGTGCTTTGCCTCCCACACACAATTCTGCACTGGCTGCCCTGCTCATGTTTGCTTAAAGCAGGATGATGAACCAGATGCTGTTTACTTAGCAGCACTCACTCCAATCAATATTTGTGCTGGTAAATTCAATTCCAGTACACAAAATACATGGCTTTTGATTTAAATGGCACATTGGCAGTACAGCTCCATGGTCCACAAGCGTTTCTAGTTACTTTAATCTGATTAGCCCCCTCCTTCATGTGTTGATGTATACAGACTGTGCTTAATGGGTTGTTTACTCCGAACAGAAGTTTTCCAACTACATGATAGCTGTTGCCCTGTGCTCAGCTTTGATTATGTGCAGAAAGATTGCAGTATTGTGCAAAAGTCTTGAGCCGCCCCTCATTTCTTTATATTTTGCTTCCAAGCAGCCAGACTTTCTTGTAAAATTTAAAGTGGTCTTAAGCAACAGTTCTTCAGGCTTTCTGAAGGTCTTTCAAAGTTTTTCTTTGGACATAGGCTGCCTTTTCTCTCATTTCAGTCCAGTCCTTTTTATTTGACCTTTAATTAGAGGAATGCGTTTGTTGAGCCACTTAACTCTGACCTATGAATCCTTCAAGCATAAAAAAGTGGCAACAGGTCTTATGAAGGGATGAATCCTCCCCAGAGCCAGGGCCTCAACATTATTGAAGCAGTGTGGGATCATCTTGACATAGAACGGAACAAATGGCAGCCGACATCCAAAGAAGAGCTTTGGATTGTCCTTCAAGAAGCCTACTATTCCTGAAGACTACTTAAAGAAATGACAGAAAGCTTGACTTTCAAGCTGGTTCGGGGTTATACCAACTCTGTTTTTGCTTTATATTTCGTACCGTAGTTCCTTATTTCCAGGTATCTTAGGTATATACAGAGAAATTAGAGTTGGCTCAAGACTTTTGCACAGCACGGCCTCATGGTTAGCCTTTTAATTTTTTGTTTTAATCGAACAAAAAAAAATGACGTGGACAAAAATGTGTAGTTTTGTCGCTTGGGGAGTTATTCCTCAGCAGATTATCTCATAAATGGCTAATTATGGACTCAGACACTCTGGAAGCCAAGAAGAGGAGTTTAAGCTATGTTGGTCATCTAGAAAAGATGTAACCAGAGATACAAAAGAGAATTATCTCGTCAGTAAGCTACCAAAATGGGTTATGTAATTGAATAAAACTTAATTAATCCCCAAAAGTGTTATTGATGAAACATTTACTATTTAAAAGTGTGAAAAAAATTTCAACTTGAAGGAGTACTTCCCCTAGCCTGGGTGCCAGCCGAACTTAGCCCCGCCCATAAAATGTTTGGTCGGGAAGTTCGGTCTGGCTCTGCTCAGTTGGGAAATCTCTATGCTCGACATCAAAACAGTAGACCCAATCAGATTGCCACGGCGGGCTTTATACGATGATGGACAGATGATCAACAGGGACATTATCGACTACGTCACTAAAGAGCGCTTGGTTTGAATTCGTTTGAAACAAACATGGCTGCCGCTGGAGAGCTAGAGTGTGTAGATTCTGCCATCGAGTCTGTTCTACAGGATCTCCACATTGCATTCATTTTGAAAGACGAACAGAGGAACGCGATAAAGGCTTTTATCGATAGAAAAGATGTTTTTGCCATCCTTCCTACAGGAAGGTCGCTTAATCTACGTCACATACTACGTTGCTCTGATTGGTTGTAGGTCTATCCAATTGAGCGAAGAGGCATTTTTTTCTCCTGGTTCGGTTGAAACACGCCCCATACTCAAAACTCTATCGAGCGGTATCAGACTCACATTCTGACTAGAATCGTGAGTATGACGTAGTCAGGCTAGACTTCCCCCCGGCACAGACCAGACTCATTGTATAAAGTTATTGTGATAGGAAGGAATTATATCCGAGCATGATACCATTTTAGACATTTTGTGAAGAACTTCCAGTTTTAATCAGGATCTCCTAGTATTACATGGTGTGTACAGGCACCAATTGTACCCTTTACAGGATTTGAAATATTAAAAGTTCACCTTTTAGAGTTATTCAGCCCGACTATATATTTAGAATAAACAAGACATATATTTACTTTTATAAACTTGTATTAAAAATTATGCTGCTTACATAATGAGACCTCACATTTAAATGGTTTAGGCCTTAATTCTCAAACGTAAGTTAGGCTGTTTCAATAATAGATGTCAAGGTAAAATGATGGAATCAAGCTCAGATAGTTCAGATGATGGTTTGCTCCCAATTACGGAAACTATTTATAGGGAATTTCTCAGTCAATCTGCTGACTTTCCTTCTTTTTGTGCTGTAAAACATTCAAGATGGTTTGTTTGTGTGAAATGGAAAGAACAGAAAACCAGAAGCCATCTAACTAAACCGTATCACAATTTAACGGTTTATTCATATTCCGACTGTCTATAGAACTTGACTTTATTTACTTTCTCTTCCTGGCACTGAAGTATTTAAATACTGCTATAATTAATCTTCTCACATAGCTTGAAAAAAACGAAAATATTAGAAAAAGCCCGAATTGAGAGACTTTTATTGCCCCATCACTTCACAAACTAAATCTCTGGTAGATGATAGCCTTTTTATTTTTTCCTCTTTGTGGCAGGGTTCAGACAGTGAGCTGAAGGTGGAAAAAGATGGGGTGTCAGACAGCGAGTCCAAGGTGGACTCGGGAGTCCCAGAGGTACCAGTCCCTCCCGATGACACCCCAGAGGTTCTAAACAAGGCTCTGTCCGGACTTTCTTCAAGGTAAGCTCCGTGTTCCAGAGAACCAACTGTTGAATCAAGTCTTGTATGTTGTGATAAGAGCTGTTTGTGTTCAGAAGTTTGGCTTCTTCGGCATCTTCAGCTCCTCAAGTCCGAACTTGCAGGATGACATTCATAGATATTAGATATTCAAAACATGCTGTCTAAGGGCTCAAACGTGGCTCTGCAACCTGTCTGCGTCACAACTGTGTAAGTGCAAATCTACATGTTGCAGCAGTTTGTAGATTCACGGAGGCCGGGGGCAGGGTCTCTGTGTCTTGACTCCCCATCCCAGCCTACTCCTCAGGACCTTAAAGATGCAGTCGGCAGGTTTTCAAAATTCTGAGTCTAAAGTCGGAAAATTCGAACTGATACAACTCTCAGGTCCCTCCCCCAACCTCTAACAAGCTCCGAATCGCCTCCCAAACCCCTCCCCCTCTGTGGACGAGGTTGTGCACGTGAGTTCACACCAGTGTGAGCGCACACAAGCTGGGGCAGACTCACGCTCAGCAGCGTGTGCACAAGCTGTGATTGACAGGTAGGATTCCTCCACCCTAACGTGATTGGTTAAAAACAGCCGGAAGCGCTCGGTTTTTGCAAGCATGATTACAGGCTTCAGAGGGAGCTACAGATTTTGTTATTTTTCCTAAACAGCCTATTTAATATTCTACTTCCAGAATCCCATGACAGTTCAAGCTAATATGACAAAAAAAAAGTTGCCGACTGCAGCTTTAACCTCAACGCGGTGTGGTGGTAACGTCCTGACTGTTATCGCCGTGCCTGTGGATACCCAACTCTTCCTTCTTCTTCCTCCTCCTGTATTTGAATTTAAAGTCAGAGAAATGATTCAACTCGAATGCTGAGGAGAGCTTTACCATTGTGGCCCCTTGTAGAGATTAACGTTGCCCGTTTTACACCTTAACCTTCTCTACGATCCTCACTCCATCCACGGTGAGGTTGCATACCTCTCTGTCACTGCTGGGTAAGATTCCCTCGCAGCGACAGCCCCAAGGATACCCACCTACTACCAAAAACAAGCCCCAAAGCTGCTCTGCGCTTTAGTTGCCCTTCAGTGAGTTTATCTTAGTATATAAGGAATATAAAGGAATCCTTCCACATGGATAGTTATCTGTGAAGAGTGGACATGGTTCAGGGGTATTCTTCTTTTATTTGGAATATGTTCTTTTTCTTTTTCTTTCCTATACTGATCTAATTAAATCCAAACATTTGGCCTCTTTTATTGATGTTTGTATGTTACTCATGTTGGAGCTGACAGAAGCATTTGTGTGCTCCCCTCAGGTGGAAGAACTGGTGGGTGCGAGGCATCCTCACACTAGCCATGATCTCCTTCTTCTTCTTTATCATCTACCTCGGCCCCATGGTGCTGATGATGATTGTGAGTACAAACAGGGCTGATGGTGTGATGCTAAATCTCTCAAGTTTGTTATGAAAACGACTAAATTTGTTTTAGCCATTAGTCTCTCTACTACCTCTTTAATAAGCCACAGTCACACTTTGCTTTCTCCGTGACTTTATATTATTGACGTGTTGAGTTTCAGTTGACCTTTTACACATTTACAAAGCCTAACCTCATGGATTATAACATGCAGGATTTCAGCCCCCGTCTTCTAGAAATTCCCTGAAAATAGGCCTGTTATTCATTTTGTGTCAGTAGGACACGCATTGAGGTGTGATGCTCCACTAGTTTGACCCCCTTTTGATATAGTGTTTCTCTGCGCAGGTCCTCTGCGTTCAGATCAAGTGCTTCCAAGAAATCATCACAATCGGTTACAGTGTGTACCACTCCTACCACCTGCCCTGGTTCAGGACGTTGAGCTGGTAAGGGCACACAGACATTAGGAATCACACGGCTTACACAGGCATCATGAAAGCAGCAAATATCCATTCTTCCTTATTTTTTTTTATTGTGATGTCTCATGTTCATTCTGTTGCAGACGTCCTAAGGTTTGTTTTCTCTTTTTAGTTTACCTCATGTAGTTTGTAGATTATTGCTCAATCAGCAAATAACAGCAGGAACACTGCGGATCATCAGTGCTGTATGATTTTTAGCTGTAGTAGTAGCATAGCAGAATCCTGATGTTCACTATGCCACAAGCCTGGAAAAACTCATGAAAAATACCTTATTGTATGTACTGTTGGTCATATGGAATGGCAGAACTGCTAGCTGTCTTCTATTTTTCAGAGAAAAGTGGATCAACACGCAAAATTCAGCATGACAGACCAACATAAGCCTTCCGGGTTTGCTCCAGGCATATTGAACTCAGTCCGGTTAGCTGTGTACATTTGCTCCAACCTTCTGCCCAACAGGTACTTCCTGCTGTGTGTAAACTACTTCTTCTATGGTGAGACTGTGACAGACTACTTCTTCACACTGGTGCAAAGAGAGGAGCCACTTCGCATCCTCAGCAAATACCACCGCTTTATCTCCTTCGCCCTCTACCTCACAGGTACACACACCTAGTTGAGCTGAACATAACGCCTGTAAAGGTCCGTCCTCAAACTCTTCATCTTTTTGTTTTTACAAATGTGTCGCATCATCATGCCTGTGCCCTCATGCACCCCACCCTAACGCTTTTGTTATGCAGTCATTAACATTAGCCCTTTACATATAATGATGGTGCCTTATCAGCTCAAAAATACATTCTTGTCAACCTGCAGCTGTTCCTTATTGGTAATTCACACATTCCAGACAGAGGAAGGTATGCATTTTTAAGCTTTGCATCAAAATGTCCCTATACTCTTTGTGTCGGCCTCACAGTGTGAGCTGAGTGAGGAGAGTGTTGGTTAAGACGGTGCATTCTGGATAGCTCTTAAACTCATTGGCGAGGCAAATTTATTTATATAGCACAGTTCAACAACAAGGTGATTCAAAGTGCTTCACGTGGGAATATTAAAGTATTAAAAAAAAGAAATTACAAAAGTAAAACAGAGAGAGAGTTGCAGTACAGTGTAAATGTTGAATAAAAGAGGCCCCAGAATTGAGCCCTGAGGAACTCCACATGCCATCATTGTCTGATCAGATGTGGGATTACCTACAGACACAAAGTGGTGTCTGTCCTTTAAAGGTAGGGTAGGAGATCCTGGATTGTGAGTCCAGCGAAGCTGCATTTTGAAAATACACCGGTAAAAAGTCCCAACCCTTTTCTTCACTTTCCCCCCGAAGCCACGCCTCTAGAGTACATGAACGAGCACGAAGGTGCACGAGCGCTGTTCTGACAGCAAGCATCGATCGTTACCATATTTAGTATTTAGTTTATGCTAACTATACGTTTAATAATGCTAGGTGCTAGCCAAGCTGGCTCTAGTTTAGCTTCCTGCCAAGCTTCTGGACGCGTAATTCGTTCACGGAGCAGGGTACGCGCACGGGGGGGGAGGAGGGGGAGGGAGGAGCAGATTGCAGTTTGATATACGGCATCAGAATCCAATCATTGTGAACGGTCCGTTCACAATGATTGGATACTGTTTTTCCTAGATTGTACGTTCTAGAGGCCACCAAAACTTTTCATATTTGTGTCAAAACTTTTAATTAATTGGTTGCAGTGGGGGTGTGATGAGTATTTCAAGCAATATGTAAAAAAATGTTCCAGAAAAAGATCCCCTACCCTGCCTTTAAGTAAAATTTAAACTTGTCCATTTCACATCTGTTGCAACCTTCCTTTCTGACTCAGAGGTGTATAAGTGGTAGATCAACTTTGCCTGCCTCTGTACTCTGACACATAACACTAAAGGTGCATCAGTACCAGCTTGAAAGTCAGATGCAAAAAGGCCAAATGATAGATGAAGCAGCAACCAAAAACAATAAAAGTTGAATTTAGGGTCAGCACTGGAACATAACTAAACTTCAGTTTATTTATTTATTTAATTTCCTCATATGTAATCCTACTTATTAGAGCTTAATGTTTCTTGGACACAAGGTGATTCTTAACTTGGCTAATCACTCAGACACACAACAGATGTGTTGACTCAAACATTTGCGCACCACTGAATTATTACAGTAGTTACTAAATAAGTTCTTACTAAATAAGTCATGGTGCAAGCTGTGATGTCCAACTTCCGTAACGACAGGATGTCTGTTAGTCAGAAGCTACAGTGGTGCTGTAGTTCTGAGACCAGACAGGATGTGTGGCAGGAAGAAAGCACGCAGTGTTTCTGCCTCATGCCTATTTGCTTCAAGGTGACGTGGAACATCCTTGCTTTCTCAAATGCCTTCAAGCGAAACGCCTTGAGGCTGATGATGTCATGTGATATTCTGCACTGTTGTTCATGTAGCGTCTATTCTGGAGAGAAAAAGCTGTCTATTTGAAGCGTTTTGGAAGCTGAGCTCTTCAGTATGTGTAGTCTGCAATGTGGAAAGTGGCTCCAGCAACCCAGAGCTACTCACTACACTCTAAACTGGGCTTTTTTCTTTTAAATAGGTCATGCTAAATTTAATCATTTTGACCAAAGATTATCTAATTTCTGAGTTAATCCACTTTGTCCTTCAGGCAGATGTAACAGCCCTGCATTTCATGTTTTGCTTTTTTCTGATTTTCCAGGTTTTTGTATGTTTGTGCTGAGTTTGGTGAAGAAACACTACCGTCTTCAGTTCTACATGGTAAGTGGGAGCCTGCCTTCTGCTGGCATCCCGCCTTAAGACAGGGTTATTTATAGGACAGGCTACAAAACAGGCCCTCAAGTTAATGGGAAAGTGGGACAGTGGTTCCTTTAATAATCATGGCACAGTCAGTCCAAATGTGTGGAGCGTAGCGTTGTTTTGTTATACCTGTGTTCAGTTAATCTACTAATTAATGGTTTGTCAATTTAAATGTGGTGATTCTACACCTTTTTGCCCGGAGTTGTACACAAATGTTTCTACCCTAGGGTTTTTAGAGTCTGTTTGTGTTGTTAAGGAGGACATGCTACCAGTAGCCACATTTTCCCAATCATACTCTGGATTTAATTGAGCCATTATATGGTCACATTTTTGCCATTGCTTCCACCAGGTTTTTATCTGGGAAATCCAGGAGAATACACTCTGAACAAATCCTGTCACAGTATAAAACTCTAAGTCAGTGTTTTAGAGGTTTTCTTAGGCTTGAATGTAAACCTGTGTCGGTGTAAACATGCATTGTTGATCTTAATTAATTATCTCCACAGTTCGGTTGGACCCATGTGACTCTGCTGATCGTGGTGACTCAGTCTCACCTTATCATCCACAACCTTTTTGAGGGAATGATCTGGTGAGTTTAGAGTCACTTCCCTCCTGTGATATTGTCCTCTTGAACGTAAAAAACTGAGACCTTGTGTCTTCTCTCTGATTATTCCCACCCTGGAAGGGAAATGTAATCATTTTGCAATAAGATTGTCTTGAGTTTTCTCATTTTAATGCAGAAGCAGTTATTTAGCATATAAAGACGAATCATCATATAATTTACTTTGTCTGCACAGGTTCATTGTGCCCATTTCCTGTGTGATCTGCAATGACATTATGGCCTACATGTTTGGTTTCTTCTTTGGACGAACTCCTCTCATTAAGGTTGGTTGTTACGCTCATCAGCTGTTATTTTAGTGGTCATTTCCCAGTCTGGTCCTTTGTTTGTCAGCTAGTTGGTGATCAGTTATGGACAAAAAGAACACCGACCTGTCCATGATGATGTGATAATCTTTGATCATGGCTATTGCAGCTGTCGCCTAAGAAGACATGGGAGGGATTCATTGGTGGACTCTTCGCCACGATTGTGTTTGGTATCATGGTGAGAAGTGCATATTACTCTAGTTGAGAGGAGCAAAACTTTTTAGATGATAAAGTGAATAAAAGGGATGTGTTGTAACTGAACAGTAACAGAGCCTTGCTCCTTCTCAGCTCTCCTACGTCATGGCCGGTTGCCGCTACTTCGTGTGTCCTGTGGAGTTCAACAATGACTCCAACAGCTTCCAGGTGGACTGTGAGCCATCAGAGCTTTTTCAGCTCCAGGACTACACCCTACCCAGTGTCCTGGAGTCTGTCACAGGATGGGTAAGACTTTTTTTTTTTGGCATTTTGTTTCCTTTTTCTTTTAAATTTCTCTTTAGCAGACAGACCAAGTGAGTTTAAGCAATTACTTTTTGTAAAAACTGTAGTTTTTGTAGCTGTATAAAAACAATAGCACCAATATTCACCACATTCTTACCAAGATATTCACAGTACAAAATATCTGTGGAATATTATTGAACCGTCACGAAATTAAAATTATGACCTCGGCACCACAGTATAAAGACTCGCAAAAATTTGTTTTTTATAAATTTGTAATTTGTAAATTATTTTTATTTATGTCATCTACAGTTGATGTTTTTGTCCTATAACATGCACGATCAAACTGTCAAATCCTGACAACACTGAAAATTGAATGGAAATTAGAAACGGGAGCAAAACCTTTTAATAGGCCTTCCTAACGTTGTGAATATGGTTGAATGTTGTTCGCTGTAGGTGTTCAAAGTTTTGACGTAAAGTTGCCTTCTTGTCTCCACAGACCACAGTTCGTCTATATCCCTTCCAGATTCACAGCATCGCTCTGTCCTCCTTCGCCTCCATTGTGGGACCCTTTGGCGGCTTCTTTGCAAGCGGCTTCAAAAGAGCTTTCAAAATTAAGGTAGGGACATAACCACCAGCTATCAGGACAGAGCTTACATGTAGACTACTGTTGGACAGATGGCCTCACATTTGACTCTAGAATAATTTGGTATACAGAGGAGTTCATGGACTCAATGACTGTGAGGTGCCCAGGTCCTGTGGCTACAGAATAAGCCCAAATCATCAGCCCTCCACCACCGTGCTTGACATTTAGTATGAGGTGTTTGTGCTGATATGCTGTGTTTGGTTTTCTCCAAATGTGCTGCTGTGCATTTTGACCAAACATCTCCACTTTGGTCTGGTCTGTCCAAAGGACATTTTTGTATTCTTATTCTAAACGAACACGCCATGTAAGATTCAACAATAGCTCTTAACTTTGGAAAAGTGCTTCCCTTGGCATAGCAAATGTGTTTGGCATAAACGGTATTCAGATTACAATTCTGCTGCCATAATGCTGGACAGGACAAGGGGTTAAAAAAAAAAAAAAAAAACTTTGGAAAAGTGTGTAAATGACCTGCGTAAGCATGATGAATGCCACCAGTATGTATTTAAATGCACGTGCACGAGGACAGTAAATTTGCTTACTCCACGTCCATAATAACACCATATAAGGCTGCGCTTCCTCGCTCCTGTGCCAGGAAGTGTTGAATGTTGAGTCATGAGAATGGCATCAAGGCGGAAAAAGAACAACTTTATGGGCTCTGAGATTGAAGTTCTGCTTTCAGAGATCCAAAAAGGAAAATCGGTCATTTTTAGCAGTCTCAGCAGTGGAATTACGTTATTGACCTTGTTATATACAGGGTCAGATTAACCTTCAATTAGTGCATAATTTAAGTCAAACAGAATAATGTCAGCATCATTATGGGGTATAATGTATATATTTATCTATTATTGCTTCAAAGTAATTAAATATACAATCCATTAGTCAAGAAAACTTGATTCGAATAACAGCGGACTATTTTACGTGACTCCTACGACAGGTCTGGATCACTCGTAAATTCTGTTTGTACCTGAAAGAAAACGTAAAATCCGAAAAGATTGGTGAATGCGCAAATTCTCTTAAATCACTCATACGCACGACTTAAGAACAAATCTGTGCGTACGAACGGTTGTTGCATGAGGCCCAATGTTCCAGGAGTCTTGTGGTTTGTTGAGATGTAACTTTACAAACCTAAGCTGTGCTGCTTTTTAGAGAGAAGAGGCTTTCTCCTGCAACCCTTCCAAACAAGCCATACTTGTTCAGTCTTTTCCTAATTGTACTGTCATGAACTTTAACATTTAACATGCTAACTGAGGCCTGTAGAGTCTGAGATGTAGCTCTTGGGTTTTTGACCTTGGGGTGAACTTGCTGGGACGTCCACTCCTGGGAAGATTGACAGCTGTCTTGAATGTTTTCCACCTGTGGATAATCTTTTTCTCTGTAGAATGATGGCCTCCAAATAGTTTATTAATTCTGTTATTACCTATGGAAGCAGTAAGGGTGGAGTTTTTGTTAAAAAAAAAATTACGTGTAATATTTCATGTGTTAATTTTAAGGTGTGATAATGAACCAGATTATCTTTTTATTATGTCCTGATATGTCAAACCTTGAAAGACTTTGTACTTTCTTTTCCCCATGACTGTATTTGCATAGTTTCTGAGGTGTTGGCTTTCTAGGAATGAGTCAAACTCGTATTCTGTGATTGTACTGTAGAATGTAGTGTGTATTGTTTGGTTACCATCTTAATCTCTTATCGAGGTTATCATATTGCTTTTCATTTCTGTGCTATGTATTTAGTGTAAACTTGTGTGGTGTCTTTTCTCTTTTCAGGATTTTGCCAACACTATTCCAGGTCACGGTGGCATTATGGATCGATTTGACTGCCAGTACCTCATGGCCACGTTCGTCAATGTCTACATTGCCAGCTTTATTAGGTAAATACAGTTTTGACACCTCTGGACTTGATTTTTAAACCTCGTTTCCAGAAAAGTTAGAAAGTTTTCTAAAATGCAACAGAAATCTAAATCTGAAATGTATTTAATTGTCACAGGTACAAAAGAAATGATCAACCTCATTATATATAGAAATATAAACAAATCTAGAAAACTTTGGGAGACGAGCAAAACGGAGGCAGAAGTTTATGAAATAGACAAGTAACAGTGTTGAAGAAGATTCCACATCCATCAGCAGTTTAATCGGGGCTCAACACTTTGTTCCAAAGCCCATCAGAGAATCATCATGCCCTTCAAAAACCACACACACCGCTATGTGTGTGTGTGCTTCGTTGGCTTACTCTGCCTGCAGTATACATCTGTCTCCCATTGAAAATAAATGGAAGAGAAGAGATATATGAAGTAGAGAATCAGACAACAACGACAACATCCCCAGACTGTTGAGCAGTTGAAATCTTGGATTCAGCAACAATTAGTATCCTCAGCTGCCAAACCAATGAGTAGTGTCATCACAGGAAAGTCGGTGTAACACAGTGTTTCTATCCAATCGTTTGTTGTTTTTTATTTTCTAAATACAGTGAAATCGATGAGCGAATGCACTGAATTACATTCCTCTTTTTATCTATTTATAAGTGACATATTTAAGTTGTTGTTACACTTAGGAAAACTTCCCAGCTTCTCTGGAAATGTGGTTCATTCCTTATTCTTGTATACTCTGTGTTCCTTTTATCCTTTTAAAAAGTTGTTAGTCATTTGCTGATGTGCTAACTAAAAGCGATAGCTATTAGGATAGCATGACGACATGCCTGTTATGGCGTCAATAAAAAAAAAAAAAAAAAAAAAAAAGGTTCAGTCAGTTCAGCTCATTTGTGTTGAATTTTCTTTTTATTTTCTCTCAGGGGCCCCAACCCTAGCAAGGTGATCCAACAGCTCCTGGCCCTTCGTGCTGATCAGCAGCTCCACATCTTCAACTCCCTGAAGGCTCACCTGACCGAGAAGGGTCTGCTGCCAGCTCTGGAGGAGGCTGCCGCCTAGATCCGCCCACTCCCACAGCAGCTCGCCCTGAGGGTGGGGGAAGAGGGCAGCGCCCAGGGGCACCTGAGGGGCCCCGGGGCCCTGGGAGAATTTGTGTTTTATGTGGGCGAGAACGCATCCGCTAAAGGAAAACCACAAAAAAACAACAGCCATGGGTCATTCCATTTCTTTTGGGTTTGAGAGTGGTTCGTGTGTGCGTTCATACAGTCTGTGAATTCTGTTCCTGACACCAGTGTTTTCAGCTTGAGTGTGTGGATCACTGTATTGTCACACTTTTCCAGTCTAGCCAGTGTTCATCTTTTAACACTGTTGAACTAAATGTTGGTCAGATGTACATTTCTATCTGTTTACAGAACACCCACTCGATATATTACCCGGTAATGTGTGTTGTTATTATTTTATTGTACATTTGAATTGTTTTTGTGCACTGCTCTCAACCCTGTGACTCACTGTATTGTTACTTCAGCTCCACCCTCCTCAGCGAATTCCGTTTTAATGTCTTTGTTGTGATTGTTTCTATTTATACATAGATGGTTTTTATATTTGATATGTTCTGTTACATCTTAATGTCTTGTCTATTTTATTCAAGCTGTAATCACCATTGCCATGTGCATTGTTTCTTGTCTTCTTTTGATTATTTCAAAGCCTTTAATACTTAGATAACTCCTCAACGTGATAACATTGTGCAGAAATATGACTTTTGATGAACTTTTTGAATCGGACAAATGAATATTCCCATCTGTAAGCTGTTGGTACTTTTGTGTTATGAGGAGCAATGCTTCCATCATGCTCCCTTCAAAATGGGGTTTTATTATGAATTATGAAGAGACGTCTCTGAAAGCCTGAACCACCTTCAGCCTGATAACCACAATCTTTCCTGGCTTCAGTTTTATGGCAGGGTCTCGGAAATGACACAAATTATTCACTTTCTTTTATGGTATGTATTATTTGGGTTTAATTGACTTGTTTTGTACTTTTTATCTCTAACAGAAAGCTGTTTTGTGTGCCCTTAAAAAAAAGTGGCAGGATTGTTGGGATGGAACCATTTGTAAAAGTACCAGAACAACACAGGGATATCTGCACTGCTGTTTAATGCTTCTGTTTGTTGTAAGTGTGCCATGTTTGCAGCCTCGGAGCAGAGACGCAGCGTATATCATAATCACTGGTCAGGCTGACCCGTTGGAGTCGAACATTAGATAAGATTAATTTTTCCAGTACAATCAGCTACTATCTGCACACTGTTTGTTTCTTCCATTAGATTTTACAGTAGATTTTTTTTAAAATTTGTGCCAAGTGTGTCTTTGCTTTGATAGTAAAACATAAGCTGAAGCCTCTTCACTGTTGGGTTTTTCAAATGAATTCCTTTTTATTTTTTTCATATGTCAGTACCTGCCACAAGGAGGACCTCCTCGCTTAAAATCTACTTTGGAGTTTTGTCAAATCTAAAAAGAAGTAGCGATTCCAGGTTTGATTGACAGACTACAAATGTTAATGAGTTTAGGATGGAGGTGGAATGTGGGAAGCCTATCTGCTGCTTCCACTGCAGCAACTCTGACCGACTTTATGGTGAACACCATCTGCCACTATCGGTTTGAGATTTTGACTAACTGGTAAAGATCAGTTAGCCTCAGATCAAAGTCTTTGTTTGAATTGTTCAATATTGTAGACAAAGATTAGCTTTGAAGGGTAAAACTCCACCCATTAATCATCCAGGCAACATCATGTGTGTGTCATAATTATGTTCCTGTGAAAGCTGAGAAAATAATCGATTTATCTTTGGAAGTAAAGCCAGATGAAGTGCTGTATTATCTGTACAGGACAAAACAACAGTATGAGCAGTCAGTGTAGCAGGGATGTGAGGGTCAGTCATGGCTAACCACACTAAATGTATTAGCGCTACTATCTGTGCAGTAAACAATGACTTCTCTTAGAGTAATTTTTTAACTTTAGTTTTCTTTCTTTAGAAACTGACCTCAAATTTTACACGCTTTGTATACTTTATCATGGAATGAACTGGTATATAAACCAAGTATTACATCCTCCCTGTATTTTCTGATCTCATGCCATTCATGATTGTTTCAAGTCCAGTTGATCATAATTGCATCTTTCTTAAATTATTTATTCAATGTCAGCTGTTTCAGTATTCTCAAAGTAACTATATTGTACATTTATTAAGAAGACATTTAGAAGCCTGTTGAGTGTTCTTTAGTATTTTTTTTGTATGAGGAATTTTTAAATTATTGCCATCTAGGAAAGAGTATTGAAGTAGCAGAGGAGTATTTTCTTGCTGTAGTGCAGTTGGGTGTTTTCTAGGCTCTTCTGTGGTAACTGTCATGTGGCAACTTTTGCGTCGCAGTGCAAGATGAATCAGCGTGAATTCTTGTTACTTTTATTTCCAAGCAGTTTCCTGAAAAATAATTTGAGGGAAGACGTCCTGGCAGCCGTAGGTATCTCACGTTTGACGGGCCTCGCTGCCTTTGGGGTGCTTTTGTGTTGGAAGGGTTTGGTCCTGCAGCTCTGTACTGCCATTTCTCTGCCCGGTGTTAAAGACGGCCACTAGGGAGAGCTGGAGCTCCCGTGTGTGGCCTGCTGGTTGTAACATGGATGCTGCATATAAACAAAAAGGTTTGACCCTTTGTAACTGCTGCCTGATACATTCCAGACCCCCCCCCCCCCCCCAGGAGAGGAGATATCCTCACAAGGAGGCAGAATAGGAGGGATAAATTTAAAAAAGAAACCTGACTCTGTTTATTGAGGCACTCAGGATTTACCTTTGTGCTGTTTTTTAACCTTCATGGTGCCACCTTGCTGTCGTGCTTCATGCCCTCTGAAAAGGAATGTATGGGAGTTGTATCTGTCCCGTATGCACCGTCAGCTTCCCTTTGTGGACATTTTACTTTGTGGTTATAGATTCTCTTACAAATCTATATGATTTTAGAATATATTCTTTAACTGCCGTCGTTTGTTGAATTGTACATGGTCTCGAGAGAAGCTGTATTTAATGCTGAAATGTGCTTTGCCTTTGTTTAGAGAAGATTAAAGATATAAAAAAAAAACATTTCATGTGGCATTCTGTGACAGGTTTCTTCCCTTTTGGTCTTCCCCATTTTGAAAAATGTTCAGTTGATATTCTTGTACCAGTTTTATGATAACATTCATCACTTTAACAAGCATCACAGAGTATGTTCTCCGGGACCGTCACATGCTAAGATTTCACCTGAGAGTTAAGTAAATCTTCATAAATACTGTCTTCTTGTTCATCCCACTGCAGCTGGAGCTGTGAAGCAACATGCTGACTGAAAGAGTCAAACCAAGAGGTAAAAACCATTTCCTTTAAGAAGACGCTGGTGGGTTTTTTTTTTTTCTTGTGACAGTATTCAAGTGAACATTAGTCATTTGAAGACTCTTCACTACAATGATGCTCTAGAACCTTTCAGCTTTTCAGTGGATCACTGTGGAAGCCATTTAAGCCGCACTCTTATTAGAACAAGAACAAACATGGAAGTAAAGGCAACATGAAGCGACGCGTTTTGAAGAGCTGCGAAAAAGAAGAAGAAAAATTAACACACAGGAAGTAGGAAGTGTGATCTGCGATAATTATAGTTTGTGTAATTTGTGTGTGCGTGCTTTTGTGTGTGTGTCTGTGGCTGCTCTGTTGAGGTGCATGTGTGTACTGAAGCACTGACCTGTGCTGAAGGATAATGTCTCTGAAACTATCTCGCAACTGGGACTTCAGCACCTTCAAGGCTGAGACAGCTCGAATAGGTAAGGTGGTGATGGTGCTGTGTTCACTGACACCCAGAGCTTCCTCACTACAGGTTCAGACACTTTTCTATGATACCAGAATTAGCATATGGGGGGGAAAAAAACTGGAAATGTTGTGTCTTCACTTACTTTTTTGTTGCCTATGAATTAATGTGATATCCAGTATCAAAGAAGGACTCTTCATATTGGAGAGAAATGATTGACTGCCTCTGTATATAGTTTCTTTGTGTGGGTTTTTGAGCGCATTGGTGGTTGAGTGGTACCTGCTGTAGTTAACCAGAGCTGTTTTTAGACCATTTTTTTTTTACACACAAATCACTGTTGTCTGACAGAAGACGCATTCTTTCGATATGCCAACATAAGCTTCTAACTAATGTATGACCAATGAAAGTGTCAGTGGTCGACAAACTCATGAGTGTATGTGTGTGTGCTTGCACACAAAACTACGAGCGGTCATGTATTTCAGGGTTACAGTACAATTACTAATGCGGTGCTAAGTGGTATTTGCTCAGGGTGGACTCAGAGCAGTAACATGCTTTCCTCCCAGGCTTGCAAGGCGCAGTGGTTGCAATATCCACATCACACAAGCACACAAACGGGGGTTAACTCTTCTTAACGCAGTCCTGCAACTCTTCACAACGTGCGTCATCTGTGTTTTAGCTGTAATCAGTTTTTACAATCGGTGATAATGGATGTTCAGCAGTGTGGAATGAAATAGCTACCAGCATTGTATGTATTTCATCTACTTTGTGTTGCCTGAGTATAAACCATGCTATCATCATGCTCTTGAACTTGTATGAAAGTAGAAATCCTCCAAAGTTGGTGAACCTTCAATGATTCTTTCACTAGAGATATTTTGTGGATCATGACAGGTGACTGATTTGTTGCCTCAAAAGTGGTGTGATGCAGGCTTTCAGCAGGAAACTGATGCAACAGCAAAGCTTCTGCAAACCACTTTTAACTCTGTGGCTGCCTATATGTTGCTGTGCCTCCATATATGTGCATATATACATACATACAATACATGTTTATATATATAAATATATGAATACATATATATGTGTGTGGGGGGGCTGTGCAGTGCAGTGCATGTGTCTGCACAGACTGTATAGGTCAAGCAAATGTCAATTTCAAAGAGGAAACTACAGTCACGTAAAAAAGAAAGTACATCTAAAATGTCAGAGTTTATATATCATGACAGCCATCTGATCCACAGCAGGTCTAAGAATTAGGTGATTACAACCTCAGAAGAAAAACAACACATGGCGTTTCATGCTGTGTCATTAGAAGAAGTTTGAAAAAAATTAAGCACATCACATGATTCACCAGCTTTGTAGAACCACCTTTATGATCAGTAACTAAAAGTAATGTTTTTTTTTATTATATTATCAGTCTTTCACATAATGTTGGCCTACTGTTCTTTCCAACGTTGCTTCAGTTCATTGAGGTTTGCAGGATTGGTTTATGCACAGCTCTCTTAAGGTCCCACCACAGCATTTCAGTCAGGTTGAGGTCTGGACTTTGACTGGACCACTGCAACACCTTGATTATTTTCTTCTTCAGACATTCTGTTGTAGATCTGCTGCTGTGTTTGGGATCATTGTCCTGTTGATGAGCCAGTTTCAGCCAAGCTTTAGCTGTCGGACAGATGGCCTCACATTTGACTCGAGAAAACTTTGGTATTCAGAGGAGTTCATAGTGGACTGCAAGGTCAAATGTTTCAAAAACAGCAACATGTCCGGATGATTGCATTGCTTCTTTACAGACAGTTACATTATTAAATACACAATTAAAGACAGAGACTTTTGAGAGAATTAGTTTAAATAAAAAAATAAAAAAAGTTAATGTAGTATCACAACATGAGGCTGGTCATAAAATGATCTAAGAACATCGGAATTATCTCAGTTTCGTTGTTCAGGGCTGTGTCTCTCTGCCTTTCCACATTGTGGCTACATGTAGAAAAGAATTACCGAAGGATTCTGCTGATGGGTTCCAGCAACAGAATAAAATAAAGGAGGGTTGGTAACGCACTTAAAAGTCATCAGTGACATAGCTGCAGCTCTGACATATATCATGAGCCATGGTGACAGAGCTACAGTAAGCACAATACCACGGCTGTAATGAAAACAATGCCGGACATTTAAAGCGTGTTGGTCTGATCAAGGTCATATGAGATCGAGCTTCTCATAACCAAGCGAACACACATGCATGATGCAGTCAAATTACTCCTGCATGTATATGCATTATATACAGACTCAAATGGGCCTAGGCGCTCTGCACATGCTCCAAAGTTACATTTCTTTGCAAAAGCAGAAATACACATGTGCATATTATTACAGCTGATTCGCATTCATATTCTTTTGTCAGACGACTTCACACACCAAAAATTGTGACTGAAAAGCAGCCCATTAACACTACATGCTAACTCTGGTTGCTTAAAGCATTTCTGGAATGTCACTCTGCTCTCATAAAATCCAGATTTTACATAACTTGCAGTTTTTATCAGTTTCACATAAAAGGACTATTTCAGACTGAGTTTCTTAAGATGAATAGGACTGGCCTTGAATCTGGAAGAACACCTTTAATCTTTTCAAGGTGAAAATTAGACCGTCACAGCTTTTTAAGTGAAGAGCTGTTTTGTCAGATCAATGACACGAATAAATAAAACTCTGCAGAAGTTGTGAAACACTGATGTACTCCCTGTGAAAGTCACAGTTTGTCATCAAGAACTTAACTTAAAGACCTGATACTCAATAATGAAACATGTAGTCACCTCTGTGACTAAATTGCAAATCTTATTTAATCCGTTTCGTGCAAGATCATGGAAATTCAGGCCAAATTTACATTACTTTGAGTGAAACATATAATTTGATGATATGGCATTTCTCTCTATGGAAGAGTGAATGTCACCCCTCCCCCCCAGTATCTGTCTTGATATTAAGATACTGCTCTTGATGTAATTCTTTTTGAATACATCTAAAAATGTTGTGGGACTTGTTGCTCATTACAAAGTTGGCCCACTTTGAAGAAGCTGCGTGTCTGCCAGCTGAGGGTGTGGTGTTCAATCAGCGTCTGTGTGTGGGGTCGTGGCTCAACAGCACTTTAACTTTCCCCTAATCAGGGGAGTGTGGTGCTATTAAATTAAGACCAAAGACCTCTCGGGTTTGTAGGTGGAGATTTTCAAAGTGTTGCGGGCCTCCGGCAATGATGTGACAACTTCCTGTTTACTGCAGTGCAGCCCTTCTTCTTCTCTTCTCCTCTGTCATCTTTGCTTAGGAAGACAAGGGGAATTTAAGAACAACTGAGACAGTGGGCTTGATCTGAATCCAGTTATCTCTGTGGTCCTACCACCCTGCGCGTCACTCACAGCGTCTCCGTCCTCCTCTGTCTTCTCTGTGCCACGTACACCTCTGCCTCTTTTCTTTCCGCAGTACTTTAGACTGTCGTATCATGGGACCTCACAGCCACTTGAGTGAGAAATATCAGGCAATACCAGGCAACCTCTGGGTTACTGTCAGTTTCTAGTGCTACAATCACAGTCGCATTCATACACCCTCCACAGGAAATTGGTCGACTTAGACCAGCAGTTTCCTCTTAGCCTGAATAGATGGAAAACAAAAATAGCCAACAGTTAGAAGGTCTCTCAACCCTGATAGGCCGAAGTATACTCATATCAAAAAGAGGAAGTGCTCTACTGCAGTCTTGTGCAGCTGATGTTTTGGTAGTATTTCACAGCTCAGACTGTGACACTGCATGCTGTGGGGGGCAGTGAGATAGGTGGAAAACACCTTTACCAACTGCTTTCTTGTGGTGTTTGGCAGCTCGATCCAAAAGTGTGATTCCTGGAGAGGGAGGCCCCGGCCTGGGCTCGCCGCGCTCCTCGAGGTCCATGGAGAGGCCGCTGAAGGCCGGATGGCTGAAGAAACAGCAAAGGTCTTTAGTAAAGAACTGGCAGCAGCGCTACTTTGTGCTGAGAGGAAGCACTTTAACCTACCACAAAGATGACAAGGAGACCACAGTCCAGGTGAGACCGTGTGAAAGAATGCCGTCTTACCTTTTATCATTCTATTTCAAAATGATGTGTTCTTTTTTTAAGTACTTACAAAATTACCTACATGTAAGTGATCGTCATTTAAGTAATTTGTCTTTCTTACATATTCGTGTTGTCTTTAAAGTACACTAGTTAAAAACTGAAAGCAAAGCCAACCCTATAACACTATCTTATATCTTTATATACTGTCTTGTACATTCGGACATCATTAAGAGGTTGATATGAAATGTGCCATTTATCATCTCTAATCAACGACTCGCACACTACCTGTGTGACAAACTTTGCACACTTCCTGTTCACAAACTGATGTAGTCGATTGTGTGGTTGATTAGTTCGATCACAAGAGAGGCATAATCAACCATCCAGCCAAGAGTCTCTGTTATTATGCTGTAGATCCGTCCACGTGGGACAGAAACAAAGTGGGGAAGCTTCCCAAAAGATAATGTGAAGACAAATGAATTAATAGCAGGATTTCAGGGGAAGAAGCGAAACCCCAAACAATCCACAGAGCATGGTAAAATTTCTCAACCATATTCAGGCCAAGCCAGGCAGGAAACAGTCCACCTCCTTCCCTCTTTGACCAAATTCTGGTAATAGTAATGAAACTGAATTTACCACGGCTGCAGCGGTGCATTTTTCGCTATAGTTATCAGAGGCCAAAGTGCTGACAATATTCAAATACTAAGAAAAATTAAATTACCATTCCAGGGGAAAGTTGACAAATTTTTTAAGTTACTTAAGTTAAGTAACTTAAATTTTTTTAAGTTACTGTAAAAAAATCCACTTCTATGCGTATTTTCCACTGATATTAAATCTTAATGCCAGTCTGGTCTTTCTGGTTATTCTATCCCCCTTTTCTGGCAGCTGCTTTGCATTGTCATTGCTGAAGCAGCATCTTTTTCACCGTCGAGTCAGACGTCCATCTAAAGGAACATGTGTTCATATATATCCGTGCAAATCAGCCATGAGTATTCTCTTTTTGACCAAAGTCTTTCATTAAAGGCTCATTTTTCTAACATCTGTAAACAAAGGCGATGTAATAAAGCAGGCTCAGAGGTAGATAAAATGTTAAGTTTGTGTTTATTGGAAATGCTGGGATAAAATCAAAGCAAAAGGAAAAGTTCATGAAGCTTAGAATTATGTGCTTCTGACTAGTTCCTTGAAGTACGTTGACTTGTTAAGCACATTCCTGGGCCTGAAAAAGCCCTTGACCCCCCTGATGGCTGAGATGCCACAGCTCCAATTTGCTTTCCAGCCCTGTACCAAACCGTTTTGCTTTACAGCAAAAGACATTGATGTTTTTATGAACTCTGTGGCCTCTTTAACATGACAACAAATTCATGTGTATGGCTGCACATGTGCAGGGCTCATACAGATATATGTTTTTATGACTGTGGTGTTACATCCCACAACTGTAGCGGGAGCTAAAGAGCAAAAGTCTCTGGTTTTCCTTTAAGACCAAGATCCAAAGCTGGGGTATTTGTGTGCAAGTTGAGCCAGATGAGAGTAACCATAGAAACAAAGGGGTGTAATTACTGACTACAACAGCTTATTTGCCACTTTGCTGGTCAGAAGGATCATAAACATAAGATAATCCATTTTGAAAGGCTCCAAGCTATGTTTCTGCACCAGATGCACATTTGTTTCTACCTTCCTTTTTTTCTAGCAGCTGCTGGTGGGTTGTAGGTGTGGCAACAGTTAATATGACAGCTCCCAAAGATATTAGCAAAGTTGTTTATGGCAAAATGTATTTTTTACTTTTTTAATCAAAGATGTGATTGGTTAAAGTGAACAACTAATTATTGGACGGGGAAAAAAACATTGTCATTCAGTATAAACAGTTATAAAGTCACTTTATGATGCCAAAATTGGCTTCTGTTTGCATCTCTTTTAACACGTCTTACATCGATATATTGCTCATGAAGCAGATAGTATAGAGAAGTAGGCTGTGTGGTGAGGATGGGACATTGAGGTAGAGCATATATATTGAACTTTATGTGCTGTAACATAGAGTGAAAACAAATAGCAGATAACAGATCAGCAGTGGTCATTTTTAGTTGGTATAACTGCCTAAAGAGAAACTTGCAGGCCTTAACTACAGTCATGTTAGAAAGAATGGTTTTTCTTTGTAATTTCAACAATGAATGGTTAATATTAATGGCAGGCTCAAAATTATTGTCAAAGAATGAGTCTAAATATTAGTGTGATTATAAGCTAGTTCTTAGTTTGAGACACTTCTGGTGTGGACATCATATTTATTTCTGTTTGTTCTCTTGTTTTTGGTCAACAGGGAGTCATCCAGCTGCGCTTCAGCAAAGTCAATGAACTCCCTCCAAACCCAGATGACCCTGGAAAGTACCTTTTTGAGATCATCCCACGTAAGCATGAATCCCTCCGTAAAAGGGAGATGTGTTTATTCTAGCACCCATAAAGATGGTGTTATGTAACAGTAAGACACTATTACTGTGGGACTTGGTTTAACTACCTTATGCCATATTTAATTTTTGAGATTATAATTTTGTTGTGTGCCATTGAGTTTTGTTGTTAATATTGTTGTTGCATGCTTATTTTATCTTTATCTTATCTTTTATTATTATATATTTGGACATCCAGTGCGGGCAACAAAGCAAAGAATTTCATTGTACAGGGAAACAAGTTTCTAACTGCACATATGACAATAAACCTTTGAATCTTGAATCTTCCAGAATACATGATAAAAGTTTAAAAACAACCAAAAATGTTTATTTTCTTTAAAAATCATCATAATTTCCTAGGCACAGCTGGCGACAGGGAGCGATGTCCATATGTGTTAATGGCAAACTCCCAAAGTGACTTGGAGGATTGGGTCCGTACCCTGCGCAAAGTCATTGGAGTACCAACAAGTGGAGGTTGGTTAAAACTTTGTATTGTTGTAGCAACCAAGGTAATGCATGACTCAGCAACAATCCTGTCCTCTGTACACAGAGTTAGACGTCCTTTAAATACAAGTCTGACTCCACAGGTTCGATGAGCTTTGCATGAGGAGGATGAAACAGTTAGCCTAACTCTGCCCAAAAGTAAAACAAACAAAGTTTGTGAGAAACCAAAAGACAAAAGGGATTCATTTGTCTGGATCAACGACAAAGTAGAATCATTGCTCAGTGACTTGACAGAGCAAAGTGATGAAATTCCAGGAAAACATCACTAAAGCTGTACATAGGTAGCATTGTTGTTTCAAGTGCATATTCATCACACAAAGCAACAATGAGCATGCGCAACAAAGGCTTCCCACCCCCCACTGGTGACGCTGCAAGGCCTAGTTTATTAGTTCACTTCAAACCAGTCAGTGGAAATCCAGCCAGTTAAATATGTAACTCCAGTTTCTAACTCTCTACCAGCTTGTTAGAACAGATAAACAATCAGTGTGCTTCTGTGTGTGACTATTTCTTTGTGTGTAAGCATGAAAAGAAGAAAAGTCATCATGAGTCAGCAGAGGATATTTCATGAGATTCTCTGGATCTACCACAAAGCTGCGTTCTTTAAGAACAAGTAAACATGTCCACCCAACTTTACAGGAAGGTGCAGCATCATCTGATTTTGGTGCAGGTCCAGGCTCACAAAAACAGAGCGAAACAGACGAGGAAATAGAGATTTGAACTGATCACTGTGTCCTTCCTCACGTCTGTGCACTCTCTAGGCTGGCGCCCACGCACACCCACACACTGCAGCACCAAACATCCCCAACACTGCAAAATAAGAAGGCAAAAGAAAAAAAGGAATACAAGCAGAGCACGGCTCTGCAGAGATAAATACTAACCCTTTTAGCGAGTCTTTAACATTACTGACCAGATCCTGGTATTATAACACTGAATAAAAGAAAGATTTTAACTATGGACAGTCTTAATTTCTCCTCTCATGTTGAACTTTAGCAGACTGGACTCTACAATGGCTTATTATTCCATTATAATGTAAAAATTGGTGCTGGAACTAGCTGGATAGCATACTGATTTAACATCTCTGCAGCATGACGTCTTAAAGCCATAACTGACATAAAGCCATAACTGATATTTTTGCACATCCTGTCAATAATTGTTGCTGTAGAGGCTTTGTGAAAAGAGACTGCAATTTGTTTGATTGCCTGAATATGAGTAAGCTCAAAATTATGTTTTCCCTCTCTGTGCAGTATTTGGAAAGAGTCTCATGGACACTGTAACGAGTGAGCAGCGTTTTGGACCTCACATGGTGCCAATCCTGGTGCAGAAATGTGTGGAGTTCATCAAAGAACATGGGCTGAATGAGGAGGGCATCTTCCGCCTCCCTGGTCAGGACAACGCTGTCAAACAGTTCAGAGATGCCTTCGATGCAGGAGAGAGGCCCTCCTTCCCCAGGTAATGCTCTCATGATTCTATCTGAGAGAGAAGTTGGTTTACAGAAAGATGATTACACTGCCACACTAAATTGTACAGGAAGTAGTTCAGTTAGTTGTGTAAATTCAAATAGAATACTGCATGAAAACTGGTTATGTGGTTATTTTTTCATGTTAAAACCTGGATACTGCCATAAAAGGAGATGACCAATGAGCAGCATGAGCCTCTTTTATGTGAAAACGAGGAGAGATGAGAGATATGTACAGAGTGGCTGATAGATTTCTGTCTGCTCGAAGTTGAGGGCGAAACCACATCCTGTTCTGGCAGGCACTCAGGAGGATGCCTTTCTTACTCAACATAACAAGCTCCTCTGACAGAGCACAGCTAATTTAACCCAACTTGTTCGTCTGTATACTCATGCAAGTCAAGGTTAGAGTAAAGTAAAACAAAGAAAGATGCTTTATAACAAAGTTCAGGCCAAAAATCAAACAAAGAACATGCAAGTTTCTGTTTTCCCCTCGAAAATGTCATTATTGTCATGTTTGAGTTGACCAAATATAAAAAAATATGGCCACAAGGCCCACAACTTGTTGATTGTCTCAGATACAAATAAGATTTTGTTTCCACTCCATCACACAACAGATCTGAGTGTAACTGAAAGCACTGAGAGAGTTGTGGCAAGGATATAAGATGTCCTAACAATACTAACAACAACACAATGTATGTTTGAGAAGAATAAATAGAATTAGTAATAGATTTAAAGCTGGTCAGAGTACAGAATCACTCAAGCTGCAAGCATGTGGTGTAAAGGAGGTTCCAGATTTTATACATTTCATTCACAGGACAATACAATACTGGTATGACACTGAGTGTATCAGGTTTAAATGCCAGTTGAGCCTTCAGTGGATTCTCACCGGATGATAAATCATGTTTTCACAGTGACACAGATGTCCACACAGTGGCGTCGCTGCTCAAACTGTACCTGCGGGAGTTGCCTGAACCCGTGGTGCCCTGGACCCAGTACCAAGAATTCCTGGACTGCACCAACCAGCTGGACTCCAGCAGCAAAGAGGTATGTGTATTTAGGGAAAAGGTTATGGAGGATGTCAGCATATCTTAGTCTATAAACACAGAGAGGCCCTTAGATATTTAAAACACGTACATTAACTAATCTCCTCGTGTGTCCTCACAGGGCTGGGAAATGCTGGAGAAGCAAATTGCACTTCTCCCCAGAATCAACTATAACCTTCTCAGTTATGTGTGCCGGTGAGTGAGAACTGAAAATTTAAAGACATGATTGATTCCACAAAACAGAAAAGTTGCTGTAGTGTCTAATGATGCCCCATTATTTGGAAAATAGTTATTTATATGTTCTAGTTCAAAAATATCAGCTGCATGTGTTACATCTGCTAATCTGTCCTTGTGTTGTCAGGTTTTTGTTTGAGGTGCAGCTTCACTCCAAGGTGAATAAGATGAACGTAGAAAACTTGGCAACTGTGATGGGAGTCAACCTGCTCAAACCGCAGATAGAGGATCCCTTCACTATGATGAAGGGTGAGAACAGATTCCACTTCTCTCATGTGCCGTTCTATACTGAGATATCACTGAAGTACTGTATCAAACTCAACACTTTGTATCATACATTGCTAATCTTATCAGACATTATGTCAGGGTGTGTGGGTGGAAGGGAGGACACGGATGTGGACTTGCAAAAAAAAAAAAAAAAAGGGTGATTTATTTAACAAAAAACAAAGTACAAACAAAAGGCGGATTCAGAAAACATGACTGTGGAAAACAAACAAAAATATTTGGCAAGGAATAAATAAATACTTAGCTTGACAAAAACTTGGAAACCGTGGTAATCATGGGAAGCAGGAATCGTGGCATGGGTTACAAACTGACATCAAACAAAGATCCGGCCAACTGACAGGGGAGGCAGGAAACTAAATAGGGAGTGAGAGTGATGGGAGAGTGAGTGCAGCTGAGGGAAAAGACACAGGTGAAGTGAGTGAACTTAATTAACAGAGTGCAGGGAAACTACAATGGTAAAAACTAAACATGGAGTGAAAACAAAAGCATAACCTACACATGAAAACTAAAAATGAGTCCCTGGGCGTGACACATTGACATACCTCCATCCTTCTGTAGTTTATGCTGCATAAAAACAAGCACTTAATATCCACCTGTAAGGAAACTCAAGTGACTTTTAAAAGCTTGTGAAACAAGAATTTTCATAAAAGCCCAAATATGAGGCATTTTGATGCTAATCGTTTCACATTTGTGTTTGTTTTTCTTCACAGCGACTCCTCAGATCCAGAAGCTGATGACTGTGATGATCAGACAGCATGAGACTCTGTTTCCTCTCTCCAAGGATGTGATTCCCACATCTGCTACAAAAAAGGCTAAAAGCCAGAAGAGCGCTCCCCGGAGGTTTGTGGGCTGGGAGTCATCAGAAGCCGAGGTATGGCCGAGCTGGCCACACGTTAATTACAGACAATGACATGGCTGACAAAAAAACAACGCATGCAAAAATATTCCGAGCATTGTTTCAAGATGGATTTTGATTCTTGGCAAACAACTGTGCCAATTTGTTGAGAAAATATGGGAAATATCGTTATATATTTTCGTGCTTTGAGTTAGATATGAAGATAGATTTAATTGTGCTCATATTGGAGCCAGGGAACATTTAGCTTAACAGCTAACAGGTGGTTTTACAAAATATAACATATGTATTCTTTCATCAGACCTTTATTTCAACTTGGAAATACATTAAGGCAGAGGTCTAGTTTACAATATAGCCAAGCAAAGTAAACAGATGATATAGTCATACAAATAAGAAACTTGGCTTTTAAAAGACTTTCATTAGAGATTATTTGGTGCAAAATGGGTTTGGTGCAAAGCACAGACATGTGAAATAATAAGCTTTTGATGAGAGGTGACATTATAGAGCACAGTCCCAGATGATGGCAGGGGATATAGGCAGGACCAACCAGGGTTTACAAACTGGGGTTGATGGAGCAGAGTTCACAGAGGTGTCCTGGAGAACTGATGAGAGGCAGATCTCAGAGAGGAGGGCTTCACTAAAGACAGTCTGAAAGGCTGCAAGACGTATGGGCTGATTGACTCAAAGAAAGCGAGTTTTGCCTGTTTTTTGGTCAATCAGCCAAACTTAAACACGGAACCTAATTCAACAGAGGAAACAGTGTTGTTACACATAACAGCAGCTTAGCAAAGGACCAATCACTTTGACACACAGTTTCTTTGTCTATGAAAAACATCAATGATAACACGTTTTCAGTTAAATTTAGTTTATATTTTGCCAATTCACAACAAAAGTGATCTCAATGGACTTTAAATATGCAGTCCAATCAGAATCCAATTCATTATAATTGCATTTCGATAATGCCAATACATACAGTTTGAAAGCACATTGAGTTGCCTGTGGTATGAAATGCGTTATATAAATAAAGATTGATTGATTGACAGACACTATTTTGAATAGAATTGTACAAACTCTGTTTCAAAGTTTCAATAAATCAACACACCTAATTCCTGTTTACTGAAATGAAAGGTGGATCAAGACTTTTGAACATAACTGTGTGTGCAACCTGACATTCAGCCAACTGTAATATTAGTATCTGCATCTATTTGAGTTCCTGGTCGTCTGTTTTGGTGATTTTGAAAACACAGCACTGATGGATGGAAAAATGGTTAAAAGCTTTAAAGCCAAACTAAAGAAATGTCTTTTCTTTAGTCTGACGATATTTTTTGGTCTGACTGTAAATATCCACTTTGCTCATTTTGTGCAGTTTGTGCTGTGTAATGGAGATAAAATTTTGATTCTGTGTTTGTCTAAGATGGGTGATGCATCTCTGTCTGAGTCTCCAGAAGAAGAGGAGAACATTGACAGTCCCCTTCTAGCTAGAGGCGACTGCAGCCCCAAGAAAGTCCTGCAGGACCCCCTCTCTCCCTCTCCAGAGGAGTGGCTTGGGAGTCCCCGCAAACGCACGCAGACCCTGCCCACGTTCAACTGCCCTCTCACCGGGATGGCTGCCAAGGCCAATGCCCTCAGCAGGCGGAGTCGCATCCAGGAGAGCGTGGAAGAAAAGAGCGGGACTTTTGCAGAGGATATTTTTAAAATCCTTGACCTGCGGAGCTCTGGGTCATTTTTTGGGGGCTCTCCGATGAGAGACAAGGAATTGGAGGATAGAATCACAGACCAAAAGGAAAGTGATAAGACATGCTCTTCTCCTGTTGGCTCACAGAAACCTGAGAGTACCCCCCAACCTGTTGGAGTTGGGAGTGCCTCCAAAGCTATACTGTCTCATCAAAGGAGTGTGAACAGCTTGAAGGTGAGCAGTTCAGTGCAGCAGGTCAACAGCAGGACAGAGCAGAAGGAAGATCCCAAGAGCCTTGTAGACAGGTAAGTTCAGCTTTATTTATTCTTTAGATACGTTGTTATGGGACGCTTGCTATCAAAGAAAAAGCTATTTATTCGTATATGTACAGACTAAATGAGAATAAAGAGACCATCATACTTCAAGTGCAGTACATATTGACAAATTGGTGCCACAAGCACATGAATTGTTTCGAGAGGAGATATTCAAAAATCCTAATTCACTGAATACCTAAACCTCAGTGTGTCTTGTAGTTTGCAGCTGGAGAACAAGGAGCTGAAAGCCACATTGGCAAATCTGCAGGCTGCTCTGGAAGAAGAGCGCCGCCGTGTGGCCACTCTGGAGACCTGCCTGAAGAACACAGAGCGCAGCCGGGACGAGGCCCAGAAACGCAACACGGAGCTGCAAAGAGACGTTGAGCAGTTCATCATTAAAGACAAACAAGCTCCCACCTAAAATGCATTCCCTGACTCACTGATATATGTAATGTATTTATGACTCTGATAACTTCAACAGAACTGATTTCACAGGACCTACTGGATTCTTTCCATTTAATCTGTGTTTGATCATGAAGATAAGTTATTGGGTCATTTACTGGTGTCTGTGAGAAAACTCTCAATTATAGACTTTAAACATGAGTTTGTTCTCCCCGTCAGGAGTCACAATGTGCAGGCTATGAACTCCCTCTATTTAATGTAGCTGTTACAGAAAAGAAAGAGCCACACCTGGAATCAATAAGTTATTTACATAGAAATGTAATGGTCGGACAATATGAGCACCGCTAAATCGTTCAGTTGGACTATATGAATCTAATGGCAGACATGCGAATACTGTGTGTCCAAAGGGGGTCATTAATGTTTCATATCAGTTATATGTCAATAAAATCCCCAAAAATCAATCTGATTTTTTTTTTCACAATGAATGCTCTTTTTCCACACATATTTTGTTTGTAGTATTCTTGTATGAATCAGACAAAAATCTTTTTTTTTTTTTTTTTTTACACAATCACACTGAGATCATGGGGAAAAAAATAGAAAAAAATAAGGCAACATTCTGTAAGCAACATCAGCAAAGAGATCCATGCCTGAAAAAAAATACACATAATGGAAAGGGAAATTAACCAATTATTTTTGTAATCTCAAATACTGCCTTTGTTTCTGTATGTTTTACCTTATTAACAGGGAGAAAACTAAGGAAAATGTCTGTAAATTTACAGTTTTAGCTGAGAGGAGGTTCAATTCAATTCAATTCATTTTTATTTATATAGCGCCAAATACAACAAATGTCATCTCAAGGCACTTAGATAGTTAGATAGATAGGTATGGTGTGTACATTCTTACAGCATCTGGCAGATGTTATAGTGCCAGTGTAATGTAAAATATCACAGATTCTACATGACCTAAACTACATGAGACTGAGAGAAGTCATAATATAAATGTTTTAGACATTTATGACCTGATGTGGCTGTGTGGAGTTTAGCAAACCTAAAATTCCACAAAAGTTGGGAAGCTGTGTAAAACGTAAATAAAAAAAGAATGCATTTATTCCAAAACCTCATTAACATATATCTTATTATCAATAGTTAATTGAAAACATATTAAATGCTGAAAATGAGATATTTTACAATTTCATGAAAAACGTTAGCTGAATTCATTTTAGCAACATGTCTTAAAAAGTTGGGACAGGGCAACAAAAGCTGCTTTCGGACAGAGCCGTTCTAAGAACGCAGTTATCAGAACTGTCCTACTCGAATTTCGTTCTGATAACTGTCCTTCTGTTTCAGTCTGCATTCGCACATGAGTCGGGACCAGGTCGGGACTGATGCGCCGCGCGCAGCCGTCTGCGTCAGTGACGTGTTACGTTAGCCGTTTACGCCACATTCAACAATAAAACAAAACAAAACAAAACCCGGTAAAAGTAAGGAGAGTAGAAAAAACACCACAAAGAAGCTAATATGGAGAGCGGGGAGGCCACCGTGTTCATGGTCTGCATGATGGTGATATTAATCATGGACGATCACATCAGGCGTCTAATATTGAGGCTGGAAGAGCTCAGAGAGAGTCAGGAGACGATACTTTTTCATTTAATTAAGGAAGAAAGGAGAGCAGAGTGCCGCAGACAAAGGAGACAATGTGTAAGTTTAACTTATTAAACACGCGCCGGTTTTGTCCGTGTTGTATGAGTAAACATTTCAGCCGTGATAGCATGACAATGGGCGTAGCTACCAACCACCAAACACCTCCGTCAGATGTGTTCTATAGAACCATGAAAAGACCCAGCTGACGAGAAGGAGCTGAAAGGGTTATAGGAACTAAGGGAGATGGTCCCGAGTTCCTGTAAGTGCGAATGCGGGAGAAAACGGCCCCATTCCTGAAAAGGTTATTAGAACTGCCAATGGTTCCTACAGTCCGAAAGCGGCTTATAAGGCTGGAAAAATAAATGGCACTAAAAGGAAACAGCAACAGGTCAGTGACATGATTGGGTATAAAAAGAGCACCATAGAGAGGTAGAGTCTTTTAGACAAAAAGATGGGCAATCTGTAAAAAACTACGTCAACACATTGTGAAGAAATCTCTGACTACTATTCCTCAAAAGATCGGAAATACTTTAAATATTCCATCATCTACAGAACATAATATCAATTAAACATTCAAAGAATCTTGAAACATCTCGGTGCAAATGGGACATGGCCAAAAATCACTATTGGCTGCAAGTGATCTTTGGGCACCGAGACAGAAGGCACATATGAACATGATTAAGAATTCAGGGGGGCTTTTTTCAGGCATATTGCATATTTTAGCAAGACAATGCTAAACCACATACTACATCTATTACAACAGCATGGCTTCATAGTAGAAGAGTCTATACATACATTTGCAGCATCATGAAACACAAAATACTTCAAAGAAAAACCGGGACTTTTGAGGAACTAGAATGCACGTTCAGACAAGAATGGGACAAAATTCCTCTCCCAAAGGTCCATTATCTGGTCTCCTCAGTTCCCAGACATTTATAGATGTTGTTACAAGAAGAAGGAATGCTACACAGTGGGAAACACGGACCTGTCCCAACCTTTTTGAGATGCGTTGCTGCCATCAAAGTCAAGATTAGCTGATATTGTTTGTAAAATCGTAAAGTGTCTCACTTTCAACATTTGCAAACTTTTCTAAGTTCTATTGGGAATACTATATTGGTTCATGAGATTTGCAAATCATTGCATTCTGTTTACGTACAATGCTCCAAACTTTTTTCTTTTAATGGGGTTGCAGGATTACAGCCCTTTTCAGTTCATTAATTTGGATTTGTGGTTCTGGTCTTGTGGTTTTCTCCTCAGTCTCGCTGATAACTTTGCTGGAGTTACAGCATGCAGCTGTTATCACTCAACAAACCCACGACATGCCTAACTAGTATCAGCAAGATAGAAATGATTTGCTTAAAACAAGATGGAGCTTTTGGCAGCTGAACAGCTTGATGGTTCCCTCAGGCATTCTTGGTGAAAACAAAATCCAATTTTTATTGTGACTCAAAGTGTGGCCTAGAGACTCCACATGAATGTTAATTGATGTGTAATTACAAGGCAACTCTTTTATCCATGAAGTGACCAAAAACAGAATGAATGTTGCTTTAAAACATAAAAGAACTCATTCCTGTTTCCTACCTCTGAAACTGATTGTGAAAGCATTTTCAGTGATGCTGGTGTTATCTGGAAAAATGTTAGTTTTGAATTCCTTTTCATCATTTAGGGTAAACAGATGGGAGTAATAAAACTGGGAAATTGGATATCAGCATAGAATACTGTTTGTTAGAAAGTTCAGTCCAAAAATAGCAACTGTGGCCTCCACTAAGCTACATTTATTACACCCTCAGGCCCATAATTCAGTCCATATGGAGGGGCCTGCCTATGTGTACAAAAGGACATTGCCACTATCAAGCCTTCTTAAGTCCTTCAGGAAGATGTGATAGTCTGTTGCAGCAACAGTTCAACAAAGCACAAGATAACAGCATGTCTGTCAACTGTCAGCCTAGCAGATGAGTGGCAGAGGCAGGAAAAGCTCATTCCTTCCCATCTCTGTGACGCACTCAAATTAAGAGTGTATCTGCGGGTCACACGAAGAAGCTCAGGAATGAAGGAAATTTGTGTGGTGGGATGAGCTTTCAGGTAACTGAGCAGCTGTTTAAGTCTGTTCCGGAGCCAGTGAGAGTCATTCTTAATCATCATATAGCCGCACAGTCAAGTGAAAAAAGTACCTCCTGTCTCAGTTTTCAGCTTTTCAAGTTTAAGGGTATTAAGAAAAATAAGCACAACCTTGTAGCTTCCATAGGAATTAGAAGGGTAAGTAGCAGCCAGGAGTTGTGAATGAAATAAAACTGATTAACTGATTATTGGCAAGTGTGAGTACCTCTATAAATCATTCAGATGTGTGTTAACACGAGGAAGAAAGACATCAGCAATGATCTTAGAGAATCAATTGTTGCTACAGAAAACATCCACGACAGCTGCCAATCTTCCCAGGAATGGACCCAGCAAGTTCACCCCAAGGTCAGACCGTGCAATGCTCAAAGAAACTGCAAAAACCCAAGAGCTATATCTCAGACGCTGAAGGCCTCAGTTAGCATGTTAAATGTTAAAGTTTGTGACTGTACAACTGTGTCCAGACCTCAACTGATTGAAATGCTGTGGTGGGAACTTGAGAGCCGTGCGGAAACGAATGTCGCAAACCTCAATTAACTGAACTAATGTTGTAAAGAAGAAAAAAATTCCTCCACACAGATGTAAGAGACTGGTAACATCATACAGAAAATTATTTCTTCATGTTATTGCTGCTAAAGGTGGTTCTACAAGCTGTTGAATCGTGTACCTTGTTTTCCACACACCACTTCATTGTTTAGGCTTATAAAAACTATCACTGTGTGAAACGGTTTTTGTACTTTTGTATTTACCTCATTTTAAGAACAAGATTATTCTTATTATATCCTGATATGTAAAACCTTAGAACTGAAAGAGACTGTCTTTTTTCACACGACTGCCATACACATCATACACGTCATACACTGTTGAATGGTGGAAAACGTCTTGTATCACCAGGTTTCTTTAGACTTCACCTTTGACTTGTTGCTGTCTCCCTAATCGAGAGGAATGTCTTCAGAGAACTTTGTCTGCCCCTTGATGAAACCTTGTGAAGGTCCCTCATTTTGTATTGTGATGTACATCATTACCTTTTTTTCCCTTTCTTCAAAGAAGCCTTTCGTGTCAGGATAATCCATTTCCAAGTAGAGTAGGGAGCTTGTTTCAATAAGCAAAATAAAGGTTATGATCCTTTTTTTACTGAATGAATGCACTTGACTGTGTTTTTTTAGTCTTTGCTTTTCATGAAAAACTTGAAATTTTCCACTGGCTTAAAGTGATCCTGGTAGGTTTCTTGCTTAACCATTTACGTCTTACACCTCAATGCCTTTCAATTTAATTTGGACCAATTTTGTCTGATAGGCAAAGTGTGCCACATTCAGTGATATCAGTGATATATGTATTTTGTCAAAAAGAAATGCTCAATCGAGCCTAGATAGCTGCTTGCAGAACTGCAAAATTTTCAAAGCAAATAAACAAATGAAGGGTATCAACCCTGGAACACCCACCCAAACAAAATAGCCCTTCCACAAGGAAGAAGCTACAGGACAGTGTTTACAAAACCCTCATTAAGGAAGTTGTGAGATAACGCACAAGCTCGTGCATCACTCACAGTTAAAGAGAAGGCACGCACACACACACACCACAAAGAGACCATAAGCACTGAGCAATGCAGAGCCCACCATAACATAGATAAGGGACAGAAAGACAGAGCTGGGAAGAGAGCAGAGTACAGAGAGAGACTGACAGAGGAGAGGACACAACAGAGATGAGTCGGACAGACAAAGACGAGCCTCGGCCAACCTGCCACCGGAACCGCAGCCCCATTGCAAAGGACTTCAAAAGGTGTGCATGAGAATAAATGCTGTGAGATCTGGAGCAACTGGAGTATACGCTTGCAGAGGGGCACACATTGGTCAGTGCAAGGGTCAGCAACACTTCAGCTCTTGCCAGGGACCAACAAGTTTCTTAGGCTGCAGATGAATTGACCAAAATCTACATATATAAATCCTCTGGACTTGTACAGTCAGAAATTAGAATCCCGTTTTCTCTTTGTTGTATGAGCTCATCCAAAGACTATAACAGAGGGCATAAACTAGAGTACTGCAGATTATTTCTCTCATGGCGAGCATTTGGGTCTCTATGCTGGGAACCATTTGCACCTCCAAGATTTTGTTCTTGCTGTTTTCCATCCTGCTACTCCAGGGGCCTCTCTGTGGAGAGGGCAGCCCCATCTCCGGCTCTCGTCAGAGGCACCGTCCCGCTGTGGGGCTGGGGGACGGCCATGGAGGGGTGGTGGATCCGTCGTTACTGGAGCAGGACAACAACGTGGACATGCAAAGCATGCTGGAGAATCTGAAGGAACAGTTTTTGCGGACTTTCAACCTCTCGGGCTTGGGTCCCCCACCCTTACCTCCTGGAAGCACAAGAGAGGAACCGCCTGAATACATGATGGAGCTTTATAACCGCTTTGCCAATGATCGCACCGCCATGCCCACAGCCAACATCATCCGCAGCTTCAAAAATGAAGGTACAGCTCTGATACATATCATGATGCCCCTACTTAATGAAAAGACTAACTATAAAAGAGAGAAGATTTTTCTTTCTGATCGTTGCCATGTTCATTTATCATTTCATAAGCATTTTAATAATCAAAATAAAACTGAATGTTCCTTATCACACTTTCATATTTAAGATCATGATAATTAAATATTGAAACCAGGCAAATAAGATTTTAGATAGACTGTTGCTTCTAGCTTGTATAAATAAAAGTTGAGCTTCCTAAATCCTTGCAGCTATTATCTGCAAGGCATTGTTCCTATCACAGGCTGTTCTTGTTCTGGCATGCAATAAAATAAAGATTAAGTGTAAAATTTTCTCTTTTAGGATAGGATTCATATTCTTTGCAATTCTCAACAACATTTAGCCTAAACAAAGACATAATGGAAGTTTAACCTTTATCCTTTATCTCTCTGTCCAGATACAAATCCCAGTGTTGTGGGGGTTGGAGGAGTGAGGCGACACCCACTCCTCTTCAATGTGTCAGTCCCCAATCATGAACACATCACAGCAGCTGAGCTTCGCCTCTACACCCTAGTCCAGACTGACCGCCACCTCTATGCCGGTGTCGACCGCAAGGTCACTATCTATGAACTGGAATCACACGACTGGGTTGACAACACGACTGATGTGCAGACAGCAAGAGGGGATTCGTTCAGAGGGATGGAAGAGCGGATAGAGCTTTTGGCGCTGGCTTCACGTCAGGTTTACGGGACAGATAATGGCTGGGAGGCTTTTGATCTCACTGCTGCTGTTCAGAGTTGGCGCAGATCTGAAGGTGGCACTACTCACCGACTAGAGGTGCATATTTCCAGCATTGTTAATGATGAGAATGTTCGAAGTATGAAAGACGACAGCAAAGACAGCGGTCCACCTGAAGGGGACATGGAAATCGACAACAGCCCCGAGGACAAGCATAAACCCCTGCTGATTGTTTTTTCTGATGATCAGAGCACAGATCATCGTGAAAACCGGCGTGAGCTGAATGAGATGATTGACCACGAAACCTCTGACATGGTTCTGCAGAACGACTTGGGCATGGGTCTGAATGGGCTGTGGGGGGACGAAGGAGACCCAGATGAGGAGGACCTCATCCAGATGCGCTCTAACCTGATCTATGACACAGCATCCCGCATCCGTCGCAATGCCAAAGGAAATCACTGCAAGAAACAATCTCTTTATGTCGAGTTCAAGGATATTGGCTGGGACAGTTGGATTCTGGCGCCCACTGGTTACGATGCCTTTGAGTGCGCTGGGGTTTGTTCCTATCCACTGACCAAACACGTCACACCCACAAAGCATGCGATTGTCCAGACGTTGGTCAACATCAACAGTCCTCAGAAGGCGGCACAGGCGTGTTGTGTGCCCACCAAGCTAGACCCCATCTCCCTGCTGTACCTGGATGACACAGGGGTGGTCACCTACAAGTACAAGTATGAAGGCATGGTGGTGGCCGAGTGCGGCTGCAGATAGTCCACACTTTCAGAGTTAAACTCTTCGCAAAGTCTTACCACAAGAGGAAGGACACAAAACTAACGATAAGCTGCAAGGACATGAGCCAAGAATGCCTTCAACAAAGGAATAGGACAATTGCTGGAATCTCTGTTAGGGTTACTCAGTGAGACTGGAAGCATTAATTCACTATTGATAAAACTATGTGCACTCCAAGTGGACGAACACAAATTTTGTATCGTAAGATACAAACAAGTATTTCATCTTATACAGAAAGGCATGAACAGCAGTTGCCATCAGTCAGACTGTGGAGAGACTGTGCAGCGGATCTACAGTCAGCATGTTATCATCAATGATGTAAAGGTATGCCGTCATACACAAAACAAAAAAGACACAAAAGATAGGCTCAGTTGCCAAAGAACTGAACCTATCCTTCAATCTGTGCAGCCTGGTGGGAACTAGTGGGTCAGTAGCCTCCTCCCTCTCCTTTCCCCTGACATCGGTCTTCCTCTACAATTATCTCTGGCCTCCCCACGAGATGCAAGCACTAATCAGCACTTCATGTGCCTGGCTGCAGTGAAATGACCTCCCTGAGGCAACCTGACAAGCCATGAACTCTCCGGGCCCACCTCCTGCCTCCTGCAGCCGCCTGATACGTGAGCACTGCACAGGGGTCCAAGTGGCAGGGTTATCTATCTCAACCCTGTTTCCCACTTCACATGCCTCTTTTCCACTCCCCCAAGCTTCTGCGATAGCAAGGTGTCGGGGGTTGGGAAACATGTATGCCAGTGCTGGGAGGACTTGAAGCCATTTTGGGCAACTTTTGATGTGGTGGGATGTGGGGGAGTGGGAAGGGGGCAGGGGAGTTGTCCACATTCCTAGGCAACTGTTTCAACTGACTGACCTAGCACCATATGCGCCCAGCATATCTCCGACTGACTCATCCATCACTTCTGTGGAAGAAAATTGGTCTTTTGGAACATTATTGTCTTTAAGCCTGAATTAGGAGTGAAAAAGGAGCCACATTTTTGCATTATGGATACCCAAAGGAAATACTTTCTTTTGTTATCAGCCTTTTGATACCTCTGCTGCTTGTGTCAAATAAAAGACTATTTATTGATCTAATTTATTAATTTTTACAACAGAGTAGATAACTATATATGTAAATTTGTAATTTAGTGTAGAGCAGGTTTTATAACCATGACAATGCATTTGCAGCACAAATTGAATTTTGTTGGGAAGAGGAAAACAATAAAAACCTACTTAACAAATAAGTGTGATCTGCATTGTTTTAGAAAGTTTGCACACAGATTTAATTTGGATTTTTTTAATGTAAGATAAACCTAAATATTTTGAGCTAGAGGGCCTCACTGATATTGCTTGACTGTTAGTGGTGCATGGTGTATGTTCTACATTACAGTCATCAGTCTTAACATCTTGGACTGTCAGCTTTCCTTTTCATAATTTTAGGGAAAAGTTGTAGGAGCAGTGAGACAATGACTAGCTGAAATTCATTCCACCACTATCAGCTCAAAGGTCATAGTTTGTGCATAACACACAAACAGAAAACCATGGGAAAATGAGTGGGTAGCCCTCTAATGAACTAAATGGATGGTATGTTCCCTGTGCTGACTGCAAGCAGGCTGCAAACAGCTGTGATGAAAAACCTATTTGTAAAGAGAAATCATAAGCGAAAAGTCAGGATATCTCTGGAAGGTATTATTTCTGTCCGTCCTCATGAGAACAGTGAAGAATGCTTGCAAGAGGGGTGTGTTTTTCTCTTGATGCCCAAAAGCACACTGATGATGTAAATACTGATTAGTATCATACTTAAACTCAGACATCTGAAAGAAAGTGTATCATAGTGACATATGGAAAAGTGCAACATCTTATTCAAAATTGGATATTGACAGGCAGATCAGTGTAGATCTGATCTCACCAAAAACTGCATACTTGATAGATACCAAGTAACGTGTCCTCTCAGATGCTCTTGCAGCTCATAACTAATGTTTCCATGATGTTATGATCACTGATGTAGCATCATTTCTTAAATACATGTCTATGTATCTGCTAAATATAGCTGATGCACAATGCTATGACTTTATTGTTACAAAATGTGATGCCTCTGTAGCATTTTAGTCTTACAAGTATGTTCATATATCAGCAGTAGAAATATACTCATGTGGCTGCAAAGCCTCTTAAATAACAGTATTGGTAACAAACCACATATGAGATATTTTAGAACCCAAACAAGTTGGGCGCTGAGTGTAAGACAGGGCAGAGGTTGTCTAAAAACAGTTACAGAAAAGAGCAAGAACCTCGGTTCCTGTAACAACAGTGGCCTTGGCTATACAAAGCTCACTAATTGAATATTTACATAACTTTAGTGGAAATATGAATCTGGCCTTTGTCATTTAATGGCAGACTTTCAGGGGTTATGTTGAAATGGGAAGTCTTTAGCTTGCACTCTGATGATAAGGACGCCTGTAGGGTGTTCTGTGCTTTTTCAGTCTCTTCTTTTTAAATGGCTTCATCGATCAAAAGAATTGAAGTGCAAGTGTGTGTTGCTACGCTGCAGTTTAGAAAGGACTTGGCCTACGTGATTAAATTAGGAATGCACCTCACAACAATTAACAATCTGAACGGTTCCCTATGCGCACACGCTTGAAAGCGCTTCAGAATCCTGTAATTCTACAGCGGCTGACATCATAACGCCGGCTGCTGGACGTCGATGTGCCTCTCGCTGTGAACGTGTGATTTGGTGTGTGTCATCCAAAGCTGCATGACTCGCCCTAACTCTGACGTGGGGTCTGTAATAGGGCCTGATTGTTTCCGTTTTGGGTCACATTGTTTATCATTCCATCTCTTGGCAACGCCACCACCCAGCACTCATCTTCGCTCTGTCCTGGAAACTCTTCATTTTCCAGGAAAAGCACACGCTTTATAAGTGGGCCCTTTCCCTGGAAAATGAAGAGTAGGAGCACCTCCAGATTTCAAATTACCTTTTAACAAATTACATCTGCTGTTGCGAAATATGTGAATATCCACTGAAAGAGTCAGCAATGAAAAACAGATGGTATGTGAGGTAGAGCCAGACAAGGAAACTAACAAGCAAGAAAACAGCATTCATTCTCTATTATCAGTAATCGATTTCACTCGCCAAAGACCCTCAAAAAACCCATTGCTATTCTTTAGAGTACCGTGAGAAAAGTGTGTTGCTAAAGTTATGCAATAAGTTATGCAATAAGACAATTAAATTTGGCTCACCGCTGAATCATTTAGTAACTCGTGTCTGAGCACGAGCTCCCTTCTTTCTCCTTGCTCTCTCTGTTCTCAGCTCCCTGTGCTGATGTTTTCCTTTGTGCTTCCTGTACCTAAGCAGCTGGCATTCTGGACACTGACACTTTCAATCCCTGCTGTTGTGCCTCATTCCAAATATTTCCTTCGTATTTTCTAGCATACTCAGCATCTTCTCTGTCCTCATTTTCAAGTCTATTTGAAAAGTTTTTTTTCTTGTCTTGATCTGCGAGTTGTGCTTGTGGTATGTTTGTGCATGTTGTCACTTTCCATGGTGGTGAGGTGAATCAGGGATGATTGCCTTCAATCAGCCGATGTGTAGATGGGTGATGAAGAACTCTGCTGACACGGACTTAATCCAACATAGAAACCTTTATTGCATTTATCAGGTCCGTCTCGAATTTACAGAAAAGATGCGTCAAGTCTGGAGAGATGAGCACAATGTTTGAATGAAATTTCTGCCTCTTTTTCGTCTGCAGCTCCTTTTTATGTGGGATAACTTTCCCCTAGTAGCCCTGAAAATGCTCCATGTCCCTGTCTCCAGGCATCTAACCAGAAAATAATCTATACGGACTTCATGTCTTTGGAATGTATTTTCCTCCGAATCTCCATATTTGACTATATGCTCCTCTGGTTGGGGACACATACACTCAGTGGCCTTCATCGGTGATGCGCTTGGAGCCTATGCACTCAGTGACCTTAGTGATGCTTCTTTTCAAATATTCTCTTAAGTATCAGACACCTCATTGGTGAGGAGGCCATGTTTATAGGTTAAAGGTGGATTATACTCTTTTTATATAATACTGTGCAAAAGTACTTGAGTCACCCATAATTTCTTCACATATTGCCAGGAAGAAAAAGGAGGTAGGTGCAGCCATCCTTTTTAAGCATTAGTAAACATTAATGTAAATACAGTATAAAAAGCAAATAAATTTAAAAAAACAGTCAATATTTATAAAGTAAATATTTAGTATGAGCATTGTTATTTTTCAGCATGAATCCTCCTTGACAAGCTCTTGGCACAGCTCAGACTTTTATCCCTGCTTCCCTTCCTTAAGAATGGCTTCTTGACAGCCACCCTTCCATGGAGACCATTTCTGATGAGGCTTGGGCCAACAGAAGATGGATCAACTGAAGATGCATCTCTCAGATCCTGTGTCAGGTCTTTGCTGGATTTTTTCTTATTTATTAAGGACATCACTTTCAGATACTGTTCATCTGCTGTAGTCAATAGTTTTTTTTTAGACCTGACACTTCTTCTTTTTTCCTCCATTCGTCCAGTTTCCTCAAATGTTTTAAAGTTCGTCTCTTTTGACATGAAGCTGTATGACATCCCATATTATCAATATGCCTCCCTTCATATCAATGCGTACAGCCACCTAGCGATAGCCGCACCTGTTACGGTGTTTACTGCTCGGAAGCAGGTTTACATAGCCCATAGTGATACGAAGGTAGAGAGAAATAGCGCCAAGCGATTGTGAGGTCTGACTTTTTCTGGATGGACGATTTTGTGAAATGTATTACTCTTTTGAACGCATATTGTTTTGAGAAGCAAAACGCTTTATTTTCGGGACCCTAGCCAACTAGCCGCACTACCTTTGTCAACGCCAAAACGAGGCTGGAACTCGGCTCACAGGACGCAGCAGGGGGTAAGAAAATGTTCATAAATGATGTTGCTAATATGGGATGTCATACAGCTTCATGTCAAAAGAGGCGAACGATCCCTTTAAGGACACACTGCACACCATGCTGAGATATGCCAAGTTTTCAGCTAATAGCTCTTTGGGAATCACCTTGTTGCTGCAAAAGTATTAATTTATGACAAACTATGCTATCTTTGTTATGTTTCATGGATTTAGCCAAATAAATTGGAACAAATTGTGTGTCTTTGCATCAGACTACTTGTAACAAAGTGCCTAAAGATACAACTTAAAATGGTTTTTTTGCTAAGTTTAGCGGCGAGGCTAGCCCTTTTTTGGATGGGCTCAAGCCCAAGAAAACAGCCAAGTGCAGGTGAGAGAATATAATGCCATTTAGTAGTATAGCAAGAAAATATTTAATAGAGGAATACATGTTAATGTGTTAACATTTATTTATTTGTTGTCAGTTGTTATACTGTATTCCTTTGTCTTTTTGTTGGAGGGGGAGATGAGGATAGAGAGAGAGAAAATGAGAGAGAACAAGATGAGAGGTGAGAACATGAACAGGTAGTCAAGAATGCCATGATAATAAACATCTTTTGGCCACATTAATTGCATTTGCCCATATTTATTTACTCAATCTTTTAAAACTGCTCTGTCCCATTGCCAAGTTATAATATAGGCCTACATTTGCTGTATTTACCCCAGAAATTGGCCCACTAGGCTTGTTTGCTTTGTGTATTATGTATTATTATAAAGGTGTATAGTATCTTCCTTACAAAAGTTTTGTATGTATTTAAAGAGGGAGAGAGGAGCATGGAGAGAGGGCAAGAGCAGGATGGAGAGAGAGAGGGTAGAGGGTGCAAGACCTGGAAGAAGGTGAGAAAAGGACATGGATTATTAACCACCTCAGTAATTATCTATAACAATAAAGTAAGAAAGTACATTATATTTATAGTCATACATTTTTTACCATCCATGTTTCATATTTACTATGTGTTGTTTATATAGAAAAACAATGTTTTTCAGTACTAGGTAAATATGATACAAAAATACTGTACTGACTATGGCATGGAGGAAGGTGGTTCATGTCTCAATGCATATTAAATCCCATTTGGAGGGCATAGGCTTTTAAAAATAGCCCAAAATAGCCTGAAGTTCAAGATGGTCTTTTATCCCTTAATAGGCCAAAAAAGCTGATACACAACATTATAGGCAGGCAGCTGTGGTCAATTGAGCCTTCTCCTCAGTTTACACTAACTAATTTTTGGAGATGTTCAAATCAAAAATCAAATCAAATTTATTTGTATAGCACATTTCATGTACAAACAATTCAAAGTGCTTTACATAAAATAAAAGCATTGCAGTAGGGAGTGGAAAAAGCATTAAAAATACATAAAAGAATATAAAGAGAAACAAATAAAATAATTTGAATGAATTTAAAAACAAGCAACAGTCTAGGTAAGGTAAAAGATACCGTGCAGATTTCATGCATAGACACATGAGAAAAGAAATGTTTTTAACCTGGATTTAAAAATGTCTACATTTGGTGAAAGTTTAATCTCCACTGGCAGTTTGTTCCACTTGTTTGCAGCATAACAGCTAAATGCTGCTTCTCCATGTTTAGTCTGGACTAGTTTAGACTGGACCAGCTTACCTGAGTCCTTGGATCTAAGAGCTCTGCTGGGTTTATATTCTCTGAACATATCACAGATTTATTTTGGCCCTAAACCGTTCTGGGATTTGTAAACCATCAGCAGACTTTTAAAATCTATTCTGTGACTGACTGTGTTAGATCCGATTCTTTATATTGGAAGCCCAAGAACCAGTTGGAGCAGTCTTAAGTTAAACAAAGTATTTATTGGAGGTCACAGGTCAAGTATCAGCGCTGGACTTGGAGAGACAGAGTTCTCGCATGAAATCCGTCCGACCAAGTCCCGAGATCTGGAAACATTTCATATTTATATTCACCCTTATCTCAGAGGTTGTACCTACATTTGACAACGCATCATTGAATATTTACTCATGCTGTGAGCAGGCCATCCACTGTCTTCGTCATGTTCTTTGGATGTGATAAGCGATGTGTGTGTGTGAGTGTTGTTTCAGGCGTGCATCTACTGCACCAGACCTATCTGTCCTAAGAGACGCTTTATCTGACCCAGTTATTTTATCCCGCTACGTCATCTTAAAGTGTTGGACATACATTTGCGTTGTATGAGCAGAGTGTACCGTACAAACTAGGAAAATAGATTATCTAGAGAACTACAGAATATGAATACATAAAGTCTAAGAATAAAGCCAATTTATAACATTCCCCCTCTTGGCATGATTTCATCATGTCAACCTTAAAATGAGGTCGGAGTGTCATATTCTGTATTGTGTCACCCCTGTTAGTGGCAGCCAACCTGGCAGGGCCCCAAACTGCAAGTCCGCGGCCACTTTAAGGTGCAGCACAACCAGAGGAGATTTTTTGTCATCATTATGTAAGCATCAATGTGTAAGCTGTTCTTCATTGCGTTATCAGCAGCAAGCAAGTCTTCATTGCACAGGCATGTGGAAAACAATAAACAATAATAATAATAAACAATTCTAATGCGTTAGCAAAAACTTTTCTATCAGGAGTATTCCATCATTTTGCTCGGAACAGAACCTCTTTCCGAGAGGGTTAAGACCTTCATAACTCACTGATTATAACTCTGCAAATGAGCACATTTCTTAAAAACTATAAGTGTCACGCCTCTACGTGTATGCAAGGATAAATATTTATATTATTCTGTGTGAATGTGGCCCCGAACCCATCTTCTGTGTGGAAAACTATATGTGGTTTGAGCAGTGTCAAGGCCCTGCTCACCCATAAGCACCATCATAACACATAATAATAAATAACGAAGCTACAAAAAATTTCTAACATCTTGAAACTCAAACAGTGCATAAGGCAATTAACATTACCAGCAGGCTCGTCCACCGTTTGCAGCGAATAGGAGCGAAAACCCGATGGCTGAACCGGGAAAAATTCTCCTATGGCCCCGTTTCCACTTGGCGACCGACCAACTCATTCAATTCAATTCAATTCATTTTTATTCATATAGCGCCAAATACAACAAATGTCATCTCAAGGCACTTAGATAGTAAGTCCAATTCAAGCCAATTGGAATTCAATTAATTAATAATAATCATAATTCATAAAATAATCCAATTCGTTCATATAGAGCCAATTCAAAAACAATTTCCTAGCTAAGAAAACCAACAGATTGCACTGAAAACTTTTTGTTTTTCGGTCCAATCTCGCGGCCTGAGCGACGTGCCTGAGGCGACTGTGGAGAGAAACGACTCCCTTTTAACAGGAAGAAACCTCTGGCAGAACCAGACTCAGGAAGGGTGGCCATCCGCCTCGACCAGCTGGGGTTTGAGAAGACAGAAAGGGGGGGGGGGGGGCCGCGGCGGCACTGTAACACCATTCAAAGGATATCTGTTGGAACAGGGAAACACGAGTTAATGACCACAATAATGTCACATATACATAAAGAGAGTAAAGTGAGGAAAGGTGTGTCAGATGAGGGCCCCCAGCAGTCTAAGCTTAACTATGGGATGTTTCAGGATCACCTGAGCCATCCCTATTCAAGGTAAACACAAGAAACTTGTGCTAACGTAAATAAATAAATAAATAAAGGACCAGACTCAGTGAGTAATTCCCTATACTCCCTATATAGATCCATATATAGAACCATCTTTTACAGCCACAAGCTACCTCAGCCTCTCACCAACTGCACACCAGTCACAGCGGGGTGGGGATGCAAACCCTGGTTCGGGTAGGGGTAGAAATAAAAGAGGTAAGATAGGCGGGAATGGGATTCAAACCCTGGTTCGGGTAGGGGGTAATGAAAGTATAGAGGGTGCCAGAGGTGGAGGCAGAACAAGACACACTAGCAGACACACTATCAGATTCAACAGACCTAACTATAAGCTTTATAAAAAAGGAAAGTTTTAAGCCTGGTCTTAAAAGTGGAAAGGGTGTCTGCTTCCCGGACATTTACTGGCAGCTTATTCCACAATAGAGGGGCCTGATAACTGAAGGCTCTGCCTCCCATTCTACTTTTAGAAACTCTGGGAACCTCAAGTAAACCTGCAGTTTGGGAACGAAGTGCTCTGTTAGGAAAATATCTTACAATGAGATCTTTAAGATATGATGGAGCTCGGTCATTAAGAGCTTTATATGTAAGGAGAAGAATCTTAAATTCTATTCTGAATTTAACAGGGAGCCAATGAAGAGAAGCTAAAACTGGAGAAATATGATCTCTCCTGTTAGTTCTCATCAGAACTCTGGCTGCAGCATTTTGGATCAGCTGGAGGCTTTTCAGAGAATATGTGGGACAGCCCAATAATAAAGAATTACAGTAGTCCAATCTTGAAGTAACAAATGCATGGACTAGTTTTTCTGCATCACTCTGAGACAAGATGTTCCTGATTTTAACAATATTACGAAGATGAAAGAAGGCAGTCCTAGAAACCTGTTTTATATGCGAGTCAAATGATAAGTTCTGGTCAAAAATAACTCCAAGGTTCCTCACTGTAGAACTAGAAGCCAAGGAAATACCATCTAGAGTAACTATATAGCTAGACAATTTCTCCCTGAAACGCTCAGGTCCAAAGATAACGACTTCAGTTTTGTCTGAATTTAGAAGCAGACAGTTCTGAGTCATCCAGGTCTTTATGTCTTTAAGACATGCTTGTAGTCTGACCAACCTATTGGGTTCATCTGGTTTTATAGATAAGTACAGCTGAGTATCATCAGCATAGCAATGGAAATTTATGCCATGCTGTCTAATAATGTTACCTAATGGAAGCATGTATAAAGTGAAAAGAATCGGTCCAAGCACAGAACCCTGGGGAACTCCATGACTTACTCTGGTGTGTGAGGAAGATTCTTCATTTACAAGAACAAACTGAAATCTATCAGATAAATATGACTTAAACCAGCCTAATGCAGTTCCTTTAATCCCAATAACATGTTCAAGTCTGTGTAATAAGATACTGTGATCGACCGTATCAAATGCAGCACTGAGATCCAACAGGACAAGCACAGACACAAGTCCGCTATCAGAGGCTAAGAGGAGATCATTGGTAACTTTCAGCAGTGCAGTTTCTGTGCTATGATGCACTCTGAATCCTGACTGAAACTCTTCAAACAGATTATTTCTGTGTAAGTGATCACAAAGCTGAGCTGCAACTATTTTTTCAAGAACTTTAGACATAAAAGGGAGATTGGATATAGGTCTATAATGAGCCAACACTTCTGAATCAAGAGTAGGTTTTTTAAGTAAAGGTTTAATTACAGCAACCTTAAAAGTCTGAGGTACATATCCTGTCAACAAAGAAAAATTGATCAAATCCAATATGGAAGTGTCAATTAAGGGGAAAACCTCCTTGAACAGTCTGGTTGGGATTGGGTCTAAAACACAAGTTGATGGTTTAGAAGAGACTATTGCTGTTGTTAGTTCAGAGAGATCAACTGGACAGAAGCCGTCTAAATATAAATCAGGTTCTAAAGATACTTCTAAAGCTGCTGTACTTGATGATACATCAGTGATAATAGTGGGAAGGACTCCATCAATCTTCTCTCTGATAGAAACAATTTTATTAATAAAGAAGCTCATGAAATCATCACTGCTGAGAGTTAAAAGAATAACTGGCTCAGCAGAGCTCGGACTCTTAGTCAGACTGGCTACAGTGCTGAAAAGAAACCTGGGATTATTCTTATTCTCTTCTATCAATGATGAATAATAAGCAGTTCTAGCTTTATGAAGGGCTTTCTTATACGTTATTAAACTATCTTTCCAGACTAACTGAGACTCTTCTAAATTAGAGGAACGCCACTGTCTCTCCAGCTTTCTTGCAGTCTGCTTTAAAGCACGCAGCTGTGAATTATACCAAGGAGCCAACCTCTTCTGACTGATTACCTTCCTTTTCAGAGGGGCAACATTGTCCAGTGCTGTACGCATTGAAACTATAGTGCTGTCAACAAGAGAGTCAAGTGCTGCTGGAGTAAAGTTTATGTAGTCGTCCTCTGTCATATCTGCACATGGCAGTGAAGAAAAGGATGATGGAATTAATTCTTTAAATCTGGTTACAGCATCCTCTGATAGACACCTTCTATATGTACATTTCTTCTCAGAAACTGTATAGTCAAGTAATGTAAACTCAAAGGTTATCAGAAAATGGTCAGATAAGACAGGGTTATGAGGGAACACTGTTAACTGTTCACTCTCAATGCCATAAGTCAGCACAAGATCAAGGGTGTGATTAAGGCAGTGAGTCGGTCTGTGTACACTCTGAGAAAATCCAATAGAGTCCAATATAGAATTAAAGTTCATATTCAGGCTGTCATTTTCAACATCTACATGAATATTAAAGTCACCCACAACAATGACTTTATCTGTACTCAGCACTAACTGGGATAAAAACTCTGAGAATTCAGACAGAAACTCAGAATAAGGGCCAGGTGGACGATACACAACAACAAACACAAGAGGTTTCTGTGATTTCCACTTTGCGTGGTAAAAACTGAGAATCAGAGATTCAAAAGAGCTCAAACTAATCTTGGGTCTGGGACTGATTAGTAACCCTGATCTGAAGATAGCTGCCACTCCTCCTCCTCTGCCTGTGGTTCGAGGAACGTGAACATTTAAACAGTCAGAGGGAGTTGCTTCATTAATGCTAACATGATCCTCCTGCTGCAGCCAGGTTTCTGTAAGACAAAATATATCAATATGATGATCACAAATCAACTCATTCACTAACAGAGACTTGGAAAGGAGAGATCTGATATTCAGCAAACCACATTTAATAGTTTGATGTTTTTGTTCAGTTAAAGTTTTTGTTTTAATAATTTCTTTTTGCACAAGAGGATTTGCTCCTTTTGTGTTTAATCGATTGGGTGGGTAGCAGCAGGTGGGAAGCTGCAGAGAAGTGTGTAAGACTACAACTCTGCATCCTGGTCTGAGCCCTGGGTTGTCATGTTTTAGGGTGGCAAATAAATTCGTCCATATTTCTAGAAATGAGAGCTGCTCCTTCCAAAGTGGGATGGATGCCGTCTCTCCTCATCAGACCAGGTTTCCTCCAGAAAGATTGCCAATTATCTATGTAGCCCACGTTATTTGCTGGACACCATCTAGACAACCAGCGATTGTAGGACGACATGCGGCTAAACATGTCATCACTGGTCAGATTTGGCAGGGGTCCAGAGAAAACTACGGAGTCCGACATTGTTTTGGCAAAATTACACACCGATGCAACATTAATTTTAGTGACCTCCGATTGGCGTAACCGGGTGTCATTAACGCCGACGTGAATAACTATTTTACCATATTTATGTTTATCCTTAGCCAGCAGTTTTAATTACCTTTCAAAGTCTAAGGTCCCGCTCCGAACAGCCGAGTCACCCCACTGGCAATGGTTATACTAATGATTGGTTGATTTATACCCAAAAAATGATTAATCAGCTTAATAATTACATGAAATACAAAATATGAACAAATACAATTTTTTTTTTTTTTTTTTTTTTTTAATGTCCACGTGACGAGTCGTGTAGTCTCTTCTGGTCCAATCCTGTCATTGCTTGGTGCTCGGTTCTCCTCATGGCTGAACATCAGTTCAGCATTCTGATCCGGACCTAATCTTGGAAGGAGAGGTCACCAGTACGTCACTTCCTTAGGGATCTTCAGCATCCTTGTTCCCTAACTAATCTTGTTTTTAGGACAATTTCAAGAGAGAATTTCCGCTGTGTTCTGTTGACAGTGCTTGAAGATTGTGTGCTTGTTCAACCATCATCTTGGCATGATGGGCACGGCCTTCCAGAATTTCAGATGGACTCCTTGTCCGTTGCTTGGCTGTGAGTCCTGTAGTGGTTCTGAATCTGTGGATTAATAATTAGTCGGAGAACAAATCATGCAGCACACCAGAGCAATTTTCATTTGCCCTGTATCTTATACTCAGGACATGTCTTTCTTTGGGCACAGGTTCAGTCCTAGTGCCCAATTCATAATATTTCTTATGTCCCCCAAACCAAAACAAAAACAACCAAATAAAATAAAACAAAAAAAAATACAAATAAAATACAAATAAAAAAATAAAAAAAATAACCCAAAACAAAACAACTGGCCAGTTGATATAACCCTTGTGTGCTCATATAACTCAATGTTGTGCAGCATTACTGCAGAATTCAGTACCATCAATTTCCTTTTGCTGTGGAAAAAAACTTCAAATCATTTAGAGAACACATCACCACAGAGACACAACACAACACAAAACAACACAAAACAAAGACAAAAGAAGACAAAAACACACACATAATTTTGTTGGGAAAACTTGAGAAGTAATTAATTGCCGAACATCTCCACTGCAGTTTCTGCTCCTGTGCTGTTCTCTGCTGCAGGACAGAAATGTTTGTGGTTAGCATTAAGTTTTTTCCGGCTCCAGTTGAATCAGAAACATTGCCTATTGAGCTTTTCATGTTCGACTCTCCCACCCCAGGCGGAGAATGAAAATGAGCATTGCAGTGATTGTAACCATTAATGTTACTGCCACTGTGGTACTACAGTCTAATCTCCAACGCAGTGTTTTTCTTACTGTTTTCATCATCAGTGGTCTGTTCAGAGTTTTAGTCCCAGTGATGCAGTCTTTGTCAGTAGGTGAGGTTCCTCAGTCATTGTTCTTTCGGTGGGATCTGGAGCATGAGTACAGTGAGTCTTGTGGCTCCAGTAACTCAGTCTGTCTCCTATCAACCATACCTTTACACAATCCGATGTAGCTGCAGCTACCTTGTTTGGTCCCGTCCACAGAGGAGAGGACCAGATCTGTTTCGACCTCACTCTGACCGTCACTACGGTCTTAAAAAGGAATGATCACCTTCGTTCTGCCTATCACCGAAACCATATGTCAAAAAACGTCACGCCCGTGACCTCCGGAAGCAGAACGACCTGCGTTAACAAATAGCAGGGATTGCTCCCGGTTCAGTCTCTCACCTTGATCGCCTCAAAACCGGACCAGGTAAGAAGCAGATATTTTTTGCATAGGCTACACAGTCACAGAATTCACTACCCGAGGGTAACAGGTGCCTTGTGTCCCTGTGAATTGGACTGTGCAGTTAAGCTAATATCACGTTGCCGTGAGCCTGCTTTAATTGCGTTCGCGCTCTGTTGCAGATCACCGTAGCGCTTCACTTGTTTGTTATACGTTGCGTGCCCTATACCGCTGTTCGCAGCCGTGGGGTTAGTGTGCGCCTGCTAGGTGCGTTCACGCACTGGTGCAGGCCGCCAGAGGAAGATTATTAAGTGCTGTTGGTTACCACTAAGTGAGCCTTCTTAACGCGTTTGCATACGTACAGGCCACCCTAGCGCTACACTTGCATATATTTTGTATTGCTGGTAGCATATTGTTTTCTAAGGTAGTGTGTTGTTTAAGTTTCACATTACTCTACCGCTGTTGTAACTGGTTGTGTAAGCCAGTAGGTGAATGCGTGCACTGTTGTGGGTAAGCAAGTGCATTTGGGCATTTTTTGTTGTTTAAAAAAAAAAAAAAAAAAAAAAAAAACACTCAGTTCTGCACCTGCATATTTGTTTGTTCTGTGTGTTACTTTGGCCACTGGAATTTTTCAGGTAAGTAGCCAGATAAGGTAAGGATTATTGTTATAAATAAATGAGTGTTGTTCAGGTAAGTACAGATTGGTGCTTACTGATTATTGTTTACTGTTTCAGTGGTGACATAAATAAATAAATAAATTAATTAATTAAGTGGTTTATCAAACAGCACCCTATAGCCGCTGTTCGCAGCCGTTGGGTTGAGTGTGTGCCGGTTAGGTGCGTTCGCGCGCTGTTGCCGGCCACCAGCTTTTTTCCTGCAACTCGCCATAATGGCCTCGCACCACTGCAGAGTCTGCATGGTTGCGATGAGCACCGCAGACGGGCACAGGGAGTGCCCTACTTGTTTGGGGCCGCCCACGTGTTGGAGGACGTGGACAACCCCTGCAGTGCAGCAGTTGACCTGCTTAGGGGGGAACGACTTCGCCGTGCCAACCTGGTGTCTGGTCACATGCATGAAGGCAGGGCGGAAAGGCGACGCTCACCCCATCGGTCGGCCCATAAACATGGGCATAAGCGTACGCGCAAATGCTCAAGGGACCGGCAGCGTGAGTCCCCCCATAGGTCTGACCAGGAAGGGGCCTCCAGAGCTGCGAAGCGCCCTGTTCCAGCTGAGGCAGCAGAGGGCGGCAGTGCGGGGTTAGCCCAAATCCTCTCAGCTCTTCAGGGGCTATCAAGGAGGATGGACAGGCTAGAAGGACATCAAGGCCCGCCATCCCTACAGCTAACCCTACCGCCGGGCCAGGAGGGTCCCCCCTTACGCAGGCCTGAGAGCCATGGTGAGGAGGAGGACTGGGCCGATACAGACGTGCTGTCCCTCCACGCGTCACAGACCACTGACGCCACAGGTGGAGGCAGCCGTGGTGGTGAACTACACACTGGCTCTAGAGGTGAGCCCACAGTCGTGGGGGAGATACCGGTAAGCCATCTGCTGTCAAGGGTATTGTGTGCCTCTAAAATTCTAGGCCTTCAGCCCCCCACACCAGACCCAGCTCCTTATGGGGGTGTTTGGGAGGGTGTATCTCACGCTAGCCCCCCACCTTCTATTCCCGTGGCGGAGGACTACACCAAGATGCTGAGGACCACTTGGGGTAAGACCTTGCAGCGGCCCCAGTTTAACCCAGGCTGCCGTCAGTTGGCAATGGCTGTATACCCTGCTGAAACAGGGCTGGGAGACATGCCACCAGTGGAGGCGTCAGTTGCCTCTTGGACGTCACTTGGGCCTGCGCGGGCATCCCCTAATCCACGTTGCAAACCTGTCTGCCAGAGACTATTAAAGCAGAGCTGATTAACCTCCCTGTGGCACCTGGGTGTGTTTTTCATCCAGGATCCCAGGAGGTGCTGGACCGTGCCGAACGTGCCGCAGCATCAAGAGAGGCTGTCCAACGGGTAGGCGTTAGAGCAGCTCCCGGCGTCTACAGAGCAGCAGTGGGTAGGTTCAGGCAACGGCAGCCCGGCCGACCTCCTCAGGCTAGTATCGCTCAGGGCCAGCGCTTTCAGGCAGTTACCCAGGGGCCAGCCCCACATCCCCAGTTCAGGGGGAGGCGGGGAGCAAAAACAAACAGGGGCAGAAACGCAGGCCGGGGCGGTGGCCCGGCGTAGCAGTCAGGGGCTGCCCGTCGGATGCCCTTCCCAGCTGTCTCGGATCTCCTGGGAGGGGATTGTGCCAGACCCTTGGGTCGTGACAATGGTTGCCCACGGGTACCGGCTACAATTTCGACGGCGGCCCCCAGTTTTTTCAGGGGTCAGAATAACAGCTGTAAGAGACCCAATTTTAAAGTCCGTACTCGACAACGAGGTTCGAGAACTACTTTTAAAAGGGGCTATCTCGGAGGTACCACCCAGCGCACAGCGAGCTGGGTTTTATTCCAAATATTTTATTGTGCCCAAAAAGGACGGCGGTCATCGGCCTGTCCTCGACCTCAGGCCCCTAAATCAATACCTCAAGGTGCTGCCATTCAAAATGGTTCACACCGCAGTGGTAATACGATCAATCCAGCAGGGGGAGTGGTTTACGTCTCTGGACCTGAAGGACGCATATTTTCATGTCCCAATCTGCCCAGAACACAGGCCATACCTCCGTTTCACCTTTCGAGGCAGGGCGTTCCAGTTTCAGGTCCTTCCTTTCGGCCTCTCCCTGGCCCCAAGAGTTTTCAGTCGTGTGGTGTCCGCTGCACTAGCCCCCCTCCAGGCACAGGGTTTGAAGATACTACCGTACTTAGACGATTGGCTCGTTTGCGCCCATTCTCAAGAGCAAGTGGTGCGCGACACGGAGACACTGCTGGCCCACATCCAGTTCCTGGGCTTCGTGGTAAATTGGAAGAAATCCAATTTGCGGCCCCGCCAACAGGCAGAATTCCTGGGTATCCTCCTAGATTCAGCCCACATGAAAGCGTCTCTCACTGGCCGGAGAGTAGACAGCCTAATAGAGGCCCTGAAGTGCTTTCGGCTCGGCGGACTAGTTACCGCCCACAGAGTCCAAAGGTTGCTGGGCTTGATGGCTGCGGCAGCCGTCGTGGTTCCTCTTGGCCTGCTGAGGTCACGTCCCTTCCAATGCTGGTTCAATGCGTTCCGACTCCACCCGAGAGACGACAGGCAGGTCAGGCTGCGTGTTTCTCGGGCTTGCATCCGAGCCCTGCGTCCTTGGAGGAGCAGGGAGTTCCTGCTCAGTGGCGTCCCCCTGGGGGGTCATCCTCACAGGAGACAGGTCATCTCGACGGATGCATCCCTAACGGGCTGGGGGGCTGTCTGGGAAGGACGTTCAGTGTGGGGCATTTGGCAACCTCCATGGACGTCGGAACATATCAATGTTCTCGAACTGAAGGCCATTCACCTTGCGCTACAGCGGTTCCTGCCAACATTGCAGCACAGCCATGTTCTGGTGAGATCGGACAGCACCTCTGCGGTGTATCACGTCAACCACCAGGGGGGAACAAAGTCCCAGAAATGCCTCCAAGTGGCGGAGGAGCTCCTAACATGGGCATGGCCACGACTGGCGTCACTGAGGGCTGTGCACGTCCCGGGCGTGGAGAACGGCGCGGCCGACATGCTCTCCAGGACTGGTCCACTCCCGGGAGAATGGAGACTGCACACAGATGTGGTCAACCAGATCTGGATGCGGTACAGGGTTGCGCAAGTGGACCTGTTTGCGTCAGCAGAAACGACCCACTGCCCGGTGTGGTACTCCCTCAGGGGGCAGGGGGGCAGTTTGGGCCTGGATGCTCTATCGAAAGAGTGGCCAATAGGCGTACTGTACGCTTTTCCTCCACTCCCTCTCATCCCTCAGGTTCTACAGAGGATCAAGGAGGGCCAACACACAGTCCTGCTGGTTGCCCCACGTTGGCCAGCGAGACCCTGGTTCTCGGACCTGCTCCAGTTACTGCAGGGTCAGCCATGGCGGTTGCCAAGCAGAGCAGATCTGCTGTCACAAGCAGACGGGAAGGTCTGGCATCCGAACCCAGCCGCCCTGCGCCTTTGGGTTTGGCCGTTGCAGAGCCGGTCGCTGATCGCTTAGGTGAGTCTGTACAGGAGACACTCAACAACGCCAGGGCCCCATCTACTCGAGCCAGTTATGCGCTCAGATGGGGAATTTTTTCTGACTGGTGCCGTAGTATGGATATTGAGCCAGCAGCAACTTGCCCTGTGCCTCATGTGTTACGCTTCTTGCAGTCCCAACTGGATCAAGGCAAGGCGGTTAGTACGGTGAAAGTCTATGCTTCAGCCATTTCCGCTTTCCACCAGGGGGCGAACAACGGGCCTCTCGGAAGGCATCCTTTGGTTGGCCAGTTCTTGAAAGGGGCGCGCCGGTTACGTCCAGTTCGTACCCTACGGGCACCAGGCTGGGACCTTCCGATGGTTTCAACTTCACTCACGGAGGCTCCGTACGAGCCCATTTCGGATTCCGATCCACGCTCTTTGTCTCTCAAGACTGCTTTCCTTCTGGCTCTCTGCTCAGCAAGACGAGTCGGGGAACTGTGTGCCCTCTCTGTCAGTGACGACTGCCTCAGATGGAGGGAAGGCGGTACTGGTGTGTCACTGTGGCCAAATCCAGCCTTTTTACCAAAGGTTATTAACAGGCAGTCCATCAACCATGTTCTGGAGGTGGATCAGTTTCAGCCTGCCTCTGCCTCACAGGCAGAGCAGGAGAAGTTACTCACCTTGTGCCCAGTGAGATCCTTGAGGGCTTATCTGGCCCTTACACAGCCACTGAGGAGAGCACACTCCCAACTGTTTGTCTGCTATGGGGCAGCAAAAAGGGGGTTGCCTCTTTCAAAGCAAAGGCTGTCCCATTGGCTAGTAGAGGTTATTTCCCATGCCTATAAGGCACGGGGGATGCAAGCCCCTCCTGGTATAAGAGCTCATTCTACCAGAAGTATGGCAACGTCCTGGGCTGCCCTCAGGGGAGTACCAGCAGACGATATCTGTGCAGCGGCCTCATGGTCTACGCCATGCACTTTTACTAGGTTTTATAGGGTGGATGTAACTCGCCCAGCTTCGGTCGGCGACGCCGCCCTCATGTCCGTGACCGAGCGAGGTTTTAATAATTAGCTTTTATGTTCTTCGCGACCATTTTGGTGTTTGTCATCCCTTTTTAAGACCGTAGTGACGGTCAGAGTGAGGTCGAAACAGATCGTAAGTTACGAATGTAACTACGGATCTGTGAGACCGAGGCGCTCAAGGTAGGAGACTGAACCGGGAGCAATCCCTGCTGTTTGTTAACGCAGGTCGTTCTGCTTCCGGAGGTCACGGGCGTGACGTTTTTTGACATATGGTTTCGGTGATAGGCAGAACGAAGGTGATCATTCCTTTTTAAGACCGTAGTGACGGTCATCCCTCGGTCTCACAGATCCGTAGTTACATTCGTAACTTACGTTACGTTTGTTGACTGTCTTTAGGACCCAGTTTCCTACTTACACAGGTGAAGTATGGCGGTCCTGTTCCTTAGTGAGCATTTCTGTAACCTGTTGAGATATACTCATCACCGTGTTATTCAGTTGTTTCACTTATTCACACAAGTTTTCATACTGTCGTAGAAGAGGGGGTGAGCCTGTTGGTGCAGTAGTAAATGAACAGGGTATTTTCTCCCTGCCCAGGCCTCATGTGGGACAACCTGACAACATGGTGGCATCTGGAGTAAATCTCAGGTTAATTAACATCATAGGGAGAGCTTCAGCCCAAGTTAACTTTGTGGTCTGCACAGAGTTTGTTGGGCCTTTTTGATGGTTCTTATTTGCTCTTTCCACTCGTCCTTGTGAAGCTGGGGGATAGACTTCACCGAGCTTATGTCCAGTTCCAAACATCTGTTCCATTTCTCTTAGTTCTTCATAAGAGAAGTGAGTACCATTGTCTGATCTTATCACTTCTGGTACCCCAAATATTGGAATAATTTCTCTTGTAAGCCATTTAATGACTTATTTCTCTTTTTCATTGTCTTGCCTTCCAGTTGGAGCAGCTGCTTCTTGTTGATGTAGGTGTTTAACAGGGCGCCGGCTGAGGTCACAAAAACTTTTCTTATAAACAGATTGATCTTCCTTTTCCAATCAGAGCGGCTCAGACCTCTAATTATTTAAAATGTTCTAAAATTCTCAGTTTGTTACTATGGTTGAGTGGCATCTCTTTAACTGTAAACATAATTTTATTTCTATTTCATCCATTCTATCCAATGCTATACTGTTTAATTCAATTATCATTTATCTGCAGGGTTAGAAACTGCTAATTGTGTTGATATATTGTTTCTCTTGTACGGCTCTCTGGTCACTGTGGCTGTTTTTGAATGCGTCATAAAAACAAAACTTATATTGTCTTGTTATGAATCAGTCTCACTGCAGCTGTAGTTTTCCTCTTTAAGAAAGCTATTGGTGGTATCTGCCTGTAGCGCCTTTTGTTGTGTTTTTGTTAATATCCTAATAATCTAACCTATTTTAAACCTCTCTATAAAGCACTTTGCTGCTTTGTTAAGAGAGCATTTTAATTGTTTCATAGATCTGCTGCAGTTAAATAGTTAAATGGTATATGGATATTGATCACTATCAACTCAGAATTGGTGAAGAGAGGCAGAGGAGATCTATTTAGATAAGCTAAATTTTTGGAGTTATGTTAATATGATCTCTAAAATAATAACAGCTAACCTTTACTGCTTTAAGATGATAAACGGCTGTTTGACATCTGACTGTCTGGCCTTGCTGTTAAATCCTGATTGTTCAACCTATGTCACATGGTCTGACTGTCTGATCTCAGTCCTGCTTCAGGTGGAAATCATAAAGTCTCACTTTGTAGAACATTTGTTTTTGTTCCAACAGCTTTTCAATCAAAGGAGGAAATATTCTGAACGCTCTGCTTGTGTAAATTTTATTTCAGCAACAACTTGTATGAATGTCTTGTTTTCCTGGATTTATTTTGGACATTTTATTGCTTCTTATCTCTTCACTGTGATTCTTGCATTGAAAAGCTGTTTTCAGTTTATCTAAGTACTTTGGTATCTCTCTTAATCATATTCATGTTCCATTATCATATGTAGTTCTTGTACTCTTAAAGTACCGGCCAATGATCACTCAGAGTCTGTAGATAAACGTATTGTTTGGACTGTCCTCGCTCTCAGGCTGAATGAGAGTAGAAGAAGCAGGATTGAGATGAGACACTCTTAGGGTGATAGTATTTTATGACACAGAGAACAACTAATAACATTATGGAGCAGCTTGGAGGTTATCAGTTATCTGAAAAAGTGTTTGGAGCTTTTAATCTGTGTGATTCATTATTTACTGTGATGCTGCTGCACAGCTGATCTTTAGTTAGAAACCTCAGGCCTCGCCTTCAAATCTGTTGATTTTTTCCTTATAGGTCTCTTATTAGTGCGTTGATGCTGAAAAAAAATTATTAACTTTTGTCAATAAACTTTGGGATCAAATATTTCATATATCAACTTTTTCCTTCTGTATCATGCATGCGCTTGATTCTTACTCTCTCGTTTGTTTTGAAAACATTTTGAACACACACACTCAGCCTCAGTGGAGCAAACTCGCACACTCTTTTTTCTGCTTTTCTCCAGTCCAATTTATCTGTCAGTCCCCTTTTTTTCTTCTTCTTTTGGGACCTTTTTTCCATCTCGTCAAGGTGTCAAATAGTACCGACCCCAAAGAGCCGGGTTCACATGTTTTCCACTCACTGATCATTATTTGTGACCTATTTAGATATTATTACACGTGTTAGTCAGAATGGGTGAAGGGCTCAGTGCCCGAGTGGTAGGACCCGTATCAAGAAGCTTCTACACAAGTTCTAAAACTCCTGTGCGCTTGATTCGCTCGGGGTCATTTCCCAGTCCACACACTCGTTTTACTTCACCAATTTCTGAAACACCCTATCTTACTTCCCCCCTTTTTCTATTCCAACCCCAATATGCACAAACCATTTGAGAGCTGTATTCTGTCACAGCAAAAATCTCTTCAAATGGCGAACCACCCCCACAGTTTCATTAAAAATAACAAAAACTCTTTCCCTTAGTCCTTTATGATTTATCAGTCTGACCACCACCGTGGATTAGTTTACCGACCCTTCCCATGAGGATAACATCCAATTCACGGGGTCGCGGCACCAGCTATTAGATCCGATTCCTTATATTGGAAGCCCAAGAACCAGTTGGAGCAGTCTTAAGTTAAACAAAGTATTTATTGGAGGTCACAGGTCAAGTATCAGCGCTGGACTTGGAGAGAGAGAGTTCTCACATGAAATCCGTCCGACCAAGTCCCGAGATCTGGAAACATTTCATATTTATGTTCACCCTTATCTCAGAGGTTGTACCTACATTTGACGACGCATCATTGAATATTTACTCATGCTGTGAGCAGGCCATCCACCGTCTTCGTCATGTTCTTTGGATGTGATAAGCGATGTGTGAGTGTTGTTTCAGGCGTGCATCTACTGCACCAGACCTATCTGTCCTAAGAGACGCTTTATCTGACCCAGTTATTTTATCCCGCTACGTCATCTTAAAGTGTTGGACATACATTTGCGTTGTATGAGCAGAGTGTACCGTACAAACTAGGAAAATAGATCATCTAGAGAACTACAGAATATGAATACATAAAGTCTAAGAATAAAGCCAATTTATAACAACTGGAAGCCAGTGTAAAGATTTTAAAACTGGTGTGATGTGTTCAGATCTCTTAGTCCGGGTTAAAACTCTAGCAGCAGCGTTTGGATGAGCTGCAGATGTTTAATGCTCTTTTTGGGAAGTCCCAGAGCATTACAGTAATCGAGTCTACTGGAGATAAATGCATGGATGAGTTTCTCCTGGTCTTTTTTGGGAGAGGAAACCTTTAATTCTGTTGATGTTTCTGAGATGGTAAAAAGCTGCCTTGGTGACAGCTTTGATGTGGCTGCTGAAAGTCAGATCTGAGTCTATCAACACTCCGAGGTTACGAACTTGGTCAGTGATTGTAAGGGCCCGAGTCTCAAGATATTTACCAACGCTGACCCTCTTCTCTTTGCTACCAAACAGAATGATCTCAGTTTTGTCTTCATTTAATTGTAGAAAATTCTCTCTCATCCAGGTGTTTACTTCCTCCAGACACTGACACAGTACGTCTGCTGGGCTGCAGTCATCTGGTGACAGAGACACATAAAGTTGTGTATCCTCAGCATAACTGTGATAATTGATGTTAAAGTTCTGCAATATCTGACCCAAAGGGAGCATATACAAGTTAAACAGAAGAGGTCCAAGAATTGACCCCTGGGGGACTCCACAAGTCATGGCCACTCGCTCAGATTCATAGCTGCCAATTGTAACAAAATAACTCTGGCCTTCTAAGTAGGACCTGAACCAGTTAAGGACCGCTCCAGAAAGTCCAACCCAGTTTTCCAGCCTGTGCAACAGGATTCTGTGATCTACAGTATCAAACGTAGCGCTGAGGTCCAACAGAAACAGGACTGAAACATTACCAGAATCAGTATTCAACCTTATGTCGTTTAACACTTTGACCAGAGCTGTTTCAGTGCTGTGATGATGTCTGAAGCCTAATTGAAAGTTATCAAGACTTCCACTTTCATTCAGAAAGTCGTTGAGCTGGTTAAATACAACTTTCTCAATAATCTTAGATATAAAAGAGAGATTAGAGACAGGTCTGTAGTTGTTCATCATAGAGGCGTCTAGAGTTCTCTTCTTTAGGACTTTCTTTAGTTATTTCTAGGTTTTAGACAGAGATTAGTTTTCTTGTTTGTCTGTGTTGCGTGAATGTTTTGTCTAATCGTTTTGATTTTTTTGGCTAAAAAAGGTGGCAAATTCGTTGCATGTTGATCATTGTTCATCCTTAATCATTAATGTTATACATCATAGGTTTAGGAAGATATTAGACTCTCAACCAATGAAATTGTTCATTTAGTGGGGGGATTGTATGTCAGTGGAACTTGTAAATAGATCATTGAGAATCAAAGAAATTTAAAAACTGGATTAAATTCAGTAGCCTCATAATTCCTTGTCAAGAACGGATGTCAGTTGCTTCCTGGGGACTGAGCCCCCCCAAAGGTCAGATCCTAGAATCTTCCCTGGCTACGTTGTCTGTTATGAGTAGACACAACACTGCTTTATCCCTTGAGTTAGGTGTATTTGATGTGCTTGAATGATTAATAGATAAGTATTAAGTTGCTTAACAAACAAACAAACAAACAAACACATTCATTTGAGAATAGTCGGGTCCAAGGACTGGACAGAATATGGACTAACATTGACTGATTTAAAAAGCAGACAATGTCCTAAAAAAAAAGTTTGAAAGACCTTCGGAAAGCCTTGAGAATATGGAGAGAAAATAGACTCATGGGGAATATCTCAACAACCATGGGGTGATTCTTGCATGCGTATTTAACGATTTGTGTGTGTAGGAAGCTTTTTGAATTCGTAATTATCGTTTTGTCCGTAACATGTTCTTCACAGTTTACAAATCATGTTTTACACATACAAGTACACAAGGCTACTAACAAACAGGTTTACACATGCACATGCACGCATAGATATAATGAGTCTATTTTCTCTCCATGTAGGAACTATTGCTCAAGACCAGTTCAAAATAGTTATGACAGTCAGGCTGCTTGGAAGTAAAAGATATAACTTGAGAAGTGCCTTAAGGCTTCTGTAGAACTGTTGGCAAGATATTAATTTGTCATCCTGACAGACCCCATTGTGAATCAGACATTTTTTAAATTTTTGCTGCAGCCCCTTGAGGCCAATTTGTGACACTGGACTATAGAAAATGGCTTGACTTAACATGCCAATGAAGTGCAGGAAGCTTGAGAAATCCAAGCTCTTTGCCATCATTCTTCACTGAGTTCCCAGTTATAGGTAGTTACAAAATATCTGTCATGATTTTTATTCTTCAGAAATTAAACCCAAAGACTGCATCTTTTACTGATAACTGATGAAGACAACTCTGCGGTAAATAGGCTACAAATGCGAATACAAATGGGAAAGTGTCTCATTTTAAAAACATGTGCTTTAGATTGTGCAGTAAAACCCTCCATGGAACCCATTTACAATGTAACAGAGACAGCCGAGAGACTCAGTGCAACCAAATCACTGACTGCAGCCCCAAAGCAAGAACCCGGGCCTGAGACTAAAACAACTAATCTCCTAAAATGTACTTGGTTTTCCTCAAATGTTTAGATTCTACATGACCTGACTGTTTATGTGTCCTTACTTAGTAGGACATATAAAGTACATTAGTCACATTAAAGCAAAGTTGGACAAAGTTAGCTGCATGCTCTCAGTGGCCTCATACAGAGCTCAAAAGTCTGTGGTATCAGTTTTCTACCTGCAAAAAAAGCAAAGCAACAAGCACAGAAAAAAAGGAAACTTCATACATGATAAAAAGTAAACTGCTACATTATCAGCGTCCTTGTGCCAACCAAAGCTCTTTGAAAGCATATGACACCCGGTCAGGCAATTCTTCTTTGTGTCAGTGTTAGTTATTTGGCGAGTTATAAATCAGAGATTTCAATTCTAAAGTTGGCTTTGACTTTATAAACACGGCATGACGTTTGTCCACGGCTCAGTGAGTGGAAGAAGAGAAACCTAACAGTAAGTCATTTCACTGCAAATGAGGTTTTGAGGAACCAGCTGTTGGCCCGAATCTTTCATTTGAAGCCCAAGAACAAGCTGGAGAAATCTTAAGTTAAACAAAGTATTTATTGGTGGTCACATGTAAAGTATGGCAGCGCTGGACTCGGAGTGACAGAGCCCTCTCAGGAAATCCATCAGCCCAAGCCCAGATATCCGGAAAAATGTCATACTTTCATACCTTTATCTCACAGAGGTTGTACTTACACGCGACTGAGTATAATTGGCCAGTTATTAGTGACATGAGCAGGCCATCCACCGTCTTCGTCATGCTCTTTGGGATGTGATAAACAACGAGTGTGTGAGGGTTGTTTTCGGCGTGTATCTGTACCAGACCTATCTGACCTATCTGACTTATAGAGAGGCTTTATCTGACCCCGTTGTTTTGTCCCGCTATGTCATCTTAAAGTCTTGGACATACATTGCGTTTGTATGAGCAGAGTGGAAAAGTACAAACGAGAAACTTATATTATTTAGTAAAATACAGAATATGAATACATAATCTCTAAGACAAATCCAATCATAACACATCTTTGGAAATGTCTTGATGCTGCAGGACATGTGACTGTTACACACCTGCTGGTTTCTTGTAAACACTGACTTCCCATATGCCTCATCAAGTGTGCATGAAACAACCAAACCTGCAGAAATGATCCTTCATGTATCTCCTCTTTGTCACCTGCGACTGTCTCCTGATGCTGGACGTAGAAGCCGCGCTGATGCACGGTAAGTGCCAAAGAACTGATCCCAGTGGGTGAAGTAGGGGGCGTAATTGACGCTTTGCATGCTGTGGTGGGTTTGATGGTGGGGGGCTCCCCCCAGACCGGGAAGCAGCCTGTGCAGAGCCCAGGGTAAGTTGTATCCGCAGTGGTCCTCCACCGCCAGCCAGCTGTTGAGGAGGTGGAAGATGACCTCACTGAGAGGGTGGCAGCCCAGAACCCAGGCGCAGCTCAGAGCCAGCAGCAGCAGCAACAGCAGCTCCGCTGAGCTGGCGTCCTGAGCCGCCAGCGCGAAGGGAAGGTGGTGCTGGTGGTGCATATGGTGGATCTTGCGGTACAACCAGGGAACCCTAACGGGGAACACACACAAGCACGCAGCTGTCTCTACCAATGTTGTCACTTTAGTGGAAAAGCACTACAATATTGCAAGAAAAGATTAATGTCCGTATGGGTATCAAGTCTTGTATCAACAATAATTATTGGTTAAATGTAGCCATCCAATTAAAACTACTCAAATATATTTGCAGGGACTTTATTTATTTATTTCTGTTTGAGGCAGAATTCAATAAGCTCTGAAACGGGAAAAGTACAAGTTTGCAAGCAATCTTTGGGAATACCAGAGGTGGTCTGAATCTCAAAACACAACAAATGTGTGTTGCTCACCTGTGCAACCCGTAGTGCAACACAAAGAAGAGCGTGTCAAACAGCAGAAAACATGCCACAACTTCCACAAAGAGCTGCCGGCAGGACGGAGCCAGCTCTGGGAAGTCGGGGCTCCGCAGGAACTGGAACAGCGCAGTGGCGGGGATGACGGCTGTCAAGTATTTGTACAAGATCCTGCAAAAACATTCAAACCATCGCCGGGGAGACGGCGGCGGTCCTGAGCCTGCCGCGATCCTCCACGACCTGACACGCTGACACACGCTCCCCAGCGTGTCCAACGCGAGAAAAGGCGCGCAGAGTAGGATGTGCATGAAGAAGGCGCAGGACGCCGGCAGGTAAGGGGACGGCAGGATCTCCTCCTGCCCCGCTCTCACACATTCCCACAGTCCCTGGAGAACAGGCGCCTGCTCACCTCCATGTTCTGTTGTGGGGACACTCATCTCGGCGTTCACCTCTTCCCTAAGGTCACTTGTATAATTCGTTCACGTGTTGCTCTCCTCGCGCTAAACGATCATTTCCCCGACAGTTCTCAAGGTGTTCTTCCTCCGCTGCTGCACCGCTCACTGCAGCCTTGGATTCATGCTGCTGGACAACAGAAAGCTTCTCCACACTGGTAGGAGGGGCCCCGGATACACTGGCTATAATTTCTGATTCAGATGATCTGTGTTAATTGGTGATGTCAGTCCCCATAGTTCCATTTTTGCGCAAACACACCACCTGAGCACCAAGCCAGTGGCTGGAAATGCAGGGGATTTCAGAGGATGCGAGGAAGGACAGTCACTAACTGCTTTTAGAGAAGCTGATTTTAAACCGTGCTGCTCTACAGAAGCTGACATCACTGCTGATTACACGTTAGGCAGAATAAAGGATTTAAACGACTGTCCAATATAAAAAAAACTTCTCTGAGGTTTCAGGGAATGAGTAGAACTGGCAGGGTCGTTTTAGAGCACTTCATTTCACTTTTGCTTTCTCTAACTGCTGGCTTCAGTCTGTGTTTTGTCTAAATAAAAGTAGGACTTGAGAAGCGATACACTGTCAATGAAAACAACTGAATCACTTAGTACAAAAATACCATGTGGGGCAACAGTATAAATCTATACAGGCTCCTCGACCTTGACACCCCCCACATGCCTCACAGTCTGACATCAATGCACAGTTCATGATCGATCCAACAAAAATTTGTGATTAAATCACACGATAAGCTAGCCTGGGAAACGATAAGCTGTGGTGAGACAGTGGAAAAGTATAAGCCTCATTTCCCAAAAAGTTGGGACATCTTCCAAAATGAAACAAAAGCTTGAATTTGTTTGTTCGTCTGAACGTTTACTTAACAGGCGCAAGTACAACGACATGATTTCCTGCATTTTCACTGATCAACTTCATTGTATTTAGAAGATAGAAGCAAATTTAAGAAAAATGATGCCTGCCAAAAATGAAGGAAAGGAGACAGAAGCATATTTAGAGTGTTGAATCACTTTTTAAATGAGGCTTTTTCATGGTTGTCTGAACTGAGACTAATTGTTGGAGTTTTTCAGAGGAATTTGTGTCCATTCTTGCTGAATACAAGATGTCAGCTGTTCAACAGTCGTTGTTGTTGTTGTCTGACTCTCACACTATGGTGATGGTTTCTCATGCAGTGCCGCCTGAGGGCTTGACGGTCATAGTGGTTTCTGTCCTTTGGCTTTACACACTGAGATTTCCCCAGACTCTGAATCTTTTAGCAATATTCTGCTCTGTTGATGCTGATCCACATCCTTTCCTTGCTGGATAATACTAAGCCTTTGATGGATGCTCCATTTACACCCAATCCCAACACCCTCACCTGTCACTGAATAATTTTCTGATTGTAGAATCTTACAGAACAGTTACTTGTATAATCTTAACATTTTTTTTGGCCTTTCTTCAACCCTCTCCCAACCTTTTTTTTCAGTGTGTTGGTGCCTGCAAATTTCAAATATGTTGATATTTTCCAACCACGATGAAGCTGGTCAGTGAAAGACACTGGAAATCAATTCTTTGTTCTCTGTTAAACAAAGTTACAAAAGAACCAATAAATTAAAGATGCAGAGATATACTGTGTTGCTCTGATAAAGATGAAATAACAGAAGAGCCTGTAAACTGTTCAATTCAACACCATGACCAGCTTCCTGAACTGCTACCTAATATACTTGTTGGAGCTATTTATTCCTTATCTCCATTACTTTGAATTTTGTTCAAATTTATTCTTGGTTTACTTTATATTTTGGGGGGTTATTTACAAAGTTTATTTGTAGGTTAATAATTGTTTGTTTCTTGTTTCTTTGTTTTAAGTTAGACAGGAAGAACTGTGGGTCCATTTCCTATAAGTATAGGGACTGGTATAGGACCAGTATGAATTGGGGTGGGGCCTATGGTTTTTTACCAGAGCAGGAGAAGCAGCAGAGAACAAAGAAAAGTTTGATCTGTATTATTTGCTTGCCAGCTGGATAAATAAACCATCAAACGCAATCTTCAAGTATTGGACATTGGACTTCTTTTGCTTGCGTACGACAATCGCCACTACAATACACATATAATGTATTTGATGCTCAAATGGATGATTTTCTTTTTATGAGAAAAATATTTATTTTTCTCATAAATAGTAACTTATTAATATTTAGTCAGTAAATCTTAGTTTTTTGCTTCTCTGCAGCTGATGAAAATGTAAGAGAACCTCATGATGAAGCTAGTTGGTATATTGATACCCACACATCTGTTGACTAATTACACATGGCTGGCTGCTTAGAAGCAAAATCTAAAAAAAACGAGGGTAGAGGGTAGGATTTTAACCCCCTGGACATCTTGGTGGCAAAAATGTACACGCACTAAAAAACTGCTAATAAATAATCATACATACATTTAGAGTAATTAGAGTCATGTAATGTCAAAGATTAACAACCAAACTGATTGGATTGCATCAGTGTTTGTTATGGAGTGCTTTTGGACGCCTGCGTGGCCAAAAAAACCCTCAATGATTTCCAGGAAATAGCACAGAATAAAACCAATTTCATTATAAAACCATGATTTCTGTAATGTGAACATTAATTTTGAAGAAAAGTGGTGATATCGGAAATTTAATTTCAACCGTTTTCCCAGCCAAATTTACCCCCAAAAAAGGGGGATAAGGGTTCAAATAATTATGCTGAAAAGAAACTTTAATTACAAATGAATTACTTACAGTATGAATGTTACTTTCTTCAACTTTAAAATAATACATGCAGCCATAAAGGTTATGTAGTATGGATTTTATTTTGCTTTAAATACACTTTTACAGTCTTGTAGATAAGAAATATGCTATAAGTCACTATGCTTGTTATAATTCCATTGATTTCTCAAAGAATAAAACAGTACTTTATTGTCAAAAGTCAATATCTTTATTGTACATTCACAATTTAAATTAGTGCAAAATTATTTTGCCTGGTGACTCAGTAGGATGGTTCTTTGGAAAACGCATCTTTTGGTCGTCATCTTACAACCAGACCCAGTGAAACCTGCTACAATAATACAAAGGAGAAAAAAAGAAGAAAGAAAAAAACAACAAAAAAAAAAAACAGGAAATGCATAATCTTTCTCCTAGTGAACTCTGCAGAAACATGAGAGCACATAGAAAAAAGTTGGCGTTTTTGGTCCTCATATGTCAAGATTTAAAAGAAAAAGAAAAAGCTGGTTAAAAACGCTTCAGTATTCAAGGTTTTCTTTGCTTCGCTGGCAAGGTTCCCGCAGGACATTCATGAAATGGTTACATTTAAAAAGACTGAAAGTTGTCCTGTAAACAGCAGATGTCTCATGTCTGTTGTTTGGTTGTGAAAAATACAGTAAAAAAAGCTGTCTTTCGTGTCATAATCCGATATGATCGTCTCAGATGGTGACAAAAGCTATGAACAGATAAACAAGTCTAACAACCAAATATACAGCAAGAAAAAAAAAAAAAAAAAGTGCCTCACACATGCGCGGAGAAGAAGATTGTCACAGCAGCACAAATATAGAGAATTTTCAGCAGATTCAAAAAGCAAAACATAGAAAATGCAGTGATGTGACAGTGAACAGCTACAGTACATTCATCAAGCTTGAGTTTCAATCAAGGCTGGTCCAACCATCCTCAGATCCTCAGTTGATCCTTCTGTCAGGCAGGAAAACTTACATTTTAATTCCTTTCTCTACCCCACAACTGTTTCGCCAAGGTCTTGTTTTAGTGGACGGCTACTTCTCTGAAGAGGTGCACATGGAGCTATGACAGCAGAGAATGAACCTGCCAAACCAAATCTCAAGGCAAATTAAAAGGAAGCCTCAAAGCCCCCCCCCCCCCCTTTTTTTTTTAAGGAAAAATACTTCTCTCTTAATGTGCTTCTTTGAACACAGGATAAAGTTTGAACATCAGGCTTTTCCCCCTAAAATTTCAGCACAAAGATCAAATCTTTTCCAGTTATTACAAGAGATTTTTCTAAATTTTCTGCTTAATTGTGGTGTTTTAGTTGTATTATAAAAACTCTGGCCCCAGCCTTTTAGCATGCCACTAAGAGAGAGTTTACAATTTTTCAAGAGTCTTGTGTTACAAGGAGTGAGGTGTTGGTAAAAAGTAAACCACCAACTCACTGGGCTAACATCTGTTTAATCTGCTGAACGGTTGCAGAAACATGTTTACAAAAGCAACCACTTCATCTGGCTATAATCGATGAGGAAGTAATAGAGGCCTGCTTTCATCCACCATTAACATACTGCCAGAAAGAGCAGGATGAATCTCAAGTGGTAAGTCAGCCACAATCAGAACGTTTACATGATGCTAAAAGAAGCTAATTATTGTCTTAGCCAAACCAAACTAGATGTTTAAAATTCATGTAAACATGTTAGTTTGACCAAAATCAGAGCACTCAAAACCGGATTGAGACACCAAGATGATATAATCGTTCATGCATGTATCCGTTCAACTAGACTCGAATGGAACCAGGGGCTCTGTACAGGCATCTTTTTGCAAAAATAGTACAGTGATTCCAAATAAAACTGCTCCCATTCACATATTTTTCTGTTTCTTTTGTCAGACTGCTGAATGTGTCAGAAACCATGACTGAAAATTCAGCCCATTGAGCCTGAAAATCAACACCTTAAAACATGTTTTCAGACCGTCGCTCTGCTCTAATAAAATCCAGATTTCATAACAGCAACGTCACCTGACAAAACCACCATTTAACTAACTCGAAGACAATATCTGTGCGGTGAATTATGCTAGACTCAGAAGTACAATGATCTCACTCAGAGATGTGTGGCGTTTTTTTCTCACACAGCGTCGGAGCATCTGACAAACTTCAGTTAAATAAATTGATTCATACGAAAAAGAACAAGGACGAGTAGTTCAGTTAAATGGCAAAGTCTGGGAATAACTGCAGTTCGACTTAACTCAACTTTGAAAGTTTGGCTGAAACAGCAACAGTATCTAAAAAATAGATGGGGCTCAATTTATTAAACAAGGACAACACGGCTTTTTTATTGCAAATATTTCTGTGTCTATCGATATTTTACAAGAAAAACATTTAAACCAGGTTGAAAAATGTCAGAATTTTCTCTAAACTGCTTTCTAATTTCTTTAAATGCAGGGACAATTCTTTTCATTCATGATTTTAGATAAATGTCAGTTGAAGGGAGCTTATTACAAACCCACAAGTGCTGTATTTTTCAAATTTACAATTTAACGTATAGGTGATGTCTATCCACCAGGACAGAGTAGCAAAAAGGGGGAAGCCTCATTATGAAACTCAGCTGCTGTGAGGCTGAAGAATTTTACATCCTGGTCAAACTTGCAAGGCGACATCTAGCAGGGATTTCAAAATGTGAGAAAAACAGGCCTTGGACAGCTTAGCTTCTGTGAGCTACTGGGAGAACCTGTAAAACCAAAGCGCCAGACTCCAGCCCACCAGCAGAAAGTCCTCCACTCTTGGCTGGTCCCGTGGGTCCCACTGCACTCCTTATTAATCCAGGTCCAGGACCTGCTCACCAATAATGTCCAGGGCTGCTGAGGCCTTCCCTGAACTTCCTGCAGAGCTGGAGTCCACAAACATCCGAGGTATGTCGTTTCCAAAGTAGATTTTGCTGTTGGTTGCGATGGCCTTGTATTTAATTAGCTGCAGGTACTCAGGAGTTAACTTCACCTGTGAGAGGAGCGACAGGGTTCAGATACATGCAGGAAGAGTGTGGACTTTCCTGGGATGAGTATTTCTGTCGTCTCTTTACCTTATTAGACTCTGCATTTCTCTGTGATGTGTAGAACTCGGCATCGGCCTTGGCTTTCTGCCGGGCCAGGTAAGCACCGTCTATCAACAACAAACAAACACTGTCAAGAGTCAAATGTGATGTAGGTGCTGACACCTACAAATAAGCTTCTGACCTCAACGCTAGCTTTAAGACTCATACAGCAAAGCAATGCTCAAAAACATCTGCAGTTTCTTTTCAATTAGAATGAGCTCTGATGCTCTACTTTACGTCCTCATTTTGTTTTTAAGTCTTCCTGGTAGTTCTTCACAGTAACCGTAAATGGTGACTCAAACAAGTGAAGCTGATAACACTGGTGGTTGTTGTTTAACGCAGCAGTGAGTCAGCATGCAGGAGTGTGGAACCAGAATTTCTTTCAGCTGTTATTCGGGCTTCTACATGATCCGAGTCCTCTTTCTGCAAAAGTGATAAATGAAATCTGCTCTTCAAGATGCCCACAAGGGACAAAAAGTTTGATTGTGCTTCATTTTAGATATGAATCCGTGTCGAAGACAAAAAAAAAAAAAAAAAAAGATGTCTTTGCCTTTTATAGTATTAGAAGACAATCCTTTCACTCGTGGTCTGCCATTTCTGTTTGTTTTTGTTTGGCTTCATTCTGGACCTGAGCCCAATGACAGTGGTGGAGACAAGACCGAACACATGATTGGAAATGTGCTGTACATGTACTTGGCGGGGCAGAGGCTTTGACTGATGACGGTTTCATGCTGGGGGATGCAAAGACTCACCACACTGTTAAATCAGAGTCCTAGTTGTTCATGTGTGATGCAACTGTGGTTCAGTTTTGTTGTGTTTGTACTTGGATTGTTCTGGCTGAGAACATTGTTTACTGCAGATGAGCGTTACATGGAAATGTGTGGGAAAGAGGCATATATAATAGAAATCGGAGCACTTTGTTAGCTCCCATGTATGCAACTATGAGAGGACTCATTGATAGTAACCCTGCTGCTTTATATTGCTGACAGCTGTTCTTCGTCTTTCTCATAAGTGAAAGCAGAGCTTGCTGATCAACCGGCAGTACTCAGAAACAGAGTGGGACATAATTGTATTCACAAAGTTTAGTTAAAAGGCACTATTACAGTAAGCACTGCCTTTGAACTCTTTCCCATTAGTGATAGTTAAAAAAAGATAGCAAACAGATTGGGGAAGATGTAGCGAGAACACAGCTGTCTTTCTCCTGTTTGTAGGAAAAGTGTCCTTTTACGTATTGCTTATTTGACTTTTTCAATATTTAAGAATTGAATTCTGAAAGAATAACATTTAAACAAGGTTTACACTGTTATGTGAGCATAATTCTGTCTGATTTGTGTCACATTAACACATTGACTCCCAAGTCACGTAAAACTACGTTTTTACTGCCCATGCGTTGACTCCCACATGGTAAAAATACGTTTTTACGTTTTTTTTTATGGATTCTGAGTCTATACATTCTAATGCACATTCTGTGTGATTTTTGTAATTATGTGATGAACAGAAATGACATAGATGGCAGTCAAAAACTGGTGTCATCATCTGGACATTTTGATCATTACGCCAATGGCTTTGCGTCAACTCAACAATTTTGATAACGCTGCATTGATTGTTGTGCATTTCCGCATTTTGTCCAATCGCAATCGTGTCGGTTTCCAGAGGGTGGCGGTAAAGTAACATACACAAACAACAAGAAGGAGAAGAAGACACGCGACAAGTCTAAAGGCTGAGTTATACTTCTTTTAACTGCCCTTGCGCTTGCGTCTTGCGCGTATGTTAATGGCTCGAGACGTTTACTTCATTTTGCTTTGTCGGCGCTTGCGTGTGCTGCGTGGCGATTCACCGCCAGGACAGTAGGTGGAGTAGCGGGTTTTTTCAATGACAAGCCTACTACGATGAAAGGAAATTCACCGCCAGGAGCTCTTTGGCAAGTCTCTCTTCCATAGATTCATGCTTCTTCTTCTTCTTGTAAATAGCCGGTATTTTGTCAGATTTTCAACACCTTGGGGGTCTAAACGACTACTTTCTCACCTGAAAATGTTTCAAATGTTGCTAAAGTTATATATTTACAGAGTTTAGCCTATAGCTTAAGGGAAATCAGCTTTTCAGGCCGGCTGATTTCGGCTCGGGCAGGAGTGAAGTGCACTGTGTGTAAACGCTCTGCATACTGTCAGATCGATCAAGTAGTAGGCGGTTTCGACCACAGCCAGTGGCTTGCGCTTGCGTCTTGCGTGAAGTTTAGAAAATTGAGGTGACACACGCAAGCACGCAAGGGGGGGCTTGCAACCGCGCAAGGGCTTGCATTGCGGCTTGCGTCTTGCGTTGCGTCTTGCGTTACCGACTATAAACCAGGCATAAGGAGGCGGTCTTATGAACAGGTTAGCTTTGCAACATGCGACACGATGCAAATCCTCTGACCCGGATATGTAAGTATCTAAAGTGCGACAGGCTGAAAGAGCGCACGTTTCACAAAAGCCCCGATATCTCAGTTTGTTGTTGATTTTGGTGGATTCCCGCCTTGGTTTAGCTAAGGATAGCTCGCTAATGGCGGCACCTAGAGACACGCAGTTTTGACCCACAAAGAGTTTAAAGTCTCAGCTTTCAAACAAGCCATAACATGTTTCAGTGGCCCTATCACATAATATGCTGTAACTGTACAAAAAACGTCAAAAAATGGTTTAGAACGCTGGGATTCTACGACATAATTCCGTAAACACCGCCGGTATTCAATGTGTTAACATTCAAATCACACTGAGAGATCCGAAAAGTGTTCAGATTTTCTAACTTTGCCTCAGGACAGCCTTCCCGTTATCTGCTGATACCAACCTTCAATCTCAGAGATCTTCTTTTCCGTTTCCTTCTCCATGATTTTCTGCCCAAACTTGATTTCTGCAACTTGCGCCACTTTCTCAGCCTCTATAAAATAAAGAAGCTTGGTCCACTTGGAGCCTATTGTATCTGAAATTGCTGTTTTAGTTTGATCGTTTCCTTTTTCTCACCAATCACAGCTTTAATCCTCTCCGTCTCTGCCTCTTTCTCCACGACCTTCTGAGTCTGCTGGGAGATCAGCAGCTTCGTCTTCTCACTCTCCCTGCAAACACAAACATTTACATTAAAGGTTTACATGTGCTTTACTGCTCAACGCAAGGACGCCTGTTCCTTGGAAACGTGGACCAAAATGCTCAGTCTGCACACCACATCTGGGATTATGCCGTCAGCCTCGGTGGAAAAAATCTGATTCCTAAAAATCTTTTTCAAACATCATTTGTAATAGCAATGATCCATATTAAGATGGCAAACAAATTATCTAGACAAGGGTCAGCATCACCAACATCTACACTGTCAGAGAAGCTCAACAGTGAGTGTAAACCTGATCTGATCACTCAATAGAAAGTAAAACCAAAACTACACTCTTGACAGACAGGACAGAGGAATGCAAGAGGCCAAATCATGTAATACATAGAAATTAGAGTCATGTGTGCAGAAAGTGAGAAAATATATCCATCTACAGTATATAGATATTTTTTTTCATATATGGCCTAAATGGCCCTGATCTGAGGCAAAATGGGTGGTTTGATCAGCACTCATCAATTGTTACGTGTGATTTGTGAGGCTTGTGGAGTCGTCCCAGTCTATAACAAAGCAAAAAGTGTGTTACACATCTCAGAGTCAGAAGAAAAGTTAAGGAGCAACAGCCAATGACAGCATGAGAAAGACTTGGTCAGGCGACATGTCGTGGCGAAACCTGTGAAAGGAAAAACAAACCTACAGCCAGCGTGAGAAAGAGCTGAAATACCAGAAAAAATGTGGTTGGCTCAGTCTGAATCACCTTTAATTGCCTGTTTAGAGAAAGGAACAATTTGTTTCTCTTCAAGTTCGACCAAATACTTCTCAGTTCCCTGAACAGACCGGAGTTACTTCACCATGCTCGTCTCAGGCCACATTTACACATAGCCGGGTATTTAGAGAAACGAATATTTCCCCCCCTCCGTTTTCAATAATAACATCATGCACACAACATCGTTTTAAAAAAACTTGTCATTTACATCAACCCGCATAAATACGCCGTCAAGCGCCATAATAACTATGCCAAACCTATTGGCGGCACTGTAGGGAAAGGAACAAAGCCATGCAAGACAATCAAAATCCTCAGAATCGAGGACTTTCCTCATGTGAAGGAGGAGATAACACGAGAAAATATCACAACAAAACTGAAGGCAATAAGAGGGAAATATAGACAGTCAGTGGATACTGGACGCAGGAGCGGCCACGGAAGAGTGGTGCTCCTCTATTTTGAACTGTGCGAGCAGGTTTGGGGTGGCAAATGCAATAAGGCCAGAATCGTTTGCACAAACGTAAAAATTAGTAGAACTTTAACATCATCCATGATAATCCTGATCAGTAGCCAAACAAACTGTAAACATAAGGCGCTCGCATGACGTTAAGCATTTTCTGGCGCATAATGTGACGTTTAAGAACCTAAAACGCCGTTTCTCCCAGTTGACACGGCAACACATAACCGGCGTTATCAGAAATCTCCACTTTGGCCGGAGGTTTTAGAAACAATCGTTTTCTGTGATAAAAACGGGGTTTTGGTGTAAATGAGAGGCCAAACCGCAGGAAAATATCTGCGTCTTCCTATCGTGTAAACGGGGCCTCACCCTCACCATTTGTGCTCCTCACTCACCATCTCCCATAACAACGGAATGTAAAGCAAGACAGAACTTCAGAGACTGGGACGTCTTTGTGAGTCTCACAGATCTCATCTGAACACACAGAAATTAATGCCAGCTGATAAAAGTGTGAGATGAGGATCTTGCGGCATCATTTTAGCCTCAGTGTGCAGAAGAGCCTCTCATCTCTTTTTGCAGTGCACTTGGGACACCACAGTGAGTATTCACACACAACTAACTCAGTCAATGCTTAGTTTTTTTTCTAAGATCTGAAATCTGTCCACAATATGTCAGTGTGTATGCCTCGTTTGAAGTGCATATAATTTACTGCAAGCTGCAATAGCTAAGCACATGGTTTTGACTCGTGAAGCATGGACACACACTGTTTTATATCAGTGCGTGAACATGCTTGTCTTCCTTGACAACAGGACATGGCGGCTTGAGTTGGATGCACATCAGCTCTATTCATTTGGGAGGGAAAATAAATACACTGAACAGGCTTGTTTTTTCAGGGTTTGGGGGTGGGGGGGGTGGAACTCACATGAGCTCGTAATTCCTGCGGATGCTCTCTGGGATGTTGGGTTTCGTAACACGCACTGCCTGTAGACCACAAAAGGAGAGAGAAGGGCACATTTAGCTTTGGGAAGAGACAGAACAATGACTAAAAAAAAAAAAAAAAAGGGGATTTTCACCACCAGGGGAGTTTCTGAAGAAAAGAAGGCAGTTGGATGAGCGCCAACAACAAAAACATTCTTGATAAAGATCTAAATCCTCTAAACTGAACATCCATTTATTTTTCACAATAGAATGCAGTTGTTATTTCAGCGGTTTCTGGAGAGTTACTGGGAATAAAAGGCCAGGCTGCTAAAGCCCAGTCAAGCATTTAATACTCTGGAGTAAAATGTGTGCATCACTGTGGCTACAGAGAGGAGATTAAGTCATCATAAAAGAAAAACCCTTAAGATCCTTCTCTAGTCTTACAATCTTACCCAATATTCCACTTCCCAGAAGAAACCTTGTTATATGTAATCATGAAAATTGATCCAGAAGTGCTGCAAAAGCTGAGAAAGTTTGGAGAATATAAAAAGTTTGCAAGGACTGGGTTTCATTTTCTTGCCATAATTAGTGACAACTTCACCGCACTGGTTCTGCGGTTCTGTACTACAGTCTAGTGTTGTTGGTATTCCTTAAAAAGGCACAACAATTGTCCAAAACATTGATATCCTAACACTAATCAAAACAGAAAATGAGCATCTAATTAGGTAATAATTTGCAATTTTGAAGTTGACAGACAGGGTTGCACTACTGTACTGTGAGTTGCTGTGGACAAGTATCTGCTACATCAATGTTATGTAATATATACAAATACAAGTGCAAGTGGCCTGCACAGTGTAGTGGTTAGCACCGTCGCCTCACACCAAGAGGGTTCCAGGTTCAACTCCCAGCTGGGCCCTTTCTGTGTGCAGTTTGCATGTTCTCCCTGTGTATGCATGGGTTCTCTCCAGGTACTCTGGCTTCCTCCCACTGTCCAAAAACATGCATGTTAGGTTAATTGGTGTCTCTAAATTGTCCCTAGGAGTAAGTGTGTGGTTGTTTGTCTGGCGGTCTGTCCAGGGTGTACCCTGCCTCTCGCCCGACTGCTGCGACCCGACCAACGGATTCAGCGGGTATAAAATATGGATGGATGGAAGTTGACAGCCTCACACAGCGCTGCTACAGAAACACAGACACGTACACGTACAAACGCCAGCTGAAAATTTATTTAGCAATGATTCACTTTGTTTGAAGAGCGCCAGAAGGCCGCTACTTTACAGCCGGGTGCAGCATATTTAAGAAAACATCATGAGGGAGCGTGAATCTCTGTGTTTGCACATATGTGTCCTGTATAAGTAGGAGACCGGAGATTTAGTGCGAGTCTTTCTTAAAAACCACTAGGTTACAACATTATAGCTCTGTGGGTCATCCCTGGTGGGATTATATATCCCTTTGGGCCTGGGGGATGTCTTGGGACCCCCCAGGGGAAGCTGGAGTGTCACTGGGGAGAGAGATGTCTGGACCTGTTGCCCCAGCAACCCAACCTCGGGGTGATGGATGGATTTTCACCCGTGTCTGCTCAGTTTGCAGTCTATAGTCCTCGACTCTTAACAATGTCGTATGTTTTAGAGGAAACAAGTATTCACAGAAGGAGTTTAAAGACAGGAATCAACTCACCAGTCCTTGAAGTCATGAGTACCACGCGCCTTTAACAACATACTGTAACCTTGCTAAATCTGGTGCTGCCCAGACTGAACTTGTAGTCTCACTGTACCTGTATGATAAGCCCAGGCGCCATGGATGTTAGGTCTTCTTGTAGTGTCAGCTTGAGGTTTTCATCGATTTGGTCTATGGGGGGGGGTATAAGGAAAGAGTGGTGAGCCCTTTTCAAACATGTAACAATAACTTTAAGCCGGTGGTTTCATGTTCTCCCATTTTTCACAGCGAATCTCCTAAATTTCAAAATCTATCCAATAATGAAACCTGTGTTCGAGCAGAGAATGACAGGACACTGAGCTGAGTGGCACTTGCATTGCTTTCTAAATGACATTTCAAATAATTCTTCTTTGGTTGCAGAGGGGTTTATAATTGGCCATTTTTACACTATATAGAAGGACAGAAAAAGACATTTGCATGATACAAGATTTTTGAGGCTGACCTCTTAAACTTTCAGAAAATTACTTCACAAACTGGAGGGAAACTTAGCAAAGACAGTGACTGACCATCACATTCTGCACTATTAATGACAACCCCCCTACACTCATATAACCTTTGCTGTATTAGAGCAAAATTCACAGTTACAAGATGGGCATTTAGTTTACAGGCTTCTGTACTCACCAAAAAGGCCAATGTAGACCTCCTGCAGTGAGTGAACGCTGCAAAATTGGTTGAGTTCGTGGTGCACTTTGTTGAATATCAAAGCTTTGTCATAGTCTGCTGTGAAGTTCCTCACAATGTCATACACTGCAGAGGGGCAAACGGGTGCTCAAGTAACACAACAGCAAAAAAACAAAACGCTACTGACTCCATAATGTCTGTAATTTAGGATTAACTTTGTGCATACCTGCTGATGGAATGAGAAAGTTGACTACTTCTATGCGGTCGAAGTAAATCATTACTCCTCCACTGAAAGAAAAAACAGAAAATGAAGTCAGTTTTACCCAAACACCTGTGTGAAATGAAAGGAGCTTTTCGGTCTGGGTGATGATGTGCTGGCTGCCTACGTGGACCACGTAATGAATGCCAAAAGTCTGGAGACAACATGTGATTCTACTTAAGAAAACCGAAGCCGCAAACTTACCTTGTCCCACACGGTACATTCTTCACCTCATCTGTCTGTATCGTCGTCTGCGAGACAAAAACACATTTTGACAAGTTTAATGTGTTATTTAAACTGTTATTTTCTCATATTCTGCATTTCCTTTCTTTGTTTCTGGAGCAATTAGCCAGTAAAGGAAAACACAATGGTGGGGCTGAGAGTAAATCCATCAACACTGCATGAAATCAGGCAACTCAATACATCACACAAAAGAAAGCCGTGCTTCAAACATGCACACAGGATAAACAGCAACTGGAAGAGTTGTTCTCTACAACCTTCAAAGAAGCAGAACAAAATCACAGGACTGTTGGACTGGATTCTTAGGTTTGTTCTCAAAGTCCCCTTTTGTGTCCATAAGATGTTCTTATATGTTACATGACCCACCACGAGCAAAATGGGGCCACATAAAACCCTGGTGGAATCAGACCTGACTACTCGAAGCGAGCTACTTTCTTTTTGCATGCGCTGTAATGAACTAATGAAAAGAGAGATTTTTTTTTTTTTTTTTTTTTTTTAAATAGCAAAGACTTTGAAAAGTACAATTTTGAGAAACACAGATGAATTTTAAGGCTGAATAATAACTGCCAGACTTTAACATGTAGCAAGTGAGCCAACAGTAGATATTTTCATTTCCCCTTCTTGGAGCAGCAGAGCAACAGCAGACTTCATCCTCCGTGTCTGCTTCAGTGTAGATTTATATAAGGCTTCTCAATGGTCTCTTTCTTCAGCCTGTGTGCTGGAAAACATCCAGCTCCAAGCAGGAGATCCGAACAGGCAGTAAAACTGGAAATATTTTTTCATTTGAACTCACATCCCCATTTAATGGGCATATTTTCAATGGAGGCTGGATCCTTACTAGCGCTCTCTTTCTGTCACTTTTACCAACAGGACTGCTGTATTCATGTGATGATGTGATATCCTGCAGCAGAGGTCGCGTTAGGCCGATTTCAGACCAGAGCGTGGCGGCAGCGAAACGACGGCAGTCTTACGCCGGTTATCAGGCGTTGTGTTCAACTTGGCTTTTCACACCGGACAGTCCGCGGCCGCGGTAGTTCTGCTCCAGCCCTGTCTGCATTCCCCATTCATTTCAACGGGACACCGCCGGCCGCCGCCGGCCGCTGCCGTCCAAATTCCGCTCGAGTTCTATTTTCCAAAAGCAGCGCGGGACGGAGGCGTCTCCGCGCCGCTACCGCCCGACTACCGCCGCGTCGGCGTGCAAGGACAGATCTGTTTCCATGTATTTTCACCTCCGCCGGTGAAAATCGCTTCCGTTCCGCCACGCTTTGCCGCCCTGGTCTGAAATGGCCCTACGGTAGGCGTCCACTATTCCGGCACGTCAAGCCGTATCCAACGCATTCAATTCATTTTCAATGAAATCCGGCCGATCGTTGTCGCCGTGCTCGCAAAGCATGCTGGGATTCCGGCACGGCGAGCGGCGGACCTGCGGCACGTCAAAAAGTTAGGCTCGGCCGAACTTTATGCAAATTTGCCACCGCAGACGGAGTGCGTTATCCAATGACAGTAGATCATGTGTTCTCCTGTGTCGCAGCAGCAGCACAGTAGAGATGCTTAACTCGAATCTTTTGGGTGATCCGGGCTGATCGGATCATTTCGAGGAGGGGATTCGAGTTATACGGATCACTTGAATCACTTGAGTCACTTATTAAAAAAAAAAAAAAAAAACTTTCTGCCGTTTAGTGGCTATGCGCCTCGCCTTTTTTTTGTCCCATATCAATTCATTTTGATAAATCAAAGAGCAGCCTACGGCTACAAGTTCATTCATTTATTTTTGTTAAGTAATAATTCAATGCCATTTTATCTGAAAGCCAGACACAACAGCTAGTGTGTATATACACAGCGACACATGTGGTAGCATTAGGTGAGGCAATGCTGAGTTTAGACCTACAAGTAAACAACATGGAATCATCTTGCCCTCCCTATATCACTAAATGATTATTTTTCAACGACTGTACAAGATGCATGAAGCCACGCTAACCGAGCCTGTAGCGAGCTACAGAGGCTTCAGCAGTCAGATGGGTTGACGACAATCCTTGCTGCCGGCAGAATCGAAACTTAAAAAGATCCGAGTTGGCATGGATCCGCTACTTGCCCGTCTGACCGCTGAATCGCTGGCTCTGGGTGACTCAGCGGTCAGACGGGCAAGTAGCGGATCCATGCCAACTCGGATCATTTTAAGTTTCGATTCTGCCGCGTGACTCGTCTGGCCGTGAGTCACCCAGAGCCGGCATGATTCGCCAGACTCAGGCACCCGCTTCCACACAGAAACAACTCAATATACGATCTGACCGAGCAAGGATCCGTCAAAGTGGCTCAAGAGAGTCTGGCTTAACTAGAGAAAAAAATGCAACGCTACGAAGTTGGAACATAAGTGGTGGTGTGGCTCATAGTCATTTATACAACTAAGAGTTGCGAGCGAGCAGAGAGATAGAGCCGAGCGCGCCGCGAGCAGATGAGCCGTTATATATATATATATATATATATATATATTTATTCCGGTTTAATCTTTTTTTAAATTTTTTTTTTAAGGCGGATCAAATGCATGCCACCATCCGGTCTGCCGGTCTGCCCGGGTGACGTATTTATCCGGGTTGAAAACCGGATAACCCGGATTTTGTTACAGCTCTACAGCACAGCAGCTCTCTTCGCTCGCAGATCCACAGCCATGGTGAAATACGAAATAATGTTCCATTGCTGACGATTTATACACATTCATTTCCCTCCAAAACTCAAATTTTTAGAGGGAGAAACTTCGGTTGGTTAAAATCACAAGTTATTTACTTTCCCCCGGAGCCATACACGCCCCACACACCCACTGTAGTAGCAACACGGCGACAACTAGGCATCCAATCCGGCGAGTTACGTTGACGTGCCGGAATAGTGGACGCCTAGCCTTACGGTAGGCGTCCACTATTCCGGCACGTCAAGCCGTATCCAACGCATTCTATTCATTTTCAATGAAATCCGGCCGATCGTTGTCGCCGTGCTCGCAAAGCATGCTGGGATTCCGGCACGGCGAGCGGGGGACCTGCGGCACGTCAAAAAGTTGGGCTCGGCCAAACTTTATGCAAATTTGCCACGGCACACGGAGTGCGTTATCCAATGACAGTAGATCATGTGTTCTCCCGTGTCGCAGCAGCAGCAGCAGCACAGCAGCTCTCCTCGCTCGCAGATCCACAGCCATGGTGAAATACGAAATAATGTTCCATTGCTGACGATTTATACACATTAATTTCCCTCCAAAACTCAAATTTTTAGAGGGAGAAACTTCGGTTGGTTAAAATCACAAGTTATTTACTTTCCCCCGGAGCCATTCTACACGCCCCACACACCCACTGTAGTAGCAACACGGCGACAACTAGGCATCCAATCCGGCGAGTTACGTTGACGTGCCGGAATAGTGGACGCCTAGCCTTAGGCGTCCACTATTCCGGCACGTCAAGCCGTATCCAACGCATTCAATTCATTTTCAATTAAATCCGGCCGATCGTTGTCACCGTGCTCGCAAAGCATGCTGGGATTCCGGCACGGCGAGCGGCGGACCTGCGGTACGTCAAAAAGTTGGGCTCGGCCGAACTTTATGCAAATTTGCCACGGCAGACGGAGTGCGTTATCCAATGAAAGTAGATCATGTGATCTCCTGTGTCGCAGCAGCAGCACAGCAGCTCTCCTCGCTCGCAGATCCACAGCCATGGTGAAATGCGAAATAATGTTCCATTGCTGACGATTTATACACATTCATTTCAAAAGTTGCCGACTTCCGCTTTAAGTTGACGTGCCGGAATAGTGGACGGCTACCGTTAACCGACAATTGTCCGTCATTGACGGATTTTTTTCAGCTATGACGGAAAAATTTGAAGGCCGTCCGTCATTTTGACGGATTTGACCATTACCATTACCAATAATAAAAAAATAACAATAAAACACACAATTGAAATCATAGGCAAGTTATGACATTTTTCTTACTCTACATAAGTTTCATTGCCGTCACCAACTTTCAATCTGAGCCGCAGCTTTGGTGTTCAGTGGGCCGATACATTGTAGCCAGCTGCGCGAGGGTGTTCTGATAGCCGCCCGTCTGTAACTTTGATAGATGATGAATCATAAAAGTAGCCTACCGGTAACCTCACGCCCGACCTGGTGGTGGCGAGCTCGTGCATATTAAAGCAATACTATGTAACATTTGTACCTTAAAATAACAGCTTGAAAAAAACGCGTCTGTGACCACTACGGGACACCGCGGGATGCAGCTGCACCTCTCGTACAGAAAGACCGCATGCTGCAGGATTTTCTCCCGATGAAGAGAGTACTTGCATGGTCGGGAAATCCCACGTTCAGAGGCTCTTGCCGGCTTCTTATCGTTTCATTGGGAGACATGTTTCCCGACTTCAGAGCTTTAGCTGAAGTGGCGCTGGTCATTCCAGTCTCCAGCGTCGCAGCTGAGCGTGGGTTCAGCCTTCAGAATAAAATTAAAACCTCAATGAGAAGTCGTCTTTCAAAATTTAATGACAATCGCCTCGGCAGCAGTCTCAATTGATGCGTTCGATTACACACAAGCGAGCTCCCTATTCAAATCAATGCGGGCCAGAAGGAAGGTTTGAGCTACATTACATTACAGCTACAACAGGTCAATTCCAGATTACCACTGCAACCATTCTAAGTGGACTGTTCATATTTCACTTCAATTGTTCTAGGTGGACTGTTCGTATTTTCACTACAATTTTCTTCGTTCGACTACGTTATAAAATAACATGTTCATATGCCCAACAGCCGCAATGTTTTTAGCAGCGAAAAAAACGAGTTCATAAGTGAGCGAACGTCAATCTCTGAAGAAATGCATAAATAAAAAAAATATTAGATAATACACACTTGTTCTGTGAATTATTTTTTAAATGAAAATAAGTCAATAAAACACGAGTTATTAAATATAAGCATTAGGATATAGCCTGTATATTAGCCTACCATTTAAAAGCCTGTATATTACCATTTAAAATAAAATGACGGATAATAATGGACAATGACGGAATTTTTACGACCCTGTAGTCTAGCGCAACCACTGTCCTGCAGTGCACCTCAATCCTCCCCAGAGCCCAGACCTCAACATTACTGAAGCAGTGTGGGATCATGTTGACAGAGAACGGAACAAAAGGCAGCCAACATCCAAAGAAGAGCTTTGGGATGTCCTCCAAGAAGCCTGGAGAACTATTCCTGAAGACTACTTAAAGAAATGACAGAAAGCTGGTCTAAGAGGGTTCAGGCTGTGTTGGAGAATAAAGGTGCTCAGACCAAATATTGACTTTCGAGCTCGTCAAAATTGTGCAAACTCTTACTTTTTCCTTATATAATGCACTGTACTATTTTTCTCAAGACTCATAGAGAGTTCTGACCTACTGCATGTATGCAACTCAGAAGCTTGTCTTAATTATGATAAGAATAATAGCTTTATTATTGAAGTTCATGCAAAAGTAGCCACTGACCCTGTGGATGAGAATAAACACAAGGTCAATCCTATGCAAGGTTAACATCATCGCTGTGTCCCTGCACAATAACTCCCCAATGAGCACCTCCTCAGAAAAGCAACAGACTGTAACAACTTAACAGCATATATCACTAATGCAGGCTCCAGCAAATGCTCTGAGCCCATCATGTTCATGCGTTCATTTTAGTCCATGTCTGAATGAATCAAAATAAATTATATTTATCTGTAATGGCCTGGTCACAGCGCAATGAGGACATTGAAATGCAGTGGAGGGGGTTAAAAAGAATTCACACTTTACATGTGGCTGCACTAACCTGAAGACACGTGGGACAAAATTCCACCACCACAAAGTGAAAGACTGGTTCTGAACTGGTTGAGGTTGTTTCTGCTGAACACGGCACATTTAGCCACAAAGTTTGTGGGAGAAATTACCTTCAGACAACACCGACTTTTTAAACATATAAGAAAGGAAAGAAAACAGTGATATGACAGGGCCATGTTTAACACCGAGGAATGTTGTCCCCTTTCTTGGCTTATATGGGATTCTAGCAGCTCAACAGTCCTGGGTCTTCTTTGCACATTTTCATGTTTCATCCATATCTTCTCAGTTGGTCTAGACTGGTTTAACATCGTACTGCTGAAATATGTAAGGCCTTCTCTGAAAAAGATATTGTCTGCATGGGTGCATTTGTTGCTGTAAAACCTGTGTATAACATTTTGCATTGGTGGCGTCTTTCAAGATGTCAAATTACCAGTTGCACAAGGACTAATGCAACCCCATACCATCAGAGATGCAGGCTTCGGATGCGAGTGCTGGTAACATGCTGTGTGATCCCTCACCTGTCCTCTTTAGGAGAATGCAACATCCATTATTTCAGTTTCCCCTCAGTCCATTTTAAATGAGCTTTGGTCAAGAGAAGAAGGCAGTGTGTTTCTGGATCATGTTCACATGTGGCTTCTTCTTTGCATGACAGAGCTTTTACCTGCATTCGTGGATGGCATGGTGACCTGTGTTCACAAATAGGGATTTCTGGAAGTGTTCCTGAGCCCGTGCAGTGATTTCCAGGACAGAATCATGTTTGTTCTTAATGCAGAGCTACCTGAGGGTCTGAAGATCAGGGGCATCCAGTACTGATTTAATGCTTTGTCCCTTGCACACACAGATGCACAAATGATCTGAATCTTTCACATTATGGAGTGTAGATGATAGAATATTAATTTAAATCTTATACTGAGGAACATCCATCCATCCATCCATCCATCCATCCATCCATCCATCCATCCATCATCTTCCGCTTGTCCGGGGATCGGGTCGCGGGGGCAGCAGCTTAAGCAGAGAAATCCAGACGTCCCTGTCCCCGGCCACTTCCTCCAGCTCTTCTGGGGGGACCCCGAGGGGTTCCCAGGCCTGCCGAGAAACAGTCTCTCCAACGTGTCCTGGGTCTTCCCCGGGGCCTCTTCCCAGTGGGACGGGCCCGGAACACCTCACCAGGGAGGCGTCCAGGAGGCATCCTAACCAGATGCCCGAACCACCTCATCTGACTCCTCTCGATGCGGAGGAGCAGCGGTTCTACTCTGAGCCCCTCCCGGATGACCGAGCTTCTCACCCTATCTCTAAGGGAGAGCCCAGACACCCTGCGGAGGAAACTCATTTCGGCCGCTTGTATTCGCGATTTCGTTCTTTCGGTCACTACCCACAGCTCCTGACCATAGGTGAGGGTAGGAACATAGATTGTACGGTAAATCGAGAGCTTCGCCTTCTGGCTCAGCTCCTTCTTCACCACGACGGGCCGGTGCAGAGCCCGCATCACTGCAGACGCTGCACCGATCCGCCTGTCAATCTCCTGCTCCATTCGTCCCCCACTCGTTAACAAGACCCCGAGATACTTGAACTCCTCCACTTGGGGAAGGATCTCATTCCCGACCCGGAGAGAGCATTCCACCCTTTTCCAGCCGAGGACCATGGTCTCAGATTTGGAGGTGCTGATTCTCATCCCATTTTTGCAGAATGCTGAAACTCTGCCCATCTTTACTTCCAAGAGTCTTTTTTTTTTTTTTTTAACTTTTGCTGTACCATCCCCCAAGATGAGCCAATATACTTCATGAAACAATCAAATGTCTCACTTTTAATGGTTTTAAATGGGGGGGGGGGTTGTAGATCATTTTGCATTTACACAGGTAGTTTATTCGTGTACCTTTTCAATTGTATTTGATCATTTGAAACAGGTAAGTATGAGATAAAATACAAAAATAAAGTCTGAACAGAACACTACAACAGACATCCTCGCTTGTAGAGAGGACTTATAACATGTACGAGGTATTTTAAGAATTTTGATATTTCTGCGTGAAGTTAATAAGTTCACATCCATATCAATATGATATATTAATATCAATATTTTCTACATTAAATTGGTGTCAAAGGACAAAAAGAGATTAAGTAAATTTAGGATGTAGTGCAGTCCCACCTGAACAGACTTGTAGGTGGTGATGAATGGAAGCATGAGATGGAAACCGGGGCCACTGGTGGCAGTCAAGAGAGCCCCTCCCCTGTGACACACACACATATAGAAAAAACAGGTTATTGTTATAAATGTAAGTGTAGGAATCTGGAAAAAAAAAAAAATGTAAATCGTTTGAGAGTCTGGTGGCATCCCTCATTCAGGAGGGAAAGTTGTTTCGCTGCTTATTGGGAGTCTAGATTTCACACAGATTCCACATTGCTGATTAACCAGATTCATCGGAAATGTGACAAACTGATGAGATCCACAATAAAGAACTTCTGTCTTGACAGCACCTTTAGTCATAAGAGATGGGTGTAAAGAGTTCCACTGAACCAAGATAAAAGGATTTTTCAATCCAGTCTGCTATAAAAACACAGCCTGTCTGCACTGCACTGCACAGCACAGCAGTCTTAATGCACAGGTAATTACACAGCGCACTGCATAACTGTTAAGATGCTTACGCCAGACACTACTCAAGCAGAAGCTGTACTCTTTGTAGTCACACTTTCACAACACACACAATCTCAGGCATTAATATAAAACACTGCTTCCTGCAGGCTCACCTGTAGTAAACCCCAGTGTGTCCTTCATCTATCTTGTGCACAGACGCCAAGAGAGCTGCTCCCCCAAGTGCAGCAATTATGGAGAATACAGCACCCCACTGTGCCATCCTGGCAAGCCAACAGTGAAAGACTGCATGTGAAAATAAGCAGATGGGAGTATTAAGACACTCTTCCGGCTACACGTAAAAATAGACAACCCTCGGCACCCTGAGTAGTGCGGTAGTAGCACAAAGTAGTTGGCTTCTTGCTCACTGGTTTATCTCCTCTCAGCTCAGGCTTATCCGGGAATCAGCTCCGACTTTGACCTTGTCACACTTAAATATGATCGAGGCTAAAGTTCAGAAACATAATTCCTCTGGTGACTCATAAAAAAAAAAAAGTGATGATAACATCTACAACTCCGATATTCCTTTAAACAGATAAATATGTAGAAAAATGAAGAGGCAACTGTTTGTTGTTTCGCAAGCTCGAGCTGAGGGTGTCAGATGAGGAGCTGCCTCAGCTTTGGTTAGTAAGGATTTGCAAAGAGAATCTGGTGAACCGTATGGCTCAACACTGGATTTGTCTCCAAATAACTACCTTTATCAAGCATTCATTCCAATATAACCTTTGAGTCAATAAATCATACATTATTGTAACACATTTCCTTAATGTAGTTTGTTTATAGTGTGATAGGTCTCCAGCATTTGTTTTTCTTTAGTATGAATTGGAAACATTTTCCTTGGGGAACAGGTTTATACAGAAATAACAAAAGTTACAATCAAACACAAATTTGAAAGTTGTTTGTTGTTGTTGCAGTGAAGGGGCAAGAAAAAGTAGAATTAGATCACAGCAATAACTGCAGCATAACTGTTGAAGCTTGAGAGCTAACACTACATGATAATGAACACATGTTAAAGCAACAAGTGTCAGCCGAATGGATGCTGTACCCGTAGAACTTTCAATGCAAGTTAAAGAGTATGATAGTGTATGACTTAAAAGAAAGTTGAATTAAAATGTCTATTAATTTAAACGGAAGTCAGATAACTGGGCTTTGGGGCTAACGGTATTAGCATGATGCAAATCACTGTATGTTAAAGGCATCAAAGACAGGGACCTGTTTAAAGTTCTTCACCAGTTCAGCTATTATTATCACAAATATTTAAAATCTTACCGTGGTGTTAAAGCGTATTATAAAGCCATATTTTGTTTCACATTTTGCTAACGTTGCAAGTTAGCCAAACTACATCGGCACGTGTCATCCCATTCTAACAAATTATTGTCTCATTAAACAAGTCCGTAGTGTGAGTGAATAGTCACCCATGATCGGCTTGTGCGCCTGTTCTTACCTTTAAATTGACCTGAGAGTATTCGTACTTCAATAAACAAAAGAAACAAGCAGCTTCTTCTTCTGTTCTATCACGCTGTACTGCTCGGCATCTGTAGTGTTGTATTAGCGCCCCCGGTGGACAGTTATCAAACAGCGTCTGTCAGCCGCGTACATAATTGGCCAATTTGAGGCCCCTGGTTGACATTAAAAGACATTAAAAGCAGTTTGGACAGATTTTTTCATGCATTCTTCTTTTCTCCGTTTGTTTCCGTATAATCTGATCTGGCAGGTCACAATTGGTCACGGGCAGACATTTGCTCAAGAGTGCAGACTAATTCGGATAGAATCTAATGATAGGAAATGATCAGTTTCGTTGGAAACACTTGTAATAACATTAACATATGTTTGACTGGAATTTGTAGTCATATTATTGCATTTATTTATAGCGCTATATCATGTATTTATGTGATGATGCAACACATATGTGCTGTAACGTAATAAAAACACCTTATGACATGGTAAAAAGGTATTTCTTCATGATAAATAAATATCTTTTTACCATTTATTAGCATTCATACAGAGCCTAATGTTTGGCATTTAATTCTCACTCATGTGTATATTGAAATAATTCATTTGTATTGAATGAGAACTTTTACGTAGACACTTAAGGTATATTTTTCACCTTTATTAGAATACGATTTTAAACTTAAAGCTGTAATTAAGTATTTTTGCAATGTTGTGTTGAAAGTTTTAGTAAGCTTAACCATTTGATTAATTCAGAATGTACTAAGCCTATCATTTGAACCATTCAAGCAAAAAGCAGCATTTGTTCAGCCTCCAGTGGGAGGAGGACATTCATTTCTGTCATGTAGGCAAATGAACCACAGACAAGGGAGCTGAGTTTTTGATTTGTGTTTTTATTGGCTTTGGATCACAAAAAGTGGCCTGAAATATGTCAAATGTAAACATGTGCTTAACATTTAGTAATAAAGAATGCTTTGAAGGAGTTCTTGACTTAAGCTGAGATTCAGCTGAGACTCAAAACAGACCTGCCTGGGTTTAGGCTGCTGTGTTCATGGTAATGATCGGCGCCACATAGTAGTTTTTACACGGGAAGGTTCAAAACTTACACTAAAAGCACATAGATATACGTATCTACACTGTAAAGAACATCAGTAAATTTACAGTGGCCCGTGAAATTATATCAAATTACAATTAAATGTACATTTCTTCCTGTTGACGTTTTGCTTTATGGTAAGACGTATTGCATCACTTCCTGTTACCTTGTTTGTGTACTGTGGAATTTCTGGCTCCTCTTGGACTACTGATAATTATGGAAGTTTTTCTGTGCCATCAGAGTTTGAATACGAATTTCTAATATTAAATTTTTACAGCATCAAAATCAGACTTTGAATTTGAAAAACCAACAGTGTAAAATAAAAATTCAGTGAAAAAAAATTTAACTTAAAAAAATTCAGTGGAAAAAAATTTAACGTAAAAAAATTCAGTGGAAAAAGAACCACAATTAAAGCTGCGGTCGGCAACTTTTTTTAGTCATATTAGCTTGAACTGTCATGGGATTCTGGAAGTAGAATATTAAATAGGCTGTTTAGGAAAAATAACGAAATCTGTAGCTCCCTCTGAAGCCTGTAATCATGCTTGCAAAAACCGAGCACTCCCGGCTGTTTTTAACCAATCAAGTTAGGGTGGAGGAATCCTACCTGTCAATCACAGCTTGTGCACACGCTGCTGAGTGTGAGTCTGCCCCAGCTTGTGTGCGCTCACACTGGTGTGAACTCACGTGCACAACCTCGTCCACAGAGGGGGAGGGGTTTGGGGGGCGATTCGGAGCTTGTTAGAGGTTGGGGGAGGGACCTGAAAGTTGTATCAGTTCGAATTTTCCGATTTAAGGGGGGATTATAGTTCTGCGTCTATCGTCTTGACGTGTTGCTTTGCTCTGGTCGCGAACCACTTTTCATGTTATGGTTCTGCAACCTCGGTCTGGAATTTCTCGGGACGCACAGCAGTTTCCCCTCGCGAGAATTTCGGTGGGCGGTGACGAGAACTTCGTCGGCGCCGGCAGAAGTGTTTATCTTTCAAAAAAAAAAAAAGTGTATGCAAGATATGGATCTGGAGTTGCTCGACATCGAAGAAGAACAGCTTCTTTTATTGGAGTTGGCGAAAATGCAAAGGAGGAAGCCACACAGACAACCGGAAAGGCACACCGAGGACCAATCACAGCCGCTTTTGTCTGCGCACTTCCGTTGGTGGTCTGCGTGCGTCTGTCGCGTAGTCAGGATTTTTCTGAGGTGCACGACAACGCGCGCAGAGCCTCTGCGTGGGGGAGTGGTCAAGATTTTGACGCTCGCAGAGGCTCTGCGTCCGAGCGTCAGGCTTTGCGTCTGAAGCATAAATCAGGCTTTAGACTCGTAATTTTGAAAACCTGCCGACGGCAGCTTTAAAGGGGCACTAGGTAGCATTTTCACCTTAAAATTATAGCCTTCAGGAGTTTACCAAAGGTTAAACAAGTCAATGGTAAGCGAATGAAGCCTGTCCCGCTCCCAACAGGGGTCTGTGTGCTGAAAATCCCATATGTAACTTCGGCAGGAGCGACCCGCTTCTGAAGTGTCGTGATGCGCAAGAAGAGTCGTTTGTGTTTACGGCACTTAGCTAGGTACAGTGTTGTGCCAGTTCACAGCTTTTCTGAACTAGTTCAAGTTCAGTTCATACATGCTCAAAGTGAACAGTACACGTTCAAAGTTCACAATTTTAATTCTGAACTAGTTCAAAGTTCAGTTCATTTTACTTTTTTCGTGAGATATTCAAATAAATATTTTTTTCACACTACGAGCTAGAAATCACTATATGTTCTTTGAAACTGCTCATTGTAGACATTTGCTCATGACACTGCAATTGTGGGTTTCTTACCAGGTGATGAAACTTGCAGCAGTACAGACAAGGTAGACCAGTGTCGTTTGCGTTTGGGGTTGGCAGGGGGTCTTTTTTCCCTTTCCTCCCTTATGACCCTCGAGGGCGTGCATATATGCATTCACACTGGATGGGATGTTTTAACTAAATGTGCCGTTTCAAATTCGAGAAGGACGTTGTTGAAGTCCTAACTTGTTTTTGCTGCGCAGGTGGACATACAGTATCTCACACAGAAAAGTAAGATTTTTGCCGTCGGGGTCTTGGTTTGCAAGAGTGTAAAATTGTTTTAAATGTTCATAAGGAGAATCGGTGTCTGTCTCCGTGCCATCACTTCCACTAGCCTTTTTTTTTTAATTGCAGCGCTTTCACTCACTCTCGTCATTGCTCTCTCTCTCTCTCTCTCTCTCTCGCTCCTCCAGCCCTCCGCGCGCAATTCATCACGGGTAACGTCGTTCGGAAGCCAGTATGTTATTCAACTATTCTCAGCCGGACACTGTTGCCCGCAATGCATTAATTTGCGCACACAATGTCAACACCATTTCTGTCTGGTGATACATGATTTAAGCGGCACCAGCGAGAATACAGGAGGGAGGAACTTTCTCTCATTGTGTTTCAAAAGAGAAAACAGATGTCACTCAGTTTTCAATGGAAAACAAATTCCAACGTTCATTTACAGTGATGTCTGCCGTTCATGACACATAATGTGAACTCATTCACGTTCAAGTTCTTTATTAAAAAAACGTGTTGCGTTCAGTTCAACGTTCGCGAAAAAATGAGCGTGTTCAATGAACGCGTTCTTTTGAACTCGTTCACGCACAACACTGGCTAGGTACTGTATGCTAGTTGTAGTTGTAGGCTATGTGTTCGCTTGCGTTGAAGAGCCAACACCAAGCGTTTCATATTCTGCCTTTCACAGACTGAATATGAAACGTTCGATGTTGGCACTTCCCATCTTTGTGAAATTTCTCCAAGCGTGATCTTGTTCATCTACCATAGTGATCTGCGTTTTAGATCGTAAAGAGACAGGTGATGATGGTGCTCTAATTCCTCCTGAGTTCGAGACGTTGCCTAGCTTCAGAAATACACGGACTGACCTGATTAGAATAAGAATAGCGTTTTGATCCGAACAAGAATTGTTATCTACACATGAAAATGGATTAATTTGTTCGGATTATGATTGTATTCGGAATAGTGTAGAGCTAGTCTGCGTTTATTGCGGCGTGTGTGTTGGTAGTGCCTGCGCGCATCTGTCTAAGATGTAACTTTTGTAAGTGTCTGCTAATACAAAGGAATCACTCCACGAATACACCATGATGAGGGAAGAATCCCATTCAAGATCAGCAACAGTCCATCCATACATCCATACATCCATTATCTGCCGCTTGTCCGGGGATCGGGTCGCGAGGGCAGCAGCCTGAGCAGAAAAACCCAGACGTCCTTGTCCCCGGCCACTTCCTCCAGCAACAGTATTATAGCATATTATCTTGAGTTCTCTCTTCAGAAAATCTCTGATTATAGTATCTTACGTGGGCAGTCTACACTTGTGAATCGTTGACCTGACTGCACTGACTAAATAACACAACAGCAGCATTCGCCACGATGTTTAGTTAGTGGATGTGTATAATACAAAGGTGGGCATTTTTACGACAGTGTAGAATTTCAGGTTGACCAATAGAGATCGCTATACTGCCTCTAAACAACCTTGTATCCCTTTAACATAAGGGTAACATAAAGGGTAGCAATCGATCCCTGTCTCAATTCATCAGATCAGCTCAATAGATATTGAGTAATATCTATTACTCAATTTTATTCACACAAATGGCAAATAAAGTAAACTAACTCACCGAAGCACCATCACCTGCGTTGGAGGACATGGCTGATCTGTCCAATGTAGCGTAACTTGATTGGCTGCCGTTTGATGAATTGAGACAGGGATCGATTGCTTCTCCCTGTTTACCCGGATGTTAAGTCTGGTTCTTTTTCCACTGAATATTTTGAAGTTGAATTTTTTTCCACTGAATTTTTTTTTTCCACTGTTGGTTTTTCAAATTCAAAGTCGGATTTTGATGCTGTAAAAATTCAATATTAGAAATTCGTATTCAAACTCTGATGGCACAGAAAAACTTCCATAGATAATCACTTTATTTCTACTTATAACTTACATAATTTTGCATAGTTAGTTAACTCTATAGCATACATTCTAACGGTCCGTGTAACGCTTTGCAGTGCTTTCATCCATTTTTAGAATTCACATGAAAAAGATGAAAATTGGGTTCAAAACTTCAATTTTCAATTTTGAAACTAGTCCGTAAATAGATAAATAGCATTATTTTCATTCAGTCGGTGATCAAACACGATGAAAAAACAAAACAAAATATCAACTCAAACTAAAGTAAAATTTGTTGATGTTTTCTTTGTAATTTTTGTTTCGATTTTAGTTGGGCTAAATAATAATAATAATAATAATAATAATACATGCCCGGTAATATTGTTGTAATGATTTAAATACTTGAACGCAGTTTTTCTAGAGAAGATAATTGTTTTGTATATGGCATTATCGTCCATTGACTCTTTTGGGCTTTCACATCCGCGAGCATACCGACAACCGGTAAGTGACCTGCTGTTTATGTCATGGCTTAGCCCAAATGCAGAACACACACACAAGACCGATATAAATAATAAATGTTTATTGCAAATAAGACTGGATGGTCGGCAACTGAAGATCCTGGAACTGGATGAGCACTGTACAAGAGGAGGAAATTAGCAGAGAGTTGTTTAATGATACTGAAGGTGAAGTGGATGACGGCTTACTGGTGAGTGAACGAAATCCGCCAGGGAGGAGTAGTGAGGTTCTTGGAGAATCCGGAGATGGGCTGCGTTGGAGGGTGAACAGCGTTTGGTCAGATAAGCTTTCCAGAGGGTTCGCAGAAGGTTTCATGGATGGGGGTAATACTCTCAACTGAGTTCCTTGGCTTGATCCAAAAGCGAGGAGTTCTGGAAACACCTGGTGTCAAAAACAGGACAAGATACATGAGCAAGATTTGAGCATAGACTTGGTCAGGGTGGTAACAAACGTACCATACATGTGAACACTCCGGCGAGGAACTGCAGACAAGGTGGTTCCTTTAAGCCTCTCCTGATGAGGGGATAACAGGTTGCACCTGTTGCTGGTGCCTCCTGAAGTCAGACGCCACCTCCTGGAACAGAGCTGTAAGCAGCAGCCAAACACAACCAAGCCTCCAGAACCTGACAGTTTATAAAGTTGTTTTGTAACGTCCCCATGCCAGAAATGTGAGAACCATGCAGATGGTTTTGATGGTAAGGCTTGTGACTTTATGGTCGGATGGTTTATAAAGTGGTGTGACGTTTCTGCAGGGTGCAAGTTGTTGTTTTATGTGGAAGGTTTAGCACTTGCCCTTTGGCCAGCACGTATTTGGCTAGCATGACAGGCTGCGCAAACAGCGCAATCGCCGCACAGGGAGCGCCGATTTGCACCAGTCTGTTTCCTACTGTCAGTATTAGACAACCTCTAGCAATGGGATTGCACTTCAAATGCCCCGGAGTTCCCCTTTAACATACGCCATTTTCAAGTATGCCGTCCTAATTTTGAACCAGGCAGCTCATGCACGAGAGTCATGTTGGGCACGAGCACATGCACATACAAATTGGTGGGTGGCTACATGTCCGGCACCTACAGCTAAATGTTACCCCAGGGAGAGTAAAAGCAATATTCCATGATCTTTGGTTACTCTTTGCTTATCTCATTATTTACTAGCCTAGCCTTGGCCATTCAGTTCTATGGAGGGCGGGACAGTAGCTATATAATTTTTTTTTTTGCGGTGAAGAGGGGTCCTTGAAAAATCTTTGGCCATATAAGGGGTCCCCAGCCCAATAAAGTTTGAGAATCCCTGATCCTGATCCTGCACTCCACCATTCTTCTGCAAAATGCATAGGCCTACTGTTTGCTGAGATTGTCCAAGAATTTTGTGGCTTACTGGCCTAACAGGGTCAGTACACACTGAGTGTCTCTTGCATTGGTCTATGTACAGTAACAATTGTGATCAGAATTACCCTGTGTGCACGCACACACACATACGAGCGCACACATACAAACTGCCAACTGCTGATCAAGCTCAATTTACATACAACAATTTTTTGCTTTGAATTTTTCCCAGACATTTGAGTAATTGCAGTTGATACTTGATAGCAACTGAATTTGTGTCGCTTTGATTTGTAAGCATGTCACAATTGTAATAATGATTGCACATATTTTTTAGGATGGACCCTGAAGAAAATGAGGTGCTTGATGGGCTTCAAGAAGTAGAGCTTGAAATTAAAAAAGCTACTGCCAGGGTGTCTGAAAACCTAGATGAAAAGTTCAACGAGCTCCAGATTTCTGTCGGGCATATTAACACCAATGTCCTACAGATGGTCCAACAATGTGAGGTGTTACAGGAGGTAAAAGAAAAAGTGTCTGAAATGTCTATGACACTACAGATCGCCTCTTGTCTGCGACAGGCATTAACATGCAGAATGTGTACATCTATTCCAGACACAGTCCTTGTTGTAACTGTTTGCTGTGGGCAGATGGCAGGGTGTGGCCCTTGTGTCCAGACCTATGTAAGTGGCAATGACACCTGTCTGTTGTGTAAAGGGCGGATTATAGTTATGCGTCTATCGTCTTGACGTGTTGCTTTGCTCTGGTCGCGAACCACTTTTTATGTTATGGTTCTGCAACCTCGGTCTGGAATTTCTCGGGACGCACAGCAGTTTCCCCTCGCGAGAATTTCGGTGGGCGGTGACGAGAACTTTGGCGGCGCCGGCGGAAGTGTTTATCTTTCAAAAAAAAAAAAGTGTATGCAAGATATGGATCTGGAGTTGCTCGACATCGAAGAAGAACAGCTTCTTTTATTGGAGTTGGCGAAAATGCAAAGGAGGATGCCACACAGACAACCGGAAAGGCACACCGAGGACCAATCACAGCCGCTTTTGTCTGCGCACTTCCGTTGGTGGTCTGCGTGCGTCTGTCGCGTAGTCAGGATTTTTCTGAGGTGCACGACAACGCGCGCAGAGCCTCTGCGTGGGGGAGTGGTCAAGATTTTGACGCTCGCAGAGGCTCTGCTTCCGAGCGTCAGAGGCTTTGCGCCTGAAGCATAAATCAGGCTTTAGGCTCCAATGTTTGCCAGCAAACTGGTATATTTGAGAGGTCTGGCCGAGATACTGTCTAAACTTAACAATTAGGCAACATAAACAAAGACATAATTTACAGTACACTGTATTGTTTAGGTGTATTTAGATAGCCTATTCTGTAACACTTAGTTTTATAGTGATATTTTATTGTATTTGGCATCTTCAGAAACTGAAACGAAATGTCACTCTTATGTAACCATGTCTCACTTTGTACCGGTGGACTGTTCTCTCACATTCCGTAAGCTTTAATAATGTGCACCAGATTTAGTGCCTTCAACAGGATAATGGAAAGTCCTGATTCATAATGTTGTTGCAGTAGTATAGTTTAAAAGTTATATACTACGCTGTATTTTATTTTATTTTAATTTTTATTCTGTTATTGTATTTGAGTGTATGAGGAATGTTTATGTTCTGTGTTTGGCATCTTCAGAAACTGAAATGTTGCATAATGATGTCATGGCTGTTACGACTGATGACAGAAAAGTTTTATGTGATGTCAATACTGAAAAGGAAAGTAAAATGTTTAACAGAAATGACTTGTTTTATTAATTAGTAATACATACAGTAACTTCATGCCATGATAAATGTATATTAGTAACAGAAGGAAATATGTGTGATATGGGTAGGGGAGAGTAGATTATTAAAGTGTGCCAGTGGGGTAAAGTGACTGGAGGGAAGTTATGCCATAACCTGTTATTGGAGAGCCATTGAAGAAATTGACCACACATTTTTGAAAAGTAAGCCATTTAATTCATCCAGCAAAAAATAGTGTAATTGCATGAAGGATAAGCACTTATAACTGCCAACAACGTAGCTTCTTTGCCGCACAATGTAAAACCAGGAATCCTGGGAAGGATGAGGGGCAACATCATCTCTAGGGCCCCCTACCCTCAGAGTTGACAGTCACACCACCACATCTATTGCAAACAACAGTACTCAGGTCAACATAACTTTAATGTCATGGACAAAACTGGTGTGCCAACAGTACAGCCACTCAATGAGATTGTCAAAGAGAAAAGGGAGGACACAACATGTGTCTGATATGACCAAGAAGTCCTGGCCTTGGTAAAGAAAGTAAACTTTTGCTGTGCTCATCTGGTGCAATATTCTTACAATAAAACTTTGTTTTGGATTTATAGCATAAATTTTTCTGAGATCAAAATATATGGTTGCACTTCAATTTTCAATGGCACAATGTACTCAAATGTTTTTACTCCAAATCCCTCACCTAGGTTAAATTGTGCCACAGGACCACTTTTTCTCAGACAACTTACAGTACACATAAGTAATTTTAAGGCCGTTCGAGTTCTCAAGTAGTAGTGCAGAGCATTATGTTGGGGCTGTGTTGTGTGATTGTTGTGGCCAGAGACGGTGTTGGTGAAATTATGCATGAATGTGTCGGTCTGACACTGGTGAAATGTAACAACTAATCCTTTATTTTTAGTAGGCCTATAGGCTACATGCGCTAGGAACAATTCAGCTCTGCTTCAATGTATGCCCTGTGGAGTGGAATAACTTGATCTGTACATAATTACACGTAATCACAGGGTTAAATGGCATAGTTTCTAAATGGTAGAAAAGTAGATTTTTTTCCCCCCTTCCATAGCTATTGAGGGTGTAATAATAGCCTATCAAACATGACATGAAAGGTGCAAGGCAACATCTGCTAGCTGTGGAAGATGTCTGACTGGAGTGCACTGGATGCGTATGAAGTTGTTATCCGTAGATTAGTGGAGGAGCAGTCCTATCCATGTAAACAGGTCAGGGAAGTTCTGCAGAATCAATATGGACTCGAGAACGGTTCCAGTCTTTCCTCGATTTCGAAGTCTTGCGCTCGTAAGAACATTCACAGATACGATTACTCATGGCTTGGTCAACACGGTGTGGAAGCAGTCGTGGCTCCAGCAGTGACCGTTTGTGGTCCTGTTTGCGGCAGGAAGGTAATGACCGGCATGCTGAGAGCCTCAGGATACAGGCTGGGCGAACGGGTTGTAAGGCGCGCTCTGGCGCAGTTGACCCCACAGTATACCCAGATGCGCAGAGAGGGGACGGCTCGCCAAACAAATCCACACCTTTACTATGCGGAGTACGCGGGGCATAAATTACACGCAGACCAAAACGAGAAGTTGGTGGATTTTGGGGTTACCGAAGTTATTGCCTCAGATGGCTTCAGTGGGAAAATCATGGCATTTTCTGTCATGCCCATAAAAAACAACCTAACGATTTATGATGAAGTTTACCGGGACATTTGCTTAAACTATGGGCTTTTTGACCAATTAAGAGTGGACCATGGCCGTGAGTTCTACTTGTGTCTTTATCAACAAGACAATCTCCAGGCCCTGCGCACTAACGTTATGAGACCGCCCTTCATTCAAAGCCAATCAAGGCAAAACCATGCCGCAGAGCGAAAATGGGTTGAGGTCAACGCAAGAATAAACTACCCAATCAAACACATATTGTGTGCGTTGGTCAATGACGGGTTTTTGGATATAGATGACCCCTATACGAAACACTGCGTCTCCACCATTACCTCCAAATGCTGCACAGTTGGGATCCGCAATTTCATACAGGCTTGGAATGCGCACACAATCCCCTCTAAGGGCATACCAGATTCTCTGTTCGCCGCTAACTTGAGGACAGCTCAAATCCCACCATACTTCTTCCCACCTGCTGTCGAGGTTGCAGATGAATACATCCGGAACGGTGGATCCCTGACCTTCCCCACCCCCTTTGGACGGGACCCCCTCGATGGTCATCCAGAGCTTCAGGTGCAGAGGGAGACACTGCTGCGCCCTGCCCATTATGAGGACGTGTTCTACTCATGTCTCACAGGTCGAGGGGAGCTGTTCTGGGAGGCTTTGGAGACCTACATGAACATTACCAATGGTCTTGAGCCGTAGGGCAGGCCAATGTCTTTGCTGTTGAAATTAAAAACTGATACATTTCTCTCTACTCACTGTCATGTCTTTGTTTAATGAATAGTCTTGTGTTCAAAATGCCACTGTCAAATAGGCTAGTGCAGACTTCACATCCCTGGCCCCAAAGGGTCATTATGACGATGATTAAGAATTCTACTTTTGGCAATTACTTGCCATGGTGTGGCAGGCTATATTATGTAGGCCTATGTTATGGCCAAGGTAGGCAGGCTATATGTCCAAATGGTACTCTAATGGTACTGCAATGGCCATGTCACTGTGCACTGTCTCTGATAATAGATTTAGGCTTAACTTTGTGACTCACAATTACTTATGTATCAGAGATAGGGCTATGTTTTTTTTTGTTTTTTTTTACATGTAAGACGCATGTGTTGGCGCTAGTGGTAGCGCATCTGCGTGCGGCTCGGGTGGCCGGGGTTTGATTCCTGCTCAATGCACATTACGTGTTTATTATTTATATTTTTCTCAGAAAATGGCACGTTATGATAACGTTGCGGGAACGGGAGCCTGACTTCAGGTGAATTCTAAAAATGGAGCAAATCACTGCAAAACATGGACCCCCGGGGGCAGTTGCGCTGTAACCCATGCAACGTTTCGGTTCAGCTGATGTCTGCTTTGCAGAGGTCATTCACACACTTATTCCTGTCACATTCTTAAAGTAGCCTACATCTGCGTCTTTGTAGGCAATCATCTTCGTGCAGTGAATGTACTAAAATAAAACTTAGGATATTGTCCTAGGCCAGTGTGTTTACGCAGAGGGCGGGGTTTACACACTTAGTATTAACCTAATTAAATAGGCTACTCATACTGACCGTTTAACAAAATGTAGGCTATTCGTGCCCAAATATAGCCTAAGTGGCATAGGCAACACTCAGCATCACCGTTTCTTTACTGATAGTGCAGTATTGATAGTGCGAAGGGCGTAAAACATATGACAATATTAAATCATGCCGCAACTTAATAGGGTACTGTAGCCTATTGGAAAGTTTGCAGGTTGGCCTACAGCTGAGCCAGTTGTTCTGTCAGATCTGTACGTCTCAAGCTGACTTGCCATCCATTTCATTTGTAGGCCTATCTCTACAAAACACATCTGGCGCTACTCGAGCCAAGACATCCCCCCGGCCCCTGCGTGCATGGTTCAGTCCAACCACGACGCAGAAATTGAAAATTGGAATATTAACTCATTTTACTTTCCATCGACAAATTACAATGAAATGAACAAACAACATCAATTATCTGTTTTCTGAGTTGTCTGGAAAATTGAAAATTGAAGTTTTGAACCCAATTTTCATCTTTTTCATGTGAATTCAAAAAATGGATCAAAGCACTGCAAAGCGTTACACGGACCTTCTAACACTCACTCCTACCGATATTTAGTCTTTTTTTTTCACTCTTTAGCGGTGTGTCTGGATCTCGAGCTTAGCATGGCTACCAGTTCTCTCCCTCCATCTCCTGCTTTCACCTGCTCCGTGTGTCAGATGTTTAGTTACTCCTCTGCCTCCTTTATCAATAATGGTACATGAAACAAATGCAATATTTTTGTCTTGGAGGCAAGGTTATCTGAATTGGAAACTCGGCTCTGAGCCAGATCCCTTTAGCCCACAGGTGTCAAAGTGATCCGGTAAAGGGCCGGTGTGGCTGCAGGTTTTTGTTCCAACCCTGCAGCAGCACAGCTGATTTGTTTCATTCAATCAACTGAACTGTCTGCACTGAAGGTCTTAACCAGTTCAGTTGATTGAATGAAAAAAAATCAGCTGTGCTGCTGCAGGGTTGGAACAAAAACCTGCAGCCACACCGGCCCTTTACCGGATCACTTTGACACCCCTGCATAGCGTAGCTAGCTCCATTAGCCTCCCCCTAGCAGAACCAAAAGGTCCCGAGCAGCCGGGCCCCCAGGTTGGCAGGGTGACTGTCAGGAAGAGAAGGCATAGCCCTAAAGGCATAGCCCTAAAGTCAAGCCCGTGGTTCACCATCGATCTGTCCACGTTTCAAATAGATTTTCCCCACTCAGCGACACACCCGCTGAGGACAAAACCCTGGTAATTGGCAGCTCTATAGTCAGAAACGTGGCATTAGAGACACCAGCGACCATAGTCAAATGCATTCCAGGGGCCAGAGTGGGCGACGTAGAATCCTATTTAAAACTGCTGGCTAAGGATAAGCGTAAATACAGTAAAATAGTTATTCACGCCGGGTTAGGGGCCAATCGGAGGTCACTAAAATTAATGTTGTATCAGTGTGTAATTTTGCCAAAACAATGTCGGACCCCTTTCTCTGGACCCCTGCCAAATCTGACCAGTGATAACATGTTTAGTCGCATGTCTTCCTTCAATCACTGGTTGTCTAGATGGTGTCCAGCAAACAACGTGGGCTACATAGATAATTGGCAATCTTTCTGGAGAAAACCTGGTCTGATGAGGCATCCATCCCACTTTGGAAGGAACGGCTCTCATTTCTACAAATATGGATGAATTTATTAGTCATCCAAAAACATGACAACCCAGGGTTGAGACCAGGATGCAGAGTTGTAGTCTTACACACTTCTCTGCGGCTTCCCACCTGCTGCTACCCACCCAACCAATAAACACTAAAGGAGCAAATCCTCTTGGGCAAGAAAAAATTCAAACAAAAACTTTAACTGAACAAAAACATCAAACTATTAAATGCGGTTTGCTGAATATCAGATCTCTACTTTCCAGTGGCGGCTGTTGACTTAAAACAGGGGAAGCCCATATTACGCGTTCAGGGTTGTAGTGGCTCGTGCCATCCCAAAGCAGAAGATAGCAAAGTTAAAAAGAATTAGTTATAACATAGCTGTGTCTAGTATGACAAGTATGCCCAGCAAATACACAGAAAGAAGGTATAGACTTTGAAAATTCACACAGCAAGGCCAAAATCAAGTATGATTGAATCTAAGGCCTGTAAATGGCTGGATCTGTGGCTGGATCAGAATCTGTGGAGCATTTTTCCCTGTCATAATGAATACTTAGAGTTTGATGGTGGTGGTAAGTATTCTTAAAAAAGGTAACATTTCTGAATGGGCAGCATGAATTCTGGAAAGAAACAACTAAAAGTATGAGTGAAACTCCGACAGCACTTTCACAGACAACCAGTCTCTTTCGTATCCGCTTTGGGACTGAAGTTCCAGCGTGCTTCTCCCCACTTAAAAATTCGGCTGCCAGAACATCTCTCATGATGGACAAACACTAACTCCAATCATCACGACACAGCCCCTCATATTGACACGCCCACGTCTAATCTACCCCCAGAGACGCTGAGCTGCCTCGGAAGTGATGAGTTTTTGTCGATTTAGCCAATGATGACCTAGCCTGGGAAATCCCATGCTGCTTTGCGCTCGATTTCATTCTCACTGCAAAGTCAGCCTGGAAACCACCGCCCTTATTTTTGCCAGAGTTTGGGAACCAATCACAGAACGGGGGGGGGGCGCGCGCAGCAAGACGATGACGACGTCCATGCGCTACACCGAAGCTTGTAGAGTGTTAATCCAACATGACAGCGGACACAACGTTACCGTTCGATGCAGCCTTAGAAAGTGTTTCGGAGTAGATTCACCCTAAGGTCATTTGAACCGTGACATCCAGCCAAGTAGCCCACCCGAAGTTTTTCCGATATTGGCTGAACATCAGTTGAGTTACTGAGTTATCCCGAATACCTTAGTACAAGCGCTGACGGACCCTGGCAGTATCTCCAAAATTACCACACTAAAATCACATGTCATGACACCAAACTTCTACAGTAGTACAAATATGGTCTGTACTCACAAAACGATGCATTTGGAAGTTTGTACATAGTCCAGGAGTTTATTATTATCATCAACACAAGCCTGATAGCTTTTCTGCTTCTAAAGCTTCGTTGACGTCACTTCTGGGAGCTGGGAGCTTCAAAGTAAGATGAGGGTTGATCTACTACTGTAGACAACAAAGCAAGGCTGCTCAATTTCTCCATTGATAAAATAAATTCACAACTCTACAACATAAAAATTCATGTAGAATATAGCATATAGGCCTACTTTGTTGTTAATTTAAGTAGCTTAGAGCGCAAGTTTACTTTTATTTTACTTTTTTTTCTTCTTCCTCGTCGAATTTCTGTCGTCATCTGGTATAAGTGATACAATTGGCTATGAATCGCGCGCAAAGCAGCATGGGAAGAACCTGACGTCATTTGATAGACATTCGTAGCGCCCAATAAACGGCTCCAGGCATTCGTAAACCACGCCTCAAATACGAGAAAATGCACACCTAGTTCCCAGACCACCATCTCATCGAGATTGTGGACGCGTCAGCCAGGCGAAATGATGACCTAGAATTGTAGAAAAAAATGGGGCTGCGCAAGATGGCGGTCAGTGCAGTCGTGGGAATTCGTGGCTGAATTGAAATTCTCAATTTTCACTCCTCTCTACTGCTTTTTATGGACTTATCACAAGCCAGGAACCTTTGCAATACTAATACAATTCTCCCTGCTTAATCCTACAAAGAAAATGTGTTGCTGTCTGCGTCTTTACATCGAAGCCCACCGAGCGCGGCAACAGGCTGATGGTAACTATCAATAGCCCCATGCTAGGCTAACATCCCACGAAGCTGAATAACAACTAACATGTTCTCGACCGAGCAAGGTATTAAACGTAAAGGAAAAGAACCAGCTGTCACTACCAAGAGTTTAACTACAGTTTTATACAAAGGCAACATGTCAGCGGTTAATTCCAGCGCACAGGCTGGCTCTGCAGCTCCTGCTGCTACCAGCTCCGACCATGAGTATGCCTGCTCCTCCATCACGGGCAGACAGAGCCCAGAGTTGACGCCACTTCCAGAGTCCGACCCTAACACTCCTGCTAAACCAACTGAAAAGAAGCTGAAAGGTGAATTAACACTCTCTCAACTACAAAACAACATTGCTGGTCTTATCAACGAGAGAGCAGACAGTCTGGAAAACTTGATCAACCGTAATACTGTAAGCATTGACGCTCTGAAGAAGTCAGTTGACTTTGTATTTACGGAGGTTGAAACCCTAAAAGCTGACATGAAGGTGGTGAACCGCACATGTGAAAACAACAGCCAGAAGCTATCAGAGGTTGAAATAAGAATCAATGAGGCAGAGCGGTATCAACGCAGATGGAATTTGCGGCTACATGGGATCCCCGAAAACAAACAAGAGAACATTAAAGCCAGAGTTGCCGACATCTGCTGTGCCGTTGTTGGAGAGAATCAGGTCAAAATCAAAGAAGATATCGACATTGCTCATCGTCTGGGTCGCTTTAACGACAAACAGAAGATGCCGAGAACAACCATCATCCGCTTCACCAACAGATCGTCCCGTGACCTGGTGTGGAGAATGGCCAAAAACAGCAGCTTTCTCAAGGATAACAAACTGAGATTCACGGAGGATCTCACCACCGCTGACAAAGCTCTGCGTGAGAAACTTTGGCCAATGATTGAAGCCGCCAAGAAGGAAGGGAAAAAGGCACACTTCGCCGGGGTTCGTGTGATAATCGAAGGAAAAGAGATCCGCGGAATCCAGTCTACTCCTGACCAGATGGACACAGCAAGACCCCCTTGATGGAAGACTACAACACTGTATCCACTACAAGCACATGTACTCTTGCCCTGTCTTTCTTCGAAACCTGCATGATGAGTATTTGTGCTCTCTCCTTAATCCACTTTCCGTACCTGTAGGTACAACATTACACTAAGCACTATTGCCCGAGATTCTTATTTTTTTATTTTCATTTTTTTCCAAATAGTTTTATAACTGTTTATTTGTGCCCTCTTCCATGTGCACTTACTCCATTATTCAGTACAATCCTATTTACAGCCATGTAGTACTCAAGTATTTAAATTCACGTTCTTTCTATTACTGTTGGCTGACTGTGCTAAATATAATTTCTAGATATATATTTTCTTAACTTAAATAAACATATACTGTTCTGAGATGTAGACATAAGCTAAACATTAGTGGGTAAAGTTAATCCACACCCTCTATTCAGATACAGTATAACTCAATGCGATAATGCCTGAGACCTTAATTTCATATTTGAGCCCTCTTCCTTATGCACTTACACTATTATTCAGCACAGTTTATATTTTTATTACTGTTAGTTGATTGTGTTCTTTGTTTTAAGCCTAAACTTATACAGTTCTATGAGGTTTGCGCATAACACTAGTTATCGAAAATATAAACATATTTCTTAAAATTCATTGTTCCTGCAAAAACGGTTTCACTTATTGAGAGGTGAAAGTTGGTTACTAAGTTCTTAACACTTCCTACATTGTCATTATCAGTTTTTTCTCTAAATGCCAGGGGTTTAAGAGATAACATTAAGCGTAAAGCTTTGTTTTTATTTGCAAAAAAGCAGAAATCTGATTTTCATTTTTTTCAAGAGTCACATACAGTGGTAAATGATGCTTCCTTTTGGAAAACTCAGTGGGGGAATAACCTTTGGTTTTCACATGGATCAGAAAGATCAGCAGGGGTCACTAGCTTACAAAACAACTTAAACGGTGTTGTCCTACACTCAGAAAGTGACCCTAAAGGCCATTACTTAATATTAATCCTTAATGTTGACAACAATATTATCCTTCTTGCTAACATATATAGATATAACTCTAAACCGGAAAATGACTTTTTATTTGATGCTTTAGAATCTAGCATTCTGCACTGGTTGTCAAAGTACCCAAATGCGCTACTCTTTTTGGGTGGTGATTTCAACATTGCTTTGAATGGTTCATTAGATAGATGGCCCCCAAATACTAACAATTCATCTGCTTCTACTCTGTCTACCTTCATGAAAAAGTTTAATCTGGTCGACATATGGAGGAAGAAAAATCCTGACAGTAAATCTTATACATGGAATAATAGGGCTTGTACTTCAATGTCTCGCATAGATTATTGGTTAGTTTCTGATAGCTTAGATGAGAATAACATTACAGCCAATATTATAACAACGCCTTTAACAGATCATAAGGCCGTGTCATTAACTGTTTCCTTTGGCTCTAACACTTCTCACGTATTTAGAGGCTCTTACTGGAAACTTAATAACTCTCTTCTAAAAAATAAATTTGTAATTAAAAAAGTTCAAACTCTAATTAATATCCATTGGAACAAAGCTTTAGTTGACAACTGTTTTTTCAGAAACTGGGAACTTTTTAAATTTGAGGTATCAATATATTTGAGAGAATTCGGTGCATCGTTATCAAAATCTAGAAATATCGAAGAAACAAATGTGATTTCTAGAATAATGACACTTACTCAAATTTCTCCTGAAAATTTATCAGAAAATGACTTACAAGAGTTAATTTCACAACAAAATAAGTTAAATGACATATACAGAATGAAAGCAGAAGGAGCCTTTGTAAGGTCAAGAAGAAAATGGTTGGAGGAGGGGGAACGTAACTCTGCATATTTCTTTCAGTTAGAAAGAGCGCGTGGTAAAAGCAACTCTATTCAAAAACTCAGTATTAATGATATTATCACTGATGATCCTAAAAAGATAGCTAATTATTGCGCCACATTTTATAAATCCCTATATGAGTCACAATATAATGAAACTGAAGCCGACAACTTTTTTGCACACTTCACTGAATTAAAATTAATCGGTGAAGACCAAAAAAATGTTTGTGATAGTCCCTTAACTCCAAACGAAGTTCTGTTTGCAATCAAACACTTAAAGCCTAATAAATCCCCTGGTGTTGACGGCCTAACGTCTGAATTCTATATTACTTTTGCAGAGCAGCTGTCCCCCTTCCTCCATGGTGTGTTTGTAGAGAGCATTGATGAACAAACCCTTCCTCCCACCTTGTGTCAAGGACTCTTAACCCTAATTCCAAAGCCGAAAAAAGATCCTCTCTTGATTGATAATTGGAGACCGATCTGCCTTCTTAACAATGACTACAAAATTTTAGCTCGAATTTTTGCTATTAGAATGAAATCTGTTTTAGATCACATTATTGATGAAACACAAAGTGGTTTCATGAGACATAGACACATAGCTAATAACATCAGGCTTGTACTAGACCTTATCGATTATGCTGATCTTTGCAATGATAACAGCTTAATTTTGTTCTTAGATTTTAGGAAAGCTTTTGATACCATCGAACATAATTTTATGTTTCAAGCCCTAAAAATATTCGGTTTTGGTCCTTACTTCTGTGCAGCCATCAAGACCATGTATAATAATGCTAATTGTTCAATTAAACTACATGCAGGCACATCTCCCAGGTTTAACCTAGAGCGTGGTGTTAGACAAGGCTGCCCGGTCTCACCGTACTTGTTCCTAATTTGCACTCAACTACTTTCAGATTTTATTAAACTCAGCCACCTCAAAGGCATTACTATAGCTGAAAAGGAAATCATAATTAGTCAGCTGGCTGATGACACCACTTTATTTTTAAAGGATGCTTCTCAAGTTTCAGTAGCTGTTGACATAATTAAGTCTTTTTCTAATGCCTCTGGGCTCTGCTTAAACATCAGTAAATGTGAACTGTTAGCTCTCAAAAATTGTAATGTATCCTCCATCTCTAACATTCCTGTGAAAGATTCTGTAACCTATCTCGGCGTAACAATTAACAAAAATCAAAATACTAGATGCTGTCTGAATTTCAACCCCATTATAAGTAAGGTACAGAAAAAGCTGAATTCATGGCTCCAAAGAGACCTGTCGATTAGAGGAAGAATCCTGCTATCCAAAGCAGAAGGCATTTCCCGTCTGACTTATGCTGGCCTGTCTCTTGATGTGAACAAACAGACCGCTGAAGCAGTTGATAATATGCTATGTAAATTTGTATGGAGAAATAGGATTCATTATATTAGGAAGTCAGTTCTAAGGAACTCGTATGAACACGGTGGAATGAATTTTCTTGATTTTTCAACCCTAAATAATACCTTCAAAATAAATTGGATAAAACAATTTCTTAAAAACCCATCCTCAACATGGAACTTTATCCCAAACTTCCTATTTTCTAAACTTGGTGGCCTTAAATTTATTTTACTTTGCAACTACAGCATTGAAAAGATTCCTCTAAAGCTTTCTAATTTCCATAAACAAATGCTTCTTTCTTGGTCTTTAATTTATAAGCACAATTTCTCACCTCACAGATATTATATCTGGAACAATAGAGATATATTATACAAAAGAAAATCTTTATTTTTGGAAAACTGGTTTGACCATGGTATTTATTTAGTCAAGCAGCTTCTCAACTCTAATGGCTTTTTAATGTCTTACTCTGAATTTCTCAACAAATACAGTATCCCCATTTCGCCAAAAGAATATGCTATTGTTTTTGACGCTGTTCCGTCTGGTGTGATTATGCTACTTAAAAGCTCCATTACATCTGAACTGTCTTTTTTGGAATTAGACCCTGCTGTCACTACTGTTGGTCAGATTTGTTTTTCTACGAAGAAGAGTAATAACAACTGTAATATACGTGCTTTATTTCAAAAAGACTTAATCTCTGTTCCAAATGTAGTTTCTCACTGGAATAGCCTTACTTCAGACTTGAACTGGAAAAGAATCTGGTGCCTTCCTTTTAAATTTCTGATTACAAACAAGATTAAAGAAGTTTCTTTTAAAATGATTCATAGATTTTATCCCTGTAAATTATTTTTATGTAGATACAAAAAAGACATTGCTGTGGACTGTTCATTCTGCAACCAATGTGAAGAAGATCTTTATCATCTGTTCTGGTCCTGCCCTGTTTCATGTGCTTGCTGGCAAGATGTTTGTACATTTATTTCCCTGAATATCTTGTCTGATGTGTCTCTTTCATATGTGAATGTGCTGTTTGGGTTCCACTCCTATCCTGCGATCAACAAAGATCATTATTACCTCATCAACTTGCTTACTCTACTTGCAAAATACCACATACACAAATCCAAATTCTCTAATCACAATCCATCATTTTTAATTTTTGAGAAGGAACTCAAACAATACTTTACAACAATCCAATATTCTTCAAACAAAAAAGCCATCAAGACCACTGAGCTATGCATTTTATATAATATTTTACTGGACTAACTTAACAAAGCTTATATATTATTTTGAACACTGTGACCCCTGGCATTGTAATGTTCTTTGAATTTAACAATATATGAATGTAATACTATGAATACCTAACTGTTTTTTGAATTTGTAATGACCAATTTTTCAATAAAGTTTATATAAAAAAAAAAAAAAAAAAAAAAAAAAAACACCTTAAAAAAAAAAAAAAAAAAAAATTGTAGAAAAAAACTTGACTCTCCCGCCCCTCCTTGAACCCGGGCAGCCCTCGGCTTGGAAGCCTGGCTGTTAGTGGCGGCTTCATAAGATGATTTCCTCAGTGAACAGCGGCGATTTCAGAACAAATCACTTCATTAAGCTACAGGACAACATGTTGTAGTCATGAAAGTAAATGCAGTATTGGGCATATCTTGTGTTTTGTGAATAACTGTTTTATCGTCAATTTAACATTGAAGATGTAGCAATTTCGCCAGAGAATGGGAGAGGCTGCCCGGCTTCCCGTGTTGTCTCTGAATAGCCGCGGGTGCTCCTTTCCAAGTCTCTGTTAGTGAATGAGTTGATTTGTGTCGTGATCATCATATTGACATACTTTGTCTTACAGAAACCTGGCTGCAGCAGGAGGATCATGTTAGCATTAATGAATCAACTCCCTCTGACTGTTTAAATGTTCACGTTCCTCGAACCACACGCATAGGAGGAGTGGCAGCTATCTTCAGATCAGGGCTATTAATCAGTCCTAGACCCAAGATTAGCTTTAGCTCTTTTGAATCTCTGATTCTCAGTTTTTCTCTTTTTTTCCCACCCAAAGTGGAAATTAAGATTAAGATCATATTTATTGTCATGCATACATGCATACACACGAAATTTGTCCTCCGCTTTTAACCCATCCAGGTTGGCACCTGAGCATGAGCTGCACACTGCTGCTCACGCACAAAGCAACATTTTAAAAAGCGCTTCCGAAACTTTAGTGGAAAATCCACTTGTGACTCAAAGAAACAGAACAAACCAATAAATAATCTTGTCTCTGTTTTAGGGAATGATCTGTAGCCTGTGGAGCTGGTTGTGGAAAGAGGAATGATGTTGAACATAATGGAAAACACAACCCTTACACAATATCCTGATTAAACAACCGAGTGTTTTCAGTCAAAAACTTACATTTGAAAAAATTTGTTAACTAGCAGATTTTTGTGGAATAATTATGCAGCGACGGAGTCATTTGACAACCCTAAATCAGAAGAAGGAGGGATTTGAGTGTGTAAATGCCAGGGATCTTTGATCCGGCACTGCATCAAGAACCTTCAGTAGCTGAACAACACAGAGTTTGATTCATAAATGCCAACTAAAGACTTCACTGTGCCAAAAAGAGGCTTCATGTTAGACTTGTTCACAGGTGGTGTCGACTTCTCTGGGTCGGAGGCATCTGGGATGGACCATCACACAGTGCAGATGTGTGCTGTGGAGAGAGGGATCAGCCAGACTGTTCAATCAAACTGTTCTCAACAACCAGTCCAAAAGCCAGGCTCTGTGGTGGAATAGGGTTGTATCAGTGCCCTTGGAAAAGCTCATTTAGACCTCTGTGATGGCAGCATTGATGCAGAAAAGTTGAGAAACATATGCTGCTTTTAAGACAACATCTTTTCCAAAGATATAGGAATAAAAATCCTTGTTCTGCACATATTACAAAGGCATGGCTGAGGAAGAAGAGGGTATGGATACTGGACCATGCCTAACAGGGGTTGCGGAGAATTATGAAACAAAAAATGTGACGACAACCCCGTACTGTTAAACACCTTGTGATGGGGAAGAAAACAACTGAAACTGCTTAGTATGCTCAATGCCAGAATGCCTTTTAAATTTTGTAAGAAGGACTGACACCACTGTAAAGTAATGGAACCAACTTTACTTCAAATGGGTTGCAGGCCTGAAATATAAAATGTAAATTAGCAAATACTGAGTGTGTTAACAGACACAATTAAGTTAATGAAAAAAACCATGAAATACTGGGATTCATCCATATGACCATACATAACATCATATGGAAAACAAAACTGGTTTAACATTTTATTTCCTTTTTTATTTCATGATAACAGAGATCCAGACTTTGGTCGTGCTGCACCTGCAGTATCATGAAGTTTCCCCACTATTTGTCAGTAAAGACGTTTACGTTGAGTGAAACTTTCCTAAAGTGAACAGCAGGTGGAGACAGAGACCGTCCTTGAAGCTCTGCTTCAGTTTCATGTGGGAAACCTTTTAAAGGATGCACTATTGAGAAAGCTCTCTCAGTATACCGTGAGTTGTGACCTTAAGATTTCAGAACCTTCCCCTGGTGTCTTGTTGCAGAGGTGGCATCAATTTTCATTTGGTAAGATTGATGAAAAAAAAAAAAAAAAAATCTTCCACTCGTTCAAGGCAGTTTGAAAGGGAAGAAATTCAGTGTATTTAACCTTTAGTTACCAACAAGCCACCACAAGTGACACAAATCTAAGTTGGCTGGAAACCAGATAAATCTGGGAGCTCGTGTTTCATTAGATCTGGCAGATTTTTGACTTTTCATTTGTCTGATGTTGCAAGGCTAACAACTTAAGGCCATGACACTTAAATGGCTGTGGTGCTTTATTTTTAGGCATTGGACTCTTGAGAAATTTGCAAAGGAGCAGAGCTAACCCCAAGGTGCTGCAGTGGCAGCTCTGTGTCATGCATTTTAAACATGGTTGTAGGGGGGGTGGGAGGCTGGATTGTAAAGGGAACAACAGAGCAAGGGAAAAGGAGTTTGTCAGAGTTCATTAAGTATCAAGGGAACATCGCTGGAACTGGCAGTGTAAGCCGCGCCGGGGCCCTAGTGCCATTAATCACGACTGACATGAAACCAGGGGCCGAGAGACAGAGGCGGGGGGGGGCTCTGTCAGAGACTCTGGTAGTGATTATAGAATGTGGTCCATGCAGCTCGGGCCAGGGGTGTTGAAGGTAAAACACACCACAGACAAGGCAACAAAGTTCAGCTAACCTCACACAGATCCCACTCACATAATCACAGGTAGACTGTGAGGAGAGACATGTGACTCCAGGCTTTCAAAACATGACAGGGTAATTGCAGAGGGAGTGGAGTATTTTAGCCTTAGAGGCAAAGAGTAGAGCAGAGTAAAAGCTGAATCTCTCCCTCTGTGCCTTTCCCCCTGTTTCTCTCATGTATATGAGCTGAGCCTCTGGCTTAATAGCATGCAAAAGGAAGAGAGTGGAACTGCGACAGTAACAGAGTGCCGCTCATATATCTCTGTCGGCCTCCCTTATTTTCTCTCTATTCCTCCAGAAATCTTGTGGTTGCTTGCCACACTGCTGCCACCCTGGAAGAAGAAATAAATGAGAGCGAAAAAGAGAGGGGAGAAAAGAAAGAGGAGAGCTCGTGACTCGTGAAGATGGAGGCCTCTGTTAAGTGCTGTGCTTGAAAGCCCGTCCAGCCTCATTAGCTGTCAGTTGTAACAATACTGAGCTGGCAGCGAAGACTGCTCCCAGTCTCGGTGCCATAAATCACCGGCTGACAGGGCCCAGACAGGGCTGGGAACCAGCGCACATGCAAGACTCACTTGCTTTCTGTCTCTCTGTTGTTGCCATTTCTTTCTCCTCTCTCCCTCTTTTCCACAGCTAATTCTTTTTCCTTCTTCCATTCCATTCCAGTCTGCTCTGACTCTATCTCTCTCTATCACACACACTTGCAACACATTACAGCATGTCAGCAGACAATCCAGAGCACATGTGCTCGTATACTTGCCTTTTGCAGTTCTTTGGTTCACATCCTATACATAAGTGTGTCTGACAGGAGGGGTTTGGAAAAGTGTGCAGTTTTTTATGATGGATGAGATGTGTTCGCTGGGTCTGTGCATGCATGCATATTGTAGCTTTCACTCTTTACTTTTGGTTTCTTTGATATTTCATGCATTACATATCATTCAAGTCCAGATACATAAAATATTTCTTCATATTTAAAAGCATTGCAGTCCTGACTAAAGCTGTTTTGGTTGCAAGACATTTGAATGTAATACATTTTTTATGTTTCTGTGTGACAGCATTGTAAAACCTAATAAACTAGAAGTCCATTTAAGGTGGGAGTGTAAAGAATGAACTGAATGTGTAAACTACAACCAGCCCACTTTCACTCTGATGACATCACAGTGGTAATGAACCCTTGGTGTCGCTATTTAGAATATAAGGTACCACTTAATCTCATTTTTCAATAAGCAGTGTTGTCCCATTGACCCAAAAGAAGTCCCTAAAAAACGTGACTTTACTGTTGCTATGGTAAACTATAAAGATGGAGGAAAAGGTTGCGGCATTGGTCAAACTGGTCCATGTAACATAGCTGTCATTGAAAAAGAGCATATTATGACCCAAAACTCAAGTCATTTTGTAAAAAGATCTAAACCTTGCCATAGAGTGACAGATAATAAGAAATCTAAAAGGAACGTAAAACTAAAGTCTCACAATTACAGTTTTCAAATATCAGCCACAGACGTCACAGAGTACATCCACTTCCAAATCCTCTTAAATGTGTCACTCACAATCTATGGTATGTTACAAGTTGTTTTTTTTCCCAAGGAAAACAAAGACATGAGTTGCCCAGCCCTGCCTCTCGCTAGCAGTGGTTTAGTGCAGGTTATATGTGGTAATATGTGAGTATACCCACTATGTTTAAGTCATTACAGATTAAACTCATTTCTAAATGCTCTTTTATGTGTATCATGTCAGTATCTAGGTAAAAGTAAGGTGTTTGTTCCTCGGAAGGCAAAGAAATTATGTGAGCTAGTAGTACTTCATATTACATGTATTACACAAAAAGCTGTGCATTTATTGCCATTACCAGCCATTATCTTCCAGCATTGAAAGCAATCCTGCAGTTATGTGTTTCGCCGCAGTAGAAACGTTGTTGGTGTGAAGGCAAATATGTAGCACATAAACCAGCCCAACTCTCATGGCTGACCGTGCTTTAGATTAGGAGATGTGGTGTCGATGAATTCAGATCCCTCCAATTTCCCATTGTAATGTCCTTTGTTCTTGTAAAAATATCTGATTATACCTAGCCTGGCGACGCCATCCTACGTACTTCCGCCCAAAGATTTTGGCTCCGCACATAGTCTGGCCAAATCCCCCTACCTCGGTTCGCTCAGTGTTTTGCCAATCAGCAAACAGTTGCGAGTGGTGACGCAGAACTCACGCGCGGAGTCCATTGTAGTCCATATAATTGTAGTTCAACCGCAGCGGAAATAAACATGGCGACGGAAGAACGCTAGAAGCTATCCATGAAGTTGTCTCAACTCTGGAGATCATTACACAATTAAAACGAGAGCAAGAGGAATGCCTCGTCAATATTGTTAGTGGCAAGGATGTCGTAGCTCTCCTTCCAACTGGCTTTGGGAAAAGTTTGATTTATCAAATGGTACCGGTATAATGAAAGCGTGGGAAGCGTGATTCGCGAGCTAGAGCCTCGCGAGAGTAAGCATGAACCTCGGCGCATAACCTACGTCATTTCTAAACATTATGATTGGTTAAGGGAACTCCGTTACTCCAATGAATTTAAGTTGCTGGGTAAGGTCCCGCCCTCCATGGAAACGGATTCCTCTTGGGTTTTCCCAGACTGTTTGACAGAGTCAACAGTCGGCTTTCGCCCAGGCTAGATTATACCCACCTCAGTGGACAAATTTGAGATTGGCAAGATCTGCAAGCATAAGGCAGTAAATGGGAAGTACTACTGAGAGAGATATTTCCTGTAATACTGAACTATGTTGCCAGCTCTCTAAGGAACTGAACAAACAGGAATAGAGGAAATGAGATGGACATCATACGCCAAGTTCCATAAATTCCCATAAGATGTTAGGAAAATCTTCATGACATGCAAACAATATCATAACATAGCTTGTTATTCCAAAAATAATTTAGAGAATATCCTGGTTTAGATTTAAAAAACTGGCATAACTGAAATGGAACAGTCAGGTACTCCAAAGAAATCTGCTCCATCAAAAACCACAGGTCAGAGGAGGACACAGTTTGTTGGTGTTGCATTGAGGAGCTACTGACATGTAAAATTTCCATGCACAGCTCTAAATGTAAATGCATGTCTGAATTACCATGTGAAGGAAGTAATGGTTTGTTTCTATCCATGAGGCCGAGCAGGAGTAGCCACAACCATCTGTCAGCATCACTTGTAGTGACTTGTGATGATGCGTGTGACACGCCTGGAGAGGAAGGAAGTTGAGGAAAGCAGGACTGTGGGTCATTAATCACTGGTCTCTGGCACATGAACACACTCACACACACGCACAGACACACACTCACACAGAGTTATGAGGCTTGCGAGACACTAGTGCTGAGCTTGCAACCGGAATAAACCCAACTGAACATTTATACACACAATAAGTGAATGTATAAAGTATGTGTACATACACAGAGAGTGTGCTCACAGCTGAGCTACAACATAATCAGTTGTCTCTGATTGTATTGGACTCCCCCTCTTAACATCCCGACGCTCCTCATCCTTCTTTCCAAGGATGCATATTTGTACCAAAACCTAGCAGGACTCGGCTGGATCTCACAGACACAAACCTAATAACTCCACCTTAGCATTAAACTCAACATGAATGTTAAGACCCATTTTTGGCGTTGCTTGCGTTTCAACTCAGTAAATTTGTGAGCGCTAATTATCAACAATATAAACCATCTTACTTCTAAAGTAACTGGCAGCTGAGAATACAACACTAAAAGGTAAGAGAGGGAGATAAATGTCTGGCTCCCTAGCTTCTAAATCGCAAGCATGTATGCTAGTTGCTAACTTCGCCTTTGATTGTTCTGTTGTTACAGCCTTTTCTTTTCATAGACAAGACATGGGCGACAAACCAAAAGAATGAACTGTAAGATGATGAAAAACTTCCAGACCTACAGGAATACACATGGTAGGATAATTGTTTTCCATAGGTCTGTCGCAATGAATGACCCCTTTGAAACATTAAATAATTTCATCCATTATCATAGAAATACCCATCAAAGCAGCCTTAAAGTAAAGTGAGAAAATCAACCCATCTGTTGGTTCTCTTTGGAGACCAACACGAATGTCGTAACACCAATAAGCCATGATTTACCTTCAAAGGTCTGGACAGTCATTCTAATCCTCCCCTCTTTTTGTCTATCTATATTGCTAACAAATGATTCTGGAGAGAAGTTCCAGATAAGGTCTTTGCACAAAGTTACTTTTGTCCCAGCAATCTCCCTTTAATGCCTTTCTTATGGGTGTCTGTCTGCTTTTTCTTAATGGTTAAAATGATTACAGAATGTGTATGTGGTTGTTGTATGCATGCGTGTGTGGGTGGACAGGGTAATTGGTCCTCTGAAAGTGTCCATGTCTGCTTAGGGCACATGATGCTACAGCGTATGTACAGTGTGGTGTGGTGCTGAATTGTGGGGGTGTGGGAAAGCGATCAGAGTCGACTTCAGAGGGAACTGAGGAAGAATGAGGAAATTGCAGACAGATAGGCTTAATGGTTGCGCTGAGGGAAGAGGTTGTAAGGCCAACAGCTGTTAGCCATCCATCTGGACCAGCCTGGACTGGGCTGCAAGGCAGTGACGTATTCACCTTCAGGGGATGAGTGTGCTGGGACTTTCCATCAGAGCTCTGCCAGGAAGACTTTGCAATAACTTTATTGAGTTTGTTTTAAATCCCTTGAAGGCCTAATTTTTTTTCAGTTTTATTAATATGAAATCTAGTTCACAACTGAATATGACTAAATGCAGTTTTTGAAAATATATTTCTTTTTACTGTTAATTAATTGTTCAAATTTACTATGCACTACACTATTTGCTGTATTTGAAGACAAGAATGTGGGCAAGAAAAAGTCACAACATACTGTAACATGGTCTCAAAGTGTTGATAAACATATATATTTCTACATTACAATGTCTCATGAGAAGACTAATTCCATAAGTTAAAACAATGACAAATATTAGCTGGGAAATTCTAGCCCTATAGGGTACAAGGTGTATTCATCACCTCACTAGTTGACCAGGAGGCTTTTCCACAGGTATGGATTAAGGCTGGAGGAAAAAAGACGAGACAACATGTTTGGTTGAAATGTATTGTTTTACAAAGGGGATTTGTGTGGTTTTCCTGTCAGAAAAAAAAAAGTGCAAATAATTTATTATCCTTTCCATCTTTTTTTATTTCTAAACACCAAATCACAACAAATGCCATCTTCAAAGATACAGCCCAGTTCAAGCCAATTGTAGTCCATTTAATTGTCATAATACAGTCATAATCCAATCAGTTCCAATTCATTACATCCCAAATTAATCAAATCCAAACAAAGCCAATTTAAAAAAAAGTTGCCTAGCTAAGGAAACCAACAGATCGCACCAAAATTTCTCTCCTATCCAAACTCCCGTTATGAGCAAGTACGAGGCGACAGTGGAAAGAAAAAACACAAGTTAATGACGACAATAATGTACATGGAGAGTAAAGAGAGCAGAGGGAGGAAAGATGCAACTTCCCCCAGAGGTTTGGGCCTACAGCAGCATAAATATTAGATGTTTCGGGGTCACCTGAGCCATCCCTAACTATACGCTTTATCAAAAAGGAAGGTTTTAAGTAGAACCTTAAACGGAGAGAGCTAATGGGAAGTTTAAAAAAAATAAATGTTTGTTTTCATACAAAAACATTTGTGTTGGAATTTTTTGATTTTCGATGGGATGGAAAATTGATTTATCCACCATAGTATGTCCAACTCTGTTACAATAGGTGACAATATGCACCCAATTAGATTATTTGTAATAAGCTTTCTGTACTTAACACAATAAGTCACAAACCAAAACAAGGGACAATTTAGCTTGCGGAAAATTGGAGTTGGACATTTTTACTGTTTTGTATCATTTCAATGTGCTGTATATTTTATTTTATTTAAATGAGATGTACATCATCTCTTGAGGCATTTGTTACCGCCTTAATCTTCTCTTGTTTCTTCAACAATTGAAGAAGAAGCCAAAGTCTTGGATAGGAACTGTCATATGTTCAATATATGATAAACACCCATTCAAGTCTGAGTCACGCAGAGCATATACATCCATTCATTTTCCACACCCACTCAATCCAACTCACAGGGGGGCTGGAGCCCATCCCATTCGCCACCAAGCGAGGGGCGGGGGTCACCCTCAAACTACATTGATTGGGTATATTGTGCAATTGTACACTTTCATTCAGGCTGACGACAAAAGTCTAGTTTTAGTTGGATTAACACAATAATTAGATTTTTGGTGACTGAAACAAGTCTCATTAACAAAAGCAAACAGCAAAACAGCAAAACTGTAAAACGTATATGTGGCGACCAAATAAAAGTCATGTATCACAAGCATTAACATGTGACTGGAGTTTACTGGTAAATGGCCTGCCTGTCCTAGACAGCTTGTCATTCCCACTGACTCAGTAAAGACCGTCAGAACCATTTTTCAGACCTGATATCTACTTAATTAGGGAATTAATTTCAGAAGGATCACTAGCATACTGATCTTATGATGTTAATCTATGTAGCTAATGATGCTTTGCTAGGGACGTTTAAGAAACATTTACTGACTAGGTATATCATGAGAGATGTGGTTCTCTTTAAAAAGGAGTTGTTGGAGATATATTGCGCTCTAAAATGCTCCCCTACTGACTTCAATTTTGAGACTGGGTGATTTCATCGATCTTTATATGTAGACCACTGTAGAGAAAAAGAGTCTAGCTACATGAATCACTAATGTATTTTCATTTAATATCCTTATTGCTGAGTTATTCCAGTGCCACAATAGGTTTACAGTGTTTGAAAAGAGTAAAAGGTGAACGGATGCATTCCAGCAGCATGTGAGTGTTGGAGATGTTGTTGATGTACATGTTCATCCTTTAGATGCCCACATGAGGCAGAAGGTTTGTTAAATCTAACTATTTCAAGTTACAAATTGAGTGATGTTTTTAAAGCAACCTTCTAAAGCAGCTTTAAAGAATAGAGATGATGGAAAAAAGTTTATCATTCAGCCTCTAAACTTTGAGAATGACGTGAATTTTCTCATCTCCCAGCGTGAGTTAATGCAAATGCAAACCAAATACACACTAACAAAACTAGAGCATATTGTACTCTTAATTCAAACTGACTATGACCTTAACCTATACAAAGAAGAATGTTTTGGGACAAGACAGGACAGATGAACATCAGATGACAATCTGTTACAGTTAATTGCCCATTCTGTTCAAATCTCATCTGTGTGAAGGGATATTGGGAAATAACTGATGAAAACTAAAGTACCTCTGGACAGCTGCTGTTGGATTCATTCTGAATGTGACATCAATCCTGCCGTTGATGTTTAATCATGAAGCCGTGAAATGAATAGAAATAAGGCTAAGCTAGCCATCTCTGGTTTGTGTTGTTGATTTTTCAGAGCAGAGGGTGAAAGCTGATGAGGTGAATTTACTCACTACCTCCTTATGTCATTTGAACAAACACCCTCCTTTTCCCCTCGAAACTACCACACACGCACGCACAGTTTGCATTTGTGCAGGCATAGACAACCCCAGCCCGACTTCCACCCTATAACCTCACTATGGGCTTACACAGCAGGCCTGCCATAAATCAATGGGCAGGATCATGTCTGCCAGTTAGACTAAACAAGAGCATTTGTGAGGATTTGCTCTCACCCATTAATCATCTTGACAGCTTGAAAAACACATTTCCCCTTTAATGACTGTATTTGGATAATCAGCTCTGTTTCCCTTCCCACCCTCTCCCTGGCTCTCCCTCCCCTCTTATACCCCCCCCCCCCAAGCACAGTCATATAGGCATATGGGTGTCTCACTATTACAGGAGGAGGGACTGTAGAGGTTGGGGAGGGGTCTAACACCCTCTAAAATGGTTCTCAGAAAAAAGTAAAAATAATCACTGTGCCAGAAGAATTTTTCTTCCGCCCTCACTCAACAAACCACACGGCCTCTGCTAATATAAACTTGAGTATGTGAGCACACATACTCTCTGTCACAGTCCTGCTAACTAAACGAAAAGGAGTTGACCACCAAGATTAAATATGGGTATCATAGGTTTTCAAATTGCAAAACATCTTGTGCCTTAAGTTTCACTTAATGTAGATTGAACATGGTGTCTATCGTTCTGCAAGAGCTTGTTATGGTGAAAAAAACTGGGCCTCCACCATGTTACAATAGACCAGCTGTGTTCCAAGACTCCAGAGCTGCCAATGCTACGCATTGGGGAGACATAGAAATTCAGCTAAAGAAAGAGAAACAAAGATGTAAACAGCCTGTTTAGATATTTTCTCAGTACATGGTACTCTATGGTTGATCTGGGCATGGCTCTTCCAAGCTTCGTTTTGCATTGGACAGTATCCCAATCGAAAATGTTATGTTATGTTATCTCTCACTTAGCATGTGTGAAAAGCCATGACATGGAGACCAGACATACAACCCCCCTTTGTCCATCCATCCATCCATTTTCTATACCCGCTTTATCTGTCGGTGGGGTCACGGGGGGGGGGGGCTGGAGACTATTCCAGCGGTCATTGTGCGAGAGGCGTGGTACACCCTGGACAGGTCGCCAGTCCATCACAGGACCACACAGAGACAAACTTGGATAGAACCTACGCATACATGGGGAGAACATGCAAACACAGAACACAGAAAGGCCCCAGTTGGGAGTAGAACCTGGAATCCTCTCGCTGTGAGGCAACAGTACTAACCACCACACCACCATGCAAAGCCCACCTCCCTTTTTATTTGTATATATTACATAACATTGATGTAGCAGATACTTATCCACAGCAACTCACGGTACAAGTGAGAGCGGTTGTTGCGCTAAATTTCCAACAGGCTTTTTGTCCAGTAGAGTTGGAATATCTTATCTCTGGTCAGTAGAGAAAAAAAGATTGATCTTTGCATTCAAACTTGTACTTAATAAATGGGTTCCTTGCTTACAAAAAGTGATGGATATAAGCATGATGTCATACTTGTTTCTCGAGGCATATTAAGTACAAAATGTCCAAGACAAGGTGACATTTAACAGAGCTGCTGTAAACTTTCTGTAAAAGACACGAGTGACAGCTAACTTAGGCTAAATGCACACAAACACAGGTTTACAAGTGTTTCGGCGTGTGCTCTGCTGCAGAGATATTTATTTATACCCACAGGCAATGATTTCTTTCTAACTTATAAGTTGTATTTCCACGTCACTCTAAAGTACCAGCTTTGTTCACTTAGAATTTCACCTGAGGTAGCACCAAAAAAGTAACAACTGGTATGAGTTATTTGTTGGTACCTACAATGGAAAACCAAAAATGAGCAAACTATAATGAACAGCATCATCCTGTGACATAATGCTCCATGTAATAGAAAAACACGATAATAGGAGTTCGTGCCCCATTTTGACATGGACATCTTTTTGTCACTCAGTGAATCTCACATATGATAGGTTATCTCAGTCACATGGCAAAACATAAGATAATTATGTAACCCGAGAGTCGAGGGTATATTTGGCATTTTTGTCTACTTTTGATTTTACCTTGTCTCTAAAATTGGCCTTAGGAGTGAGTGTGAGCGTGTCTGGTTGTTTGTCTCGTTTGTCTCTGTGTGGCCCTGTGATGGACTGGCGGCCTGTCCAGGGTGTACCCCGCCCCATTGACTGCTGGGATAGGCTCCAAGCCCCCCCCACGACCCGACCGACGGATTCAGCGGGTATAGAAAATGGATGGATGGATGGATGATTTTACCTTTATTTTTCACCTTAAAAGCTGTTTACCTTGCCTTGGTTGGTGTCATTTTTTTTCAGCACAACCTCACGTGTGACATTATTTTTTCATTTTGACAAACAGGACCTAAAATCACACAATAAGGCAAGGCAGGCAAGGCAAGGCAATTTTATTTATAGAGCACAATTCATACACAGGGCAATTCAAAGTGCTTTACAGCTACATAAAATCACAAGAAGGCAATAAAACCATTAAAAAGGAATAAAAAAAAAATAAAAGAAAGAAATCAAAAAAGAAAGAAATTTAAAACCCATTAAAATAATCATTAATTAATTAAAAAGTGAAGAGTGCAGATAAAATACTTTCAGGTGTCATATGCACAGCTAAATAGAACTGTTTTCAGCCTGGATTTAAACATTGTCAGAGCTGAGGCCTGTCTCACATCTTCTGGAAGACTGTTCCAGATGTTAGGAGCATAAAACTGAAATGCAGCCTCACCTTGTTTAGTCCTGACTCTAGGCACCAGCAGGAGACCCCTCCCTGAGGTTCTCAGAGCCCGAGTTGGTTCATATGGCTCTAACATGTCAGAGATGTACTTTGGCGCTTGACCATGAAGAGACTTGTACACAAGCAGAGCTGTTTCAAAGTCTATTCTCTGAGCGACAGGAAGCCAGTGCAGAGACCTGAGCACTGGACTAATATGGTAGTATTTCCTGGTTCTAGTCAGGACTCGAGCAGCAGCGTTCTGGATGTACTGCAGCTGTCTGACAGCCCGTTTAGAGAGCCCAGTGAGCAGGCCGTTACAGTAGTCTAACCTGCTGGAGACAAACGCATGGATCAGTCTCTCTAAGTCTGGTTTAGACACTATTCCTTTGATTCTGGCAATGTTTTTTAGATGGTAAAAAGCTGCTGATGTTACAGATTTAATGTGGCTGTTAAAGTTCAGGTCTGAGTCCAATATTACCCCGAGATTTCTAACTTGATAGTTAGATTTTAGAGAGAGAGTCTCAAGGTGACTGATAACACTTTCTCTTTGTTTCTGTGGGCCACAGACAATGATTTCAGTTTTGTCTGAGTTTAGCTAGAGGAAATTGTTTTGTATCCACACACTGATCTGTTCGATGCAGCGACACAGTGTATCTACAGGCCCGTGTTCACCTGCCGTCAGTGACACGTAGATCTGAGTGTCATCTGCATAATTGTGGTAGGACACATTATAGCTGCGTATTAGCTGGCCTAGTGGAAGCATGTACAGATTGAACAATACGGGTCCCAGGATTGACCCCTGGGGAACCCCACAGGTCATAGCCATTTGGTCTGAGACACAGTTACCAATTTCAACAAAATATTTCCTGTCCTCCAGATAGGACTTGAACCAGTTTAAAGCACGACCAGAGATTCCCACCCAGTCTTCTAACCTCTGTAATAAGATCGCATGGTCAACTGTGTCAAAGGCAGCACTCAGGTCCAGCAGAACTAAGACTGTGACTCTACTTGCATCTGTGTTCAGGCGGATGTCATTTGTCACCTTGATCAGAGCTGTCTCAGTGCTGTGGTGGGGCCTAAAGCCTGATTGGAAAGTATCAAAAGCATTGTTAGACAGGAGAAAGTCACTAAGCTGTTGGTATACAACTTTTTCTAGGACTTTGCCTAAGAATGGCAGGTTTGATATGGGCCGGTAGTTGTTCAGTACTGTGGCATCAAGATTGCTCTTCTTTAGAAGAGGCTTAATAAAAATGTAAAATCTGAGTACGAAAAAGTTTACGATGAAAACCACACGGTGCACTTTGTTTACCATTTCTTCCTGCACCAAACGGGATGACAATATTCAGGAAAAAGCATGGCATAAGTTATTCATCACAGATCTGATTTTACTTGGCCTATCGACACAGTTTAAAAACTTGTATATATTTTGAATTCCACACTTTCAACACAATATGAATTGGAGACTGTCTCAGCCAGACTGCGTCTTTGCTGCTACCTCATCTTAAATCTGTCATGAATTGGACGTGCTAATGCGTCATTTAACTGGCGCCATTTAACTGGCGAGGGTCTGTATTTAGAGGTTGGAGGGGTTGAGGATGGTGCTACACATGTGACTGTCAGGTGGCCGAGCCAACATCAAGTCCTTCACTTACATCTAGTGTTTTCAAGTACTTTAACTTCTACTACTACTTGGTTAGGGTAAAAAACCTTATGGCTTTCATTACAACGGACCGCGTAGGAATGCATCTCATCAGAATACAATTTTCTTGAACTACTGGATGCCAAATCCTGCCCTCAGTGAAACACACAAAGCGTTCTGGATGCATGATGAACCAGATGTACATTTCAAAAAGTCACGTTGGGTGGCACAAAAACAAATATGGTCCTCATCAGCATGAATACAAAGTTTTTTACTGTTTAGTTACGAGACTGGGCTGGAAAGGTATAAAACAAAGCAAAGCTACAAACCTGACCATTACCCAAACATTACCCAATACATAATTATTCACAGCTTTAATACACTGGTTACATGTATTTTATTATCATGTATTACACAGCTTATACAGATATGTAATGTATGCACCCCACATTCCATAACAGTTATATTTACAGTTAAGGACAATCTGTGAGTAAATCACTCCAGCGGACTTTTATCAATATGTTTCCCATTATTTTCTATGTGTGTACAGTTCTTTCTAGAAAGGTGAAATATGTCTTTCGAATCTCTATCCTGATCTTGCAAAGAAAACTAAGCTTCTGATATAAAGACTTTATAAAGAGTGTAATTTGGCTTGTAGTGGCGATGCTGAAACAAGGCAGACATAAAAGAGACATAAAACCTATGATGCTTAAAGTATGAACATCATAACCACAGGAGATACCAAAGTGTAGGAACTAACTAAGCTGTCACTCAGAGCATGAGTCAGGATCATCAGTGCTGCTGCCTGTTCTTCGCCAAGGCACGTACGTTTCCGAAATGACATCTTCATCACGTTCTCCCAGAGTGGCCGCTAATGGATTCCAGCTGGACAGTCAGTCCAGGCGCTATTAGAGGAAAACCATTCCGTGATTAAAATGTTCAGATGTCCACTGGTGGTTATGGGGGGCATGTTAACAGAGCTTTCTCACACCATTGCAACTATGGAGGGACCAAAGCAGCTCTGTTGAACTTTCACTGTGAGGGCAAGAAGAATTTGCTGAGGTCATGGTGGGTGAAAAAGCAACCAAAAGCATCCTAAATTCGCAAGCTGAGCTGACAAAGTTTATGTGTTACTTAATAACAGCCAAATCATCCAAAATATAACAAAAAAGGGGAGAGGAAGGTTTGATGGAAACATTTTCAATAAACAGGGAAATGTCTGTGGCATGCTTTTGTCAAAAGGCTGCACAAAGACTATAAAACAGCTCCTTTTTCCACCACAAATTTAAACCTTCATTCACATCCATCTGGTTTAGAGCATGGAGGGACCCACTCACTCCACCCAAGCCTGTAGATTACTATTCACGTCACAGTAACTCCATCACAAAATGGCTCCATAAACCATAAAACAGCTTTATTCCTGTGTTTTAGGTTTTTTAAAAAAAAAATTTTTTAGATGCTATCATTACAAACTGTTGCTTACATTGACATACAGACAATTAAAAATTAAAATGTTTGAGGAAAAGAATAATAACTGCCATCTATAGATCAGATTTCCTTATAGTGATAGAAAACAGTAGACAAAGACCTGGTAGAATATTATCAGCTTATTTTTCTTACAAGTGAACAACATAAGAGCATAACATTTGCAAATGACCAGTTCTGAGGTGCAGCAAATGCAGCAAGATGTGAACTCAAAGTTGGGTGGTGATGAGGATGAGGAGGCTGAATATTTCTATTCTGAGTTGAGAGTGACATAAAAATCCACTGCTAATCAGAATGGCTCACTGAATGAGATTTTTAAAACTATGTGGTTCAAAAGAACGTGTCAGGGTTGTTTATTTATAAAACCCCGAGTTTTTGAGTAACTTCAGACATCCATACGCATACATATTCTTAATACATAACTATTAAGATAATGTATATTTACTCTTTTTGTCATCTTGGTAAATGATAATTACTAGGGATGTCCTGATCCGATCACGTGATCGGAAATCGGGGCCGATCACGTGGTTTCAGACTTGATCGAAATCGGACGTTACATCCCGATCAGGGGTTGGATCAGAGAGTCTCTATTATGAGGAGAGATAAAGCTGGCGGCTTTTTCCGGGTGGTACTGCACTCTAGGGGGCGCCAACGAAGCAGTGCAGAGCAGTCAGAACTCTCTGGTGGTACTATGACAGGGGTCCCCAACCTTTTCAGCACCAAGGACCGGTTTGGTTCTGCAATTTGTTCCCGCGGCCCGGTCGGGGGGGGTAGATACTTTTTTTTTTTTTTTTTGTACTTTACGTTCAACAGACATTACATTTAGCAGATGCTTTTACAAATTAGGATATGATGACAGACAGACAGTCATTATTGAAAAAAATAAACGTGCACAATCGGCCTTCTATAATGCAATCTATGCAGTTTCCAAGTATAGAATCTAGCGAGTGAAATGAAAGAATTCCCGATTTCCATGTGTTTTTAAAAAAAAAAAAATAATAATAATAAAAAAAAATTATTTATTTATTTATTTTTTCCCCCCAATCTCACGGCCCAGTTTGGAATGTCTCGCGGACCGGTACTGGTCCGCGACCCGGTGGTTGGGGACCCCTGTACTATGAGATCCACCTTAGATGCAGCCATTGCTTTGGATAGAATTTTTTATATTTTTTCATTTTAATTTTCCTAAAGGCAGGATAAATTATCCTTTCAAACGGCACTTGGTTTTGATTTTTTTAGACTCACTAGATTTTTTTAAAATACACATTTATTGTCAGTATTGCATCACGAGTGACGTCAGGCATGTGGCATCACTTTACGGCATGGTCAGTCCTAGCGCTGAGCTAGCAGAGAGGTGTTAGCTCAAATAGTTACAGATTTCAGCTAGAATAGGTACTATAAAGCATATTAAAGTTGTGGGCTTTGCTAATTTTTTTAAAAAATCAGCAGATTTTTCGAGAGAATGTTAGCTGTGTTAGCACTCTGGCACAGTGGACGAGTGCCGTAAAGCAGCCGGTCGTAATCAGCCGTGCGTTCTTCAGATTCCGTTAGCTAGATGCTAGCGGAGACTGACTCGCAAATGCCAGACCTGTAAGAAAACAGAAAGATATAACTCCCAGGTTATTGTACTTTTGATATCAATCCACATCCTTCTGTCAGAAATCACGGTAATATTTTCAGGTTTCAGCCGCTAGCGGGGACATTTTTTGAGTTATTAGCGCCAGCCCTATGGCCAATCTCATTCTGCACTCGCTCGCCAGCGCCCCCAGACAAAATCAACTGAACTGCAGCCAAATTTTGTATAATGGGGCGAATAGGAAGCGGAACGTCTGTCTGTAAAAGGGCTGTGGTTCGATATGTAGCCTATATATATATATATATATATATATGCCCCAACCCGACCCATCACGCAGCCAACCCAGCCCGCCCGACCCCAAAGATTACACAATGCTTTTTAACCCGACCCCACCCGACCTTCTTAAAAAAAAAATTAAATGAATAAGTATTTATTTATGTAGGCCTATTAAACACAAATTAACTGTCTGCGGTCGCGCAAGGGGGTGCATAATGTCATAGGCTGCCAAAAGCTGCGCGCATTCACCCTTAATTTCCCTTGCATCAATACAGTTGCTACTCTAAAGTCTTGACCGCAGCACATCCATCTGACGATTACGGTTGTAATTCCACTTTTCATTGCCACATCAGACACCCAAGCTCTGTGCATGTCAAATGAATTTAGAGAGAGAGAGCTTCACGTGAGTAGGCTGCCTGTTTGCTTGCATTCTGCGGTCTTCAGCATTGGTGCCGTGCGCAGGGGGAGAGAGAGCAAGCACACAAGTGCAGACGCTGTCAATTGGCATTCTGCTGTCTCGAATGTGCGTAGGTGTGATTTTAACGGTGTAATTATGATAACTGTCTGTGATCTGACCCGACCCGACCGCAACCCGTGGATTCTAAGAAAATAATGGCCCGACCCCACCCGGCCCGCGGGCTAGCCCGAGGGTCCCGCCGGGCTCGGGCCAGCCCGCGCATCACTAATATATGTGTATATTTATTCTCATTTTATTTTTTTGATCAGAACTATAATATTTCAAAACAAATGGGAAAAAATATGTGGTGGTACCATCAGACCGTCTCAACCATAGACATAATAGGCTATAGGTAGACGCCTCATAGACTTACGCTGCCTACTGGAGCTGACGAATCAGCGCGGCAGCCATCTTGGATGGGTCTCCAATGCCTCCACATTGCAAAATCAAATGACTCGGACTCGAGAGCAAAAAAACATGATTGGGACATCCCTAATAATTACATCCTTCCTGCACAAGTATTGTATAAAACCAGGGCTCTCAAGTCTCACGCAATGAGCGTGAAACACACGCATTTCAACAAGTTCACACGCTCACACATGCCATTTCTCACGCTGAGAAATTATCAACGTCGTCGCACAGAAATTCTAATGGCCTATACTATAACCGAGTCAATGGCAGGTTACTGTGCGCTGGTACAGCTCAGAACTATAGCTCTGGTACAGCTGTCTTGATTTAGCAACCCATCGGCAAATCATAAAATAGAATTTCTCAGCCAATCAGAAAACAGAATTTCTTGTTGCCGGGTGAGGTCTAAAATAGCTTTCAGCTGCAAGCACGCGTTCCATGAATGCACAGCGGACATAACCTATTATGCTCTGAATGCGTGCAGAAGTTGTAGACGAGCTGGAGGTGGAAGAGAACCGTCAGGATCATCAGCAGGTCATATCTTCATTTATTTGAATATTTTATTAGTTACTATAGTTTTCCTACTCCTTGTAAAAGACCAATACCTGCCGATTAAAGTGTTTGTTGGAGTAGTAGGCCTAAATATTCAGCACACACCCTTTGACATGAGCAACTTAATGAAAAATGAAAAATATGTAGGAGTGTAATTAGGCTTCCGTGGTTAATTTTTTTCAAAGGTGACTGGTATGAGCAGATTCCCAATAAGGCTATCTACAATTGCTAAACTGGTATTAGTTCTGCCACACTGAAAAGCTGATGCAGAGAGGGTTTTTTCCATGGTGGGGCTCAATAAAACCAAGACCAGGAACACGTTGGCTCTGAATGGAACTCTGTCATCCAGGAGGAGTCAGAAGGTGCAAGCTATGTCGACCGAGAAGGTAAGAGTAATCAAATGAACCTGGGAGCGTGAGAGGGGTCTATTTGCTTTTGCGGAAGGTGTGCCAGAAAGCAAATCGAAGTACTTCCGCTCAGCTCCCGGGCCGCTACCGGGCCGGTCCAGGAGAGTTACATAGCGCAGTTTTTCCAACTCAGACCCCCGAAGGGCATAGGAGACAGGCCAATCGTAATATTAAAACTCATTCTAGCCGCACAATTTTTTTCAAGCTGTTATTTTAAGGTAGAAATGTTACATGGTATTGCTTTAAATGGGAGCCCCCAATATCAGTCATCAAGCATCAAAATCTGCCACAAACACTTACAACAACACTCATCATTTTTTTTTTGTTTGTTAAGACTTTGCATACCTAAAACAATTTATTTTAAAATATAGCAGAATTTAGTGTAAAAGTGAAGATTTGTGATTTTGGTATAAATAAAACAATTTCTTTGTTCTTTAAGTAGCTAGTTTATGGCGATGGTATACTGCAAGGGACCAGCCCCCCAAAAAAAAAACGAAAGAAACCCCCCTGCGCACACGGCCTGGCCCCTGCCCCGCCCGAATCTCACTCCAAGCAAACTTGAAAACTTGAGAGCCCTGTAAAACAATTATTTCATCAAATATTTTATTTCCTTTCTTTGAGCAAACACTACTGTACTTGGTAAGTGTGGAAGGAACTTGCTTAAACCAGCAGTCAACCTAGATTTCTTTGTGTGTGGTTGTAATTTTTTTATCTTTTTTTTCCACAGAGAGTGTTTCAGCATGTCTGGCTGCAGATGTGAATGAGAGAGGAGTTGAAACAGGCATCTAAAATACTCAGTCACAGGGTTTATGTGGAGAAATAAAGCAGAGATTGTGTGACAGGCCCTGATGAGGGATGTCTTCACGCCATCTGGGTTGCTTTAACACTGCGGTCCCTGTTGGATGCCGAAGGCTCTGTATTGTGTCCTGATGTTAAACACAGAGGTGGTAGTCATGGAGTTGAGGTTAATGTTTTGTTCGGAAGACACAGAGAGTGAGAGGGAGATAGACTGAGTACCCTTCCTCTCCCTCTCTGTCCAATCTGTCATCAGCGATAGTGAGCCTGGGTAGAGCTGGCGTCTCATTGAAGAGCAGCTCCACACCCTGTCGTCATTAATCACTAAGCCTGTCAGCCACTGCTCAGGACCTCACAGTGGCACTTTGCACCGTCTCTGCACTGACGCACAGAGGGGAATATTAGTCCCCTCCATCACCATCACCTACTACCACTGTAGTCTGATTACTTTCACTGTCATTCCGGCACCATTACTGTGGCAACCAACACTCCAAGACTACAGCTATTTTTCACTGTAAAATAACTGCCATGTTAAATATAAACCCTTTGCTTTTGTTCATACGTTTTGGGTTTTGTATAAATTAAAAACCAAGTAAGTGTTGAAATTAGTGTTTTTTTTTTCATAAATGCTGGTGGAATTTGGCTACTTCTGTTTCCAATCTTAGAGGAATTTTTTCTTTGAGACAGAATTGAGTGTGTCTTAATGTCTTAATAACATTGACAGATAAAGAAAGAAATGACCTGATGGGACAGACCTCTGTGGGAAAAGACGTCACCTTGATGGTAGCATGTCTCTCAAAAATTCCAATAAACACATCTGCATCAATAGTTAATTCGCACATATGATGTTATCCATGCCATGGACATTGATGAACATCACAGACTTTGACTGTGTACCTTTCTCTGATAACAACCCTAATAGTTTTTCTCCTCTTTGTAGAAACAGATGTCAGGTTTTTTTTCCAAAGGAACTGAAACGTGGACTGACCGCAGAACACGAGTCCACTCTGTCTTTTTGTCCATCTGAGATGAGCTCATGTCCAGAGCACAAAGTTGATATATGGCTTCCTACTTGCGTAATTGCAATTTCAGGTTACATTTTGTGAAAGTAGTGGCAGATTGTGTCGAGTGAAAGTGGCTTTCTAAGCTGCTCCTCAGCCCATGTGGCTATAATTATCAAGAACTGTGGTTTCTGTCTTTGGCCTTTACACAATAACATTAAATCTTATATTATATTATACCCTGTTGATGCTGAAAGACCAAAGTTCTTTGCAATCTTTCATTGAAAGATATTATCTTGAACTTTTTGATGACTCTCTGACTCCACTAAAGACTTAGCCTGTAGTGGATGCTCCTTTTATACCCAATCCTAACACCCTCACCTGTCTTCTTAAACACTTTTACATTCTTTGCCTCCCTCGTAACTTCATTTGGGATCTAATTTAAAATTAGTTTATATTTTCTTTGAACTTGCGTAAATAAAGTTTAGAATTAATTAATCATTTACAGATTCAACTTTTTTTTGTATTGCAGAAATTTCCCAAGTTTTCTGGAAATAGGGTTTGTTGCAAAGGTGAAGTAGTACAAACTTATAATAACTTCTTATTACAATAATGACATTTCCATTGTTTTATCTTTAAAAGAATAATGGTACATACAATTTTGAATTACTTTAAAATTTGATATTGTAATACAGTGCAGCACCACTGGTTCCAAATCAGACTCGGATATTGGCTCAGAAATGCTAGCAAATGTTAACAAATTTCTAAAAATTGGAGGGCCTCTTTCTTATTTTAACTTTTTAGTATGACTATATGTACATGCTTGCACTATAAGATATAGCTTAAACTTTTTCAGTTTTTCTTGTAGATGTTCAGATAAGTTTGAGTGTAATTACAAGGACCTGCTGAACATAGAGTACATGTGACCAGTTGAATGTAATATTGGAATGAAGAGGAGTATACTGTTACTGTTTTTTAGTGTTAAGAAATTGCTCCAACATAACTTCACACATTAGTGTGAAAATAACAAATGTGTCATGGCAGACCTACAGAATTCAGCCTCATGTGTCATCGGGTTTGGACAAAGGATCGAGACTGAATAGACATGCACACACACACACACACACACACACACACACAAACACAGGCGACGTAAATGGAGTGTGTGGGTGTTGACTCAGCTGTGAGAGTGTGGGGGGAAGAAGATAGATGGAGGAGATTGATGAGCGCCAGGATGGGGAGAAAAGTGAAGCATTTGATGAATGAGTGTAAACTGGCAACAGTGGAATTAATTCCACCTCCCTGGCAAGATTGAAAGTTTTCCCCTCTGCGTGACCTCCAGTTTGAATCATCTTCACCTTCAAGCCAATGTAACTAGTTCCCTATCTACAGTTTGTTAAACAGCGACCCAAAGCCCACTTTCATACATATCTAAGGCAAGATAACTGCAGATGAAAGAGAGGCCACTGTCCCTGTTTTTCATCTGTACTTCACCAACACAACTTCAGGGGGCAACATAATCCAGCATATTTCCAGCTGCTCAACTCTAACTTAAAAAATAAATACAGTATGTTGCATCTGAGCAATACAGCACGACCACCTTAATACCCTTGACCTACTTCATCTAGACTAGTTTTTAAACTCCAACAGAGAAGTATCAGTCAGAGTGTAAGTCTATTCTGTACCAGAGAAGTGATTTGGCTCTTGTTTCTCAAGAAGAAAAATATGTGTAGAGTCCCAAAAAGCAACCCAGCTCAGTGATCAGGGCGCCGTGACCTTGCTGGTGTGGCAGGGGCTGGATGTGGTTTGGGAGGGTCATCCATTTTGTTAATGGTCCTGTCAAATGACACCTGTGCTTGCCTCTCCCGTCTAGTCTAGAGTGCTAATGAACCGCAAGAGTATAGGAGTCGGAGTCAATAGCCACCTCAGAGGCTTCTACAGACTTCCACTTATGTGAGCCCAAACACTCTGATGACACTTGTGTGGCGTGAAGGTAGACCTGCTCCTTCAATTTGAATTAGTATCTAACAGCTTTAAGTCAAGAGAGCTTTTGTAAATTGTGGTGCAACATGAAGCATTAAGAAAATGGCTCCTTATATGAGTACAGAGACTTCCATGTTTGTGGTCCCTGTAAGAGAGCCTGCTCTCCTTAGGGGACATGTCAGTGCTTTGATTAATATTTCTCTATTAACCGAATCCCATTGTCAGCTATGGCCTTTGTGTTGCAGGCCAATCCGTCAGACCGTGAGGAGATCCTGGGTCGACCTCCCTTAGGTCATTATGGAAGTCCCAGTGACCCAGCAGTCTCTCCACGCAGCCATCCACTTTGCTGAGGAGGCCCTTTTCATCCTTCACAAACAAGAATCAGCAATTAAAAGCTGCACTCGCATCAACAAAAATAATGCTGGTGATGGAAGGATGAGGAGGAGGGATGAAAGTCCTCAGAGACTAGCTAACAGGGCTTATGTGACCCAGGTTGCCCTCTTTGGGACAGCTCTGTCAACTGATACGAGCCATGAATTATTATGTATAGCCGCACATAGCGCAGCTGTAAGAGCCATAATGATAGATAGTTTTAGATAAGTGCAGTGCTGCAGTCTAGAAAGATTTACTGCATCCTCTGAGGCGCACAATAAAAAGCTACTTCATGGAACTATATATAGTATTCAATGAGGAAAAAACAAGTCAAAATGCAACCATGAATCATTTATTTAACAAAATAAGACCTTTTCCTGTTGGTCAGATAGCACAGCCATCATTGTTTTTATACATTTGTTTTTATTCTTTTTTTATTTATCTCTGCAACATTTGCATCAGTGACCCCAACTTGCTGACCCCGTGTAAGCTTGAAAAAATATTACATCTTTGCATATTTACAAATAAAAATAATAGCAATGTTCAATGTAATTCTCGAGGACATGCAATTTTCCAGAGTCTGAGTACACAACTGAGGATAGAGAAGAAAAAAAACAGCTGAGAGGAAGGGGAATAAAAAGAGGTTCCCCAGAATAAAGCCTCAGAATCCATCTATATCATGGTGCAACCTTTTTATTTTCAGAGTGGAAGATAAGCAAAATGTTACTATACTTTAATCATTTACTTGGACAGCAAAAATCCCCCCCCCCCCCTCCCGAGTTGAATACCAAGCGCTTGAGTGAAAAATAAATACAGACTTTCATTTCTGGGAGACAAAAACAAAACAAAAAACAAACTGTTGTGGTAAATCCACAATTTAATATTTTTTCAGCTCTGCTTCTTTAATCACTGAAGTCTGTTGGTTCTCTGCAGCTGACAATCCATCACATGCTTTTGCCTTTGGAGCACCAGTCACAATCCTGAGGCTAACAGGTGGCATTCCTGGCAGGCAGGCCAGCAGGCATGACACCCTGTACTGGTGATGACCTCAATCAAGAATCCATCTTCATGGCTGCTCTTAAGAGTCTGAGCTGATGCCTGCTGGCCATGGGCATTTCGGATATCACTGGTATCCCAGTGCTGAGGCTGAGCCCAGTCTCTGACTGTAAAGGGCATAGGGGGAATAATAGGCTGAGGAGGAGGGGAGGGATGGCATGGGAAGTCCTTGAGCTCCTGTCAAGTGAGACTTGCTGTAGGGATGGTAGCGGGCAAGGCCCAAGCCAGGAGAACCTCTGAGGGAGAATGAGCTGGGCAGGGCACCTGGGCTGCTTGGTGGGGGCAAGTGGAGATGGCATGAGGCTGTGGATGAAACTGATGAAGGGTAGATTGACAACAGCTTACTGTCCACCATCCCTGGCAGGGCTGTGTGTGTGCGCAAGTGGGCTAGTAGCTCCTCTGACGTGGCAAACCGCTTGTCACAGGGACCGCTGACAGAAACCCAGTTACAGGCGTGTGGCAGCGGCTCGTTGGGGATCATGAAACCATATGTGTAAAGGGGGTGGGAAAGAGAAGGAGTGGTGCTGGAAGATAAGGAGCTGGAATGTAGGTGGTGGAGGTGTGAGGGGTAAACCAGGGGGAAACCAGACTTGAGGCTTGAGGGGTCATGAACACATGTGGAGCAGTTACTGCCTCCGAGGTGGGATGTATTGGGATAACTCAGACAGTAAGGGTCTCTACATAAACCCTGCATCAGAGACGGAGGAGAGGCTCCAGTGAGAGGACTGGAGCTGGGGTGCTTTCCTGGAAGTCCTAAGCCCAAACTTGACTTACTAGGATCCAAGCCGGGAACAAACTGTGAGGGATATCCAGCGTAGGCCCCAACAATGGAGCCATGGTAGCCCATGGTAGCTGGGGGCAAAGGGAAGACAGAATGTCCCGGTTTGAAAGGTGAGACTGGTGCGATGTGTCCAGAGCTCAGGCCAGATTGTGAGGAGGCGTGTAGGTCAGTCTTGCTCTCTGGCCGTGGGCTGCTGGCAGAGCTGGCACTGCTGGAGTTAGCGCTGGCTCGTACTTGGCTGGAATTGGCTAACTGAGCCCCGTCCATCCCTGACTTAGCTGCATCTGAGTCTTTTTTTCCTGCGCTGTTGCTGTTACTGTCCAAGTTGGACTGCTCTGGACTCCCTGTTTTGTTGTCCATGTGCGGGGCCTGGGAGTGTGGAGGGGGCTGTGTGGAAGGGGACTGGCTTTGTCTGTGGGGCTGGCTCTGGGTGTGCAGCGGAGGAGAGTTGGAGCTGGGTGACCGGGAGTGGGGAGGAAAGGTTGGACATGAGGCACTGCCCCCACTGGAACTTCCATTTGGCACTCTGAAAGCTGCTTTATCTGACGCCCCCTTTGTCACTAGAGGATCCTTACGACAGTCGCCTGATGACTTGGAGTAAGGTTTGAAGCTGGATTTGTCATCCAGTGACTGGTGCTGCTCTCCAGGCTTGGATGACCGACTGGAGGACTCCTTGTCTCCTAGGCTACTGGAGGAGAGGGATGCCAACTTGGAAGAGGAGGGGGGATCTGGTTTGCCAATTTGAGAGCAGGTCTGGGCGAGCAGAGCCAAAGGACTCTTCTTGGCATCCAGCTGAGGACCAAAATTAGAGCAAAATGGTGAACTACAATTGCTTTCAAAGTTAATTCAGTTTTTAACAGCATTAAGACTTACATATAGCCTACATGTAAACTCTAAATTACCACATTAAAAAAATTATAAATATAGTTCAGCCAAAATACGTTCCATGGCAATACATCTGTAAATCAGAAAACCCAGTAGCGCACTCTCAGTTGTGTACTTTCACTGAGTGAAAGACGACAGGAGAGGAAAAGTTGAAGCCATGTTAAAGAAAGGAAAAAAAAGGAAGAAAATGAGAGCGGGATTAAGAAGCCAAATTAAACTTGATCAAGATGTAGTACAATTTTCTATTTGTATAAAAAAAAACAATCGATATGACTTTTAGAGCAACATATTTTTTTCGCAGGATACACGCACTAAGTCAACCAACAAACTGCTGTGCGTAAAATGTCACAAACGACATTTTTGTCATAATAACTTTCATAGAGACGCACGAGGTTTAAATGATCTGATAGAAACCAGAACGTATAAACACACCCAACACCATCAACACAACTTATAGAAATTTGAATGTCTTTTTTTAAATTATTTACTTACTTCAATGCTAACAGGCGCAGATGTGAGGGGCTGGAGATACTCCGGGTGCAGCAAGTGACCACTGTGCGCAGTCAACATCTTTACGATCCGGATAGGAAGCCTTTTAGCCTGGCGCGAGGGGTCCGAGGGAGAAGGATAAGATGTGGGTGTGGAAAAGGACGGTGTCTCTGCTCCTCTCCGCTGTGGATAACCACTGGAGTCGGCGGCACAGCGCTCCGGGGACTGACTGCGTAAAAGCGGTTTAGGTCCACCAGGGAGATATCTCATTTGGATCTGGGCGCGACTTGGACCGGAGGCATGTAACGACTGGACGCGGGAGTCAGTGTCATTTAACTACACATTTCGTGGTGATAAATTCAGCAGGAGACAGAGCGGTAATCCAAAATGGCAGTGCGCAATGCGCGTCCTCTGTGTTGGACCCAAGCTGTCACTATAAAGGAATAAATTGCCGAAACGTCATCCTCCAAAAATGAACATAAATCACTCCTAAATATTCGTTAATCCAGTGCTGAAAAACGACAGAAGAAGACAAACGAATCATAAGTAGTGGGTGCTCATCAAAATAAGAGAACCCTGCAGAGGATTGTGCGTGCAACGGTACTCCAGAGTGCGTATTGCTCTCCCAATGCAGCAGCCTCACAGTCTTCACTTCTTCACACACTAAAGATGCGAGGGGAGGGATTTCAAAGCGAGCAGCCGCTATCCAATCAGAGGTGTCCGCATTCAAAGATGGAGGAGGGGCAGATGAAGGGGCGCGGTTTGTCTCCTGGCCTCACCCTCATGTTTAAACTAAAATGTGGCTGGAAATCTATGTCACTGTCCTCCATGAGCCATAGGCAAACTGAACAAAATCTAGCAAAAAAATCTCCCACAACAGATCTGACAGCAGTTTAGGAAAAGGGGCAAACAAGTAATTTACTTTGTTACACCGAGTGTATGTCATTTCTTAAGCATAAGCAGTAAAGCATTATGCGTTTGTACAATTAGCTGTGGAATGCACCCAACTCCAGTCTAGTAAATAGGTGCATTTAATTCCAAATAACAAGTTACTGTCGGGTATTTCTGGTATGGTAATAGCTTTATTGCATTATGGCAACAAAACTGCCATCACTTTTGGGTGTAATTCAATTTTTCTTGTTGGAGGCCAATTTACATGACCCAAGTGTTACATGGTTTCAGTTTTTGCATTTGAAGTCACACTCTCCACAAGATGATTGTTTTACAAGTATAACAGATGCTTCCATACTACTTTTTAAAATTTTCTCCAGCTAGTGCAGCGCTGCCCAAAAGTCTTGAGCCGACCTTCAATTCTCTAAATAAAGCCAGTCACTTCTTCTTTTGTCCTCCACTTGTCCAGTTTCCTCAAATCAAGGACACTATGCTGAGATATGCCAAGTTTTCAGCTAATAGCTCTTTGGGAATCACTTTGTTGGAGCAAAAACACTACTCTATGTCTGTCAAATTGTGTTATCTTTGGCTTGTCTTTATGTGCAAAGATGCACGTAAAGAAATGGGAACCAGTCTTTGCAAAAGGCTGTAACAAAATGCCTAAACATACAATTTTCCAAATGGTCTGTTATGAGTTGACACAACACTTATCCCTTGAGTTACATGCCTTTTTACTGATTGAATGATTCATAAGGCCTCACAGAAAGAGGGCTCCTGGTTTGAATCCCGTCTGGGGCCTTTATATGTGAAGCTTGCACACATACCACTGTCAACGTATATGCATGTTAGGTTAATTGGTGATTCTAAATTGACCCTAGGAGTGAGCCTGAGAGTGCATGGTTGTTTGTCTTGTTCGTATCTGTGTTTGCCTTGTGATGAACTGAGGACTTGTCCAGGGTCCAATGTCCAAAGAAAAACTTTCAGAGACCTTCAGAAAGGCTGGATAACTATAATTAACTTTAAGATTACAAAAAAACTCTGGCTGCTTGGAAGCAAAATATAAAGAAATAAAGTATGGCTCTAAACCTATGCACAGTACTGTATACAAGTATAAAACATAAAAAAGACTAAATACAATGAAGTCACTCCTTGACGGCCCAGTGACTTAATTTAATTTTCCAAAAGACCAAAAAGCTGTGCTTCATGGGGATTTCCACTGTGGTTAAATGCCTCTTCAACTGATCAGATAACTTGGCCTTAAAGGACCCAATCTGTAGTCCTGGATATTACAACACTATTACTGTGTTTCATGGATCCCCTGGCCAAAGAAAATCAGAGCAAGCCTTTCTTCTGGGGTTTAATATGTTAAATTATGTGGCATTTCACAGCACAGGCTGGCCTTATCAGACTGTGCAGCAACTGCCCTGTCCTTGATTATAATGGCAGCTGCCATTTATCTGCAGCTGAGTGGAAAAGCAGCACGAGGAGGATGAAGTCACTCCAGCATCACTCAGCAGCATCACTGTCTGACCTGTCATCATTAGGCTTAGTCGTCACTCATCACCCACGCACTGCCACTCACGCTTCAATGACTTACATGGTTCCAAGACTGTGTGGACTCAAACGTGCACACCATCAGTCTAAGTGTGGTACAGTCTTCTATAACCGCCTGTTTGTTTAAAACTGTCTGTCACCACCTTGGGCTGAGACACATAAACAGGTGACGCATCACAACCGCTTCCTTGCTGTGAGATTTAAAGGTGAGGCTGGGAGCTTACAGCAGTTTCAAATTCTTTTATGAAAAAGTTGTTATTCTTCCCATTGTGCTCTTTCTTACCAAGCAGTCACCCACTTGTTAAAAGGGTAAGTGGAAAGTTGCTGCAGTGTAGGTGGGGTTGTATGAGGAAGGAGGGCGTTTAAAAGGAGACCAAAGAGGAGGGCATTGGGAAAAAACAGACAAAGGCAGTGAGAGAATGAAACAAGGGAGGGCTCAAACAACAGGGAGCAGCTCCTTTCATGTGTCCCCTTGATGTAAGCTGGTAACAGCTGTTTTGGCGTGTTGATGACTGATGGCTGTTTCCTGTTGTGGATATTTTAAAGGGACAGCTTTTCATTTTAAGAGGTTTCTCAGCATGCCCAGGTCCCACCGACCCTAGGGGCATTTCCATGCCCCTCCAAAGCAGTAGGTATGACTGGAACAGCAGCCAAATAAAACCCCCAGGATGGGGCTGATAGGGGCTGAGGAGGAGCAGGACCCCACATGCCCCTGTGATCCTGTGATTTATAGAGCCGCTGAGGCCTGTAATGGACGCCATAGTTATGTGGCCGGGTCTAATTCATCCCTGTGTTGAAAAGCTGCCGTTTGCTTGACTCCAGAGTAAATATATAATGCTGACATTAGGCAGCTGAATTCTTCAAACCTGGCTCGAGCAAATCCTCATGTGCTCGTTTGTCTTAGCTCCGTGTTTGGAAGTGCCGAGGCGTTTTGTGGCGCACTGGGGGATTAGCATTGTGTAGATGCGCTGTGTGATTGTATAATGAGGGGCTGACATTGATGTGAGCTCATAAGAGTCTTGTTTCTTTTTTTCTTTTTCTCTTGGAGTTATTATATTTCAACAGGCCTTCACTGGTGACTTTGATAAAGTCTGGCTGCATGTAAGACTGTACAAAGAGAAGGAGAGCGAAATGATAAAAGCAGCAGAAAGGCAGAGGAGGGAAAACGAGTGTAAATAACTCCTATTTAATTATCTGTGACTGACTTATGGGGTGTGTGGAATGGGAATAGAGGCCTGGGGCTGGGGCTCTGCTCTACCCCTAGTGTTTTCTCCAGCAGTAATAAAACCAAAGGAGAAAAAAAAGTGGATTAAGAGAGTTTCATGGGGTGTAGCAGACATGGCATTTAGACCCAAACACTTAAAAAGAGCCTCACAGGCAACATTCCAGGCAGGACAGAATGTCGAAACAAGGATTTCCTTGAGCTGAAAGGTCCACAAACAATATTTTCACAGTGCACTTAATGTATTCACACTTCCTCATTTGTCTTTCTGTGTCTGCCTCTCCCTCTGTCTTTGACATACACACACTAATCCTTTTACAGCTGAGTGTGCATGGACTCAAATGTGAAGATGTAGCCTGTGCACACAAACATAAACAGACAGGCCATACTGTACATGATAGCATCTTAAAAGTGTGTGTTTTTTTAAAGTTCTTACAGAGTACCATGTATCTGACAGCCTGCATGGTAAATCTGTGTTTCAGAGTCGGAGCTGTGGCTGACAGCCTTATCTCTCCAGTTTAGGAGGAAGATTGTCTCTCTTGTCAGCTCATCACGTCTCACAAGCTAACGTTCTTATCCACTCTGCCTACCTGTCGTCTATCTGTCTGCATTATAATCACAATGGGATAATAGGCTTCCCCCCATGTTCATAGAGTGGCACTTTTATTTCTGAATCCAACACCTCGCAGAGTTCCGCCTTGTCGTACTTGCTACACCTGAAATGAATTTGCAGACAGGCACGTAGGCTTCACAACGCCCACACCCGGGCAACCTCAAGTCCTCACTACACGCTCTGGAAACAAAGCTGCTATTGTCCTCTGTACAGAGGAGTTATCAAGAGCATGGTGAGAGGAGGGGGAAGAGAAGATGGAGGGGAGAACGGGCCTTCACTGCCAGACAGTGTCTGCATCAAATCAGATCATCCAGCATTGTTGTGTGAAATTTCAGATGACATCAAAAGATGTTTTTTTTTCGGTTTTTTTCCGACTGGTCAGATGATGGGTTATTTTGTCAGCAGCACAATCAAGGTATTCACAAGCTGGACCCATGACAGGTCTGGTAAAAGGAACAACAACAGGCCGGGCAAAGAAACTCTTTCCAGAACATTCCTCACGCTTCTTAAAGTCAGCGTCACTTCCTCTACTCATGGTCAGAGTCTCATCCTATGTGTCTTCATCATCCAACCTTTGTTGAGGGGTTGGCTGCTGAAAATATGCACCCTGTCTCGCTCGTGCTTTCTTTGAATCACCTTCTATTTTGACATGAAATCAAACCCACAACTGACTTTCTCATCACGAAAGGAAAAAAGAAGAGAATAAGAGAAAAAAATGTCCTCGCTGGCTTGTGTAGACGAACATCTTGTTGGCTTTTGTGAACTGGTGGACTCCATTTACATTACTGCCAAACATACGGATGATGAGAGGCGGGACGGGCGGGGCTCGGCAGTAAATGTCAATCATCACAGACCGCAATGAGGCTCAGTCATGTAATCAGCCATGTCTTTGATTTGACAAGGGGTGGCATCTCTCAGTTCAAGTCGATCAATGTCTAAGTAAATCACCTCCCCTCAGGCTTGCCACATCAAACAAACGGTTAATGAAGCGGCCTGCCCATGCCAATAATTCCTCTGCATGTGCGTGCCAACACTGGGTCACAGCAGGAGCCGAAAAACCTGCAACAGGGTATTAAACACAGGAAATATGACAAAGTCAATTTAGAAGATCATTTTTTTGCGCTTGATGAAAAACAACACATGCTTTTTCGAGTTTGACCTTACTCAACTTCTGGTCCAGCAGAAGTATAATTCCTTAGAATTTTTGTTAAAGAATGAAGTTTGAGAGAAGACAGTAACGGAAAAAGCATTCAAGACACAGACCAGGTAAAGCCAAAATATTTTCCTCAACTGGGTCCTTGTGGTGACAAAGCACCACGCTCGTCCCTGGTAGTAATTCACAGGCTTGGATGAATACATGAAAGTGAAGCACTGCTATATATCAGCCCCCCCCCCTTCTCTGAATAGCAGCGCAAAATCACACACGGCCGTTTGTTATGCAGCAGCGCATTCTCATTTCGAACTGTGTGTCGGGGGCTATGGGCCAAGCTGACACTTATGAAATATTTCCCTTGCTGACCTTAGCTTCTGCCTCAGCTGGGAAGATTAATCCCCTGTCGGCAGACACTGGGAACACACTGCAACAGCAGCACACACACGCTCTATTTTTTGGTGACCGTAGGAAACAAAGCAGCAACTCCAACTTCCTTCTAGGTTGTAATTATTACAGCTTCTGTTGATTTATTTCACCTCCACTTGACGGTGTGCCAGTTGACGAGGAGGAGAGAGTTACGTGGAATGCAAAGCATGTTATAAGCAACAATCATACAGCAAATACTGCACTCACTCATCTGAGCATTGTGCAAACTGTACATGGATACAGCAGCAACAAAGAATGTAAAGTTTTCTCTGTAGGTGTGCTCCTGCTTCAATTTCAGTATATACAGCACCTAGAGGATCTGGTAGAGAGCAGAGAGGCTTTAATACCTTACATTTGTCTAAATGTATGTTGTTCAAATTCCCTTCTTTGAATGTAAAGTATAAGAATAAGAAAACTCAATCATGAAACCATATGGAGTGAATCAAACGGATTTCATGTATTATTTCTTCATTTAGTAACTTTCAGATAAAAAAAAAAGTTTAAAAATCAGTTTGTTCATTTTAAATTCAAGACAAGCAAAGAAAAATTATTTTAACCTCAACTTAATCTGAACCCCATCATGTTAAACAAGGTTAGATCAATCGTGTCATCAAAGAAATTGAGTACAGATGAGCATCTGGAAACTCTGGCCGTTTGAATTTTCAATCTGAATATTTGAACACGGAGCTTCTTTAACATGCAAAAGTTGAATTAAATTTACTATTATCTTTCTCTGTGGCCCAGTTTCAGTATTTTAATCGTGAGCAAGAGCATTTTAGTGTATATTTTTCTGCATCAGCCCACTGGAACCCGCTTCTTCGCTGTTACTCTTCCTTTTGGAGGTTGATCAAGTCTCTGTCCAGCTCCGTCCTCTCTATACAGCAGCAGAAGACTTGGCTGCATTTGGTCTTTTGTAAAGGTTATTCAGTTGCCAGGACAGAGAGAAAGCTGCTCCCGCAGTTCCTGCCAGAGTGCTGCACTACCGGTGAATCGTAAATTACTCAGGACAGTGTACAACAACAGGGTTTGGGAGGGTGGGGGTTTGACGTGAGGAGGGGAGGGAAAATGGGAGAGGAAGGAGAAGGGGTGAAAGAGTAAGTGCAGTTTTCTTTTTGGTCCATGGTGATGAATGGGTTTCTGAACAAGGCAGAAAATACATCATATCACCTTTAATGGGTACACATTTCTGCAGTTGTAACTCAGTGTTTAAAAATAGGGAGGGGAGGGTAAAATACGACATCATATATTCCTCCCAACGACACTTTTACGAGCCCTCCCTGCAGTATAAAGGCATTGATTGCTATTTCAAAGCTCGACGTCAGAGTCAGTGAGTGCTGAGTACCTCCAGCTGCCACCGGCCTAAATACAAGGGGCCAAAAATATTGCTGTTAGTGTTGAATTGAGGTGGATTTTGTGGTTCACACATAAGTTTTCTCTGTGGAAACTGTTTTTTACCTTGATTCCTTGATACCTTGAAAAAAAAAATCTTAGCCACGAGTGTTTCAAAGAATGACATGCTTTTCTATTCATTGTGGTTTGCTATAATGTGGAAAAACAGTGACAAGTAAGGTTGAGGACACAAGAACACGCTTTTTCATTTATAATGATTTATCCTGAAATTCATTCTGCTGTTGGATTGCATATTGGTTATTTAGCAGAGATTCAAAAGACTGACCTTGTCATTGTTATACAGCTATGCGGTACAGTAAAGTTTTTTTTTCTTCTAAACAGCAAAAGGGTTCAACAGAAAAGTTTTAAAAAGTTACTTTCTGTGGTGGATGCTCATAATGTGTTCAAGAAGACATATCACGTCCTGTTTTTCACAAAGTGACACAGTTTCCTGAGGTTCTATTGAAATGCCAACAGTGTGCTTTGGTCAGAATACCATATAAATACAGCACAAAATCTCCCTTTTAAACCATGTCTACGCAGCTCTGGTTACAGCAGCCAGACACAAAAAAATCCTCCAACTGAAATGGTTATGTTTCAGTGCTGCTCATAATGGCGTCCTTTAAAGTCCCACCCTTACAGGCATCAGAGGGGAAATGTTTATGCTGTTTAGTATGTTTATGTATTTGGCAGACGCTTTTATCCAAAACAACTTACACTCATACCTCAGGCAGGTAGCATAAGGGGGTCTTGCCTAAGGACCTCTACTGGAGGTAGTATCTTTCATGCAGGGGGGAGGTCAGGATTTGAACCCCAGTCACCCACAATAAGGGCAGCAATCTTACCACTACACTATCCAGAAATACAACTGATATGAGTGTCTCCATATAAGAGCAAATGTCAGTCTCAGTTCTTTTGTTTATCAGGCCACAGAGTCCTCATCAGGACCACACAAAAACTCTGCAGCTTTCCAGGAGGAAGTAGGGACAGTTTGGTCTGAACTTTCCCTGCAGTTTCTGTTCATAAAAGCACATCACAAGAGTAGGCTTTTTACTGAAGATGGCTCTTCCATTTTGAAAATACAAGGAAGGGGATGCAGGGTAATGGCTGTCTAGAGCACGCAGGAGACAGAACACAATGCAATAATTACGCAGTGTATTACATTACAACTCCTTCAGAATAACAGATAAGGCTTCTTATTGTGTTCATGTCACTACTGAAAGTATCTATACGTATTTACACTGAAAGGACAAACTCTCACTCACATAAATGCATGTTCACTCACACAGAGGTAGCAAAAGCCCTGATAAATCGGCTTACACGTTCACACACTGTCTCACCCACTGATGTTCCTGAGATTTTACTACAGTGCTGGTTGGAATATCTCCTCTAGAAATCAGGGGCATATGTTGTTCACACAAGCTACTGCTCCAGAACATTTCTAGAACATTACAAGTGTGAGAACTGCTTTGGAAACATGTTAACTCAACATGTTATTACGAAAAGTTGTCCATTCCTGGTTTACTTTAGAGAATAACATTACATATTTAGAAATCAAAAGTACTTGAATTGAGTTAAAAAATAAATTGAAAAGGTTTTAATACATTTATTTTACAACACCATGGTACCGTTATGGTGGTTTTTGTCTTTTACGTCCAGTTACTCTCCCAACCACTAGAGCTTTAGGTTGCAAATTCTTTATTTGGTCTCATCTGCCAGCATAAACAATTGCTCCACAGGCATGTTTTGGGGAGGGGGCCAGGAGTGTGAAACCTCACTACAACACAGTAAAGTCATCAAAAAATACTTGACTGGCAGTTTTTTTTCCAAAATATTTAATATTAACTTATCTGGAGTTAAGCCACACACAGTTGATAATGATCTCTCTTTAAAGCTGCCGGCGGCAGGTTTTCAAAATTGCGAGTCTAAAGTCGGAAAATTCGAACTGATACAACTTTCAGGTCCCTCCCCCAACCTCTAACAAGCTCCGAATCGCCCCCCAAACCCCTCCCCCTCTGTGGACGAGGTTGTGCACTTGAGTTCACACCAGTGTGAGCGCACACAAGCTGGGGCAGACTCACGCTCAGCAGCGTGTGCACAAGCTGTGATTGACAGGTAGGATTCCTCCACCCTAACGTGATTGGTTAAAAACAGCCGGGAGCGCTCGATTTTTGCAAGCATGATTACAGGCTTCAGAGGGAGCTACAGATTTCGTTATTTTTCCTAAACAGCCTATTTAATATTCTACTTCCAGAATCCCATGACAGTTCAAGCTAATATGACTAAAAAAAAGTTGCCGACCGCAGCTTTAAAGCTAAATTATGTGTAAAAAAAACAGCCATCAAACATGAAGAAGACCAGTCAAAATCACACGTACGTTCAGATCAAGAGCCTCTCTAATGTGCATTTGTTTATCCTGCCAGTGTCATGTGGAATTCTTTGAACTCTGCTGCTTGCTTTGTCAAGTGTCAAACTGCAGTAGTTTCATTGGAAAAGTTGCCTATGCACTGCCAGCATTAACTGGTTTAGCAGGAAAACCACATGAAAATAAATCATCTTGAAAGAGGATCAAAACAACTGATGCAAAAGCCTATCACAACAAGACCCGTCATTACATTACAAAACACTGAAAAAACAGCATATTGTGTTCTCTCAAAACCATAAAGAGTAAAACACACAGATAATAGAGTTATGTGCACTCAACCTGACTACCTGTCCTCTGCGCATACGCAAAAGTATTTTTTTTTTGTCAAAACAGTAAAGCGTACTTAACCTGATTAGAAATTGTGACTAAAAATCAACCACTTAAATGGGAAGTTGTTTTTTTTTTTTAAACCTGGACCTTATTTCTGGCATAAAATACGTTCATCTACTCACCCATAACAGTTTGGTGAAAGTCGGCGTCCTTCGGACGCTATTTAGATCCGTGTATATCCATATAACGGGAGTGAACGGGGCATAGACAATGAGCCTCTAAATAAGGCATTATCTGTCTTTATTTCACCAATATTTTAAGACGAATGAATGAATGAACACGTACTATTACTCTATTAGTTCAAAGCTGAACTTCCCCTTTAAGACTACATGTCAACTTGTATTTACAGACTGTCGATTTGCTATAATAATTTCCAATTTTTTTAACCGTGGCATCATTTGACAAAATCACCTTTCAAGTATCCTAAAGACAATGTCTGTGCAGTGAATTCAGTTATACTTACATTTATCATGATATCCCACAGGTCACAGTGTTGTGGCGCTGGATAAGGGTTGCCATCCGTCCCTTGAAAAACAAAAAAGGGATGGTTGGCAACCCTACGCTGGAGATACATTAGTCAAAAACTCAATGAATTCCCCTCCTGTGCAAGTTAAGCGGGTAATGGTGCCCGTGTTCAAAAACTTGTGTTAAGGTGTCACCAGCTGCCAATTAGAAAAAGCCAGTCTGAAGACTGTCTTTTTGTTTTAAATACTGCCAAACGCACAGTCTTTTGTGAATAGCTTCAGTAATTCACAGATGCTTTTTAAGGGTGAACACTAGTGAACAATGAGAGGAAAAGGGAGTCACTTCTGTGTGGGCGAAAAGAGTAGAGATGTGGTTAGAGTAAGAAGCTCCTGACTGGGCTTTGGCAAATTTTTAAATTCTTTTCAGTGAGCAGTTCCCAGCTGTAAATTTACAGTGGTTGTGTGAGCTGCTTTTAAAACCAAATCCATGGCCTGGCCTAAGTTGTTCATTTCCGCAGGCCTGCAGGGAGGAATTATTTTCCTGAAAGACTGCCTGCCCCTCAGTGAGGGGCGAAATCACCCTGTTCTTGCAGCTGATGTACAGTCTTGGTTTCATGAAAATAATGTCATCTCGTTTCACATAAAAATCTGTAAAATCAAACATTATCGGAGGGTTTGAATGTTAGGATGAAGATATGGTGGGCGTAAAGCAGATGTGCCCATAGGTGCCCAAGCAATATCCAACAAGTGGAGCACATGTAGCCTTAATAACGGAAAGCAAATTTATAATGCTTTTTAATTCTAAAGTCAAGATCACGTTATGATATGAAGACCTTCTTGCCTTCCAGTCTTTGCTTTCCACTTTTTCCTCCTCTATCTCTGCTGCAAAAACTGCCTTCTTCTGTAACAAAATTCAAACTTCTGCTTCCAACCCCAAATAACTCTTCCAAACTTTCTCATTCCTCCTCCAACCCCTACCCCCTCTCCCCTCCTCCTCCCTCCTCCCTGACGATTTCGCCAACTTCTTTGACAAGAAGGTTAACAATATCCAATCTTCCTTCCCTCACCTCCCAGCTGTCCACACCACCCACACCTGTCGCTCTCCCACTCCTCCCTCTCTACCACCTTCTCCCTCACCTCCCTCTCTGTCCCACTTCTCTCCCCTCTCTGCAAATGAGGTCCTTCACCTTGTAACATCCAGCCGCCCCACCACATGTTCCCTTGACCCAGTCCCTTCCCCTCTCCTTCATTCTGCTGCACCTGATCTTCTTCCTTACCTGACCCACCTCATTAACACATCTTTGACATCAGGCTCTTTTCCTTCTGCTTTCAGGACTGCCAGAGTCACTCCCCTTCTAAAGAAACCAGCTCTTGACCCCTCAGAGATCAAGAATTACAGACCGGTATCCCTTCTACCCTTTCTGTCCAAAACTCTTGAACGTACTGTCTTTAAACAACTGTCCTCTTACCTCCACCAGAACAACCTCTTGGATCCCTACTAGTCCGGGTTCAAGGTGGGCCACTCAACTGAGACGGCCCTCCTAGCAGTAACTGAGTCACTCCAAACTGCTCGTGCTAACTCTCTCTCCTCTGTCTTGATACTCCTGGACCTGTCACACTGAGAGGGTCTGTGTCGAAGCCACGTAGGCTCACCACTGGGGTTCCCCAAGGTTCGGTCCTAGGTCCTCTTCTTTTCTCCCTCTACACATCATCTCTTGGTTCTGTCATCCACTCCCATAACTTTTCCTACCACTGCTATGCAGACGACACCCAGCTGATTCTGTCTTTTCCCCCTTCTGACACCCAAGTGGAAGCACGCATTGCTGCGTGCCTGGCAGACATCTCGGGGTGGATGTCGATGCACCACCTTAAGCTCAACCTGGACAAGACTGAGGCGGTGTTTCTACCGGGGAAGGGCTGCCCATTCCGAGATCTGGCCATCACCATGGATGACTCTGTGGTGACATCAACCCGGACCGCGAGGAATCTGGGTGTGACCCTGGACGACCAACTGTCGTTCTCGCCAAACATCGCATCAGTGACCCGTTCCTGCCGATTCCTCCTCTACAACATCCGGAGGATTCGCCCCTTCCTCACCGACAAGGCAGCACAGGTGCTCATCCAGGCTCTTGTCATCTCCCGCCTGGACTACTGCAACTCCCTCCTTGCTGGCGCCCGGCTTCTGCCATCAGACCTCTGGAGCTGGTTCAGAAAGCTGCTGCTCGTCTGGTGTTCAACCTCCCCAAGTTCTCCCACACCACTCCCCTTCTCCGCTCTCTACACTGGCTCCCTGTAGCTGCTCGCATCCAGTTTAAGACTCTGGTGCTAGCCTACAGGGCAGTGGAAGGAACAGCTCCTTCATACCTCCAGGCTATGGTGAAGCCCTACACCCCCGCCCGACCACTTCGCTCAGCGGCCACCAGGCGCCTGGCTGCCCCGTCACTTAGGGGTCCCTGTGCACGATCGACACGGTCACGGCTTTTCTCTGTTCTGGCACCCCGATGGTGGAACGATCTCCCGACTGATATCAGGACAGCTGAGTCGCTGCCCATCTTTCGCCACAGGCTGAAAACCCACCTCTTCAGGAAACACTACCTTGATCCGCCCTCTTAGGACATCACCTGCTCCGTCCTAGTTCCTTACGCACTTTTTTGTTTCCTAAATTGTCTTTGTTTTCTAAATTGTCTTCCCATCTGTCTAGGTACCTGACTTATCGCACTTACTCTGGCACTGGTTTTGCTCTTAGCTGTTTGGTTTTGGAAGGAAATGCACTTATGATTTCTTGTGACCTGAAGTTCTTTTGCCTACCGATGTTGAACACACTTATTGTAAGTCGCTTTGGATAAAAGCGTCTGCAAAATGACCATAATGTAATGTAAAATGTAATTTAATGATATTCAACAGCTGACAAAAAAAAGGAATTAAAAGAATAAAAGTAACAGAATTTAGACCAACCTTTGAGCTGATCAAATCTCTCAATAAATACAGAAGTCAGCTGCACACAAAGGCCAGAAATATACTTCCTTTTTAATCACATGTTCACTTAAGTAAATTGCTTAGTTGTTGGCGTAATTGTTCATATACTTGCTTGTGTACTACGCCTGTTACCTCAGTATTCCGCACATCCAATGACTCAGGCCAGAAAAAACACATTATCAACACCATCCCCACTCTGTTTCTCCAACAATTATCTCCCTGTATGGATGATTCCAAAGTTGTATTGTTCTCTTTTGCTAGCATTTTTCACAAGAATATTTATCACTTTGCGGGCAAAATTGTGTCAGAATTGGGATAATTGCACAAGCAACGCAAAAAACAAACACAGCATACACAAAGCAATATATATATATATTTCTGCTCTAATAAGTGCCTGTGTGCTGATGGTCACACATACATGAGATGGTACGCAATGTGTCAGAAACAAAAACAAGATAGCCACATAACGCTTGCAGAACTGTAACATGGCAACCTATTCTCCTGTTGACTGGGTTGCTTTGTAACAATGGCTAACTATTCTTTAGTGATCATCATCATCATCACTTTTGCTCCTGATCCATTCAGTTATTTGCTGTTCTCGGTGCATAATTTGTCTTCACAGCACCCTCAGTCACACTATTCTGCACTAGTAGGTGTCTCTTTCTTACACAATCCAGGGGGTCAAATGGTGTAAAAACGCAGTACATTTTGTTCTGAATTTAACTTTTCCCCCCCAACTTTGTTCTCCCATTTTAAAAGCTAAATAACCAGGGGTTACATGCAGCTGACATACTGACATCCCACCAGTCCGACAATTCTTTTAATAGGTTGTTTTTTTACCCAAAACATTTTGTACTAATGATATGCAAATATGCCCTAAAGTTTGGCAGAGAGCAGTTTGCCCTTGTTTTGCGTCTAAATGAGTAAGTGGAGCTGTTTCCAATGCATCTCCACATTAAAACACACAGATTGGTCAGATAATTAAAACAGCAGACGACATCAAAGCCGCAGATTTTACGTGATTTTAAAGCAAAGGAACTCCACAACCTCGCAAACCAACTTTAATAAACTATCATCAAAATCCCCTGAAATTTCAAATATCAAAAAACAGGTATTAATGTAAATCGGGCGAGTCTGAAGCATGTTAGATTAAGCAGAAATACAGTGTCAGAAAGAAGGGACTCACCTGTTGAGTAACGCACATTTCCTTATATGGAAAGCCTTGTCGGAATGGTGGGATGTTTGCATGTCTGAATAGCGGGATGTCGGACTGGTGGGATGGCGGAATGGCAGTTGCAAGCCATAACGGGAATGCACATTTTGTCAGAGGAACATCTTCTAAAGCAAATCTGTGACCTCAACCAGGATGTTACACAAAGGATACACTTTGTAGCTTTTCTTATGTTTTCTGTTGTTAGTTCCATCCTTTTTTCAGTATCTGTTTAGTTTAAGCACTGAAACTCAAAGTGGGCATGATGGTTTGCCTTTACAGTGATATACTTTTTTAATTCTTCAATCTTCTTTATGTAGGATTCTCTGATGTAATTTGGAATAGTCAGTGTCTTACCAGGAGAAGACGGTGGTTAGTGTTGAGAAGCTGAGGGTTTCTTGAGGGGTGAGTTAAGCCTAAAAGCTACTCAGATTGGGGCCACCAAAGGAGTGAATTATTTACCATCTAAAACAACTCATAGTTTAAAAAAGTCATACAGCAATCCAATTTTATTGGATTTTATATTATGTAAGTATATTTAGAAGTAGGTCTGCATGGTGATGTGGTGGTTACCACCATTGCCTCACAGCAGTAGGGTTTCAGGTTCAACTCCCAACTGTGGCCTTTTTGTGTGTAGTTTGCATGTTCTCCCTGTGTATGCCTGGGTTCTCTCCGGGTACTCCAGCTTCCTCCCACTGTCCAAAAACATGCATGTTAGGTTAATTGGTGTCTCTAAAATTGTCCTTAGGAGTGAGTCTGAGTCTGTGTGTGTGGTTGTTCATCTTGCTTTTTCTGTGTGGCCCTGTGATGGACTGGCGGCCTGTCCAGGGTGTACCCCGCCTCTCGCCCGATGAGCTCTGGGATAGGCTCCAGCCCCCCCGCGACCTGACCAACGGATTCAGTGGGTATAGAAAATGGATGGATATATAGAAGTACTAGCATTCTTCTTCCTAAACACATCCTTTATCTTTCTATTTATTGATTAATTTTAAATTCAGAAACTCCATGAAAAACTTGCTGACACACTGATCTATATACTTGCTCACTGTTCTTATAAATACTGCCAGATAGTTCATCCCACAACAAAACCTGACATTCTGTCATGGGTTCTTAAAATATTTTGTATGAAAAAATCTAAATATCTAAAATATTGTAACAATTAAAGATGACAGATTAAATTAGGTTAAAAGTACAATATTCTCCTTTGAAATGTTGTGGATTAGAGGTATAAAGCAAAGTAAAGAAAAGTAAAAAGAAAAGAAAAGAAAAGAAAAGATTGAAGAGGTACGAGCACTTCAAAACTGTTCCCAGGTACAGTGCTTGAGTAAATATTTTCCATCACTGCTTATAAGGAACATTATGAGAGTGTTTGCTAACTTTTAGGTGACCTCATTCAATAATACAGCTGTAAAAGTGCGAGTGTGTGTACATACACACACCTGGAGAGAAGGCTGCTGTAGTTTCATCACTGCTTATTGTACAAAACGTAATTAGAAACACAGCTCTTCTTTTCCTTCACACAAACAAAAAATAAATCCATGAAGCTTCGAAATAATTTCAAGCCCACATGATGTTGCCGTTCTTTGGTTTTGACTTTGTGAACCGTGTCTGTTTATTTGTTTATCAAGGATGAAAAATCTGCCTTTCAGCAAGAGGAGTCAAGCTCAAAGCTCTTGAGCCAGCAAACAAGCGCTCCCCTGAAGTGCCCATGAGCAAAGACGATGTGTCTTTCAAAGGCTGAGAGACTGTGGCTCCATGGTGCTCTCTCCCTGAGCCTCAAATGCTTAGTTTTTGTCAAAGTTCAAAAAGTCTCTGAGAGACACACAAGGTGTCTTTTGTTGTCAGTGTACTGAAAAGGTATTTTTAGACAGCAGCAAAACACTCAGACGTCAGTCTGAATTGTTTTCTTGTAAACAAGTGAACTCTAAAATCTCTTTCAGTCTAAGGGGCTCAATCCACTCGACTCCTGTCTGCCTATTTTGAGACTGTTGGTACTCAGTAACCTTTGAAGCACACTGTTTCTGTATGACAGAAAAAACTCGGCCTCAAGTGTGTAAAACCACAAAGTAACAGCCATCCTGAAGCCTTTTTCTGAAGCTTCTTTGTTTTGTTTACGTATTTAGAAGTTCACGTTAAGAACTGTTGCTTATTTGGCCAACTTTTCACTGAAGTTAACATTAATTAGAGTTTTGATCAGCACAGCAGATGGCAGATTCATTGATAAATGTGAAATTGGAATTTCTAACTCCCATCTGGAAAGAAAACCATACCAATTCAGACTTCAGAGAATTGGTATCGAATTCCTTTCTTAAGTGAGCTATATCACTGCTGAAGACAATTTGCTGTTAGTTGCATATGCAAACGAGAGATTTGACGTCCCACTTCCGAGGTACAGCAAATGCAGCATGATTTGAACTCAAAGTTGGGTGACGATGAAGACAGGGAGGCTGGATATTTCTACTTGGATAGGAGAGTGTGACGCAGAAATCTTAACAAACCTCAACTGCTCACTGAAATAAGTTAATTTTTGTACTGAAAAAGGGCAAGGAAGCTCCATACAAAGGAACGTGATTGTGTATTTCAGACACCCTTTAAAAAAACTATGTCTGATTTAATCTTCCTCATTGTCTAGAATACTGAAGTTAACTGTACGGTACGTTTCAGTACAAAACCATCACTGCTCCAGATTTCTATCTCTCATACATGGATCATGAGCTACTCTTTGGTTGGCACTAAAGCATTTCTCTCAACTTATTAGTATGATACCACACATTCTTGTTTAAAATCACAATTTGACAAGTTATTTGTTCTTTTAAGCCCTTTTCAGATCGCAGTTATGCAACATTATTGTTAATCATTTTATAAAAGTGACCGCATTCAGTCATTCAGACATAGCTCACATTTGCTTCAATGTTCCTTATACCCATGAATGGTACGTGATCAATATGTGCTAGTATAAGTAAGACACTGCATAAATTCAGAGTTATCTCAAAGCTTGTTATTTTACCGTAATGATTTATATTACCATGTTGGGGGTGGGATTAGCTAAAGAACTGACCTCTTTAGATGTTAAGTGTTTTTTAACTGGTGGCGTGATAAGACTCTTGTTGGGTTCATTTGCAGAGTTGCTGTAACGAGTGAAGTTAATATCAACTGCAGACCAAATTAATTTTTCACTTCACCTGGTTTTATTGTCCTCTCTACCCACAGAGAGGAGAGGCTGCAATGGGAGCAGAAATTAGAAGAAAACTGTTGACGAAGTCCAGCAGAGATATTTCCTGTTACAGCTTGAAGATCCAGCTTGGATAGGCAGTGAAGAATTCATGACTCTCAGGTGGACATTCAGGTTTTTTCCTTCTTACCAGTTTCAAGCTATGTCTAAGCCAAACATTTCCCCCTGCTCCATTTAAGAACAGCACACACAATCTAACTGTTGGCATAGTTTGAGATGACTTGGGTTTGTGATAAGAAAATAACCACATGGACAGCATTCATTATCCTTTATGCTGCCTTCTACTGTTTACTAACCCAGTTTCTGGTGAGATTGTGTCCTTAACTGTGACACGCCAGATATATATGACAGAAAATCTAAGCTGAAGACGAGTCAATAGCCTTTTCTTGAGAGTTTTCCCCTAAAATGAAAGTTACCCGATCACTGCATACGGAGACAGATAAAAGACAGATGCTATCAGTGATCACTGACACCGCTGCAAATGAAAGCTATTCATTTAAAAAACCATCATGTGCGTCCCAACCCTCTTAATAGCAAACCAGGGGAGTCTCTGTTTAAACATGCAGGAGATTCTACAATAAATTAAGACACAGCGGTACAGCTACCATATCTAGACCTTGTTTTCAGATAAAAACAGCATGATCTTATGAGATATTATCATCAAAACAACTAGGTCTTTTTTCTCTCCCACACCTCTGCTTTTGTGTCCAGTGCCGGTCTATTAAACCCTCTGGACACTCTCCGCCAACTAACCATTCATTTAAGCTCAGACCAAAGAGAATTATTATTGTGTTAAATCCCAAAGCTTTTTACAAGATCAAAGTTCCTGAACGTAAATCACGCTTCCCCCTTTCTCTCATACTGGCACACATCCCAGTGAACGCACATGTCGAGCAAACACAATACAAGGCATGTAGTGTTCCGTAAACTCCTTTTAAAATCTGTCCACAAAGTAGAGTTTAGTGTGTACGCAAAAATGGGGAGAGGGGATTTTTTTGCCTTTTACTATTTTTCCAAGTAATATCAACATCAAACTCTCATCAAACTGTCTAAAATTCCTCCTCAGGGCTTCCAGATTTGCTTCAAACTCCTTTTTGTCTGTGCATTTTTCACTAATTTTATTGCATCTTTCTGTTCCTTTCTTGACATCCTCCTGTCTCTGAGGGCATCATCTGGATTTGTATGACAAATATGGAAGCAGATCTCCTATATTGTTGCTGAAAGGAGGTTATTTTGAGAAGAAATTTACTGCTCATTTTGACCCTAAGGGAAAGGACAGAGCAACTACACCCTGTTCAGGTGTAGAAATGATCTCCAAGGATGACTTTCTTTTATATGAAGCCCTAGATAAAAGATTAACAGGATTTACTTCTTCATCACACAAGTATTTTTACTTCACAGGGTAAACGTTGTAAACAATGAAGAAGAATTGAGCTTCTCTGCTGTCTTTATCTTAGTTTTTCTTTCTTTCTGCTGGATCAGAGTTGCCCCTCAGGCCAACCCATTATTGAAGGCAGAGCTTTCCGGAGTAAATCATCCGTTTAATTCCTCACATTACTTTCTCACCACTGTGTTTTTACCAGCATCACTCTGAGGCGTTGCCTTCTTTGATGAGTCAGCCAGGCCGACTTGTCATGCTGTTTGCAGTGAGACTGACAACAGTAAATTACAGTTGCTTTTGATCTGTTGTTATGTAGCTATGCTACAAAACATCTTTGTCAGTTTTAATAGAAATAATTGCCTTTTAACAGGTGAATTATAGGAACAGTTCTTCATGTGTCATGACTGTCAATGCCTTTTTGTGGTTCCTTTGTAGTTTTCGCAGAAGCTTTTCTTTTGTTTTTGTTGTGAGTCATTTTAGCATCATCTTTCAGCAGGTCGTACATTTTTTTATGCAGCCATATATTAATTTACTTTTAATTAACTTACTTTTGCTGGCTTGCCATTCACCGTGAGAATGACAACTGTAAATTACAGTGTCTATGATCTGTTATCATGTATATATACTTTGGTATAAATAGTTTTTGTGCATAGTCAATTAAACTACAAGATGTTCAGGTCCTGTGGTGATGAAACCAGCCCAACTTATCAGCCCTCCATGACGTGTTTGTGCTGATATGCTGTGTTTGGTTTTCTCCAAACGTGCTGCTGTGCATTATGACCAAACATCTCCACTTTGGTCTCATCTGTGCGTAGGATAAGGTTCCAGAAGTCTTGCTGTTTGTGTTATTTCCTATTTAGAGACATATCCATATTGGTCCAAGATCTAGCATCAGTTGGGCTTTTGTCATTTTTCAAAAGGCGTACGGTGAAAATCATAATTGTCATAATTGATTGTCATAATAAACTATGATTTAATGGTGCGTGTTCTCCAAAGGATGTGATTTTTTTGGATCAGACTGACAATACAAGTTGACCCCTTGAAGAGAAGCAGCTAATGCTAACTAACGTTCATCACTGGAATAATGTGAGGTGTGAACAGTTGTGCAGCGGCTTGACCAGAGACACTCAGCAGTAAGTAAAATAATTATATTTCATTCATTTTACAAGTGAGAAACACATGGACAACTGTGACGTGTTCAGTATATGCTCAGGGGGCTTTATCATGCAAGACTAGATGAATTTAGCCAACCACTCCACCTCTTGAGCTACAGCTGTATCTCAGTAATGGGAGGCTGTACAACATTTAGCACATGTTCGGTCCTCTCCTTGTTTTGACCTGCACATCTCACTATCAAAGGAATAAAGAAGGACCCGACATGGACCCACCATATAAAACATGAATCCAAATCAACGTGGGTCTCTGGTAGCTTGTTCGATAATGGGCGTTAAAACTTCCTGACAGGCATGCTCCGTGGCGTAGTGGGTTGAGCAGGCGCCCCATGTACAAGAGGCTATAGTCCTCGCTGCAGCTGGCCCTGGTTCAAGTCTCACATTGGATGGCCCTGTGCTGCATGTCATACCCCCTCTCTCTGCCCCCTGCTTCCTGTCTCTCTGAACTTTCCTATCCATTAAAGGCATAAAAAGCTCAAAAAATTATTTTTTTAAATTAAAATTTTTTTTCCTGACAAATGTGACAACTGCAAGATCCAAAAAAAAAAGATTTGTTTCAATCGGTGGGTTTAGTGGATACAATGAACCAATGGACTTGCATGGTGTCCTTGCAGGTGCCTCTATGTCACTCCTAGCTGGAAAAAAACCCAAAAATCTTTGTAATGGCCAAACCCAAAACTCAAGCAGTCAATTTTGCAACAAAGTTGAGGTCAAGGTCGTGGGAGCTGTGTTTGTTTGGCTGCCCGTTGCTCTAGTGTATGGTATCTGTCTCCATGGGTGTGACCCTGTTCATGAAAAGGTATATGGTGGCTTGGTGGCGTCATTTACATAAGACTGAATGCTGTTGAACAAGAGGGCGATGCATTATAACAGTGTGTGCAGCTGTACAGTAAGAATTCCTCTTAACTATAAAACCACAATAAACAATGTGCACGTTTTACTCGTGTTTGGCCATGTCCAATCTTATATATCTTTAAGTATAGTCAAACTGTTTAATTTAAGTGTGAGATGAGGGGGATGATGTGTATTTAGTGGTTGTTGGACTGACCAACTGAATATGTAGAAATGTTCCATCTCTTCTAAAGAAAAATGAGGAGTGTTTTTATGATTTATCTATGGCTACAGAGGTTCTTACAGTCTCCTGTGTGATCTGCCATGGCTTGCGTTGGCTGGCAGATTGTATCAGCAAACATGGCAGCTGACTGTACTCTACATGCTGTGAGACATAATAAGAAGAAGAGGGCTTAGTGATAAAACTTTGAAGGATTAAATGTTACTTGGCGGGCCCGTGGTGATTCGCTATCAAAACGGATTTTGTGGGGGGAAAAAAGGGAATGACTGGAATGGAAAGATGATGGAAAAAGGATGGAGGAGATGAGATGAAGGAGTGTGTGTGTGTGGGTGGTGGGGAAGTAAGATGGGAGAAGGAGGGTGGAATTGTCAAGCTGCTAAGATTTTGCTTTCCGTTTAATTTCTTGCCCCATTCCCTCTCCTCCACACAACCCCCCTCCATCCAATGAGCTGAGTGTCAGTCCTATTTTGAACTTACCAAGCAAACATGGTGGAGTGATTGGAGCTGTCAGTCAAGGTGATGTGCTGTTTGCTGCAGGAGAAGCTGAGAGAGAGACAGTTGGGGAAAGAAGAGAGTTGTGACAGTGGAGAATACAAAGATACTCGACATTCACATCTGAGATGGCAAACAATAACTTTGAAGGAGGCGGAATAAATGCAGTTTACACAAACCTTTCCTCAACCGAAACATCACACACAACATCTTACACACCGCACCTCCACTCTGACTTGTGTGTCTCGCCTTTTGGAGGATCGGTAATAGAAAATAGGCTTGATGCTGAATTTCTTTAAGCATCTGTGTTTTTTTTTTTTTATTGTCAAAGTTTTGTTTTGTGCAAGCAAGTCAGGCCAAACTGAAACTGCCTACAATCAATTGGACGCACATGACAAAGGCCATGGTGACATTGCATTCTCCTCGCTGCACAGGGAGCCCGTTAACAATGGTGTTAATCAGTTCCCTGATTGACATGTCTCCATGTCAGGACAACACAGGTTTATGTTGTCAGACAGGTTCAGTTTGTGTCAGTCTAGGTGAGGACTTATTACGTATCAGTTTTAGAGGCTGCAGCCATATGACTCTTAGATATTCATTTAGTTGTCTGACAGAAGAATATGTCAATGGGCATCATATTGAAATGCACACAAAGTAAAATAAGGGAGCAAAGGTCAATGCATTAGTGGACTTTCTTTGATATTTAGAGAAACTTTTTGACCCTTTTTAATTCACACACATTTAACTTATTTTTCTTTGAACGTATTAATGTTCAGTTGTTATCACTGCATTACTGCTGCCACCTTCTATCCCAGTTCAGCTGTAAAGAATGGTCAAACTCACAAGTGACAAAGCAAACTTATGCTTAGTTTAAACTCTGTGTTCTTGACCTTGCTGGGCGTTTTGATGTTGTTTTGGCAGATCATGCACCTCCAGATTTTTGCAAGCTGTCTCTTTCTGAGAGTTTGTAGAACAGGAGGAGTTGGCTGGAAGAGTGTGTGAGCAGTTTTGTCAAAATCCAAGTAGACACAGTTAATGTAAATGTAACAAAAACATCCAGCATGCCTGAAGCACTGCTATGTATTATTATGGGGTGGCGCTATTGTCGCAGTTCAGTCACACAATAATCAATGTGTCGAGCATAATCAGTCCCTTAATTTTGGCTAAGGGGCCTCCAAGACAAGCTGAAGATGTTAATAGCTTGATGAGGAAGAGCTTGGATTTAGCTTAATTTAGCTCATGCAGGTTCTGATCCAACATAACACACTTAGCAATAGAATCATGTTCCAAAGCTGTCTCCAACAATGGAGATTATGCCACGGTCATAGCTGAGATGCACATAGTCACAACAAAGTATTGAGTGATTGAGGATCATCTCTTCATATCAAATTCTGAAGTGTAGATGAAAGAACTCAACATCAGAACAATTCCTCAGGTTTCTTCCTTTACAAGAGCGGATTAAGCTGTTCACCTGCTTCAAGCTCCACGGCAATGCCTAAATGAAGACAGATGGGCAGGGAAAGATGATGGGTGGAGGTTGGGCGGGGGGTAGAGAGAGTGTAATTAATGTTTCTCAAACTCAATCCTTTCCCAGAGGGCAAAGTCTCACCTCATCATTTCTTTCAGAAAATTAAATGACACTTCTGTTGTCCTCCTTTTTGCTCCTACCCTTCTGTCACCCACACGTCTTTGTGCGAACTTTAAGGGATTAAGCTTGCAAGGGCTGGCTGGTAGTTATGTCTGCAGGCTGGACTCCTCAGGTTTCATTGAGGGCTGCTTGTCTCCCTGAGGCGACAGGAAGATGTCAGCGTCTGTCAGCCTGTGTCTGTCATCGAAGCCCTGTCAGCACAGACTCTGCCAGCTCTCCATCGCAGCTCTGTCGCTCTGAGTTACCTTCTGGCTTATGATCTGAGACACCCAGACAGTGCAACTAGCTACACATCCAAACTCACCACTTCACTTCCCCCAGTCTCCTTTCCTCCTTCACTGATACCTCATGGGACACAACAAGCACAAGGTCAAGGTGTCTGTCATGTTTCACTGTGTGGGTTTGGGTGTAAATGGCGTTGCGTTGCTGCCGGTGATTGAAAGCCGGGTGTGTCACCTTGTTTGTGTGTGAGTGTGCCCGTGTGCGAGCGCGAGTCAGGCTGTTTTGACTGACAACGCGAGTGAGGTGCAGCCAGGCGGCGGCTCTTTGTAAGAGTGCACCTAGCTTCTCTTCTCACAAGTCCCTCCCGGCAACAAACTGTCACGGCTGACAGCCCTCACAAAAGAAGAAGAGGGGAAGGGAGGCAGGGGGTACGGGGATTAAAAAAAAAAGTTTAAGAGATGAAATTAAAGCAAAGAAGGGAACCTGACAGCACCTTGAGAAGAGGCATTGTCTGTGAGGGGAAATATATCTGTGTGAGCAGGCTTTGATCAGTGGAGGATGAGAGCAGGGAAGAGCTTGTAAAGCTGGATCCTGAAGCCCATAGGAAAGAGTGAAGAGAAGACAAAATCAGGCCCAACAATTACTTCTCACTCAGGACCAGAGAAGCATTCTCATTAAAAAGTATAGCATGGATTTCTCTTGGCCTTTGCAGTACCTTTTTTTTAATTCTTTTCAGGTTTTTCTTCCTTCGGTTGTCAGAAAATGAGTGAAAACATTCAATTTAGTATACGTATGCCTTAAGTAAAAAATGTTCTCCCACGAACAAAACAACTGTGTGCAGGGTGGCGGAGGAGGAGGAGAAGCAGGAGGAGAGGCAAAAAAAAAGAGGAAGTTTGAGGAGAGAAACCTTTGAAACACATGAAGAAGAACACAAAGAATGAGAAGCTGGAGGGAGGAAAAAGGAAGAGGAGATGGATAATCACCTTTATTTTGTGATTCAGTGTAGGTGGGTGTAGCAGCCTGGCTTTCTTATACGAGATGGGAGGAAGGGAAGTGGCAAAGAGTGCTGCACTGGTGCCTCTCAGTACGATGGGAGCACTTTGATAGACAAAGCAGCGTTCTGAAGGGGAACCTCCTGCTGGCAAGATCTGAGGTGGCTGTTTACAGAGGAGCTTGTCTGATCTAAGGCCCTGGTTGCCCTGTTGTATGGAAAACACTTGGCCTTTGATGTCTCTTTCACTCTCTAATTTTCTTTCTTACTTCTGTTTTCTTGTTGTCTCTCAGTGCTACTACTTCCTTTCATTGGTGGCTGACACATATCAAGATCGGCATTGTGTTATTTCAGTTAGAGCATGTATTTTGTGCTACTTGCTTCAGGATACAACTCCATGACATTTCTTTAAAACCTACCGACTGAAGATGCAATAATATAATTGTAAGTGTGTGTTGTAAGGAGGGGAAATACTGACAGTGTCAAAGAGAGCTTGTCAACAGGCGGTCTGCTTTAATATGACATGTTGATATGGCCTGCCAGTGCCAATAACTCTTCATAAGCAGCCCATGTGCATGTATTTATCAGAATCCATAACTTTTGCTCTCTCAAACAGTGAACACTTACTTGTGCTGGGAACTACTGAGTTTGTTCATAAACCACAAAAGCGAGTTGTTTTTTCAAGTACAAATCCAAGTGTGAAGCTGTCTTCAATTCTTTCCAGACATGGTTCATAGATTGGTTAGTATTGTTAAGCATTTTTAAATTTAGAAATAGCTCAATTTTACATCAATTCAGACATACCCAGGACAGTGACAGTCACAGTGCAAGTGAGGTTCGCTGTTTGTGCAAAATTTAATAGGTATGATGGAGGAAGTCGGAAGTTTTGAGATGCTGTCCACAATTACCTCACAAGACCACTGTGATTATGAAAAATGTATACAGATTGTGGGAAGGAGCATTTGAAAATATTGCTTTTCAGCGTAATCTCACAATAAGATGTGTGATAGATAAGGTTATCCACATGTCCAAAATGTAGCAGAGTTGTAAAAAAGCCTGATCTGGGCAGCTGGAGCTCAGGAGGAAGAGCATTTGCTGCCAGCCTGAAGGTTGGCAGTTCCATTCCTGGCTTCCCAAGACCACATGTCAAAATGTCCTTGGGCAAGACATTGACCCAATGTTGCCTCTGATGCATCCATCGTGTGAAAAGAGCACTGTTTGGCCTGAACCTCGTATGGACCAAGAAATGTTGAATGAGTGTGTGTGAGGGGTGAATGTGGCTTGCAGTGTAAAAGTAAGAGTGGTCAACTAGACAGGAAAAGTACTGTCCATTTAATGCATGTTTGTTAACATTTAGTCCATCACACTGAGACAATGAGGCTGCGTTGGGCTTTTCCATGTTTTGGATTTTCTTATGCAGTAACTTTCATACTACTCCTGTTCACTTTCTTCATCACAGCTTCTACTTTTTCTATCCTTCAGTTCTTCACTGTATAGCTTGTTTCACACTGGTGAAAAAAGCTGCTAATAACTGCTAACATGAGACTCTCCTGAGTCCAATACAAAATTGTTTAATTGGCATTGAGTTCCATGTCAAACTCTTCTGTAGATATGAGTTTTGATATACTCCAGCTCGACTCAGCATCAATGGCAACGCATCAGCTTGGCGTACATGCTAATTTTCACAGGGGTCAAGGGAACGAGAGTGACCTCAGCTCACTTTTTTTTTTACAGAAACACACGTCTACCAACCGTAACATCACACATTAAGCTCAAAGATAGACAGCAACAATTTGCAGATGAAAAGAGATGAGATTGATCTATTTTTTTCCTACTTTTTCTACTTCCCACTATGTGAAGCTGATGTCCTCAGTCCAGTCACAAGTAGTAAACCAAGCTGATGATCTCAGTTGTGATCATCAGAAACACAGGCAGCATATTACAGTGTAATACCAACCCTTTGTGTCATTACAGGGATATGCTTGTTGTCTGAGAGGTGGAGGTATAATGGACAGGTATGTTTCCTTCCTCAGAGCACCTTCCTGAGTAAAAGTCTGTTTTAATTGGTTACAAAGTGGAGAGACTGCAAACATGGGAGGGAATATCTAGCAAAGCATTTCCTTTTGTTCGGCTGAGAGGCCACTATTGGCAGGAAAAAAAGGGAGAAGGAAACTGCATTTATTCAATGACCCTATCTGTAGGGTTGACCTGCCACGGCTACATGTGTGCACCTGTCAATTCAGGGTTATGCAAATGGGACTGTTTATCTAACTGCCACAGGTTTTTATAAAAGTAAACAGTGTGTTTAGCTGCCACCAGATTAATGGTAACCAGTGCATGTTCCTTAGAGCTTCATGATTACATGAGTTTGATTGTTGTTCATCTGCGTAGTTCCTGTTTTCACTCCTACTGCCGCACTTATTGGTTTGTAAACAAACATTTTGGAGGCTTAAGTTAATCATCTTGTGTTTTTGGAGCCAGTATTGACCTGTAAAAGATGGACCTGACTGACAGCAATCCCAGACTGTGACACAGAGCTCACACGGAGTGTGACTACATAACTTTTACAATGTCAGATCCCAAGTAATTTTTCTGCAAAAGCTATCCTGTTTCTGTCTCTTCTGAGTTTAGCGTGAGTAACATTTGCTTTCTTTGACAACAACTATTAGAATGAGTAAAGTAAAGCCAGAGGGATAAAAATTCATTCAGATGCAAAATAAGTTTTTAAATTCATCACTGTGGACTTTTTATTTTTGCACAAATACTTCTACTACTGCTTACCAGCAGAGCAAACATTGTTATGAGATGGATAAAACAGCCATCCATCCAACACAGTCAAGTACAGTCTACATAGAAATGTTCTATATGGGACACAGATGTTCTAAAGCCAGAAATCGCTGACTTGTGTGAAAATTTAACAAGCAGCACGCCATTTTTCAAGTAAAAAAAGATTTATAGAAAGGAAGAGAGACTAAGAAAGAAGCATGGGTATGCATCTGTGTCGGAGGTGTTTTTAAACTAATGGTGCACATTATTGAAAAAACAGATCACTCAGATCTCGGATTGATTTATAATGCCTGTGATTTCCCTTTAATCCATGGACATTATCTACACAGAATTTATGGACCATTAGCTGTATGAGAAGCTGGAATGTAAATGAGATATAATAAATCAAGTCTGATGAAACACTTGGAGCATGACAAGTTACTTGCATTTAAATGGATGCCTTTGTAACTGCATTTGGATAATCAGGTTCTTGTGCTGTATTATTTGTCCTTTGTAGTTTGGCCAGCATCATACTGGAAATAAGCATGAATGATGCTGATGATCAGTTGGTGTATTTCCCTTCAGAGGATTAATCTTACATGAACAACAAAGTGACAAAAAGAGATAGCTCAGAGTGCCATCTAGATGCATAAAACATACAGGAATGGACAGTGTGTTTATCATTTTTCTAAATGTTTTCCAGGTGGAAGCTCATCTGAAAGCTAGGCCTGGTGCTTTGCAGATATTTTTTGCAACCAGTCACCTCTTCCATCCAAATTGTCTATTTGTGTTACAAAAGTTGAAAAGCCCTGAACAATTTTCTGTGGAATGTCTTGAGAATGTGTGGAGAATCAGCTCTTGACTTTCTCCTCAGGTGCCTGTTAACAAATACACTTCCGAGCATATATATGAGATCACTCAGTCATTTTCTTGAATTATTCCTAAGGACCTGGCTGGATAAACTCTGCAGCATCTGATGTGAATATTTTGGACATTCTCACATGTAGCACCTCCAGAAAATGTTTTAGAAAATTTTGGGCTGCAGTGTTTGAATGAAAATGGCTTAGGTTTGTTATGTCTTAAGCCTTTTTTGAAAAGCCCCAAAAGGAATATATAAAAAGAAAATTTGATCTAATCTGAGAAGAGGTCTTCCAGTCAAGTGAGTTTCCTGTTTGTTGGTTAAGACCAGAACCAGCAGGTGAGTCACATCATATCAATCTTTGCCAGGTCTTTGTTTCCATTCCCTTACCGTAACATATATAAAGTCTTCTTTGAAACAGGTAAAAATCACCATATTGTTTTTCCACATTAGTGATAGATTTTTGGATCTCTGCTATGTACCAGCTTCTAAAGATATGCACAGAAACCAGCAATGCAAACCCAGGTATTGAGATGATTAGTTAAGCAAAGGTTTAACAAACTGTAGAGGTTCTCATGTGTTTGGATGGGTTTGTTTAGGCATGTTTGTGTGTTATACGACCAGTTTAACACCATGAAGTACCCTGTACCCACTTTTTTTTTTGCTTAGTTTTTCTGTTGGCTCCACAATAACTCACATGCAGATGTAATAGCAGACATATATTTCATGAACATTTAAAGGGAGGCCGTTAAAGCGACAGATAATGCCTTATTTAGAGGCTGTATATGCCCTGTTCTCTCCCGTTATATGGATATACGCAGATCTCGAGTAATCTAAATATCTTCTAAAGGACGCCGACTTTCACCAAACTGTTATCGGTGAGTAGATGAACGTATTTTATGACAGAAATAAGGTCCAGGTTTAAAAAAGAACTACTCCTTTAACCTATTGCTCTCTATATACAAGTAGAATCACTTACTTTAAAGACTCAGGAACAATCTTAATGCTTCCCCACATAATATGAATTAAGGATTCTTCAACTCAAATATCTTACATTTAGAGGTAGATATGCTAAATATCCAAGCGCATGGTGAGCTAACTCAACTGGGAGCCAATTAAATTAACTATTAACAAGGTTAAGTAAAAAACCATGACAACTTGTTTGAGTTAATAAAGACAGCACTGTTCACTGCTTCGTTCTTGCTACAGTGCACTACATCCTAAACGATTACACTGTTCGAGAAACAGTTCCCTTCAACGGTTGCCAACTACATGAAAAAAATGTGCCAATAGTAAAGATTCGATTTCAGCCCAAGGGTCATCTCCTGGCCACAAACCAACTCTCTGACTGTAGCGAACAGTTAGTATTTTAAGAGCATATTGAGGTGAAAAACCATGAGAAATTACATATAAACAGCTGGATGTTGCGGCATGTCAGTGTAGGCACCAGAGGACCAATTCTCCCCCTGCACTCATCCTTCTCGCTGCCTAAAATTTGAGCTTATTCTTGTTACTTCTGCTGAACAATACTGAAGGTTATTTGAAAGTGCAGCTCAAAGTCCTCAAGCTTGACAGGCTGCTGGGCTTTATCACCAGGCCAATGATTTATTGGACAGAGACAGATGGAGAGATGGAGCAAAAGATAGAGCAGATAAATGGAAGGAGGCAGAGAAAGAGAAAGGGAGGACAGTGATTGCTCAGGGGAAGTTGAATCTGAATAGCTGAAAAAACAGACTGTGAAGTAGAAAAACAGGGTGGATTTAGACTCGATTGCTCCAATGTTTCAGCTGCCTGCACACAAAAGACTCGACTTCTACCATTTGCTCCAAGTCATTCCACTCAATTGGTGGACAACTGCTCACCCCATAGCCCTGCAACCCTCTCTTTCCATCTTGTCAGCCCGCATCTCCTTAATATACCCTGCTCGTGGAGTTGTGCAACTACCTAAACTTTTCATGCAAATCTGCTGCCCTCACCCTCCCTTCCACTGCAATTAGACACGTCATGCAGCGTGACAGATTGGACGATGAGACACATGACATCAGTTCAAACGGGAGACAAGAATAAGATTAGACATGTGATTCAGAGTGAAGAGGTCAGTGGGAATGAATGCCCCAGCCTCCAAAGACATACACATACTCTTCATCCACACCCAAACCAATACTAATTGTAAACATATGATTGCCGCTCTTCTCTGCGGTGGAACGTTTCCCCTACTTGCTGTTTACCCAGTTCCAGCCTAGTCACTATCATGTCCCAATCAAAACAGAAATATGAAGAAAGCCAGAGGCTGCCGCTGCAGTGTGGTGGCTCAAATTGAAAGTGACAGCTTGACACGTAATATGGCACCCGTAACGTGATTAGGCCAGCGTGGCACTCTCCTCTTAAACTCCCACATCCCAAAGAGCGAGCCTCACGTCCAACTCCGCCAAACACACTCAGGCGTTTGCCTCCAAAAGGGGGTGCGGAGAGGGCCGTCTTGTCTTCTGCTTTAGTTTCTCTTGCGATGCTTCATGCTTTGAGACGAATTGAGATGATGCCGCTGTTGAATCATAACCCCCTGGAGGGGAATTGCAAACACATGTAGGGGGTGGGGGTGGGGGGTAGAGAGAAGCTTTTTGGGTTTTAAAGACACTGATGCCAAGAACAGAGGAACTGAGTGGGAGAAAGTACACAGTGGTATGGATTAGATCAGCCATTATCAGAAGCAAGGCTGGCCAGGGTCCTCCTGTCAATCCAATCCATGTGATGGAAATGAGCAGTGACACAACAATGATGTCACCCACGGCTACTCTTGACTAAGTGGAAAGGTGAAATTAAATGATGTATTGGTGAAAATGATGTCGAATCCAGATGGAGCAATAATGATTGGAACTGATGCATTCTGATGGAGCTCTGGAAAGGTTGCAAAGGCATTCAGAGGTTGACCATGTTGCAAAAGACTGTCAGAGACAGGAAAGTGAAACAGCAGAGCTAAACTGAAGCGAAACGTAAATGGACTTTAGAGCTGAGTCCAGCAGGAAATTCAATAAAATATTTCACGAGACCAGAGCTGACAGTGAAAAATTACAAAATTAAAATAGTGTGCAGGAGAAATGAAAAGAATTATTGTATTTGGCAAAAAAGCAGAGGGAACAAGAGCCTTGGGCCACATTTCCAAATGAGCCGTCACAGATTGAAAGACCTTGGCTCTGTTCACATTTAGCATGGAAGAGAGCTGGTACACACTTCTCTTAGACTTACCAAATGAAATCTCTCCTTCTCCAAAGGAATTCCCTCTCATGTTAGTGATGACAGAATGAAAGATGTAGTGAAGGGCTTAGCGGGGACACAATTTTTGAAATGAATGGATGAGAGCTCTAGCAGTTGACAGGCAACTGGATAGCCAAGTGAGCTGCATTGGTTTTCCAAAAACAGTAAAAGCGAAAGGCTATAGATTTCTAGAAATGAGGGTCATTTCTCAACTTTGTTTAAAAATGTGTCAACAATCCGGAAGATGGACTTAACCTGCCAGTTTTCTTGCCCATCAAACTTTCTACGTCTCTATGCCCCCAGCTGAAATGCAAAAAAAAGTTTTTTCAATAAGCTCAGCCTTCCAAAACCCCACCTTTTCCTAAAAGCATATAAGTGTTTTACATCAGCCTTGCTTGACTCCTTCAAGATGCATTTCCCTCTTTTCCTGCAGACTCACTTTTCCTCCCAGGCTTTTAGTTTAAGAAAAGCCTGTCAAAGGAAATCAAGTCAAGCTGAAGATATAGTTGAGCGCCTGTGACAGGCTGAAAGCCACTCAAATGGGTCTATAATGAGTCTAATAATGGTGTGGGTAAGCATAATTTACCAGGGCTGGGCCCCAGTGAGACTGAGGGAGCCGAGGAGAGGGATGACTGCAGTGCTGGTTGGCAGGCCATGATAAGCTCTCATTCCCAGTGATACAACAAGGGCTGGAGCAGAAGGTGGACAAGCTCCAAGCCTGCCACTCTCTCTGTGGGCTGGGCCCTGGGGGTTGAGCCACGGCCAGACCTGCTCATCACGGAGCACTGGACTGGAAAATCACACATGACTGGTTGCTTCCACAGGGCCTGGGCTGGCTCAGCGGCGACCCTGTCTCCTTTGAAATAGAGAGCTGGGTGACCTCACACTGCCTAGGGAGAGCATGTTAACCGTATCTTTCCTTCCCAATATATGCAAGATATCTTTGTGTGTGTGTGTGTGTGTGCACAGAGACATGGGAGAACTGGTGACAGGCTATATCCACAGGCTAATCATCCACACTCCCCAGGGAGATGACTCCCTCAGGACAGGATAATCAAAAGTCCCTTGGCAGAAACCAGCAGAATGATGTAAACAAACACAGTTACACACAGGGGAAACAGCAGCACACATACGTGTCCTTGTTTGTACTCCTGGCACTGTCCCTTCTGCAGACAGGGTGGTGGTGAAAGGTGGCTCTGGCCTCTGGTCTTTCCCACGAGGCTTCCATGCACCCCGACAGAAGTGGGCTGACCTCCATCCTCCTTTATCCGTGTATCCTTCAGCCAGCATGAATGTCACCAACTACTGCTTACTCCTATCTTTAGAAAACTTGGATGCTGTTGGAAAATGTAAACATGAAATACAGGCAAATGCAGATATCTGACTTCTACAGTATTATCTGAAAGTGAAAGGAGTCTTTTACCATTATACAGTAAATTCCCATTGCAGTTTTACTTAACTGAAATACTGAAAAAAAATCCTCCACAGCCACTAATATCCTGCAATAATAATGAGGATCTATGCATTGTAACTGCTTGAATAAAAGGCAAATTCTTTTCCTGATGAAATGTAGTCAAGAACGAATAAAAGAATTCCAGTTTCCTTTTTTTCAAGCACTTAGGATTACCATGACCCGGATGACTGAAAATCTACAACAACAATCTATAAATCAGTTTATTTCATCAATTGAAATCTGCTTTCTAAAAATGTAATATTAACCTTCTGTTCAACTGTGCATATATCAGAGCTGTCAGCTTGATGAGAGGATCAGATTCATGCCAATCCACGTTTTGGAAGAACTCCCAGTCTAAGTTCCCTTCAATTCTCCATGCAGCGAATAATTGGAAAATTATATCCATCCCCCTTTCATGAAACTGACTGCACTCCAGGTAAACCTTTCAACCACTGGGAGTTCAAAACACAAACCTCAGAGAGTGACATTTAAAGTGCTGCCTTTTAGGTTAATAATTTACCGTTTGCTGCTTGTGCGATAGCCCGAGAGGCTTTAATTTTATAACACAGAGTGATGTTTTTGCAGATGGAAATTAAATGACTATTAAACAAAACAATTTATATTTGGAACACATTTATTAACAAATTTAAGGAGCAGTTTTAAAACCCTGCTTCTCTGTAAGTGGAGCGATAGCTTGAACATCCATGGCCTGCTCTGTCGTCCAGGATAGATGGTGTCAGCAACTGTTTGAAATATGTCCTGTTGGTGTTTTTCCTCCTCCGGCCAAGATAATTAGTTGGGCTGTGTGACAGGAGGCAGCGTTGGCCCTGAGGAGCGCGGCAGAACAGCGGCATGTCTGTTGCAGCTGCAGGACGGCTTACACAGCTGGGGATTGCGTGTGTGTTTAGGGAGGCAGCAGCAGCAAAGCAGGGGGCTGTTGTAGACAGCCATCAGGACCAATGCAGTGCCTTCAGTGAAGCAGTTAGAGGTACAGGCTGCCTGCCTTGGCCGACCGCCACCTCGTCAAAGTCACTTTCCCAAAGTTGCAGTGACGCACGGCGCCCCGAGCTCCACGGTTTATGTTACAGATCTGGTAAAAGGGATAATGACCTGGCATTTGACATTTCTGTTTGGGGGAGGACGGTGGGGAGAGAGCAATTGGATTTAACCTCTTTCCGTGGATGTGAATTTCTTTCATGTCCAATTTTTCCTTTGACCGTGCCTTTCTTTCTCTGGGTCTCCCTCTCATTTTACGTTTCCCTTCTCCAATTCAGCATGTCTCCTTCTTCTCAAACTTAAACACACACACACACACACACACGCACACACCCACACACACACACACACACACACACACACACGCCTCTGTCTCTCAGTTGACATTTCCCTCTGTCTTCCCTTCTGTCTGAGGACAAGCGCGTCCCAGTGTGTTTGGCACTCTGACTGTGTCTGATGGCTAAACGGAGGAGACAGGCTGCTGACAAGCCCTGTGCCAAAGCAGACTATGCCAACAGGGGAGATTTGTGAAAATATGCCCTGTGTCATTTCCTCTCCATTTCCCTGACAACTTCACTCTGTCAAAATGCCTACGTGTGAGCGCTTGGATAGGTAGGCGGTTGGGGGGTGGGGTGGTGATTGTGGGTGTTTGTTTGTGTGCATGTAAGGGATAAAATGTCTCAATGTAGATGTGGGTGAGTGAATGGGAGGGAATGTGATATCTCCATGTGAGTGAGGGAAGCAGAAACAATGAATTATGCCCGTGTCATCCCAGCAAAGTCTGCAAAAGTTGAAGCTGAATGATGAAATCTGTCTACCAGGCATGCCTTGAATGTGTCTCTACATTAGAGTTCAGCGTTTTTGAACTCACACTTTTTCTTTTGGTGTGCTCACTCATCAAACGGCCCCCCAAATCTACCCCAAGTTTAATCTTTGATCCCTCCTCTTGGAATGCAGGCTGAAAGAGAACATTTCATGCGAGGCAAAGCGGAAGAAAACAGCCTGCAGAAAGCCAGCGTACTGAACATGCTCGCTGTCAGCCGCTTTTGCTTAATTTGATGCCTCTGTCTCTACCGCCGCCAGTTGAGGCTAATCTCGTTGAGCGCTGGAAATGAGTGCTGGTGACAGGGATGTCAACAGCGGTTTGTTTCGAGCTCAGCAGGAGAACAGTACCTGCCTGTGTGTCTCTGTTACCCAAGTGCCCCTAGTCTTACTCCCCCTTGTGTGCCCAAGTAAGCCAGCGTTACTGTCAATCCCACAGGCCAGCAGCGACTTGCTTAATCACCTACACCGCTACTCCACACGCACTCACATTTGGATGTCCCTCTGGCTGACAGCTTAAAAAGGATCCCACCACACATTTTCAGAGCATACCAGCCAAAACCTTAGCAATTTATTTGGATGTAATCTGCTGAGATGTACTTTCAACATGGCAACTGACGGATGACAAAAACAACGGATGGTCTGGCAAAGGCCCTGGCAGTTTGTACAGAGGGTCACACCAACTTCTGTAACTGTTCAGATGTTGACCTCTAGCCTCTGTTTGCTGGTGCTTGACCCCAAAGCTTCGCCTCCCTCTTCTCCTCCTGCAGCTCGATAATTCCCACACGGCTGTCAATCTCCCAGTGGGGACCGCTGTAAAGACATCCAGCAGAGAGACTTGGCTTGAAGAAGGAAAGGAAAGGGGAGGGTTTGGTCGTCAGCAAGGGTCACAAGTTCAGAGTAAACCGTTGAAGGGAGTCGAGCTTTGACTTAAGGAAGAAAATGTGCGTGTTGAAGTGCGAGAGGAAAACTTTCAGCACCAGCAGGGTATACATACATGTGTGTGAGTAGAAATCTTTGCGGTAGCAGCAATGCAGGGCAGATCCAGTGTGGCAGCTAGACAGTGAATCCGACTCATTGTGATCAAAGGCTGCTGTCAGTGACAAAGGAACGTTTGTTTAGCCTAAGCATGACATGTATCTGAGAGCCATAAATTACAGGGGGAATTAGAGGAGGTTTGGTGGATTTCATGCTCGTGTGCCTGTCTATATCTCTGGGTACAACACACACACACACACACACTAACACATTCAAAGTCACACAGACCAAAATGTATGTGGATGTGGCTCTAGAAGTGACAATGAAAGATAGGAGCTGCCATGTGTCAGGCACTGGATGAGAGGAGCAGAGAGGATGAACTTTTTACAAGGACCACGGTGGGTATAGTGAGTGTAGGTCCATAAATTATTAAGCTCTGTTTATATCACAAAACAAAAAGACTTTTCACTTTGTGGCAGTGATGTAATTCTAAAAAAAATCATTTAAAATTTAAAAGAAGCTGTGTGATACTTAATGACATAACAGGCAAAAGCACTGATCAACTTTTAGATTTAGAGATATTTTGCTTCAACGACACCTAATCAAACAATTCATTTCACAATATTGACTGCCTGGATCTCTATCTCTCAACTAAATTCACCAAAAGTTTGTCTTTAACACACTGCAGCACTGCGGTCAGGTTGCTGTGAAGTTCTCCAGCACAAGTGTGCATGATTTTACAATCCAAATCTTTTATGGGTGTTTTCTCAAAATATTTTTTTCACCAACTCTGAGTAAAAAAAATCCAATTAGATCACATTTACACACCAAACTCTGCAAACTCTGTGTCTTTATCTACATTTTACAGAGGTATCCGGTAATATCTGATTTAAAGACAGATTGTGTTTCTGGCTTTTGATGATGTTTTCAAATTCTTTGAAGAGATGCACAGATCCAGTATATCCAGTATCCCCATTGTTTCTAATATGTTAACAAAAAATAGCAAGATCTTTGAACCTGGTTATAACCAGTGTTCAGATTTCTGGCTTGGATATGAATGCAAATCAGCACATTTTTGGCTATTTGCACATTTAGCAATAACATTGAGAAAAAAACTTCTCAGTGTAAGTAGTAAACTGGGAAAGTTTCATGGTGATACACACGGTAATAGTTATACTTTTTACCCTATTCACTTGCAGTTTCTCACCTTTAGCTTCTTTGAGACTTGATAAGATGAGAAGTTATCCATCATTTTGGATCGAGGCCGTCGTGCTGTGAGGTGACAGTGAACCACTAAAAACTGTGCCACCTTGTGTCATATCATGCTTTTAATTAAACTTACTTCTTCCATATCAACACTATACAATTTCATAGACATTTTTATAGAAAATTCCATTCATGAAACCCAGCACCTGTCAGTGATGACACTTAAAACAAGGATTCAAAAGTGTACCGCATATAATACTAATCTAAAATAACACATATCTCTAACTTAACTCTATCAAGTTAACTATTGAGTGCATTACAATATATACCAATTTAAGCTGTTCTCCTAGATTTGCCTTTGTTGATACTGCTTTATCTGTATCTGTATATATCCACAGTTGCTTTCAAAGGCATTCCTATTATTTATTTATCTAGTTATCTCTTTTTTACAGGCACTACCAGAAACACCCCAAACAGGCTATGAAGTATGAGTAAGATGACGCGATTTGTCTTACAGACAAAACTGTGCTGCCTAGCAGTTCACATGTGAACCGCTTGATCACTTTAAAAGCTTTAGAGAACCACAGCTATAAAGAAAAGACCAGTTAATGTGAACTGTTGTCACATAAAAGCATTTCAAAATCAATATGGCTTCATGTAGAGGAGTCGGAGGTTTGTTTTATGCGACCTGCTTATAACACGAATGTTATTAGTTGCTGTGACAATAGAAATATGTATCCTTTTAAGTTTTTTTAAGGTCTTCTAAAGACCTTTTTGTGGATATACTGTATAATTATCTAAGTTTCTCTTTGCTGCTATCCCTTTGTAAATGCAAATGTCCTCTGTGGTGTGCTCTATTGGGGAATCTCCATTATAATATCTGTGTTTAAAAAGAGAAAAGAAAGTAAAGACAGGAGGGGTTTTTTTTGTTTACATTAAGGATCTTGTCAAAGGGAATCAGTTGCAAGAAAACAGTGCATTATGGGTAGTCTACTGCACAGCCTTCTTGCGGCAGGATTCTCTCTTTCTTGCACGACATTTGTTTGTTTGATGCTCTGAGCCAAAAGCATCATCTGTGTTTACTCTGTGCTGGCATGTTTGGCAAAAACTCGTCAATAGTAATTATCCCACTTTAGCAGAACATGACTGCTGAATTAACAGAAATACAAGCTGTTCAGCCGATGAGCTATGAATGTTGATCTGATGCCTGGAGGTTTTACAAAGTCCAATCCCTTGACAGCAACCCACGGAGATGAATTGTACTCGGGTGGAAATTAATTCAAGCTTGTTTCTGTGCAGGGAAACTGATGGATTTTGGATTCAGCACATGTGATGTACACTTAAAGCATTTCAGTTTCCAGCCATTATCTTTTCAGAGTACCGTGAGGTACGGGAAACCACATTTCTGGAAGCCTTGTCCAAAAAGAGGAAAAACTGCTGCAATGAATTTAAAAGATGGGGGGAAAAAGCAAGCGAGATTTGACAAATTAGTTTGAACACTTTTAACTGTCAAGCCGTTAATTTATGGCTGAACAAACTTCCATGTGTTTAGTTTGGACGCCTAACACAGAGGAGCTGGGCTCTCTGAGGTGACTGTTATATGAAACATGGAGGCAGCCGCGCTATTTATTTATTTCTGTGCTTGCCTGGTGCTTTCATGGCCCTATTTGTTTTAATCCTCGCGAGTGTTGTTGGAGAAACCGACTCCTGTTCGCATTAATAAAAATAATATTTTGTGGAGTAAGGTCTAATGGTCAAAACATCACATATATGACTCTCTTTTCCCAACCCGCAGCCATAACTCAACAAACAGCTCTTTTATTTGCTTCTTTCGAGCCATCAAGGACAAATCTCCCTTTAGGTGCATTTTTCGGGCCCCGCGTGCACTCACATGGCGGTCCGAATAAATGTTTATGGAGCTTAGATGACAATACTAATATTTTTAATGCCTATTAACATCCTTAGAAATGACAGATTTAGGGGAAAGCTTCTGAAACAGCTCCAGTCTGTCATGTGATGTTATAACTCTGTATTAATTTAGTCTTTTCAGTTGGTTTAGAACGGAAAAGTTCAGTAGCTACTAAGAACAACTTTCTATCACGTAATCTGAAGAAAAAGTGGGTAGAATGTGTTTTAAGATTAAAACAAAGCTGTTTTCAGAAAAATGTTTCAGTTCGTACATCTTGTCACTTTTTATGCCTTTTACGCTCCAAAATGCTTTTATTCTCCAGATGCAAAAATGCAAGAAGCTCTATTTATCCCCCTCCTCCGCCCTCCATCGCTTCCTCTGGGATCGCTCCCCTGTGAGACGTTTGACTGAAAACATGCGCTCTTTAATCACTGGGGTGACAGTCCCTGCCCTGTGTTTGCGCCTCTGCCCCACTGCAACAATAAAAGCAGGGTCACGCTTGGTGTCAGCTCCAGGCGTGACGTTTGAAGGAGTGAGTGAGGGCAAACAAAGTAAGAAAGAAAGAGGGATGGGGGGAGTGGAAATAGAACTGAAAGGGAGAGCAAAAGCTCAAGGAAGTATTGCAAGCCTTTCTGCCACAGAAAGAATCACCACATCAGCAACAAAAATGGAGGAACTGGTTCTAAGTCAACAGGATTTTGGGTGTTGAAGCGAAGGATTTGACAGGATCCTGTGGCTCGTTTGAGTGGCGGGATTCTGAGTGTGTGTTGAGATTCAGGGTTGCACAGGATCCCATGACCCTGTGACCCAAGGAACCTTGTGCTTCTGTTTGTCTGGCTGATTGACAAATGAAAGGGCAGACAGCAGGGCCCTCTGTATGTGTGTGATGGAGCATGTGAGTGTTAGTGTGTGTGTGTGCGTGTGCTCTCCGCTTCAGTATTAGTGTGCACAGGTAATTTTGAACATACCACGGTAATTTGTATGTGTACTTTTTTGCGTGTGTTAATGCTTAAATATGAGTGTGACCAACATTTTTGTACAAGCTTAATGAGTTCACAGGAAAATAACCATAACAGGTGTTTGCCAGCGTCTTGCAAGCAACATGCCACCTCCAGAATGTGCATGTGTGTACAACTTTGAGTGTGTGTTTGTCTCTGAATTCCTGTGGAGTTCACGGTGAGGCCAGGCCCCATGGTGGAGCGCCGGGAGAGCCCATTAATTACAGAGCAGTGACACTGGGACGGCTGGGGCCTGTAATTGATGCCTCCTGTGCAGCAGGAGAGGCGCTCAGTCATGCAGCGAAAGGAAAGGGTCACCCGTGCAGACAGGCTTGGGTGGGTGGTGGCGGGTGGGAAAGGTAAGAAGTGATATGGAGGTAAAGGGTCCATCATCTTTAAACACTGACCCTAGCTTATTGCTCATGTTTTGCTGCAGTCACATTAGCACGATGCATTAATGTTTCACTCAATAATTATACTCATAATTACTTTTTTTTACTGCTAGCTTTAATTACGCAACCAAAACAAGTTCCAATATGTTTGAGGAAAGAGCTGAAATGCATGAGAGCATTAATTTCAGCTAAGACGCGTTCAAGGAAAGCAAGGGAATTCAAATTCATGAAAGAGATTCGACATGTTTGTAAAGAGGCAATCTAAACAAACTGAATTAACTGTCACCAGATTTGTTTTGAGATAAAGATGACAGACAAAGCTTTATGTTCTGTATGAAATTAACTTGAGTGATTTCAGAGCCTATATCAGCTGCCATCTGGCGAGAAGCAAGTTACACCAAGGACAGGTTTCCAGTCCACTGCAGGCCCAACACTGACACAATCAAAACCATTGATGCTCACAATATTTCAATCGTCATACAGTCAATTTGTAATCACTGATAAACCTAACATGAATGTTTTATGCCGTGTGAGAAAGTTGGAGTACCTTGAGAGAACCTACGCATGCTCAGGGAGAACATGCAAACTCCACACAGAGAGGCCCCCAGCAAGGATTCAACGTGGAAAGCTTCCAGCTGTGAGGTGACAATGCTAATCATCACACAACCATGCAGCCCAGTGTAATCTGTTATCTCATTTGAATCAGACACAGGTACAACAGGAATGATTTTCAGGGTGTTCACTCACCTTCTTCCTTGTATTTGGTAAATAGAAATAAAATTAAACATTGATGTCAACGACAAACACAAAAAAACCCATCAAAGAATCATTTATCAGATAGAAAAAATAATGCCTTACTGCAAAATTATGAAAATTCTTAGCTTTTAACATCTATTGTGCACGATATTGTTAAAAGATTCATGTAGTTTATTCATGTGGTGAAATCTCAGTGCAGAAAGGCCAAGGACGACTGTTGAATGGTCATAATGTTTGAGCCCATGGGCAGAACTTGAGAGAAACCTGTGGCAACATGGGCTCTAGAGTACCTTGGAAAACCATTTTCACTCAACACAATCTGCCACTGCTTTCAGAAATGTAACTAGTTGAGTTCTATGGACACAAGCTCATCTCAGATAGATAGAAAGTTAGTGAACATGTGTTCTTTGCTCAAATGAATCCAAGTTCCAGCTGCTTTTAGGAATAAAATTGATGTCTTGTTTTTATGTGCCAAAGATGAGAGAGAGTATCCAGGCTGTTATCAGACAAAGGCGCCAAAGCCAGCATCTGTGATGGGCTGAGGGTGCATCAGTGTCCATGGTATGGATGACTTCACATGTGGGAAGGTACCATTGATGCAGAGGTATATTTGGACAGAAATATGCTATCATCAAGGTGACATGTTTTCCTGGGAGTTAAGTAGTTACTTCAGCAGGACAATGCCAGATCTCATTCTGCACAAACTACAACAGCGTGGCTTCAAACACACACAGTGTGTGTGTTTGACTGGCCTGCCTGCAGTCCACATCTGTCTCCTATTGAAAATGTACAGAGCATCATGAAGAGGAAAATCAGACAACAACAATACTCACATAATGCAGAGTGACTAAAATCTTGCATTCAATAAGAGTGGACACAGACTCCTCTGTATAAACTAACATTTTTAGTATCCTTAGCCTTCTTCTGGTTAAACTGTCTTTAAAAGGAGGTCTGATGTAACACAATTGTAAACATGCCCAACTTTGTGTGTGTTGATGCTATCAAATTTTGAATGTGTTAATATATTCTAAATACAGTAATAAGTTGGTCTGTGAGAGGCACTGAAAATAATTTATTTGATTTGTCTGTTAAAGCTTTAAACCAAGTAAATCGCAGATTTTTGTTGCATTTTAGAAAACTTCACACCTATTCTGAAAATGGGCTTTAAACTAGTAAACATGCTACTTTCGGCTTTCAAGCTCACAATAAACTAATGAAAATTCACTTTCTCACTGTTTGCACTTCTCACAAAATTCTATGTCTATCTTTACTCATGATGAAGGATTTTGCAATTTGATGATGCTTTGTAGATGAGGTTTCTCAGACAGGTTGAGTGTAGTTAATGTTGTCTTTACTTTAGCCTTTTTCAGATATTATGACCTGCAGTGGAAGCAGCAGTCAAATGAAGAGTCTGCCTCCCTGTCAACTGCAGATGAGCAATAGCCTGTCAGCCAGATGGACTCCTGCTTGTCAGGGTCCTTTCGCTTCCTGCCATTGTCCTTTGATCTGCCTGATGACTAATGACTGCCCTGTGAAGAGCCAGGCAGACAGACACAGGATCCTCATGTGTGTGTGTGTGTGTGTGTAGGTGGGTTGGTGTGTATGGACAGAGGGCTTTCACATGCTGTGCAGGGGTCCCTTTCGGTAAGAGAGACCCCTCCTTCTGCTCAGTTTACTCTCTTGTTGCAACAGAAGAAGAGGAGGAAGGAGGAGGAAAGGTGTCTGAGGAGACAGGGGTGATTGAAAGAGGACACAGAGCGAGGTCAGGCTCAGGGCATCAGGAGACATGCTCAGTAACCCACACAGTGTGACAAGACCTCTTCAAGACACACAGATATCCTTTCTGACCTTTTTGAGTGGACTACCTTCATCACACAGTTCTGCTTTGCTTCAAAAACAAAGTTGCCCTAAATGAACTCAACAGGGTCATAGGGTGTAATCTCAGTCCCGACAGTTCTTGTGCAGGCCTTACCCTCAGTGATACAAAGAGCTTTCCTCGACAAA